>NC_047086.1:376291826-377541826 GCF_902459505.1 Geotrypetes seraphini
TTTTTTCCTTTGTCTAAACTTTTAAGACCACCCATAGGATTGTTATTGGTTGATTATGATGATGATGATGTCACCGAAAAGCCAACAGTATATAATAGAAACTCTGGAGCTAGAAAAACAAGACCATTGTGAGAAAGCCAGCCTTTGGCCACGATGATGATCTCCCATGAGCGCAACGTAAGCAATTATGCTGTTCTTTTGATCTAATAATGGAAAAATAGAAACAATAATTCAATAAATCTTGGTTATAATTTTAAAAACCTTGAGCTGGTGTCATTTTGCATGTATAATTATTTTCAAATCTGAAGCTTTCACAAATGGCGTCAATGACCCTTGCTCAGGCCCTAAATTTGTTTAAAGGTATACCAATTAATATTGTCCTCATTTGTCGCAAAACAAATGTACATTTCTAGTTAGTATAGAAAGAAAAGAAAAAAAAATCTAGTTTCTTGACTCTTTGATGCCGCAAGTTATGTTTCAAGCTACACAAGGGGAACTTCATTTACTTAATCGACATTAAGAAATATTCAACAAGGCTCGTGGAACTTGTTACCCAGAATTTGGGGCAGGGGTCAGTTTGCGTACATTTTGCTATGATTTAGTATTAATTAGTATAATATCATTCTCTTGTTACAATTTCTGTTTATACAGTTTCCATTAAATATAACTTTTTAATGTTAATAATAATTTTCTTGAGTAGATAACTTTCTTTTGCTGTGAATACTACATCATATTGTTTACCACTAAAATGTCAGTTAATTATAATTTTTTGTATTTATGTTCGGTGTGTTTGTAAGTTTGAAATATATTGTACATCACTTTGGGCAAAAGATATAAGCATACACACAATAAAATAAAAATGAAATGAAATGAAGTCAAATACAGGAATTAATGGTTGTTATATAAATATTGTCTTTGCAATGTGAATTATAGCTCTATGGGGCTCATAATTGAAAGAGAAATATGTCCAAAAACTGGCCTAAGTCGGCATTTGGACGAACATTTCTCAAAAAAGTCCAAGTGCCGATAATAAAAACAGGTTTTGGACGTATTTCTAAACGACCTAGGCCTTCATAGTGCCGCTGAATGACCAAAGCTAAATGGGGCGTGTCGGGAGGCATGTCGAGGGCGGGAGTTGGGTGGGACGTGGGCCGGCTTAGACTTAGTCATACAGCATGTATAACCGAAAGTTTTATAACAGAGCCTAAACGGAACTTGGACGTTGTGACTTAGACCATGTAAAACATGATCTAAGTCACAAAAACCCACCTAAAGTCACCAGATAAGCACTGCAAACACATAAAACAGACTCCCACACACTACCCCAGTGATCACCAACCACCCCCCACCTCCATAAAAATTTAAATCATAACTTTAATTTTCAGCCTCCAGACCATCATCACCTGGCCGCCTGGCATAGGAAAGCCTAGTTGTCCAGCCGAGAGGCAGCTTAAGTCATCTTGTGGGTGGGTTAGGGACTCATGGTGAGGAGGAACCATGCCCATAAGCCCCTGTAATCACTGCATTGATACTTAAACATGTGCACTCTCCTTTACACCCACAAACCCTTTTGTACTGGCATATAAGTGGCTCCTGCAGCCATAAGGGCTATTGGGGTGGTATATAAGTGGGTCTAGGAGATTCTGGAGGTGGTTTGGGGTGCTCACCATAACCTATAAGGGAGTTGTAGGGAGAAGACATGCACTTTTTTAGTGAAGTTCACAGCAGTGCCCTGTAAGGTACCCCACTATTTAGGTGGCATGTCTAGGTGTGCAGTCCATCACTTTGCAGACTCCTCCCACGTCCAACAGGGCTTGTTGTAGGCGTTTTTGACTTGGATGGAAAGTTGGATGGAAATGTAGTATAAAGATAGACAATTTAATGGCTTGGACGATCAGATCGGCAGGACATATAATTAGACGATTTTCGAAACGAAATAAAAGTTGGGTGTTTCTTTCGAAAATGTGTCTTAAGCTGTTTTTTACTTTGGACGACTTGCGAGATGGACGTAAAGGACTTAGACGTCCCTTTCGATTATGCCCCTCCACGCTTATTTGCTTTACACTTGTCTTCTCATTGACTTAGCAGGGAGGATGTTTATTCCCGATTGTCACCAAGATCGTTTTATTTTAATTTTATAGAAATATTATATGCTCACATATACAGCATGTAACTTGTCCTTCTATACTTCTTTCTGTGATGCACGGCTTCTAATTCCATTATTCCCAAAATGCAGGCGTTCACACTTAGCACCCTGTCAGGGGGTAACGTAGATTCTAAAGTAGAAAGAGATAAGACAATGTTGACCTGTCAGCTTGACTTTGCAGGATCCTTTTCTTTTATGGTGGAGAGCTTCTGGGAAGGAGGGGAATGTTGGGTTTGGATTAGTGAAGGGGATGGGAGGACATCCATCCCATGAGTAGTTTTCAATTGCATAATGTGGAGAGAGGGCTGTCAGACTCAGGGATAATTTAAATTCAGCAAGGTGGAAGGAATTTAAATTGCCCTTAGTGAATATTAAGTTTGGAAAGATGGGAAAGAGAATTGAGGACTGTCAGCCTCTGTAATTGTTATTTTATTCCTGTGGTTAGAACTGGTCAGCCAGATCTTGTCCTGTTAGAGCTGAAAATCAGTTATGGGCACTTAGGCCCTGATTCTATAAATGACCCCTAACTTCCAGGTGCTGAGGGACGCAATTGTCAATCATTCCCTAGGTGCCATTTATAGAATCATTCTTCCATTGTCTTAGCGGGCTTTGGGCACCAGTGGGTGTTGAAACCTTAGGCACACTCCATTTATGCAAGGGTTTTCTTGGCCTAAATGAGTGTACCTTAATTAGGTGCCTAAGTCAAACCATGCCCAAAATCTACCTAGGATCCACCCCTAACCACACCTACTTTCTGGTAGGCATCTCGGAGTACACGCCTACCACATGGTGGCACATGGTAGACACCTATCAGCTAATTAATTTTTAAAGCTTTTAATTGCTTCATAGTGGCGTTTTTCAATTATTGGCTAGGCGTGACAATCTACGTAGGCGCAGAACTTCAGGTGTGATCATGGGAAGAGACATTGAGGCCCAGATTCTATAAGTGGTGCCTAACTGATCTAGCCACCTAACATAATTATTCAATTAGGCTTAATTGGTGCTGATCATTGAAATCGGTTAGCACACCTTAATAAAAGGACCCCATTATTTCTTATAGCACTTATAATCTAAAAATATAATCAACATAAAAATCAAACTACAAATCCCTTCATGCCACAAATAAACATAAGACTACAAAAAAAGTGCAAAGAGTACAAAACCATCAAAATTCTCTTCAATATGTACCAACTGCTTTGAGACCTCTCTGTCGCCTATTTTTTTTTTTTTTAATTTAATTGAAATTTTACAAATACAAAAGTATAAGAATAAAACAAAACAATAAGCTGCAGATACCAAAATATACAGAATAATATGCAAAATATAGGGCTCCTTTTACTAAGCCGCGCTAGAGGTCTAACACGCGCTAAACCGCTGGACGCGCTAGCCGCTACTGCCTCCTCTTGAGCAGGCGGTAGTTTTTGGCCAGCTGCAAAAAGTAAAGCATCTCAAGGAAGCAGTAAAAAGAGGCTGCCTCTTTACTTTTTGCAGCAATCCTCGGCGAACACAATATACAGGCACTTTCTTACTTATCTTCATTTTTTTATGGTATGTCCCAACCTTTTTCACCATGGACCCCTGACGAAGGTTTGTCCGAAACACGGACCGTGTCGGGTCCCTTGATTGGTAAAAGGGTTTTATTTTACTTATTTGCATTTTAATTTTGGATAGCTAAGGCACTCATGAAATCAACTATTTTTTATATAACGGTGGTACTGATATATCTGGATTAGAGGAACACAATATGATTGATTTATATGGCATGGGCAACGCATTAATACCGTGACTTTGTTACCCACTGCAAAGAAATTCAAACTGATATGTTTTACATATCTCCAACTACCACTTTGTCTCCAACTACCACTGAAATGCTTTCATGTTTCCCTTATAGATACTGATTTTGTTGTTTGCTTATTTCTGATCTGAGGAAGAAGGGGTTACCTTGAAAAGCTAATCATAAACTACATTAAGGGCTCCTTTTACTAAAGTGCGCTAGCGTTTTTAGCGTATGCACGAAATTACCGTGCGCTAAACCGCGTGGTACGCTTCTAGAATAATGCAGGCTCAATGCCGGTGTTAAGGTCTAGCACACGTGGCAATTTAGCGTGCGCTATGCCACGCGTTAAGGCCCTAACGCACCTTAGTAAAAGGAGCCCTAAGTTAGTCCAATAGAAAAGGTATTATTTTTTGCTCCTTTAGGTTTTTGTTTTATTTCTACATATTGCTTTGAAGAGTGGACTAACATGGGCATCATATCTTTTCAAAAACATCTAGGAAATGGTCATTTTCAAAACAAAAAGTTGGGACATTTTTTCTGATTTGAAAATGGCCATTTTCTCTACTGGATTTTTGGACTTCACCCCCCCCCCCCCCCCAAACTTCCAAAATCGGATTCACTCGTCTTATCGAAAATGCCCCTCTATGTTACTATGTTACGGGTTATCTGGTTAACTCCTGTAGTTAACAGGCTCATTAATTTATTTATCATTTATTTAAAAATGTATATACCGCATACAACTATGCGGTTTCCAAATGACAAAACAACAAAAATGGAGGAACTGGAAAAGAGATCCACAAAAAAAAACAACAACAACAATATTTCCTGTTTGAATGTACACTGGTGGAAAATGCTCAGTACCTTAACCCCCTCATGAGCACTTAACTGCAAACTAACTTCAAGCCATTATAACTAAAAAGGAGAAGCAATCAGGATTAGGAACACATCTGCACCCAAGTCTATTTACCCAGCTACATGGAGAGAAAAGGGTGGATCCCTTAGCAGCAGGACACAGCCACAGAACTGGAAAACACTCAGCAAGTCTGAGGAGTGTAGAACTTCGAAACTAAGCTCAAGAGAGCAACATGGAACATCACCGGGTGAGGACCAGAGCCCTGAAGAAATGATCAGCAGATCATGAAACGCTGGCCACCGTCGGCTTTTATTGACTCAAAACAGAAAGTAGCAGTGCTGCTTGTTGTTTTGTATTGTTCTTTCAAGCATAACCTAGGGAGGTTTTTGCCAGTGATAGAAAGCTGAAAGGGAGCTAACAAATGACTTAAGCTCCTTTTCTTTGTCTCAAAGCAACATTATAATGGCTTGAAGTTAATTTGCAGTTAAGTACTCAAGGCCGAATTGAAATTTCCGTCTCAGTTCGGATCGCCTCACTCGACCCGCCCTTCCCATGTCTGCACTCCTGTCTCTAATTGGCCCTAATTGGCCATAATTGAATATTCTCTGCCCCTGTTTTCCCTTCCCCCCCCCTTTCCCTTCCCTCCCTGGGCAACGGCCTCGGACATTTTGTCACCGCTGCCCCCTTATAGGGTGGGGTGCTTATCCTTTCTTAGTCTCAAAGCAACATTATAATGACGACGTTAATTTGCAGTTAAGTGCTCATGAGGAGTTAAGGTATTGAGCATTTTCCACCAGTGTACATTCAAACGAAATATTGTTTTGTTTTTCTGTGGTTTCCAAATGACATACATAGAATCTCGTTTCCCTCCGATTGTCACGTATAACAGACATATCAAGACAACATCGTTAATCATCCCTGTTATAATAGGGATAGAGCACAAATTCAATCAGTTCAGAAGTACAAACAAGCTTTAAATCATACTTTGTTGTCAGAAAAAAAAAAAAGAAAATTCTAGAAGGCGATTATCAAGTGAAATACATCTTAGCATAAGAAGGCATTAGCAAACAATTGAGTTTTCAGCATTTGCTTAAAATTCATTCTCCCCATACAAAACCGCAGGATACCAGGCAAGGCATTCCATAGTTGTACGCCAGCCATAGATATCACTGATGCTCTGATCCTAGCATGCATAGTCGACATTAACTGAGCTGTTAAGTGTAATGGCTGGTAATCCGAAGATCGAGAGATGTTTCCCATTGCACCGAAGAAGGTGACCTATGGCTGGAGCGCAGAGGTCAATGATGGTGGTTCCCCGGCTGAAACGGCTAATTGCGCTAGGGAGGGTGACATTGGTGATTTGACTGAAGTGAAACTAAGTCCTTTCTGACTCTTATACCATCGTGCATATTATATCTTTTTTTCTTTTTTTTTTCTATTTATTTGTTTTATTTCTTCATTTTAAATTTCTTAGAATTCCATTGTTTAACGGTTTTTCATTCTATTCACATTCTCTCTCTTTATCTTTTCCTTACTTCCAAAGTTCATTTTTTTTCTTTTTACATTTCTATATCTTATTTAACTTTAAAACATCATAATTTAATTTTAGTTTATCCAATATATTATTGTTTGAGATGTACATTTTGTTTTAAAAGTGCGGCCTTAAAAAGATCTATGTATTCTTGTTAGGATGTTTCTTAGCTTATTTTTACCTCTGTTTTTTATTTTACTTCTCTACCATTTACTAATTGTTTTTCAGGTACTTTAGTTAGATTGTGAGCCTTCGGGACAGTAAGGGTATTTCTAAGTATTTATCTTTACTTATCTTATTTTTATTGTATCTTTAATGTATATTTTCTGTAAACCGCTTCGAACCTAACGGATTAGCGGTATATAAGAAATAAAATTACATTACATTACATATTTACAACAGAATGCCCAGGAAGCTTTCTGAATATTCTACTAAGTTAAATTTCACACAAACCCCATTTCTAGAAAGCTGCGCGGTAACGGCCCCGAAGCCCATAGAGATTTGGGGCTGTGGCCGCGTGGCAGCCGCTAGCACGGCTTTGTAGAAGAGGGGGTAAATAATTCCTGGACACTCAGACCAGATGTTTCAATGGGTTCCTATCAGTTATTTTATTTAAGGTAAAATAGTATGGTTGCCATGGTAGTTCATTGTACACTTCTCCCTCCGTATTCGCTGTGATAGGGGATTAACAGAACCGCAAATACAGAAAAACCGCAAATAACTTTTTCATATGTTATTCGCTGTTTTCTATTAAAAACCATTGTGAATATGGAGAAACCGCGAATAACATGGTGGGAGACCTGGCCTGTTCCTGAAGGAGAGGCAAAACACAGTGAAGTGCTGGAAATCAGTAATTTCTCTATGCAAGCTGATGTCATTTGGGGGGAGGAGCCAGCAAGCTAAAAACCGTGAATAACCGAAACCGTGAATGCTGACACCGCGAATACGGAGGGAGAAGTGTAATCATTAATAAAACTAAACTAAACTAATGGAAAATACGTATAAACCATGATACTTTTTCTATTGGATTTACAATACATATATTTTTAATCTGTTTTGGAAGTTAAAATTGTGTTTCCATGAGCAGAATAGTTGTTCCTGCATGACTTGCCACTATTGTCTGTATAGATTAATTTATGAATTCTGAATATAATATTGCCTTTGAATTTTAAGCTAGAGAAAAACTGACCTGAGTGTTGCACAGTCAGACGCTTGATCATCTTTGCTACACCAAGAATCTGCATTTAGCAATTAGAAAATCTGGGTTTCAGTTTTCATACCTGCTTCATCCAGATGGTAAAACTACATTTCAAATGATTGCCAATGTTATTAGCAGATAAATTTCAACATATTATACCATTGCTGACTGGAAGTACAGATAAAAGAATCAACTCTTCACTTAGTTTAATTTACTTCATTAGAGGATGACATATTGTCTCAGCTGAGGCTTAAATAATAGCTAATAATGGTCACTTCCTGATAAATATTACATTGGTCGATAATTCTTTGGCTCTGACCTAGACATAAAACGAGCACATAAAAATAAAACCGTCTAGCTGTATATAGCCAAAAGAGACATCTAAATAAGTTCCATTGCATTTGTTCAGTGTTAACCAGATATAAGATACAAGTTATGCTCAGGTCCAAATGCCCAAGTACAAACAAAGGGGCTGAGTCACACAATTTGATATCTGGAAAGGAAACAAAGGTACATAACTATTTGGGCCGGGTGGTTGAATTTAAAAACTGGGATTTAAACTGTGAGCCGAGTTTATGTTGGAGGCCAAATAGCATGAGCTTGTAATGAGACATTCAAGCCTGGGATCTGAGCCACAGAATGCATTATCGACCTCGCTACAGTATGGATGAACAGTTCTGGATTAACCATTAAGTAGAACAAGCACGTGCTTAAGGCACCAAGGGAAGGGGGCATCCTATAGTTTTCCCCTCTATCTATTGTGCCCTTAACTCTTTCACTGCCACCTGCCACACCCATTATCCAATATGAATTTCAGTGGTTTTCTAATCATTATATTTATAACATAAACATAACATAAAAATCAACTTATAGATCGCGTAAACGTGAGGATCTAAGCGGTTTACAAAATATTAACTTGTAATTACAAATAGAACAATGAAGAAATTTAATTACCCAAAAATCTAGAAACTAGATGGCTCTTCAAATGTCTTCTGAACTCCAGATATGAAACAGATACAAAGAATAGTTGCCTAAAATCTTCGTCCCAAAGAGAAGCCTGATAAGATAATGTACGTTCATGATGCCTTTTAAATTTTCAACCCTTCACTAAAGGATAACTGAAAAAAGCACGAGCTTTGTGAGAATATTTTGAATTAGGGACTGTGAATGCATCTAACAAGTAAGAGGGAGCTTGGCCTGTTATGATTCTATAGTAAATACAACCGAATTTGAAAATAATACGGGCCTCCATGGACAGCCAATGCAATTTGTGGTAAAGTGGAGATACGCAATCATATTTTTTCAAACCATAGATCAGACTCACTGCAGTGCTCTGTATGAGTCGCCATCTGGAGATATTTATGATGTTTTGTTTCATATGATAATATTACTCAGCACTTATTGAGTCTCTGTGTGTTTTCAGGTTCTGCCAGGTATTGCGACCTGGATTGGTTAGAATGACCATTGGTCTGACTCAGTATGGCTGTTCTTATCTATATATATAAAATCGGATGTATGTATGTATGTGCCGCGATCACGCAAAAACGGCTTGACCGATTTGAACGAAACTTGGTATGCAGATCCCTCACTACCCGGGATGATATGTTCTGGGGGTCTCGTGGCCCACCTGCACACGTGGGCGGAGCTACAAACAGATAATCGGATTTCACCCATTCATGTCAATGGAAAAAATGTAAAACAGCTGCCAACGCAAAAACGGCTTGCCCGATTTGAATGAAACTTGGTATGCAGATCCCTCACTACCTGGGGTGATATGTTCTGGGGGTATCGCGGCCAATCTGCACACCTGGGCGGAGCTACAAACAGAAAATCAGATTTCACCCATTCATGTCAATGGAAAAAATGTAAAAACTGCCTCCGCAAAACCGGCTTGCCCGATTTGAACGAAACTTGGTATGCGGATCCCTCACTACCCGGGGTGATATGTTCTGGGGGTCTCACGGCCCACCTGCACATGTGGGCGGAGCTACAAACATAAAATCAGATTTCACCCATTCATGTCAATGGAAAAAATGTAAAAACTGCCTCTGCAAAACCGGCTTGCCCGATTTGAACGAAACTTGGTATACGGATCCCTCACTACCCGGGATGATATGTTCTGGGGGTCTCGCGGCCCAACTGCACACGTGGGCGGAGCTACAAACAGAACATCAGATTTCACCCATTCAAGTCAATGGGAAAAATGTAAAAAGCTGTGGGACCGATTTGAACTAAACTTGGTATGCAGATCCCTCACTACCTGGGGTGATATGTTCTGGGGGTCTCGCGGCCCACCTGCACACGTGGGCGGAGCTACAAACAGAAAATCAGATTTCACCCATTCATGTCAATGGAAAAAATGTAAAAAGCTGCCATTCTCACAGTATTTCACAAACGGCTTGACCGATTTGAACGAAACTTGGTATACAGATCCCTCACTACCTGGGGTGATATGTTCTGGGGGTCTCGCGGCCCTCCTGCACACATGGGCGGAGCTACAAACAGAAAATCACATTTCACCCATTCATGTCAATGGAAAAAATGTAAAAAGCTGCCATTCTCACAGTAATTCAAAAACGTCTTGACCGATTTGAACGAAACTTGGTATGCAGATCCCTCACTACCTGGGGTGATATGTTCTTGGGGTCTCGCGACCCCCCTGCACATGTGGGCGGAGCTACAAACAGAAAATCTGATTTCACCCATTCATGTCAATGGAAAAAATGTAAAGAGCTGCCATTCTCACAGTAACTCAGAAACGGCTTGACCGATTTGACCGAAACTTGGTATGCAGATCCCTCACTACCTGGGGTGATATGTTCTGGGGGTCTCGCGGCCCACCTGCACACGTGGGCGGAGCTACAAACAGAAAATCAGATTTCACACATTCATGTCAATGGAAAAAATGTAAAAAGCTGCCATTCTCACAGTAATTCCAACTACCTGGGGTGATATGTTCTGGGGGTCTCGCGGCCCACCTGCACACGTGGGCGGAGCTACAAACAGAACATCAGATTTCACCCATTCATGTCAATGGAAAAAATGTAAAACGCTGCCATTCTCACAGTAATTCAAAAATGGCTTGACCGATTTGAACGAAACTTGGTATGCAGATCCCTCACTACCTGGGGTGATATGTTCTGGGGGTCTCGCGGCCTACCTGCACATGTGGGCGGAGCTACAAACAGAAAATCAGATTTCACCCATTCATGTCAATGGAAAAAATGTAAAAAGCTGCCATTCTCACAGTAATTCCAACTACCTGGGGTGATATGTTCTGGGGGTCTCGTGGCCCACCTGCACACGTGGGCGGAGCTACAAACAGAAAATCTGATTTCACCCATTCAAGTCAATGGGAAAAATGTAAAAAGCTGTGGGACCGATTTGAACGAAACTTGGTATGCAGATCCCTCACTACCTGGGGTGATATGTTCTGGGGGTCTCGCGGCCCACCTGCACACGTGGGCAGAGCTACAAACAGAAAATCAGATTTCACCCATTCATGTCAATGGAAAAAATGTAAAAAGCTGCCATTCTCACAGTAATTCCAACTACCTGGGGTGATATGTCCTGGGGGTCTCGCGGCCCACCTGCACACGTGGGCGGAGCTACAAACAGAACATCAGATTTCACCCATTCATGTCAATGGAATAAATGTAAACAGCTGCCATTCTCACAGTAAATCTAAAACGGCTTGACCGATTTGATCGAAACTTGGTATGCAGATCCCTCACTAACTGGGGTGATATGTTCTGGGGGTCTCTTCACCCAAGAATTTATATGTTCTTGCTCCTGGAGGTGAAACTAAAAATGTTGTTTATAATCAAGTTTTGTGTTAGTTGTATTGTATTCATTTTGTCAAAT
Organism: Geotrypetes seraphini; assembly: GCF_902459505.1. NCBI lineage: Eukaryota > Metazoa > Chordata > Amphibia > Gymnophiona > Dermophiidae > Geotrypetes > Geotrypetes seraphini. The sequence goes on from NC_047086.1 coordinate 376,303,196, forward strand.
ATTTCACATTATAATTTGAATATTGTACTTTTTATAAAGCTGTAAAAAAAATAATTTCATTCACCACTATAAAGTATCTTTATTTGAATCCATTTACAGTGTTATTGCTATAATTAAATACCCGTGCAACGCCGGGGCATCAGCTAGTGTTCTATATAAACAATGGAAGGGCCGGGGAGCACCATTTGTTAGGTTGTGCATAGGACTCTAGTTGGATTGTGGTAAGAGCAGATAGTGTAGCTGGTTTTAAAAAAGGTTTGGACAGTTTCCTGGAAGAAAAGTCCATAGTCTGTTATTGAGAAAGACTTGGGGGAAGCCACTGCTTGCCCTGGATCGGTAACATGGAATGTTGCTACTCCTTGGGTTTTGGCCAGGTACTAGTGAGCTGGATTGGCCACCATGAGAAACGGGTACTGAGCTTGATGGACCATTGGTCTGACCCAGTAAGGCTATTCTTATGTTCTTACGTGAGCCATGTGTAGGACAATTAAGTCATTGTAACATCACTGATGAATTTGGCTCTGAGGTACTGTGGAATGAGGCATTAGGACATCACAATCTCAGCTCTGGAATGTTGCTCTCATTGGAGTTCCGGAATCTTGTTATTCTTTGAGATGCTGGAATGTTGCTACTCTGGGTTTTTGCCAGGTACTAGTGACCTGGATTGGCCACCGTGAGAATGGGCTACTGGGCTTAATGGACCATTGGTCTGACTCAGTAAGGCTATTCTTATGTTCTAATCTGGCCCTGAAGATAAATTTAATTATCCTTTTACTATATGAAAAAACACTGCAGTGTTGTTATTTCCCTAAAGAAGAAAAAGATAGGGAAATGGCATGAAAATGTACAGAACACAAAACAACAAAATCCAAATAGCACCAAAAAAGTTCCACAAAGGAAATGAAGCAGCAAAACAACAAAAAGATTGTGGAACAGAAGATCGGACGGACCAGTTTGTAGTTAACTCACAAGATAAAAACCAAATAAAGTATAAAAGATAAATGACCCAACACGGGCCTTGTTTGTTTCAGCAAAATAAAAATGTCTTCCTTAGCGGTCTTATAGGGCCCTTGGCGATCTTAAATATAAAAACATAAAAGTCACAAAAAATTCAAGTAGTTAAGAGGCTACAAACAAGCAGCCCAGCTCACAAGACTCCAATGTAGGCTGGTGTTTATAATATTTTATTTTTATATTTAAGACAGCCAAGGGCCCTATAAGACCACTGAGGAAGACATTTTTATTTTGCTACATTATTTGATTTCTATCGTGTGTATACACCAGGGGTGCCCAATACGTCGATCGAGATCGACCAGTAGATCGCGAAGGCAAAGTGAGTCGATCGTGTAGCCCTTCCCGGGCTCAGTGATAGACTCGCATTGCCTTCACAATCTACCGGGCCGATCAGCCTTCCTCTCCCCAACGTCAAATCTGCCGTCGGAGAGGAGAGGAATGCTGTTAGGCCCGACGCAGGGAAGCAGAGAGAGCTAGGGGCTGTGGCGGCGGCGGCTTGGGGGCCTGTTCCCCGATGGCGGTGGCAGTGGCTTGGGAGAGGGCAGGGAGAAAGAAAGAGAGGGGGCAGACAGGGAGATAGAAGGAAAGAAGGGAAAGAGAAAGAAAGAAAGGGGGCATGAAGAGAGAAAAAAAGAAAGGGAGGCAGGGAGAAAGAAAGGGCAGGGAGAGAGGAAGAAAAAGTTGGGGGAGGGAATGAGGTCTAGAGGAGAGGAAGCATACAGGCTGAAAGTATACAGGCTGAAAGAAGGGAAGAAAGACTGGATGCACAGTCAGAAGAAGAAAGTGCAACCAGAGACTCATGAAATCACCAGACAACAAAGGTAGGTAAAATGATTTTATTTTTAATTTAGTGATCAAAATGTGTCCGTTTTGAGAATTTATATTTGCTGTCTAGATTTTGCACTATGGCCCCCTTTTACTAAACCGCAATAGTGGTTTTGAGCGCAGGGAGCCTATGAGCGTTGAGAGCAGCGCGGGGCATTCAGTGCAGCTCCCTGCGCTAAAAACTGCTATCGCGGTTTAGTAAAAAGGGAGGGGGTATATTTGTCTATTTTTGTAAGATTGTTACTGAGGTGACAGTGCATAGAGTAATCTGCCTTGGCCTCTTTGAAAAAACCCCGAAATATAAATGATAATTAAATTTTTCTCTGCATGCAGTGTGCTTCATGTTTTTTTTTAATTTTATTGTTGATAGATCATTTTGACTTGGTCATTTTAAAAGTAGCTCGCAAGCTCAAAAAGTGTGGGCAGCCCTGGTATACACCATTTGTGGATTGTTTTGAAGACTATTGTTTTTAAGTTATTTGGATGCTTATTAAACTACAAACCTGATCCATCCGATCTTCTCTTCCACAATCTTTGTGGTTCATTGTGCAGCGCTTTAGACTGGAGATTTCTAAGCCTATTTTTTAAAAAAAAATATTTTATCCAATCTGGTTTTCTGATACTTCACGTACCACCATTTCGGACCCCTGAGCAAGGAGTGTTTCTTCTTCGAAACACGGATCGTGTCGGGTCCGGTCCATATGAATATTAGGACCAGTTTTTTGGACATGATTACTGTAGTTTATATATTTGGTTTAAATATGTCACATATGTTTTTAAGATTTTTGTCATTTTAATATATTCCTGCACCCTGTACATTTTCCTGCAGCCTTGTTTTGGTTTTCGTTTTGATGAAAATGTACAGACCATGACAGATGCATAACCAAAGGACAAGGATCCAATAAAAGATACCCATATTTGAACTGTAGGCTAGTCTGATTTCCATATATAGTTTAACACTTATTTGGCCCTGCTATGTAGGAATTAATGAGGAAAAAATACACTGATTTTTTTTTCAAGTGAAAACAAGAAATCCCAAATAACATAATAAGAAGAACTGTTAGTATGTAAAAATCAAAGAATGCCCTCTTTTCTTTCTACACCGCAATCCTTTCCTGCCTATGAACAGAAAACATTCATAAGACACTGCCTCACTGCATGTTTCTTTGATAAACAGCATGAAAATTGTAAACCTTTCAGTGTTGTCACAGCCTCATCAGCCCTCCTTCAATATGTCTGTGAGGGCAGTTAAGCTTAGGTCCAGTGGGCATTGAAATGTTATCCAAGGGCTCCATCATTAGACTGGATTTTCAATTTGATTATTCACCTTCCCACATCCAAATTCAAGATGTGTTACAAACCCAGGAACGTCTTAATAGGCCTCTTCCCAAAAAGGTTTACCAATCTAACGGACCCGTTTACTAAGCTGCGGAAAGTACAAACGTGTGCTTATTGCAGAATAAAAAGCACTACTCTGGGTTAGTTCTCAGGTATCTTTTGGTAGTTTGGGGATGATAGTAACATAATAACGTAGTAAATGACGGCAGATAAAGACCTGAACGGCCCATCCAGTCTGCCCATTAGTGATGCCCATTAAAAATACATGATTAAATTGACTTGTCTCTTCTTTAATATTTCTGGTTTGTGCAGATGACGTCACCATTCTCCTTCTTTCTGACCAACCAACGTCCTCCATGACAGACACCCTATACAGGACACTTGAAGCAGTAGCAACATGAAGGAAAAATCACAAACTAAAACTGAACCCAGACAAGACAAAATTCATTCTTCTCGAAAATAATAAAACCTCAACCGCAACAAATCTAGTAATAAGCTCAATCACATACCCCATACAACCCACTCTAAAACTTCTAGGAATGACAATAGACAGATGCTGTACTATGCAACCACAAATCAACAAAACAATACAAAAATCATTTGCGGTCATGATAAACTTGAGGCAAGTTCGAAAATTCTTCGACAGAGCACAATTCCAGCTCTTGGTCCAGTCCCTAGTACTAGGGCTTCTAGACTACTACAACATAGTCTATTTCCCCTGTCCCGCAACCATGATAAAAAACAACTACAAACAGTTCAAAACACAGCGCTAAGACTTATCAATTCACACTGGCTCCCAATACAAGCAAGAGTACAATTCAAATTCTACTGCCTACTATTTAAAACCTTAAACGGAGACAGCCCAACCTACCTAAACAACCGCCTAATCCAAACTACCTCAACCAGACATAGGAGATCCCACAAACCGTTCACGCATCCCCCAATCAGAGACGTCAAGCAAAAAAAACTGTATGATGGCCCTCTAGCCACACAAGCAGTAAAACTGGACTACCAACTCTCCAATTTCCTGATAATGACCCCAGACTACAAATCATTTAGAAAAGAAATAAAAACCATGCTATTCAAGAAATCCTGGACGACAAACTAACACGTCAATTCTGACATCAGAGAGGAGTTCCGGGCCAGCCAGGCAGCGATTGGCTGGCCCAGAACTTCCTCTCCGACGTCAGAATTGACGTCAGGGAGCGGAATGCTGATCGGTCCGATGCTTCTGGAGGGAGGGTGGTAGGGGACGTCAGGGAGTGGAAGGCTGATCGCCCGGTAGATCGGGACGGCAACACGAGTCTATAAAAACAGCAAAGGGATGGACTCCGCGATCGACTCACATTGCCTTCCCGATCTACCGGTCAATCGCGATCAATGTATTGGGCACCCCTGCTCTAGTCCAATAAAAAAGGTATCACGGATTATTTTTGTTTTATTTCATTTTATTTCTACATATTAATCTTCATTATTAGAGTAAACGGCTAATCACTTGAGAGCAGCTTGCACCACTTAGAACAGTGGTCTCAAATTCAAACCTTTTGCAGGGCCACATTTTGGGATTTGTAGGTACTTGGAGGGCCTCAGAAAAAAATAGTTAATGTCTTATTAAAGAAATGACAGTTTTGCATGAGGTAAAACTCTTTATAGCTTATAAATCTTTCCTTTTGGCTAAGTCTTAATAATAATATTGTCATTTATAGCTAAAGAGACATATGATCAAGAAACTGTTTTATTTTATTATTGTGATTATGATAAACATAACGAGGGCCTCAAAATAGTACCTGGCGGGCCGCATGTGGCCCCCTGGGTCGCGAGTTTGAGACCACTGACTTAGAAGATGCTACTTCAGTACACCACTTGGTTTTTTAAAAAAATTATCTTTATTGAGAAGTCAACGCAGAACAGAAACAACAGTGCAGTAGATGCAGCTTTGCATAGATGAAACATAGACATGTTGGGATTTTTAGATATTTAGGGGGAAATTTTACAAATGGCACCTAAGGCACCAGTGGGCGCCCTACGCTGTTTAAAATGGTGAAAAACATTTACGCGAAAGCATCTACCAGCACCTAAAAAAATCTATGCCGGAATCACACCTCCATAGGCACTTTAGGCTGCCTAAAGCTAACACCGGAAGTGGCATTAGATGGCCTAAAGCGCCTTCATAGGCATGATTCATAACAAAGATAGGGTTACATTTCCACACCTATCTTTCCTGGAGGTGCAAATCTGTATACGGTGCCGTTGCTTGATTGACATGTGATCGGCGGCCACCGATATTGGCACCGTATAGAGCAGTGGTTCTTAACCTTGTTGGAGGTACTGAACCCCACCAGTTTCATATGCGTGTTCACCGAACCCTTCTTTATTCCCTTAGTTTTGCCGGAGCTAGACTAGAATTACTCAACTTGGCATTGCAAATCATGCAATTAGGACGCTGACTCCCATCACTTTCCGTTATACATGTGAATCCATATTGTACATATTCATCCGACCACTTTCGTATTTTGCTCGACATAGTTAGTAAGGGATTAAAATATTAAGATAGGTATCACACGACGTACCATCACAACAGTTACAATTCGACTACTGTGCGCATCAAATCCCCTGCAGCTCAGATAGGCCAAGCGATGTTGCGTGATCACCTGCAGCCAATTATGGACAAGCGGGGCGTATCATCACGAATCATAAGCGCTTCGGTCACGTTCAATCATCTATCAGTTAAATCACAAATTTTGATCAGGAATTGATGGATGTATATAAGGCGTTAGTTACAGATTGATAGATCAAGAAACCGAGTACACGATCAGTCTTGATCAAAATCACTGAATAACTGATAGATGATTGAACGTGACCGAAGCGCTTTATGAGTCGGAGGTGTGTTTTGACCTCCGCCGAACCCACGAGACTGATTCACCGAACCCCTGGGGTTAACCCAGGTTAAGAACTACTGGTATAGAGAATCCGGGCCTTATTGAATAATGTGTTTAACAGACTTTTTCAGTCTTTTGCACCATCTTGGATCTTGCAGACCGCCACTCACCTTTTGCTCATATGAATGCCCCTCGTACAATTATGCACTCTTTTATCTGAATATCAGTTCCAGTTTCTACAATCTGGAACGGGGCTGCACATGTGCAGTGCTATGCACGAACTGTTAATGCTGAAGATAACGTGGACTAGTTAACGCTGCCTCAGTAGGTGGCGTTAAACGCATCCACGTAATCTGAATGCAGTTCGTGCACGGGGCATAATACACTTCTCCCTCCGTATTCGCGGTTTCAGCATTCACGGTTTCGATTATTCACGGTTTTTAGCTTGCTGGCTCCTCCCCCCCCAAATTACATCAGCTTGCATTGAAAAATCGCCAATTCCAAGCGTTTACCGAGAAAATTGCCGATTCCCAGCACTTTCTTCACCGTGTTTTGCCTCTCCTGCAGGAACAGACCAGGTTTCCCACCGTGTTACTCGCGGTTTCACTATATTCACGATGGTTTTTAATAGAAAACAGCAAATAACATATGGAAAAGTTATTCGCAGTTTTTCTGTATTTGCGGTTCTGTTAATCCCCTATCACAGCGAATACAGAGGGAGAAGTGTATTATCTTTGTGTCAGCTATACGAGCACACCCCCAATATTTAACAAAGAAGCTTTGCACTTACCACACCATAATTGTGGCTATGAACATGCAGTAACTGCAGAATTTTAATACAGCTTAGGAAAAGGGCTGGATCAAAAATTAAAAAATGGTTCATTGGACCACAAGATCAGAGTTTAAAAGACAGATTATCCATTTCCAGTGCAAACCATACAGGTCCAGTAAGCATTCTCCTTTCTGTTTAGTAATGCATTTTTCCTGTGCATGAAATATTTCCATATCGGATACATGCTATCAAATATTAAGTTAGGCCTACATACATGAAATAAGGGGCTTTTGTTACCGAGTGATGTATCACACTTTGCATTATAGATTATCATGGGAGATTCTAGAGTCTAGACTTGAGTTGTTACAAATCATCAATAAGACTGAGCTAGACAAGGAAAGATTGATTACTGTTGTCATTTTCTCATAGTAGATATGTCTTGTAGTAGCATATTTGGCATCAGACACAGATGCTATTTTAATTAGAATGTTCTAGCTTAAAGGAAAGCATGTAGCTGAAACCCACTGTATTGGTAAATGTTATTATTTCTTAATTATATTTGATTTTGTCTGCTCATCTACACACAGACAGATTGCAGATGTACTTTAATTTGAGAGGTATCTATGTAGCAGGCCGCCTAATCTTTATAAAATTGTTCTGGCATTATTTCTTTGCATTATAATTCAGCTCGCTTCCAACATGCCTTCCTTTGTCTTAATTGTTATCAAGTAATTTTCGAGCGAGCCAAATTACTTGACTGTCCTAAAATTTTTCCTTTCCTTGTTTTTATAATTTCCCATGCTTCAAAAACTCTTTGCCTTCTGTTGTGCCGGCAATTAATCATCATGAATTTCTGACAGAAGGCTGATTTACACCTTGTAGAACGTGCAACACGTTTGAGCCTCACAGTTCTCTATAATTTATGGGAAATGAGTATTTATAAATGGAGCCGTGTCTGAACTGGAAGTAGCGCTTTAAAAAACAGAATACTTTTTTATTTTCTTTTTAATAAGAAAGAAAATTGCTCATAAATGTCCAGAACCAGACTGCAGATGGAGACAGCCTGGACTATTCTATCTACTATAATAAAACCCTCACGCGCGCATGCGCTCTCTTACCTTCATGATCCATGATCCCTGATCTGTGATCGGTAGGTCTGTGGCTGGCAGCAGTGCGCATGCGCGCAAACAATGGTCCACTTCACGCCCGGTGCAGCTCCCCCCTCACTCACTGTAAGTCAGTGGAGAAAAACAGACCTCAATGCATTGGTTCATAACACACAAGGCATTTTCTGGAACCCATATTAACGTAGAACAAAATCTTTTCCAGAGAAAAGAAAATGGTAAAATCACAGGGCATAATTTGAGGTTGAGGGGTGGTAGACTCAAGAATAATGTTAGGAAATTCTTCTTTACGGAGAGGGTGGTTGATGCGTGGAATGCGCTCCAGAGGGAGGTGGTGGAGAAGAAAACAGTGACAGAGTTCTAACAAGCGTGGGATGAACACAGAGGATCTAGAATCAGAAAATAATGGGTATATATTGAAGGAACCAAGGCCGTTACTGGGAAGGCTTGCACGTCTGTGTCCTGTATATGGGCATTCAGCTGAGGACGAGCTGGGGAGGGCTTCTGTGGCTTGGATGGTTAAGATGGACTGGAGTGAGCTTTGATGGAGACTCCAGTAGATAGAACCTAAGCACACTACCGGGCAGGGCTCTGGGTTTCTGGACCGTTTAAATTAAATAATTAATTTATGGAACATGTATGATTGGGCAGACTAGATGAACCATGCGGGTCTTTATCTGCCATCATTTACTAGGTGACTATGAGTACGGGGGCTTCACTCCTACCCTCTATAAGGATGGAAGGGATATGTTGAAGCGGCCTTACACTCCGCCAGGTCCCGAGTTCAATATCCTCATAGAATATTCATTAGGAAGTAAAATCAAATGACAAGCACAGCCAGAAGTGATTGCATACAGAATATAATATAGAAATACAGAAAAGCAAGATTTATAAAGATTACAATTAAGCATTACAATTAAGGAATACGTTTTACAAATACAGACTGCTTCTGTGCTCTTATGAATAAGAGAGAAAAACAGCTTCCTGAATAGGTGTTGTGAGGACAAAGAGAGAGAGAGAGAAAGGGGGGTGGGGAGGGTGATGTTCCAAGCTTCGGGTTCCAGAGAGAGAGAGGGGTGTTGCAGAGAGGAGGCTTTTATAGCTTGGAATCTTATTCTAAATATAGAAACTATTGAACGTCAATAGAATCTATTGAAGTTAAGTATCCCTATCCTTTGTAAACTGTCTGAAACAATGGTTAGTTTCACTGATCAGGAAGGTGAGTTAGGTGTGCTAGACTGGAGAAGAATAGACTAGAGTCAAATGTACTTTCTAGTATGCCTCTGACAATATCTGTGCACCTGGACCCATTTTACATCCTAAACTGTCCATCTTAAGCACCAGACATTAACACATCTTCTTAACACCTCTTAGCTGCAAGTTCGTTTGTTACCTTTTAAGCACTGATTTAATTTAGGCTTGCTAAGGCTGTTTGCAATGACATTCCCTAAGGTCAGACATGAATGATATGATCTCCCATAGGCCTTTGCTGACATTGGTTAGGGCAACCGAAAATGGTGACTGCTAGCAATGCTAGGCTGACACCCTCCATGACTCCATGGAGCACCAGGAACATCAGATAGGCTCGTGAAGGCCTACCTAGACCATTGGAAGGGGGTTGGGAGGATATTCAGGGAGGGGTAGGGTGAGGGTTTCTGCATGGCAGCAAGCTGATGGAGGGAGCGAGGGAGGGAAAGAGGGCGGATTTTGTGGGAAGCCAGGAGGGGAATCAAGATGCTTTAAAAAGAGGAAAAGAGTTACGCAGGTGCCTTCTGATATTCATCCTTTATAGAATAGTGCTGGGCGTTGATTTTGAGTGCAATTTACTGAATATAGCCCTAAGTGTCATTTGATTCGGAGCATAGCGCAGTCCAGTGAGGCAATGACAAGTTAAGGCAAAAGTACTGAGAAAAGCTGCAAATGCCCAGAAGGCACAGTTTAACCACCACCCCTTCACCTTCCTTTCAGACATTAAGGTGTGGAGAATCTACCAAAGATCAAGGTAGAAAGGTATTATAGATAAGGTTCTAGAAACCTAAAATACGGGAGTTTATTTGGTTTTACTAAGACATGAATCATTTTTACAGAGGATTTTAAGTTATTAATTTGCCAAATTCAATGAATATCTTTATGGCAGAAAATATTCCAGGTCCTGAAACTGACCCCCCCACCCCCCACCCTTCTTTTATTAAGGTGCGCTAACCGATTAGGGTGCGCTAATCGAATTAGCACACAATAAACGCTAACACGTCCATAGACTAGCATGCACTTGTTAGCATTTAGCGCTCGCTAATTCGATTAGTGCCCGCTAATCGGTTAGCGCAGTTTAGTAAAAGAGGGCCTGAGCGAATCAAACGCCCATACTATACACTTCTCCCTCCGTATTAGCGGTTTCAGCAATCGCGGTTTCAATTATTCACGGTTTTTAGCTTGCTGGCTCCTCCCCCCCCAAATGACATCAGCTTGCATAGAGAAATCGCCATTTCCAAGCGTTTCCTGAGAAAATCTCTGATTCCCGGCACTTTCTTCACCGTGTTTTGCCTCTCCTTCAGGAACAGGCCAGTTCTCCCACCAGGTTATTCGTGGTTTTCATCATATTCCCGATGGGTTTTAATAGAAAACAGCGAATAACATATGAAAAAGTTATTTGCGGTTTTTCTGTATTTGCGGTTCTGTTAATCTCCTATCACAGCGAATAAGGAGGGAGAAGTGTATTGTGTTCAGCTTTGGAGGCCGTACCTGGCCAAGGATATAAAAATACTTGAAGTGGTCCAGAGGAAATCGACAAAAATTATAGGGGGTTTGCGCCAAAAGAAATACGAGAAGAGACTAGAAAACCTGAACATGTATACTCTGTAGGAGAGAAGGGACAGGGTTGATATGACATTTAAATATTTGAATGGTATACTTCTCCTTTCGTATTCGCTGTGATAGGGGATTAACAGACCTGCAAATACAGAAAAACCGCAAATAACTTTTTCATATGTTATTCGTGGTTTTCTATCAAAAACCATCTTGAATATGCTGAAAACCACGAATAACACGGCGGGAGGCCTGGCCTGTTCCTGCAGGAGAGGCAAAACACGGTGAAGAAAGTGCCGGGAATCGGCGATTTTCTCTGTAAACGCTTGGAATCGGCGATTTCTCTATGCAAGCTGACGTCATTTGGGGGGGAGGAGCCAGCAAGCTAAAAACCGCGAATAATCGAAACCGCGATTGTTGAAACCTCGAATATGGAGGGAGAAGTGTAGTGTTGCTCATTGACTGCTTGCAGGCAGAAAAGGCACTGGATCTTTAATGCTATTAATCCATGCTTGCTTGGTATATACTAAATGCAAAATTATTCTTTGGAAGATTGCCAATTATAGTTGATTTTGTGGGTTAACTAATTGATATATAGATAACCATAAACCACATAGGCAATGAATGCACAATTACATTCTTATTACTACTGCATGAAATGATGTTATGCAAAATGTATCTAATTAGCCTTTAATAACACCTCTAAATTAACTAGGGTATAATTAATAACTAGAATTGTTCATTGATATTTAAGCATTCTACTAATTGCTGGATGAGTTATGATAATACCAGTATTTCTATTTCATAAATAAATGTTCTCATTTCCTTAGTTGTGGGGGTTTTTGGTTTTTTTTTAATAAGTCAAAGTAGAGATAGCAAATAGTTTTTCAAGAGAAGTTAAAGGTTTAAGGAAATCAGATTGTGTGCCATTTAATAATACTTGCCTTTATTTTTCAAAATCCAGGGATGTGAAATATCGGCCCTCTTTTACTAAGGTCGCTAACTGATTACAGCGCGCTAAACGCTAATGCGTGCATGTTAATCTATGGTCACATTAACGTTTAGCATGCACTAATTTGATTAGTGCGCCAATTCGATTAGCGCGTGCTAATCAGTTAGCGCACCTTAGTATAAGGGGAGGATAATATACACAAGAATAATTTCTATAGGATGGGGTGAGCTGTCCATGAGGAAATCTGACTGTCATTATTGTAGGATGACATAAAATACTGTTGGCTAGTCCAGAAATATGATGCTGCATGCAGTTTGTGAATTTTGGAAATCAAAAGGTTAATAATATAAGCTGAACAAATGTTTTAACACATATACTAATGAGTTTTAGTGCCTGTTCCAAAAACTATGAGGAAGATTCTCAAAACTTACAAGAAAAATCTGACGGGCCACTGCCGTGGCTGTTATTGCAACAATTTAAAAAAGACAAATCATTCTTAAAAAAATCGCACATCAAATGAGGTTCACAGAATTTCACGAAGAGCCGCCAAATTTACATGTGATGAATCACCGGTGATAGCAATCGGCACGTGCGTAGAATACACCATGAAAAGAGTCTTAAATGTGCTCAAGTGCTGGGGAAAGCAATGCCGCCATCATCATCTTCGGGTCTCGTTGCATATCTTCTCATCAGGACAACGTGAAAAGCGCAAGGATAAAAACCGCCATCCACTATTGTAGAACAAAATATGCGCGCTCACAAACACCTCTAATTCACAGGCTTTTTGTAATTTTTTCATGTTCAATTTTATCATAAACTATAGGCCGGAAACACGAGACACGCCTATAATACACACGCTCAAGAAGCATGCTTTTGTTCCCTCCACCTCCAGAAAAACTACTATAATTCCTGTGAATCTTGTAAATTTAGTTTAATGTCAAATTTTATCATGAGCCACAGCCAGAAATATATGCCTGAGATGCAATTTTCAGAATACCGGCACCTCCGAATTGTCAGTGATTTTTGCTCACCAATCACATGGTGATGATACAGAATCCCCCAGACTGCTCCTTTTTAATATTAATGGCCTCGTTGTACTACATCTGCATGGCAGAGTCGGAGACTGCTGGAAAGCTCGGAAAGACCACGGTGAGCCATTTTGATAATCAGGTGCTAAAATACATGCACGCTAAACTGGATGGAATAGGTTTAGTGATCGTTAAGGGCACGGTAAGTTTTGAGAATCATCCTCTATGTAAAATAGCTGACAAGTATCAATTTCCCTCATCCTGCCCTACTTCATACATCTTAAGACCAAAGCAGTAAGAAGTAGAATACAAATAACTACAATCTTATTGGTGGGACACAAGATCATGGACTCAAGTCAAGTCATGGACTCAAGATCATGGATTCAAGTCAAGTCATGGACATGATGCATTCCCTCCCATTATAGGAACCCAATTGTCTATTCTTCTCCACTCCAAAAGAAAGTCACCTTATTTCCATTTGGACTTTTAGTTCCTTCATGATGGTCACCCATTGAGTATGTCATGGGTGCTTGCCACCAGGAATCAACAGTATGAGTCAGCATGACTTACTCCCTTGCATTGCCCACTGACAGTGCTAAGACGTCCTTCCCCATCCCCTACACATACACAACAAGGATCAAAGGCAGTGAAATGGGGTGGGCCACAATACAATATCTGCAATTACAGAACTTGGGCAGGGTTGGAGATTGATTTGTTTGGCCTCTTCAATTAAAAAGATGTCTCAATACCCCTGGCATTGATCCAACCATTTAGTCAAGAAAAACTCCACATCATCAACTTTCCACCAAAAGGTTTAGAGCATCCACTACATAAAATGTAACTTATTAAGAACATAAGAATATCCATACTGGGTCAGACCAGTGGTCCATCAAGCCCAGTATTCTGTTTCCACAGTGGCCAATCCAGGTCACAAGTACTTGACAAAAACTGAAATAGTAGCAACATTCCATGCAACAAATCCCAGGACACGCATTGGCTTCTTCCATGTCAGTCTCAATAACAGACTATGGACTTTTTCTCCAGGAACTTGTACAAACTTTTTTTTTTAAACCAGCTACATTAACCATTGTTACCACATCTTCTGGCAACATGTTCCAAAGTTTAACTATTCTCTGAGTGAAAAAATATTTCCTCCTATTGGTTTTAAAAGTATTTTCCTGTAACTTAGAGTGTTCCCTAGTCTTTGTAATTTTGGATAGAGCTAAAAATCAATTCTATATCACTCAGGATTTTGTAGACTACAATCATATCTCCCCTCAGTCATCTTTTTTTATAGGCTGAAGAGCTCTAACCTCTTTAGTCTTTCCTCATATAAGGGGAGCTCCATCCTTTTTATCATCTTGGTCACTCTTCTTTTAACCTTTTCAAACTCCGCTATATCTGTTTTGAGGTACAGCAACCAGGAATGAATGCAATACTCAAGGTATGGTCGTGATACACAGTATGATATTCTTAGTCTTATTTACAATATCTTGTTTGCTTTTTTGGCTACCGCCATACATCGAGTGGAAGGTTTCAGCATATTGTCTCTGATGACACCCAGATCTTTTTATTAGGCACTGACCCCTAAGGTAAACCCTAGCGTCTGGTAATTCTGATTTGGATTATTCTTCCCAATGTGCTTCACTTTGTATTTATCCTCTATAGTAATCAGGTACTTTTAGATATTTTTCATGATCTATCCTGGCAGGATCTTAATATAATTGTGGAACCTGCAATGGAGGTGTTAAGGCCCGGTTTCTTTAAACAATGCCGGTATTGGCAGCCACCTAACAAACGGTCGCTGATTGCCTGTCAATCACACGCCAGCACCATTTGTACAATCACGGCTGTTTTTTGAACACAGGTGCCTTAAATGTAGGCCAGCATTTTAAATGTCGACCTACATTTCTCTCTTTTTTTTTCTTTGCCTTTACTAGGCCTTTCATGTTGTTGTGTTATATTACATTCCTAGATCATTGTATTACTATGCAATTATATTATGCGTTATTCTTTCAAACTTTGCAATAAAAAAAAAAAGAAGAAAAATTATAGACCTACATTTAAGGCGCTGGTCTCGTGCCTACAGAAGTGCATAGGGAAGCCTAATGCCTCTTTTGGCACAAACCATGCCCCTGCCGCCCTCAGCAGGCGCAAAACTGGCGCCTTCAGTTTCTTTTAGAAACATTTCCCCTGATTTGTTGGTTAGGAGGCAGTCGGGTGCCTACTTCTGCCTAACTGCAGCGCCTCCTGTACAGAATTTCAGACTAAATGACCCGATCAGAGTCAAAAGGAACAGGCTGGGGTCAAACTCACAATGTCAGACTGTGAAGGCAGCAGTTCTAACTGCTAGGCCACACCTCCACTTTATGTGAAGTTCACGGTGTCAGGTCAAAAGCGCTCCGGGACAAAGGCGCACCCAGACAATTGAGCGCAGCGTGCGCTGCCGCACCACTCTAAATTACTGTTTTTAGTGCTCCGACGGGGGGCGTGGGAGGGTAACCCCCCCACTTTACTTAATAGACATCGTGCCGTGTTGTGGGGGCGTTGTGGGGGGGTGTGGGGGGTTGTAACCCCCCACATTTTACTGAAAACTTCACTTTTTCCCTGTTTTTAGGGAAAAAGTTCAGTTTACAGTAAAATATGGAGGGTTACAACCCCCCAAACCCCCCGTAACACCGGCGCAATGTCTATTAAGTAAACTGGGGGGGGTTCCCCAACAAAACCCCCCGTCGGAGCCCCTAAAAACTGTAATGTAGAGCGGAGCGGCGGCGTGCGCTGCGCTCAATTGTCGGCGCGCACTTTTGTCTTTTGCGCCGTTGTCTATGAACCGAAGTTCACTGCAGTGCTCCCTATGGTGCCCCACTGCTCTGCTGGGATGTCTGTGTGGCCAGTCTACTAAAAGTGCTGGCCCCCTCCTAAATCCCAATGGCTTGTTTTATGTATTTTCAGTTTGAACGTTTTGTTTTTCAAATATGGTAAAAAAAAAAAAAAAAAAAAGATAGAGGTGCTAAAGGCAAACACATCTAGAAAGGTCATTTTTGGGGAAAAAAAATGTATATATTATAAATTTGGAAGCTTAGTTATGAAAGTGGGCTCCCTTAAAGATGCAGTATTTTACCCCTAACTTTTGCTTTGTAGCACGAATTCCATTTTATACAATGAGACCTAGATGCTAATAACTGGGATTAACAGAAACGTTGATGCAGTAACTTCCCCCTTTTACGAAGCTGCAGTAGCGAAACTGCCATGGTAACTGCACCAAATCCCATTCAATTCCTATGGGCTTCGGTGCATTTCCCACAGCAGCATCGCTTCCTATGGCTTTGTAAAAGGCGACCTTAGTGTGACTTGAGAATCATTTGATAACAGGATACCTATAAAAGTTGTTAAAAATGCACCTGTTATATAAAGACAACCTACGCTTCTATCTGCCTTTAAAACAAACCAAAACAAACCCCCTCTACTATTCTCACTAGCACAGAGATGCCCTCAAAAAAATTGCAAATGCCCAAAGCAGGTGAAAACAAGAGCCTGCGTTCTAAGTATGCACATGCATATTGTGTAAACGCCACAGGTCCCTCACAGCTCCACGCCAGCTCTGCCCAAATGTTGCCTACAAAGTTCCTATGCATGGGCCAAGTGAACGTATATAAGCTGGGCTCAGTGGTTGAGCTGCTGCCTCTGCACTCGGAGGTTGTGAAATCAAATCCCAGTGCTGCTCCTTGTGACCCTGGACAAGCCATTTATTCCTAAACTAAACTTTAAGTTTGTATACCGCATCATCTCCATAAAGATAGAGCTTGGCACGGTTTACAGGTAATTCAACAAATGAGGGAAGGACATAATAAGAAATTAGAGGTTATCAAGAGGATAGCTAGCTGGAATTTTCAAGTGATAATGTATTATGATAGTTTGTATTTAATGTACACTTGATGTATGTATTAAAATGAATAAAGATTTGGTAAAAAAAAAAGAGGATAGCTAGCTTTACATTTTAAATAGATAGCTTTACGTTTTGGAGAAAAGCCAGGTTTTCAGATGCTTTCGGAATAATTGGAATGAGCCTAGGTTCAGCAGCGGGGCAGGGAGGTTATTCCAAAGTTCAGTGAATTTGAAGAAAAGGAATTTCCCTAATTTACCTGCATACATGAAGCCTTTTAATAAGAAAAAGAAAAAAGAAGAGAGAGAGAGAGAAAGGAGAGAGGAAAAGAGAGAGAAAAAAAGAGAGGAATTGAGAGAAAAAAAGAGAGAGAGGTAGAAAAGAGAGAGAGAGAGAAAGAAGAGAGAGAGAGGGAAAAAAGAGAGAGAAGAAGAGAGAAAGAAAAAAAAAAAGAGGAAGAGAAACTAAACTAAACTAAACCTTAAGTTTGTATACCGCATCATCTCCATAAAGATAGAGCTCGACACGATTTACAGGTAATTCAATAATTGAGGGAAGGACATAATAAGAAATTAGAGGTTATGAAGAGGATAGCTAGCTTTACATTTTAAATAGATAGCTTTACGTTTTGGAGAAAAGCCAGGTTTTCAGATGCTTTTGGAATAATTGGAATGAGCCTAGGTTCTGCAGCGGGGCAGGGAGGTTATTCAAAAGTTCAGTGAATTTGAAGAAAAGGGATTTCCCTAATTTACCTGCATACATGACTCCTCCAGTGCCATCAGCTTTGAAATGCCAAAGCAACACAAAGGCAGAATAGAAGTCCCCTTTTCCTTTCCCTTATTCACAATTTTTAACTTTACTTTACATGAGGAAAATACTTTATTCGATTACTCCCTTAATACATACATCCCTCATGGTCACTATTTTGGTCTCTACCTTGAAAGATGGATATTAAGAGTATTATTTTTCCGACTTCAGATAAAGACAAGATTTACACACCACTAAATACTGGGCATGAAATATTTTGGAGAATTATGTATTCGGATCTCTTAGCCACCTGACTCAAAAATATTACTAGATAAATCTCACTGTATTAAACTTTAAATCCCCTTCAAACTACACTCCTTAAATCATGTGTAATAGATTCAACAGAACTAGAGAAATATGTGATTTTTGAAAGCTTGTGGATTTTAAATTATCCCTATGCTCAGTCCACTAATGGTATTGTAATTTATGTAGAATTCAGTATTTCTAGAATTCATATAACTATTAGACCTCTTTACTACTTGATAATGGGCTTATCCTAATGTTCTGTTTGGTGCCTCCCAAGCAAAACTCATGCTTTGTTTTCATAGTAAAATGAGTAGAATACCCAAAAATAAATGAGACCATTTTTATTGTCTGTCTAGGTGTTCATCCAGGTGTATATTAATTTATTGTATGGTAGTCCTAGTAACTTTCAAAATGAATCAAAAATACAATTCTCAAAGCATACACTGTAAAATAAGTAAAACAGTGTAAAAACATACACAGTACCATTGTCAAGACTTCCGCCACACCAAAACTGATAAACTCTATTAATATTCCCTCCCTAGAAGCAATTGCGTTCACCATAGGCCACAAACACAAAATCGCCCTCGTACTCCTCTACAGAACTCCCAGCTCCCCAGCAGATACCCTAGAGACCCTCCTCGAATTCATCACTGAACTATCCATCTCACACAAACACGTGACAATCCTGGGAGATTTCAATTTCCCAGACTACCCCAACACTTCAGGACAAACTGACAATTTCCTCTCCTCCCTCACCGACTTGGGAGTCCACCAAGCTATAACCACCCCCACGCACTCAGCAGGCAACACCTTAGACTTGCTCTTCACCCTCAGAGACCCAACTGCAGAGCCCCAACAAACTTATACCACCACACCTGTCCCATGGTCAGACCACCACCTCATTGAATTCGAACTCCCACTCGAAACTACCCTAGCCCCGCGTAAAGATCCTACCCCTCCCACCCTACGTCAACTCCCTAATTCAGTCAGCCCTCCAGCCATGGCCGCGGGTATTCGCACCCTAAATGAAACCTGCACCCAACATCCCCACTCCATTGACCTGGCAGCCTCCACATGGCACTCCAACATCCAATCCCTCTATAATAGCCTTGCCCAGACAAAAACAACCCAAATAATCACCAACAAAGCACCTGCTCCCTGGTACACTAGTGACCTCCGCTCCATAAAACGATCGCTGAGAAAAGCAGAAAGGATCTGGATCAAACACCCGTGCTCTGAAACCAAAGCACATTGGAATAACATATCCATCACCTACAAAGCTGCCATTCTAGAAGCGAAAAAGACCTACTACTCTCGCCTCCTACAATTAGCCCCTTCTAGATCCAAACAACTGTTCACCCTCACAAACCAACTCTTCACCAACGCCCAAAGAAAAAGTCACAACAACCAAACAGAACTTGAGAGCGAGACTCTCTCGGACTTCTTCCAATCCAAAGTACAAACCATCCGAGATAATCTTGACACCAGCACCACACCCACTCCTACTCAGCCCCACCTGATTCCAAATACCCCATCCTCCGCCGCTCTCTCCCAATTTCATATGGCCACTCATGCCGAGGTTCTCGAAACTCTGAGAGAACTCAAACCCTCCAACACCATCCTCGATCCCTGCCCATCCAGCCTCCTGCTGTCCACAGAAGACGCCATGGCAGAATCCATCCTCCCCATCATTAACACCTCTCTAACCACTGGGACTGTTCCCCTCAGCTGGAAGTCAGCTATTATCAAGCCCACTCTCAAAAAACCCACCCTTGATCCTAACAAACCTGGCAACTATCGCCCAGTCTCCAACCTCCCATTCGTCTCCAAACTCCTTGAACGAATTGTGCTCCACCGACTACACCCTTTCATTGAAGAACAAGCTGCTCTATCCCCAGCCCAGTCCGGCTTCCGAAAAGGCCACAGCACAGAATCAGTACTCCTTGATATCATTGATGACAGCTGGTCAATACTCGACAAAGGCAGTGATGCCCTACTAGTCCTGCTTGACCTCAGCGCTGCCTTTGATACAGTCGACCACCACCTCCTCACATCCAGACTCTATGACCTCGGAATCAAGGACACAGCCCTCCAATGGATCACCTCCTTCCTCCATCAAAGGACACAGACTGTCCTACTAGGGACACACAAATCTAACCCCAAGCCTATCAAATATGGTGTTCCTCAAGGCGCCCTTCTATCCCCCCTTCTATTCAACCTCTACATCAGGCCTGTCATTGATATAGCACAGAAATATAGCATTAAAATCCACTCTTATGCAGATGACATCCAGCTGCTCCTCCCACTAGGCGAGAACCGGTCGTCCCAAATTGCTAACCTCCAACACTGCCTCTCTGACATGAAAACTTGGATGTCAAAAAACAAACTTCAGCTGAACGCCTCTAAAACCGAACTCTTATGGATTAGAAAAAAAAGCACCAAATACACACGTCCTACACTAGCATGGGACTCCACTCTGCTAACGGCAACAGATCAGGTTTGCAGCCTAGGAGTAACCCTAGATGGACACCTATCCCTATCTGCCCACATATCCCAAGTAATCTCCACCTCCTTCTACTACCTTCGCCAACTGAAAAGGATCAAACCCTACATCTCCACACCTGACCTCGCCCAACTCCTCTACGCATATGTCCTCTCCAGATTGGATTACTGTAACTCCCTATTTAATGGACTAACCAAAAATAATCTCAAACGCCTCCAACGGGTCCAAAATGCAGCTATCCGCCTCCTACACAACCTCAACTACCATGATCCCATATCCCCAGCACTCCGTGCTGAACACTGGCTCCCAATTAGCCAACGCTGTGCTTTCAAGGCCCTGGCAATAGCCCACAAGAGAATTTACTCCACCACCCTCTCCTACATAAAATCCAAGCTTCCCATCTACACCCCCACTCGCACCCTCCGCTCAAAATCGGAGATACGCCTATGCACCCCCCCCGAAAGGTCCCTCCTCTCAGAAACTGCCCGCAAACAATCCTACAGCCACTTCATTCCACATCTCTGGAACCAACTCCCCTTTCAACTCAGACAACAGAACTCATTATTAACATTCCGTAAAATGGTAAAGACCCTCCTCTTCAACTAAAGATCACACTCAGTCTACTCCCCCCCTTAAGCCCACCTCTCTCCCCTGTCTATCTTCTCCCTAAATTTCAGTATAGTCCTCTCTTAGTCTATACTCTGACAAATTGTATCTAAACTCAAATAACTTGTACTTAAACTAAACTACTTATTCTTAAACTCCGCTCTTAATTTGCTGTATACTCCCTGTATTTAAATTATGTATGTAAATCTCGTATGTCCAAACACTTAAACCTATTGTACTTCTTATATGTCTAATTACTCTCCATTATGTATGTTCACTTGTAGACCGTTCTGAGCTACTGGGAGGACGGGATAAAAATCTAAATAAATAAATAAATAATACATATGATAAACTGAATACAAACAAAAAAAAAGAGATAAAATCAGCGACAAAACAAGTTGTGATATACACAGATCATGGCCCTTTTACAAAGCTGAGGCAAAAGGTAGCCCTGATGCACCCTTATGCGGGTCTTTACCTTAAGAGGGGCCTTAGATGCCTGGGCCAACCAGAATCTTAGGCCTCTCTCCCAGTGTATTCTGGGATGCACTGGGAGTGGCCCAAGCCTCCGATTGGCCAGATCCCTTAGACCACTCCCATGGAGGAGTGACCTAAGGGATCTGACCAATAGGAATCTTAGGCCACTCCCCGGTGCATTTTGCTGGTCTACATTTCAGGCACCTATTGTGGCCATAGGGAGACGCCTAGGACCACCTAAACTCACCTAAGGCCATAACTGGGTGAAACTACACCCACGCGTAGCTTTGGGTAATCTTAGGCGGCCCTACAAGCCTCCCTAGGCTCACGAAAACACCTACAATGTAGGCTGCCTGCCTCGGGGTGTTTTTTTTTTTTTTTTTAATTTACATCCCAATTAGCATGTTAGAAAGTGGTAGGATGCCTACCACCACCTACAGTCAGGACGCCGTTTATAGAATTTCCTCCTGTATGTTGATTTGAAGTGTATTTGTGAATGCTGGCACAAGATGTTTAATAAATAAATAAATTCTTAAAGTAAAAAAAAAAATATTTTGCTCCTAACTTTATTTCTTTTCTTTTTTTTTTTATTTCTTTTGGGAAGAAGTGTGTCAAATGCATGGATGTGCTATTCATCTAGCACATTGATTGGTGCACGCTAACTGGATAGCACAGATTAAACATGGGAGCACTTAACAACTCATCAATAGGAGGCAGTAAGTGATCCCACATTAATTATTTGCAGTTCCTGCATGCAAATGACAACATTAGCATATGTCCTGCAAATTAAAAAAAAAAAAAAAAAAAAGACAAAGCCTTATTTTATTAACATGTTAAACATGGGCTTAGAAAGATGGAAATGTACTAAGTAGGGTTTTTTAAAAATGCATTTTAGTAAAAACAAAACAAGGGGCATTTTCAATATGATATCTAAGACTGATTTGAGACATTTTGTGAAAAGCAACCAAAAAACGAGTGAGGAATAGAGTGATTTTCAAATCAGAAAAATATCTAATTTTTTGTGTTTCGAACATCTCCATTTTCTAGATCAGTGCATCTTTGTTTAGGTACCATATTTGAAAAACATGGCTATCACGTCTGAAGCTGTCATAGAGCCTGGTATGTACTGTCCGCTATGAGAGGGCTTCAGTGAGCACTGGGGGATTAAGGGGAGAGGGTTGTGTCTTAATCTTTCCAGTGATTGTCTAATCATTTAGGGCATCTTCTTGTAACTAAGTCCTGCTTGAAGCAGGTCTAGCCAAAGCCAGCTCAATTTTTGCTCCCAACATTTTGGTTTTGTTTCATTATGGCAGAAAAACTGCCCTGAACATATTCAATGCTGGTGCTTTCACATATGACTGGGCAGAAAAGACCGGAAAATAGGCAGCCTTGTCTGTGACTGATTATCTATGAGGGTGCCAGCAATTAAATTAAGCTGGCACCTGCATAATTTTGGGTCAGAGGCTAAGCCAGATATTTATTGTCCCATGGAGCACAGTATCTTTGCAATCACTGACTATCATAGGATGAATATTGGGAGAGAAGGATAGTATTTAAGTCAAGTGTCTTAATGTGTGTCTGATGGTACAGACCCCAAACTATTTTGGTTGCTTTCCACTAGACCAGGGGTGTCCAACCTGCGGCCCGAGGGCCACATGTGGCCCTGTGAAGTATTTTGTGTGGCCCCGGTCAAGAGTGTTGCAGTATTTTCCTCTGCTGCCCCCGGGTGTTTACCATCTTGCTGGCTCCCTCCTCTGTCTTTCTACAGCATTTGCATGTTTGTGCGGCCCCAGGAAAAAAATTTTTTGGCCAATGCGGCCCAGGGAAGTCAAAAGGTTGGACAGCCCTGCTCTAGACTATCTCTAGACTCTATGAGGTTCATAATCGAAACAGAAATATGTCTAAAAACCCACCCAAATCAGCACTTGGATGACCTAAAATATAGGTTGTCCAAGTGCCGATAATCGAAACAGGTTTTTAGATGTATCTAGAGGCATTTTTGACCTCTGTCTGCCACTGTAGAGTGAAAAAGGGCATTTTTCGAGGAGTGATTAGGGTGGGAGGTGGGCTGACCAAACTTAGTCCTCCTGTAACGACATTTGACTAGACTTCCTGGATGGAACTTATACATTGTGACTTAGGTGATCTAAAAACAGGTCTATGTGCCTAGAAGGCATCCAAAATGACCAGATAACCACTGTAGACACAAAAAATGTAGACCCCCCCCCCACACTCCCCCAGTGATAACAGGCCCCCCCACCTCACACACACACACCGCCATACAAATCAGAATAAAAACGTACTTAGCTACCTCCAGAACATCAGCACCTGGCATACGAAAGCTTAGTAGAACTGCACAGAGGTGACTTAAGAGTCAGGGGAGGAGGGGGCTAGTGAACCATAGAGAGAAGGACCCAGGCCCTTAAGCCACTCTAACCACTGCATTCATGGTGAAAAATATGAGTCCACCAAATTCCCCCAAACCCTACTATACTATATAGGTGTCACCTGCAGCCATAAGGGCTATTGGGGTGGTAGACAGGTGGGTATAAAATGTTTTGGGGCTGTTTTGGGGGGGCTCACCATGACCTGCAAGAGAGTTGTAGTGAGATGTTTATGTGGCACTCTTTTTGTGAAGTTCACAGCAGTGCCCTGTAAAGTGCCCCACTATTCTGTTGCCATGTCTTGGTGGCCAATCCATCACTTTGCTGGCCCCTCCCAAGTCCAAAAGACCTGGTTCTTGGCATTTTAGACTTGGGCAATACTTTGGATGAGAATGCGGTATAAAGATAGACGACTTGGCGGTCTGGGCGATCAAACGGCTGGACATAGAAATAGATGATTTTCGGAAAAAAAAAAAATTTGGACCTATTTGTCGCTTCACCGCGCCCTCTTGACACCAAAACCCCACTAGACATCAACAAACATAACTACCCCATACAGCCCACCATTAAAATACTGGGTGTAACTCTGGACCAATGTCTCACCATGAAAGATCAGGTGGACTCCCTAATCAAAAGAGTTTTTTCACCCTCTGGAAACTTAAATCCATTAAAGCATACTTTGATAACTCTGCCTTCAGAATCTTGGTACAATCCCTCGTATTAAGTCAACTCAACTACTGTAACATCGTCTACTTAGCAATCCCCCAAAAGAATATGCGACGATTACAACTAATGCAAAACACTGCGGTCAGACTAATCTTCGGTCTAAAGAAGTTCGATCACGTGATGCCATACTTCAAACAGCTACACTGGCTGCCGATGAAAGCTCGTGTAAAGTTT
The DNA here is from genome assembly GCF_902459505.1 of Geotrypetes seraphini. Taxonomy (NCBI): domain Eukaryota; kingdom Metazoa; phylum Chordata; class Amphibia; order Gymnophiona; family Dermophiidae; genus Geotrypetes; species Geotrypetes seraphini. The sequence continues at coordinate 376,327,736 of NC_047086.1, forward strand.
TAGTTTGCCTGCCTCTGTTTTAAAGTTTTCTACGGTCTAACCCCTAAATACATCACTGACCTATTCTCCTTCTCAGCCAACAAACACAAGAGAAGCTCCCACTCGCACTTCGTTTCTCCCCCGGTTAGAGGATGCAAACTAAAAAAACACCATGAGCATCTTCTCTCACATCAGGCTGCTCTATGGGGTAAAGACCTAGAACAACTCCTATTGCCCACCACTTATGAGGTATTCAGGAAACCCCTCAAAACTCACCTATTCCTGAAATACCTAGACAGCTGACCCACTTCCCTCCTTCCCCTCTCTTGCCCTTTCTCCCCATTGTTCCCACATCCCTTAAGTTAACTCAACTTGTACGTCAACTCAACTTGTACTCCACTAATCTTCTGTAAACCGCATAGAACTTAACGGTATTGCAGTATATAAACTGTTATTATTATTATTATTTTTCAAGAATGGACTTTAGATGCTGCCAACTTTGGATGGCTAGTACCCTAGGCCCAAAATGGACTTAGATGTATTTTTTTTATTATGCGCCTATATATATCCACAACTGAACATAATAATTGAGGTCAGGCATCATCAATGCGATATAATTCCTTTTTTTGCTGGTTAATCTCTTGGCAACTTACCATCTCTGACTATTACTTTATCACATTGCTTTACTATTTTTTTAAAATTCCTTTTCTGCTTAATAACTATGCAGATAACAGTAAAACATACATATTAAGATACATACAAAAATAGCAAAAACAGTATCATAAGAACCCTTTTCTATAAAAGAATATGCTTACAAAACTCTAAAATAGCTTTCACAATACAGTGGTAAGTTAATAAACTCCCTCTTTTACGAACGCATAGCGTGGGTTTTAGTGCTGGCAGCGGCGGTAACTGCTCAGACTCTCACAGCCGCTGCTGGCGCTAAAACTCACGCTATGTGTTCGTAAAAAGGGGGGAACCTTAACAAACATTAGATACCATCAACCCAAGGTGCCTCCTGGCCAATGCACATCAACCTCTTCCCTTTATCATGGAGAGCTCTTTTGGATTTCCTTACCAAAATGCATTTCTTGCATTAATGTTTAACTGCGAAGCATTCAATTTTCCAGTTTTTGCAGATCAATTCTCATTTTGTCTACTCCCTCGGCAGTTTCCAGTTGGTTGCAAATTTTGTTATCATCTGCAAAAAAAAAGGAAACTTTTTTTCCTTATAATCCTCAGTAACATCACTCAAAAGATATTGAACCGAATTAGCCCCAAGATCAATCCCTGAGACATGCCAATATTACCTTTCTTTCCTCCAAGTGAATGCAATTTACCATTACTTTCCGTTATCCATTAGTCAACCAATTTCTAATTCAGTTTGTCACCTTGGAACTCAAGACCAGGCTGTTCAATTTATTCATAAATCTCCTATAGGGAACAATATGAAATAAGATATGCATGGGGAACATTTTTTGTTTTGGTTTATTGTATGATCAGTTTCCATTGCATTCATTTGTTGGTCTCAAATTTGCTCATTTCACTTGACCCCGTTAAAGTCGATAGTGTGAACAGTTTCGGATGTTAGCAGTGGGTTCCTTCATCCAATTTTAATGAAACCTGCTTAAATTATGCTGGCAGGCATCAATAACAGAGACAGCAAAATTCCATGCCATCAAGAGCGGCATGAAGAACCTATGAATGACAGAAGGCATTAAGACAGAAATGAACACCCTAATGTAACACAAAAGAGAGGGGTGTAAAAATATCATTAAGAATGGCATAAACACCCCAAGGCACTTAAAAGGAGCAAAGCAAAACCAGCAGAAAGATGCCAAGGCACGAGGAAATGGGATGTGACGTGATTAAAGCTAATGCAATGTGAAGACCCTAAGGCAAGGGAACGGAGAAAAATAGCCTGTGTAGGGACTTGAACATTCAGTGGCCCAAGAGGTGGTGCAGTGGCTAGAGCAACCAACAAAAGGGAAAGAAATCCAACACAATCTGCAGTGAGAAGAGCACAAGCCAAAACAAAGAGAACTGCAGACAGATGTGCAAAGATGCAGGATAATTTTATGAAACCAAAATCACAAATGCGGTTAATGTTACCACCTTGTACCAAACCAAAGGACCCGACACGGTCCAAGTTTCTAAAGAGATTGTTTTTATTGCTGTTGCTGCTACTCTCTTAAGCTTTATTTGAAACCTTATCCACCTGGGATCCCTGATGAAGGCGTGTTTACCGAAACACGGACCGTGTCGGGTCCTTTGGTTTGGTACAAGGTGGTAACATTAACCGCATTCATGATTTTGGTTTCATAAAATTAGCCTGCATCTTTGCACATCTGTCTGCAGTTCTCTTTGTTTTGGCAGTGGCTAGAGCTACAGCCTCAGCACCCTGAGGTTGGGGATTCAAACCCACGCTGCTCCTTGTGACCCTGGGCAGGTCACTTGGTCCTCCATTGCCCCAGGTGAGGACTTATGCCAGCTGAAACCTTGCGTAAATGTTGGCTGCCTACAGGACCGTTCTGAGCTGGACATGGGCCTTGTGCAACACATCCCCAGGAGCTCCTAGCCTACCCTCTGTGCCGCATCCAAGCAGGGAAGGTTATAGAGAGGACTCAGTTTTGGAGCCCCCACCACCCTTGTGCCCTGTACGACCACACTGCCCGCCTGTAGCTTGCTGTGGCCCTGTGTACTTAACCGCAATATTCCATAACAGTGTTTCTCAACTCAGTCCTGGAGCCCACTTGCCGGTCAGGTTTTCAGGATATCTACAATGAACAGGCATGAAAGAAATTTGCATTTCACAGAGGCAGTATATGCAAATCAAGTTCATGCCTATTTGTTGTGGATATCCTGAAAACTTGACTGACAAGGGGAACTCCAGGACCGAGTTGAGAAAAACTGTTCTAAAACACCCGCCCATGCCCTTCCCTCTTTTAGGTTGCAAAGAGACAGTGGATAACCAAGAACCATAAGCGAATGTGCATGCACATTTTAATTAGTGACAATTAAGTGTCAATTAACTCCAATTAACCTGAATTATTGGTTGTTAGCACCCAATTGACTAATTAGCTTCTGTGCAAATCTGGGCTCGGTGCCTATATACAGAATCCAGGGGATAATAAGTGGGGATGGGCAAACAGAAAACTTTGGTTAGTGTTGTTGATAGGAATTTTCTTTTTGTTTTGATTGACAAATAATGTGTTCAGAGTTTTACACACCATTTTCTGGTCCTTTTTAGAAATTTCAGAAGACAGAAGTCAAGGTCTCAAAGGCCAAATATCGAACTCTGTGATGGCTGAAATTGGTTCTTCTTTCGAGGACCCACTTATAAATGTCTGCTAACAGAGATTAGAGTCCGTCCCCATTGTGGGATGAGTGTGCCTCAGAGATTTTGAAAAGACAGAGAGAGAAGTTAACCAAACTGGAAGTGTTAGAAGCCTTAGACCGTAGGCCACGTCTTTACTCCTGCGGTTGCATTCACTTGTAGAGGACAACATCAGTGCTGCTGATCGGGAAGGCAGTCTGAAGCAGTAATCCCTGCTTGGAACATGAGACCTTGCTGTATCAGAGCACGGACTTACTATAGATGCCCACATAATTGTCTGTACCCTTCCATGGAACAATGTGCAGGTTTTTGCATGGTACCCAAAACATTATTGTTGCTGCTTGTAGGTGATGTTATAACAGACCTATGCCAATTACCTCACACAAACAATCATCATCCTAAATCTTGCCAAAGTTGTTCAAAAGCATATTATTGGCAAATAATATGTAACTGCCATAACTTGTGTTCAATAATGTTGTATATCCTAACTCCTATCTACATGCTACGTACAGCATATGCGTCTATTAGGTCCCTGGCCATCCTAAATATTAACAATGGACAAACACATGTACAGTATTGGAAATGACATGTCCATAGAGCTGAGTGGTCCAATGTTTCAGACCTCTAGGTGCGTATTATAGTGTGTATGGCTGAGCTACATGCAGAAACAAACAAACCACAGTGGAGATGTGCAGCAGTGCCCTGCATTTAGCTCAGTCAGAAAACCCATGGAAAAAAACCCTCCACAGTTCAAACGGAAACAAACAAAGCACAGTGGAGATGTGCAGCAGTGCCCAGCATTTAGCTCAGTCAGAAAACCCATGGAAAAAACCCTCCACAGTTCAAACGGAAACAAACAAACCACAGTGGAGATGTGCAGCGGTGTTGGTGTGCAACTTTATTCCATAATCTGTAAAAATCTGTGCGATGGCTTAACACGCACGTGTTTCGGCCAGTATGGTCTGCCTCAGGAGCCTTATTGCGAGTGTAGAGATCTATGCGGAATCTTCACAAGTCTTTATAGCGATCTGACGAGGCTTTCCACTCACTATAGGCTACACGACACAAGTGATAGTCTACTAGCAATAAGGCTCCTGAGGCAGGCCATATTGGCCGAAACACGTGCGTATTCAGGCATCGCACAGATTTTTACAGATTGCGGAATAAAGTTGCACACCAAAATTGCTGTACATCTCTACTGTGCTTTGTTTGTTTCTGTTTGAACTGTGGAGAGTTTTTTCCATGGGTTTTCTGACTGAGCTAAATGCAGGGCATGTGTAATGTGCCTTTGTGCATATAGTTGCTATACAGTATATCCCGCGAATTCACAGTTTGCGATTCGCAGACTCAATCATTCATGGTATTTTCTGACCGTCTTTTCCGGGAACTAAAAATCAGGCTACACCAATCAGGAGTTGCTTTGATGTGCCAGATAGTGTGTCAAAGCAGCTCCTGATTGGTGTAGCCTGACTTTAGTTCCCGGAAGAGGCGGACAGAAAATACCGCAGGACATCAGCCTAGCTTACGGATCATGTCCTAAAGGTAGAGGACTGTTCATCTTTTTTTTTCAGCACCCGCCGCTGCCCCTGCTGCCCTCTCCTGCCTCCGATCCACTCCTAAATCCGCATCCAATATTTGCGGTTTTTCAAAGTTTGTGGGTGCTCCTTGAACGGACCACCCCCCCCCCCCAAATTTCATGGAAGTACTGTAGTCCCTTAAGAAAAGCTCCTGAGAAAATTAAAAGCCATGGGATAGGAGGCAAAATTCTGTTGTGGATTAAGAACTGGTTAATAGATAGAAAACAGGGGGTAGGGGTTAATTGCCATTTCTCTCCGGGGCAGAAGGTAAATACTAGAGTGCTCCATGGATATGTACTAGAAATGGGAACAATGAGTGAGGTGATTAAACCCCTCATTTACAAAGCTACGCTAGCGTTTTTAGCGCCAGCTGCCGCGGTAACAGCTCCGATGCTCTTAGAATTCCTACTAGCATCTGAGCTGTTACCGCGGCAGCTGGCACTAAAAATGCTAGCGTGGCTTTGTAAATGAGGGGGTAAATTTGCTCACGATACCAAACTATTCAAAGCTGTTAAAGCGCATATGGACTGTGAAAAAAAATTGTAGGATGACCTTAGGGAATTGGAAGACTGGGCATCCAAATGGCAGATGATGTTTAATGTAGACAAATGCAAAGTGATGGACGTTGGAAAGAATAATCCAAATCATAGCTATTTGATGTTAGGTTCCACCTTAGGAAGAAAAAAAAATAGGACTGGCCATAACATCTGAAGCTTGCATGTGCTGTTTCATTCACATCTTTGGGTGGTGGGAGGGTATCAGCGACCACTTGGGGAGTGTGGGAGAGGGTCATTTCTTCAACCCTGCAGTGGTCCTCTGGTCAGTTTGGGCACTTTTATGCCACTTATTCCTTATTGAACAGGTCTCAAATGTCCAAACTTTGCCCTGGATGTTTTCTACAATGTTTTGTTATTACAGAAACATGCTCACATCATAAGCCCACCCAAACCACGCCTCTAACATGCCCCTTTGAGATTTAAATGACTTGCAGATGACAGCAACGGTCTACAGGATGGGTGTTGAAATAGCAAGTTAGACATTTTAGAGAGAAAAATGTCTAACTGTCCCTTTGCGCTACTCTTTGGACATTTTTTCTGTTTTGAAAATGAGCCCCTTAGTCAGTCAATGTGGATAAAAAAGCAGTTCACTTGCAAAAACTGGTACTGATAAGTGTTTTCTCCCATGATAAACATTTCCAGCAAAATTCTCCTCAGGAAAAAAAAAAGCAGATATAAATGACTGCACATTTTCTGTACCGCTGGTAAATTTCACAGTTAACGTATACACACAGGGGGAAATTCTAAAACCAGCGCCCGAACCTAGACGCCGGTAGTCGCTCTACCGGCACTTAAGGGATCCTTTTACTAAGATGCGCTAGCGTTTTTAGGACACGCAGATTAGCGTTATCTGAATAAAAGGTGTTGGAATTGCGCTTTAGGACCGCCGAACGCCAAAGTAGGCTTGGCCAACACCCGAAGGTGCGTTCCCCATGTGGGCGCAATTCACGCAAAGCTAGGTGCCAGAAATGTAGGCCAGGAAAGCTGAAAGTGGCGCTAATGCATCATCGATACGTGATCGGCAGCCACCTTTAAGGCGGCCACCAATATCGGTACCAGTCTCAGAATTCGGCCCATACTTTCTCGTAGAGACGAGACGCAAAGCCGGCAAGAAAAAGTCATCGTGATTTTTACCCCATTTGCGTAAAGCTTGGGAATTATTCCTGTGGAGCTTTTAAAGCTGCACTTGCGAGATACTTCTAGATCAGCGGATCGCAAACTTTGTGCGGCGGCACACTAGTGTGCCCGGAAGATTCCAGGTGTGCCTCGAGATGCCGGCGAGGAATAGAGGCGCCGGCACTGGCTGGCTGCTTACAGGATGTGCCTCTGACAGTGGAGCCGGCACCTCTTCTCTTCACCGGTGCCAGCGCCAGTGCCTCTCCTCCTCACCAGCGCCTCTGCTCCTTCTCCTCACTTCTCCTTCTGCAGCACACCCCCACACTGGCAGTAATAGGAGGCTCAGGGCCACAGCTGCTGGACATCCGCCCACGCATGGACGTCAAAGTGATGACAGCAGCTTAAAAAGTTTTCTTATTACATATATTATATAATAATGGAAGATATGGATGGGAGGGATGGGAAAGGAGAAGGGATAAAATTTATATAATGTACCAATGATTGTTTATAAGTGATATATTTATTGTTACTGTGAATGAATATATTTTACACTTAATGTAATTTTGAAAATGAATAAAGAATATTTTAAAAAAAAAAGTTTGTGACGCACTTCTCTAGATACTAGCATGCTGGTTCCTTAGTTCTTTTCCCACTCGAGGTTGCGTGTTTTAATTTTTTTAAACATGTTCAGAGAGAGGTTTACCATTTCTTCTGATCATTCTTACTAATTGAACAGGAGAAATTCATTGTTTCCTGGGTTTCAAGAGTTATCACAGGAAAATAATCAGCCTTTTGCGAATTTAGGCTTCGTGTCATAAATCTCAATTTTTGTGTCATCTCTAATTTTGCTAGTATCCGGCTCAATGCACAGTGTTGGGGATTTAGACGGAGATAATAGCGATCATAGGCTTATTACAATGGAAATCAGTACACCAAGAAGATAAGTTACAAGATAAGTAATACGTAAAAGCTGATTGAGTAATATCAGCATAATTGTTGCAATCAATACCTTGGTGGAAGGGACCGGCAAGTGCAATGTCGGTCCCTGTACTAGCCTATGCTCGTTTTTAACTGAGCACGTAAGCTGGTGGTCTGAACACTGCACTTTATAAATTTATATGTCTATACAGTACTGGTATTGATTACAATTGATATTTATGTACCCTGTGATATATAGGGACTCTCTAATTTTAAACAGAAAATATATCTATTACCAAGAGTTTGGATTTCTCGTAAAAACCGCAAATACCTTCTGAACTGTTAATTCAATTTTAGTAAATACTATTAACATTGTATTAGATAAATCACTGGGAGCATATCATAAATTGCCCAAAACATCGATAGAAGGTGTTTATGTGATAATGATTTCCATTTGAGATTATGGATTGACTGAACATTCTGAAAGGCTTTCTTTAATTCATACTTTTTGACCTGGATTGTCTGCCCTTTTATGCTGAAAGACTCAGTCCTAACTAATTAGATTTTTCTTCCTAACTACAGTCTTAGAAATGTGTTTCTATTGATCTAAATGGTAACAAAGATAGACTGTTATCTTTCTATTGTTGCATAGCTTATAAAGGTTAACTAGACAAGAAAAGCACTCTAGGTTTAACCTATGCTGATTAGAGTGTCCCCTAGTATCCAATATATTTCTATGCTATGGAGCCTCGGTTTCTGTTCACATAATGTTAATAACAAGAAAATAATTGCTACCCTACAGCCTGGCTACCCTGAGTAGGCCTACTGTTACCATTAGAAGCTAAGCACGGTCAGATGTGGCTAGTACCTGGATGGGAGACTACCTAGGAATACCAGATGCTGTTGGCTGAGGAGCCTCATGTCTAGGGTTACCATATGGCTCTGGAAAAAGGAGGACGGATTGAGGCATTTCAGTTCTTACTTCTACTGAAAGCAATGGAAGTAAGAAGTAGAGAATGACAAGGGGAAAAAATCTGTCCCTGTTTCTGCACTATCCCCTTCACCAGCCTGACCTCGTCCCTGCATCCACCCTTCCTTCTCGCCACTTCAGCGGCCCAAGAATCTCCCTCCCTCCCCCTTACCTTAACTTCGTGGTGCTTCAGTAAAGAAACTTGGTGAAGCCTGCCTGCCTGCAGTCGCATATGTGTGGGCGGAAGCTTCTCTGATGCAACCGGAAGTTTCTTTACTGAAGCACTGCGAAGGTAAGAGGGAGGGAGATAGAGTTGGCCGGAGGGAGGGAGGGAGGGGGGTCGCACGTGATCAGTTATAGTGTGCCTTCCCTCTCTTAACTGTGGGGACAAGGCCATTCACCCCCCCCCCCCCCACCACCATTTCGGCAGGTTACCCACAGCTACCCATGGCTAGCCGTTGGTAACTGCCACCATATCATTCTCTAGTAAGGAGGACACCTGGGCTTTACTTCTATTGAAAGCAATGGAAATAAAATTCAGATGTCTCAATCAGTTCTCCTTTTTCTGGAGTCATATGGTAACCCTACCTATATCAGGCAGCAGCAACACTTTGGAGCCACACACTGTGCAGGAGAAGGCAATTTAGTGATTGAAATATGTCAATTTTCAGAATCTGCTGTCTATATTTTGCACTGTTCAGGAAGAAACATGCTTCTTTCTATTTCTCTAGTGTTGTACTGCACTCAGAGCCTGGCATCTTAGGGTTTTGTTTGTGTATACTAGGACTTTTAGTTTGTGGTCCTGTATTTGCATAGGTTTTATCTGCGTTCTGCACCTGTGACCAAGGCCAGGTGCTCTAGTAGGAATGAATGTCATGAAGCATTATTGGTGTCATGGCCCCAAGCAGGAAGATATTTGTTGACAGTTTGTCCGGGTTTTGGAAGGCCCCGAGCTCAGGGACGCATCTGGAGGGCCTCTGTGCATGTGAGGATGTCTGCATGATGCCATGAGCTTGATATGATCACATCGATGTCCACGCATGTACAGAGACTCTCTAGACAAGGCCTGGAGCTTGGGGAAGGAAACACGAGTTTTGTGGGGCGGGACCAGGGGCAGAATGGGGCGGGGTAGGAGCAGAACAGGGTGGGGCAAAGAGTCCTCTTTTTTTTGAAGAGGAAATCTAATAACCCTAATCCTATGCAGCAACAGGAAGTTACATCAGAAGGAATGTTGTGGGCTGGTGCTGAGCAATGCTGCAACTGAAGAAGTTACATTTAAAAAGGATCACAGGAGGGCTAGAGTTGAGTCCAGATTGACTGTGGGTGAGGGGGGAGAGAGAGATTGGGGTGGGATTCCTGTGCCCACCTACCTTGGGCTAGGCCCAGCCAGTATTGATGTTTGACTGTACTACTGGTCGCAAGGACGGGAATAAGAACATCTGCTTTATTTATTTATAAGGAAATTACAAACTATTTGAGGCACCAAGCATGTTCAAATGCATGATATCTGGTGTTCTTATTTGGCACGTTCTTAAGCTAAGTAAAAAAAAAAAAAAATCAAATGCTTGGAGGGGCATAATAAAAAAAAAAATGTCTAAGTCCCCTTTTGGCCAAAGGCCCTAAACGCTGAAAGTAGCAGCAAGAAAAATGTCCATTCTTAAAAAAAAAAAAAAAAAAGTCCAAAATGAGTTTTTTTGAGAATGGCCTACCTTTACGTGCAGCAATTTAAACGCCCAGATCACCACTACGTCTAAACTTACAACACATTATCGACTAAAAAAATAGCCTAAGTCCCAAATGCCCAAAATAGGACCTTATAGGTGAAGGAGGGGTCAGCCCTTCGCCTAAAAGCTGGATTCTGTAACCGGCATCAAAAAAAACACCGGTTACAGAATCCACGCCCCCTCCCCCCCCCCCCCCCCGCAACGATCGCGGCAGGAGAGATGGCTCATATCCCCTGCTGCGAATGTAGTCGCCCCACCCCTGAAGTGCCACGATTGCGGCAAGAGCGAAGCCCAATCTCTCCTGCCCGAGATGCCCAATCTCTCCTGCTTGATCCACCCCCCACTCCCGAACCAATACCGACTGGAGGGAGCCCAACCTCTCCTGCCGAAGTGCGAGCCACGGGACCCCCCCACCCCCCTTAAAATACGGGCAGGAGGGAGCCCAACCTCTCCTGCTCATGAAAGGCCCTCCTGCCCACGATACACCCCCCCATGACCACCCCCCCAAACTCCTGATGGGCCCCCTTAACCCCTGATTTCCTCCAAACCCTGTGACCCCGCAACCCCCCAACCACTTCCCAACACCCCCTCTTACCCCGACATTCCCATTCACTTAAATTAGTTGGACGGACGGTCCCAAGCCCGTCCACCCGGCAGGCCCACCATCATCCGAATGGCGGGCCTTAGGGCCTGATTGGGCCAGGCGCCTAAGGCCCTGCCCAAAGGAGGGGCCTTAGGTGCCGGGGCCAACTGGAATTGGCCCAGTTGCCTTAGGCCCCTCCTGTGGGCGGGGCCTTAGGCACATGGGCTGGCCTTTTTTTAATTATTATGAACTCCATGGTTTCTTCATATAAGTATCACAAAACTGATTTTTTTTAATAAAATAGTTTCAGTTTTCACATGCATCAGCCCCCCAGCACTATTTAACTGGTACAAAATACACATATTTAACAGAGGAAAGCTCAGCATTCCAAAGGTGAGAGTTGTACATTTTGGATTTCATTTGCTTGCTGTTTGTAAATCTTTTCTCATACAGTTCATAGGTTTCATATGTGCCTGAAGGAAAAGAATTAGTTTTGTGCCATGGGAATGTTCTTGATTGATGCAGGACTAGACAGAACAGAGGAAAACATATTTAATGAATGCCAAATCATGTGATTTCCCCTCTCTTTCTCTATACCCAGAGCCGATTGAAAAGTAACGAGACTGCCTCTGTTTTTGTTTCCAAGAAGTAGACATGGCTACGCTGTTCTGGACATTCCTGAACCTGAAGGAGTACTACCGTAGTCTTCATTGTTGGGTCACAGGAGGAAGAACTTCATACGTTTCATCATGGCAGATGAGAAAGATGTTTTAAGAAGTGTTTGGACAATTTCCTGGAGGAAAAGTCCATAGTCTGTTATTGAGAAAGACATGGGGGAAGTTACCGCTTGCCCAGGATCGGTAGCGTGGAATGTTGCTACTCCTTGGGCTTTTGCCAGTTACTAGTGACCTGGATTGGCCACCGTGAGAATGGGCTACCGGGCCTGATGGACTATTGGTCTGATCCAGTAAGGCTATTTTTATGTTCTTACGTGAGCCAAGTATAGGACATTTAAGCCATTGTAACATCATTGATGAGGTTGGCTCTGAGGCACTGTTGAAGGAGGCATTATGACATCACAATCTCAGCTCTGGAATGTTGCTCTCATTGCTATTCTTTAAGATGCTGGAATGTTGCTACTCTATGGGTTTTGGCCAGGTACTAGTGATCTGGATTGGCCACTGTGAGAATGGGCGGATCTTTTCCAGATAAGCCCCGCCACTAATGGAAAAAGTGGACGCGCCGAAAGTTAAGCCCCGCCACCTTTTGCCAGCGCACGCAACCTTACCAGTGAAGTTCTCAGCACAACGACCCCAACAATGCGGCGCGATGTGTATAAAGTAAAGTGGGGGGGTTTCCCCCCCACGCCCCCCCCGTCGGAGCACCCAAAAAAGATTATAAAAAAGAGGATATGAAACTTAACATTATAAAAAAATAGGATAAACTGTCGACCATTTTTTTAAGGGCTCCGACGGGGGGCGTGGGGGGGGGAAAACCCCCACTTTACTTTATACACATCGCGCCTCTTTTTTATAATTTTTTTGGGTGCCGGGGGCTAACTTTTTGGCGGGGCTTATCTGGAAAAGATCCGAATGGGCTACTGGGCTTGAAGGACCATTGGTCTGACCCAGTAAGGCTGTTCTTATGAGTTCTTCAGAGATGTGTGATTGAATTTTGTGTTTAACTTAGAGCAGTAATTAAACTGTTGAAATGTTGTGGTGAAACAATTAGCAGTGGTGCAGTATGAGGAAGTGATGTCGCAAAACAGTCTACAAAGAACCGCAGAGAAGCCAACCAATCCCACAGTAAATGAAGAAACCAAAAGCCAAAATTATTCCTGAAGCAGGTCTTTATTGAATCAATCAATCAATAATCATAAATCCAAAATTTTGACTGTAGAAACAATACTGTGTCTTGTCACAGTGGCTATTTCTACAGTAGAAGTTTTGGATTTATGATTATTTCCACATTTGCTCTCTTCGACTTTACACAATTTGTACCCCTGAGGAAGACGTGTCTGTCAAAACACGGACAATGTTGGGTCCTTTTATGCATATGTGGAGTTCTATTGGATTTGGACATTTATGGCGTCTTTTAATTGATCGAATAAAAGACCTGCTTCAGGAACATCTCGTCCACGGTCTTCTTTGGCTTTTGCAAAACAGTCTACTGCATGTCTTTGACTCATTTTTGAAATGCTGCAGAAAATGTATTGAATGTGAAGGATGCTTCTTTGAAAAAAGAAAAATGTTTCAGATCCTGTGGCGTCATCTGACTCTGAATAATAAAAACAGTCTCATTACTTTTCATTCAACCCTCGTAAATATATATATATATATATATATATACTGACAGATTTAGATAAATGTCTATATCTATTTCTATAGCAATACATATTTGTATATATCTATATCTATCTATCTTTTTTTTATATAAAATGCTTAATGGATTATAATATTTTCAGCATACAATCCAGACCATTAAAAAGTTACAGTTTGACAAGGTCAGTGACAAAGCAGAGTCAAGGATCTTCTGTGAAAAGCTGCAGCCTTTTTAATGAAAGCATTTTGTCAATGTGATTATGTGCAAGGACAATATGCTTATAGAGACATTGGCACCAAAGATAATATCAGTACATGAACCCAGTATGAGGACAGTGTTCAAACGATCTACATGACTGCAGTGCTCCAGGCATCAAATTCCACATTATGGGGCATTGCAAGGGAACGGGACTAATTGAGGTTTCATGAAAACCTGCAACGTTTTTGGGTACTTTTTACTAAAATATTAAACAAAGAGAAATGTCCGAAAAAGCAAAACCATCCAAATAGAGCATACAGGGCTCAATTTCATATCAGGAAGAAGACCAAAAAAAAAAACCCCGGCATAAAGTGGCACTTGGATGTTTTTCTCGCCAAACTGTCCACGTCGCCATTTTCAAAACCAACTTTCTAGATGTGTTGCTGGGGTTTTAATCTGCAGTGCAATTAAATCTCAAGGGGGACGTGTTGGAGGCATGTTATGGGCAGGATTTGGGCGGGCTTAGCACTAGGACATTTTGCAACAATAATCTACTATGTAACCATTAATTTTTTTGTTGTTGTTCCTGGGTAATGTGTTCTTTCTTAATTGCCTATGCAATGGCATATAAGGGGGGCAGACCATCCTCGGCACCGTGGGGGCACTAGCACCTCTCTCCCCCAATGCCATACTCACGCCCTCCCTCCCCCCCCCCCCCTACCTCTTTAAATCTTTGTCAGCACCAGCAACTTCTCTGACCTGCTTCTCACACCAGCCTGACTCCCCTCTGAAATCACTTCCTGGTTGTGGGGCACTACCCAACCACTTTTTTTTTTTTTGAAAAGTTCTTCCTTTAAATAAGATGAAAACCAATCTAATACTTTTTTACATAAACCCAACTAAGAACATAAAAACATAAGAATTGTTGCTGCTGGGTCAGACCAGTGGATCGTGCCCAGCAGTCGGCTCCCACGGCAGCCCTTAGGTCAAAGACCAGTGCCCTAACTGTGACTAGCCTTACCTGCGTACGTTCTGGTTCAGCAGGAACTTGTCTAACTTTGTCTTGAATCCCTGGAGGGTGTTTCCCCCTATAACAGCCTCTGGGAGAGTGTTCCAGTTTTCTACCACTCTCTGGGTGAAGAAGAACTTCCTTACATTCGTACGAAATCTATCCCCTTTTAACTTTAGAGAGTGCCCTCTCGTTCTCTCTACCTTGGAGAGGGTGAACAACCTGTCTTTATCTACTAAATCTATTCCCTTCAGTATCTTGAAGGTTTCGATCAGAGGGAGATAGGTTCAGAACAAATGCAAGGAAGTTCTTTTTCACACAAAGGGTCGTGGACACTTGGAATGCGCTACCGGAGGAAGTGATCAGGCAGAGTACGGTACAAGGATTCAAACAGGGATTGGACGGATTCCTGAGGGATAGGGGGATCGTGGGATACTGAGAGAGGTGCTGGGATGTAACACAGGTATAGAAAGCTAACTAGGTAATAAGTATAGAAATCCAACCAGGTCGTGCATGTGCAAGACCGGAGGGTTAGGACTTCGATGGGAAGATAGGACTCAATGGGAAACCAAGGTGGCAAGGGGGCCCCTTCTGGTGACTCAGACAGGCCGTGACCTGTTCGGGCCGCCGCGGGAGCGGACTGCTGGGCGGGATGGACCTATGGTCTGACCCGGCGGAGGCACTGCTTATGTTCTTATGTTCTTATCATGTCCCCTCTGTCTCCTCTTTTCAAGGGAGAAGAGGCCCAGTTTCTCTAATCTCTCACTGTACGGCACCTCCTCCAGCCCCTTAACCATTTTAGTCGCTCTTCTTTGGACCCTTTCGAGTAGTGCTATGTCCTTCTTCATGTACGGCGACCAGTGCTGGAGGCAGTATTCCAGGTGAGGGCGTACCATGGCCCGGTACAGCAGCATGATAACCTTCTCAGATCTGTTCATGATCCCCTTCTTAATCATTCCTAGCATTCTGTTCGCCCTTTTTGCTGCCACCGCACTTTGCGCAGACGGCTTCATTGACTTGTTGACCAGTACTCCCAAGTCTCTTTCCTGAGGGGTCTCTCCAAGTAGTGCACCAGACATCCTGTATTCGTGTATAAGATTTTGGTTACCGACATGCAACACCTTACACTTATCCACATTAAACCTCATTTGCCACGTCGCAGCCTATTTCTCAAGCGTGTTTATGTCCCGTTGCAGGTCTTCGCAATCCTCCTGCATCTTCACTACTCTGAATAACTTCGTATCATCTACAAATTTAATCACCTCACTCGTCGTACCAATTTCAAGGTCATTTATAAATATGTTGAAGAACAAGGGTCCAAGCACCGAACCCTGCGGCACTCCACTCGTGACGCTTTTCCACTCATGACGCTCTTGTAACTTCATCAGCAACAGATCTAAATTTACGTTCCAGAAGCATCCAATGACACAAGACAAAACCTCATATTTTTTGTCCAATCCTTTCATCAATATATCAGATACTGACACCATTAATAATTCAAACATGGTGGGCTTGCCGAAATCTGAATTGAAAAGCATCTAAACAATCAATAGTGTCAATATTCTCATCCAATTGCCTGAAAACCATTCTCTCAGTTACTTTGCCTAAAAATGGTACAACAGATACTGGGCAATAATTTGCCATACACTCCATATCTAATCCCGTCTTTTTCAAAATCGGTGTAAATGTTGATTGCTTACATCCTATGGGAGAAAATCCATTCTTTACGTAGGGAAAATGCTTGACGTACCTGTATATAAACCACTTTGAGTGTGGTTGTAATACTACAAAAAGGTGGTGTACAAATCCCAGTCTCTTTCCCTGATGTCATAATGCCTCAGTCCACCAATAAAAGCCAACCTCATCAGTGATGTCACAATGGCTTCATTGTTCTATACTTGGTGTCAAAGCAGCTCCTGATTGGTAAGGCCCAACTTTAGTACAGGAAGAGGCGGTCGGAGCATATTGCGAGTGATTTCCTTCACTCGCTGGCGCTCCAGCTACCCTCTCCTGCCTGGTCATTCACGGTCAGAAAATACCATGAATGACCAGGACCGCAAATCGCTGACCACAGATTCGTAGGGGAGCACTGTATATCATTTATAACCTAAGTGGTTTACATTCAGGTACTCAAGCATTTTTCTCTATCTTTCCTGGTGGGTTCACACTCTATCTTTCTTTCTTTCTTTTTATAGTATTATCACCATAATGTATCAACTAGCAAAGGGTAAGAATAGACAGTTTCCTTAAATTCACAGTCAGAAAAAAAAAGTTGAAACAAAAATCAAGAAAACAAAGCAGTATGGTCAGTGGCATAGCGGAGGTGAAAGGCGCCCACCCTCTTCTCTGCCCCCCCCCCCACTGCTTCCCCTCCCCCATCCATGCATTCGTCCCTTCCCTTCCCCCATACCTCTTTAACTTTCCTGGCATGAGCAGCATCACCCACTTGCTGCCCGCGTCGGCATCTCCCTCTGACGTCACTTTCTGGGCACGGGACCCGGAAATGACATCATAGGAAGAGCCAATGCTGGTGCAAGCAGCAGGTGGGAGTTTATGCTCATTTCAGTGACAATCTAGAGGTATGGTGGTGGTGGGAGGGAGTGAAGGCACGCGCGGCGGGGGAGGAGTGGGAAGGAATGGATTTGCTGGCGCCCCCACCAAGATGGTGCCCGGGTTAGACTGCCCTCCTGCTCCCCCTTCCTACGCCACAGAGTGTTGTAAAAAGTCTTTAATAATGGTGCAAAATTCAGCAGCCTGCATCAGCTTCTGGGTTATATGATGTTACCTTAACAGGGAATCTCAGATTTAATTGTCAACTTTTTAAACACTCAGCAATAAGATATAGGGGTCATAGACAAAATCGCGCGAGACAACGGCGCGCTGACGACTGAGCGCAGACAACTGAGCGCAAGGTTGACGGCGCGCCGAAGAAAAGCACTATTTTAAAGGGTTCCGATGGGGGGTGTTGGTGGGGAACCCCCCTATTTTACTTAAGAGACATCGCGCTGGCGTTGTGGGGGGCTTGGGTGGTTGTAACCCCCTCTTTATACTTGAAACTGAACTTTTTGCCTGTTTTTTAGGGAAAAAGTTCAGTTTTAAGTATAATGTGGGGGGTTACAACCCCCCAAACCCCCCACAACACCAGCGCAATGTCTGTTAAGTAAAGTGGGGGGGTTCCCCCCCCACCCCCCGTCAGAGCCCTTTAAAATAGTGCTTTTCTTCGGCGCGCCGTCAACCTAGCGCTCAGTTGTCGGCGCGCCGTTGTCTCACGCGATTTAGTCCCGTCACCAGATATAGTCAATTCCTTACTGTAGCTCAGAAACTCTGTATAAAAGAAAAAAAAAAAAAACACCTTTAGACTGGATTCTACAAACAGCGCCACTGGCAGCTACTTAAAAAAATGGCTACCAATAGCATATCAATCACGCATCCGCGCCATTTGTAAAACCTCAGCTTCACAGAATGTAGGCATTGGAAATGAAGGGTTTTCATGGCCTACATTTCCGGTACCTACCTTTCATGCAAATCGCGGCTAAGGAGGCACTTTACGATGCCTAATGCCTCTTCTGGCATTAGCCAAGCATACAGTGGCATTAGGCACCACAAAGCGCCTCCGTAGTCGCAATGTAGGCACCTTTTTTAGGAGCCAGTAGATGCCTCCATTTTTTTTTCCTTAAATTTTTTTTAAACAGTGTTTTGCACTTAAGTTAGGCACTGGTAGGGTGCCTAAAGGTGCCGTTTTTAGAATACTGCTTTGTTTTCTTGATTTTTTTTTTCCCACTTCTATTTTCTGACTGTAGATGGTCTCTTTTTTTCTTTTGATTCTCTGACATTTCTGCTTCCTTAAATTTTACAAGTTGATACTCAATGGTGGGGGAGGGGGACGGGACAGTAGATGCAGACTACCCCAGGCACCGTGTCGGTGGGGGCACTGATCCCTCTCTGCCCCACCCCGCCAAACCCTGCCATACTCACGCCATCCCTCTCCCCACCCTGTACCTTTGTAGATCTTCACTAGTGAGAGCAACTTCTCCTGCCTGTTCCTCGCGCCAGCCTGGTTCCCTTCTGAATCACTTCTGGGTCACAGGGCCAGGAAGTGATGTCAGAGGGAAATCCAAAGCTGACGCGAGAAGCATGCTGGAGAAGCCACTTGCGCTGGTGAAGATTCAGAAGTAGGGGGAGAGCACGAGCGGAGAGCAGGAAGAAGTTGGCAGGGAGGCATGTAAGGAGCGGGGATTCAGGGGAGGCGCCATAGCCGCGGGCACCTCCTACCCTTACTACTCCACTGTTGATACTGCTACCTTATTTTAACCTAGCCATCAAGTATCACGTTTTTTTTTGCTTTTTAATAATAAATTCTGCCTTCTAGCTAGAAATATGTCTTTTTCTGTGAAGTGGCAGAAAAGTTTTCTCAAAGAATACATGGATTAAAAAAAAAAAAAATCAGTAGCTTCCAGCCGCTACAATTTTAATTCAGATCATTCTGATATTTGCCATTATGTCTTTTAAAGGGTAATGAGGGGGAAAAAAACATTAGAATGCTCAAGAAAATGTTAGCTACAAGAAACTGGAAAAAAATAAATAAACCCCTACCTTTTCCTTCAGGCTAAAGTTCTTTTCTCAGCAATGTGTCACAAACCAATCCCGTATTCTCTCCCTTCAACAAACTGTGTTATTATAAGATTACATAAATGTAAACACATTACTGCAAAGGACATTCTGCACACTGTGTAGACTGTGCTTATCTCCCATTTAATGAAGGCCCTCAAGTTTGCTATCCTGTAACTGAAAACAGTGGACTATATTGGAATGGTGAAAGTACCTCAGGCTGTTCCTCTCTCCTCGGAAATGGCCACTTGCAGGCTAATGTAATACCTTGAGGGTTTCACAAGGATTAATGGCTTCTTCCCTGATAAATCTGCTACATATACAAATGAATTCCTTAGCAAATTTGCCTGAGAAAGTTAGCTACAGGGCCTGGTGTAGGGTTACCAGACGTCCGGATTTCTCCTTTTGAGGACATGTCCGGGGGTCCGGACGGTTTGAAAAGCTTTCCTACATGTAGAAGGGCATCCATGCATGCGTGGATGTCCTGCCCAACGAGAGAAGGCAGTGGGGGTGCGGGGCTGGTTCGGGCTTGGAGGCGGGGCTCGGGACAGGTGTGGGGGTGTGACAGAGTGGAACCAGGGCGTGATGGGGCAGGGATGGGTGGGACGTGGTGAGCCTGGGAGCTGGTCTAGGGGTCCGGATTTCCCAGACGGGCTGGGTCAAGAACTGACTGAGTGGAAGGCGACAGAGGTTAGTGATCAATGGAGATCGCTCTGAGGAAAGGGATGTTACCAGTGGTGTGTCTCAAGGTTCTGTTCTTGGGCCTGTTCTTTTTAACATTTTTATTAATGATATTCCTAAAGGGTTGTCGGGTAAGATTTTCCTCTTTGTGGATGACACCAAAATCTGCAATAGTGTAGACATGCCGGATGGTTAATAAATGAGGAAAGACCTGAAAAAGCTTGAAGAATGGTCTGAAATTTGGCAGTTAAAATTTAATACTAAAAAATGAAAGGCCATGTATTTGGCCTGCAAAAGCCCACGGGAACAATACAGTTTAGGGGATGAAGAACTTATGTGCATGACAGAAGAGTGGGACTTGGATGTGATGATCGTAAGGTGGCCAAACAGGTTGAAAAGTTGACGGCAGAAGCTAGAAAGATGGTATGTTGCATAGGGAGAGGTATAGCCAGTAGGAAAAAGGAGGTATTGATGCCCCTGTATAAGATTTTGGTGAGACCTCATTTAGAATTTTGTGTACAATTCTGGAGGCCGCACCTTTAAAAAGATATAAAAAGGGTAGGCACCTAACTTGGTAGACATCTACTCCAAGGTGACTACCAGCAAGTACGGGGTGGATTCAGGTGAATTTGGGGTATGGTTTAATTTAGGCACTGGAAGTTACTTAACTTAGCCACACTCATTTAGGCCAAGAAAACCTTCTACGAGGGGGTGCTGAAACGTTCTCAGCCCAAGCAAGAAGAGAATGACGTGGGTATGGCCCAATCAACGATCTGAAATAATATCAAAACATAGAATTTTGTTTCTACAAATTGGCACTTAACGAAATAAGATAAACACTCTTTTCAGCTACAGTGGCAAAATAATGCTCAGAATTTAAGAAGTTGGTTGGTTGGGCTGAGAACATTTCAGCACCCCCTGGTACCATGTTGCTTTTTTATCCTGTTATGCAGTGCAATCGGATATCATACCATCCCCCAAACCATCATGGCTTCAATTGGAGCATGATCTTACTTTTCCAATTCCTATTGCATTATGTCTGCTATAACGAATATGAAATAGGCTGGAAATCTTGCTTCCATAAGAGCAACTTAACAATCATTTGCATTATTGGATAATGCTTTAATACTTCATGGCTTAGATCAAGTTTCAAGTTTGATAAAATCACTTATCTGGGTTTACTAAGCGAATAGCAATCCAATAATGATACAGTTAAAATATGAAATAGACTCTTACAAATAACAGAGGGACATGACAAACCAGTACAATAGGTTAATAAACGGGGAAATACAATCTTTATAAGAAAAGAGACAAATAAGGTAAATACAACAGGAATGAAGGGAGGAAAAGAGAGGAGAGAAGAAGAAGTCGCATCATTGAGATGGGCCGGCCTAGCAAAGGCCCCGAGGCTGTTGATGATAACCGCGTCTACGTGAATCCTCGCGGCAGCCCTGTGGCCAAGTTGAAAGCACACTGAGCTGCCGCTGCTGTTCCGGGGGGGGGGGGGTGCAGAGAAGACGCGGAAGGCAGGAGTCCAGGGAGATACACGGCGAGAGGCAAGTCAGCTGGTCGGCGCTTCTCTTCCTCCTCTGTGAGCCATGGCTCACTTGGAATCTCAGGAGGCACAAAATTAGCGAAACGCTGATCTAGGCGCTAGTAGGCACCTACATTAAAAAAACAAAAAAATCCTCTTTAAATGGCTTTTTCCACTTAAGTTTGGTACCAGTAAGGCGCCTAATATAAGGTGTTTTTAGAATATGGGCTTTTTTGTTAGCTCTGGAGAGTGGGACAGGGCAGGGCGTAGATGTACGCATATGTATTTTATTTTTATTTGCCCCCCCCCCCCTTTATCAAACTGTGCTAGGGTGTTTTATCGCGGCGGAGCTTTTACCACGGCGATCTATGAATCCCTAATGCAACTTGATAAAAGAGGGCCTTTATGCCCACATTTTAACTGATTAGTGCAGGACACACCTACTCTCCATCCCCAAACACGCCCCTGAGCTAATAAGTACAATGTATTCTTCAGCATGTGGGAAGCGTGCGCTGAGCCCACGGCTATCGTGCGGCTCCTGAGCACACGCCACCAGAGCCAATTTTAGGTAGTGGTTAGGCATGCGTTAGTGCTCACTGCTGCTTAGTTACAGGGCCCCCACTTTAGCTAGCGACAAATATTTTGAACACTGTTTTATCAGTAAGTATCTGGCTAAATTCCTCTAGGCCAGTGGTCTCCAACTCAAACCCTTTGCAGGGCTACGTTTTGGGATTTGTGGGCACTTGGAGGGCCTCAGAAAAAAAATAGTTAATGTCTTATTAAAGAAATGACAATTTTGCATGAGGTAAAACTCTTTATAGTTTATAAATCTTTCTTTTTAGCTAAGTCTTAACAATAATATTGTCAGTTATAGCTAAAGAGACATAGAATCCAGAAACGGTTTTATTTTACTTTTGTGACTATGATAAACATACTGAGGGCCTCAAAATAGTACCTGGCGGGCCGCGGGTTTGAGACCACTGCTCTAGGTGAAATGGCCCCCTCACCCTGAGTAGAAATACATATGCACTGAACATACTGTTATCTGAATTTAAGAGGCATTCCCTGGGATGTGCGTATATTAAGAGAAGAACCAATGTGAGTAGAATTCAGTTTTCAGATCTACAAATTATGCTCGACTCCATCACACTAGTCACAAAAATAACAGGCAGTTTGCCTATGAAAATTATGTAGAAGTAAAAACATAAAGGAAAAAAAAGATAATACCTTTTTTATTGGACTATGTTTTTCCTTTATTTCTGCATATTACCTTGAAGGGTGGACTAGAGTTACCAGATTTGACTATTGTAAAATCTGGATCCATGGCCCCGCCCCCAGGCCTGCACCGTTCTATCCAGCCCTGCCCTATTACGCCCCAGCCTCGCCCCCTCAACCTGTTCTTGTGCTTGGAGCCGCGTCGGGAGGGCATCTGAGCATGCACAGGCGTGACGCAATGATGTCACGCTCATGTGCGTGAAGTCACCGCAGTGGATCAGCGCACGCGCAGATGCCCCCCCGACGTGGTCCCGAGCTGGAAGCTTTTAAAAATACGGAAAAAGTGCCGGGTTTTGAAAAGCTGTCCGGACGCCTGGCTATGTCCTCTATAAAGAGGACACGTCCGGGTAAATCCAGATGGCTGGTAACCCTAGGGTGGACTAACACAGCCACCGTACCATTTTATTCCCTGTGAAAATGAGAAATAACATAAGATCTAATGGGCGCAGAAGCACCTCCGAATTATATCAGCAGTGTGGACGACTGGAAATTTCCTCTCTACGATGCCAAGCTTTTTTTGATAGGTCATCATCATTCGTGACGCCCGATGCTAATTGATATTAATTGATGCATTCTCTGTTCAATGATTCATAGCCTGCCATGTATCTGGCCAGTTAATTCTGTACCATGAAAAGACATTACATTTTATATTGACCTTCTGCTGCAATATGGGCTGAATTATTCTCTTTTTACAAGCAAATTTACTATGCCCCATTCATCTAACATCACTAAATTATCATGTCATGCATCAGAAACGTCTGTTGTCTGCTGCATAAGAACGGAAACTAACAAGTGGTTGGCTAAATGTCAAGCAACCTGCGAGGCCGTATTGTATTCCAAAGTTCTGCAGATCAGCCATCTAAATAAATATGCAAATGTTCGTATAATTAACCAAAAGTACATTACAATGATTGATTCGTATTGCTTAGAATATGAACAAGGGCTTCTTACCTAGGAGAAAAGGACTGAAAAATGAATCGTGTCATATCGCTTACACGTTTGAGCATTTTCTTAACAACCATAGTGAGACTACTGAAATGGATACAGCAAAATTAACTAAAAGATTACACTGATAATTCATATTTTCTTCTATTATTATTAATAAAGAGCTGTTGCTTCTGAAAATAAATTAGCAGAGCTATGGCTGAAAGCCAATATTTGGCTGCATACAAATGGGTCAGTTCTATAAACTGGTGCTTCGGTTCAGGTGCTCCCAGTAACATAGT
Organism: Geotrypetes seraphini; assembly: GCF_902459505.1. Taxonomy (NCBI): domain Eukaryota; kingdom Metazoa; phylum Chordata; class Amphibia; order Gymnophiona; family Dermophiidae; genus Geotrypetes; species Geotrypetes seraphini. Next base: position 376,351,350 of record NC_047086.1, read on the forward strand.
ATGGGGGGGGGCAGGGAGGGTCTGCCCCAGGTGCCGTCTTGCTAAGGGCGTGGCACCTTTCCTCCTCCTCTCCGCCCCACCCCACTCCTCTCCTTGCCACGCGCGCAACCCTTGCCTTCCCCGTAACCTTTTTACTTCGCCAGCGCAAGGTTGCTGCCAACGTCGGCATCGGCGCACTCTCTGGACGTCACTTCTGGGACCTGTGCCTAGGAAGTGGCGTCGAAGGGCGAGCCAACACCAATGTGGGCACGCTGCTCACGCCGGAGAAGTTTAAAAAGGTACGGGGAGAGGGAAGGGGGGGCGTGCACATGGCAGGAGGGTGGGGAAGGGGGAGGGGCCCCTGGCACCGCTCACTCTTACTACGCCACTGGACATTCCGATGCTGTATTGTTAGTGCCAAGTCTATAATGGCATCTTGGCACCAAGATTCTACTTTAGAATTCTAGTGTACTGTATATTGGCATCGGCACACCCATTTTTAGGTGCATCATTATGCCATGTCAATGAAAGCCATGCCAGCATTCGCCTAAGTGCCCCATGTGATGCATGCAATTTGTGGTCTTCTAAACTATGCATGCAACTGGAGATGTGCTCATGCCCCATCCATGTATTTACCCCCCTTGGTAGTTAAATGCTATAGTACTTTGACACTACCTTATAGAATAGCGCCTTGTGTCCATAGGCATCTTCCAATCAATGGCATCTTTGACATAACTTTATGGTGCTTACCTCTAGGTACTAACTTATACAACTGACTCAAAAGGCCAAAACATGTCCATCATCTTAACTGATTATCTATCTTTTTTTTTCCTCAGTAAATATACATTCAGCCCATGATACTAGTGAGACTCATTTTCAAAAGAGAAAGAAAATGTCTTTAAAAATGGCATAAAGTGTCATTTGGCCATTTTGTTTGCTAAAATGTTCCAAATTGACATTTTCAAAACACATTTTTTTAATGTGTTTTCTATGTTGTTTGGCTGCAGTGCGTCTCTATCTCAAGGGGGCGTGGTTAGGCATTAGAGTGGATTAGGGCAAAAAGATGTCAAGGGCAAAATTTGGACATTTGAGGCTAGACCTGTTTCGATAATGAGTGAGTGCCAAAAAGGTGGCTAAACTGATCAGATGACCATGACGGCATGCCCTCTCCCCCCAGTGGTCATGCCCCCCAAAGATATGAATGAAACTGTATGTACTAGTCTGTATGACAGCTTCAGTTGTTATGGCCAGTCCTATTAGAGCAGCAAGCAGGTCTGGAGTAGCCTGGTGGTCTGTGCAATGGAATATACAGAAGGTTCAAAGAAGAGCGACCATGATGATAAAGGGGATGGAACTCCTCCTCTAGTATGAGTTAAAAATAAAGAGATTAGGGCTCTTCAACTTGGAAAAGAGATGGCTGAGGGGAGATATGATTGAAGTCTACAAAATCCTGAGTGGAGTAGAACGGGGATCGAATTTTTCATTCCGTCAAAAATTACAAAGACTAGAGGACACTCGATGAAGTTACAGGGAAATACTTTTAAAACCAATAGGAAGAATTTTTTTCACTCAGAGACTAATTAAGCTCTGGAACACATTGCCATAGGTTATGGTAAGAGTGGATAGTGTAGTTGGTTTTAAGAAAGGTTTGGACAAGAAAGGGACCTGGGGGTACTGATAGACATGACCCTGAAGCCGTTGGCTCAATGCGCAGCGGCGGCAAAGAAAGCAAACAGGATGCTGGGCATGATAAAGAAGAGAATCACGAGTAGATCGGCGGACGTCATAATGCCGCTTTAGAGAGCAATGGTCAGACCACACTTGGAATACTGTGTCCAACACTGGTCTCTCTACCTAAAGAAGGATATAACCCTGCTGGAGAGGGTGCAGAGATGAGCCACGAAGATAGTAAAAGGTGTGGAGAATTAGGACTACAAGGAATGCCTCGAAAAACTGGGTTTGTTCACCCTCGAGAAGAGAAGACTGAGAGGGGATATGATAGAGACTTTTAAAATACTAAAAGGTTTTGACAAAATAGAGCAAGAAGCATCGTTGTTCACATTGTCTAATGTGACTCGGACAAGAGGTCATGGTCTGGAACTGAGGGGCAACAGGCCCAAGACTAATGTCAGGAAGTTCTGTTTCACACAGCGAGTGGTGAACGCTTGGAATGCGCTCCCGGAGGAGGTTGTGAGGGAGACCACCATTCTGGGATTCAAGGGCAAATTGGATGCACACCTTCTTGCGAATCACATTGAAGGATACGGGTAAACAGGGTCTCCATCAGGGAGTACCTAGCTTGGCCTCCGCGTGTGCAGGTCGCCGGACTACATGGACCTAAGGTCTGATCCTGTGAAGGCATTTCTTATGTTCTTATGGACAAGTTCCTGGAGGAAATGTCCATAGTCTGTTATTGAGAAAGACATGGGCGAAGCCACTGCTTGCCCTGGATCGGTAGCATGGAATATTGCTACTCCTTGGGTTTTGGCCAGGTACTAGTGACCTGGATTGGCCAACTTGAGAACAGGCTACTGGGTTTGATGGACCATTGGTCTGACCCAGTAAGGCTATTCTTATGTTTTTATATTCTAAGGGTAACCAAGCCCATAACCCACTCTAACTAGTACACTTATGTAGGAATATGTGAGCCTTCCAAAACCCACTGTACCAACTTATAAATGACACTTTCAGGGATAAGGGCTATTGGGATGGCATACAGTTCGGTACAGTAGTTTGGGGTGAGTTTTAAAGGGCTACCATAAGTTTCAAGTTTCAAGTTTATTAATTGGCTTGTTCAATCGCTTAATCGGATTTCTAAGCGATGTACAATAAAATATACATCCATAAGGAAACAAAAACATTACATACACTTAATTAATTATAATATAAACAAAAGGTAAGAGGGGATGAAATACATTTTTTATAGTAAAGAAAGAACATACAGGGAAAATACAAAAGGAAGTTGGAAAAACAAAAAAAAGCAGAATAATTCACTAAAATAACACTTTATAATAAAATTTAATTAATTTGCAAATGCATCTTTAAACAGAAAGGTTTTTAATTCGCTTTTAAATTTCCCAAACACCTTCTCCTCCCGTAAAAACATGGGAAGCGCATTCTAAATCTGGGGAGTTGTACATGAGAAGATAAATTGTCTTCTTGTACTAATAATTTTTAACGAAGGAATTGATAAAAGGTTCCGTTCACTAGATCGTAAGGTTCTTTTAACTGAATATGGGATAAGTAACCTAAATAAAAATGCTGGAGTCTTATTTTCTAATGTTTTAAAAATAATTGTACATAATTTATGCGTAATTCTATGAATGACTGGAAGCCAATGAGCCTTTTTAAGGAGTGGTGTCACATGATCAAATTTTTTAGATTTTGTTATTAATTTAATAACAATGTAAGGGGGGGGGTTATAGTGCAATGTGAAGTTCAATGCAGTGCCCCCTTGGGTGCCTCACTGCTCTGCTGGGATGTCTGTGTGGCCAGTCAGCTATGAATACTGTCCCCTCCTACTTCCCAATGGCTGGGTTTTCTGCATTTTTTTTCATTTGGCTCTTTTTTTTTTTTTCTCCAAAAATGGTTCAAAAAGATAGACGCACTGAGAACAAACACATCTAGGAAATGCTCATTTTCAAAACAAAAAAAAAGATTAGGCACTTTCCTGTTTTGAAAATGGTCACGTTGGCGGCTGGATTTTTTTTTTTTACACATTTTCCGCCAAAGTCTAAATTTGGATTTAGTCGTCGTATTGAAAATGCCCCTCGGTATGACTGCATGGCATGCTTGAATTAGCTGTAAAGGTTTTGAATTTATCGTTTTATTTGTCTAAACGGAAAATTCCACAGGTCTGTCTAGCGATAAGTTTTACTTCTTTCAGGAAAAAGAGGATGGCAGAGGGGGGAGAGTTCCATCCTTTGAATGGCTAGGATGCATGTGTTTCATTTTCATTTGATATGTCGCTATCTCCAAAGGTGTCATAGTGGTTTATAACAAATGAAAGTTCCCCGTATAGTCTAGAGCACTGGTTCCCAACCTTGTCCTGGAGAACCACCAGGCCAATCGGGTTTTCAAGCTAGCCCTAATGAATATGCATGAGAGAGATTTGCATATAATGGAAGTGAGAGGCATGCAAATCTGCTCCATGCATATTCATTAGGGCTAGCCTGAAAACCTGATTGGCCTGGTGGTCCTCCAGGACAGGGTTTGGAACCAGTGCTCTAGACCAGTGGTTCCCAAACCTGTCCTGGGGGACCCCCAGCCAGTCAGGTTTTCAAGATATCTCTAATGAATATGCATGAGAGAAATTTGCATATAATGGAAGTGACAGGTATGCAAATCTCTCTCATGCATATTCATTAGGGATATCTTGAAAACCTGACTGGCTGGGGGTCCCCCATGACAGGTTTGGGAACCACTGCTCTAGACTATACGGGGAACTTTCATTTGTTATAAAGTTTCAAGTTTCAAGTTTATTTATTATTTGATTAATCGCCTATTCCAAATTCCAAGCGATGTACAAATCAGCAAAATACATATTTAAAATATACATGAAGTAGACATACATAATTAATAAAGGGATAAGTTTTCAAAAAATAATTAAAAAAAACTAATTAACGCAATACATGACACAGTAGGAAAGGCAGGAAAGAAATACAATCTTAGAAAGGAAAGAGTCAACAATTAAAGGTTAAGCACAAGAGGAATGGAAAGACTACTAAATAGATAAGTTAAAAAAAAAACGAAAGAGCAGTTAACATTTCAATTAAATATTGAATGCATCTTTAAAAAGAAAACTCTTAAGTTTGCTCTTAAACTTTTCCAAATTCTTCTCCTCTCTTAAGTATAGCGGGAGTGAGTTCCAAGTCTGAGGCGCTGTAATAGTAAAGATAAATTGCCTTTGAGTATTAATAACTTTGAGAGAGGGGATGACCAATAAATGTTGGTCATTTGATCTCAGTAATTTAGAAGAATTATAAGGTATCAATGCTTTATAAATAAAAGCTGGAGTTTTAAATAATAGAGATTTAAATGTGAGTAAACATAATTTATATGGAATACAATGAGACACCGGAAGCCAATGAGCGTTTTGAAGTAAGGGAGTTACATGGTCAAACTTCGTTGCTCCCATAATTAATTTAATAGAGGCATTCTGGATTATCTGCAGCCGCCTAATTTCTTTTTGAGCCATTCCCTTAAATAACGCTTTGCAATAATCCATTTTAGAGATAATCATTGAATGAATTAATATATTCAATGATTTTGCACATAAAAATTTGGATATTGCGCGTATTTGGCGAAGTCTAAAAAAGGTACCTTTAACCACATAACTAACGTGGTCATGGTAAGTTAGTTTTTCATCTAAAATCACCCCTAAAATTCTAATTTTATTTATCTGCTTAAGTGTGACCCCTTTGGAGATAGTGACGTCTAGAGGGCCTCAGTTAATATATCATCGCACAATAAAACATTGTAAAGATATATCATTGAGGAATGCAAATAAGATAAACCAGTCCATGGTGCATCACAGAGCCCAGACACATATGCCAAACAAGACTTATGGTATAACACTAGAGCCATTCACAGTCTGTGGTCTCTGGCCAGGAACTGTTCATTCAATGACAGAACTAAATGGGAGAGAGGAGGGAATGTAACACTGTGAATGCAGGCTCGTAACACTATTGAGAGCAGGTTCAAGTTGAACTGAGAGCCTCAAACAAGAGAAAACTGCAAAGCCACATTTTTTTTTAAATGGATGTTTGGGAGCCATTGACAAAATTCTGTAAGGAGTAATTATTGATTTTCCCCTTTGATCGTACATGTCCAGGGTGGGTGGGTGAGGAGATACTTTCAATATGAGTGCAATTGTTGGATATGTAGAAAGAGGGGGTGATATATGTTTTTTGTCATAAAGTATAATTTGATAGAATTTAAGTGCTGTTAAAGTGTAAAATGTCTGTACAATATGTTGCACTTATTTTTTGGCTTTAAAATGAATAAAGAGATTTTAAAAAAGGGAAAAACAATTGCTATCTGTGATTGCAATGATATAGCGGCTAAAGGGGTGGAGTACCTGCTGGCAGCCTGATAGTGCCAAGCAGGAAAAATGCCATTATTGAAGTAGCTTTATTTTCCTGAAGTAACACCGCTTCTAAAGTTCAATGCAAGCTATATTATTGGATTTAAAAAGTGGTTTGGGTGTGGGTGTGGATGGGTGTGTGTGTGGGGGGGGTTGCATGCATTTGCATGTTTTGCATTTCATTATTATGTAAACCACGTTTCTAAGCTAAATAACATTTTAGAGTGCTGGGGGAGAGGCCACTGCTGTGGTACATGCGGGTGCTGATGATCGAAAAACATGCAGTGCACTTTTAGATAGGAAATTATGATACCGAACTTCCAGAATACCATTCTTAGAAGTGTTCCATGTTGTATGTGCAAGAAATCCAGAGGCAGGTTCAATGTATGGATCAGATGTTGGAAGGGGATTCCATCTGAAAAGAAGGGCTCTTCTTTAAGCAGGGTGGAACCTGGCTTGTGGTGTTAACACTTAAAAATTAAAAAGAAAGAAAGAAATTTTTAAAATAGTTCCATTAAAAAAAGGCAATAGTCACTCAGCAGCACATGGTTTGGACTGAAGTACCATCAAATTATACTAGCCTTTATTTGGCAGCTTGATCCCTAGTGGTAATACTACAAGACTACCACTAATGGTTTCCAGCAGCAGTTTGAACCTAGCACTGGCAGGGGCAAGAGCGACAGGGGATTGTTCCTGCCCCAGAACCTCTAGACATGAGATTTGTGAAGCGCCTGCAGTGACGACAGTTGGATTCTGAAGCTAACAAAATAACAGGCTCCAATCAGGTAATCACTTAGATTTAAGCACAACTAACTTGTTGCTATACCTTACCATACCTTGTTAAACTTAACTCGTGGGTAAACCTTGTTATACTTAATTTGTAAAACCTGTCCCCGCCAGGATCAGGTTATCAGTTAGCTTCATTCTCAACTAACCTGCTGTACCTAGTTATATTTAACAGTTGGTATACCTTGCTATACTTAATCGGTTGGTTTTAACTTGTAATATTGTATATTACCTTGTAATATTACCTTGTAATATTGCTATACTTAATTTTGTTGGTTGTACCTTGTAATATTGTAATTGTTGTATTCATCTCACACTATCCTGTTTAAACATCTAAGAGCACTAAGAACAACTCTCACCACTCAGGCATAGGCAATCCAAAGAGACAGATAACACCAATAGAGCAAAGAACTCCAGAACCAACACCCCTTTTTACACACAAAAATGGCAACACGCACATTTAAACTCATCCTAGTCCTACTACTGCTCTCCCTACTCATAGAGAAATGGAAAACTGCAGGATACCACACACATTCTATACCCATCCTCACAACAACACACAGACTGGTTCAACCCAACAGGAAAGTCCAAACCCCTAGAACCCTGACACCTTGTCCATCATCCAACCACGAAAACATTCTCACAATCTGGGGAAAAAGACCCCCAACAAAACCTAAGACAAGACCACAAAAACTTCAAACACCTTCCAGAACACTAATCAACACACTAACTACTCACCCTCTCATAAAATTCACATCATTAGCATGCGCATATATGAATATACGATCTATCAACCCAAAGACAGAACTAATCAAAGACTGGCTGATCAAAGATAATCTAGGTTGCCTCTTCCTAGCCGAAACCTGGCTCACTTCTGACTCAGACCCTAGAATTACTGAATTCTGCCCAAACGGATACAAACTAAAGCTAGTATGTAGAGAAAAGAGAAGAGGAGGAGGTCTAGCAATCATTGCAAAAAACAACTTCAACATTAAAGTCCTAGCCATGCACTCCACCCCCCACCTAGACCTTCTAGCCTGCCAACTTTCTGACAACACTCTCACAGGAACTCTGAACTGCCTTCTCTGCTATGTCACACCAGGAAAATGGAACACCTCTAAACAAGAACTCGAAGAATTTATCCTCCAGCATTCCCTCTCCTCCACACATAACCTGATCCTAGGAGACATCAATCTCCACTTAGAAGACCACACCTCCAAACAAGTAGCAGACATTCTTTCATACCTCAACACCCTATCTTACCAGATACTCAATCCCGAACCCATGCATGAAAAGGGCCATCAACTTGATATAGCCGCTTACACTTTCCCCAACCTTAACACACAAAACATCCACATCACCAACGGCTCATGGCATCCCACCTTATGGTCTGACCATTACAAGTACACCTTCACAATTAATTGGGTGCAGAATAACAACAAACCCACGCCACACACAACAAGCTTCAAGTCCAGAAAGAAAATCAATCCTACCACATTCTGGGACACAGTAGACCCAGAAATAGACCTAAACAATCCCAAAGGATTCATAAACACCTGGCGCTCCACAAGTGAATCCGCTTTAAACAAACTAGCACCACTAAAAACAAAAAATAAAATATGCAGACCATCAGACAAATGGTTTGACGCCGAACTCCTACACCTAAAAAGACAATGCAGACAATTAGAAAGGACATGGAAAAAACAGAAACAAGACCACACCAAAACAGAATGGAGACACCAAATCAAACAATACAAAATCAAACTGAAGGAAAAAAGAACAGACTACTACTCCAAACTCATTGGCACCGATAAACCGGACACAAAAAACTTTTCAACCTTGTCAGAAATCTCACTGATACCAAATCCCACCTCGCCACCCTAGGAAACCAAACTCCAACAGCCTCCCAACTAGCGGACCATTTCAAACACAAAATCATCACAATCAGATCCACATTTAACAACTCTCGAAACATCTTAGAAGAGATACTAACAAAACCCACAAAAGACGAAGCCACCTCAGCAGATAGGATCTGGACCGACTTCCCAACGACACAATGGTCAGACCTAGACCGGCTGTATAAAAAATACAGCAAATCTTCATGTGATTTGAACAATTGTCCTCCTTATCTACTAGCTACAGCGTCCACTAAATTCACAGCTGGTCTCACGCTATGGCTGCAAACTACCCTAAAGGAAGGTCAGTTCCCCCCGGAACTTGGCGAAATCATAATTACTCCCATACTAAAAGACCCCAAAGGCCCAATAGACAGCCCAACAAATTATAGACCAATCGCTTCTATACCTCTATACGTCAAACTCATAGAGGGTCTAGTAGCACAATATCTCGCCAATTACCTAGAAGACCACCACATCCTACACCCTACTCAATCCGGATTCAGAACCAATCACAGTACTGAAACACTTCTGGTTTCCCTACTATACATAGCCCGTCAGCACCTTAGCAAAGGAAATAAGTTACTAATCATCCAACTCGATCTTTCAGCAGCATTCGACTTAGTTGACCATTCCATACTACTCCAGATACTAGATGCCATAGGAATATCAGGTAATGTTCTCAACTGGTTCCAAGGATTCCTCAAAACAAGATCATACAGAGTCAAGTCAAATGATCTTCTATCCGACTCATGGTCAAACCCCTGCGGAGTTCCACAAGGATCCCCTCTATCGCCCATACTTTTCAACCTCTTCATAGCATCCCTAGGCACGGCCCTGGACGCCCTAAACATTACATCCTTCAGCTACGCGGATGATATAACCATCCTCCTCCCCTTCGACATCCAAGACCCCACCTCCAACGGACGCCTGAAAACAACATTAGAAACTGTAGAAAAATGGATGACGAACCACAAGTTAAAACTGAATGCGGAGAAAACCAAATTCCTACTACTATAGAAGGAACAAAAACCATCCCTAACAGAACTAGATGTAAACACAATCAAATATCCAATACAGAATACTCTCAAAATTCTGGGAACACACCTAGACAGAGGCTGCACAATGCAAACACAAATACACAAAACCATAAAAAAAGCATTCTTCACCATGCGAAACCTAAGAAAAATAAGAAAATTCTTTTCCAAAGAACACTTCAAGATCATTGTACAATCCCTCATACTCAGCTCCTTAGATTACTGCAACAGCCTCTACCTACCTTGCCCAAATACTATGATAAAACAACTACAGACCGTTCAGAACACAGCTATCAGACTCATCTAATCGCTCAGCAAATTCGACCACGTTACACCCGCCTATGTAGACTCTCACTGGCTTCCGATAAAAGCAAGAACTCAATTCAAACTCTACTGCTTACTTTTCAAAGTAACCCATGGTATGGCCCCCAATTACCTGAACAACCGTCTTTGCCGCTACCGACTACCCAGATCAAGAAGAACTCAGAATCTTTTCACCTTCCCCCCTCATAATGGTACCCGACGTAAGAAACTTTACGACAGCCTTCTAGCAACTCAGGCAGCGAAAATTGACCCCACCATCACCAAACTGATGATCAAAACAACAGACATCAAAGTGTTTCGGAAAGAAATCAAAACATTTCTTTTCAAAAAACACGTCCTTACTTAATATTCCCCTCCCCAATCGCACATGCACTCTCCTCAGCAAATAACACACTAGTCATCCCCTTGAACCTCATTTACGAAAAATATCCAAACTCCTAAATAAGCATCTCCCTTAGGTATCCATTTAACCTTCTCCTAAAAAAGCATCTCCCTTAGGTATCCACTTAACTGATTCCTTCAAAGTTAGGTATCTTTCTTCAGTTGCCTATATTGTTTTCCCCACTGAACCTTGTAACTACTTGAACCCTGTCAAGTTATTCTATCGATAAATCCAGATATCTTATTCTTGTATTTCTATACCACAATATGTAATTTACTTAAATCGTTGTAATGTAATTCTCTCGGTAATGTCCTGATCTCTTTTAACTGTAATCCGCTTAGAACCGCAAGGCACAGGCGGAATAGAAATCACAAATGTAATGTAATGTAATGTAATTTGAACAGGCAGAAAGGCCTTGGGAATATATGGGAAGGGTCTAGAACAGACATGGGCAACTCCGGTCCTTGAGGGCCGGAATCCAATTGGGTTTTCAGGATTTCTGCAATAAATATGCATGAGATCTATTTGCATGCACTACTTTCAATGCATATTCATTGGGGAAATCCTGAAAACCTGATTGGATTCCGGCCCTCGAGGACCGGAGTTGCCCATGTCTGGTCTAGAATAATTCATGACAGTCGATTCAGCAAAGCCGTTTTATCACGGTCTTTTCATTGCTGAATCAGCCACGATGCATCCTTGTGATATCTTGTTGGGAGCTATGCCCTCCACAATGCCCCCCCCCCCCCCCACATATACCTAACCTCTTATGGGGGCTATACCAGTGGTTCCCAACTCTGTCCTGGAGGACCACCAGACAAGTTGGGTTTTCAGGATAGCCCTAATGAATATGCATGAGAGAGATCTGCATATAATGGAAGTGCAGTCATGCAAATCTGCTCCATGCATATTCATTAGGGCTATCCTGAAAACCCGACTGGCCTGGTGGTCTTCCAGGACAGGGTTGGGAACCACTGGGCTATACCCCTACTCCCCATAGAAGTAGCATCCCCCCACCTCCCCAAAGTAGGAGCACCTTTCACACATTTCCCCCCCCCCCAAGGTAGGTGTGGCCCCCTTGGCCCACATACCTCTTCAAATGTTTGCTGGTGCAAGCAGCATCTTTGACCCCCCTGCTTGTGCTGGCCTCATCTTCCCTCTGACATCACATCCTGGTCCTGCAACCAGAAAGTGATGCAGCAGGGAGCAGGGAGTGGAAGATGTGCTGGCAAACTTTTGAAGCAGTATGCCTGGGGGGAAGGGGGAGTATGGATAGGAGAAAAGGCATCAGCAGGAGGGGAGGAGGAGAGGCACCAGTGGGGGGGGAGGGGGAATGAACCATCGAGAGGCACTCATCGCAGTTTATCGCAGAGAAGACGATTCCTCGTGGCCGTGTTGAAACGTCCCACGATGAAACATCCCATTCCCTATGGGAGAGGGAGGACCTTTGGCAGGAAAAGAGGAGACTTGTAAGGATTTGATGTGGGGATTCATTGGGAGGAGGATGTGTTTGGGGAGAGCTTCAGGAGGGGTGTTGTGTTTTTTGGGGGGGGCTTTAGGAGGGAAGGGGGAAAAGATTATTTGTAACACCAGCCCCTTTATGATGCTCCTGGGCTGGAAAACAAATACCATCTTTTTTTAGGCTCACATATTTTTTATTAAAATTTTTGCAAGAAAGAGTAACAGAACCCACACAACTACTGTACAATGCAGCAGTATTCCATGTGATGTACATAACCAATGTAGAGGAATATTAAAAATATAAGACAGTGAAAACAGTAGCAAAATTGGAGAGAGTGTCGTAAGGTCACAAATGACTTCACCAGAGCTCATACTGTCAGACATTCATCAATATGTCTCTATTTTTCAGCCATCCGCATTTAAAATTTACAAACTGTGCATAATAAATTCCACCAGAAATGAAAATTGACCTTTCTATTAGTTTTCCAATCAGACACAACAGCCTCCATCGCAATGGCTGAAATGATATCAGTTTCTTGTGATCGCCTGACATATATTCAGGTTATCAAAACGGGTGAAATGCCACAGCCTGAAATGAGGTTGGCCAACATGTATGTGAAATTATACATATCCTGTCCCATGCTGCTGACCAGAAAGATTTCAGATTATAACAGGTCTCAAAGTCAGTCTAGCAAGGATCAGCACAGGCTAAACGAGTATTTACCCCGTTTTGCTTCACCAGGGTCCACACAGACCTTTTATTAACCTGCGTTAGGTCCTTTTACGAAGGCGTGCTAACGGTTTTAGCACGCTCTAGTCGCTACTGCCTCCTTTTAAGCAGGCAGTAGTTTTTCGGCTAGCGTGCGCACTAAAAACGCTAGCGCACTTTCGTAAAAGGAGCCCATAGTAATTCTTTTTTTTTTTTTTTTTTTTAATTATTTGTCATTTTTTTTAATGGCCATGAGCTAATGCTAACATTAGTGCATGTCTGCTAATGAAACAAATTGAAAAAAATATCTTCTACTAAGGCAGTATTAGGTTTGTTATTAACATGTCTTTTCTCTTGTATTAACCTTTAAGGTCCTAGATATAGGAGTAATCTAGTCTTCTTGTACTGGGCTATGGTGCGCCCTCACCTGGAGTACTGCGTCCAGCACCGGTCGCCGTACATGAAGAAGGACACGGTACTACTCGAAAGGTTCCAGAGAAGCGCGACTTAGATGATTAAGGGACTGGAGGAGTTGTCGTACAGCGGAAGATTAGAGAAACTGGGCCTCTTCTCCCTCGAACAGAGGAGATTGAGAGGGGACATAATCGAAACATTCAAGGTACTGAAGGGAATTGACTTAGTAGATAAGGACAGGTTGTTCACCCTCTCCAAGGTAGAGAGAACGAGAGGGCAATCTCTAAAGTTGAAAGGGGATAGATTCCGTACGAATGTAAGGAAGTTCTTCTTCACCCAGAAAGTGGTAGAACACTGGAACGCTCTTCCGGAGGCTGTTATAGGGGAAAACACCCTCCAAGGATTCAAGACAAAGTTAGACAAGCTCCTGCTGAACCGGAACATATGCAGGTAGGGCTAGTCTCAGTTAGGGCTTTGGTCTTTGACCAGAGGGCTGCCGCGTGAGCGGACTGCTGGGCACGATGGACCACCGGTCTGACCCAGCAGTGGCAATTCTTATGTTCTTATTAGTGGAATAACTGTATCTTTTTGCCAAGTATACTAGAAATAGGATTTATACCTGGGAAAGACCCGCACAAGAGGAACTAAGTAGAGAATGACGCGGGGGGAAAAAAATTGTTCCCGTCCCCGCAGACTCTTTCTCCATCCCCGCATTATCCCCATGGATACTTTCTCCATCTCACCCCATACCCACGGAATTCATAAGAAAAATCATCTAATAGAAAGTATCAGAGATGTTTAAAGTTGGGAGGAGGGCTTGTGCTCGGAAATACTAATATGGGGGGGAAACAGGCATTTCGGGGAAAAAGGTAGGTCTTACGGGAAGCAGGGTGAACATATAACATGACGCAGGTCAACCAGCCAATAAATAAATGTAGTTAGGCAGTAATGCATAAGTAAATAGCCAATAAGGATGTATCATGTGATGTAGACCAACGTGGTGTTCCATCTACGTGGACTCTGATCCCTTCCACACAAGTCTTGAATAGCTATTTTATATTGAAATCATTTTATTAAAGTATAAAAAGGAACAATATGCTGTACAACTGTCATTTCATAAATCACAAATACAGAAAAAGGATTTTTTAAAAATCATCTCCTCTCACAATCTCCCCTCCACTATCAGGAAAACTGAATGCTACATAGAAAATTCATCCTTACAGAATACCTCAGTCACACACACAGAACACAAATGCCAAATACGTAATAACTGACCAAAAATGATAAACAGTGACCCCCCTACGTTTCTCTCCTCCATCGGATCCGATAAGGCAGTACGCTTGCGCTCTTCGGGCCATCGGCAGCATACGTAAAGCTGCTTCACGCCTAAGCGGGACCAGGAAGCAGTAGCAGAGGGAAAGCTTCCAGTCGCAGAAGCATGTTTACTTCACTCACGCTGTTGGCGGCCCAAAGAATGAAAGAGCGGCTGCAGCAATGAATCCTACCATCCCCAGATCCACCATCTCTCGTTTTCTCAACTACCCTTTCATCTAGCATCTCTCCCTCCTTCCCCACCACGCCAGGGTCTATCAAGTTCAAGTTTCAAGTTTTATTTTGATTTGATAAATCGCTTATTCACATTTACTATGCGAGTTAAAATAGAATAAAAATAAACATATATTTAAAATTTAAAAATAATGGGTTGGACCAACAAACTTACAAACTAGATGATACACAAGGAATAGAGGAATAAAGTTACAAATCAGTGCATTAAAGTAGAAAAAAAAGAACCATAAATGGAAAAAAAACATTAGGGAGGGAGTAGTATAATCCTGAAGGGTAACTACTTTACAATTTGAATATAATTTAAAGATTAAAAGCATCTTTAAAGAGAAAACTGTTTAAGTTATTTTTAAAACTGCTGAGATCATTTTCCTCTCTTATATATTGAGGCAAAGTGTTCCAGAGTTGCGGGGCCATCACTGAAAACATATCATGGCGTCTAGTTCCAATGACTTTCAAGGAAGGGACTACTATGAGCTTTTGGATTGTAGATCAGAGAAAGCGTGGCGTATTATAGGGAATAAGCATTCTATTAATAAATTGTGGTTCATTGGTGGACAGAGTTTTAAATACTAAGAGTAATATTTTAAAGGTGATACGGTGGTTAATTGGAAGCCAGTGTGAGTTGATCAAAAAAAGAGTAACGTGGTCATATTTTTTACCGTTATGAATAAGTTTGACGGCTGTGTTTTGTATTATTTGAAGACACTTCTTTTCTGTTTGTGTGATGTTTATTAATAATGAGTTGCAATAATTAAGTTTAGCGATAATTAGGGAGTGGATTAGAATGTTTAGTGATTTTGGCTTGAGAAACTTAGAGATCGAGCGAATCATGCATAATCTATAGAAGCAGAATTTAACAGTATTACTTATGTGTTCATGATAGGAGAATTTATCGTCAATAATGACACCCAGTATCTTTAAAGATGTTACTAAATCCAGATGAATGTTATTAAGAGTGAAAGGAATACTCAAGCTTATTCCCTATTTCCACGGGAAAAGTAAAGTTTTTGTTTTTTGTATATTTAGAGCTAGCATGTTGGAATTAAGCCAGTCTTTGATTACCTCAAGTTTTTTGTTGATCTCAAGTATTTCCTCTGGATTTTCTGGATTTAGGGGATGAGAAAGTTGAATGTCATCAGCATATGTGTAAGTAGTAAAGTCTATCAATTGACATAGACTTAATAGGGGTGATAGAAAAATGTTAAACAATAATGGGGATAGAATGGATCCTTGGGGAATGCCATAATTAAGAGTATAAGACTGATGTCGTGTTATTGAAACTAACCATGGATGATCGATTAGAAAGAAAGGAGGTGAACCATTCTAGTATTTGATCATAGACACCTATAGATTTTAGGCTGTCAAGAAGTAAGGCATGATCGATGGTGTCAAATGCTGCTGACAGATCTAAAGAGAAGAGGATAACGGAATTATGATGATCTAGGTAGTAAAGTATATTTGTAGTCAAACCAATCAGTGAGTACTCTGTATTGTGTTTTTTTCTGAACCCTGTCTGGTTTGGATGTAATACATTGGTTGATTCGACGAAGTCTGATAATTGATCAAATACTAATCTTTCTGTTAGTTTAGCTAAGAATGGAATATTAGTGATGGGGCGATAATTTGAGGCTTCCTCAGGGCTGGATTTATGATCCTTTATTATTGGAAAAATTGTGCAGTTTTCCATGACAGTGGTAATGAACCCGTGTTAAGGCTCTTTAAGATGAGAGAGTGTATGAATGGGCCGAAACAGGAAAAAAAATTTTTTAAGATGAATGGAGGGATGATCTCTGATCGGGAACCTTTTATATTAACTCTTTGGAAAAGACGTTCAATATCGGCTAATGAAGGAAGATTAAAAGTAGAGCATTTAGCAAGAGGTAAATGACAATTATTTAGAATATCGGTGGAATCTCTTGATAAAGTATGGTCATATTTTTTCCTTATGTCACTGATTTTTTTACAAAAATAGTTGGCAAGGTCTTGAGCTGTTAAGTTGATCTTAAGGTTATTGTCTTCTTTCCGAGAGATGGGGGCAATGGATTTCAAAATAGAATAGAGGATGGAAGGATTTTTTGCTTTTGAGATTTTAGTGAAATAGTAGTTTCTTTTGGCACAATTAATTTTCATCTTGTAAAAAGATGGATGTTCTTTATAAAGTTTTAGATTTGTAGGAGATTTATTTTGGCGCCATTTCCTCTCAAGGGATCTTAATTGTCTTTTAAGCAGGAAAAGCTCATCTGAGAACCAAGGATTTTGTATTTTGCGGGTGGAAATAGTTTTGGTGATTACCGGTACTTCGTTATCTAATAAAGATTGGATTGTTGAGTTCCAGGCAATGAGCTGTTCTTCCAGTGTGTCAGTATTTATGTTTAGTGTTTTTGAGTTGAATGAAGAAAGGATATTTGTTAATTCTAATTTTGTATAGTCACAGTATTAAATTTTTTTTGGGTCAAGGAGCTATTTTTTTTTTTTTTTTTGAGTAAATCTTAATTTTCCCAACTGTCCTATCCAGTATCTCTATCTCCCATCCCTGCACACCACTCCTTGGGTCCAACTTCTTACCCTTTCTTTTCCTTCCCTCCATCACATTGTCCATCATCCCTTTCCCTCTCCTCTGTTTCAGACCCATTATTTCTTCCCCTCCACCTCCCCCCCTCAGTCTGGCATATGCCCCTCTCTTTGGACCCTCCCTCCCTTCCTCCTTCAGCGTACTAATAGCTACACCAGGGGGGCCCCCAAAAGGCTGGTATATTTCCCCCTTCTCTCCACCATCATCTGGTGTCTCCCTGCTCTCCTGATCTCACTTTAAAAACTAAATTATGGCCTGTGGAGAATCGCTGGTGCACTTTCATTCCATCATGTTCCACCCCAGACCAAAACAGGATATTAGGCCAGAGGAGGGATGGAACCATGGCAGAGAGAAAGTGCACCAGTGATCCTCCACTGGCTGTAATTAGTTTTTAAATTGAGACTGGGGGTGAATCGAGCAGCATTAGCTCATAGGTCCGGTGGGCCCAGATGACTTCCCTCCCTCCCTGCCACTGGCACAAACCTTGCAGAGTGAGCCGTAGAACACAGGCTTGCTCGACGATGCTCGTAGCTTTCCCTCTGCCGGGCTCCTACTTTTCATGCAACTTCCTTTCTTTATGAAAAAAGTAAGTTGTGTCATAAGGAGGCGCCTGGCAGAGGGAAGGCAACAAGCATCGTCGAGCAAGCCTGTGTAAAGATTGGCTCATTCTGCAAGGTGTGTGCAATTGGCTGGAGCTGCTGGTCCCAAGATGGTGGGATGTGGGGGAGCTGTGGTGGGTGGGGTTCCCTGTGAGAGTAAAGCTTTTGCAGCTCCACCAAGTGGTGAAAAGGTTTGTTCCCTTGCTGGCAGTAAAGAGATACACATTTTACCCGTTCCTGTGGTTTTACTGCAGTCACCCATGGTTAGCACTAAGCCCATTTTGTAGTTTAGTTTAGTAAATGGGCCACAATCATTCTAAAACCGAAGCAGAAGCCAAGGAGCAGTTGACCTTATTCTAGAAAAGGACCCATTGTTTACCTGTTAATTGTAGATTAGCCTCATGTGAGCGTATCCTCTGTAAATTTGTGTAGAAGAGTTCGGATTTTAACACTTATCTTTTGAAATCTGGAGGTCATTTTTCCCTGTTTTAGTACATCAGGTAAAAACGTTAACACCTTAGGTAGCTGGGTGGGAAAAAGGGAACAGAAACTAAGGGGCTGATAATCAAAACTTAAACACATTAGTTTGGGGTCCATTAACATCTTTTCTACAATTGTTAAAGTTCGTTTAGCCTTCTTTTACTGATGTAATTCAGACACATCTGGTGGGGGGGAGGGGGGATGTATCTTTAGAGTGATCTTTAAGATAATTGGAGGGGAGGGCATATATTGTTGTACTAATACTGATTGTATTTAAGTGCTTATTTATTATTACTGATGTGAGTATTGTGTTGCACTTGTGAATATTGTGTTGCACGTTTTGTTAGTAATAAAAATTAATAAAGAATTTTTTTTTAAACACATTTAAAAACCCACCCAAGTTGACACTTGGATGACCTAAAAGACAGGTCGTCCAAGTGCTGATAATCAAATCTGACGTCAGAGAAGGGGCAGGACCGCCGGCAGAGGAAGCAGCAGGACGACGGTAGGCAGCTTCTACATGATGGGGGGGGAGGCTGTGGGGGTGCGAGCAGTCCTTCGGGGTGGGGGTGCGGGTGCGTGTTCGAGCGTGAGCGGTCCTTCGGGGTGGGGGTGCGAGCGGTCCTGCGGGGTGAATCGGACGTCGGGGGGGGGAGAAAACTATGTAAAAAAAAAGGAGATAACGCGCTCACGAATATAACGCGCATGGTTATACTCGGTTTGTAAAAATTGTGTATAACGCGCGCGTTATATGCGTGAAAATACAGTAGTTGTCCTGCGGTGATAATCGAATGTTTTACTAGACATCCTGGATGAAACTTAAACATTGTGAGTTAGACGATGTAAAAAACAGGTATAAGTGCCAAAAAGATATCCAAAGGGACCAGATAACCACCGCAGAGACAAAGTAAAGACCCACACACGCTTTCCCAGTGTTCACTGACCCCTTCAT
The DNA here is from genome assembly GCF_902459505.1 of Geotrypetes seraphini. Lineage (NCBI taxonomy): Eukaryota > Metazoa > Chordata > Amphibia > Gymnophiona > Dermophiidae > Geotrypetes > Geotrypetes seraphini. The sequence continues at coordinate 376,370,591 of NC_047086.1, forward strand.
ACCCCCACAAAGATCAGGAGTAATCTAAGGAAATACTTTTTTTTACAGAAAGGGTGGTAGATGCATGGGACAGTCTCCTAGAAGAGGTGGTTGAGGCAGAGACTGTGTCTGTATTCAAGAAAGCCTGGAATAGGCACATGGGATCTCTTAGAGAGAGGAAGAGATAAAGGTTACTTTGGATGTGCAGACTGGATGGGCCACTTGGCCTTTATCTGCCATCATGTTTCTATGTTGCTATGTTTCTATAACTATAAAGCTCTATGACATCACAATGCAGGTATAAAGAGTCTTAGCCAATAGGGAGAGGAGGAGATAGTGGATGCTGTGAATGGGCCTTTTGGTCTTTATCTGCCATCATGTTTCTAGAATAAAAAAGTACATACTTGTTTCCAGAACATCAGCACCTGGTATTGGAAAGCCTAGTAGAGCTGCACACAGGTGTGTTAAATAGCTTGGGGGGCTAGTGAACTATAGAGAAGAGGACCCAGGCCCATAATCCATTCTAATCCAGGGATGCTTAAGTCCGGTCCTCGAGATCTACTGGCAGGCCAGGTTTTCTGGACATCCACAATGAACATGCATGAGAGATATTTGCATACCAAGAAGGCAGTGCAGGCAAATCTCTCTTATACATATTCATTGTGGATATCCAGAAAACCTGGCCTGCTAGTAGATCTCGAGGACCAGACTTGGGCAGCCCTGCTCTAACCATTAATGGTGGAACATGTGTGCCCACCAACCCCCCCCAACCCCACTCTACTGCTATATAGGTGCCACCTGCAGCCATAAGGGCAATTGGGGTATAGTGGGTTTTGGGGGGCTCACAATAACCTATAAGGGAGTTCTGGTGAGATGTTTATCTGGCACCATTTTTGTGAAGTTCACAGCAGTGCCCTCTAAGGTGCCCCATTGCTCTGTTGCCATGTCTGGGTAGCCAGTCCATTACAAGATTGACCCCTCCCAGGTCTTGTTCTGGGCATTTGGGACTTGGAAGAAATTGTAGTTGAAAATGTGGTATAAATATACCGTATTTTCACACATATAATGCGTGCGTTATACGTGGTTTTTACAAACCGCGCATAACCTTGCGCATTATACGCGTGAGCGCATTGTACAAAATTGTTTTTACATAGTTTCCCCCCCCCTGATGCCCGATTCATCACCCGGAAGGAGCGCTCGCACTCCCACCCCGAAAGACCGCTCGCACTCCCACCCCGAAGGACCGCTCGCACCCCCACCCGAAGGACCGCTCGCACCCCCACAGCCTCCCCCCTCCCCCATGGAGAAGCTGTCTACCTTGTTTCCGGATGCCAGCCCAGCTGCTTCCTCTGCCGGCGGTCCTGCCCCTTCTCAGAGCCCTGTGCTGCACTGCTTCCTCTTCAGGCGGTCCCGCCCTTTCTCTGACATCAGAGAAAGGGCGGGACCGCCGGAAGAGGAAGCAGCGCAGCAGGGCTCAGAGAAGGGGCGGGACCGCCGGCAGAGGAAACAGCTGGGCTCGCTGGCATCCGGAAACAAGGTAGACAGCTTCTCCATGGGGGAGGGTGGGGAGGTTGTGGGGGTGCGAGCGGTCCTTCAGGTGGGGGTGCGAGCGGTCCTTCGGGGTGGGAGTGCGAGCGCTCCTTTGGGGTTGGGGTGCGAGCGGTCCTGCGGGGGGGTGAATCGGACGTCGGGGGGGGCATCAGGCTTTCAGGGTAGGGACAGGACTTCAAGGGGGAAAGGAGAGTCGGGGCGGGCGAAAAGAGAGTCGGGGTCTCCAGAGGAGAGTCGGGGTGGGCGAAAGGAGAGTCGGGCAGCATGCGCGGTATACGGGTGTGCGCGGTATATAAAAATTTCTGTACATAAATTTGTGTTTTCCGCGCGCTATACCCGTGTGCGCATTTTACACGGGTGCGCGTTATCTACGTGAAAATACGGTAGATGTTCTGGTAGTCTGGACGAACAATAACCTGGATGTCCAGATAGACGATGTTCGAAAAAAAATGGTAGACGTATTTTTTGAAAATGGACATTTTCCCACTGCCGACTTTGAGCATCTAGCTCCATACACCCAAATTGTACTTAGACGTATACTTTGATTATGCCCCTCTGCACATCTGAACATGAATGATGGCTATTTACGAGGGGGTGCTGAAAAGTTCTCGGCCCAACCAAGAAGAGGATGACGTGGATATGGTTCAATTAATGATCTGAAACAATGTCAAAAACAGAGAATTTTGTTTTTGCAAATTGGAGCTTAATGGAATAACACTCTTTTTTTCAGCTACAGTGGCAAAATAACACTCAGAATTTAGGAAGTTGGTTGCTTTGTCGACAAAGATGAACTGAAAGCTGAAGTCACACAAAGCTAAGTGCTTTAGCGTATTATTTTGAGAATATTTATTAAGTATTAAGAGTTTCTAAATTGAATAAATATTATAAACATTAAAAATTTGACAAAACACACAAACTGCTGAAGGATCGATGACGACTATTGCAGCTCTTCTAAAAGCATTATGGACGATTACTGCACTTATTTCTGAGAATCCTAAAAGCATTTGAGTACAGTTAAGTTATTTAACTAAAGGCAGTATTATTGCATGGACTATATGGTGGTCAAAACAAGAGTGGCATCCCTCAAGGTGATTTAGGGGGGAATTCATCAAGCAACACCCTATTAGCATTTGCTAATTCCGTTAAAATGTGTTAAGGTGCATTAAGGTCATAATGCTGCTTGATGAAACCTCCCTCTTTTACCTACACAGGTAAGTGGGGGATTTCATAAAACTTCATTTAAAAACAATTTGAACACCATGGAGGTAAGCAATATTTTGTCAAACACCTCGAAACCTCCGGTAGAAACGAACAGTTGTTCAGGAGTTATATAAGTCTCAAAATATATAAATGTCGATGTGGAGAATATACACATAATACACGTGCACGAGGGGCATAATCGTAAGGAATGTCTAAGTCCATTTTCGTCTAAGTCGCAAGTCGTCCAAAGTAAAAAACAGCTTAGGACATATTTTCAAAAAATACGTCCAAATTTTTTTTCGTTTTGGCAAATCGTCTAAGTATATGTCCTGTCGATCTGATCGTCCAAGTTGCTAAATCATCTATCTTTATATCACATTTTCGTCCAACTTTTCATCCAAGTCAAAAATACCTAAAACAAGCCCTGTTGGACGTGGGAGGGGTCTGCAAAGTGATGGACTGAACATCCAGACATGGCACCTAAATAGTGGGGTACCTTACAGGGCACTGATGTGGACTTCACAAAAAGGGTGCCATGTCTTCATCTCACTTCAGCTCCCTTATAGGTCATGGTGAGCCCCCCCAAACCACCTCCAGAATCCCCTAGACCCACTTATCTACCACCCCAATAGCCCTTATGGCTGCAGGAGCCACTTATATGCCAGTAGAAAAGGGTTTTGGGGGTGTATAGGGGAGTGCACATGTTTCAATATCAATGCAGTGATTACAGGGGCTTATGGGCATGGGTCCTCCTCTCCATGGGTCCCTAACCTACCCCTAAGACGGCTTAAGATGCCTCTGTGCTGCACGACTAGGCTTTCCTATGCCAGGCTGCCAGGTGATGATGTTCTGGAAGCACAATTTTCAAGTTGAGATTAATATTTTTATGGGGGTGGGGGGGAGGGTCAGTGATCACTGGGGTAGTGTGTGGAGGTCTGTATTATGTGTTTGCAGTGCTTATCTGGTGACTTTGAGTGGGTTTTTGTGACTTAGACCATGTTTTAAATGGTCTAAGACACAACGGTCAAGTTCCGCCGATCCTGTGCTGTATAACTTTCGGTTATACATGCAGTACAACTAAGTCTAAGCAGGCCCACGTCCCGCCCAACTCCCGCTCTCGACACTCCTCCTGAAACACCCCATTTAGCTATGGTCATTCAGCAGCACTATGAAGGCCTAGGTAGTTTAGAAATACATCCAAAACCTATTTTTATTATCAGCACTTGGACGTATCTTAGAAACATAGAAACATAGAAAGATGACGGCAGAAAAGGGCCAAGGCCCATCAAGTCTGCCCACTCTATAGACCCTCCCCTTAAGATTAGCCAATGTTTTGCCCTGACCCACGTAGGGATCCCACATGGGCGTCCCATTTATTCTTAAAATCTGGCACGCTGCTGGCCACGATTACCTGTACTGGAAGCTTGTTCCATTGATCAATCACTCGCTCCGTGAAGAAATACTTCCTGGTGTCGCCGTGAAATTTCCCGCCCTTGAGTTTGAGCGGGTGCCCCCTTGTGGTTGAGGGGCCTCTGAGAAGGAAAATGTTATCTTCCACTTCTATACGTCCGGTGACGTATTTAAACGTCTCAATCATGTCTCCCCTCTCCCTGCGTTCCTCGAGAGTGTAGAGCTGCAAATTGTTTAGTCTTGCTTCGTACGAGAGACCTTTAAGCCCTGAGACCATTCTGGTGCCCATCCTTTGGACCGACTCGACCCTCTGCACATCTTTGCAGTAATGTGGCTTCCAGAATTGCACGCAGTATTCCAGATGAGGTCTCACCATGGTCCTGTACAATGGCATTATGACAGCAGGCTTTCTGCTGACGAAACTTCTACGGATGCAACCCAGCATCTGCCTTGCCCTTGAGGAAGCCTTCTCCACCTGATTGGCAGATTTCATGTCTGCACTAATGATTACTCCTAAATCTCGTTCCGTGAAGTCCTGGTCAAGGTCTCCCCGTTCAAGGTATAAGTTCTGCACGGGTTTCTGCTACCTAGGTGCATGACCTTACACTTCCCAGCATTGAAGCCCAGCTGCCAGGTTGAAGACCAGCATTCCAATGTACGCAGGTCCTGCGCCATACTATCTTGTAAATTGCTCTTGCTTACCATATTACATAGTTTGGCGTCGTCGGCGAATAATGTTACTTTACCTTGAAGCCCTTGAGTCAGATCTCCTATGAATATGTTGAAGAGGAGCGGACCCAAGACCGAGCCCTGCGGCACCCCGCTGGTCACCTCCGATGTCTCAGAGAAAGTACCGTTAACCATCACCCTCTGAAGTCTGCCACTCAGCCAATCATTGACCCATGCCGTCAGAGTCTCTCCTAACCCCATCGATTTCATCTTGTTTAACAGTCTGCGGTGTGGGACGCTGTCAAAAGCTTTACTGAAGTCTAGGTACACTATGTCCAGTGAATCTCCTTCGTCCAGTCTTTTTGTTACCCAGTCAAAGAAGCTGATGAGGTTTGATTGGCAGGACCTACCCTTGGTGAATCCATGTTGATTGGGGTCCCGTAGATTCCCTTCATCCAAGACCATGTCCAATTGGCATTTGATCAGTGTTTCCATGAGTTTGCATACTATCGATGTCAGACTCACCGGTCTGTAATTTGCAGCCTCTGTCCTGCAACCCTTTTTGTGCAGAGGAACGACGTTAGCTGTTTTCCAGTCCAAGGGGACTGTCCCTGTACTCAGGGACTTAGGCCGGTTTTTAGACGTTTTTCTCTTTCGATTATGAGCCCCATATCATTTTAAGTTCTACTTAAACCATTCTAGAACAAGCCTCCTTTATACATGTGAATATTGCAACATAGACACACACACACATATATATATATATAATAAATATGATATACATATATATACTGTATATATACAGTACACATTAAAAAAGTTATATTGCTTCAGATGATATTTCTATCAAGCCTAATATTTTGATTCTAGCTGTGAACAATTCAGGTACCTAGCAGGATCCCAAAGAACAAATCGCCTTCTTGTTACTTACAGCTAAGAATAGGCAATGTACCTTGCTAATAATGATTTATTGATCTTCCCTCCTAAAGCTTGACTAACCCCATTTTAAAGCCAACTGTATTAGCTACTTTCACCACATATTCTGGCAACATGTATCACAGTTTGATCTAGTAGACTTCCTCCCAAAAATGTTAAAAGTTCTACCTATTAGCATCATGGCATATCCCCCGTTTTTGTACTGTTTGAAGGGTTAAAAAAAAAACCTCTTCCTATTTATCTCTTTTATCTGCAGTTTTGCTTTTCACAATGACCTGCTTGATTCTGCTTTGCTGTAACATCAGGTTTCCTAGATCACCCCTGGAATTCTTTTAAAAATTGTCATTATATTGGCCACCTTCCAATCCTCAGGTACTGTGGTTGATTTTAATGAAAGGTTAAAGATAGCTACTTATAGATCTACTAGCTGATGGCCCGGCGTTGCATGGGTATTTAATTATAGCAATAACACTGTAAATAGATTCAAATAAAGATACTTTATAGTGGTGAATGAAATTATTTTTTAACAGCTTTATAAAAAGTACAATATTCAAATTATAATGTGAAATATTTGACAAAATGAATACAATACAACTAACACAAAACTTGATTATAAACAACATTTTTAGTTTCACCTCCAGGAGCAAGAACATATAAATTCTTGGGTGAACCCACCCTTGAGCAAGCAACATAGAGTTGTCCATGGGAAAAACAGGGGGATCTTAAATCCACTCCACAGTATGCAATAGTCTGTCCCTGTGATTTGTTGATTGTGATAGAGAATGCAAGTCTCACTGGAATTTGCAATCTCGTAAACTGAAAAGGAAGATCTGTTGGAATAAGTGGCATCCAAAAGTTTCAGTATTGATTTAAACAACTCAATATGTGGAAACTCAGGTTGAAAAGAAACTCCATGTAATTTGTTCCCGGTTCAGAATGGAACCTGTGTTCCTAGTTCAGCATATGTGAGTATTCATGTAATGTAATAGCATTATGAACTGGGGTGCATGAAGGAAACAGTTACAAACACAGTTAGAACATACAAACTCTATATGTATGGTGTCCGTGGTAGAATAGAAACGATGTCCCTAGTGGTTATAGTGTCATAGAAAGTGTTTTATAGTTGGAATTACTGTGAGAATGGCAGCTTTTTACATCCTTTCCAATGACATGAATGGTTAAAATCTGATTTTATGTTTGTAGCTCCGCCCACGTGTGCAGGTGGGCCGCGAGACCCCCAGAACATATCACCCCAGGTAGTGAGGGATCTGCATACCAAGCTTAGTTCAAATCGGTCAAGCCGTTTTTGAATTACTGTGAGAATGGCAGCTTTTTACATTTTTTCCATTGACATGAATGGGTGAAATCTGATTTTATGTTTGTAGCTCCGCCCACGTGTGCAGGTGGGCCGCGAGACCCCCAGAACATATCACCCCAGGTAGTTGGAATTACTGTGAGAATGGCAGCTTTTTACATTTTTTCCATTGACATGAATGGGTGAAATCTGATTTTATGTTTGTAGCTCCGCCCACGTGTGCAGGTGGGCCGCGAGACCCCCAGAACATATCACCCCAGGTAGTTGGAATTACTGTGAGAATGGCAGCTTTTTACATTTTTTCCATTGACATGAATGGGTGAAATCTGATTTTATGTTTGTAGCTCCGCCCATGTGTGCAGGCGGACCGCGAGACCCCCAGAACATATCACCTGAGGTAGTGAGGGATCGGCATACCAAGTTACGTTCAAATCGGTCAAGTCGTTTTTGAATTACTGTGAGAATGGCAGCTTTTTACATTTTTTCCATTGACATGAATGGGTGAAATCTGATTTTCTGTTTGTAGATCCGCCCACGTGTGCAGGTGGGCCGCGAGACCCCCAGAACATATCACCCCAGGTAGTGAGGGATATGCATACCAAGTTTCGTTCAAATCGATCAAGCCGTTTTTGAATTACTGTGAGAATGGCAGCTTTTTACATTTTCTCCATTGACATGAATGGGTGGAATCTGATTTTCTGTTTGTAGCTCCGCCCACGTGTGCAGGTGGGCCGCGAGACCCCCAGAACATATCATCCCAGGTAGTGAGGGATCTGCATACCAAGTTTCGTTCAAATCGGTCAAGCCGTTTTTGCGTGATCGCGGCACATACACACACACACACATACATACATACATACATACACACACACATACATACCTCCGATTTTATATATATAGATAGTTTAATTTCTGAGAACCTTCATACCCCTAGGATTTATACCATCCAGTCCAGCTGATTTGCTACTTTTTATTTTGTCCAGTTGCTCTATCATAGAGGTAATTTTTGAAACAAATATATATATATATATATATATATAATTCCATAAAGATGTTATTTATATGTGCAGACGTCCCAGGATACACCTACAGCCCTACTATATAAAACCACATTGGCTGCCGATAACTGCAAGTATCAAGTTTCAAGTTTGAATTAGGCATCACTGCTTTTAAGATCTTGAGAGGGAATGTCCCTGACTATCTAACAGATATTCCACTAGAATTCTTTTCCAATTAAAATTTCCAGCTTGCAACAATATAAAGTCTACCAAGAAAATGCCCTTATTCATTCAATATCAATTAGCAAAATGCTGGAACCAACTACCAATTACACTACGATCTTCTGACCACTGCCTCAAGTTTAGGAAGGCCTATCATTCTAAGCACATGGCCTCTATCGATAGGAGGGAGTGGACTTCCCTCATGCCAATTTGTCATCCAAAGGTACAGGGGTTGTTTGGGGATGTGGGGAGATGTTGGGTGGATGTAAGTAGATGTCACAAAATAATTTTCAAAAATAAAAGCTAGGCATCTGACTGTTTTGAAAATGGACATTTTCTCAACTTATCAAAAATACCCCTCTGTGTGCAATTCTGGTTACCCGCATCTCAAAAAAGATATAGCAGAATTAGAAAAGGTAGAGAGAAGGATGACTAAATTGATAAATAGGATGGGACAACTTCTCTGTGAGGAAAGGCTAAAGCAGCTAAAGTTCTTCAGTTTGGAGAAGAGATGACTCAGGGGAGATATGATAGAGGTCTATAAAATACTGAGTGGAGTGGAATCAGATACAGTAGATACAAATCATATGTTTACTCTTTCCAAAAATACAAAGACTAGTGAGCACACAATTAAGTTACTAAGTAGTCAATTTCAAACAAACTGGAGAAAATATGGGGCTCATAATCAAAACGGGAATACGTCTAAAATCCCACCTAAATCGGCACTTGGACGATCAAAAAGGCAGGTCGTCCAAGTGCCGATAATCAAAACGGGTTTTAAATGTATCTAAAAACAGTTTAGGCCTTTTCAGTGCCGCTGTATGCCCAGAGCTGAAAGGGGTGTTTTAGGAGGAGTGGTGATGGCATGATTTGGGCGGGACATGGGCTGACCTAGACTTAGTCGTACTGCAAGTATAACCGAAAGTTTAACAAGACTGCCTACACAGGAACTTGTATGTAGTGACTTAGGCAATCTAAAAACATGTCTAAGTGCCCAGAAGATATCCGAAGTGACCAGATAACTACTGCAGGTGATCTGCACACTCCCTCAGTGATCACTGACCCCACCAATACCATAAAAATCGGAATAAAAATGTACATACCTGCCTCCAGAACATCAGAATCTGGCATAGGAAAGCCTAGTAGAGCTGCACAGAGTTGGCTTCAGTAGTCTGGGGGGTAGGCTAGTAAACCATAGAGAAGAGGACCCAGGCCCTTAAGCCACTCTAACCACTGCATTCATGGTGAAACATGTGCACCCCCCAAAACCCTATTGTACTGCCATATAGGTGACACCTGCAGCCATAAGAGCTATTGGGGTGGTTGACAGGTGGGTCTAGTAGGTTTTGGGGGGTCACCATGACCTATAAGGGAGTTGTGGTGAGATGTTTATGTGCCACCTTTTTTGTGAAGTTCACAGCAGTGCCTGTAAGGTACCCCACTACTCTGTTGCCATGTCTGGGTGGCCAGTCCATCACTTTGGTGACCCCTCCCACATTCAAAAGGTCTTGATCTAGACGTTTTTGACTTGGATGAATTCTTGGCCGAGAATGGGGTATAAAGATAGGCAACTTAGAGGTCTGGATGATCAAATGGCTGGATGTAGAAGTAGACGATTCTCGAAAAAAGAAATATTTTGGACGTATTTTTCCAGAGTGGACTTTTGGCATGTCCGAATTTGGGCGACTAGCGACTTAGGCCCAAAACGGACTTAGACGTATTTTTTTATTATGCCCCTCTATTTCTTCACTCGATGAGTAATTAAACTCTGGATTTGTTGCCAGAGAATGTAGTGAAAATGGTTAGCTTAGCATTGTGTCTAAGGATTTAATAGCTACCACTTAGGCATGATTCTATAAATGGCACCTAGCGGTTGATTGATAACCACGTTGAACGGTGTCTAGGAGTTAGGCATCGTTTATGGAATCAGGGCCTTAGTCTCTGTATTATTTGGCTCATAGAGCCTTATGGACCCCCTTCCAAAGTTGCAAAACTAAGGGCTAGTGGTCCTAATAAATTCTGTTCTTGTGAGTTAGCTGAGGGAATTCTATCTCATATGATTTTTGCCTGTACGAATGTAAAACAATTTTGGGTAGAATTATAAATGTATGAGTAATTTACATTGAGCTCAAATATAAGTGTGTTATTTTATTTAAAACTTTATATATCTCTTACATTTGGCAAGATCTAAATGGTTTACAAAAAATATTTATTAAAATGAAAAAAAACCCTCCATTATTATATAGGAAAGACCTACCTCGTTCACTCAAGAATATCCTAAGTGGATCGATATTTTTTGCTCCATCAAAAATTACTAAGACTAGGGGATACTCGATGAAGGTACTTTTAAAACCAATAGGAGGAGGAAATATTTTTTTCACTCAGAGGATAGTTAAACTCTGGAAAGCATTGCCAGAGGATGTGGTAAGAGCGGTTAACATAGCTGGTTTTGAAAAAGGTTTGGACAAGTTCCTGGAGGAAAAGTCCATAGTCTGCTAATGAGACAGGCATGAGGGAAGCCACTGCTTGCCCTGCACCAATAGCATGGGATGGTTTCTTGCCAGATACTTGTCACATGGACTGGCCACCGCGAAGACAGGATACTGGGCTCGATGGACCATTGGTCTGACCCAATAAGGCCATTCTTATGTTCTTACTGTATGTTCTTATCTCATTTATTATGTAAGGAGCAGGCATAGATATCTGATTTACTTCTGGCCAAAGCTATATTGTCTCTATTGTCTGAGTAGAAAGCCAGAACACTGTCTTGTTTATGAATATGTGGTGGAATACTGTATGTCTAACGAGGAAGTACGAATAAATTGCTTCAGTTAAGAGATGGAGCTTTCAGTGTTTAGAAAGATGTGGGCTCCATTAGATTTGGTTTGTCTGTAGGTTGATATATGTTTTTGGATTTTTAAAAGGGACTATGTATTGTATTTTTTATACCCAAGGCTTTGGGGGCTGGGGGGGGGGGGGGGAGGATGGTTACTATGTTGCATTTGTATTTGGTTTTTTGGCACGTCTCTTTGTAAAAATTAAGCAGCTGATATTCAAAGTGGATAGAACAGACTCCAGACTACTTAAATCGGCTGCCCAACCGCCTATATCCAATGGCAACTAGCACTAAATATCAGCTCTGGTTGCCATTTTCAAAAAAATGGGCAAGTCAAGGGCAGTGCAGAGGGTGGCACTGAGGAGCAGACAGGCAGCAGTTATGCAGGTGCTGGCACTCACATAGCATAATGGGTAATTTTAAGAGAGCTCAAAAGCTGTCCTAATTTGGCTCACATAGCTTTTTTTTTTTTTTAAGCTCAGTAATCCTCCTTCCATCCCCTAATGCAACTCCCCTCCTTTCCTTCATCTTCCCCCCTAATCCATGAGAGTCACAACTCCTCTCCCCCGGAACATCCACCTAACCCCTCCAATCCCTCCTGAAGGCTCACCCTATCATCCTTGATAGTGCAGTGGGGGGCTATGGGGGCAGGAGTGAAGCCCACTTGCTCCTGATCCTTGTAGCTGCCTAAAGAAAATGGCTGCCGAAACCTGTTGCAGCAGCCCGAGGTACTGCACAAGTAGAGTTACCATATTTTTCTCTGGGAAACTTCGGACACATGACCTCGTCCCGTTCTGCCACCAGCCCTACCCTGTTCTGCCCCGGTTCTGCTTCCAACCCTCCCCCCCCCCGCCCAGTTCTGCCTCCAGCCCCGCCTCTATAAACCTCCTCTCTTCTTCAGGATGATTTCCAACCACATCAGGAAGGCCTGGAGCATGCTCGGATGTGTGTGACGGCATCCGCGCATGTTCAGAGGCCTTCCAGATGTGGCCGGAGCTCGTCGGTACTTTCCAAAACCCGGACAAATGCCGGGTTTTGGAAAGTTCATCAGGGAGCCTGGACAGTCCTCTAAAAATAGGACATTTCTGGGTTTTCCTGGACGTCTGGTAACCCTATACAGAAGTACTGTAAGCTGTCATGAGATGTCTGGGGTTGGGGAAGGGAAGGAAGGGAGCTGCATTGGGGGCAGGAGGAGATCATGTGATTTAAAAAGTGTTATTGGGTTCCAGCCGATATGCAGCCAAGGCCCATATAACTGTCTTATGCAGGCCCTGGCTGAATATAAGATGGGACATGCCTAACCTCCAGCGGCCAGTCCCACTTAACTTAACCCCCGGTTTTCAGTACCAGTGCTCAGATATGACACAGCACTGAACATTTATTTATTATGTATAACAATTTTTATTGAAATAATCAAATAATCAGTACAATAGGATAATACAAAAATACATTCAATATAATAAGAATTACAATAATATTTCATACAGATTTAAATCATTCTTTCAAATTTAATTTCCATATGAATTAATTCAATCTTATCTACACCCCCCTTAATTCCATCCCCTACCCACTATCTTCCCCTAAATGAAATCCCTCACCCTGGATGAAAGTTGACAAAAATAAAGAATTAAAATAAATAACTGGAACGTAATTATTAAACCTAATTTTCATAATAAATCATTGATAACCAAACTTCGTATTTTTGGTGAAAGAAGGTTCCCAAACGTCCATAAAAAGATGAGTTTTTTTAGGCGAACCTCGAACCTCCCAACTCTCAAATAAAAATAAGCGATGTAATTGATTCCTCCAATGCCAAAAACTTGGAGATTCTTTCTGCAACCAAAATTGCATAATACATTTATGCCCAATCATACAGGCTTTCTGAAATAAAAGACATTTTAGTTGGCCAAAAACCCCACAAGCTGATGCTTTACCAAAAATTATTCCCCTAGGACAACCCACTATTGAATTACCCCATAAAGAACCCAAAAATAATAGGATGGCAGACCAAAATGAGTTGATCAAAGGACACAACCAAAAAGCATGAGATAATGTGCCAGGATCTTTATTACATTTAATACAAATTGGAGTATCTATTAAATTCGCATGAATATTTATTTATTTAAAAAATTTATCAACCGCCTATATCTAGGCGGCATTACAGTACTGACATGCACATAATATGACAAACAGGACTTTTACAAACATGTTGGGTTACAGGTGAATAATCGCATTTTAAATAGATCTGCAGCTAATTCTGCCCACAGCTATCAGCCTTTAAAAAAACGTCGACCAACATGGACTGAAGATATCCCACTAGAAATAAATACTCAAGGATTAGGGCCCGAATATATCCCTTATTCACTCAAAAACAAGCCCCACACGGACAAACGATACACACACCCAGCAACACTACAAGGCCTTACTTACAACCCACAACATTCACACTCCCCAAAGAGAAAGGGAAAAAAGAAAAGAAGTGGAGAAAAAGGCCTCAGTTCAGCTTCATCTGGCCAAAAAAACACCACTCCTACAAAAGCTGTTTATGTGTAAATGCTGAAAAATAGTCCAAGAAAACAAGGCAACTAAAGTAGCCTGCCAGCACACCTAATACAGATGAAAGTCAGTGGCTGAATGTAACAAAAGGCAGTATAGTCCAGCTCGGTGTCAGGTCAAAAGCGCGCCGGGACAAAGGCCGCGCGCAGACAATTGAGCGCAGCGCAGAGGTGCGCGCCGCAGAAAATTAATGTTTTTAGGGCTCCGATGGGGGGGGGACGTGGGGGGGGAACCCCCCCACACTTTACTTAATAGAGATCGCGCCGCGTTGTGGGGGCGTTGTGGGGGGTTTGGGGGGTTGTAACCCCCACATTTTACTGAAAACTTCACTTTTTCCCTGTTTTTAGGGAAAAAAGTTAAGTTTACAGTAAAATGTGGGAGGTTACAACCCCCCAAACCCCCCACAACGCCGGCACGATGTCTATTAAGTAAAGTGGGGGGGGTTCCCCAACAAAAAACCCCGTCGGAGCCCTAAAAACAGTAATTTTGAGCGGCACGCGCTCCGCGCTGCGCTCAATTGTCTGGGCGCGCCTTTGTCTTTCGCGCCGTTGTCTATGAACCGTCCAGCTCATAACATCCATAGCAAAAGCAAGAAAAAATAACTTAGAAGATATCCCCCAAAAAAGTTTAAAATAATAAAACAAGAACTTTAAAAAAAAAAAAAAATTCTGAGCCAAGACGAAGTTCTCTAAAGTTTAAAATAAGAACTTTTATAAAAAAGCTGCTAACATTTCCACAACTGGCAGTTCCGTTTTGCACTTCGTTGCTGCACATCAACCTTGATGATCGATCTGAGAGCAGAAGTAAAACGTTGCTTGCCGGCATTTGAGTAGCACTTATACCATTTTCATTTTCTATGACGCTGGAGTGGCTTTTGTTTGCCTAGACATGAGAGGTATTGCATGCTTTTAAGAAAGAGGAAAAACATGTTATCCCCATTGCATGAAGTTAGACCCTCACAATCAGTGCTCTTCATTAATTTTGCTCTTATGCAGTCCTAGTGATTTGTTTTTAATGGCTCATGGTTTTAGGAGGGATTGTGTTGAGTAGAGCTCTATACAATTTATCCTAGGCAATTTATACATTTAAAGGATAGTTTTTCTAAGCCATATTCACTAGTAAAATATCATTTTTCCTCCAAAATGCGTTGTCCTGCTTATAGGTAGATTTATATGAAATGTGCCACTATGTATGCGATTTTACCCACAGTGGGAAGAGAAACTCCTAGGGCTCCTTTTATCAAGGTGCGCTAGCGGGGTTAGCGCGTCGGACATTTCATCACGCGCTAACCCCCGCGGCAAGCCAAAAAACTAACGCCTCGTCAATGGAGGGCGTTAGCGACTAGCGCGGCAGGCGGTTTAACGCACGGTATTCCATGCTTAAACCCCTACCGCACCTTGATAAAAGGAGCCCCTAGTCTGTGCATGTGTTTTTGTTGGAAAAAACAACCAGAGTTTTTTTTTTTCCCAAGGGAAAATATGCAGGTACTCTCACATAAAAACTGAGACTAAGTCTACAGATTAAAAACATGTCTTCAGATCGATGTAGGCATTTAGATAATTATCTCTTCCATGGTCTTTTTTTTCCATGAATAATAATAATAATAACTTTATTTTTATATACTGCCACAAACAGTTCTAGCGTTTACAAGGGAAGAGACTGTATACAGACAGCGACTTTACAGAGAGCTTTCGAAATTACATTGTCATGCTAAGTTTAGTCAGGTTTATCTGGAAGTGTTTTAGAAGAATATCAGGTTGAAGTGGGGTCAGAGAAATTTGTCAAAGAGATAAGTTTTTATTGACTTTCTAAACATATAGTTATAAAAGTGCATTTGAGATGAAGTTGGTTAAACATTTGCTCCATTTGCCTGCTTAGAATGATAGTGTTCTATCGAGGTATTTCTTGTAGGTGCAGCCCTACAAGAGACAATTCTATAAGGGCACACCTCTTTTAAGATGCCTTGATGCCATAATGATGAGATCCTATTTCATATTGTATCTGGGCAATCTAACTGTAACCCAGTATTGCTATGCCTTTCTTTTATGCTTCTGCAGATTCACCAATCATAGGCCTGGCATAACTGTGGACACCTAAATGTGGCAGGGGAGACCAGGGGACCTGTCACATGAGCATGTCTGGATATGCCCGGATATTCTAAGTCAGTGGTTCCCAACCCTGTCCTGGTGGACCCACCAGGCCAATCGGGTTTTCAGGATAGCGCTAATGAATATGCATGGAGCAGATTTGCATGCCTGTCACTTCCATTATATGCAAATCTCTCTCATGCATATTTATTAGGGCTAACTTGAAAACCCGATTGGCCTGGAGGTCCTCCAGGACAGGTTTGGGAACCATTGTTCTAAGTCAATGCCTGGCCATGACCCTGCATTGAATATCAGGGCCTTCTGCCAGGTACTCACCTTATACCAGGGGTCTCAAAGTCCCTCCTCGAGGGCCGCAATCCAGTCGGGGTTTTCAGGATTTCCCCTATGAATATGCATGAGATCTATTTGTAAGCACTGCTTTCATTGTATGCTAATAGATCTCATGCATATTCATTGGGGAAATTCCTGAAAACCTGACTGGATTCCGGCCCTCGAGGAGGGACTTTGAGACCCCTACCTTATATCTATCTTCTCTGGTCTTTTCTGATATCCAGGATTCCACACTGGCTTCTTCCTCTCAGCTTACATATAGCCTAGCCACATGGCTCAAAAACGAGCAAACTTTAGTTTCAACTGTTCTGCTCACTCATTATGGCAGAGGTAGGGAACTCCGGTCCTCGAGAGCCATATTCCAGTCAGGTTTTCAGGATTTCCTCAATGAATATGCATGAGATCTATTTGCATGCACAACTTTCAATGCATATTCATTGAGGAAATCCTGAAAACCCAACTGGAATCCGGCTCTCGATGACCGGAGTTCCCTACCCTTGCACTATGGGACTCATTTTCAAAAACAAAAACATCCAAAAAGCAGCATAAAGATAGGGTTACCATATGGCTCCAAAAAAATGAGAGCGGATTGAGACATCCAGGTTTTACTTCCATTGCTTTCAATGGAAGTAAAACTCGGATGTCTCAATCCATCCTCCTTTTTCTGGAGCCATATGGTAGCCCTACATAAAGGGGCAGATGGATGTTTTTCTCACCAAACTCTTCCAATTTACTATTTATAAAACCTATTTTCTAGATGATTTCTATGCTGTTCATCCACAGTTCATCTATATCTCAAGGGGACATGTTAGAATCGTGGTTTGGGGGGGACTAGGGCAGATTTGTGACCTGGTCATTTTTCTGCCATAATCATACACTTAAGAATACATTCAGTACACAATTTAGACATCTGAGGCTAGACCTGTTTAAATAATGAGTAAGTGCCCAAAGGCGCCCAAACGGACCAGATGACCACTGGAGGGATGTAAGCATGACCTCTTCACTCTACCCCAGTGGCCAATGTAGCTACCAATAAAAAGGGCTCACATGATCATATTTTTTTAACCTAAAGATTAAACGCACCGGCGTATTCTGTATTACTCAAATGCGATTTAATGTTTTCTTGTAGGATGCTAAGTAGAAAATTTTGCAATAATCAAGAGCAGATAGAATTAAAGATTGGACTAATAATCTAAAAGAAACAAAATCAAAATATTTTTTAATAGTTCGCAATTTCCAGAGGATCACAAAGCATTTTTTTTTTCATGAGATCGGAATGATCTTTTAATGTTAAATAGCGATCTAATGTCACCCCTTAAGATCTTAATTGAGGTGACTATATCAAAATGCTGGTTATTGATTTGAAGTTTTTTGTCTGCAATGCTATCATTTGGACATGCAAGAAAAAAAAAAAAGTTATGTGTAGAATATAAATAGTCAGTAATATGAATAACTCTTATTTTTTAATTTATTGCAGCGTTAGATGTGCCACAGATACTAAGCCCTGAGGCAGTGGATAAGATAAAATAACTCCACGAAATGCCGGCTTTTCGGCGGCACGGAGCGTGTGAGAGAGAGTTGCAAGCTATAAGCCAGTGAAAGACATGCTAAAGATAAGTGCATATATACTCTCTTCTTTAGAAATTATCTGCTGGTATTCTTAAGTTGTAGGCTATCCCTTTTTTTTTTTTTTTTAATTTCTTTATTGATATTTTGAACTTGACAATGTATACATTTGATAAATCAAAAAAAAACTATATGAAAATACACTATTAACATCAGAATTATTACAATAAAGATTTTTAAATCCCTTCTTAACCTATAACAGTAATGATATTATATTATACTCTCAATATTATAAAATATTATGAAATATATACCTCTAAATAAATAATACACCCCCCCACCCCCCCACCCCACCCACCCTGGCTATCCCTAATGGGATCACAGTATGAAAAATAAAATAACTATGCGAAAAAATAGTTGAGATTTTTGCCAATGACTTAAACAAGGAGCAGTTCTGTTTGAAAAACGCTAAAACAGTGAAGCTTTGCTGTGCGTACAGCTCCAGGCTTTGAGGCTTTTTTCCCAGAGAAACAAAATAAAAAAAATATATAAAATTATAAAAATATAATATACAAATGAGACAAGATATAAGAAATACTGTGTTGAGTGATTAACCAACCGAGGGATCCTTCAATAATTGTGAGTGGGATTTGTTGGTATTTGTACTTTGTATTTTTGGACCACCTGGTCAGACAATCTGTTTTGTGTGCAATTTTGGCACTATGGAATAAGGCATTATGACATCACAATCTCAGCTTTGGAATGTTCCTCTCGTTAGGGTTCCGGAATCTTGCTATTCTTTGAGATGCCTGGAATGTTGCTACTCCTTGGTTTTGACTAGGTACTGGAGACCTGGATTGGCCACCGTGAGAACGGGCTACTGGGCTTGATGGACCATTGGTCTAATCCAGTAAGTCTATTTTTATGTTCTCTATACTGGACAGAGCATAGGTTCATTAAGCCCGGTATCCTGTTTCCCAGCAGTGGCCAACCCAGGTCCACAAGTACCTGGCAAGATCCCAAGGTAAAGATAAAGTTGAAAAGCATGTAGCATGCACGGATCTTCCCAGTCTGAATTTGGAAGAGTCTTGAGAAACTGTAGGTGAAAAAAGATTGAATGGAATAATTCTGAAAGCGGGAATAAGATATACTGTAAAAAGACTTTTGAAACAGGGGCAGGAAGATAAGGAGATGAGAAAGATCAGTTCAGGGTCATCCTCTACTTTGAAGTCCAATGATTTATCATCCACTAGTGCTAAATCTGTTAGATTGATCTAGGTGGAGGACATTCATATTGCTGATTTATTCAGATTTCATTCCTGAAGCATTCAAGATGTCCTTGTTTTTAAGAAATGCTATGTTTGCTTTAACTTTATACACTTCTTTGGCTTGGGCTGCATGTATATAACCCAAGCTAAAGCTGAAGAATATAGAATAATCCAAACCAAAGCAATAGAATTCTTTCATGAAGTTCTTTTCTACATTTTGAAGCCCACCTTTCATATAGACCAGTGGTCTCAAACACGCGGCCCGGGGACCACATGCGGCCCGCCAGGTACTATTTTGAGGCCCTTGATATATGTATCATAATCACAAAAGTAAAATAAAACAGTTTTTTGATCATATGCCTCTTTAACTATAAATGACAATATTATTATTAAGACTTAGCCAAAAGGAAAGATTTATAAACTATAAAGAGTTTTACCTCATGCAAATTGTCATTTCTTTAATAAGACATTAACTATTTTTTCTGAGGCCCTCTAAGTACCTACAAACCCAAAATGTGGCCCTGCAAAGGGTTTGAGTTTTGAGACCACTGATATAGACCCTGGATTCTATATATGGTGCTTAAAAGTGCATGCAGAAATTGGACACATGAAAACTAATTAGCACCGCATAATTGGGTGCTAATAATTTATTGCTGTTAATTGGCAAACATTTGAATTTACACATGCATCTTGCTGAGCATATTCCATAAAATATGCACATAAATCCTAGCGTGGAGATCTGAAAATGAGGAGTGGCCATGAGCGTTCCAATAGCACTGTCATTCGCACATCTCTGCTAATGTTTCCCTCAACAATAATAATAACGCCAGAAAAATTAATGGCAAAATTTGGGCCGCAGCTTTATGAACTCCCAAAGTACAATAAATCCATCAGTGATAACCATCCATCAAAAAACAGTGTAGCATACCAGTGTAACATAACAATCACAACCCCAGGAGCTAGTCGGTGCCGAACTAGCTCCATAGACAAAAAATGTCCCCACAATCCCCTTACCCCAGCCCCAGCAGGATTTGCGGTGCCACAGAGTCCTGCCGCCACCCAAGGCGGTGTCCGCACATGAGCCGCTCAAAAACAAATCCCCCATAATTTTCTTAGTCACACTGGTCCACATTTTTCCCCAAAACCTCAATTTTTCCCGCTAATAAAAACTGCGACCAACCCAACCACCCCCCCCCCAAAAAACCAGTACCCCCCCCCCCCAAAACCCTGAAAAACCAGGAGTGGAGATTAAAGTCCAAATTCTTCTTCACCCAGAGAGTGGAAGAAAGCTGGAACATTCTTCCGGAGGCTGTATAGGAGAAAACACCCTCCAGGGATTCAAGACAAAGTTAGACAAGTTCCTGCTGAACAAGAACAGGCACTGGTAGGGCTAGTCTCGGCTAGGGTGATGGTCTCTGACCAGAGGGCCGCCGCGTGAGCAGAGTGCTGAGCATGATGGACCACTGGTCTGACCCAGCTGCGGCAAATTCTTATGTTCTTATTACTGGCGAGTTCTTTTCCTGTCCCTGCCCTGTTCCTGCAAGCTCGGTCCTCATCTGCACAAGCCTCAGACACTTTAAAATCCTAAATAGCAACATTCTAGAGCTCAGATTGTGATGTCATAATGCCTCATTCCACCAATGCCTAAGCTCCGTCCTCATCTGCACAAGCCTCAGACGCTTTAAAATCCTAAAGTAGCAACATTCTAGAGCTCAGATTGTGATGTCATAATGCCTCATTCCACCAATGCCTATGCTCCGTCCTCATCTCCACAAGCCTCAAACTACTTTAAAATCATAAGTGTTCAAGGTTTGTGCTTTTAAGGCAGAGCTTACAGGAATGGGGCAGGGAGAAGGTACAAAACTCACGGTGATGGGACAGGGAAATTGAGTTCATATTTAACCCCATGACATTCTCTAACCTGCAGAGATTTGGGTGGGGCGGAATATGTTACAGAGATTCTATATTTTGTTTTCAGTACATAAATACTGTATATTACTGTAACCTTCTTTATGTGGAACATTGGTTAGTGCAAAATGCAGTGGTGCGTGTCTTGACACAGGTTAATATTCCAGAGCATGCTTGCTTAATTCATCTGCGTTGAAGAGGATCCGGGGTCATAATGGCACTGACCGAAAATAAGATAAGTATCTGCACTTTGAACGACTTTACAATAGACAAAGATGAAAAGACTGGCAAAGAGCAGTTTGTGCTATTCTACACACTAACACCCCCCCCCCCCCTTAACAAAACCGCGGAAGCATTTTTTTAGCGCCGGCCGGCACGCTGCTGTGCTGCTCCCCGACGGTCACAGGAACTCTGTGAGTGTTGGGAGCAGCGCAGGGCATTCAGTGCTCCGGCCTGCGCTAAAAATCGCTTCCGCGGTTTTGTAAAAGGGGGGGGGGGGCGTAAGTAAAAAGAGAGTAAGTGAATGCCTAGATCAGTCCATCCCATCAAAGTAATCTATTATGGCTTTAAGTCAGAAACCTAACAATGTTTTGAGAGTGTAACACAGGAAGTCCTAAACCAGTGTTCTTCAACCACCGGTCCGTGGACCAGTGCCGGTCCACAGAAATTTGCTGCGGTCCACAGGGCCAGCACGTGCATCAGGCTCAAAACAGTGTTCTTCAACCGCCAGTCCATGGTGCGATCGAATGCGGCATTATCTTCGAGCCAGCTCCCTCTTCCTAACTGATTCAGTGCACAAAGCCACGGGTAGTGGCTCCTACGTGCATCCTGCGCCTGAACCGGAAGCCTTCTCTCTGACGTTGCAACATCAGAGGGAAGGCTTCCAGATGAGGCACAGGACGTGCAAGGTGCAATTAGTACTATTATGGGGGCGGGGGTCTGGGGTGGAGATTAGGTAGAGATGGGCTGGGTCTGGCCCACGACTTAGCCCAGTGTTCTTCTAACCGCCGGTCCACAAAATAATTCTTTATTTCTGCCGGTCCATAGGTGTAAAAAGGTTGAAAAACACTGGTCTAAACGACCACATATGGCGGTGTTCCCTGAAGGAAATGCTTCTGTATACTACATCAGACATTATAAACAGCAGGAAAACGTGCGTTACCATTGCCTGCTGGGGGGATAGTTAATATCTAGGCCTCCGTCTGTAGAACCTAATGCGTTCTCGATTATATTAGATTTGATAAATTGGAGATTAAAGTGGGCAGTGGGTACGTAATTAATCCAGCTTGGGTAAAACAGAGTTTCTCCAGCTTTTTGAAGACAGAGCGGTAATGCACACACAGTCAGGGCTGGCTTTAGGTGGACACAGGCAGGGCACTTGCCCCGGACCCAAGATTTCCTGAAGCTGAAAAACATACAAACCTGTTGGTGGGCTTTGGGGCCCTCTGCCAAATTCCTGTCCTGGGCTCCAGCCCTGCACACGTGTTGATATCAATTTTATGTATCTTTTGTTGTTGATGTTGTTGTTCTCGTATTATTCTGTGCAAACCGTAAAAGCAGATGGAAAATAAATTGAACTGCATAGAACTCATATGAACGTAAACTTCGGTATTTCATAACGCATAGAACAAAGCTTTTTAGGGAAATTAGAATTCAACAGTATGTATGACCTAATATGTGTATGGTTTTCTTTTTATCGTAACTCAATAAAAATTATTGCACCCCTCTACCCCCCCCCAAAAAAATTTAGAATTCAACAATAAGAAAAATGAATGTTAGAGTACATATGCCTGATGCTAGCATTCAAATGCTCGTCACTGACTCCAAGCTCCAAATATCACCACTAGTATCCGATATCTCACTATGAGGAGACCTCAGCCCCACCGCTCCGCCGATATTCAAATGCTAGCATAGCATTATGGCGCTGGTCTACGTGATGGCCAAGCTTCCTCTGTACGTGCCAAAAAGGCCCCTCGACTCCCAGGATGAAATACACCTCAGAACAACTCCTGGCCGTGCCCTTCAGCCGCCAAACGACGTTCCGACTCCCACTTCATACCGGGCCACTGGAACCGACTGTCCCCGCAGATCGGATCCCTTGAAGGACTCCTCAGTTTTAGGAAAGCAATAAAAACATACCTCACCACCTAACTCCCTGCCCTTGACCGATGGATTGCAACGAAATGCGTATTGGTATGTTTGAATAAAAAAGTTGATTTGAAAAATTCTCCCACGGGTAACTATGGAAAATTTGACCTGTAGATTGAACATTAAGGGCTCCTTTTACTAGGCTGCGTTAGCGGTTTTAGCGCGCACTTAGCGCACGCAACAATGCCACGTGCGCTACACGCTAATGCCTCCATAGATCTGCCATTAGTTTATCCACGTAGTACGGGGGTTAGCGCATGTAATCTTCAGCACGCGCTAAAAACGCTACCCTAGCTTAGTAAAAGGAGCTCTAAGTATATTGGTATTAGATCATAAGAATAGCCTTACCAGGTCAGACCAATGGTCCATCAAGCCCAGTAGTCTGTTGTCATGGTGGCCAATCCAGGTCACAAGTGCCAGGCCAAAACCCAAGGTGTAGCAATATTCCATGCTACCATACAGGGCAAGCAGTGGCTTCCCCCATGTCTTTCTCAATAACAGACTATGGACTTTTCCTCCGGGAACTTGTCCAAACCTTTCTTAAAACCAGCTACTCTCTTACCACATCCTCCGGCAACGCATTCCAGAGCTTGACTCTTCTCTGAGTGAAAAAAAAATTTCCACCTATTGGTTTCAAAAGTTATTTCCCTGTAACGTCATCGAGTGTCCCCATCGTCTTTGTCATTTTTGACGGAGGTGAAAAATCGATTCCCTTGTACCCGTTCTGCTCCACTCAGGATATTGTAGCCTTCAATCATATCTCCCCTCAGCCGTCTCTTTTCCAAGCCGAAGAGCCCTTACCGCTTTAGTCTTTCCTCATATGAGAGTAGTTTCATCCCCTTTAATCATCATGGTCGTCTTCTTTGAACCTTTTCCTAGCGCCACTATAACTTGTATTGGAAAAAAATAACCTTGTACTTTAAGGATAACTAAGGCAAATTGTAACTGTAAACTGTATATTATATATAATTGGTATTAGATCCCTAATATGTATTGAGTTAGGATAAAAATGTATCAGAAACTTGTACTGTAATTATGGCAAATCGTAACCTGTTAACTGTATTTTATGTATGTTTAACCTGTAACCCATTCTGAGCTCAATCATTGGTATTGGGACTATCTAGGACTATTGTAATATAATCTATCTAATAGGGGTAAAGGATAATACATCCCAGACTACGACTCATACAGAACACAGCAGTGAGACTAATTTATGGTTTGAAAAAATATGATCAGATCTCTCCTTTTTATCGAGAATTGCGTTGACTGCCATGGAGGCCCGAATCATTTTCAAGTTTGGTTGTATTTACAGTACTATAGAATCATCTGTTAGGAAGTTTTTATAAACGTAAGGAAGGTCTTCTTCACCCAGAGAGTGGAGTGCTCTTCCGGAGTCCTGTTATCAAGTTTCAAGTTTATTAGGATTTTATATACCGCCTATCAAGGGTTATCTAAGCGGTTTTTACAATCAGGTACTCAAGCATTTTTTAGGGGAAAACACCCTCCAGGGATTCAAGTCAAGTTGGACAAGGTCCCACTTAACTGGAATGTACGCAGGTGGGGCTGGACTCATTTAGAGCACTTGTCTTTGCCCTGGGGGTCGCCGCATGAGCGGACTGCTGGGCACGATGGACCACTGGTCAATTCTTATGTTCTTATATACAGTCCCTAATTCCAAAATATTTTCACAAAGCTCGTGCTTTTTTTTCATTTACCCGTCAGTGAATTTTTAAAAGATAGCATGAATGTACATTGTCATATCAGGCTGTTCTTTGGGATAAAGATTTTAGACCACTATTCTTTGTATCTATGTCATACTTGGAATTCAGAAGGCATTTGAAGATTGATTTATTTTCTAGATTTGGGGGTAATGAATTTTCTTTCATTGTTCCATTTGTGATTATAAGTTAATCTTTTGTAAACCGTATAGATCCTCACGGTTATAGCGGTACTGTAAGTCGATTTTATGTAATCGAGTTGGGATAAAAATCTATCATAAACGGTACTGCAAATCGAAAACCTGTTAACTGTATTGTATGTATGTTTTAACCTGTAACCTGGTCTGAGCTCTTTGGGGAAAATGAGATGGAAATCAAATTAAATAAATAAGTCAATGCAATATAAATAGCCTGGCTGCAAAGTGTTTATCTTAGATAAAGGAAGGATTTATAGATAATCACAGTGTGTGCTGTTAGCCCCTGCTATGTTTTTCTTTTAAGAGTTCCTCAGCACTGTGATGATAAAATCGTCGTGAGCCTATATTAAAATCTTTAATTTAGTGGTCTGTAAAAAAAAAATAAAGGCAAGCTCAAATTGTCACAATGCTTCTTGCACAAACAGCCTTACTCTAAAAAGCTAACGATTGTTTTTACTATTGTATATGAAACCAAATATATTTCTGATCGTTAATACTTTGCAGATGAAATTTTTAATAGCAGATCGAGTTGCAAATTGCAGGCACCGTTTCAACTGCCTTAGGAGAATCTCTTCATAAAGGTGGTTAATAAAGCCCAATAAATACATAAATAAGAATATATTTACCTGGATTTTCAAAGGAAAACATGAAGGCAATGCCTGCGTACCGAGCAGGTGGCAGAAGCAAATGAGTGCATGTACCCAGTGGCATAGTGAGGGTGAGAGGCGCCTGGGCCACCCCTCCCCCACACTCTTCTCCATCCCCCACCCCATCTGCTCCTTGCCCGCCCCCTCCTGCTGTGCATGCATACCCCTTCCCTTCTCTGTACTTCTCTAATGCTCCCAGCGCGAGCAGCCCGCTGCTCGCACCAGCGTTAGTTCTTCCTCTAAGGTCACTTTCTAGGCGCGGATCCAGGAAGTGATGTCAGAGGAAGAGCCGACGCTGGCGTGAGCAGCAGTTTGGGGTTGCTGCTCATGCCGTGAACTTTAAAGAAGTACAAGGGAAGGGAAGAGGTGTGCGCGTGCAGTAGTTGGGGGGACGGGGAAGGAGCAGGGGGCGGAGAGGAGGACGGGAGCTGGTGCCCCCACCGAGATGGTACACGGCTGGACTTCTCCCCCCCTCAACCCCTTATTATGACACTGCATGTACCTTTGACAAGTTTGGGCCCAATATTAAAAACTAGGACCAATATTCTAAGCTATTACCGTATATACATGAATATCCCAGTTTATATTCGGGCCAGCACCCCCACTCCCTCCCAGAATTATTACAGGCCGCCACCAGGCTACGTTAATACCCTTCAAGTATTTGAACATTTGAATCATATCTCCCCTGTTCCTCCTTTCCAATATGTATACCCTAGAGGAAAGGAGGGACAGGGGAGATATGATTCAGACGTTAAAATACTTGAAGGGTATTAACGTAGAACAAAATCTTTTCCAGAGAAAGGAAAATGGTAAAACCAGGAGGACATAATTTGAGGTTGAGGGGTGGTAGATTCAAGAGCAATGTTAGGAAATTCTACTTTACGGAGAGGGTAGTGGATGCCTGGAATGCGCTCCCGAGAGAAGTGGTGGAGAGGAAAACGGTGACTGAGTTCAAAGAAGCGTGGGATGAACACAGAGGATCTAGAATCAGAAAATAATATTAAATATTGAACTAAGGCCAGTACTGGGCAGACTTGCACGGTCTGTGTCTGTATATGGCCGTTTGGTGGAGGATGGGCTGGGGAGGGCTTCAATGGCTGGGAGGGTGTAGATGGGCTGGAGTAAGTCTTAACAGAGATTTCGGCAGTTGGAACCCAAGCACAGTACCGGGTAAAGCTTTGGATTCTTGCCCAGAAATAGCTAAGAAGAAAAAATTAAAAAAATTTAAATTGAATCAGGTTGGGCAGACTGGATGGACCATACGGGTCTTTATCTGCTTTTATCTACTATGTTACTAAGTTACTCTATCCCCCCTCCCTGCCCTGTCCTCGTACCTCCTCTGCCGATCCCTGGTGGCCCAGTGATGCAGTGGTGCAGCGGACAGAAACAAACTTTCCGCGCTCCTGCCCTGCTGCTAGCCCAGTCGGTGGTGGCTGCCGCGAGATTGGGTTTCTTCAGCTGCTGAGCGGCACCGAGCAGGAGCGCTTTGGCGCTGAGTGGCTTCCTGACCGGCTCCCGCGATTTATTTAAACATCTGTATCATATCTCCCTTGTCCCTCCTCTCCTCCAGAGTATACATATTTAGATCTTCCACTCTCTTCTCATACTTCTTATGAGCACAACTTTATTTATTTGTTTTCTATCCCGTTGTTTCTCAAAGAGCTCAGAATGGCTTACAGGTTATTATATAGTTGACAAGTTAAAATTTGACATAATTACAGAACCAATTCACTATACAAGGTTATATTACTTTACATTATATTACTGATTTCTATTCCGCCATTACCTTGTGGTTCAAGGCGGATTACAAAGAATTGTCATGATATTAGGAAATACATAAGAGGTAGTTTGAACATTTTAGATTTGCTAAGGAGTAGATAGTATTGTAGGTGAAGCTTGGGACGGATCTGGTTGTGTTTTATAGATTTTAAGTATTTTTTGAAGAGTAGGTTTTTTGTTTCTTTTTTTGAAGGTTTTCTAATCTTTGATCGAAGACAGCAGATTGGTGAGTTGTCTGTCCAGTTTTGTTGCTCTGGTGGCTAGTAGTAACATACATAGTAACATAGTAACATAGTAGATGACGGCAGATAAAGACCCGAATGGTCCATCCAGTCTGCCCAACCTGATTCAATTAAAATTTTTATTTTTTTTTTAATTTTTTCTTCTTAGCTATTTCTGGACAAGAATCCAAAGCTTTACCCGGTACTGTGCTTGGGTTCCAACTGCCGAAATCTCTGTTAAGACTTACTCCAGCCCATCTACACCCTCCCAGCCATTGAAGCCCTCCCCAGCCCATCCTCCACCAAACGGCCATACACAGACACAGACCGTGCAAGTCTGCCCAGTAACTGGCCTAGTTCATTATTTAATATTATTTTCTGATTCTAAATCTTCTGTGTTCATCCCACGCTTCTTTGAACTCAGTCACAGTTTTATTCTCCACCACCTCTCTCGGGAGTGCATTCCAGGCATCCACTACCCTCTCCGTAAAGTAGAATTTCCTAACATTGCCCATGAATCTACCACCCCTCAATCTCAAATTATGTCCTCTGGTTTTACCATTTTCCTTTCTCTGGAAAAGATTTTGTTCTACGTTAATACCCTTCAAGTATTTGAACGTCTGAATCATATCTCCCCTGTCTCTCCTTTCCTCTAGGGTATACATATTCAGGGCTTCCAGTCTCTCCTCATACGTCTTCTGGCGCAAGCCTCCTATCATTTTCGTCGCCCTCCTCTGGACCGCCTCGAGTCTTCTTACGTCTTTCGCCAGATACGGTCTCCAAAACTGAACACAATACTCCAAGTGGGGCCTCACCAATGACCTGTACAGGGGCATCAACACCTTCTTCCTTCTACTGACTACGCCTCTCTTTATACAGCCCAGCATCCTTCTGGCAGCAGCCACTGCCTTGTCACACTGTTTTTTCGCCTTTAGATCTTCGGACACTATAACCCCAAGGTCCCTCTCCCCGTCCGTGCATATCAGTTTCTCTCCTCCCAGCATATACGGTTCCTTCCTATTATTAATCCCCAAATGCATAACTCTGCATTTCTTTGCATTGAATTTTAGTTGCCAGGCATTAGACCATTCCTCTAACTTTTGCAGATCCTTTTTCATATTTTCCACTCCCTCTTCGATGTCTATTCTGTTACATAGGTTATCATATAGTTTTCTTCGTTTGACATTTTTGGTTGGCGGGTGTGTGAATAGTGAGTGGGTTCTCCTGTGTCTGGTTGAGGTAGATTGAGTTAGTCGGTTGTTCCAGTAGGTTGGGCTGTCTCCGTTTATAGCTTTAAATAGTAGGCAATGGAATTTGAAGTGTATTCTTGCTTGTTTTGGGAGCCAGTGTGAGTCGTGGTATGCCTCTGTGATGTAGTTGTATTTTTTCAGCGAATAGATGAGCCTTAGGGCTGTGTTTTGTATTGTTTGTAGTTGTATTATCATGGTCACTGGGCAGGGGAGGTATAGTATGTTGCAGTAGTCTATTAGGCCAAGGATTAGAGATTGTACCAAAAGTTGGAATTGTTTTCTGTTGAAGAATTTTCGAACTTGTATTAGGTTTCTCATAGCTGCGAATGATGTTTATATTATTTTGTTGATTTGCGGTTGCATGGTACAGCCTCTGTCAATCAGTACTCTAAGGAGTTGTAGCGTGGGTTGAATGGGATGAGTTCGAGTTTATTACTAGGTTTGTTAAGGTTGGGGTTTTGCTGTTTTCTAGGAGGATGACGTTTGTTTTGTCAGGGTTAAGTTTTATTTTGTGTTCTGTCATCCATGTTGCTACTGTTTCAAGTGTTCTGTGTATTGTGCCTATCATGGTGGGCGCTGGTTGGTCGAAGGGGAGGAGAATGGTGATGTCATCTGCATAGCTCTAGGAGGTTAGGCCATGTTTTTCTAGGCAGGAGCTGAGGGAGGCAATGTATAGGTTGAAGAGTGTGGGAGATAGAGGTGATCCTTGGGGTACTCCGCAGGGGTTGGACCATGGTTCTGATTTTTCTTTGTTTGTTTTAACCTGTAAGTTCTGGATTGTAGGAAGCTTTTAAACCATGATAGTACCTTACCTGAGATTCCTATGGAGTTATATCCTGACTTGGTACAAATCAGGGATCTGGTACAAATATATAGTTTTCAGGTTACAATTTGCCATAGCTATCCTTGGCAGTGCATGTTTTTTCAATACAAGATTTTATCATAATGTGACACATATTGAGATCTAGTATCAATATACATTTCTCTGGAATGCATTGGTTGTAGGCAGGCAATGGATATTACTTCTGCTTTGTGTGTACATGATAACCTAAAGGACATCCTGTATTTTTCGCTCTATAAGATGCACCTGATCATAAGATGCACCTATGTGTAGAGGAGGAAAAATCAAGAAAAAAAATATGGATCCGAATTTTATGTTCTTGTTTTTTCCTCCTCTACACATAGGTGCATCTGGTGATAGGCAGCCCGCAGCCCCCTCCCCCCTCCACATCCTACCCTCCCACCCAGGTACCTTTCTTAAAATTGCCAGCTGTCCAGCACCTCCAAGTCCTCTTCTCTTGCAGACCTCTGTGATCTCCCATCCTACATGTCTGTCGTGGGTTCTGTCTCCTGCGGATTCATGTGCAATGCTGTGCACTCGTAGTAGCAGCAGTTGAGAGATGAAGTCAGCCTGGGGGGAGCCATGGCCATCGAGTCTTTTCAGCCTCGACCAGAGCTGATTGTGCTTCTCAGAGCCCCACTGCTTCTCTGGTGCAAACAGGCGGTGAGTCCGGAGCGGAGCCTGCAATGAAAACAAAGTGCCGCGGAAAACACGTGATGTGCCACTTCATCTCCATAGCGCCCGTGTGCCTACGAACACACCCCCTCTGTCTGCCCTCCGCCAATCAGAAGGCAGGACACCATCGTGACCTCACCACTGAGAAGAAAGGAGTGGAGACGACGGAGATTGGCGCTGGATTGCCGGTGATTAAAGAAAGGTGCGGTGGGTGGGGTATTCGCTCCATAAGGAACGCTGGACTGCCGGCAATTAAAGAAAGATGGGGGGGTTATAAAAAGATACGAGGGAGGCATGGGGGGTATACGCTCCATAAGACGCACCCTTATTTCCCCCACTTTTTTGTGGAAAAAAGTGTGTCATATGGAGCGAAAAATATGGTATACCTAGTGTAACTATCATTGTCTTTAAGCCAGGTTTTAGTAATCAGGAAAATATCCCAGTTTTTATCTGTGAGGTCTTTTAGAATTATGTCTTTGTTATTTACTTGTCTGGAATTTATAAGGGGGGTTGATACATTTTTTGTTGTGGAGGTGAATGAGAAAAAGGAGATTCCGCTCAGATTGTGGGGGCTGTGTTGGGTGGGTTTTTTCAGCTTATCTGCCCTGGTTGATGATAACAGGGATAGGAAAGCATATGATGGGTAAGATTATTATATGTTTAAGTGGTGCACATAAATTCTATTGTGCGAATCTTAACAGAGGATATGGTCAGGGAGGAGTGTGTG
The DNA here is from genome assembly GCF_902459505.1 of Geotrypetes seraphini. Taxonomy (NCBI): domain Eukaryota; kingdom Metazoa; phylum Chordata; class Amphibia; order Gymnophiona; family Dermophiidae; genus Geotrypetes; species Geotrypetes seraphini. The sequence goes on from NC_047086.1 coordinate 376,401,646, forward strand.
ATGCAGTGGTTGGAGCTATAGCTTCAGTACCCTGAGGTTGTGGGTTCAAACCCTGCACTGCTCCTTGTGACCCTAGGCAACTCACTCAGTCCTCTATAGCCCCAGGTACATTAGATAGATTCTGAGCCCGCCGGGACAGATAAGGAAAATGCTTGAAGTACCTGTGCGAGTGTGGTTGTATAACTACAAAAAGGCAGTATACAAGTCCAAATCCTTTCCCTGATGTCACAATGCCTCATTCCACCAATAAAAGCCAACCTCATTAGTGATGTCACAATGGTTTCATTGTTCTATACTTGGCTCACTTCTGATATTGTACTGGAGCATATGGCACAGTGGTTGAAGCTTCACCCTCGGCACCCTGGGGTTGTGGGTTCAAATCCAGCGCTGCTCCTTGTGACCCTGGGCAAGTGACTCAATCCTCTATAGCCCCAGGTACGTTAGATAGACTGTGAGCCCACCAGGATGGATAGGGAAAATGCTTGAGTACCTGATTGTAAAACCGCTTAGATAACCTTAATAGGCGGTATTTAAAAACCAAATAAACTTGGAAAAGGGCAAATGTGGATCTTGGGCATTCCTAAAAGTTATGTGCACTGTTATAGAGTACGCTCGGTCTGTGCACAACTTATGCGCAGCTATTTAGGCCTGGTTTTCACTGGTGTAGTGAGAGTGTGAGGCACCTGCGGCGGTGCTGAACCTCCCCTGCCTTCAACTCTGCCCCCTCCATTCCTTCTCTGATCCCACCTGCCGCACACCCTCTTCCCTTCCCTTCCCCCATACCTCTAGTCATTCACCACAAGCAACAAGGACTTCAACGTGCTCCTTGCAACCCCGTCAGTTCATCCTCTGACATTGCCCAGAAGTGACGTCAGCGGGAGAAATGACGTGGTCGCGAGGAGTATGTTGAAGTTGTTGCTTGCGGCGGTGAACAACTACCCGTAGGGGGGAAGGGAAGGGGGTGCGCACGTAGGGGGGGGAAGAGTGGGAAGAGGCGGGGCAAAGAGGAGGAGGGGTACCGGCATCCAAGCCAATATGGCGCCTGGGATGGTTTGCCCCCCTTACTACGCCACTGGGTGTAACTAAATGTTAGTCATGCCTACAAGCGCTAAGCACAATTCTAAATATGGTGAGTGCCTTTTATAGAACACAGTACTCCCCCTCGCGACGCCACTGTATACTGTTAAACAAATCAAAGTGATTTGCAAATAAAAATTAAACAATAATAATAAAGAGGGGGTCAGGGGTCTGGGGGGCTCTTCATCCAGGAGCAATGCCAATCACTCCTGGCTACTCCTGGCGCTGTCCTCAAAATGTCGCCCTTAGTTGCACTCACCCATCTCCAATGAACTCCAGAAGATCACCGGACCCCTAGACTCCCCCTGGACCATCAATGTTAAAATTCAGGTAGCCATTGGCGGGGGGGGCAGCCCGCGGGTGAGTCCATCAGGGGGTTAAGTCAAGGCGTGGGGGGGGGGGGACGGACCCAGCACTTCAGGCCAGGGGTTCCTCCCAAGTCTTTGTTTCAGCCCAGTGCTTGTGAGTTGGCTCGCAAGCAGAATTATTCCTTTGAGATGGGAATAGCAGCCTGTGGTACCAGGATCCCACAGGGCATCGAGTATTATAAAAGGTAAAACTTTATAGCCCCTTGATGAATTCCCCTCCCCCTCCCCCCTCCAGGTAGTATTATATAACTTTAGTGACATTCATATCAAATCTAATCGTGTGGTTGCTGTGTTGGTCACTTTAAAGGTTAATAAATAAAAAGAACATAAGAACATAAGGTGATACTATTTTATTAGACCAACTTAATATCTTTATTGACTAAGTTTTGTAGGTTAAAAGCTCCTTCCTTAGGTCAGGACAGTTATTGCTTTATTTTTATTTATTACACTTGGAAATACAGAAGAGTTTAAGCTTTCCATTCTTCTGAATGATGTCAGTATATAGAATATTTAGTGCCAAGATATTTTGTCTGTAGTAATTTCTCCTTCCACATCCCTTCAGGTGTAATTCAATTTTGGGTTTTTTTTCCCAGTACCGTGGAACATTATCGTACCTTGAATTCTCCATTTGTAAATTTCAGACAGCGCTCCACATTCAATGAACTCCTTTGAGTCTAAGTTGGATAGTAGCCCAAGGCTTTCTAATAGCTGAATAATCAGTCTCAAGGAGGGTATAGGTAATAGAGATCATAAATGCACTATCCAGTAAGTAGCATTTAGGACTGCGATGAGAATTGCAGCCTGCCTCAAATGGAACTGACCTAATATATTTTTCCTTTACCGAAAACCTTTTCTTTTCAGACAAGTCTCAATGCGGGATAAGTAATCCATTAAAGTTTAATCAAAGATGTCACATCCTTACAATCTTGCTTCATGCTACTAATTAAAGTATTTCCAGCTCCTTTTTATGTTTCTCGCAAGTTAATTAAATTTATTTACTTGCTATATCAGCTGCATCCAATTGATAATAAGTGGTGAGCAATAATAGAACTGATAAAAGAGCAAAAATGCAATACGCAAAGTCAACAGCTTGAAAATAATTACATAACCACTCATAGATATAGCAATCATTTTTGCGAAAGCTTGCAAAAACAGCCAGGCTTTTAGCTGTTTCTGAATATGAGCCTATAATCGAGCAAATCATGAAATTCCGGGGAAGTTCATTCGAAAGGGGAACCCCTGGTAACAAAATACATCGTTTTTGTCCCGCACCACGTAGGAGCTTTCATATCTGCTCAGCAATCCACTGCTGATTCCACTTTTTATCCAATTGTTATCCATCAGGTTTTCTTGTATTGACACATTCTAGGACCCCTGAGGAAGGAGTGTTTCTTTGAAACATGGACCGTGTCGGGTCCGGTCTTATCAGTCCTTTTGGATACAAACTGTTTCGAGATTTTATTTTTATGATTGTTTATTAAAGACTTGGCGTGCTGTACAACATCACTGCAGTCTTTGATTTTGTTCTTCAACAAAATACATTGTTACCTGTACAGGTCCAATGAGCTGCAACGTCTCCTTCTGTGGGACTGAAGGGGTCTTATAGGGCAGTGCTTCTCAACCCAGTCCTTGAGGTACACCTAAGGCTTGATTCACTAAAGTCAGCGATCGTCGCTAACAGGTTTAGCGACGATCGCTGCTAACCGACCCGTTTTTCTAAACGGCCCACTGCGTGTTTTTCTCCTTGATCACCCATTGTCCAATCCAGCCATGCAAATTAGTAAAATCCCATGCAAATAGCCAAGCGATTGATTCATTTACATCGCTTAGCTATTTAACATCGGATTTTACTGTTGCTAAAACCCGGTTGCTATAGACCTGTCAGTAACCGACATGTCTGCCGGGGGTTTTTTCTTTTTTTTTTATGTCATAGATATTTTGCATGTATTACACATACAAAATATCTGTCCCATAAAAATTTTTCAAAAAAATACCCCACTATTGACTCCCGACAAACGCACCCCCCGCCCCCTGACAAATGCATGTCTCCCCGACAAATGCCATGACCCACAAATGGTAGGAGGTATGCCTACTCCCTCCTGCCATGAAGAAGCTACCCTCCACCTCCCAAAAAAAACTATCAGGAGGGATTATTTTTTGCTGATAAGGAAAAAGGTACAGGACAAGACAGGTCAATGGTTAGGAATAAATCCTCATGGACACTACAAATTGGGGGGGGGGGCATTGTTGGGAGACAGCAGTCTTGAGAGAGACTTGGGTGTGCTGGTGGATGCATCACTGAAGCCATCTGCACAGTGCGCAGCAGCCTCGAAAAAAGCCAACAGGATGCTGGGCATCATAAAGAGGGGCATAACAACCAGGACGCGGGAAGTCATCATGCCATTGTAACGAGCGATGGTGCGTCCACATCTGGAATACTGCGTTCAATATTGGTCGCCGTACCTCAAGAAGGACATGGCGGTACTTGAGAGAGTCCAAAGGAGAGCAACGAAACTGGTAAGAGGGCTGGAACACTGCCCATACGCCGAGAGGTTGGATAGGCTGGGGCTCTTCTCTCTGGAAAAAAGGAGGCTCAGGGGAGATATGATAGAGACCTTCAAGATCATGAGGGGCATAGAGAGGGTGGATAGGGACAGATTCTTCAGGCTGAAGGGGACAACAGGTACGAGGGGGCATTCGGAGAAACTGAAGGGAGATAGGTTCAAAACAAATGCAAGGAAGTTTTTTTTCACACAAAGGGTCGTGGACACCTGGAATGTGCTACCGGAGGAAGTGATCAGGCAGAGTATGGTACAAGGATTCAAACAGGGATTGGACGGATTCCTGAGGGATAAAGGGATCGTGGGATACTGAGAGAGGTGCTGGGATGTAACACAGGTATAGAAAGCTAACCAGGTAATAAGTATAGAAACCAAATCAGGTCGTGCATGTGCAAGACCGGAGGGTTAGGACTTCGATGGGAAGATAGGATTCAATGGGAAACCAAGGTGGCAAGGGGGCCCCTTCTGGTGATTCAGACAGGTCGTGACCTGTTTGGGCCGCCGCGGGAGCGGACTGCTGGGCAGGATGGACCTATGGTCTGACCCGGCGGAGGCACTGCTTATGTTCTTATGTTCTTATGACACCGCCAGGACTTTTAGATCCAGCCCTGCAGACGTATAAGAACCTTGTCTTGCAAGATATTAAACAGAAATCTAAAAAGTATTTTTCTCCTGTTTGGAATCTATCTAAACTAGAAAATGAAGCTTTACAGAGATTACAGAATAATAAAGATGTTGTGATCCGCCGGGCGGACAAAGGTGGAGCAGTTGTAGTGCAAGATAGGGTGCAATATATAAGTGAGATCACATGCCAACTTCAAGATACAACTGTATATAATCCTTTTCAAGGAGATCCTACTTCCTGTATTCGAGAACAGATTTAAGAAATTGTAGGGAAAGGGTTACAACAAGGTTTCCTTACACAACATGAGTTCATGTTTTTGACTCCTAAAAGTTCTCAGATTCCTTTTCTATATACTCTTCCAAAGATTCATAAAGACCTTTCGTGTCCGCCTGGAAGGCCTATTGTATCAGCTAAAGGGTCTTTATTAGAACCAATTAATCAATATGTGGACTTATTTTGAACACTTTAGTTCCTTTGATTAAATCTTTTGTACAGGACACCACTCATTTTTTGAAAATTTTACAACATTATCCAACTAATGACACAGTTCTTGTCACTTTAGATGTACAGTCGCTGTACACTAATATACCTCAGGAAGAAGCTCTCGTAGTTCTCAGTTCGATGTTAGAATCCCATCCTCGTCCACATTTGGTACCTTCATATTTCATTATTCAACTTTTATCAATTTCACTAAAACATAATTTTTTTGTGTTTCAGAATGTTTTACCAGCAGTGTAGTGGTACAGCAATGGGGGCATCGTGTGCACCCTCTTTAGCCAACTTGTTCATGGCACACTTTGAAGACACGTATGTGTATTCATCGAGATGGCTCCCACAAATCAAGTTATGGTGTCGTTATATAGACAATATTTTTGTGTTATGGGAGGGAACATCTGAAGATCTTTTATTTTTTGTAGAGGAGTTGAATTCATGTACCCAGACCATCAAATTTGCTTGCACGTTTGACTTGAAGAAGATTGCGTTTTTGGACGTCTCTATTAAAATTTAACTTTTTTTTATTACTGTGCATTGTAAGAATACAGATCGAAACACATTTTTGCACTTTCAAAGTTCACATCCAACTCATTTAAAAGAAAGTTTACCTAATTCTCAATTTTTGAGATATCGAAGGATTTGTTCTACCAGAGATGAGTATAAAATTCAGGCAACATCTTTGAAACATAAATTACTTAATAGAGGGTATCCAGAAAAATGTGTGAATAGAGCTTACACTAGAGCCTTCTATAACCATAGAGACCGATTATTGGATTACTCCAAATCTGAATCGAATGATCATAGAATTACATGCATACTCCTATATTCTCAACAAGCGAGTATGTATGGTCATAGTTTGAAAAAGTTTTGGAATTGCCTGTCCGTGCATTCTTGCTTTAGAGAATGTACTGTGATGTTTGCATTTTCTCGTAATAAATCTATTCAAGACTTGTTATGCCCTACTAGTCGAGTAGCTATTGAATCTACAACAGTGCAGTATGATGGGAGTGGGAGGGTGGGTCATACTAAATGCGGGCATTGTTCTGTGTGTAATGTGATGGAAGACTGTTCATCTTTTGTGAACCCAGCAGACCAGAAATGCTATAATTTATATCATGCTTGTGGAAGTTGTGGAGTAATATACATCGTTAAATCCCCTTGCCAAAAACTTTGCGTGGGTCAAACATCTCAGGCATTGAAAACTCATTTGATAGAGCATCGATCTTGTATAGGAAGAGAGCGAGTGGAAGCCCCTATGGTGCAGCACTGTCTAGATCAGCACCACAGTTTTGAAGATTTGCGTTGCTGGGTTCTGGAGTGTGTACTTCCTTCAGCCCGAGGTGGAAACTTTAAACAACTGTTGCTGCGCAGAGAACAGCGCTGGATTTTTGTTCTACAAACCTGTGCACCCATTGGATTGAATAGCTGTGTGGAATGGAGAACGTGTTTCAGATTTTTTTGGTGAGTGCATATTCTTTTTTGACAGAGGAGTTTATTGAGAGTTTTTTGAAAGGTTGTGACGTCATCGCGTTGTGTACGTGTTGACGTTAGGAGTCTTAAGTCGATGAGAACGCCGAGAGGCCATTTTAGAACAGGAGATGAAGCGGGTTGACTGACGCTGTGAGCTGGGCACCTTTTTTTGTATTTTTGCTGTTTGATATTAATTTTTGAATATAAACCATTTTCTTTTTTGTTTGCAACAATTCCCTGATGAAGCTCGGTTGCGAAACAGGGAGCCCTGTTGGATGTTGTGGAGATATAGTGCAAGCGGTGAGGAGTGTTTAGCCGCTGTGCCTAGTGCTCATGCTCCACTGTGTGGGTTGTTCCTGCTTTCATATCTCAGCACTACTACAACGATCATTTTGGAATACTACATTTTCAGATAAGTGATATTTTTTTTTTATTTACTATTAAGGACTGTAAAGAATTAAGAGTATATTTCCACTTATCTTGGAGTTTTTGACCAAGGATGTGTCTGCTGGTCTCAAAGTTAGGATTTTGAGACTGGCTTGTCTATATGGGAAATTTTTTGTCATCCCTATTAGACAATGAGGTCTTTTCTCCATTTTTTGATGCATTGATCTATAGCTATGTTTCTATAACTATAAAGCTCTATGACATCAGAATGCAGGTATAAAGAGCCTTAGCCAATAGGGAGAGGAGGAGATAGTCGATGCTGTGGATGGGCCATTTGGCCTTTATCTGCCGTCATGTTTCTATGTTTCTATAATCATAAAGCTCTATGACATCACAATGCAGGTGTAAAGAGCCTTAGCCAATAGGGAGAGGAGGAGATAGTGGATGCTGTGGATGGGCCATTTGGCCTTTATCTGCCATCATGTTTCTATGTTTCTTATAGCCCAAATGACTATTTATAATCTACAAAACCAGTATAATTGGATTCTCCTGTGCCAGAAAAGGCTTCAGCTTCTTTAGCTGACAACCTTAATTCAAGCATCCTCAAACTGCCTGATTTATTTCTGGTTTTAGATTGAATTATGAGCCATATTTTGTCACATTGTGTTTTACCATGCTTTGTTAACTATCCCCCCCCCTTTCACTAAACCACAGTAGCGCTTATTAGCGCAGGGAGCCAGGATGAAAGCTCCGTACTGCTCCCAACGCTAATAAGACGCAGAGGCCTTGGAATGGTCCTGGTGGCGTACTTGCCCGAGGTAAAATGGGATTTGCTATTTATACACTACTTTGTATTTCTGGTAGTGGATATGTTGATGACTTGGAGGGGCATAATCGAAAGGGACGTCTAAGTCCATTTGCGTCCAACTCGCAAGTTGTCCAAAGTAAATAACAGCCTAGGGGACCCGAAAAATACGTCCAAAATTTTTTTTGTTTCGAAAATCGTCTAATTATATGTCCTGTTGATCTGATCGTCCAAGCCGCTAAATCGTCCATCTTTATACCACATTTCCGTCCAACTTTTCATCCAAGTCAAATGCCCAGAACAAGCCCTGTTGGACTTGGGAGGGGTCTGCAAAGTGATGGACTGAACACCCAGACATGGCACCTAAATAGTGGGGTACCTTACAGGGCACTGCTGTGAACTTCACAAAAAGGGTACCATGGCTTCTCCTTACTACAGCTCCCTTATAGGTCACGGTGAGCCCCAAAACCACCTCCAGAATCCCCTAGACCCAATTATCTACCACCCTAATAGCCCTTATGGCTGCAGGAGCCACTTATATGCCAGTAAAAAAGGGTTGTGGGGGTGTATAGGACAGTGCACATGTTTCAATATCAATGCAGTGATTACAAGGGCTTATGGGCATGGGTCCTCCTCTCTAAGGGTCCTTAACCCACCCCCAAGACGACTTAAGCTGCCTCTGTGCTGGACGACTAGGCTTTCCTACGCCAGGCGGCCAGGTGATGATGGAGGCTGAATTTTAAAGGTGTGATTAATATTTTTATGGGGGGGGTCGGTGATCACTGTGGTAGTGTGTGGGGGTCTGTATTATGTGTTTGCAGTGCTTATCTGGTGACTTTAGGTGGGTTTTTGTGACTTAGACCATATTTTACAATGGTCTAAGTCACAACGTCCAAGTTCCGTCGATCCTGGGCTGTATAACTTTCGGTTATACATGCTGTACGACTAAGTCTAAGCCGGCTCACGTCCCACCCAACTCCCGCCCTCGACACTCCTCCCAAAACGCCCCATTTAGCTTTGGTCGTTCAGCGGCACTATGAAGGCCTAGATCGTCTAGAAATACGTCCAAAACCCGGTTTTATTATTGGCACTTGGACGTATTTGGGAAATGTTCGTCCACGTGCCGACTTAGGCCAGTTTTTGGACATTTTTCTCTTTCGATTATGAGCCCCAAAACTAATAACACTGGCCAACACTCATTTTGGTGTCTCAAATGGTTAGACCTGTTTCTGTGAATATTTGGCCTGCTGATTCCAAAGATGACACCGGTTTTCTCCTATCAGTTCTAGTTTTTGAGATACAGAACATGTGCCATATATAATGTGGCCATTTATTTTTTTTCATCAAAACGGGACATCTATTAATTTTCAGTCTCACCCCCAAACCCGCCCTAGCCTTGCCCCACCCCCAATTTCTTCCATTCATTTTTCATGTACACACACAATATCTTATTAATTCATAATGGTAATCATAAAATTAAAAAAAAAACACCCACAAAGCATACTGTACGCAAGTAAAATGTTAATTATCATTTATATTTGGGTTTTTTCCAAAGATGTCAAGACAGATGACTTTAAAATATGCAATGTCACCTCAGTAACTATAGAAAAATAGACAAATATAGTGCAAAATATAGACAGCAGATATAAATTCTCAAAACTGACACATTTTGATCACTAAATTGAAAATAAAATCATTTTTCCTACCTATGTTGTCTGGTGATTTCACTATGGGCTCCTTTTACTAAGGTGCGTTAGGGACTTAACGCGCGGAATAGCGCTCGCTAAATTGCCGTGTGTGCTAGACCTTAACACCAGCATTGAGCTTGCGTTATTCTAGAAGCGTATCACGTGGTTTAGCATGCGGTAATTTCGTGCGTGTGCTAAAAACACTAGCGTACCTTAGTAAAAGGAGCCCTATAACTCTTAACTCTGTAACTCTTTTTTTCTTGTGTGTGTTATCTCTCCAGGATCTGAAAAATACCTACTGTTCTTGAATATTTGTCACTATAATAGCCTTCAGGCTTGCATGTGTCTTATATATTCAGGTACAACAGATACTTTTTTTTTTTTTAGTTTCTGGAAGACTGAGAGCTATATTTAAAAATAAGAGCTGGAAAAGGACTTGAATCTGAGTCCTTTGGCTCACAGCCCACTGCACTAACCACTAGGCTACTTGCTCTGTCTTCACTTTCATGAAAGCTGGTTACTTGTGTATAGATATATATATAAGCAGTGAGAGTGTATCTTTAAGACAAGCTCCCAGAGTGCACGTCTGTATTCTTGGTGGGCTAAGCAGCCCTTTCTCCTGGTTGCTGCTCTTGTGTGTGGAGATAGCTGACTCCATTTTAAAGCTGCTCAAGGCTCTAAGAGAGTACTGTTCCCCTTCTGATATAAACCTTTGAATTTTGCTAGCTGAAATACAGCTTAGTGAGAGAAGCTGGAGCATAGTATTGCCACTTCATAAAGTGTGTGAAAATACATTCCTGGCTCACCCTATTTCATAGGTTGAGTGTAGATTCTGGGGAAGAAGAAATCCTTGAGTACAACTGAACTGTAAGTTTATTTATTTGTTTGTTTTAAGTTTTGTATTAAAGAAAGTTGTTTAAGGAATCACATAGTGCAGCCTAGTTATATTATAGGCTACAGATTCAATGAGTTTGAAAGGTCACTTGGACACACAAAGTCAGAGGCGTGAAGAAAGTACAAGAGGTTTATTTACAGCATGCTGGACTCTAGTGCAGTGAACAGCCTGCTTACCAGAGTGTTATAAACAGGAAATGCACAGACTTTTATGCCCTTTTCACTAAACATATGCAAACTAATATATGCAAAAACTACAATTTTCATTTGTTACTTCTATAAATTTTCTATAATTATTATTGGTCCTAAGCCAGCACTTATGATAGGTTCAGGGATACAACTTATAGTCCTATAGGGAACTAGCTCATTTCTCTGCTTATCTAAATCTTACAGTTCTAAATGTTACATGCACAGGAGGGTAGGGTACATCATGGCTCAAACTCTTATCTATTCAGCTTACAATGAGGTAAGGCAGGGACATACATTTCAGGCAGATAAGGTCAATAGATTGTACACTGTTTTCAGCTATGTAGGCCAGAGCAATATTTCAAACAACAGTTAATCATTTCATGACCCTACAAGTTCAATTGAGAGTGAAAGGTCAGGACAGCAAAATTCAGAAGTGATCAGGGATCATTGGATATTTGAACCAAGAGATCTGTGGAATTTGAAGTTCATAAAGAACCCTTGTCAAATATACTGTGTTAGTGGGACTGCCTGAATGCTTGACTCTGACCATTACACAGGCATAGCTGATGCAGCATGAATAATTCATAAGGCATATCTAGTGCAGGAAGTGTGTGAGTACTCACCTCACAGAATACATTTGTATTTTCAGCACAGCACACAGCCTGAAAAGCTCTTTAAACATCTTAAGGAAATAAATATACAGTGGTGCCTCACACAACGAATTTAATTGGTTCCAGGAGCAAGTTTGTTATGCGAAAAGTTCGTTATGTGAAACGCGTTTTCCCATAACAATACATGTAAAAAAAAAAAATTCGTTCTGTAGCATAAAATATGCTAAGATGACATAAAAAAAGATAAATTTTTTGTTATTATTTTTATTTAGATACATCTAAAAACATAATTGTTTTTTAAAACAACACACATTTTTTAATTTAAAGACAGACTAAGTAGAGTCTAATTTTACAGTGAGAGAGGGCAGTTAAGCGCAGTGCCATCAGTTATCCTGCCCCTCTCAGTGAATTGCCTGGGATGGAGGGAGGGAGAGAAGAAGGCAGATGATGGAAGTGGGAAGAACTTGTGCCGTCAGCATCAGGCACAAGCGGGAAAGCAGCAGCGGTGAGGGGCTAGAAGTTATCTTCCTTTCATTCATGTCCTTGCCACCCCCGTCCCTTGGTCGGTCCCACAATTTCACAATTTCCTGCATATCTCCTCCCTCCATTCTTGTAGCCCATAATCTCCTCTCCTGACATCTCCCTGTCCTTTTACTTCCACTATCTTCCTATCCCATCTCTATTCCCTTTTGTCCCTCTCCCCATGATCAATCATCTCACCACCTCTCTCTTCCCTCACCCTCAGGGTTCAAGATTGCTTCCACTCTTTTTCCTGTTGTTCTCTCTGCCTGTCACCCTATGATTTAGCATCCCTTCTGCCCTTGTCCAATATTTCCCCTTCTCTCCCTCCCTCTCATCCCCTGCTCCAACATACCGTATTTCGACTGCCCTTCCATCCCCAGGCCTGCCAACTTCCACTCATTTACTGCTTTCTCCCACCTCTGCCAAAGCCCGCCCCCTCCCCGCAGTGATCGGCAACACCAGGCACCCCCCCTCAATCGGTGAAACAGGGCCCCCCCTCGATCGGCGAAACAGGGCCGGCGACTGCTTTCTCCCGCTGCTGTTGAAGTCTGTAAACAACTTTAACACAAGCCACGGGGCTCTAACAGTGCGTATGCTGCCAACGGCTTCCTTCCTCCTTCCTCTCCCCTCATGATGTAACTTCCCATTTGGTTGATGGAGGAGGAGGAGGGTAACCGGTAGCGTCACGCACACTGCGTGGAAGGATGCAGCTCGGGCGACTTCGTTGTGTGAAACGAAGTTCGTTGTGGGAAGCAAGACCTGAAGTTCGTTGTGCGCAGCGTTCGCTGTGCGAGGCGTCCGTTATGCGAGACACCACTGTATATATAAAGGGTTTATTTTTATCATGGCAGAGACCACTGAATCCAGCTTATTAGACACTAATCTTCCATTTGTGAGTCGCACAAACCTATTCAAGCTCAAGGCAACAGATCAAAGAGGAAGGGGAAAGTAGTAGGGGCCAGGGGCATGGAGAAGCAAGAGGAGGGACCTAGAAGTAGGGGTTGCTATATAGAAACTGAAAGAGTTAATTGTCGAAGAGGTGAGTCTTCAGGTTTTTTTCTGAATGTGGTGTAGTTGGTCTCTTTCCTGATTGCTTCTGGTAGGTTATTCCAGATTTTTACACCCGGATAAGTTAGCATAGAGTGGAAAATTCGCTTGTAATGGAGGTATTTTGTGGATGGCAGGTATAGTTGGATTCTGTTAATGATTCTTTTTGATGTCGACCAAACATTAGAGAATAATTGGATGAGAGGGGCTGCTGAGCTTCCATATAGAATCTGGTGTAGGATATGACGATTTGAAAATTATTCGGGATGATATTGGGAGCCAGTGTAGTTGCCTGATGAAGGTTGTGATTGAATCATATTTATTTAATTTGTAGATTAGTCTAACGGCTGTGTTTTGGATGAGCTGCAGTTTGTGGATAAGAGTGGTGTTGATGCCAAGGTAGGCAATAGTCCAGTTGAGGTAAGACCATCATCTGAACGATCAGAGCAAAGTGATAAGGGTGGAAGTATGATCTTGTGAGTCGCAGTTGACGAATAGTGCAGATGATCTTTTTCCAAAGGTTAGAGACTTGTGGTTCCATTGTGAGAGTGTCATCTAAGAAGCAGCCTAGTACTTTGGTGGTTTTTCCATTGTGAGAGTGATGCCTGATGAAAGAATGAGGTTAGATATGACATTCTGTTGTGCGGTGCGGAAACCAATGGCTTTGGTCTTGGTGGCATTCAGTTTCAACTTGCTGTTCGTTGCCCAGGTTTGGATTTTATCTATATTGTTTGAGATTTTTTCGGCAATATTAGGATGGTTATTGGTTATGAGGATGAGGAGGAAGATGTCGTCGGCATAGGATAGTACAGTTTCGTCTTCCATTTTAATTTATCCTAGCGAGCTCATGAATAAATTGAATTGGGGATAATGGGGAGCCTTGTGGGACACCACAGAAGGCCTTTCAAGGGTTGGAGTATGATTCTTGCTTTTTGACCATGTATTTGCGATTTTGTAGGAAGTCGGCAAACCATTTCAATACAGTCCCTGTTATTCCGATTTCTGAGAGTTTGGTTAGGAGTAGTTGATGATCCAGTGACTCGAAGGCTGTGGAGATATCAAATTGGAGTAATATTGTCTGATGGCCCAAACTTAGCAACTGTTTGATTTTAGTGATTAGAGTGCTGATGAGGAGCTCGGTGCTGTGCTTTTTTCGGAATCCGTATTGGGATGTTTGAAGGCAGGAGTGTTGCTCTATGTATGAGGCTAGCTGCTTGCTGACATGCGACTCAAGGATTTGGGGCTAAGTATAGGGGTTAAGGCTATTTTACCCAAAAGACACCGAATCCCAATATTTAGGAAGTTCTAAATGCTCTACTAGGAGTTCTGGAACCAGCAGAACCACCAGATCAAAGAGAACTAGCCAATCAGGTTAGTCAACAGCCAATTCAGTAGCCATTCAAGCTAGAGCAAAGGCAGGTTATCTATAGCCAACAAGAAATGGCTATGGAAACACAGCAATTAAGATTAGAAGAACAGAATAAAAGCAGAGGCTCTATCTGCTGATACTCCATGCAGGAAAGCAGAATTAGAGAAAGCCAGCAGAAGAGGCTGTGGCTACCGCCCATAGGAAAGCTGCAAGAGAGATGGGGGATGGAGCGATGAATCTGCTGTCCTCCCTGAAAGAAAATAGAGGAAATAATTTATATATGGATGCTATAGTCCTCAAAAGCTTCTTTATGTTGTGGAAACTACGAGAAGTTTGATCTTATTTTGATACACTTCTCCCTCCGTATTCGCTGTGATAGGGGATTAACAGACCCGCGAATAAAGAAAAAACAGAAATAACTTTTTCATACGTTATTCGCCGTTTTCTTTTAAAAGCCATCGTGAATATGGTGAAACCGCGAATAACACGGGGATACCTGGCCTGTTCCTGAAGAAGAGGCAAAACACTTAAAGAAAGTGCTGGGAGAATACAGAGGGAGAAGTGTATTTCCTTTAGGTTTTTAGTACAATCTTTGATTTTAAGTATTTTAGATTATTGAAATATTATTTGCTTAGCAGGTTTATCAACAAACTTTAACAGATTATATATCATTCAAAATACAGCTGTTTGTTTAATTTTTAATTTTAGAAACTCAGACCAAAAACTTCATTGGCTTCCTTTTGAAGCAACAGTTAAATTCAAATTTAGATGTATCTTTTATAACAGGGGTGCCCAACGCGTCGATCGCGATTGACCGGTAGCTCAGGAAGGCAACGTGAGTCGATCGCAGAGCCCATCCCAGGCTTTGTGATAGACTCGTGCTGCCGTCCCGATCTACCGGGCCTATCAGCCTTCCTCTCCCCGACATCAAAGACGCCAACGCTGGGCATTAGGCTATTTTTATCATTTCGGGGGGGGGGGGGGCGTGGTGGCGTGGCGGTGGCAGCAGCAACAGCCTGAAAAACATCCTGGCCCGGGTCGGTGTCATACTCCGGAACTTCTATCTCTTCCAGCAGCCCTCTCCCTTCTACCTGCTTCCGGCCACACCCCCTGCTCCGCGGCTCTCTTCGGCAACTCAGCAGCAGCGATCGACATAAGCTTCTGACGTCGGGGCCTACCCTCTGCGAGTCCCGCTTGTTTCAACTTCCTTTTTCCACAAAGGCGGGACTCGTAGAGGGAAGGCCTCGATGTCGGCAGCTTGTCTTGATCACCGCTGCTGACGAGTTGCTTAAGAGAGCCGCGGAGCAGGGGGGTTTTGCCAGGTGCAGGTAGAAGGGAGAGGTCCTGATGCAGGACTCGTGGGTGAGGGAGCAGAAGAGAGAGAGAAAGAGAGAGGGGAGGGAAACAAAAGGAAATATTTCATATTGGGCTCGGCCGGAGTGGAGGGAGGATGGAAAGATTCTGGCTACAGGGTGCATTAACAAAGGAAAAGGGGGGGGAAGCTGAAAATGGAGATAGTGACACAAAGAAGAGAAAGAGTAAGCAGGACCTACTGAATAAGGATAGAGATACAGAGGGGACATGAAGAGGAGGTGAAATAGAGACATAGAAGTAATGCTGAAAAAGTGTGTGTGGGGAGAGATAAAGACATTGAAAGGGTAAATGGTGAACATGGGGTAAAGACAAGGACAGAGACAAATGAAGATTCTGAAAAAGTGGTGAGATAGGGATATAGGTGAGATGGACACAAAAAAGGATGATGCTGGAAAATAGGTGGAATGGTAATTATGACAGACACAGAAGGGAAATGGAGATCAAGGAGAGATGGGGCTCAGGCTGGATGGAATGAGGAGAAATGCCTTGTTGGCCCGGAAGTTTCTCTCCTACGTCAGAATTGACATCAGGGAGCGGAATGCTGGTCAGCGCGACGCTTCTGCAGGGAAAGCTTGGGACGGCGGTGGCTTGGGAGCTGTTCCCCGATGGCGGTGGCAGCAAACCGAGTGGCTTAGGGGAGGGCATGGAGAAAGAAAGAAAGGGGGCAGACAGGGAGACAGAAAGAAGGGGGAACAGGGAGACAGAAAGAAAAAGTTGGGGGAGAGAATGAGGTCTGGAGGAGAGGAAACATACAGGAGGCTGAAAGAAAGGAAGAAAGATTGGATGCACAGTCAGAAGAAGAAAGTGCAACCAGAGACTCATTAAATCATCAAACAGCAAAGGTAGGAAAAATGATTTTATTTTCAATTTAGTGATCAAAATGTGTCGGTTTTGAGAATTTATATCTGCTGTCTATATATTGCACTATGGCTCCCTTTTACTAAACCGCAATAGCGTTTTTTAGCGCAGGGAGCCTATGAGCATTGAAAGCAGCACGAGGCATTCAGCGTAACTCCCTGTGCTAAAACCTACTTTGGTGGTTCGACCCCGAACTGCTGCTATGCAAGAAGGATCTCAGAAAAGCTGAAAGATTATGGCAAAAATCCGGAACCCTAGAACACAGATTGGCCTGGAGACAAAAATTAAAACAGTACAAAACCCTCACTAGTGAAAAAAGAAAAAACTTCTACTCCCACAAAATCGGTAATCCTAAAACCAATAGCAGTAACCTCATCAGACTGGTCAACGATCTATACAACATAGAAACCTGCACAAACCTACACAAAGAATCCACCTTAACCGCCAACACCCTTGCCGACTTCTTCAATACCAAGATCCAAAAATTAAGAACAACACTACCCGCCAGTCCCAACCCCCTCGAGCTCTTCCCCATCCTCACAGACATGAATCTATCAAACCCAGATCCTGGAGCCAGAGTCGACCTTAGCTGGAAACAATTCGCATTAACCGACTGGCAAACCTTCAATACTTATTACAACAAGTATACACACTCCTACTGCCATCTGGACACATGCCCACCTAATATCATGAAAACTGCCCCCCCCCCCCCCACTTTAAAGCAAAAATGATGACATGGGTTACTTACCTACTATCCACAGGAAACTTCCCGTCGGAGCAAGGTCATATAATGATTACCCCAATTTTAAAAAACGCGAAAGAACCACCTAACTCCCCATCTAACTATAGGCCGATCGCCAGCATCCCCCTATTTACCAAAATAGCGGAAGGGATGGTAAAGGCGGAACTTTCCGCATACCTTGAAAAATTCAACATTCTATGTGACAACCAATCAGGATTTCGCGCGGACCACAGCACTGAAACCATCATAGCCTCCCTTCTCGACCACCTCCACACGCTCTTCAGTCAGGGCTCAAGTGCCCTGATCATACAATTCGACCTGAGCAGTGCTTTTGACCTGGTCGACCACACCATTCTCCTTGAATGCCTAGCTCACATTGGCATCTCAAACCAGGTCCTCAACTGGTTTCAGGGGTTCCTACAAAACAGATCATACAAGGTATTCAAGAATAACTCTTTCTCTTACTGCTGGGACAACACCTGTGGGGTCCCGCAGGGCTCCCCCCTATCCCCCATCCTATTCAACATATACCTAGCCTCCTTAGGTAAACTCTTACACAACCTAAATCTCAAATTCTTCATTTATGCAGACGATATCACAATAGCCATCCCACTAACCAACTTTTCACAAGAACTACTCGACCACTTCACAAATATTCTCAACCAGATAGAACTCTGGATGCTTTCATTCAGACTGAAATTAAACCCCGACAAATCAAAATTTTTCCTAGCCTCCCCCAAAGATAAAATCAAGGAAACCACAATTCAACTAAAAGGAATGACCTTCCCCCTCGATCCGACCATAAAAATTCTGGGAGTCACGCTGGACAAAAACCTATCCCTAGAAAACCACACCGACCTCATCGTTAGGAAAAGCTTCTCGGTACTTTGGAAACTTCGCACCATAAAAAAATACTTAAATGACACTGCATTCCGCCTACTTGTACAATCCTCCATCCTCAGCATTCTCGACTACTGCAATATCATCTTCCTTAACGCCACAAAGAAAACTACCAGGAGACTAAAAATAATCCAAAATACCGCAGTGCGCCTCATCTTTGGCCTAAAGAAATGGGAACATGTCACCCCTTTCTACCACCAACTTCACGGGCTGCCATTTGAATCTAGAGTTCTTTTTAAATTTGCATGCTTCTGCTACAAATCGGTTAACGATTCTTCTCCAAGTTACATAAATACCCACTTTAACCTTTATTGCAACAACAAGACATCACGCAGAATTCAACTGTTCGCCTTCCCAAAACACTGTCATCTCAAAAGATTCCTCGATAGAACTTTCGCCTTCCAAGCAGCCAAGTCGAACCCATGGCTAGCCCAGATGATACTCGAGGCCCCCACTTACCTTGCCTTCAGAAAACTACTAAAAACTTACCTATTCAGCAAACACGACCCTCAATATTCCCTTCACCCCACATAACACTCACCCCACCCCAACCCCCTTCCTCCTTCACCAGACCCTCCCTTTTTCCCGCTCTCTACTTCCCTTATCTAGTTCGATCAAAGCTGCAATTTCTGTTAAATTGTTGTAAATCTTCCCCTCATTGCAGACTGTTGTAAATCGCTGTAATTTCATTGCTGACTGCTGTAAATTGTTGTAATTTATCGTAAATCTGCTTATAATTTGATGTAAATCTGCTTGTAATTTTGTTGTAAATCTGCTTGTCAATGCAGGTCATTTGCTAATTGATGTAAACCGCCTAGAACTCGCTGGGTATGGCGGTATATAAGAATAAAGTTATTATTATTATTATTATTATTATAGTAAAAAGGGAGGGGGTGTATTTGTCTATTTTTGTATTTTGTTACTGAGGTGACATTGCATAGAGTCATCTGCCGTGACCTCTTTGAAAAAACCCGGAATATGAATAATTAACATTTTCTCTGCCTTTCAGTGTGCTTTGTGTTTTTTTTTTATTTTATTGTTGGTAGATCATTTTGACTTAGTCATTATAAAAGTATCTCGCAAGCCCATAAAGTGTGGGCACCCCTGTTTTATAAGATAACACACGATCTAGCTCCAGATTATCTTGTTGACCATTTCATGTTTGTAGATTCTAGACCAGGGCTGCCCATTTCCAGTCCTCGAGATCTACTGGTAGGCCAGATTTTCAGGATATCCACAATGAACATGCATGTGAGAGATTTGGCCGCACTGCCTTCATGGTATGCAAATCTCTCTCATGCATGTTCATTGTGGATATCCTGAAAACCTGGCCTGCCAGTAGATCTCGAGGACCGGAATTGGGCAGCCCTGCTCTAGTCGTTTACTACAAAATTTTACTTTGTTCTCTTTTCCATCTGTAAAAAGTTGTTCACATAAAAGATATTATTATTATTGCCTTTTCAGGCTGCGACATGGGATAAGGAATTTACCTCCTCTTTTACTAAAATGCGCTAACCGATTAGCGCGTGCTAATCGAATTAGCGCACACTAAACACTAATGCGTCCATAAACTAACATGCATGCGTTAGCGTTTAGCATGCACTAAATTGATTAGCGCGCGCTAATCGGTTAGCGCACCTTAGTATTTTTATAACCAACTCTTATTTCATAGCAACATTTTAGGAAACTGCTTAAGACTTTTCTGTTTATTTAAAAAAAAAAAAAAAAAATTGTCAGCTTAAGGGCTCCTTTTACAAAGCAGCACTAGCGGATTTAAGCGCGTGCTAAAATGCCCCGCACGCTAGCCACTACCGCCTCCTTTTAAGCAGGCTGTAGTTTTTCGGCTAGCGCACCTTCGTAAAAGGAGCTCTAAGTTGGTACAGTTTTTCTTTTATTCTTAACCACATCGAGCTGCAAGGTCATGCGGTATATAAATAAACTTTTATGTTATCTTTGGGTGTGGGAGGGGTCAGTGACCACTGGGGAGTGGGGGAGGGGAGGGGGGGTCATGCCTTCATTCCTTCTGTGGTCATCTGATCAGTGTGGCCACCTGTTTGGCACTCATCATTATTAATTTTTTTATAGAACCATAGGGTAAACATGGATGGTCAAGACATTTTTTTTTTTTAAGTCTTCAAATATCTAACAATGGCTCCCAAGAGCTTTCACCTTCAAGAAATCACACTTTTATTCAAAAGCTTTAGACCTTAATATGTATCCAATATATTATTTTTCTAAACACCTAGCTAAATTGGAGGCAAGCGTGTCATAAATACAGAGGGTCAGATCGTAGGACCTCATATAATTTTATTTATTACTAGTGTTTTAGCCCGTTACATTAACGGGTGCTAGTAAAGCCTCCTTCCCTCACATGTCCCCTATTTTCAGCCCCAGCTCCAAACCCATTTTTACCCCCCCCAGCCCCCCTCTCCCAACTGTTCCCTTTCAGCCCGAGCCCCCTTTTCTCACCAGCAGCATTTCCCTCCCCACTGCACTTCCCTGTCCAGCAGCACCTCTTCCCTGCTCCCCCTGTCCCTCTTCCCTGCTCTTCCAAAAACACCTCAACACCAGAGGCTGCACCAATTCAAACCCAACCCCCTCCCTGGCCACTGCACTGGATCTTTGGGCAGGCTGCACGTCCACAGCCCTTTACCCTGATGGACCCTCCACACACTCACACCTGGTCCACCATCCTCATAGGTCTATCATCCCTCCGCGTGGGTCTGTTTCCTTGTTCATTATTTTGTCGCGTTTTGTTGAGCAGCCAAGGAGGAAGCGTTGAAGTGGCCAGTGTACAGCTGCCTATTTCGGGAGTTGGTCATCCCGCCCTGCTCACAGAATGTCTGCCTTCCATGCGCCCGCACTATCGCATTGCAGACCCCAGATGCCCAGTCAGACAAAGTTCATTTTTTAGTTCAAAGCCTCTCTCGATCCCCGCCAGAGTCGGAAGTCTTCTCCGACTCTGGTGAGGTTCAAAAGAGGAGCCGCGGTGGCGGCTTTGAACTAAAAAAATGAACTTTGTCTGGCCGGAGCCGGTAAGCCCGCAAGCGCACTCTGCCGGCCACAAAATTACAGATCAGGCAACACAGCGGTGAGAGTGCGCATGCGCGCTTATCATTTTATCATATTATAATATTATTATAGGTCCACATCCTGTGACCATGTTTTAATCATTTACGCCTGTCCCACCTCCCCTTCCTTATATTATTACTTCTTGTGAGTCATACAAATGTGTACCTATTCTAACGAGCGATGTGACAATAGAAAGAGCAGTATTTCAACTCTTGTGACATTTAAAAGGTTTGAAAGCTCTGTGGAGCCATTGTTAGATATTTGAAGACTTTTAAAAAAAATTTTCTTGACCCTATAGGCTCCTTTTACAAAGCTACGCTAGGGCTTTAACGCGCTGAATTGCCTCGCGCATTGAGCTGGCGTTAGTTCTAGCTGCGTAGCGCGCGGTGTAGCGTGCGCTAACATCCTGCATGCGTATATCGCTGTAATCCTCTCTTATTCACACTGTAAATATCTTCCTGTAAACAGCTTTGTTCTCTTGTACCATGTTCTAAACCCTTTCGTTCTGTAACCTGACCCAAAATATCTCGCTTCATGTTGCTATCATCCTGTATTCTCTTTGCCTGTATCTTCTTGCAAGCTGCCCCAATCAGATGTATCCTGTTCCAAGCTTATGTATTTTATCTTGTTCCTAACATATGTATCTTGTTGTAAACATATGTCTCTTGCTGTAAACACTGCATTCTCTCACTGCACGACTCCCATTGTAAACCGCTTTGAACTTATGGTATACCGGTATATAAGAAATAAAATTATTATTATTAAAAACGCTAGCGCACCTTAGTAAAAGGAGCCCCATACTTGTATTTGGGTAGGATGTTTTTATAAGGCCCATTTTTTTCTCTATACTTGTCATTATTAAAGCAGGTCTAGCCCTAGATGCCTGAATTATGCCCCAATTTATAGGCTTGCTCCCATAATGTTTGCATTCTTATATGCTCTGAGGTAGGCATAGACAATGGCTAACTGCTCAATTTGAACCTGGGCTTTGCACGAGTAATACACTTCCTCCTCCGTATTCGCGGTTTCCGTATCTACGGTTTCAATTATTTGCGATTTTCTGCCAAAAAAATCATTTTCATATTTGGGCTATTTTAAGCCCTGTGAGGGCCACCCCCCCCCCCCCCCCTTTAAGCCTCAACTGGTGGTCTAGCGGGATTTCAGGCAGGAGCAATCTTCCTACGCTCCTGCCACGTGCAGATCACTCACAGGAAATGGCTGCCTTGAGCTCCGGTCGTAGTCTCGAGAGACGACGGGAACTCAAGGTAGCCATTTCCTGTGAGCGATCTGCACGGGGCAGGAGTGTGGGAAGATCGCTCCTGCCCAAAAACTCACTAGACCACCAGGTAAGGCTTAAGGGGGGGTGCTTACAGGACTTAAAATAGCTGGGGGGAAGCGGGGGTTAGGGGTAGAACCGGCCCGAATATTATTCGCGGTTTTTTTAATATTCACGGGCCGGCTCTGCCCCTAACCCCCCTAGATATGGAGGGAGAAGTGTAATTTGCTTTCCTCTCCAGTGTTTAAAACCAAAAAAGTTGGTTTGCTTAGCTTCTTAATTGCCTCTTCGTGAACAACCAGTTTTGTAAATTCAAGTGCTGGCATGCATGTAGGGTGTACAGTCAGCATCTACAAGTGAAAGCACTTGTGGTTACATGCTAAAACCTCAATGATGCTGCTTTTTTGTTTGTTTGTTTTAGCATCTTCACTATTAAAATGGTTATTCCTATAGGATATGCCAGAACTTACATTTGTAGTTTCCGGACTACCTTAAACTTGTGTTACAAAAGGATCCCCATCCAGCAAGCCTTTTGTAAACGTACTCATGAAACTGGCTATCTAAATTCCTAGATACATTATACAGAACTGAGCCTTTAATTTATAGATCTTCCATTTTTCTCGAGGCACAGTGATGTTTTTAGATGGAATATAAAATCTTAGTAAAATAAATCAATGTGGCTATGTGATGTAAGAATCAATAACGTTTCAATTCATTTTAGAGTAATAGATTTAAAACTAATTAGTAATCGATAATCATTCTTCGTTACAATACTTGTACAGCTATTCATCTATATATATAAAATCGGATGTATGTATGTATGTGCCGCGATCACGCAAAAACTGCTTGACCGATTTGAACGAAACTTGGTATGCAGATCCCTCACTACCCGGGATGATATGTTCTGGGGGTCTCGCGGCCCACCTGCACACGTGGGCAGAGCTACAAACAGATAATCGGATTTCACCCATTCATGTCAATGGAAAAAATGTAAAACAGCTGCCAACGCAAAAACGGCTTGCCCGATTTGAACGAAACTTGGTATGCAGATCCCTCACTACCTGGGGTGATATGTTCTGGGGGTATCGCGGCCAACCTGCACACCTGGGCGGAGCTAAAAACAGAAAATCTGATTTCACCCATTCATGTCAATGGAAAAAATGTAAAAACTGCCTCCGCAAAACCGGCTTGCCCGATTTGAACGAAACTTGGTATGCGGATCCCTCACTACCTGGGGTGATATGTTCTGGGGGTCTCACGGCCCACCTGCACATGTGGGCGGAGCTACAAACATAAAATCAGATTTCACCCATTCATGTCAATGGAAAAAATGTAAAACAGCTGCCAACGCAAAAACGGCTTGCCCGATTTGAACGAAACTTGGTATGCAGATCCCTCACTACCTGGGGTGATATGTTCTGGGGGTATCGCGGCCAACCTGCACACCTGGGCGGAGCTACAAACAGAAAATCAGATTTCACCCATTCATGTCAATGGAAAAAATGTAAAAACTGCCTCCGCAAAACCGGCTTGCCCGATTTGAACGAAACTTGGTATGCGGATCCCTCACTACCTGGGGTGATATGTTCTGGGGGTCTCACGGCCCACCTGCACATGTGGGCGGAGCTACAAACATAAAATCAGATTTCACCCATTCATGTCAATGGAAAAAATGTAAAACAGCTGCCAACGCAAAAACGGCTTGCCCGATTTGAACGAAACTTGGTATGCAGATCCCTCACTACCTGGGGTGATATGTTCTGGGGGTATCGCGGCCAACCTGCACACCTGGGCGGAGCTACAAACAGAAAATCAGATTTCACCCATTCATGTCAATGGAAAAAATGTAAAAACTGCCTCCGCAAAACCGGCTTGCCCGATTTGAACGAAACTTGGTATGCGGATCCCTCACTACCCGGGATGATATGTTCTGGGGGTCTCTTCACCCAAGAATTTATATGTTCTTGCTCCTGGAGGTGAAACTAAAAATGTTGTTTATAATCAAGTTTTGTGTTAGTTGTATTGTATTCATTTTGTCAAATATTTCACATTATAATTTGAATATTGTACTTTTTATAAAGCTGTAAAAAAATAATTTCATTCACCATTATAAAGTATCTTTATTTGAATCCATTTACAGTGTTATTGCTATAATTAAATACCCGTGCAACGCCGGGGCATCAGCTAGTCAATAATAAACTTGAAACTTGAGTAATAGCTCGTGTAGTAGCTGAGAGGAACACCCTGAGATACAGAAGTGAAAGTCACATGTTTTACTGGCTACATTTCCGGTGCCTACTTTACATGAGAATCACATCCATAAGGGCTTTTACCGGCACCTATGGTGCAAGCCATGCCCACTTTGACCTTAGGTGCAGATAGGCACCTCTGTGGATGGGACAGGCGCCTACATTTTTTAAACAATTAGTTTTTAATTTGTTTCAAATGACATGGTCAATTGTCACATTATTTATTGCCAATTAAATCAATTAAGTTAGGCAGTGGTAATTTTTGGCATCCTTATGAGAATCACAGCCTTACCACCTTCAATTTAAGAGGCATCAAGTAGTCCAGCGTTAACTCTTCCGTAGGCAGTTAGCACCCAATAAGTGCAGCGTGTTGACTGTCAAATACCTTTTGCATTCACTCTCTGCCCCTGCACGGTTTACCATGTAGCCAACTGCTGAAGCATCGCAAAGCCCTTAACACAACTCTATGCTTGCAGTTAATGCTGTGCAAACTGAACGTAGATTCGGTAGATCAGGGATCTCAAAGTCCCTCCTTGAGGGCCGCAATCCAGTCGGGTTTTCAGAATTTCCCCAATGAATACGCATTCAAAGCAGTGCATGCACATAGATCTCACGCATATTCATTGGGGAAATCCTGAAAACCCGACTGGATTGCGGCTCTCAAGGAGGAACTTTGAGATCCCTGCAGTAGATGGTGTCCAAAGTTAGGTGTTGTTTAAGATCCGCACTGAGTGCCAATTCTGAAAAAAAAAAAAAAAATAGTGCTGTGTAAATTCTCATGCCCAGTTGTTGGCAGTTGGACGTACAAATCCAAGTATCCTATAACGTTGCATATAATTGCTAGGAATGCCTCTGATCTGCCCATGCCCCTCCCATTCCCATGCTCCCTTATGAGTCATGCACTATGAAATTTAGGCAGCTAAAATTTAATGCTAAGAAATGCAATGTCATGCATTTGGGCTGCAAAAACCCGAGGGAACGGTACAGTTTAGAGATTGAAGAACTTGGTTGTATTTTATTGTTCATCGCCTTAGTTTAGGCGATTAATCAAATTTTTAAATAAAACTTGATGTGCATGACAGAAGAGCGGGACTAGGGTGGGATTGTATGTGATGATCTTAAGGTTGCCAAACAGGTTGAAAATGTGATGGCGAAAGCTAGAAGGATGCTACGGTGCATAGGGAGAGGTATGGCCAGTAGGAAAAAGGAGGTATTGATGCCCTTGTATAAGACTTTGGTGAGTCCTCATTTGGAATATTGTGTACAATTCTGGAGGCCGCACCTTCAAAAAGATATAAAAAGGATGGAGTCGGTCTAGACAAAGGCTACTAAAATGGTGTGTGGTCTTTGTCATGAGGTGTATGCGGACAGACTTAAAGATATCAATCTGTATACTTTGGAGGAAAGATGGGAGAGGGAAGCTATGATAGAGACAAATATAAGGAATCCAAAAATCATGGCCACCATTAATGGCCACATGCTAAAATTTCCCCATTAGTTTGAGGCCATTAGGGCATATGTACCTATCAACATCTATTTTATAGGTGGAAAGGGCATCTACTGCGCTAACCATGCTCTAATTGGTTGATTTGTGCCAACATAGCTGTGCTAACCAATTAGCACAGGACTCATCCCCCAACAGTAAGAAAAAACCCCCCATGTACTGTATATAATTGTAAAAGATTGTACAGCTTTTACAATTCACTGCTGTTGCCGGCTTCAGGCCTTCCTCTCTGCTGGGTCCTGCCTACTTCCTGTTTTCATGAAGACAGGACCCGACAGAGAGGAAGGCCTGAAGTCGGCAACAGCAGTGAATTGTGAATGCTGCTGCTGCCCGATGAAGTTCAGGACACCAGGCCTTGGGTGACAGATGGAGGAAAGGGAGCAGAGGAGGAGAGAATTGGGGAGAGTGTTGCTGTGTGCAACTGGAGGGAATGAAAGGAGATGCCAGGGCTTGGAGGGAAGGAGAGACGCCAGGGCATGGAGGGAAGGAGGAAGGTATGCCAGATCAAGGGAAAAGGAAGGGGGAAAGGAAGGAGGAGAAGATGTCAGAGCATGGAGGGGGAGGGGGAGATGGAAGAAAAGGAAAGGAGAGAGATGCCGGGAATCAGGGAAGGGATGATGGCAGACCGTGAGGTGGGAAGGAAAGAAAGGAGAAGAGAGAGATGCCAGAGCATAGGGGAGGGGGTGGTGACAGAGAGAGAAAAACAGAGAGGTGACAGAGTTGAAATCAATCATGTACAAAGGAGAGAAGGGTGCACGGGACAGATAGTTTATGGAAGGAGCATAGAAAGAGGGAAGATGCCATATGGAAGAGAGAGAGAGGGTGCACACTGGATAGAAAGAGCACAGAGGGTGAATAGTAGATGGAAGGGGTAGAGACAGGGAAACAGACACTGAATGGAAGTGTGGGGGAGAGGAAGGACAGCTGCTGAATGGAAGTGTGAGGCAAAGGGGGAGTAGATGCTGGAAGGAAGTGGGGAGGAGAAAGAAAAAAGGGCACATGCAGGATTGAGGGAAGAGAATAGAGTTAGTTACTGGAAGGGGTGAGGGAAAGAGGTGGCAAGTATAGGTAGACACAGTGAAAGAGGGAAATTGAGGACTGAATAGTAAAAAAGAATTTAGACAGAGGCAGAAAATAAATTGAGAAGAAAGACCAGGGAAGAACAGGAGGAAGGGAGCGGAGAGAGAGATGCCAGAGCAGGGGGGAAGGAGAGGAAACAGATACCAGACCAATGGGGTGAAAGGAGAGATGGAAGGGGGAGGCATACAGTTTCTGAAAGGGGCATAGAAGGAGAGAAGATGCCATATAGGGGCAGAGAGATGGCAGACAGTGGATGGAAGGAAGAGAGTAACAAGAAGTTGAGGAAAGCAAAAACCAGAGAAGACAAAGGTAGAACAAAAATTTTCTATTTATTTATTGCTTTAGGAGACATGTGTCACTGTTTTCTGTGATATTGCACTGTGTGCAGAGTCCAGCTTCTTGCTGGTTCAATTTAACCTTTGTCTATGTATTTCTATTTTATCCCCCCTTTTACAAAACTGTGGAGCATTTTTTAGCGTCAGCCGTGGTGGTAGCAGCTCTGATGCTCAGAATTCTATCTCTGATGCTCAGAATTCTATGAGCATCAGAGCTGTTACCATCGTGGCTAAAATCCACACTAGTTTTGTAAAGGGGGGAGGGGTAAGTTTTTGATGACATTCCATACTAGACGAAGGTGTTTTCTGTGTTCTGTGTGTTCGAAAGACATGGTTTTCTGTTAGGATTGACTGCAGGATTGATCTGTACTAGTCTGGCTTGTTTAGTTTTACAATGGGTGTATTGCTGTTGTACTCCTCACTGCAGTATGTAAGATGCTGCCTTTTCCTAGGTACTCATGTGTGATGTATGGCTTGTTACTAAAAATCATGTTTTTCGTACAGATGGGGGGGGGGTTCCAAAAAATGATGGGTCCTAGGTGTCACACATGCTAGGTACGCCACTGGACTTCAGTATCGGGGAACTGTACTGAAATGGAAAGTCCCGTAACAGTATCCCCCGGGCAGAGCAGTTTGTGATGGCTGTTAAAGCTCAAATAATTTTGCCCGATACATCACATTGTCTCTTAAGTAAAACGTGCTTGAAATAAAGTTAAATACTGAAACACTTAATAAATGAAAAATATATATTAGTGGCAGTTATCCTCATATTTTTGCCGATTCTTTGGGGGTTTTTTTCATACCATTGTGACCAAACTAAGACAGTCGTAACTTCATCAATTGGGCTTCGAGTGACACAGCCGGGTTGATCTCTTCAGGAATCGATTTGTTAGTTCTTATTAGCAGCTCCAATATATTTCATAAAGAAAGCAGAAAATATTTTGTAAAAGCTCAGCACTTTCAGAGACTTCTATAAAGTTTGTACTGTACATAACACTGACCAAAAAAATATGGTCAGCACACACAATTACAGGAGATTTTATAAACTAATTGACTCCATTAATTTATGTTTCCAGATTTAAAAAACAAACACCTATGGGTTCCTTTTACTAAATGACGCTAGAGATTTTTAGTGTTGACAGGTGAGGTAAATGCTTTGACACTCATAGAATTCCTTTGAGTATAAGCATTTACCTCGCTGGTCCGCGCTAAAAACCTCTAGCGCCATTTAGTAAAATTTGCCATATATGATACATGAAGTACCATTTGTATATTAGGAGATTTTTACAAAATTCAGAGGCATATGCATTTTTGTTTAACACCTTATGCAATTTCCAAAAAATACTTTCAGAAAACATGAAAACTCATGGATAAGAGAAGATAAACCCAAAATAAATATATCACAAAATCAAGAAAGGAAAACAAAGCATACCTTTTACCCACCAATCAAAGGGATTCAATAGGAGAATAAACAACATAATTTAAAAAGTTCTTTATAAGTCAGAATCGCCATTTTTTGAGGTAACATACCTTGACTCACACTGGCTCCCAATACAAGCAAGAATGCTATTCAAATTCTACTGCCTAGTATCTAAAACCATAAATGGAGAACAACCACCTAATCCAAACTACCACAACCAGACATAGAAGAACCCACACACCATTCATGTACCCCCCAATCAGAGACGTCAAACGAAAAAAAACTGTATGATGGCCTTCTAGCCACACAAGCAGCAAAACTAGACTACCAACTCTCCAATTTACTGATAACGACCCCAGACTACTAATCGTTCAGAAAAGAAATAAAAACCTTGCTATTCAAGAAATCCTTGAAGACAAACTAACACCGCAAGAATCGTCCCAATTCTCTGAAGCAACCCACTCTACTCTTTAATTCCTCTGGAAATGCCAGATAACTCCTTTTGTAATCCGCCTTGAACCGCAAGGTAATGGCGGAATAGAAATCACTTATGTAATGCAATTAAAATATTAAATCCTTTGATTTCTGTTCATAGTCTTCCAATAGATGAACATATCCTGCGAAGTGCAGAGGGCGGTGATGAGGACAGTATTAGAATTCAAGAAAGAGTGGGACAGTCATTGAAGATCTATGAGGGAGAAGTTGTGGGAGATACTGCACTGTTTGTTTAAATCAAGATGGGGTTCTTAATCCCTCTAGAAGTATGTTACGCATTACCTAATTCCCTCTATGGTCTGGCTTAATAGCAAAGTACATACAGAGAATATTATGCTTTTCCTTAATATTAATCTGTAGTGCATTTTCCTGGCCTTGGCTACATCCATATTCAGATTTTCATTCACCAACTTTTTGTACGCTTCTATTGGGCGTGGCCTTAACTAACGCATATGTACTTCTAACTAGTTTACCCAGAACCATACGAAAAGCAGGCGTTTTTGTAGAAAAAAATCCACAAAATACTGCACCATGTCCTACATACTATCCATTCCATTAACGTCTCTACAGCCCACGAGTGCCACTCCACCTCAACTGGTAGACGTGTATTCTTGTTCTGCCACCATTTTCTCTCTTTCCACTGGGAGGATGCTGCATATACTGTGTATCGCCACTTACCTTTTCCTAGGCTCCTGCAATGAACTGAACAGCCTCTGACTTGGCAAGTCATTGTTCACTTGCATTGAAACATGGCAGTGATGTCACAAAAGGATAAAAGTGTAGATATGGGGGAAAGGCCAAAGACTAGAGTAAGAAGATCCTGTGCTCTTCCTTACTTAATAAAAGATAGTTTAAGTCATGGTGCAATCTGTTTCACATGCTTGTAAGCCTTGCTTTCGCCATGTTGCAGATGACATCACGTATTTATATGGGATTGTTTGCTTTCTTGGCCTGGGTTTACATATCCCTCCAGGAGGAACAATATTACTCAGCTATGCAACATTAGGCTTCTGTGGCTGCTGCTCTCTACAAAGCCACTAAATCCATATGTTTGGCAATTGAGGCCTGGGTCCTACTTTTCTACCTCTTTCCCCGTAGAGCCAGAGTAGTAAGTCTCAACTGGATAGGGCTTGGATGGTGATCTAACTCAGTGTTTGTTTCTGTCCTTTCCCCTTCATACAAGCATGGATAGTCATGAGGAAGAGGTTGGATCACAACAGCAGCAACTGGATTCCCATCAGGAGCAGCAGCAGCAAGAACCATACCTGGCCAGATCGCAGGCCTCTCAAATTGATCAAGAAGGGACAGATCTGCCATCTACATCACTGGCATGCCCTGTGGTCAACAGCGAGGATGAAGCTAAGAAGGACGAATCCCCTAAAGATCAAGTGACAGCCTACCTTTACAAGCTAGTGGATAGTATATGGTCCTTTGGAACTAAGCAGAGACAGTGTTAAGTGCAGACAGCAGCTTCTTTGAAACTGCTAATAGATCAGGCTATCACCCATGCTTCCTTACCATATATGTAGAAATATCTTCTCCATCAGCCTCCAAGGCCAGATACGCCCACCCTCTCCTTGACTTTCTGACACTCAGGAACATTGAGGAGCCTCTTTGAGGGTAGCACCACATCTGAAAATCTCTCACCACTGAGTGGTTTATCGGAGGATGGGATAAACCATGAGGGACAAAAAAAAAAAAATTAAACTAGACAGTGTGGATTGGTAGACAAGCAATATGCACTGCGAGTTTGGAGATAGGAGAGGGAAAAGGAGAAACAAAATTGCTAATGTGTAATAACCGTCACTATCCTGTCACCTTGCACTTCTGTAAATAAATGTTCTCCTTTTTACTTAAAAGACGTGTTCAATAAATCTGTTTCTTGGAGAGACAGCAGCAGCCTCTGGCAGGTTATATGTCAGCCTCTGAGTCAGAAACAGTATTGCTATTTTCTGTGCTCTCCTCAGGCACTGGTTTTCCTCTTAGAATTGCTCTGTTTTGGAGCGCACCTCTGACAACAAAAAACTGACAGACCTTCTCTGAGCTATAAAGCATTTTCCTCCTTTTATATCTTGGCGATGGGAAATGACTTTTTAGGATGCCAACATTTTGCTGTTGGATAGAGTTGGTGCAACACAAGGCCAAGATGATATCTTTCTTCTGGATAGCCCGGTTAGAAGGACGAGAGCACATCTGAAGGCGTTTAGTGAAGTGGCACTCAGACAAGTGAGGTAAGCACTAAGGGGATGATTCTGTATAGGACTCCGGTCACAGTGGCCGCCTAAGAAGTGGCTGAGAATCGTGAATCGGCGTCCTATACAGAATCACGTCTCTTAAAAAAATAGATGCCTTACTCCCCGATTCTCTAATCAGAGCCCAAGTCGTAGGTGCCCGTTACAGAACTGCACCTCAAATATTACAATTTGACGTGGCTGGTTAAGCTGATTATGGCAAGGGAATCCACAATCAGCTGAGCTGTGTACGGCAGGGAACCCCCAACAAGTACTCCTGAAATCAGCAGGATGTATGCCCACTCCCTCCTGCTACTGACCCTCCTGAACAGCTAATACCCCCCGGAATCCGAGAGTGTCAGGAGGGATGCCCACTCCATCCTGCCACCAGCCCCTTGGATCCTATGAAACCCCCATTGAAGACTAGCTAGAGGAATGCCCACCCACCTGCCGCCAGTCCCTTCAATCCCCTGAAACCCCCATTGAAGACTGGCAGAAGGGATATCCACTCTCTCCTGTTGACACCCCATGAAACCTCAGACATCCCCAACTGCTGACACCTCCTGAATGTCAAAAAAACCCCAACACTCCCCAAACCACCAGACCCCACCACACACCCCTAAGCCCACCCTGATACCCTGTACCGAAGAAAGGCAGGCCAGAGAGATGCGCACTCCCTCCAGCCAGCAGACCCACCTCTTCAAAATGGTGAGCCTTCGCCTTCCCAGTGCATCCTGGGATGAACCAGGGAGGAACCTAAGGGCTTCACTGGCTCAGATGTCTAAAGTTCCTCCCATAGGAGGGCCTTTAGACACCTGAGCCATTCAGGGCCATAGGCCTCCTTCCTGGTACATGCTGGGATGCAATGGGCATGGCCTAAGACTCCAATTGGCCAGATAGGCATGGAATCCGGAAGTGACATCCGAGAGAGCTGACACTGACGCAGGCAGCAAGTTCGTGATGCTGCTTACACCGAGGAAATTAAAGAGGGAAGGGAAGGGGCAAATGCGCACGGCAGGGGGGATTGGGAAGGAGCAGAGGTGAAAAGGACAGTGCCGGCACCCCAACTAAGATGGCACCCAGGGAGGACCGCTCCCCCCCTTACTATTCCACTGACCATATATATTTATTTATTTATTCCATTTGTGCTTCGCACATACCTATACAAGCTCTTGGCGATATTACAGAGGAAGGGGGTCATAAGAGGGTAGGGAGGACAATGGAGGGCAGCAAGATACAGGAGGATATATCATATAGCATGAAGAGAAACAGGAGAGGGAGATAGAGAAGTAAGTCCAGAGCAGCATCGCCAGGAGATGATCATCTGGTGGGCACAAAGGTGGTAGGATCAGGAGCTATAGGCATCGGTAAGTAAAAAGGTTTTAAAACCAGATTTAAACTTGACAAAGGATTATTCTTAGTAAGGCAGGAAGAGCATTCCGGAGGGTGGGGCCAGAGACACTAAAGATCCTGGTCCAATCACGTCATAGCAGATGGTACAGAATGACGGGGGGTCACTACGTAGTTGCTCTGGGACGAGTGAAGCATTCTAGATGGGACGTAGGGAATAAGGAGGCAAGAAAGCAAGAGCGGGATACCCGAGTGACGTATTTTGTGTACCAGTCACAGCAATTTAAAGGTGTGTGCCAGCAGCACATGCCATAGGAAGGCGTGCTTAAATGTTTGGGAAAATGATGCCATCTATACTTGCTGTAAGCTAACCTCTGGATTCTATATAAGGGGCCCAAATTTGGGAGCTGATCTCACTGGCATTTGACAAGAATTATTTATTGAGTGCCAATGATTTAAATATTGGAGTTAATGAGCACTGAATTAGCACTAATGATCCGGGTGCCAATCTGGCTGTACGCTATACTGTAAAAATAGGGCACTTAAATTGGACCGTATGCAACTCAGAAAAGGACGTAGCTCTGGAACGGGCACGGACGGGTCGGGGCATTCACAAAAAAAGCATTCAGTGTTATGGAATAGTGGTGAGCGGTGCCCAAATTGAGCACCAGAGTTTATAAACAATTCAAAACACTGGGAATTAGTTTGTATATCAGACACTCTTAAATCCAAATGCTCAGAACTAATATCTGTTCAATAAAAAGCCATACTTAAACCACAAAAATGAAAAAAAATAAAATAAAAGCCTAAATAAAGTAGGTCTTAGGAATGCAGAAAAGATGGGGCGGGGGGGGGGGTTCTCTCTTTAATGATTGCCTGGGATTTGAACACTAATCCTCTGCACTAGGGGCTAAGACTCTAACCCAGGAGTGCCCAAATGGTCGATCGACCAGCAGATCGCAAAGGCAATATGAGTCGATCGCGTTGCCTTTGCGATCTTGTTCTTCCTGCCTCACCGAGCCAGGCCAGGCACGTACAAGTGCAGGACCCACAAGCCTTCACCTCTGACGTGAATTCTGACTTCGGAGAGGAAGTTCTGGGCCAGCCAATCGCTGCCTGGCTGGCCTGGAACTTTGAGGGAGGGGGGAAGGCTTTTGGGCCCGGCGCTTGTACTGGAAAGCAGGGAGAAATTGGCGTGGTGGCTTGGGGAAGGGGTGGGCAGTGAGAGAGAAAGGATCATGGAAGTGGAGAAATTGGCACGATGGCATGAAGGGGGCAGGGGGAGAGAGAAAGAAAGACAGGCAGGCAGGGGGAGAGAGAAAGACAGAAATAAAAAGGGGGGCAGGGGGAGAAAGAAAGACAGAAATAAAGCAGGGAAGAGAGAAAGAGAGACAGAAAGAAAAGGGGAGGGGGCAGAAAGAAAGAAATTTTAGATTTACAGAAGAAGGAAGTGCAATCAGAGACTCTTGAAATCACCAAAGGTAGGAAAAATTATTTTATTTTCAATTTAGTGATCAAAATGTGTCCGTTTTGAGAATTTAAATCTGCTGTTTATATTTTGCACTATGGCCTCCTTTTGCTAAACCATGATAGTGTTTTTTAGCGCAGGGAGCTTATGAGCGTCAGGAGCTGTGAGGGGCATTCTGCGCAGCTCTCTGCGCTAAAAACCGCTATCGTGGTTTAGTAAAAGGAGATGGGGGTATATTTGTCTATTTTTATATAATTGTTACTGAGGTGACATTGCATATTTTAAAGTCATCTGCCTTGACCTTTGAAACCCCCCCCCCCCCGAATACTAATGATAATTAACATTTTATCTGCGTACAGTGTGCTTTGTGTTTTTTTTAATTTTATTGTTGGTAGATAATTTTGACTTGGTCATTTTAAAAGTAGCTCGCAAGCCAAAAAAGTGTAGTCACCCCTGCTATAACCCCTCTCAGTATATGAGGACTTATTTCATAAGTGCAAAGACCAGTGGATTCGAGCACCATCAGGGCATCACTACATTTCAACAGTTATTCATATTTCAATACTAAAGCTGAATATGACCTGTAAGTTGGAGTTGTTTCTTTGGTGTGAAAGCATGAGGAAGTGGCTGCAGTAAAACAGAAGCGTTTGCCATATTTTTTTATAGTATGGGTTTTTTTGGATTCTCATTATCAGACTGATGTATAAATGTATAAAACTTGGCTCTTGGTGGATGTTCTGTTATGTGTGATTTGTCAATAAATATTATTGAACTAAAAATAGTTTTTCACTTATTGAGAGAAGTTAGTGCAGGGGTTAGAGTCCTGGCCTTTAGTGCAGACATTTAGGCCTGGATTCTGTAAACGGCGTCCCGCTTGTAGGTAGCGGTAGGCATCCTACCGCTGTCTAACCAGCCAATCAGGAAGCACGTTTTTAGAAAAAAAGATCCCGAGGAAGACTGCCTACATCAGGGGTGTCCAATGTCGGTCCTCGAGGGCCGCAATCCAGTCGGGTTTTCAGGATTTCCCCAATGAATATGCATTGAAAGCAGTGCATGCACATAGATCTCATGCATATTCATTGGGGAAATCCTGAAAACCCGACTGGATTGCGGCCCTCGAGGACCGACATTGGATACCCCTGGCCTACATTGAAGGCACCTCCGGTAGCCTAGGGAAGCGCACAAGCCCGCCTAAGCTTGCCTAAGGCTAGGCGCAGGTGTGGTTTGGCCTGGAAGTAACCTTAGGCAGACCTAGGCGGCTGTTCGTGTCTTCCTAGGCCAGCAGGAGATGCGTACAATGTAGGCCAGCAAAATGTCCAACCCCTTATGCCCAGAACCTCACCCCCACCTCCCCACCTCCCCATAGATTGAGTAGACCCCCTGGACCCCCCAGACCCTCCCTCTACCACCCCGTACCCCCACTCAAAGCCGTCCTAACCTCCCAACCCCCTCTAACCTTGTAAGTTGGCCGGCTGGACAGGTCCTCCATCCCTCCGTCCGTCCGTCCGGCCTGGCCCTTCTCGGTGCATTGTGGGATGCACTGGGGATGTGCCTAAGGGCCTGATTGGCCCAGGCACCTAAGGTCCCGCCCATAGGAGGGGACTTAGACACCTGGGCCAACCAGAATCTTAGGTTGGCCCATGTGCCTATGGGCGGGGCAGGGAGATCCCTTGCCACAATAAACTCAGCAGGAACTCGATTCTCTAACCAGCATCTGTAACATGGATTTCGGTTAGAGAATTGGGTTCATTTTAGGCAGGCTTAGGCACGATTCTGTATAGGACATCTATCAGCATAGAACTTCATGGTCCTGCGGTATATAAACTGTTATTATTATTATTAATTTGTTCCAGAAGCATGCTTGTAATCTAAAGCACTCATATATCAAAGCAAATTTCCCCATAAGAAATAATGGAAACTCAGACGATTCGTTCCACAACCCAAAAACTTTAATACAAAATACTATACGTACTCGTATTGCAAGACTTTGCTTGTTTAGAACAGTCACGACACTCCTGCAGCGTCAGAGAAAGAAGAACCATCGGCTCAGTTGTGATGTGTGTATACTGTACGTACTTGTATATCAAGACCTTGCTTGTTTATCAAGTTAAAATTTAATAAAATATTTTGCTTGTCTTGCAAAACACTTACAAACCAAGTTACTTGCAATCCAAGGTTTTACAGTACCTTCAAATGCCACTTTTATAACTGATTCATTATTCAAATCTTAGCATTTATTCTTTAAATTACTTAAATTCCCTTCTACATCAAATTCACGCGTAGGCTCAAAACGTGGAAGGCCACAGGGGTCATGGCCTCCCCCAAAATTGGTGGTCAGAAGTGTCAGTTATGGCTGCGCACCCCCCACCCGCGTCCTCCTGGCCACTGTAATTGCTGCTGCAGAATGAAGAGTTACGGGGCAGGCGTGCTCGTTGATGCTGCCTGGCAGCTGCCCAAAGATTTAAAATTACAGCGACCAGGGAAGATAGATGGGGGAGTCGTGAGCTGGAGAGAGAGGTTGTGCCGCAGGATCCTACTGGGGCTAGACCTAAACTTTTGCCCCCCACCCCGCCTATTAATTCTTGTATATCCCAATAACTGTAAAAAAAACAAAAAAAAACCAGGGAAATTATCCTTTAAGAAACAGAATGAGGGTTGTTATAATGTATAAAATATTTTTATTTTTGAATGCACTGGTAAAATATGATGATTTCTGCTGACATATTGGCATATCTAAATAATGAACCATATCAGTATCATAATGAATTGGGAATTGAATATTTTCATTAGATGTGCTCATCCATCTAGAAAAATGATTTAATTCTATCTCATTCCTAGTCCATAATGCAGAAATATAATCTGTAAACATGCACCCTATATAAATATTTGATGCAAAAGGAGATTGCACTATCCATTCTTATTCAGATTTTGCCGTTTATAGATGGGCAATTGAGGTGCAAATGTAGCACCCATTAACGTACCTGAAATTTGCAAATCATTCAAGTTCAAGTCCAACTTTAGTTTTGTTTGATAAACCACCATGGAGAAGAACCAGTTCACAATTCAAAAATGACAGAGAAGCTCAAAAAACCAGAAAGGAGAAATAGTGAAAGCAAGCAAGAGGCATTCTTGTCGAAATAATACATTTTCTTTCAAAGCTAACCTGGCAGAACTTAATAAGAAATAAGAGGAATCAGATGTGCTCAGAGTCTTCTGTCTAAAGTACAGGTGTCAAAGTCGGTCCTCGAGGGCTGCAATCCTGCCAGGTTTTCAGGATTTCCCCAATGAATATGCATGAGATCTATTAGCATACAATGATAGCTGTGCATGTAAATAGATCTCATGCATATTCATTGGGGAAATCCTGAAAACCCAGCAGGATTGCATCCCTCGAGGACTGACTTTGACACCCCTGGTCTAAAGCATCTTCTGTTACCAATAAAGCTTCATCTTGAGGAATTGATATATATATACAGTGAAGAAATACCTATGTGACCATGATGAAAGGATGTTCAAATTCCACTTCTGCAAGCTTTAGTAAAAATATGCGCGAGGGGGCCGCTGAAAAGTTGCCAATCCAACGAAGTTGGGGCAACCTCCATCGAGGGCTATACACTTAGGCCCGGATTCTGTAAGCGGTGCCTAAAAAATAGGCACCGGCTGCGTGTCAATCACACTTACCCCCTCTTCTACGAAACCATACTAGCGTTTTTTAGCCCGTGCTGCTCCCAACGCTCTTTGAGTTTCTATGAGCGTCGGGAGCAGCGCGGGCCATTCAACGCAGCTCTCTGCGCTAAAATACGCTAGTGCGGTTTCGTAGAAGAGGGGGGTTAGGCACCGTTTATGTTTATTGGAAGCTTCTATACCGCTACTAATGGCTGGGGAGTCAATTCAGAATTGCGGCTAGCAGCGCATATGTAAAAACTTAGGGTTCCTTTTACAAAGGTGCGCTAGTGTTTTTAACGCACGCACCGGATTAGCACGCGCTAGCCAAAAATCTACCGCCTGCTCAAAAGGAGGCAGTAGCGGCTAGCGCGCATGGCAATGTAGCGCGCGCTATTTCGCGTATTAAGGCTCCAGCGCGGCTTTGTAAAAGAAGCCTGCAATGTGGGCGAGGGTTTTGAAGACCTACATTTTAGGTGCCTAAGTTTTGGAGCAATGCGCTTAGTGGCACTTAAGTCACGCCCCACTCATGAAAACACCCCCTTAGGCACCACTAAACGCCATGCAATAATCTTTTATAGAACTGGATAGGCGTCTTTTGCACAATTTTTTTTTTCTTCTTTTATTGAGCCTATTAAAGGTATTTTGCCAGGTAAGGCTCCATTTAACCAAGCTGTGTAAGAACATAAGAAACGCCATCTCCGGAACAGACCCTAGGTCCATCAAGTCCGGCGATCTGCACATGCGGAGGCCCCACCAGGTGTACCCTGCCATAGGTTTGGTCCCCATATCGCTCTAAGCTTCTCGTAAATAGAAATGCATCTAGCTTACCCTTATCCATGTCACTTCATGCCACTCATAAGGAGATGTGCATCTAGTTTGCTTAATGCTGTGTGCTATTCCGATGCTCATGAGCATCGGAGCAGCGCAGAGCATTCAGTTTGCCGGCCGGCACTAAATAACACTTTTGTAGTTTTGTAAAAAGGGAGTGTGTGTGTGTGGGGGGGGGGGGGAGTGGAATTTCTGTGCACTTCCCCTGAAGAAACTATTAAAAAGTGAAAAGGGTTTGACCTCTGTTGGAAGAGAAGATAAGTGCATGGTTATTTGAAGATTGCTGCATGCTTAATATGAAATTCATCGCATGCTCATATATCAATGTGGTTACTCATTCACCTTTGAAGATTACTACTTTTTATTTTTCAGTATTTATGTACTGCCTATCAAAGTTATCTAAGCATTTTCCCTCGCTGTCCTGGTGGGTTCACAATCTATCTAATGTACCTGGAGCAATGGGAGATTGAGTGACTTACCCAGGGTCACAAGGAGCAGTGTGGGATTTGAACCCACAACCTTAGGGTGCTGAGGCTGTTGCTATAACCACTACTCCACGCCTTCTTCCTTCCTATGAACGCATGCAAGTACTAGTAGTAATGAAAAACACAAAAAGACAAAAATATAAAAATAGCATAATAAAATGCATGAAAGCATTTATTAAAAATTCAACACGCAGAGGTTTTTTGACCAGTGATAAGATCCCTAAACCCTAAATGCAGGCGTCTTTCAACTGACGTGACATCTGTGGCTTTTTCCTCTGGCGTATAAAATTACCTCATTCAATACACACAGGACTTCTTTAACTAAGCTGCGGTAGCTTTTTCAGCGCACGCTGCAGATTAGCGCGCCCTAACCCCCCGCACTACGCGGAAAAACTAACGCAAGCTCAATGGAGGCGTTAGCGTCTAGCGCACGCGGCATGGTAGCGTGCGCTAAAACCGCTAGCGCAGCTTAGTAAAAGGAGCCCACAGTGCGTTCACATCATTAGCTGTTCAAAAAAGTTGACATTATACAGTATATTCTCTCAAAAAGTATCAAAACAAGACAACAATTCTATCAAAAAAATATTTTGAAGAAACACATAAGCACATAAGCACATAAGCAATGCCTCTGCCGGGTCAGACCTGAGGTCCATCGTGCCCAGCAGTCCGCTCACGCGGCGGCCCAACAGGTCCAGAACCTGCGTAATAATCCTCTATCTATACCCCTCTATCCCCTTTTCCAACAGGAAATTGTCCAATCCTTTCTTAAACCCCAGTACCGTGCTCTGCCCTATTACATCCTCTGGAAGCGCATTCCAGGTGTCCACCACCCGCTGAGTAAAGAAAAACTTCCTAGCATTTGTTTTGAATCTATCCCCTTCCAATTTTTCCGAGTGCCCTCTTGTTCTTTTATGTTTTGAAAGTTTGAAGAATCTGTCTCTCTCCACTTTCTCTATGCCCTTCATGATCTTGTAGGTCTCTATCATGTCTCCTCTGAGTCTCCGCTTTTCCAGGGAGAAGAGCTCCAGCTTCTCCAATCTTTCAGTGTATGAAAGGTTTTCCATGCCCTTAATCATTCGTGTCGCTCTCCTCTGGACCCTCTCAAGTATTGCCATATCCTTCTTAAGGTGTGGTGACCAATACTGAACACAGTACTCCAGGTGCGGGCGCACCATTGCCCGATACAACGGCAGGATGACTTCTTTTGTTCTGGTCGTAATACCATTCAGGAGGGTTTTCTAATGTTTTATGCATTAATGGACGTTTTGTATTCACTAACAAAAATGCTCTTTAAATATTAAAATGCCATTCAATAAATCTTTCTTAGTGGTTGACAAAATAATTGATATTAATTTGATTGTCAGGTCCA
Organism: Geotrypetes seraphini; assembly: GCF_902459505.1. NCBI lineage: Eukaryota > Metazoa > Chordata > Amphibia > Gymnophiona > Dermophiidae > Geotrypetes > Geotrypetes seraphini. The sequence continues at coordinate 376,442,456 of NC_047086.1, forward strand.
TAGCTAATTTTATAGCAGTTTTAATCAGTCAGCTATTGCTTTATTTCTGTAATGTAATCATCTCTATTCTGAATCACTGTCACTTCTCTGTTATTTTTGCTCCATCAAAAATTACAAAGACCAGGAGAAACTCAAAATTATAGGGAAATACTTTTTTATTCAGACCATACCATACTATACATTTTCTTCTATATCGTAAGTTTTGGCAAGTTTACAAGATTTCGAACCTGTGGTCATGAACAATGAATTATAGGTTTGAAGAAGTAGAAATGTCTTTGCATTTTGAATCAAAAGCTTGAAGAGATGAGTCTTTAGCATTCTCCTAAAGTTGTATTATGTGTCCTGTTGACGCAGGTGTGGTAGGAGGCTATTCCAGATTTTGGGGACTTGGAACACAAAAGAGGTTTCATATAACTTTTTTTAGTGTACATGCAAAGGTGAAGGTAAAGCTAGCTTAAAATGCGTCAATCTCGCGTTGAAAAGAGAGTTTGTAACATTGATGTCCGAGATTAGTCCTGTAGAATTAGAAAAAGTTCAAAGAAGAGCAACCAAGATGATAAAGGGAATGGATCTCCTCTCGTATGTGAAAAGGCTAAAGAGGTTAGGGCTCTTCAGCTTGGAAAAGAGAAGGCTGAGGGAACATATGATGAAGGTATACAAAATCCTGAGCGACGCAGAATGAGTAAAAGTGAATCTTTTTTTTTTTTTTTTTTTAACTTTAAGATAGTACAAAGACTTTGGAAAGCTCAATGAAATTACATGGAAATACTTTTTTTTATATGTCTTTATTGATTTTCCATTACTAAGAAAAAGTGCAACACAATATTCATATCAGTAACCATAACAACAAAGCACTTAAATTTGATCAATAATATAAGCCCTCCCCTACCCCACAATGACATCGAGGAATCGCACTAAAGATATAACCCTCCCCTCCCTCCCCCCGGATGTGTATGAATTATGCCAGCAAAAAGAAGGATAAAAGAACTATAACAACTGTACAAAAGACGTCAGTGGACCCCAAATTAAGTTAAATATCTTAGAATGTCCTGGTATGTTGGCATTCGTTTTCTCATACCTATAGCTTAAACATAAGCTCGCCCACCAAAAAGAAAAATTCAGTCAATCACAATTTTTCCAATTGCGAGTTATCTGGATGGCTACCCCAGTCATAATCAGAAAAAGCCAGCATTTATAGCGGTCCATGGGGGGCTTAATATACAGTAATGTTCCACATATTACTACCTCAAAAGTCAATGGAATTGTAGATTCCAATATGAGATTAATCTGTCCCCATATCGACTTCCAAAAGTTAAGTATCAAAGGACAATAGAAAAACAGATAATCCAGTGTCCCAATGTCTAGATGACAATGCCAGCATCTATTAGATTTAGAACTGTCTAACTTTTGTAACCTAACAGGGGTCCAAAAAGATCTATGTACCAAGAAAAACCAGGTTTGTCTCACAGATGCTGACGCTGTACATCTCATCCTCCAAGTCCAAATACGTGGCCATCGAGACACAGAAATATACTGCTTTATCGCGATGCTCCAAATATTTCTAAGACTAGATTTTGGTTTTATATTCAAGAATTCAGATAACAATTTATCCTACCTGGCAGCCTGATGTCCTAAAAAATCTGTCTGAAAGCATAGGACCTGCAAGCTATAATGATTTTTTAAATTTTCGCCAATCAGGGAACCCACTCTGAATGGCCTGCTTCAACTGCAAACACCTATAATTTTGAGACTTTGAAATACCGAATACCTGTTGCAGTCGTGAAAAATCAAGCATTTTACCTTTTGATAAAACATCTTCCAATGTATGTAAACCTGCTTGCATCCAGTTCTTCCAGAAGATTACAGAGCCACCAATTTGAATCTTGGAGTTTAGCCATAAGGATTGATAAGTGGATTTCTCTATTGGAATATCTGTCAATTTGTTAATAAATTTCAAAGTTTTCCAGGTGTCAAATAAAATACTATTGTCCTTAACGTATCTTGGTAACTTGATACTCAACACCTGAAACAATTGTAAAGGGGACATAATTTGCTACTCTAAGTACAACCAATCAGGGAGATGTTCCATAAGTTCAGGAAGGATCCAATACATACCCTGAAGCAGTTTATAGGCCTGATGATACCTATGGTCTAACATCTGTCTTCCCCTTCCTATGGTCTGGGATCTTTATCCTCCCCTTCCCACAGTCTGGCATCTCTCTCCCCTCCTTCCTTTCCCTCCTCCTCACTTTTTGGTCTGGCATCTATCTATCTTTCCCTTTTCCTTCCCCTCCCCCTATCTTAGTCTGGAATCTATCCCTCCTCCTTCCTTTCCCTAGTCTAACATCTTTCTCTTCTTTCACCCTTCCCCATCCCTTAACATCTCTCTCTTTCCCTTCCCCCTCTCCTGTGTTTTGGCATCTCTAACTGCCCCTTCCCTTTCTTTCCCTGCCCGGGGGTGGAGGGGGCGAGGCTGCAGGGGACTCTGGATAAATGTGTGGGCCACACGAGCTTTACAATGAAGACAGGAATGGCAGGGAACTCCGGATAGATGTGCAGGCCTTGCAGTGAAGCCGGGGGGAGGGGGAGGAGGAGGATGTCAGGGGGCTCTGGATAGGTGCATAGGCTTTGCAATGAAGATGGGGGAGGTGGCAGAGTACTCCTGATAGGTGCACAGGCCTCGCAATGACTGTTGTAAGGTTTCCAGATGTCCAGTTTCCCTGGACAAAAATATCAAAATACAAAAGCCACCAGAACTCCTTACAGAGTCCTCAAAAAGAAGACATGTCAAAGGGAAACCCTACCCTACCCATGCTGTCTTGCAAACTATTACTGCTATCATACCCACAGCCAGGGTTTGTGGATGTGAAATAATGGTAGGGGAGGCAGGTTAAGAACATAAGAATTGCCGCTGCTGGGTCAGACCAGTGGTCCATCGTGCCCAGCAGTCCGCTCCCGTGGCAGCCCTTAGGTCAAAGACCAGTGCCCTAACTGAGACTAGCCTTACCTGCGTATGTTCTGGTTCAGCAGGAATTTGTCTAACTTTGTCTTGAATCCCTAGAGGGTGTTTTCCCCTATAACAGCCTTTGGAAGAGCGTTCCAGTTTTCTACCACTCTCTGGGTGAAGAAGAACTTCCTTACGTTTGTACGGAATCTATCCCCTTTTAACTTTAGAGAGTGCCCTCTCGTTCTCTCTACCTTGGAGAGGGTGAACAACCTGTCTTTATCTACTAAGTCTATTCCCTTCATTATCTTGAACGTTGCGATCATGTCCCCTCTCAGTCTCCTCTTTTCAACGGAGAAGAAGCCCAATTTCTGTAATCTCTAATAATTATGATAAGCTTATATTTGCAGGAAAACATGGGTTCATTTTCTTTAAAATAGGTGTTTTTTTTTTAAATGAGAATCATAAGGTATAATTTGTTCATCAAAGATTTAGGAATTTCAATCTTTGAATTTAATTAAGGCCTTTTCTTCACAGTCTATGCAGACATTGCATTGTTTTAAAGTGATTGCCCATTGTAATAGGATTTTGACTACTTTTTGAGTGAAGTTTCCAAGTAGTTAATAATTTTTCGCATAGAAATATAACATATCCCCCCCCCAGGAAAAAAATAGAATAAAAAAGCCTGGTCACGTTGAATTTGTAACATGGGTACCAACAGAACAAACACATACCAGGAGATACATAGATTTAATTTAGTTTAATTTGTATTAAATTACACTTTTATAGCCCACTTAACCATTGTTATAGCTCAAGGCATGGTACATCAAGATCATTAAAAGGTTACAATAAAACTAGATAACATAGGATTATCTTGGTCTTAAAACGAAAAAAGCCCCTTTTACAATCACAGAGCTCATAACCCCAATTATCTAACTGAACAAAGATGCTGTCTAAATGATAAACCAGCAGAGATCTATGTTATTTATGATAAAGTGCAATATTTCTTTAAAAAGTATGGGCTTCTTTTATCGAGGCGCGATACGGGAGTTAGCACGTCGGACATTTCATCACGCGCTAACCCCCGTGGCAAGCCAAAATACTAATGCCTCGTCAATGGAGGCGTTAGCTGCTGGTGCGGCAGGTGGTTTAACGTGTGGTATTCCGCGGCATGTAAACAGTTGTTCAAGGAGGAAAAGTCTCAGAACCCCATTAGGGAAAAACCTTCTCTAACTAGAAAAGGTATAGATAGCATCATCGGCATAAAAACCTCCTCTCTCCTGTGTAACAGCTGATGTTTAGATATGTACCTCTTAGTGTCCATCATAAGTGAATGCGATCCAAACAAACTGTTGATTGCTGCACGAAAAACTTATCTGTGACTTTGTTCAGGCTCAGGTTCCCGCCCCCTCCGACGATGGCCAAACAGCATTTCGCCAGAAGGCTGCTTCAGGGATGGGGATATAGGCACTAAGGCCCGGATTCTATAAACTACGTCCTGATTGTAGGCAGCTGTAGGCGTCCTACAGCTGTCTAATCAGCCAATCGGGAGGAACGTTTTCTAAAAAAATTCTCCCCTATTTTGAAGGCGCCTCCAGAGCCTAAGAAGGCCCGCAAGCCTGCCTAAGCTCACAGGGGTGGGTGGGGGAGTCTTTCGGCAGATAGTTTAGGGGGTGGGGAGGAGGGGAGATTGGTGTCCGTAGCCGCAGCCACTATACTAATTGTGGCAGGGAGATCCCTTGCCGTGATTATGTATAGCGGCCACGTCTATAGTAACCCAGTTCTGTAACTGGCGTCTGTAACATGGATGTTGGTTGCAGAATCGGGTTTAGTTTGGGTGAGTGTAGGCTCGATTCTTTATAAGACGCCTGTCCCGGGCATCCTATACAGAATCAGGGCCTAATAGTGCTCATTGCCCGCACCATATTCCATGCTACTGACCTAGGGCAAGTAGTGGCTTCTCTTGTGTCTGCCTCAATAGCAGACTACAGACTTTTCCTCCAGGAACTTGCCAAACCTCACTACCCTAACTTATCTTAACACATCCTCCAGCAAGAATATTCAGAGACTAACTATTCCTTGCATGAAAAAAAAAAATTCCTCCTATTGGTTTTAAAGGCATTTCCATGTAACTTCATTGAATGTCCCCTAGATTTTGTCATTTTTGATGGAATGAAAATTTGATTCACCTTTACCCGTTGTACACCATTCAGGATTTCATAGATCTCATCCATATGTTTATTAAAATCTTTCTATACCGCCTATCAAGCCAAAAAGGATCAAAGTGGTTTTCATCACAACTTAATCATATTTAAGAAAGGAACTCCATTAGAAAATAGGAAAGGAAAGAAATTAACATTTCTAAAACATATCCACTAAAACTGTTGTATGAAATAAATAAATCCAAATCAACACGAATCAGTACAAATTAATGCAGATTGCGGTCCCCATTCCAGTCTTCAATTCGAGAGAGCCATTTGAAAAAAATTTGCATTTAGATGCCTCTTAAAATTTTGACATGATTCTTCCGTCCTTAACTCTACTGGTAAATTGTTCCACAATATTGAAACTAAGTAGAAAAATGCACCATTTCTGGTTGAGGCAAGGTGAGCCTTTGAGATATGGGGGAACAGCTACTTTAATGTCATTTAAAGATCTCAACGAGCGACTAGATGTGTAGAATAACATTAGATTAGAAAGATATAATGGTTGTAACGCAAATAATGCCCTATGTGCTTGACTGTTGAGAGGGATCATTGTAGGGAGAGTGGAGATGTTTGACTATTGAGAGGGATGATGGGTAGGGAAAAGAAAGAATAGTGGGAAAATTCCACTTGTTCTGTTTTCCTAATAAGAGGTATGTTCAGTGGAGTAGCAAGGGTAGGAGGTTCCTGGGGTGGTGGCGCCTCGCTCTCTTCTCCGACCCCTGCCGCACATGCACTTCCCTTCCCCCGTTACCTCTTTCACTTCACCGGTGTAAGCAGTATCTCCAAGCAGCTGACTGTGCCGGCCTGGGCTCTCCCTCTGATGCTACTTCCTAGTCTCATGGGGGAGGGGTGGGAAAGGACCAGGGGGGCAGAGAGGAGGAGAGGTGCCGGCACTCTCAGCAAGACGGCACCTGGGGAGGTCCGCCTCCCCCCCCCCCTCTTATTACACCACTGAGTGTGTTGGTGTTCTAGGGATTGGTGTAATATTTACAATGTAGTGTTGTATATGTTCTGTGGCAAGTAACAGGGGGTGTGGCTACTGTGAGGGAGTGGCTAATAGGGGGGTGGAGCCATGAGTAGTCAGTCTATCCCCTATGTTGGCCATATATGAGTGCAACACCTTTTATTCCTAGGAAATAAAACACTGGGTATAGCAAAAGTAATTAACATAGGGTGGTCTCTCGTTCCATAACTTTAGACATACAGTACTTGTTTTGAATCTATTGAGAATAGCTAATATAAGATAACAAAAACACAAAGCAACCAACATCACCTAAGACCACTGTCATCTGTAGCATCTTAGATCACAGTCATCTGTACCATCCAATTAAATGTTTCTCTTCGTTTCTTGTAGCTATTGGAGTTGGAAGCACCGAATGCAATTTACCAAGAATAAGAGAGAGTGCCTTTTAAATTTCACCTCATGATCTAGAGCTGGCGATGAGAAAGAAATATGGAGGCTCTACAACTCTTGAGAACCCATAAAGCATTGTGCCTGTTTTAGCATTTATCAATTTTTAACCACTGCTACACGGCTTCAAGCTATCAATTATTTTGAGGCTCAGTGAGGGACTCAGAGCTATACCAGATAAACCAGAAATCAATTTTACTGCCTTGTGGCTGGTTTCTAAATATGACTCTCACCACGGCTAAAACAAATAAGCTGAGCTTGTTTTTATTTTTTATTTTTATTATCTGTATGTATATTATAGCCAGAACTGTCACTTCTATCTTGTATGAATATTTCAAATTTAAAATAAAAACAATCTGTTATTTTTTATAGGTTCCTTCAAGTGCTCTCTCGACGCTTGGCTGAATAAATTCCTTAAGCTGTAGCAGTGAATGTGAGAAGGAAAGAAACATTTCTGCTGTTTAGTTTTTAAATTGTGATAAACTGATTCGGGAAAACAATTTCTGAGAATTAAGTTCTTTTTTTTTTTTCAAAAAATATTTTTATTGAATTTAAATAAATCATTACAATTGAATACTAATACAATATAACTAATTAAAAATACAAAATTATTGGATAAATAAAATTATATAACTAAGCTGAACCTAGGCTCCAAAAGCATTCCAAAAGCATCTGAAAACCTGGCTTTTCTCCAAAACGTAAAGCTATCTATTTAAAATGTAAAGCTAGCTATCCTCTTCATAACCTCTAATTTCTTATTATGTCCTTCCCTCATTTATTGAATTTACCTGTAAACCGTGCCGAGCTCTATCTTTATGGAGATGATGCAGTATACAAACTTAAGGTTTAGTTTAGTTTAGTTTCTCTTCCTCTCTTTTTTTTCTCTCTCTCTCTCTTCCTCTCTCTTTTTATCCTCTCTCTCTCTCTCTTCTTCTCTCTCTTTTCCTTCTCTCTCTCTTCTTTTTTCTCTCTCTTTTTTCTACCTCTCTCTCTCTTTTTTTCTCTCTCTTCCTCTCTTTTTTTTTCTCTCTCTCTTCCTCTCTCTTTTTCTCTCTCTCTCTCTCTCTTTTTTTCTCTCTCTTCTTCTCTTCTTTTTTCTCGCTCTCTTTTTTCTACCTCTCTCTCTCTTTTTGTCTCTCTCTTCCTCTTTTTTTCTCTCTCTCTCTCTTCCTCTCTCTTTCTCTCTCTTCCTCTCTCTCTTCTTTTTTCCTCTTTCTCATTCTCATTAAAAGGCATTATGTATGCAGGTAAATTAGGGATATCCCTTTTCTTCAAATTCACTGAGCTTTGGAATAACCTCCCTGCCCTGTTGCTGAACCTAGGCTCATTCCAATTATTCTGAAAGCATCTGAAAACCTGGCTTTTCTCCAAAACGTAAAGCTATCTATTTAAAATGTAAAGCTAGCTATCCTCTTCATAACCTCTAATTTCTTATTATGTCCTTCCCTCAATTATTGAATTACCTGTAAATCGTGTCGAGCTCTATCTTTATGGAGATGATGCGGTATACAAACTTAAGGTTTAGTTTAGTTTAATTTAAATATCAGGGTTGTCATAACATAATGAAAACACAAACATTACAAATCTTACTCCTTCATATTCAATAAGCAGTTCCAAATCTTTTTAAATTTCTTCATATTGCCACACTCCCAGAATAATTATCTGATAAGTTAGTGGTTCTCTTTTGGCTAATAAATTTGACACTGTTGACCATATCTTATTCAAATACGATGCAACATATGGACATTTAAATAACATATGTTCTAAAATTCCAATTCCTACTTTACAGGACCAACAACAATTTCCTTTAGAATTATTTATTTCAATTTTCTATACCGTTCTCCCAGGAGACCTCAGAATGGTTTACATGAATTTATTCAGGTGCTCAAGCATTTTTCCCTGTCTGTCCTGGTGGGCTCACAATCTATCTAATGTACCTGGGGCAATGAGGGGATTAAATGACTTGCCCAGGGTCACAAGGAGCAATGTGGGTTTGAACCCACAACCCCAGGGTGCTGAGGCTGTAACTTTAACCACTGCGCCACTCTAGAAATCAAAATGTAATAAAAGTGAGCCAAGTATAGAACAATCAAGCCATTGCGACATCATGGCTGAGATTGGCTCTTAGGTATTGGTGGAATGAGGCATTATGATGTCACAATACCAGCTCTGGTTATCAAAGGCTGAAGCTTTCAATTTTCTGTACTGTTCTCCCAGGGGAGTTCAGAACAGTTTCTTATTCAGGTACTCAAGCATTTTTTCCTCTCTGTCCTGGTGGGATCAGTCTATCTAATGTACCTGAGACAATGGGGGGATTAAGTGACTTGCCCAAGTTCACAAGGAGCAGCGTGAGTTTGAACTAGAGAATGATACAGTGGTGGTTACCCGCGGCTAGCCGCGTTTAGCCGCGGGTAACCTGCCAAAATGGTGACCAAAAAAAATGGTCACCGCAAGTTCGGGGACAAGGCCATTCACCGCCCCATGGAGCGGTGAATGGTAGCACGGGGCGGTGATCAATCTTGAACGCGTGGTGACCGAGCGTTCCAACCGGCAGCCCACTATCACCCGCCGTCTGTCCATGTATCTCCCTCCCTCCTTTTCCCTTACCTTTTCTTCTTAAAATGGCGATTTCTATAAGGCTACGAGCTGTATTACAGCCGGAGCCTTGAAGTCGCGTTGCATTGCCTGCTGGTAAAAGTCTCCTCTGACGCAACTTCCTGTTTCCGGTTCCATCGGAGGAGACTTCTAGCAGGCAACCCGACGCGACTTCAAGGCTCCGGCTGTAATACAGCTCGTAGCCTTATAGAAATCGCCATTTTAAGAAGAAAAGGTAAGGAGAAAAGGAGGGAAATGCACGGCTGGCCGGCGGGAGGGAGCTGCTGGACCACATGAAGGGTGCTGGGGGTGGGGGGATGGAGAGGAGAAGACGCTGAAGACGGGGACGGGGTGGTGAAAGAGACAGCGGGGCGGTAACGGGGACGGGGCGGTGAAAGGGACAGCGGGGACGGGGCGGTGCAGAGGATGGTGGTCCAAGGACGGGGCGGTGATGGGGACAGAATTTTTCCCCGTGTCATTCTCTAGTTTGAACCCACAACCCCAGGGTGCTGAGGCTGTAGTTTTAACCACTGTGCCACACTCTCCCTCTTTCTAATTTAGCTAGTTTAACATAACAGGAGTTCAAAATGCCTTGTGCAATAAAAAGAAGGAAGATTGCATAAGATTTGCTGAGTGTAATGATGACATAGCTGATTGCCAAAACTACTTTCCACTGGGTTTCATCCAGTTTGGTATCTAATTCAGACTCCCAGGGCCGCCATCAGGGCAGTACTACCAGTCCTGCATTCAGGGGCCCGGAGCTGACAGGGGGCCCGGGCTCCCCCAGGGTCCTAGGCAGTGTTCTAAGGCAGGGGCGCCAGTAGCTCGCCAAGGCAAAGTGAGTCGATCACCCAGGATTCACTTTGTCTTGGCGATCTAATCTATCGGGCCGATCAGTCTTCCTTTCCCTGACGTCAATTCTGCAGTCGGAGAGGAAATTCGGGCCAGCCAATCGCTGCCTGGCTGGGCGGAACTTCCTCTCCGTCGGCAGAATTGACGTCGGGGAGAGGAAGACTGATCGGCCCGAAGCAGGGAGAGCATGCGTCGGCGTCGGGACCTGTTATCCATTGGTGGCGTTTGGGTCCTGTTCCCCGACGGCAGCGGCAGTGGCAGTGGCTTGGGGAACGGCAGGGAGAAAGAAAGAAAGGGGGCAAGCGTCGGCTTTGGGGCCTGTTCCCCGATGGCAGCGGCAGTGGCAGTGGCTTGGGGAACAGCAGGGAGAAAGAAAGAAAGGGGGCAGGCAGGGAAACAGAAGGAAAGAAGAGAAACAGAAAAAAAGAAAGGGGGCATGAAGAGAGGAATAAAAAGTTGGGGGAGGGAATGAGGTGTGGAGGAGAGGAAGCATACAGGCTGAAAGAAGGGAAGAAAGATTGGATGCACAGTCAGAAGAAGAAAGTGCAACCAGAGACTCATGAAATCACCAGACAAGGTAGGAAAAATGATTTTATTTTAAATTTAGCAAAATGGAGGCAGTATTACCACAGTTTTCAAAGGAATTTGCCCAAATAACTTAATAGTTAACTGGGTAAATTCCCAGAGATGAAAACTTCCCTTCACTTACTATGCACAGTTCTGAATTTATATCTGCTGTCTATATTTTACAATATGGTCACCTTTTACTAAACCGCAATAGTGGTTTTTAGCGCAGGGAGCCTATGAGCGTCAAGAGCAGCGCTGGGCATTCAGCGCAGCTCCCTGCACTAAAAACTGCTATTGTGGTTTAATAAAAAGGAAGGGGGGTATATTTGTCTATTTTTGTATGGTTGTTACTGAGGTGACAATGCATAGAGTCATCTACCTTGACCTCTTTGAAAAAAAACCCAGAATAGGAATGATAATTAACATTTTCTCAGCGTATAGTGTGCTTTGTGTTTTTTAATTTTATTGTTGGTAGATCATTTTGACTTGGTCATTTTAAAATAGCTCACAAGCTCAAAAAGTTTGGGCACCTCTGAGCTAGAGCGTTGAAACTGTGTATTTCTATTTTATACCCCTTTTACAAAACTGTGGAGCGTTTTTTAGTGCCAGCCGTGGTGGTAGCAGCTCTGATGCTCAGAATTCTATGAGCGTCAGCGCTGTTACCTCCGTAGCTAAAATTCACACTACAGTTTTGTAAAAGGGGGAGGGGTTAGTTTGTGATGACATATTCCATACTAGGCGAAGGTGTTTTCTGTGTTCTGTGTGTTCGAAAGACATGGTTTTCTGTTAGGATTGACGGTGTAGGATTGATCTGTGCTGGTCTGGCTTGTTTAGTTTTACAATGGGTGTATTGATGTACTGCTCACTGCAATATGTAAGATGCTGCCTTTTCCTAGGTACTCATGTGTGACGTGGCTTGTTACTAAAAATCATGTTTTTCTTACAGATGGGGAGGGGGGAGTGCCAAAAAATGATGGGCCCCGGGTGTTACATATGCTAGGTACGCCACTGTATGTAAAGATACCAGAAAGCTGGCGTAGCAAAAACTTTAAGTAAATTGTTATTCTTCTAAGCTTTGAGTATTTAACCCTCCCACAATCTTACGGGCACTCGTTTCAAGTTTCAAGTTTATTGAGATTTTGATTTAAACGCAATATCAAATATTTTCAATGCGTATAACAAAAATAAATTTGGGGAAATAAATAAAACCATTTGAACAATAAACATACAAACATATCCATAGATGATTAAAATTACATAAGGAGTACAAGGATAAACTACATTTGTTTAAAAATGCATCCTCCGCGCCTGCTCATAAATTTGTTGGCTGGAAGGATCCAGCAATGTGGCCAGATGCCATTCAGGACAAAGACAGAGAAAGAATTGTGCAATTTGGATTAATGATGGAAGATGATTTAAAGCAAATGGCACAGTCTATGAGTAAAGATCTTGACGGACGTTCTTTTTATGAATATCTCCTCTATGCCAAATCACCCAATGGACGTGAGAAGATTTTACGGGACTGGCTTAGGTGGAGCATTAGCAGAAAAGTATGTGTGTATTCGGCCCATGGAAGAAGGGGGGGGGCGTCAAGGGGTGCGTGGGGGGCCCAATAGGATTGCTCAGTAAGGGGCCCAGAAATTTCTGATGGCGGCCCTGCAGACTCCCATATACCTTGAACCCCCCTAGGCAACCCACACATCTTAGAACGTTTGTACCGCTTAGCTACAGTTTGCTAAAGAAGACCCCGGTGTCACAAGATCTTTTTGTACATCTTGAATCTTATTTTGCAAATGAGCAGCTTTTATACAATGTAACAGCTGAATCCATCTATCATATTGTTGGTTAGGTAATTTATGTTCCTCCGCAAAAACAGAAAAGGGTATTCTACTCTTGTTGATGTCTCAACTTTCTAACTTGCCAAATGCCCGCTCTTTTCCAGATTTTCCAATCTACAGTTGTTCCTTGAATTTTATATCTTGAGTTATTCCAAATTGAAGCCCATATACCATGTTTCCCTGGGTCCAAAAAATGCACTAGGGCTTACTTTCGGGGATGTCTTATTTTTTTCATGTACAACAATTATCTCTCCCTTCCTCTCCTCCATACCGATTCTTCCTCTTTCCTTTCTCTCCACCCCCCCATGTGAAGCATCTTTCCTCCCCCTCACTCTTCCCCTTTTGCAGCATTTTTAAATCCCTCCCTCCCATCTCCACCCCCCCATGTGAAGCATCATTCCTCCCCCTCACCCATCCCCTTTTGCAGCATCTTTCTATACCTCCCTCCCATCCCCCGGTGCAGCAGAACCCCACCGACCCTCCCACTGTTAGAATAACATACCTCCACTCCAAGGCCTCCTAAAGCAGCAGGAGTGGGGGTTGCTGAATTGACGAGTCCGATTTTGCAGCAAATCAGGCAGCACTAGTGTCAGGGATGGAGTCAGGGTGTGTTGGGTACATTCGAGGGGGCGGGGCTTCGGGGCTCGATCTTAACTAGGGCTTATTTTTGGGGTAGGGCTTATATTAGGAGCATCTTTAAAAATCATGCTAGGGATTATTTTCAGGGAAACAGGGTACTTCTGATAGTATTATCAGGCATTGTATGCAAATAGATCTCATGCAAATTCATTGGGGAAATCCTGAACACCTGACTGGATTGCGGCCCTCATTCCCCACCCCTGTGCTAGAGATATGTGCATGAAAGGTACCATTAATTGAAGGTGCCTACAGTATGTGCAAAATCCTGAATTCCTGGCCCCGCCCATTCCGCCTTCAGATCCCCCCCCCCCAAGCCTCGTTTCATTATTCCTGACCTCTGGGCTGTGTCCGTGAGCCTCTGAGCATGCGCGGAAGCATGAGACATCCTCCGCACAGGGTCAGAGGCCCTCCATACATGGCCAGAGATTTCTAAAACCCAGACAATTGCTGGGTTTTGGAAAGTCCATCTGGGTACCCGGACAGTCCTCTAAAAATAGGACATGTCCTGGTTTTACCAGATGTCTGGTAACCTTATGCAGTAAGCACTTTTTTATTAGGATCTAATAATCTTTAAAGGCCCTGATTTCATAAGTGGTGCCTACATGATTTCCATGCAGAAGCTAATTTTTTTTAAAATTGGCTTAAATGGCATAATAATTGAAAACACTATAAAAACTCAATTAAAAATGAATAAAAAGCAATCAATTAAAATTCTGTACAGAAATCAGCATGGTGCCTACTGACATCTAAACCAAGGCACCTACTGGCACCTTCCAGAACTTACCTGAAAAGTAGGTGTGGTTAGGGATAGAGAATAGGCGTGGTATGACATAGGCATCTGTGCTAGGCACTGATAAATTAAGCCAGGAAAACCCTAGCCCAGAGTTACGTAAAATTTTTCTGCTGTGGCACACTAAACTCGGGACACCAAAACAAAGAGGAAAAACTGTGTAATCACAAAAAATTGCGTTCCAAAAGAACACAGTACACCTGATATCAATGATCACAACGACGAGAAAAAAGACCTCAGTGACCCCTTTTCTCAAAAAACGGAGATTATGCAATGACATATGAAAGGGGGTTAAGGTTCTTATCATAGGTCAAAAACCCCCGTTGTGACATAAGTGTGTAAAAAAATTTTTTTAATAATCACCAACCTAACACCAACGCGTAAAGTTTAAATTTGCCTGCCTCTGTTTCAAAGTACTATATGGACTAACCCCCAAATACATATCGGACCATTTCTGCTTCTCTACCAACAAACGCAAGAGAAGCAGACATTCAAACTTCGTTTCCCCTCCAGTTAGAGGTTGCAAACTGAAAAAACACCACGAACACCTTCTCTCACACCGGGCGGCCCTATGGGGTAAAGACATAGAGCAATTGCTCTCGCCCACTACTTACGAAGAATTTAGGAAGCGTCTAAAAACATACCTGTTCCTGAAATACCTAGACAACTCACCTGTTCTCCCCCTTACTCACTCATTCTTTCCGCTCTTAAGTCCAATTATTCTGTACCTTCTCTAATCTTTTGTAAACCGCATAGAACTTCACGGTATTGCGGTATATAAACTGTTATTATTATTATTAACACCAAACTTTAGGGTTCCTTTTACTTCGGTGCGCTGGCATTTTTAGCGCACGCAGGAAATTACCCTGAGCGCTACGCTTCTAGAACTAACGCCAGCTCAATGCTGGCGTTAAGGTCTAGCACGCGCTGCAATATAGCGCGCGCTATTCCACGTGTTAAAGCCCTAGCGCACCTTAGTAGAAGGAGCCCTTAGTGTTACGTAAAACCTATCACATAGAGGTATATTGTACTTAAATCACAGTGACCTTGCTGTTTTCAAAAGTTGATTTCAAAGAGAACTGCAATATAATAATCAAGTTTCAAAAGGCTGTAAGATAATCCTATAGGAACAGCCCCCAAAACAAAAAAAACACTTATCTTAAATGGCCCCAATGGAGGCCTATCCGTTTCGCTTAACGCTTCCTCAGGGGTTGTGTCTTACACCTGTACCACGACAGGTAGTGATGTCAGCAAATCACGTGGAAAATCTTAAACTAGCCAACTGTTAAATCACTGTGATCTGATGACAGATTCTACAAATGACTGACAACGCTGAACATGCTGAGCTCCTAAATCAAGCTCCTACGTTTGTGCTCTATGAGTGTCGGGGCACTTACCTCACCGGCCCACGCTAAAAACATCTTGCATAGCTTGATGAAAGGCGGGGGGTGGGGGGAGGACAGTTAGGAACCCTTTTAGAAAGCTGAGGTAAGCACTAAGATGTGCTTCCTGCATCAAAATAAATGATGTAGCGTAGGGTCAAACTGAGGCACCCCCATGGTAATTTTGGAATGTGCTTGCGCTACACGTGCGCTAAAATATACATTTTAATTTTTTTGGTGCAGGCAGCACATCTGTAGATAGAGGCCCTCTTTTACTAAGGGGCGCTAAGCATTTTAGCACGCGTTTAATCAATGAGTGCATTAACCGCTAACGTGCCCATAGGATAACATGCACGCATTAGTATTTAGCGCGTAATTAGCATGCGCTAATATTTATCGTGCGCTAAAAAGCATAGCGCACCTTAGTAAAAGAGGGGGCGAGAGTAGCTATGTTTTGCACTATATTGCCAGGCGCTAACTGATTAGCATGTGCTTAGTTTGTGTGCCATTACTGCCTTCATAAAGGGAAGTGGTAAAGACTCATGCAGTAGCCTGTCTTAATGGCCATGCAGTAATGACAAACTTAGCGCGCAGCCATATAATACAAAAAAAGGAAATTAATCCATTTTACTCCAGTGGTAAAAATGACCTTAGCATAAGGGTGCTAGAGTCACTTTGACCGCTGGGTGATAAAAGGACCCTGTAGTAACATAACATGGGCTATTTTAGCCGAGTCTCATTCAAGGAGGGTTTGGATAGGTTCCTGGAGGATAAGGGGATAGAGGGGTACAGATAGAACTTGAGGTAGGTCAGAAACCACTTCACAGGTCGCGGACCTGATGGGCCGCCGCGGGAGCGGACCGCTGGGCGAGATAGACCTCTGGTCTGACCCAGTGGAGGCAACTTCTTATGTTCTTATGTTCTTATTTTATCTATTTATTTATTTAATACATTTATATTCCGCTCTATCAACATTTCTAGGCAGATTCTAACAAACATGCATAATTTATAACAGACAAATACATTAAGGGCTCCTTTTATTAAGGCGCGCTACGGGGGTTAGCGCGTCGGACATTCATCACGTGCTAACCCCCGTGGCAAGCCTAAAAACTAACGCCTCGTCAGTGGAGGCGTTAGTGACTAGCGCGGCACGCGGTTGAACGTGCGGTATTCCGCGCGTTAACCGACTACCACACCTTGATAAAAGGAGCCCTAAAACAGCAATTGCTTATTAAACATCAAAACAATAAAAAAAAAGAAAAAAATCTAGAAAAATAGCATTGCATGAAATAACCCATCTTGATGGTAGCCCAAGTTGATAGCACGCTCCGCAATAGCCCCCACCATGTTTTCAACTAAAAAAATCATTTTGAATTTAAAAGCTTAAAACTTGTGTTCATAAATTTTATCAAGCTGCATTAGGGTTAGTTTTTTTTATCGCAGGTCGCTGCGGTAAAAGATCAGTCGCCGATAGGAATTCTATGAGCGTTGGAGCTTTTAAAACCCTAACGCAACTTGATAAAAGGGGACCCCAATTTTTAGCCTAGCGCTGAAAATCAGTTCTAAGCTACCAACTTCTTTTCCCCATCCTAACCCCCTGTCTTTCTAAGGAGCGATAACCAATTAGCGCACGCTAATCGAATTAGCGCATGCTAAACGCTAATGTGTCCATAGACTAACATGCACGCGCTAGCGTTCAGCGCACGCTAATCGGTTAGCACACCATAGTAAAACAGGGCCTAAATCTGTTGCCATCCAATTTTTATTCTCCTAAATTTAAGAATTTAGAAACATTTTGAGTAAAAATGTTTGCACTGAGAACATACGAATAGCTTTACTGGATCAGACCAATGGTCCATCTTGCCTAGTAGCCCGTCTTCACGGTGGCCAATCCAAGTCACCAGCACCTGGCAAAAACCAAAATAGTAACATTTCATGCTACTGACCCAGGGAAAGCAGATTCTCTCATGTCTATCTCAATAACAAACTACGGATTTTTCCTCACCATCAGTGACCTCCTCAAATTTCTTCCACCGAACTATCATACCTTGCTAATCCCTTTCATTATTATCCTCCCTATGCAAAACTTTGTTCCTGCAATTTTTTTCATTTTATTTAACAGATATCCAGCATACCCTTTTGTTTATTATGACCCTCAATCAAATACCTTACTGTCTCAAATAATTCTATTGGTCTATTAACTGCCTTCCTTATTTTCTCACTATAATATCTCTCTCTGTCTAATTCACAGTATGGCTGATATTCCCATAAATGGAACTGATAGTTATCACGATCTGCACGTCCAAGAAAACCAGCTTCCCTGGCTCAGGTTGTAACTCTCTCGAAGAGGGAGGAATATTTAAACCAAAGTTCGTTCTCCCTCGCTGTGCTGGTTTAAATGTCCAGAGCATCTGACGTCTCACAATTGGGCAGAACAAGCTCCCACACCCAAGAAAACCAGCTTTCCCAGCACAGGCTGTAATGCTCTTGAAGAGGGAGGGAGATTGCCTAATCTTCTAATTTCCTAAGGCCTGCCTGTAATTTTTCATAATCTGTATGAATTTTAACAGCATTTTAACTATTTTGAACAGTTTAGTGTCATCTGCAAATTTAATCACCTCACTCATTCCAATTTCAAGATCATTTATTTCTCTTCTGTTACAGGGAATGAGTAGGATTTGAACCAGTAATGTTAGGGTGGAAAGCTGTAGCTTTAACCAGTGTGTCCATAGCAATTGTAAAGAGAAGGGAGAAGGGATAAGGGGTACTGCTGGACAGGGGAGGAAGGAAAGGGAAGGGAAGAGAGGTTCTCTGGACATGGGGAGAGGGAGAGGTGCTGCTGGACAGGGGGGGAGGAAAAGGGAAGGGAGAAGAGGTGCTGCTGGACCTGGCAGAAGAGGAGGGAAAGGAAAGGTGCTGCACACTAGAGGGGAGAGTGAGATGGTGCATGGGGAGAGATCATATTAGTTGTGAGTGGGGTTGGGGGAGGGAATGAAGGAAGGATAGAAAAGAAAATAAAATTGTTGCAGAAGGAGTGAGAGTGATGAGAGATGGAGAAATGGTGCATGGGGAGAGAGTATGTTGGGTTGCGGGTGGGAAGGAGGGATGTAACTTAAGAGAAGAGGCAAGGAGAGAGAGAAAGCATGCAGGAGGCAGAAAATGTTGGACTCGAGGAAGGCTAGATGGATGGGGAGGACAGAAAGGAGGGAAGGAGAAATGTCACACTCGGGGGGAAGGGGGAGAGGGCAGAGAGTGAAAAGTTGGACTTATGGAGAGAAGTTGGTTGGGCGAGAGAAGGAGGACCGGAGGAGAAGCAGCATGCAGGAGGAAGAAAGAAAGAAAATGTTGGGCTAGTGGAAAGGAGGGAGAAATGTTGGACCACTGGGAGGAGGGAGGGAAGGAGAGAGATGATGGACTACTGAGGGGGGGGGGGAAGGAGGGAAGGATAGAGATGTTAGACCATGGAAACAGGGAGGGAAGGAGAGAGAGATGGAAAGGGAAGACATGGAAAAGTAGATTTTGAGAAGAAAGCAGGAAAATTGAATGTTAAGTTAATGCCAAAGATGAATGCAAAGCAGAAAGTGAAGAAGGAGAAAAAAGCAGTCAATGGCTAAGAAGGCATTGGAAACATAGTTAAAAGCACAGAAAAATAAAGTCACCAGACAACAAAGGTAGGGAAAATGATTTTATTTTCAATATAGTGATTGAAATGTGTTAGTTTTGAGAATTTATATCTGCTGTGTATATCGTATGTATATGAAAAATAAATGGAAAAATTGAATTACAATTTGTAAAGGGGCAGAGTTTGGGTGGACCTAGGGTGGAGCTTGGGAGGTCTGTGGTTGGGATACTCAGTTGATATTTCTTAGACATTTTAGGGTTTTTGGAGACTTCTTTTAGCATCTTGCAGTCTATTCTGGGGGTCAGTGTGCTTGGATGGCCATACCTGGGCATGTTGGCAGTTGTTTGGAAAGTCCTCCACTTGAAGACTATTTTCCAGACCATGGAATGGCTAATGTCAAATTCTTCTGAGATATTTTAAAATCCCTAACCAGACTTATAAACTGCTAAAGTCTTCATGCTGAAGGCCTCAGACAGCTCTTTTGATCTCACCATGGTGTTCACTCTCACCGCAGCAGTCATGAGCACGCCAAACTAAATGTCTGAAGTTTAAGTAGGACAAACCTCCTCCATAGGGATGGCGCTGGAGGACCTTTCCAGACTAGCACAAAACCGATTTCTTTTTAGATCCGCAATTCATCAAGTCGCCTAGGACTCAAACACGAGTCAATGGCACCTAACAACAACTGCTCCTGCTGTAACTAAGGTTGCCATTTTTTGGGCACAAATATACATACACATGGCTCATCCCCACCTAGTTCCGCCTTTACCTCCGCCCAGCCCCTCCCAGTTCAGCCTCCAGCCTCTCCCCCCCAAAACCTCCTCTCTTCTTCCCCGAAATCTCTGGCCACATCTGGAGGGCCTGGAGCATGCACGGATATGTGTGGCGTCATCCACACATGCTCAGATGCCCTTCAGATGCATTTGGAGCTCATCGGGGCTTTCCAAAACCCAGACAAACTGTTGGGTTTTGGAAACTTCTAAAAAGAGGACATGTCCGAGTTCTCCCGGATGCCCGGTAACCCTAGCTGTAACTCTCTGCAGGTGCAGTGCGCCAAACAGTGGTAAGGTCCTCAAAATCTGCTGCACACAATTTGCACTAATGGAATGCAAATTTTAGTGCACTTAAGTAAAATCTCTAATTTAAAATGAAATCACAAGCAAGGCTGATTCCCCCCTCTCCTCTTCTCTCTCTGTCTCCCCCCCATCCCCGTCAAAAATAAAATATTGTGGTATAACTTAGGGCTCCTTTTACTAAGCTGCGTTATTGCATTAATGCGTACAATAGCGCGCGCTGAATTGCCACGTGCACTAGACCTTAACGCCAGCACTGAGCTGGCGTTAGTTCTAGCCGCATAGCACGCAGTAATATCCTGTGTGCCCTAAAAACACTAGCGCACCTTCATAAAAGGAGCCCTTAGATACTGTCTCTAATATGACCTTGGAACTAGTTTCATGGGTTCACATTAGAGAATGACACGGTGACAAAATTCATCACCGTTCCCGTTCCCGCGGATAACCGCGGGAAATAATCCCATGTCATTTTCTAGTGTCTATTTCAACCTCAGTCCTTCTACACCAGCATTCTTCAAAGCAAAGCTTGCGGGGCAGTGGTTGTGGCCATTCATACTCTGATTCTTATGGGAGCCAAGGATAATGAAGCCATTGTGACATCACTGATGTGATTGGCTCTTAGGCACTGGTGGAATGAGGCATTATGACATCACAATATCTGCTCTGGATACCAGAGACTGTCATTCTGTAGTGTCTATCTCAACTTCAATCCTTCTACACCAGCATTCTTCAAGGCAAAGCTTGCGGGTCAGTGGTTGTGGCCATTCATACTCTGATTCTTCCCTCTCTCTTTAAAGAATGACATGAAGATCGTTTCCCGCGGTTATCCGCAGGGATGGGGACGGTGATGAATTTTGTCACCGTGTCATTCTCTAGTTCACATACCAGGGTTGTACAGGTTGTTTAAAATCACTTTTGGTCATCTATTGGAACTGTTTTCAGCCTCAGCAGTAAAAAAAAAAAAAAAAGGAGAGAAATAAGCAGGAAAAAAAAGGAAGAAATATGATAACGTTTTCTTTTACTTGCATAAGATGACACTGAGTCCAAGTTACACACACGAAAAAATAAAAGAACAGAGAGGGGGCATTCTCAATTCCCTTTTGTATTTATACTGGTACGTGAAGTTTAAGCTACAAAGGTTTTTCTCCCAGAAGGATTTCATTTCACACAATGCGCGGATGCTGGCTTGCTAGCTTCTTTTCTCTTCAGGCGGAAAAAGAGAGCGAGAGAGAAAGAAAAGAATTGGATATTGTGGAGATAATTTTTCCGAGGGATACTCAACAGGTAAAAGACCCTTGTTATCTGTAGAGAAAGCCTCTTTGAAAACGGCAGGGCTCCTTTTGGAGGAAAAAGGAGAAGAGCCGGCACCAACATGGCAAACTATGCCTGAGGAGATTAATTTTAACTCTCAGTGGATCCTTTCAAACAAGGAGTAAGTACTTAACTAGCAACAGAATAAAAGTACCAGGACAATTTTTCTTTTTTAAAGAAAATGCCACAGGGAGTTGAACTTGCAGGACCATGGGTAAAAAAAAAAATAGTCTTCCTACTTGGTTGTGTGTATGTTGTTGGTATTCATACGGTACCTATAGGGCAGGGGTGTCAAAGGCCCTCCTCGAGGGCCGCAATCCAGTCGGGTTTTCAGGATTTACAAAATGAATATTCATGAGCTCTATATTAGCATACAATGAAAGCAGTGCACGCAAATAGATCTCATGCATATTCATTGGGGAAATCCTGAAAATCCGACTGGATTGCGGCCCTTGAGGAGGGACTTTGACACCCCTGCTATAGGGGTTGTGTAGCTGGGTGGGGGGGGAGGGAAGAAAGAATATTCTTGATCAACTCTAGCTCTATATGTAAATAACACCCAGATGTGAACTGGTGTTATCCACACTTGTACAAAATAATTGACATAAATTCCACACACACATATAGTCAAACATGACAAAACGGATGATGCTCAATCATCATTAACGGAAAACGGGACATCCTTAATTGATTTCTTAATCACCTGTATAAATCTAAAGTCTGTTGACAATTAAGGGCTCCTTTTACTAAGGTGCGCTAGCGTTTTTAGCACGCGCTACATTGCCGCAAGCGCTAACCCCGCGCTACATGCCAAAAACTAACGCCAGCTCAATGGCGGCGTTAGCGTCTAACGTGCGCGGCATTGCCGCGCGCGCTAAAACTGCTAGCGCAGCTTAGTAAAAGGAGCCCTAAGTTTAAGGTGTTGAACACAACTTAGAAAAATTCAAAAGTAAACTAAAGAGCTTTCTTTTTAAAGACGCCTTTGAAAATTAGCCATTTAGTTTTCCAACCAATTTTACTTTTTCTCTCTAATTTTATTGAAGTAATTTTTAACTTCCCTTTCCTTCTGTATCTCTCTTATATGTCTCTTTAACTTTTAAATAATTTGTAGTTCTTATCCCTCTCTTCCCTTATGTTCTTAG
Source organism: Geotrypetes seraphini (assembly GCF_902459505.1). Lineage (NCBI taxonomy): Eukaryota > Metazoa > Chordata > Amphibia > Gymnophiona > Dermophiidae > Geotrypetes > Geotrypetes seraphini. Next base: position 376,464,829 of record NC_047086.1, read on the forward strand.
TTTTGTTACGTTTGTCAATAGTCTTGTCAGACCTGATTTTTGTTATTTATTGTATTGTTCCCCACATTTTGTATTTTTATTATTATGCACATCGCTTAGAATTATGATTAAGCGATTAATCAAATCTCCATTAAACTTTGAAACTTGAAGTTAGTGCATAGTGAGAGGCATTTTCAATATGACGTCCAAATCCGAGTTTGGACATTTTGCGGCAGACACACAAATATCCAATTCCAAACATGCCTATTTTCAAAACTGCAAAACATCTATTTTGTTTTTTCGGAAATGTTCATTTTTCAGATGTGCATCTATCTTTTTGAACCATTAAAAAAAAAAAAAAAAAAACCCTCCAAAAGAAAAACACACAAAACAAGCCATTGGGATGTAGGAGGGGCCAGCATTTTTAGTGGGCTGGCTACACAGACATTCCCAGCAAAACCTTGGAGGGGACTGTAGTAACTTCACATAAAAAGACCCAGGTACACATCCAACCATAACCCCCTTAGTGTATGGTGAGCCCTCCAAAACCTACTCCAAACCTACTGGACCCAACTGTACACCGCACCAGTAGCCCTTTTGCCTGCAGGTGTCGCCTATATATATATGGATACAATGGGATTTGGGTGGATTTTGAAAGGCTCACATATTCCACCATAAATGTAGCAGCTAGAGTGGGATATAGGTCTTAGAGCTAGATGCACTAAAGATAGCAGCTTGATCGCTGTTGGCAGATTCTCTGGCCGATTCTTCAGCAGCGATCGATGCGCTATCAAGTTTTCATGCAAATGATTTGCACGGAGGAAAAACGAGCCCCACTGTGTGCTGTCACTGACAGCCATTTTATTTACATGGATTGGTGCTTCCATATATTACAAGTAATAATAATAATAATTTATCTCTTGTATACCGCCACACCAGTAAAAGGTTCTAGACGGTTCACAGCAAGATAAGGCTGAACATCCAGCCGATTTACAATACAAGAAAAGCTTTTTCTAGAATATATATAATGCCTTTAGATTAAAAGCATTAACATTAGAACACTTAAGTTACAAATGTATGAAATAGTTGTGTTTTTAGTAATTTTCTCTCTCTAAAAATATCTTAAAACAACATTATTTGACAGGAGGGTGTGTAAATAACTGGACTTTACGTGTAGGCTTGTTTGAGTAATTTAAGGAGAAATGGGAAACAAGGTAACCTAGAGACTCTAAGGTCTGTAACATAGAATGCTCTTGCCTCACCAAGCCAGAACCTTAGCGGACTGGACATGTTAGAAAGCTTTCTTTTTTCTTTTTTTAATTTAGCACCATATTGGCAGAATGATTTGCCTAAAGAAATTTGAGGCAAAGCAGATTTTTTAAAAGTCTACTGTATAGTAATGTTAAAAGCATTCTGGAAATTGAGAGGCTGTGTTGGGGTGGCCTCAGTGATTCTCATAACTCATGTAACTGAATGTTATTAGACTGTGAGTTTATGAGGACTGTATTTCTCTTTTCTGTTTAGGTTTTTCTTTGTATTAAAGAAATAGCATTTTAAATGTAAACCTCTTTGTATTGAATAAGATAAGCGGAATATCAAATGTGTTAATAAACATTAATGCTTGCTTTGGAAAAGACAGAAGTGTAAATAGTCTAGCCCCCTCCCCCCCCTTTATGAAGCTGTATTAGCGTTTTTTATCACCAGCCGCGGCGGTAAAAGTTCCGATGCTCATAGGAATTCTATGAGCGTCAGAGCTTTTACCACCACGGCTGGTGATAAAAAACGCTAACACTGCTTCATAAGAAAAAGTATGTGTGTGGGAGGGTATTTTAATTTTTTTATTGCATTATATTTTTTATTTTGCTTTGAGTAGGTAACTTTAGAACTACTTGCAGTGGATCTGCTGGTGCAAACAGTGGCTTTCCAAAACAGCTGTTTATATTTGAATACATACATTATAATGTGCTCCTTGTTGGAGCACGCATATTGTTGGCTTTGTATTTCATCTTTTATAAAATCAATAAAACTTTTTGAACCAAAAAAAAAAAAAACTTGCACAAGCTTTGCAAAATCTCCGCAGCCAATGTTCACGTTCATGTGGAGAAGGTGTGGAGAACGTTGGGCTAGATTCGCTGAGCAAACCGATTGTGTACCGATCGGCTTGCGAGCCCTTTGTGACACGATTTCCCTCCGACCCGATTCCGATCCGTGCATGCAAATGAGGGGAAATGGCAAGCAAAGCAGGAAGGACGCAATTCACTACACTTTTCCTGACACACCGACTGGCTGGCCGATCAAAAAACAAGCGACTGGTGAGGACCAGTCCCTTGTGTAAAAAGCTGCTCTCTGCCCTCTGCCGCCTCTCCTTCCCAGAACAGCACCGGAGGGTAGCCCTTACCCTGCTCTTGCCGCCCCGACTCCCCTGCCCTCTGCCACCCTTCCCCGCAGTGCCAGCCCATGGTTTTAACCCGTGGGTTGAAAAAGGGGCTGCACTGCGGGGAAGGGTGGCAGAGGAGCAGGAGAGTTGTGGCTGCACGGACTTCCACTTCGGTCTTGACGTTTCCATTAGTATTTTTTTCCAAACAGTTATTCCTTCTGTTTCTCCGCTTGGAATACGTTTGCATGAAAAAAAAAAGCCAGGCTCATTGCTTCTCGTTACTGTGCCGTACTAGTGGCACCACTTGCTAGTTCGCGCTTTGCATATGTAACACGGCACTCTTGTGTAGCTGTTAGATGTTAATCGCAGAGTTTGGGTGCTCAAATCCAATTTATTTGTAGTCCTTTATTAATTTGGGGGGCAATACCTAGCAGAGAAACCTGCTCTCTCAGATTCAGGACTGCCAATGCTGGTGGAATTTCCAGGAGACTGCTTTACTTATGGGAAGACACAAAACTTCATTTAATTGCGACACGGACAGCAAACACATGCGCAGACCATCTACAGGGAAAGAAGATGGTCTGCACATGCTTCAGGATCGCTCACTAGCAATCCTTGTGGTCGGAGGGGGGCATTCCTCCGATCGCCCTCGTTTAAATACTGACCTGTTATGGATCAGTCAGCCAGCCGCGGCTCGGCACAGATCGGGCACGATCGGCAGGTTACTGAATCTAGCCCTATGTCACCTTCTTTGACCTGTCTGCCGCTTTGGATGTGCTTCACCTTCAGCAACGTGCAGTCAGAAGAAAAGATATAGCAAATGTCAACAACATAACCAAATGCCATTTTGAAAACATAATAACGGGTTGGGGGGAGATGGATTCAAACCTCCCTGCAAACTTCAGAACAGTTTGCATTTATTTAAAAATAGTAGGCACTATTGATAACACTTAAACCTAAAACATATTTAGGGGTCCTTTTACTAAGGCGCGCTAACGTGCTAAAGATTAGCGCGTGCTAAATGCTAAGGCACTCATTATATTCTGTGGGCGCCTTAGCATTTAAAGTGCGCTAATTTTTAGCACGTTCTAAATTAGTTAGCGCGCCTTAGTAAAAGGACCCCTTAGTTTTCTTTAAAATAATTACAACACAAATTCAGAAATAATATGGAAAATAAAAGTTTTATCCGCACATTCCTAGTTATTAATAAAGTGCACTAGAATCTGGGCTTAACCCATTGTAATGCAGGATTTTACCAAGAGATAAGCTCGGATTTAAAGTAGAGAGTTGCACGGGGACAGAAATCCCATCCATCCCTGCCCGTCCACGCCAGGATCCTCTCCGTCCCCACCCGTCCCCGTCAGGATCCTCTCCATCCCCACCCATCCCCGCAAGGAATTACCTCCATCCCCGCCCATCCCCATAAAAAGCAGCAATTACTTCTGAAAGGATCATCAATTTCACAGTTTCTTTTGTGTTTGCGCTGCTGTTTTCCTTGTGGAATCTCTTTGGTGGAACCCTTTTTTTGTTTTCTGTTCAGGTAACTAACTTATAACTAAGGCTGATGTGTCCATTATATTATATGGACGAACCCTGCTTCCAAAGCCTTCCATCCCTGTGGGAGTCCCGTTAGCTAGAGGGGGGTCCCCGTGGGAGTCCCGTGAGCCAGAGGGGGGTCCCCGTGGGAGTCCCGTGGGTTAGGGGGGATTCCCACGGGAACCCTGTGGGACCCGCGGGATTCCCGCGATCCCCGTTCCCGTGCAGATCTCTAATTTAAAGCAGCCCCATTTGGGATCATTCCCTCTATTTTTTTATTGCATATTGTGTGTTAATGTAAGCATTACTGCATAGTACCTATGGTTTTGACAGCCATTTTTAGACCATGTGGCTAGGGTTACCAGATGTTCGGATTTCCACGGATATGTCCTCCTTTTGAGGACATGTCCGGGGGTCCGGACAGCTTTTCAAAACCCGGCACTTTGAAAAGCTTCCGATGCCGGGACAGCAACCACGAACACACGGATGCAACGCAGTGATGTCATGCTCACGTGTGCGATGACATCGCATCCGTGCATGCACGGGTGCCGTCCTGAAGCATGAGCAGGTTAATGGGGTGGGGCTGGAGGGGGGATGTGGGCAGAGCTGGGCAGGCCTGGGGACGTGGCCATGGGTCCAGATTTTCCTTTGGGAAAATCTGGTGACCCTACATGTGGCCAGAAGGCAGAAGTGAGTCAGTATCACTTCTGCCCTATAGACAGCAGAGACCCATTGTAATGCCAGGATGTGGGTTAGGTGATTGGGGTACAGGGGCTTGATAAATGGGGGCCTAAATTAGTTAAAATCCTCCATTAAGGCTGTTATATGAAATCTTTCTCTTTGGCTGTTTGAGCTTTGTTAGCAGAGACATTAAAATCCCCTGAAATTATAAGGTCAGAGAAATGTAAAAGGGTATTAATGATCTGTGAGCACAGCTCTTTCCGAAAGTCACGCTGGAAGAAGGAGGACAATAAATAAATAGGGTTGGACTTCAGTTGAATTAGGAATGTCTCAAAGATAGGAAATTAAAAATTCAGAGGCAGTGAGATATGGAAATAAAAAAGGGGAAATCATTGTTTCTCAGGACAGACTTTATGGGAAAAAAGAAATGCTGGGAGGGCAAAGGCTTGATATAAATAGAATTCTCTTTTTTTTGTCATCTGCCTCACAAGAGACATGCACTTATAAAATTAATTCACCCTTAGTTGAAACCCCCCCCCCAAAAAAAAAACAAAAAAACACCCATAATCTTAAAATGTACTTCTAGGTTCTGCAATAATGTGCTTTTGGAGGCTACTCTTAAGACATTGTGGGGGGAAGTTATTGGTCTGAACTACCGATAAGACTTATTTTACTAATAATCCCAGTTATTAGTAGCTAGGTCTAATTAAATAAAATGGGACGTGGGGTAAAATAGCATGAATAATAATAATAACAGTTTATATACCGCAGGACCGTGAAGTTCTATGCAGTTTACAAAAGATTAAAAGATGGTACAAATTGATTGAACTTAACAAGAGGTGAAAGAAAGTGGTTAATAGGTCAAGAGAACCGTTATTGAGGAGAAAGAGTTGTACGGGTCAGTTGTCTAGATACTTCAGGAACAGATATGTTTTTAGGCGCTTCCTGAATTCCTCATAAATAGTGGGCGAGAGCAATTAGTAGTAGAATTAGTAGTAGAATAACGACTTAAAGGTAGCCCGCTTTGATAACTTCAGCCTTTACCCCCCCCCCTCTTTTACAAAGGTGTGCTAAGCTTTTTAGCACGTGTTAAACATGCGCTAAATGCTAACGCATGCATGTTATCCTATGGATGCATTTGCGATTAGCGCATACGTTGATTTAGCATGTGCTAAATCCACGCCAAAACGCTTAATGCGCCTTTATATAAGAGGGCCTTAGTGTGAAGAGTTTCAGTCTCGTAATCAGAGCTGAGATTGTGATGTCATAATACCTCTTTCCACCAATGCCTGAGAGCCAATCTCATCAGTAATGTCAAAATAGCTTGGTTGTCCTATACAGTGGACGTGGTCCCTTGGTTTGCGAGCATAATTCGTTCCAGGAGCATGCTCGCAATCCAAAGCACTCGTATAGCAAAGCTTATTTCCCCATAGGAAATAATGGAAGCCCAGATGATTCGTCCCACAACCCAAAAGCTAATGTACCTGAATAAATTAAAAAGGAGAAAGACGCCGAGCCGCCAGAGGAGGAGGAAGAGGAAAAGAACCGCAGCCTGGGTGGCTTCCCGGTACTGCTGCTCCTGTCTTAGCAGCTAACGTTGCTTCCGGAGCTGGGCTCGATACTGCTGCAGAAGTAGGCGTGAAACTGTGTGGAGCAGAAGCGGTGAATCCGCAGGCGGTGTTCGCCATGCTTTCCTAGGCTCCGCAGTGTCCCAGGGCACACCCTGCAGGAACGTAAACACCAGCGGACCTGTACGCATGCGCCATCCACGTAAACACCACCAGCACTGGCCGAACCTGTATGCACGCGCTGACTCCGCCTCCCGGAGCTCCAAACGCACAAGTACAGGCGTCCTAACCATACAGGAGTTCTAACCAGGCGCGTGAGCTGCACAGAAATAGCCCCCCCCCCCCTCGAGCGAACGCATGCACCGTCCCATCTCCGGAGGAAGGCGCCTCCTCCGATCCGGTCACCTCGCAACAAGGACGCACTCCCAGCGGGAAGAAGGCATTTGACTGCTCGTTTTGCGAGTCACAAATTTGGCAAATGTTTTGCTCGTCTTGCAAAACACTCGCAAACCACGTTACTCGCAAACTGAGGTTGACTGTATTTGGTACACATTTATCACATGTAGCAGTGATTTCAATTTCTAAAGATTTTTTTTTTCGTTATTTAAGGGGAGATGATAGTGTCTCTGTCCTGCTATCAAAGTGGCTGGCACACAGCATATTCAACTTGTCTCATATTAGATTACTAGTGTTTTAGCCCGTTACATTAACGGGTGCTAGAGTAGATGTCTGTGTGTCTGTTTTGTTTTGTTTTTTTTAATTTGTCTCTCTCTCCTTGGACGCTGTCATTCTTTCTGTCTGTGTCTTTTCCTGGCCCCCTGTCTGTCTATCTTTATTTCTAACTCTATCCTCTTCCCTCAATCCTGCATGTGACCTTTTTTCTTTCTCCTCCCCACTTCCTTCCGTCTGCTCCCCCTGTCCTCCACACTTCCATTCGCTCTACACCTTCCATCTACTGTTCACCCTCTGTCTGCCGCTCTCTTCTCTTTCCATCCAGTGTCCGCCCTCTCTCTGTTCCATATGGCCTCTCTCCATCTCCTCCTTCCTTTTCCCTTGGTCTGGCATACCTTCCTCCTTCCCTCCAAGCAATTCTCTCCCCCTCTGCTCCCTTTCCTCATTTAACTATTTCATTGGTCAGCAGCAGCATTCACAATTCATTGCTGTTGCTGGCTTCAGGTCTTTCTCTCTGGCCGGTCCTGTCTTCATGAAAACAGGAAGTAGGCAGGACGGCCAGAAAGGAAGGCCTGAAGCCAGCAACAGCAGCGAATTGTAAACGCTGCTGTTGCCTGAAGCACCCGAGGCAGACGCTTCTTTCCCAGCGAGATGACTTAATATCAAACCTCCCTCCAGCGTTGGCAGCCGCAGCTCGCTAAACAGGCTGCTTTGCGGCTTTCTTCTGCCGTTGAGTCCCTCTGTCGCGTCATTGATGACTTCATCAGTGACGCGGCAGAGGGACTCAACTGCAGGAGGAAGCCCGAAGCAGCCTGTTTAGCGTGCTGCGGCTGCCAACGCTGGAGGGAGGTTTGTGCCGGTATGTGAAGAACCGGTATGTCCCTCCCCCTCCAGTACGTGTGCAGCACTTTACGATCCTGGGTTGGCCAGACGCTTGTGCTGGGGACTCGTACAGTCCAGTCCTTCCGGCGAGTATAGGGAAGTGCTGGGGATTCGCGCATGCGCACTCATGCGGCCACGGAACTACTGATCATGGAAGCGCGCAAATAGGAGTGCGCATGCGCGAGTTAGCCTTTTATTATATAGGATATGACAGAGCACTAAGCTGTAGATATGACACAAAATAAATGCATACATTCACAAGAGTCTGTTCAGGTCTATCCTAGTGTGGTCATTAAAGTGCCTGGTTTGGGGTTGCTAAAATACAATTCGGGCACTGTATTCCCTGTACTATGGCTTCACGAAGCGTGCATTCCGTGTCCACATTATCATATGCAAAACAGTAAATTGCCTTCTGTGTGACCATGGACACATCTGCGTACATCTGGTAGCACTATAGAAATAAAAGTTGTAGTAGAAACGAAGCCATGTGGGTATCTGTTTTTATTTAAAAAGATACAGGGATGGGAAATAAATTAAAATTGAACTGTATACAAAACCATTTCAAAAAAACCCAAAACAAACCATATTTAAAAAAACAAGACAATAAACATAATATTTGAGGAACAGAACCAGGGTGCAGAATGATTATTGGCCTTGCCATCGGTGTACTGTATCGAAGGCTGAAAAAAAAAAAAAAAAGAGAAAAAACGATGTCGTGATAATTGATACTGGCACTTAGGCCCTCTTTTATCGCACGCTAAATGCTAAACACGTGCATGTTAGGGCTTCTTTTACTAAGCCGCGTTAGGGCATTAGCGCGCGGAATTGCACGCGCTAAATTGCCGTGTGCGCTAGACGCTAACGCCAGCATGGGGGTGGCACTAGTTCTAGCCGCGTAGCCTGGGTTTAGCGCACGCTAAAATGCTGCGTGCGATAAAAACGCTAACGCAGCTTAGTAAAAGGAGCCCTTAGTCTATGGACGTATTAGCGTTTAGCATGCGCTAATTCGATTAGCGCACCTCAGTAAAAGAGGGGGTAAAACTTGCAAAATGTGTGATAATTTGAGGGTACTACATACCATGCAGTATTGCATCTCCAGGTCTGGAAGGACATGCTTCAATTACAAATGAACCAACATGACAGGTGGTTAGGGTAAGAAAAAAAAAAAAAGAAATAACCTTGCACAAATGTTATTACAAACAGCAGTATAAGCCTGCCCCCCCCCCCCATGCACCAACACAAGTCAACACCCCCTAGAGATGTACTATAAACCTTATTGTCCGCTCCAAAAGAAACTCAGCTCACCATTTGTTGCAGCGGAGCGCACCAACGATGGGTGCTCCTGTGAATCCTCTACAAGAAAAAAAATAAAGCAATTGTTCTCAACTGTTCAATCTGTAAGTTATACAATGTGCCCCCCACCCCCCCACTCCCAAATCACACCAAACTCACCATTTCTGCCATTGGATGGTCCCTCTTGCGAGACATCTACAAGGAAAAAAAATAGCTAGTGGACTGTACCATGCAATCTGTAAGAGGAACATTCAAGAACACACACACCCTCCCCCCACCAGAATCACATACTACTCACCATTTCCTATATTGGACAACAGCACTGATTGGTGCAGTGATGTGTCCACTTCTGAATCCTCTGCAAGAAAACACAAAAGGCAGTTATTCTCAGTGCTTCAATCTGTAACTGATACCATATCTTTCCCCCTCCCCCCCACTCTGAAACGACCATCTCTGAAACGACCATCTCTGAAACGACCTACTCACCATTTTAGATACAGGAGCGCCTCACTGGTGGGCACTCGTGTGACCGATACCATAGTTTCTCGTACCCCAAATCACACCCTATTCACCTTGTCTCACATTGCAGTGACGCTGCATGGCTGGAACCGCCACCAAATGGTCTACAAGAAAATGCATAAAGCGATTATTCTCAACTGTTCAATCTGTAACTCATATCATATCTCCACACCCCCACCCCCACCCTGAAATTACACCGTACTCACCGTTTCTGATACTGGAGCGCATCAGTGATGGGCCCTCCTGTGAACCCTCTACAAGAAAAAATATAAAGCAATTGTTGGCACCAGTTCAATCTTTGACCGATACATAGTTTCCCGTACCCAAAATCATACCCTACTCACCCTGTCTCACATTGCAGTGACGATGCATGGATGGAACCGCCACTGAATGATCTACAAGAAAACACATAAAGCAATTATTCTCAACTGTTCAATCTGTAACTCATACCATATCAACAACAACGAAGGAGACCAGATGGTGCTCAATCCTTTTTATTATAAAACAGACTCAACACGATTGTGTTTCAGCCCAAGAAGGCCTGCCTCAGGAGTCTTGGTGTTGAATAATAAAACCAAAGATGTGTTAATCCAAATGTCCAAGTATTGCAATAAAAACACTAGAAAAGAAGTCCTGAATGTGGCTTCTAGTTCACTGCAAATGGAGGTGTGCACTCATATCTATCTCCACCCCACCCCACCACTCCGAAATCACACCCTACTCACCATTTCTTCTAGTGGACGGTCCCTCTTGCATATCATCTACCAAAACGAAATTAACACCAAGCGAGTTGAATCCACTATGCAATCTATAAAAGGAACTTTAAATAACCCACCAAATCTCAATCAACTCACCATTGTCTTTATTTCTGGGCGCTGCTGATGTGTCTATCCCACTACACAAGCCTATCACTTCTTTGTACTTGATGGCTTGCAGTACACGGTCCTCTAACTTGCTCAGCCTCACTTCACATCGAGGCCCACCCTCTGTACCAGATGTGTGTCTCTACAGCTTGTGTGCCTTCTCCTTGACTACGCCACGGATATCGTGCCACCGGTGCTTACACTGTGCAACAGTGCGCTTTTCAAGCACCCTGGACAGCGATGCCGGCCCACATCTTATTTTTCTGGACCGTAGACAGCCTGGACTTTTGGAAAAGATGTTGGTATTGATCACAGACACTATAGACCAGAACATGGAGCTCATCCTCACTAAGTTTGGGGGCACGCACATGCTTATCTTCCTCGACACATGTGCTCTGTGACTGGGAGGACTCCAATTCAGTGCTTGTTTGGCTGGCCTGCTGATGCATGTACTGCTGCATGCCAGAGAGTGGTAGAAATCTGGAACGTTTTTCCGGAGGCTGTTATAGGGGAAAACACCTTCTAGGGATTCAAGACAAAGTTAGACAAGTTCCTGCTGAACCAGAATGTACGCAGGTAATGCTAGACTCAGTTAGGGCACCGGTATTTGACCTAAGGGCCACCGCGGTAGCGGACTGCTGGGCACGATGGACCACTGGTCTGACCCAACAGCGGCAATTCTTATGTTCTTATGTACGCTCAAACAACGTCCGTGTTGATTATGTTGCTTTGCAGTGACAGGCGCTCATTCACGCTTCTTTCCTTGTATATTCTGCGCATGTGCCGGTCACTGACACCAATGACTCGACGCATGTAAATCGAGCGAATCTCCCCTGCTGTCTGCCGAAATCATTTGCATGTGAGATTTTTGGATAACGTCTCGCTTTTTTTAATTTGCTATCAAAACGGCTGCGTTAGCAGATTGTCGCTTTTTAACGCGGGTTTTTGAGAATCTTGGCCTTGGAATTTTCCACTCTTTGGGCTAGATTCATGAACCTGCCTGATCGGGCCCGATCCGGGCAGGTCCGATGAATTCTCTAAACTAATGTGCAGATGGGGGCGATCCGTAGGAACGCACCCAACTGCCGGCACGGATCGCAAGTCTGTGATCCCAACGCATGCGCAGACCATCTGGAGATGGTCTGCACATGTGTCTAGACCCGTCCAGCCATAACTTTTTTAAAAAAAATTTAACTTTTACTTGACGTGCGCCGACTCTCCTGCTCTCCCCTTCCAAGCCATGCTCTTGCAGCCCATACTCTCCTGCTCTCTGCCGCCTTCCCTGCATTGTGAGCCCATGGGTTTAAAGCGGGGCTGCATGCCACTTTAAACCCGCAGGCTCGTACTGCAGGGAAAGCGGCAAAGCCAGGGGGAGCAGAGAGGACATGTCAGCTTGCCCAATAAGCACTAAAGACAGGCAAGGGGAGAAGACGGTGCAGAGCATGGCGGCATTCGGGGTGAGCAGGCGGGAGAGATTGCAGATCAGGGTAGAGAGCAGGGTCAGAAAGACATTTTCAACTGGTCCCCAGCAATCGCCTCTTCAGTTGATCTGCCAGCCCAGTCAGATGTGAAATTTTGTGTTGTGAATCGCGTCCCTGCCTACTTTGCATGCGTTTCACCTCATTTGCATGCACGGATTGGAGGATGGTCAGCCGAGAGGTAAGTGAATCGAGCCGTAGGGAAATTTAGTCACTAAGGGGTCGCAAACCAATCGGTACACGATTGGTTTGCTTTGTGAATCTAGTAGCCCTTTGTTTCTTATGACAAGACAAAAACTGACTTTCTGTTTGTTTTAAACAGAGTTTGAGCTCTGCTCTAATCTAACTGTTTTAATTTAGGTTCTACCTCTGGTAAAACACTTTTTTAAACTATTAGAAAGGGTTGTCTACTCTATTATTAACTAGTTCTAAAATGTGTTTTTATTTGTTAATGGAGACTAAGCCAGACCATGCTCTGCCTGCCAGAAACTATCTCTATTAGCAGGTTCAAGCTTACAAAACTGTAGAACTATAAAAGGCTATTATCCTATGGAGACTAGCTAAGTATAGTTTGTTCTTGTTCTTTTAATATCTAAACTATCTTTAGAAGGTAACCTGCAATTGAGGTTTTCTCCCCAAACCTATCAAAGCTCAGAGCAAAATAATGTATACTTACCCAAAGATAATATTTAGCTGGAGACCACATAAGACAGTTACATGGGCGCTGGCTAAATATCGTTCAGGTCTCACAGCTTTTCACAATGTTCACTCCTTCCAATTCCCCTCCCATCTCTTCCAATCTCACTCCCACCCACCTGAAAAATCCCTCCCTCCTTCCAATCCCCCTACCTCTGACAAGGATGGCTCTCCGCTGAACTCCCAGTCTTGATTGCCCCCTCCCGGGCTTACCTAGGATTCCTGTTGGTCCAATGGGTGTGGTAGAGGCAGGAGCAAACCCACTCTCTCCTGCCTATAGCAGCTGTTGCAGCGAAATAGCTGCTGTGACCTTTAGCTAGAGGCTGGACCTAGTGGGGTTTGCTCCTGCCTCCACCACCCCGACCGCATCGAGATTCAGCACTAACCAGCACAGTTTATAGCGGCCAAAAATAGACCAGCTATTTAAGTGATTCGATTTGGCCACCCAACATACTGGCCAGTGGTCTGAATTTCGCAGATAACCAGTCATCCAATAGCCACTAACAACTAATATTCAGGTATGTGCTATTTAGCCAGCTAAGAGCCTTTTCTGGCCAGGTAAATTGCATCAAAATCGGGCAGGTATAATATATATTTTTCTAGGGTTACCAGACATCTGGATTTACCCAGACATGTCCTCTTTATAGAGGATTGTCCAGGCATCCGGATTGATTATCAAAACCCCGGCACTTTGTCCGGGTTTTGAAAAGCGATGAGATCGGGGCCACATCTGGGGAGCGATCTCAAAGAGACAAAGGTTTGTGTGGGGCCACAGTGGGGGGGGGGGAGAGAAGAACGAGGCAGGGCTGGGGACAGAATGAGCCGGGGCCAGAACGGAGCGGGTCCACCACATCCTCTTATTTTCAACCAAAAATTTGGTAAACCTAACCACCACAGGCCATATGCACAGACAAATTACTTCATATTGGAAGTGCAGCTTTATAATCATCTATTTGTCATATAAAAGGTTGTTGTACCCATGGAAATGTCTTTTAAATTTGCTTTCCCTGTCAGTAAAATTTTTTGAATTTACCAAAGAACAGCTGCAAGAAAACCTGTAATTTCATAAAATCTAATATCTGATGCTGACAAACATAAATAATTTTTTTTTTTTAAGAATACTGAACATATGGCCCCATTGATTTGTCTGCTATCCAAATTTATTTCTGAATAATTAAGGTTCCATGTAATTATTACTTACCTGTGTTGAATCCAATTAACACGGAACAGATTTAAAAATTTTGCAAAAAGTACTTAGCTTGGCCAATATTTTCAGCATAAACAAATACATAGCCCTCTAGGAGTACACCTGGTAACTCATGATGATAGTCATACCCTGGTCATACCGACCAGTTGGCAGCAAAAAGGGCAAACAGAATGCTAGGAATGATAAAGAAAGGGATCATGAACAGATCAGAGAAGGTTATCATGCCGCTGTACCGGGCCACGGTACGCCCTCACCTGGAGTACTGCGTCCAGCACTGGTCGCTGTACATGAAGAAGGGCACGGTACTACTCGAAAGGGTTCAGAGAAGAGCGACTAAGATGGTTAAGGGGCTGGTGGAGCTGCCGTACAGCGAAAGATTAGAGAAACTGGGCCTCTTCTCTCTCGAACAGAGGAGATTGAGAGGGGACATGATCGAAACATTCAAGGTGCTGAAGGGGATAGACTTAGTAGATAAGGACAGGTTGTTTACCCTCTCCGAGGTAGGGAGAACGAGAGGGCACTCTCTAAAGTTGAAAGGGGATAGATTCCCGTACAAACGTAAGGAAGTTCTTCTTCACCTAGAGAGTGGTAGAGAGCTGGAACGCTCTTCCAGAGGCTGTTATAGGGGAAATCACCCTCCAAGGATTCAAGATAAAGTTAGACAAGTTTCTGCTGAACCAGAAAGTGCGCTGGTAGGGCTAGTCTCAGTTAGGGTGCTGGTCTTAGACCAGAGGGCCGCCGCGTGAGCGGACTGCTGGGCGTGATGGACCACTGGTCTGACTCAGCAGTGGCAATTCTTATGTTCTTATGTTTGAAGTTCCAGGTACGCTCATTAGTGATATCGGTGGACTGCTTTCACTATACTTGCTTCAGCGTGTTGGTTTGATTATTACTTACCTGCACAAGTCCGCTTTCTTCACTTGTACGGTTAACAGATTTTCCCGAAGGAAAATCCGGACCCATGGCCACGCCCCCAGGCCCGTCCAAATCCCTTCCGTCCTGCCTGTCACACCCCATTCCGCCCCCCAGCCCCGCCCTCAGACAGCATCCACGCATGCGCGGATGCGACACAATGGCGTCACGTGCAGGTGATGTTGCTGCGTTGAATGCACGGATGTCCCTTTCACAACGTGAATTTGACGGGAAGCTTTACAAAACCCGGACGCAGTGCCGGGTTTTGAAAAACCGTCCAGACCCCCGGACGTGCTCTCGAAAAGGCGGACACGTCCGGGGAAATCCGGACATGTGATAACCCTATTTTGGTCAAATAGGTATAGTTGGTAATCACTCACAATGTTGGGTGGCTTATAGCGGGGCCATCCCAAGGGCTGTGCGCGTGGTGCGACTGCAAAGGGGTGCAAGGGGTCTGGGAGCACAAAAACATCATTCCCATCCATTGTCTTCCTTCCTGTTGTTTCGATCGTTTGATTCCATTCCAGAATCTATGCAAAAGCCGCTTCTGCCTCGTCTGCTCCATTGCAGATATTTCCGCCAAAGATAGTATGTAATTTAAGCTTTATACTGTATTTATAAAAAAAAAAAAAAAAAAAAAAAAAACAGGCCTTTTTATGCACAGAAACTTTTTTGAATAATGTGCAGTTTACCATATTTACAGTCCAGCAATGAAATTTCTCATAGCATCTCTCAGTGATTCCTATAATGGCACATCCATTCCTTGCCACTATTAGTTCCAGCTCTCTAATTTTATCTGTCATGCTTCTTGCATTTCTACATAATAATTTTTTGCTTCCAATGCTGAATGCTATAGAAACGGTTAGATTATCATTTCCCCCAAGTATACACATCGCTTTAGATATATTTTTGCAATCTACTTGGGTTATATTGCTATTCATTACCCCTGTTACTTACTTGTTTGCCCCCATTACTTGCCAAAACTTTATTTTGGAGTCCTACTACAAGGGTATGTGAGTTTCACAAAGGAGAGTTCTCTTTCTACAACTGAAAAGGCAGATTAGAATCTAATGAGTCACATTTGGTGCTGGCTAAATTAAACCGGATATTCGATGCTGACCATGTGTGGCTACTGGTATTGAGCATCTGGCTAAAATGGGACATTTGCTGATCGCTGGTACTTATGTGGCTCCTGACAAATATTAAGCCAGGAGCTGCATAGGACACTTACAATATGTTGGTTCTGGCTAAATATTGGCTGGGAGACACATAAGGGGATCTGTCAGATCCCATCCCACCCAACCTCCCATTCTGATCCTCTCCCAGTTCTGTTCCCTCATACCTCTTTCCTGAAGTTCTGATCCATCCATACTCATAAGCACCCCCAGTGTTTACCCCGAGGTGACATCTACTGGGACAGGGAAAGTTTCAAGTTTTATTTAAAATTTGATTCCATCGCTTATCAAAACTTGTTTCTCTTTCCCTCCCACTCTTGTCCAGGTACTAGTGACCTGGATTGGCCACCGTGAGAATAGGCTACTGGGCTTGATGGATCATTGGTCTGACCCAGTAAAGCTATTCTTATGTTCTTATTCTAGGGTCCACCTTGGGGGTTAGTGCCCAAGAAAAGGATCTGGATGTCATCATAGACAATACGATGAAACCTACCGCCCAATGTGTTGTGTCGGCCATAAAAGCAAACAGGATGCTAGGAATTATTAAAAAAGGGATGGTTAACAAGACTAAGAATGTTATAATGCTCCTGTATTGCTCCATGGTGCAAACTCACCTGGAATATTGCATTCAATTCTGGTCTCCTTATCTCAAGAAAGATATAGCAGCGCTAGAATAGGTTCAAAGATGATAAACGGGATGGAGCTCCTCATATGAGGAAAGACTAAAAAGGTTAGGGCTCTTCACCTTGGAAAAGAGAAGGCTGAGGGGAGATATGATTGAAGTCTACAAAATCCTGAGTGGAGAAGAACGGGTACAAGCGGATCGATTTTTCACTCTATCAAAAATTAAAAAGACTAGGGGGGACACTCGATGAAGTTACAGGGAAATACTTTTAAAACCAACAGGAGGAAATATTTCTTCACTCAGAGGAGAGATAAGCTCTGGAACACATTGCCAGAGGTTGTGGTAAAAGTGGATATCGTAGCTGGTTTTTAAGAAAGATTTGGACAATTTCCTGGAGGAAAAGTCCATAGATTGTTATTTAGACATGGGTGAAGCCTTTGCTTGCCCTGGATCGGTAACATGGAATGTTGCTGCTCTTTGGGGTTTTGGGCAGGTACTAGTGACCCAAATTGGCCACCGTGAGAACGGGCTACTGGGCTTTATGGACCAGTAAGACTATTATGTTCTTATGTTCTAGTTATTCACCCGTAGACTCGTTAATTAGTGTACCAGTCTATCTCCTTTAAATTATCTAATTCATAAACTTATCACGATCCTCAGAGGGTTAAAACATCCCATTGATTCATTTGGCAAATAGCCTATGAACCCAATCGTCATAGGATCATTAGTTTATAGATTTTTTTGTAAATTTTTATATGTGATTTTTCTTAGTGATCTATAATTTAACATTTACCTAACTTAAAGATTCTTAATCAATCCATGTGAGCGCCTCTACCGACATGTACACGTTTCAAGTAGTTCTTTTCATCAGGGTTGAGGCTCCCGTAGTTACTTATCAAGCTTGTTCTCTAACCGCTCCCCTTCATAAAGTATCATGATGTCACTTCCTCCCTCTGTAAAATTTAAATAATTAGAAAAAAATAAAATAAATGCATGAATGAATGAGATGATGGTGCAGAGAGGAGTGATTTAGATTTGGTAGTAACTGGGCAATGTTCTAAAGAAGGGGGAAACTGTTCTGAAAAAAAAAAAGTTTCACCTTTAACCAGAGTGAGACCAGAATAGCTGTACCCTTAACCATGGTGAAAGCAGGCTGCTGGCTTTAACATTTAAAAAGGACATAGGGTAGCTTTTAAACTAGAACCTGGGAAAAGTTAATAGCTGCTCAAAAGCACACGGTTAGAGCAAGGCATTTTTGAAGGATATCACCAAATCAGGGATTTTAGGGCAACCTGATAATGTTGGTTGTAATGAAGGATAATAGTAGACCAGGGGCTAGATTCACTAACCTCCTTTCCATGCCCGATCCATGGCCGATCCGTGCAGGTCCGACCAATTCACAAAAGAAAAAAATTAAAATGAGGGCGATCGGAGGAACGTCCCCCTCGGACCACACAGATCGCTAGTGTGCGATCCCGATGCATGTGCAGACCATCTGTAGATGGTCTTCGCATGTGTCTAAGAGCTGTGACTTAAAAAAAAAACAAAAAACTTTTACTAGCCCAGCTAGCCCGTGGTTTTAACCCGCTTTTAACCCATGAGTTAAAACCACAGGCTCGCAGTGCGGGGAAGGGCAGGAGAGTCGGGGGCGGGGCAGCATGAGAGATTCGGGGCGAGAGCAAGGCGGCAGGCAGGAGAGATTTGGGCCGAGAGCAGGGCGGCCAGTCGGGGCGGCAGGCAGGAGAGATTCGGGTTGAGAGCAGGGCGGCCAGTCGGGACGGCCGGCAGGAGAGATTTGGGCCAGAGAGGAGCAGGAGATCAGGGCAGAGAGAAGGGTGGCAGAAGGCAGGGCAATGGGAAAGGACCTCAGCGACTGATCCTCAAAAGTTGCTTATTTTGGATCGGCCAGCCCAGTCAGTGTTGCTTTTTTTATTTTAGTGAATCAAGTCCTTCCTGCTATGCATGCCAATTCCCATCATTTGCATGCACGGATCGGTACACAGGTAAATGAATCGGGTCGGAGGGAAATCGGGTCGCAAAGGGCTCGCAAACCGATTGGTACACAATCGGTTTGCTTAGTGAATCTAGCCTCAGGTACCTTAAGCAAAAAGCAGACAGACTTGCAAGACTGCAAATTATTACTATCACTTGCTGAGCAGCTTGTTAATAGGAATATAAAAAAAAAACAACAACATTGTTTGATGTGGCTGTATACAAATGCAAGAAGCCTAAAAATTAAGATGGGAGAATTTAAAAAATGTGTCACTAAGGGCCTCTTCTATCAAACCTTGCTAGCAGTTTGTAGCACGGTGAGCTGCGCTGAATGGCCCCCATTGCTCCCAACGCTCACAGAATCCGTATGAGCGTCGGGAGCAGCATGGGCCATTCGGCGCGGCTCTCTGCGCTAAAAACTGCTAGCGCGGTTTGATAGAAGAGGCCCTAAATGAAAAGATAGACATAATGGGCATCTCTGATACTTGATGGAAGGAAGATAACCAGTGAAACATTTCCACATATACAAATTTCATTGCAGTGACAATATGGATCAAATTGGTGGAGGGAAAGTATTGTGTGTTGAAGAGGCTTTGAATCAGAAAGACTAAAATTTCTGCAGGACACAAAATACACTTTGCCAAGCTATGCGATATATGAGTTCTTATATTCTAGTAAGTTCCATTCAGATTCTAAGTGGATCACAATTTAAAAATCCTACAACTTAGGAAAAGTGCAAGAATTGATATTAAAATCAACTAACATTATCAGCCTCACTAAACCAGCAAGTTTTCAAAGCTCTTTGAAAAATTGTATAGCTCTGAATTCCCCTCGTACTTAAAAGTAGTATATTCCAATTATGTTTGGGAAGATCGAAGGTAGAGAATGACATGGTGACAAAATTCATCACCGTTCCCGTCCCTGCGGATAACCGCGGGAAACCATCTTCATGTCATTCTTTAAGGAGAGAGGGAAGAATCAGAGTATGAATGGCCACAACCACTGACCCACAAGCTTTGCTTTGAAGAATGCTGGGGTAGAAGGACTGAGGTTGAAACAGACACTACAGAATGACAGTCTCTGGTATCCAGAGCAGATATTGTGATGTCATAATGCCTCATTCCACCAGTGCCTAAGAGCCAATCACATCAGTGATGTCACAATGGCTTCATTATCCTTGGCTCCCATAAGAATCAGAGTATGAATGGCCACAATCACTGATGGTGTAGAAGGACTGAGGTTGAAATAGACACTAGAAAATGACATGGGATTATTTCCTGCGGTTATCCACGGGGACGGGGACGGTGATGAATTTTGTCACCGTGTCATTCTCTAATCCAAGGAACCAGGCAAAGAAGGCGACCTGCAATCAGAAGGCTAGACATGTTGAAAACAATCATGGGGATGATGCTGGAGGAAAGACTAAAAAGGTTAGGGCTCTTCAGCTTGGAAAAGAGACAGCTGAGGGGAGATAGGATTGAAGTCTACAAAACCCTGAGTGGAGTAGAACGGGTACAAGTGGATCGATTTTTCACTCCGTCAAAAATTACAAGGACTAGGGGACACTCGATGAAGTTACAGGGAAATACTTTTAAAAACAATAGGAGGAAATTTTTTTTCACTCAGAGAATAGTTAAGCTCTGGAATGCCTTGACAGAGGATGTGGTAAGAGTGGATAGCGTAGCTGTTTTTAAGAAAGGTTTGGACAAGTACAGCTTTGAGACTCATCTACTCATTAAGAAAACATGACCATATCACAGAAGCTTAGATCAAATCACATTGGCTACCAATCCAAGAAAGAATTCAATTTAAATTCTACTGCATGTTATCTAAAACACTAAACGGAGACAGCCCATCCTATCTGAACAACCGCCTCATCCAAGCATCCACAACTAGACACAGAAAAATGCATTCCCCATTCATACCTCCCCCGATCAAAGAAGTAAAACGATCTAAACTACACGAAGGCCTCCTTGCCACTCAAGCCGCAAGGCTAGACAACCAGATCTCCAACCTTCTGATGACCACCCAAGACTACAAGTCATTCAAAAAAGAAATAAAAGCAATACTTTTCAAGAAATTCCTGAAACAACCCTAACCTCACGTACTCTTAACAACGCAAACACTGACAAAGGATCTACTCTTTACTACCCTAGTTATGATAATTTTGCTTCCATTATAACCCCCTTTCATAAATCTCCTGTAAACCACCTCTAATCTCAACAATCCGAGAATTGTCAAAGGACATAAGAAGAGAAACTAGAAACTTATTTGCTTATCCAAAAATTAATGGGTGTAGATATAAGACCTTCTTAGAAAGGACCCTAGCATTTCAAGCTGGTATTGCTATTTTTGGAAATTAATTAAGACCACTTTGTTCGATAAGTTTATTACTTAATGAGAGTTTTATTATTTAAATTCTATTTTACAAATATTTATATTTGTTACTGTATTATTGTATTTCGCTGATTATCCAACTCTTTTTAGTGTAAACCGCCTAGAACTTTTGGTTATGGCGGTATAAAAGAATAAAGTTATTATTATTATTATTATTTTGAGAAAGGTAGTAGCTTCCTTATTGGTATTAGATGTTTCTATTTTCTTTAATGCCAATGATAATATTTTTTGCTCTTTACTGCATTGGAAGATTTGGCTCATCCCTTAGCCCATTTGAGTGAAGTGATTGCTAAAACAGAACAATGGGCAACCCCAAAACAACTGAATAGATTGAAGACTGAGGCCTAGATTCACTAAACTCATCTTTCCGATCCGATCCGATCCATGGCCGAGTCTTGCCGGGCGACCGATTCACTAAACAGTCCTCATGCAAATTATTTGATCGGAGGCATGCCCCACACCGACCGCATGGATCGCTGCAGAGCGATCCAGATGCATGCACAGAGCACACAAGTGAGGTCAAAACAAAGAGGAGGGGGGGGGATTACAGAACACGCTGTAATCAGATGGAACAGAACACACTTTAGCCACAACCTTGCGGTTCAAGGCGGCTTACAAAAGATTTATAAATGGGGGTTACAAAGGGAGAACAATTGATTTACTAGAGTAGTAAAGAGTAGGACTACTCTTTACTACTCTAGTAAATCAATTGTTCTCCCTTTGTAACCCCCATTTACAAATCTTTTGTAAGCCGCCTTGAACCGCAAGGTAATGGCGGAATAGAAATCCCTAATATAATGTAATGTCTGTTATTGAGAAAGACACGGGGGAAGCCACTGCTTGCCCTGAATCAGTAGCATGGCATATTGCTACACCTTGGGTTTTGGCCAGGTACTAGTGACCTGGATTGACCACCATGAGAACAGGCTACTGGGCTTGATGGACCATTGGTCTGACCCAGTAAGGCTATTCTTATGTCCTTATGATCTCTTTTTAGATCTGTAATTCAGCAAGTCGCTAGGACTCAAGCATGAGTCGATAGCACCTAACTAACCTGCCCTTTTATGAAGCCGCGTTCGGCTTTTTTTTTTTTTTTTTTATCGCCAGCTACGGTGGTATTAGCTCCAATGCTCATAGGATTTTTGAGCGTCAGAGCTAATACCAGCATGGCCTTCGATAAAAATGCCTAATCTTCATAAAAGAGCAGATTAGTTAGATGCCATCTACTTGGCTAAGAACATAAGAAGTTGCCCCCGCTGAGTCAGACCAGAGGTCCATCTTGCTCAGCGGTCCGCTCTCGCGGCGGCCCATCAGGCCTAGTGCCTGAACAGTGGTCCCTGATTAATTTTGTAACTTACCTCTAATCCCATCCCTATAATCTACCTCTACTCTTATCTGTACCCCTCAATCCCTTTGTCTTCCAAGTACCTATCCAAAGCTTCTTTGAACCCCTGTAGCGTGCTCCTGTTTATCACATCCTCTGGTAGTGCGTTCCATGTATCCACCACCCTCTGTGTGAAAAAGAACTTCCTGGCGTTTGTTCTAAACCTCTCCAGGAAGTTCTTTTTCACACAGAGGGTGGTGGATACATGGAACGCGCTACCAGAGGATGTGATAAACAGGAGCACGCTACATTTTACATGGCTTCATAAAGGGGGAGGGGAGTGTAACTAACTATTCCAATTCCAAATTTTAACTCTCTGGTATAGAAAAGAAGATTGCAAACAAGATTTACAAAGCACAGACTTAACAGATGGGTAATTTAGTTCTAAACAACTTTCTCTCTGAGCCGAACAAAAAGATGTAGATAAATTCATACTCTGAACTAGTCGGACAGAAGTACATCTGTAAAGTGATTTAAAAATCAAGGAAGCAAATTTGAATTTAATTTTGCAACTGGCTGGAAACCAGTGTAGTTTTCTGAATAGTGGGGAAGCTCTCTCGGCTCCGGAAGAGCGACCCAGAGAGTGGTAGAAAACTGGAACGCTCTTCCGGAGTCTGTCATAAGGGAAAACATCCTCCAGGGATTCAAGACAAAGTTGGACAAGTTCAAGCTGAACCGGAACGTGCTCAGGTAGGGCTAGTCTCAGGGCACTGATCTTTGACCAGAGGGCCGCCGCGTGAGCAGAGTGCTGGGCATGATGGACCACTGGTCTGACCTAGCGGCGGCAATTCTTATGTTCTTACCTGACTGAAATATCAACCTTGCCACTATATTCCGATTGGGAACAGGGCAGTCCGTTGGCCACCAATTTGATGGACTTAAAGGCAATTGCCCTTAAATGTCATAGCCTACAAAAAAAAAAAAAAAAATCTTAATCAACATGTTTATATGGTTTGAAAGAAAATTTAGATTCCAGAACTACTCCCAGAGCTGTTGAACAATTTTCAATAGGCAATTCTCTCCTAATATGAACAGCAGTTCTTTCTTAGGCAAAGAATCGTGGGCTCCAAAACATACACTCTTAGGGCTAGATTCACTAAGCTTTGCGAGCCTTCTCCGACCCGCTTCACTAACCTCCTGGCTGATCCACCTCCCACCCGATCCGATCCGCCCATGCAAATGAGGGGAAATAGCATGCAAAGTAGGAAGGCATCGATTCACTAAACAGAAGAGGGAACACCGATTGGGCTGGCCGATCCAAAAAGAAGCGACTGCTGAAGACCAGTCGTTCACATCCTTGCCGACTGTCCTGCTCTCTGCCGCCCTGTCCCTGCCGACTGTCCTGCTCTCTGCCGCCCTGTCCCAAATGACTCTCCTGCTATCAACCTCCCTTTCCCAAACAACTCTCCTGCTCTCTGCTGCCCTGTCCCTGCAGTGCAAGCCCGTGGTTTTAACCCACAGTTTTAACCCGCGGGTTAAAAACATGTTCTGTATATCTGGCTGCAGCGTGTTCTGTCATATCTGGCTAAAGTGTGTTCTGTTCCATCTGATTACAGCGTGTTCTGTAATCCCCCCCCCCCCTCCTCTTTGTTTTGACCTCACTTGTGTGCTCTGTGCATGCATCTGGATCGCTCTGCAGCGATCCATGCGGTCAGTGTGGGGCATGCCTCCGATCAAATAATTTGCATGAGGACTGTTTAGTGAATCGGTCGCCCGGCAAGACTCAGCCACGGATCGGATCGGATCGGATCGGAAAGATGAGTTTAGTGAATCTAGGCCTCAGTCTTCAATCTATTCAGTTGTTTTGGGGTTGCCCATTGTTCTGTTTTAGCAATCACCTCACTCAAATGGGCTAAGGGATGAGCCAAATCTTCCAATGCAGTAAAGAGCAAAAAATATCATTGGCATAAAAGAAAATAGAAACATCTAATACCAATAAGGAAGCTACTACCTTTCTCAAAATAATAATAATAACTTTATTCTTTTATACCGCCATAACCAAAAGTTCTAGGCGGTTTACACTAAAAAGAGTTGGATAATCAGCGAAATACAATAATACAGTAACAAATATAAATATTTGTAAAATAGAATTTCAATAATAAAACTCTCATTAAGTAATAAACTTATCGAACAAAGTGGTCTTAATTAATTTCCAAAAATAGCAATACCAGCTTGAAATGCTAGGGTCCTTTCTAAGAAGGTCTTATATCTACACCCATTAATTTTTGGATAAGCAAATAAGTTTCTAGTTTCTCTTCATGGTCTATGCAACACAAAATGAGGAAAAAGGTAAGCTGGAGACAATCCCGATATCAGCTTAAAGCAGATACAGGACAATTTGAATAATACTCTTGCCTCCAAAGGCAGCCAATGAAGGAGAAAAGGGGAGAACCTTGTGGCACCCCACAACTAGCCTGTCAATCTAAAGATATATCCAACCCTTTCTTCACTCTATCCCCCTCTTTTACTAAGGTGTGCTATCCAATTTAGCGTGCGCTAAACACTAATGCGTCCATAGAATATAATGGATGCGTTAGCGTTTAGGGTGCGCGCCTTAGTAAAAGAACCCCCATATGTCCTTTTCCTTAAAAATTCACTAAAACAGGACAAAACATTATTGCTAAGACCAAGTTTACTCAACCTACACATCAGCTACTCCTAATGTACAGCACCAAAAGCTGCTGAAATATCAAATTGAAGGAGAATCATCTGTTTTCCTTTACTTAATAACACTTTGATCTCCTTAACCTTCTCTAACAGTAAGGTTTCAGTGCTGTGTTCAGTTCTAAACCCTTTGGAAATCCTTATGGATAGAAATTCCATTTATAAAGGGCAAAAGCACAGCGATGGGAATATTCTGCATCTACCTGGTCAAAATGAACAGACAGATGTTGAAATGTTAGCAGAAATTAGTGAAGCTAACAAATTAGGCAAGACAATAACCATAGGTGATTTCAATTACCTCAGTATTGAACGGATGCATGTAACACCAGGGCATGCTAGGGAGGTAAAACTCCTAAATGAAATCAAGGACTGCTTTATGGAGCAGCTGGTTAAGAGCCAACAAGAAGGGGGAACAATTTTAGATCTAGCACCTGATTATTATATTTAAAACAAATCGGAGGAAATATTTCTTTATTCAACCTGCAGTTGAGCTCTGGAATTTGTTGCCAGAAAATGTGGTAAAAGTGGTTAGCATTGCAGGGTTTAAAAAAGGTTTGGATAAATTCCTAAACAATAAGAGGGGCATAATCAACAATGTGCCTAGGTCTCAGGTTGGACGTTTTGTGCAAAATATCCACAAACCCAGCAGGAAAAATGTCTATTTTCAAAGCTGTCAAATGTCTTATCTTTTATTTTTGAAAATGAGCAAGATATAAGTTTTGGTCCTTAGGCCATCTACCTTTTTTTGCCCATTTTCAAAAATAAAAACATCCATGTGAAAAATGTACAAAAGCAAGTTTTGCAGATGTACCCACCAACTACCTTGTCTGATTGTAGCAGAAGGAATCCCCATCAGATGAGCTGCTTTCAGGGGATTCCTGGCAGCTCAGCTGATGGGGGTTCCCTCTGCCAGGATCAGCTGAGCCTACACCCATCTCCCTGACATTCCCCACATCCCCCTGACATCCCGGCATCCCAACATCCCCCTCACATCCTGACATCCCCCTGATATCCCTTATCTCCCCTGATATCTCCGCCCCCCTACATCCCCAGACCCCCCCCCCCCCCCATACCTTTGGAAGAGCAAATGGCAGGAGGGAAGCTCATTCCCTCCTGCCTACAGGACCACATGCTGCAATGATGAGACTTCCCCCTCCCAATGCATCTAGAGATGCAGAGGGAGGGGCTAAAGGCCATGATTAGCTAAGAATGGTGATTTTGAGCCAATCAGGGCCTTCAGCCCCTCCCCCTTGGTATGCCACTGCCTAAAAGGCATCATTTATAGAATCAGGGCCGCAGTGCTGATATCTAGGTGAACCAGAAATTATTCAGATATCAGTGATCTGGCATCCAGATAATTACATGATAAATAATCTCCAACTTAGGTTCTGCTTCTGGCCCACCCTGGCACTATCTGAAAAGTACTAGGACAATCAGAAGAATTTTTGATGGCATTTGATGACATTATCCAGATACGAGGGGGCCTCTGAAAAGTTCTCAGCCCAACAATAAAGTTGGGGCAGTCTCAATCGAGGGCTGTACACTTATTCCAGTGATTCCCTACTTTTTTCATTCAGATTTAACAGAGTGCAAGCTAAGGTTCCCTTTTATCAAGCTGCGTTAGAGTTTTTAAAAAAATTGCTGGCCGCTGTGATAAAAACTCCAAGCCTCATAGAATTCCATTGAGCGTCGAAGCTTTTACCGCAGCAGCCAGCAATAGAAAAAAAAACAAACCCTAACGTGGCTTGATAAAAGGGAACCTTTGCTTGCACTCTGTTAAGTCTGTGTGATAATACCTGTCTTATAAAAGTCCATGTTTTAGGATATGAACAGATGTTACTGTCAATGAATCAAGTTAAATTACCTTCTAACTGTAACCATTATTTAAACAGAGGAGATCAAATGCATACGAATAAGGAATTTATATGCATTATATTTCGCTTTTCTCTCAAAAAGATTTATAAATACTATCTTGAGACAAATGAAAAGAAAATTTTATTCATTATAAAAAGGAGGATTACACAATTTGCTACAATTCAAGAGGTAAGGGAAATGTTATTAGCCAGTATTAATTACGGGCTCAAATCCCCTCTGGAGGTTTGGTTTCCTACTAGGTAAAAAGCAGTCAGATCATAAACATACACATTTTTGACTGCTTTAAAATGGGATTGCCAGCAACTATTTGTGCGGACAGTTGCGGTGGAGATGTTCAAAGGTCCCTGATGTGCAACTTTATTTCAAAACTCTGCCTAAGAGTGCGATGGCTCGACACGCAGCTGTTTCGGCCTCTACGGCCTGCCTCAGGAGCCTTGCTGTTCACTTTTTCTACCATGCAGGGCAGCGCATATCTTGTAACGAATCAATACACTTATAATACTCTTTCATCACTATGCAGAGTGTCGCATATTGGGGTCCTTTTATTAAGGACCGCTAACCGATTTAGCGCGCCCTAAAAATTAGAGCGCGCTAAAAGCTAAGATGCCCGTAGGATATAATGGATGCCTTAGCATTTAGCACGTGCTAAATCGTTTAGCGCAGCTTAATAAAAGGACTCCATTGTAAGAAACCATTTCAGAAAAACCACTTTTGAACGAGGTTCTCGTGCATACCCTCGAAATGATAAAGCAGTAAGGCTATAAAATGGGACTGCCAGCGACCATTTGTGCCCTATTTGTTCATTTATTATCATTCTATATATCATCTAAATAATTCACTTTTACAGGAATAGGGCAGCAGCACAAAATAATTAACTTTGATTTTACAATAAAGAAGAAATTGCCCAATCAAGAGACTACGAGCTCCACTGAGAACCACAAAAAGAAGGATTCCATGAAATATAAAGGAAGAAGCCTAAAGGCTATCGGCCTAAAACACAAAAGGAATTGAAAACCATAACAAGTGATCACTATAAACTGGGTTTCTGGGGCAGCAGATAATCTCTTGACGGTCAAAAAATAAGATACAGTAATGGAGTTGGAACAAAACAATATATATTTCTGAGAGTAAATTTTTTTAAAAATTACTTATTCACCAGCAGAACAGAGAGGGTCAAAGTACACCATACTCTTCTACCATTTTGAAGAGATGGGCATCCCTCTTGCTGATCTTCATCAGAAGGTACACAGGGGGAGGGGGGCAGTGGTGGCTAAGGCAGGAAGGAGTGGACATCCCTCTTGCTGATATTATGGGGGGAGGGTCGGGGTGCAGTGGGGTTCTGGGATAGATGTCCTGGCACGACCTACTCTTTTTTTTTTAATGGGCACAGATTTTGTGCATGTATAACTAGGGCTGCCAGATTTTCCAATCAGAAAATCCGGACACACACCCCCAGACCTGCCTCCAGGCCCACCCAGTTCCACCCATCCCTGTCCTATAACGCCCTAATCCCGCCCCCAGTCCTAGCCCTAGCCCTGCTCCCCACTGCCTGCGTGCATGTGCCATCATCGCCTGGCATCCACGCATGCACGGGCTTCCTCGCTTCCCGACGCAATTTGAGGAGGCTTTTCAAAACCCGAACAAAGTGCTGGGTTTTGAGAATCCATCCGGTCACCCGGACACGTCCTCAAAAGGAGGACATGTCTGGGAAAATCCGGACGTCTGGTAATCCTATGTATAACATATGCACAATATCTGTGTCCATTAAAAAAAAAAAGTTGCTTTTCCTATCCCGAACAGCTGAGCAGTAGGGGAAGCCCTGAAACCACCGGTGGCTTCAGTGAGTCCGGCAGCTCAGTTGTTCAGGGCAGGGAGAGCA
The DNA here is from genome assembly GCF_902459505.1 of Geotrypetes seraphini. Lineage (NCBI taxonomy): Eukaryota > Metazoa > Chordata > Amphibia > Gymnophiona > Dermophiidae > Geotrypetes > Geotrypetes seraphini. The sequence continues at coordinate 376,493,483 of NC_047086.1, forward strand.
GCTTGACAGGAGGAAGGAGCTGTGACTAGCAATTGCTCTTCTGAGCAAGTGCCAGGCACAGTTCCACCTCGCTTTTACCGGTGATTCTCCGCATAAATAGCACGCATAGAATTTGCATGCCAATGTGCTGAGCATTGGCAGCAAAAGAAAAATTGCTCCCACCATGGGTATTTTATACCGTGGTGTTGGAGCTTTGTGCATCTGGGCCTCAGAGAATAGTTAAGCTCTGGAACACATCGCCAGAGGATGCAGCAGGAGCTGTTAACGCAGCTGGTTTTAAAAATGGCTTAGACAAGTTCCTGGAGGAAAAGTCCTTAGGCTGTTATTGAGACAGGCATGGGGGAAGTTACTGCTTGCCCTGAATCAGTAACATGGAATGTTGCTACTATTTGGGTTTTTGCCAGACACTTTTGAGCCTGGCTTGGCTAGATGAACCATTGGTCTGGCTTAATAAGGCTATTCTTATATTCTTATGTAACATGGAAACCGCAAAGGAGTGGAATGGTCCAAAGGAGACTAGTAAACTCAAATGTATTTCATAAACGTCCTTTATTTCTTCAATAAAACATTTCAACGACTTGACATGTACATGTTTCGGCCAGAACGGCCTTCCTCAGGAGTCTTTTTCTCTTGTTTAATCAGATAAGAACATAAGAACATAAGAAGTTGCATCCACTGGGTCAGACCAGAGGTCCATCGCGCCCAGCGGCCCGCTCCCGCGGCGGCCCATCAGGTCCGTGACCTGTGAAGTGGTTTCTGTCTAATCCTATAACCTACCTCTACTTCTTTCTGTACCCCTCAATCCCCTTATCTTTTAGGAACTTATCTAGACCTTCCTTGAACCCCTGTAGCGTGCTCTGGCCTATTACAGCCTCCGGGAGCGCGTTCCATGTGTCCACCACCCTCTGAGTGAAAAAGAACCTCCTAACATTTGTACTAAACCTGTCCTTTTTCAATTTCTCCGAGTGCCCCCTTGTGATTGTGGCTCCCCACAGCCTGAAGAATTTGTCCCTGTCTACCTTCTCTATACCCTTCATGATTTTGAAGGTTTCTACATATCTCTCCTAAGTCTCCGCTTTTCCAGAGAGAATAGCCCCAGCATTTCCAATCTGTCCGCATATGAGAAGTTTTCCATACCCTTTATCAACTTTGTCGCTCTTCTCTGGACTCCCTCAAGTACCGCCATGTCCTTTTTGAGGTATGGCGACCAGTACTGGACACAGTACTCCAGATGTGGGCGCACCATCGCCTGATATAGCGGCAAAATGACTTCCTTCGTCCTGGTCGTGATACCCTTTTTGATGATACCCAACATTCTGTTCGCTTTCTTTGAGGCTGTCGCACACTGTGCTGATGCTTTCAATGTTGTGTCTACCATCACCCCCAGGTCTCTTTCAAGTTTGCTCACCCCCAGCAACGATCCCACCATTTTATAGTTGAACATTGGGTTCTTTTATCCCTACATGCATGACTTTGCATTTCTCAGTGTTAAAACTCATTTGCCATTTTTTTGCCCAGTCTTCCAATCTCGTTAAGTCCCTTTGCAGGTTTTCACAGTCTTCCTTGGTTCTAACCTTGCTGTAGAGTTTGGTGTCGTCCGCAAATTTAATGACCTCACAGTTCGTCCCTGTCTCCAAGTCGTTAATAAATATATTGAACAGGAGCGGTCCCAGCACCGACCCCTGTGGGACTCCACTCGTGACCCATTGCCATTCTGAGTAATGGCCCTTTACTCCAACCCTTTGTTTCCTGCCTGCCAACCAATGTTTGATCCATCGGTGGATATCCCCTTGCACCCCGTGATTCCACAGCTTCTTAAGCAGCCGTTCATGGGGTACCTTGTCGAAGGCTTTTTGGAAGTCAAGGTAAATGATGTCAATGGATTCCCCTTTATCCATCTGTCTGTTTATTCCCTCAAAGAAGTACAGCAAGTTCGTGAGGCATGACCTTCCCTTGCAGAAGCCGTGCTGGCTTGCCTTCAGCTGCCCATTTTTTTCTATGTGGCCGCAGATGGTGTCCTTAATCAGTGCTTCCATCATCTTTCCCGGAACCGAGGTCAAACTCACCGGCCTGTAGTTTCCCGGGTCACCCCTTGATCCTTTCTTGAAGATGGGCGTGACATTTGCTATTTTCCACTCCTCTGGGATCTCCCCTGTTTCTAAGGAAAGGTTAAATATTTTGCAAAAAGTTTCTGCTATTTCGTTTCTCAGCTCTTTTAGTACCCTTGGGTGGATGCCGTCCGGACCTGGTGATTTGTCGCTTTTTAGTCTGTCTATCTGACGGAGGACTTCCTCCCGGCTTACTTCTAGTTTGACCAGTTTCCCATCCTGGTCTCCATGTAAGATCTCTTCGGGTTCTGGAATATTGGATGTGTCCTCTCTCGTGAAGAATGACGAGAAGAACTTGTTTAACCTTTCAGCTATTTCTGTTTCTTCCTTTACCACTCCCTTCTTGTCTCCATCATCCAATGATCCCACTTCCTCCCTGTCCGGTTGTCTCCCTTTCACATACTTGAAGAATGGTTTGAAATTTCCTGCTTTCTCTGCTAGTCTCTCCTCATATTCTCTTTTTGCTTTCTTTACCACTCGGTGACATTCCTTTTGGTACCTTTTGTGTTCATCTTGTTTGTCCTTGGTTTGGTCCTTTTTCCATTTTCTGAACGATGCTTTCTTGTCACTTATTGCCTTTCTTACTGCATTTGTTATCCACACCGGGTTCTTTGTTCGATTCTTCTTGCACCCTTTCCTAAACCTGGGGACGTACAGGTTCTGTGCTTCGTGTACCGTGTCCTTGAGCAGGGACCAGGCTTCTTCTACGGTCTCCATCTTCCCTGAGCTCTTGCTGAGTTTCTTTCCTACCATTTTCCTCATGGCCTCGTAGTTCCCTTTTCTGTAATTGAGTGCTGTCGATGTGGTTTTCTTTACTTTTGGTGTTCCTATTTCTAGCTTGCAATGGATCATGTTGTGATCGCTGTTTCCTAGTGGCTCTAGTACTACCACCTCCTTTACGGGTCCCCCTAGCCCGTTGAGGATTAGGTCAAGAGTGGCTTCTCCTTTTGTTGGTTCCATGACCAGCTGTTCCATGAAGCAGTCCCTTATAGCTTCCAGGAATTTTGTTTCCCTTGTGGAGTTTGAGTGTCCAATACTCCAGTCTATGCCAGGGTAGTTGAAGTCCCCCATCACCACCACATTTCCGCTTTTGCATACCTGCCTTAATTCAGTCTCCAGGTCCTGGTCGTTTGCTTCCGGTTGTCCTGGTGGGCGATAGTACAGTCCCAATTTTATGTCAGCTCCATTACCTCCTGGTAGTTTAACCCATAGTGACTCCAAGTTGTCCGCCCCTATTGCTGTTTCCATCCTGGTTGAAGGAATGGAGTCCTTTATGTATAGCGCTATTCCTCCACCCTTCTTGTGTGTCCTGTCTCTCCTGTAGAGTTTGTACCCTGGTAAGACCACATCCCATTTGTTGTCCCCGGACCACCTTGTTTCAGTGACTCCAATTATGTCTATGTCCTTTTTACTGACTATGACTTCTAGCTCCTCCATTTTGGCTCTTAGGCTCCTAGCATTTGTGTATAGGCAATTTAAGTCCCGGTTGTTTACCTTCCTTGTTGGTTTTCCTCGTGGTTTGGTGTTCCTGCCTACCCCCTCATGGGCTGCCAGTCCCCGGGCCTCGCTTTGTTTATCCTCCTCCTGTGGTGTGTCTGTTTTGTCCTCATCTCCCTCCTGTGGTGTGTCTATCTTGTCCTCAGCCTGCTTCCCCTTTTTTGGATGTCCTTCCAACTGTTTCCTCCATTTCTTGCTCTTTGGTTTTGTCAGTTCCCTGGGCCCCTGCTTTGCGTCCTTGGGTTTTTTGTCAAAAATTGTCCACTCAGTCTCGAACCCTCTATCGCCTTTTCCTGGTCCAGTATCCTTGTTTGATACTCTAGTCCGGTGTGTCGATGTCAGATCGACTATCGGCTTTCCCCTTTTCCTCAGTTTAAAGCCATGTCTATGTTGTTCTGGATGTCGTGTGCCAACCTCCTCGTCCCATCGGTGCTTAGGTGCAGTCCGTCCCTCCTGTAGAGCTTGTTCTTTCCCAGGAAAGTTGTCCAGTTCCGTACAAAGTGAAAACCTTCCTCTTCGCACCATCTCCTCAGCCAACCATTAATTGCTTGCAGCTCTGTCTGCCTTCTTGCATCCGCCCTCGGAACTGGCAGGATCTCTGAGAAGGCTATCTTCCTTGTCCTCAGCTTCAGTTTCCTCCCCAGTATCTTGAACTGCTCGGTGAAATACATATTTACATTCCACATACATTCAGCCAAACGTGATTCCACATGCATATCTGAACAGTAATAGTGCAACATGAATGACAGGTACAGATCCCTTTTTAAAGTCCACGAGCAAACAGGTAGTTATCACATTTCTTACTCTCCACAGCACTCCACAGCTGAAATAACCAATCATCCGGCTTCAGGAAGAGTCTCTCTGAGCCAGGAGGAAGCGACCTTATGTAACATGGATCATGTTTTGGTGCAAAGCACCTGCATTAGAGGCCTACAAAAATTGCACAATCTATGTCATGAGATGAATTACTACAATGTACAGTATATCTAAACTAAGTGAAACGAAAATGGTATGTCAATCCTTGATGCAAAACCTGAAATCTGTGTGTGCATATGAAATTGACTACAAATTAGAGAGATAAATTTCTTAGTAATCTGTGACACTAATTGCTATATATTCTTGTAATCACAGCTATAATCCAATTAGAAATTTTTCTTTTTCTTTTGTAATTAAACAAAATGTATTTTTATAAATTATTTGTGAAGTGCTCAGACCAAGAAACCCATATAATAGTGATGTCACTACAATGAGGTTTTCGAGGGGACCATCATCGCCTTCACAAGTCCCCAGCCCTCCCTATATCTTAAGGCCTGTGTAAAGCCTATCTGGTGAGTGCATCCAACTTATGGTGCTGATCTATTTTGGGGAGCAATTAACGATGTTGCCTCTCATTGGGACTTGTGAAGGCGATGATGGTCCCCTCGAAAACCTCATTGTAGTGACATCACTATTATATGGGTTTCTTGGTCTGAGCACTTCACAAATAATTTATAAAAATACATTTTGTTTAATTACAAAAGAAAAAGAAAAATTTCTAATTGGATTATAGCTGTGATTACAAGAATATGTGCATATGAAATGACATTTAAATATAGGTGAGTGTGTGCTCAATGGGTGAACCTTAAAGTGTTTGTGCCATTAAAATATAATATATTACACATGATTTTGCAGTAATATAATACAATTGTGTACTATAATTTGGTTATAAACACTGCTGTGATATATTTGAAAAGCAGTAGATTAAATCAAGCAAGTAAATAATAAATATTTCAGTACACATTTATATGGAAATTGAAGAAGGAATGGGTCCCCCAGCTCTAACATACTACATTTTCTAAAACCAATCTTTATCAGCATCTAATACAAAAATCACCACGAAGATTACTGGAGATACCAAATTTAAATCCATTGTTTCCCATACATTTATTATACCCCCATAGGATACTCCAGCAATTTTTAACTTTCTCCCTTTTCCTATTGTATTTTCCTTTATGTATTCTTTCTATAAAATTGTAGTTCTTCCCTCTATTCCCATTGTTCTCAAGTCATAAGTATGTTTGTTTAGTTCATGTATGTCTAATAATCCGTTTTTTATGCCTAATAATTTAAAAATGTTTGTCCCCCTAGCTATTTTTAAATACTTTGTACACCGCTATGTACTTTTGGATAAGCGTTTAATCAAAACTTAAATAAATTATGAAACTATGAAATGAAACGTAAAGTGTCAAGAAAAGTGTGGAATAACTTATAAGTTTCATGGCTCCACATCATTCTCTTCTTAGCTGGGATGAGAGCTTTTCAGCGGCCACTCATATTGTGATGTCATAATGCCTCATTCCACTAATGCCGAAGAGCCATCCTCATCGGTGATGTCACAATGGTTTGGTTTCTCTATACTTGTGCCCATTTATTAGATGCATTCACCTCATTGAAATGAAAAGTGTGGAATAACTTATCAGTTTCATGGCTCAACATCATTCTCTTCTTGGCTGGGCTGAGAACCTTTCAGCAGCCCCACGTATTGTGATGTCATAATGCTTCATTCCACCAATACCTAAGAGCCAACCTCATCAGTGATGTCACAATGGCTTGGTTTCCCTATACCTGTGACCATTTACTAGATGCATTTGCCTTCTTGAAATGAAAAGTATCAAGAAAAGGGTGGAATAACTTAAAAGTTTCATGGCTCCACATCATTCTCTTCTTTGTTGAGCTGAGATCCGTTTGTTTCTGCGCAACCCCTTAGGTCCAGTCAGTGAAATATTTTAGTACTTCCTCCATACTATACTATTCATCTGGCCACTATTTAGTGAGCAATGTTTATGGATCAAGCCCCCGTTACTTTGAAATGACTTGCCAGGCTCTTGACACCTGACGATGTCATTCCTAAGGTTTATGGTTGGCCTTAAAACTTATTGTTATTGTTAAATCCCAAGAGGATTGTGAAAAATTGCAAGAGGGCCTTAAAAAGACTGGCAGACTTGGCATCCATATGGCAGATGGCATGTCACGTGAGGAAGTCCAAAGTGAGGCATGTTGGAAAGAGGAACCCAAACTCAGGGCTCCTTTTACAAAGGTGCGTTAGGGCCTTGACTCACGGAATAGTGCATGCTAAAATTCTGCACGCGCTAGCCGCTTCCACCTCCTCTTGAACAGGCGGTAGTTTTTCAGGTAGCGCGCGCTATAGCGTGCACTAATCCGTTGCGTGCGCTAAAAACACTAGCGCACCTTTATAAAAGAAGCCCTCAGTGGCACAGCGAGGGTGGTGGCACCCCTCCTCTGCCCTATTCTCCATCCCACCCTCGCCACATGCTCCTCCCCCTCCCTTTCCCCCTCCTGCCCCACATACGCCGCTCCCCTATCCCTGTCCCTCTGTAGCGTTTCTAGCGCGAACAGCAACCCCAAGCGGCTGTTGCGCCAGCGTCGGCATCTTTCTCTTAAGTCATTTCCAAGGCACAGATCCAGGAAGTGACATCAGAGGAAGAGTTGACACTGGAATGACAGTGGCTTGGGGGTGGATGCTTGTGCCAGAGGTATGGGGGAAGGGAAGCAGCACGTAAATATTATAATGTAAAGTAAAATCTGGTAACCCTAGTAATAGGAGCTTGAATTGTATGCGAAGGTGAATAGGGAGCCAATGAAGTGATTTAAGGAGAGGGGTGAGGTATATAATATACGTATATAGAGGTATATAAAATACTGAGTGGGGTGGAACAAGTAGACATGAAGGGGCTGATTCTGTAAAGAATGCTTAAAGTTAAGTGCCTCTTAGACTCAGGGCAGGATTATCCAATAGGCCAAGTAGGCACGTGCCTAGGGCCCGAAACGGTCAGGGGGGCCCGATGAAGGAGGGCACCAACATTGTTTTTTCTAAAAGGCGATGGGCCCCTCCAGCATCAATCAGCAACACGGGTTCCCCCCCCCCCCGATCAGTAACGCGGGCCCCACCCCGATCGGCAACACAGCCCCCCTCCATCGACGGAAAGTAAGACAAGCAAGCAACGTGGGTAAGAAAGGCAACTGGAACTGTAATTGTGCAAGCGGTGCTGCTTGCCCAAAGCTTCCCTCTGACGCAGCTTCCTGTTTCCGCCTGGGCGCATGGTGGGGTGCGGCGGGGCATGGGGCCCAGTGTACTTGTGTGCCTAGGGGCCCTCGACGAATTAATCCTGCCCTGCTTAGACTCCTAACTTAATTGGCAAAATAACCTTATCAGCCCCAATAATTGGTTAAACAAAATAATTGGATGATAGGCATTAGACACCACTAAGCGCATTGTGATAAGCACCTAAGTGGGCATTTCTATGGGCAGAGCGTGAGTGATTCTCCAAAAACTCAGGCACCTGAAATGTAGGCCTTTAAAACCCTCACCTACATTTCAGGCAACTAAGCTTTTACCTAGGCGCTGCTAGCCACGATTCTGTACACTGCGCCTAAGTGTGCCATATTTACCTTCACGTTCTTTAGTCCATCAATTATGGACTGCCAGCCCTGATACTGTTCATCTGATCTCCTCCTCTTTTTTTTTTTTCTTTTTTTTACTTTTTCAAAAATGCTTGAAGGCCTACCTTTTTCAGAATGCATTTCAAAATTTGTAATTTTTTTTTTTGTTGCATAGAATTTTTTGGACCCCAGTTCGTTTGCAAAAGTTAGACAGTTCTAAATCTAATAGATGCTGGCATTGTCATGTTAATATAGGAACTTTGGATCATCTGTTCTTCTATTGTCCATTGATACTTAATTTTTGGAAGTCGATATGGGGCCAAATTAATGTAGTGCTTGGGTCATTGATACCACTGACTTATGAAGCCATAATTTGTGGTACTCTATTACATGTTAAACCTCCTTTGGATCGCTATAAAAGCCGGTTTTTCTTAATAATGACGGGAATAGCCATCCAGATGATAACACGCAATTGGAAGAGTTATGATCGACTTAATTATACTTTCTGGTGGGCAAACTTATGTTCTAGCTACAAATATGAAAGAATGAATGCTGAAATTTTAGGACATAGTAATGCATTTAAAATGGTATGGAGCCCATTGACATCATTTATTGAGTCACAATATCTGTCATGCACCTTTTCTTTTCATATGACCTCCTTACACATCCAGGGTGGGAGGAAGGGAGATGAGAAAACATTATTATTCATTGTATCTAATTTATTGAAATTATACTTGTGGCTCTATTTTCATTAGTTAAGGGGAGGAGGGGGTGAAAATGATTCATTTATGCTTAAATTCACTGTATTGCACTGCTAATAATTGAAAACTAATAAAGATTTACAAAAAATAATTTGTAATGGGAATAATTATTATTTCTGTATTTAAATCTAATATGTGAAGAATGAATTTGTATATATTACAGACTTTTGATTTAGGTTATAGGGCTATGTAAGATGACTGTTTTTAAGATGTTTATGTGCATTATGTTAGTTTTGAATGTAAGGGTTTTAATGTTTTGCCTATGTGTGTTTTTAGTAACCCGCATAGATTTTTGGATATTTGGAATATAAATGTTTTCATTAATTAATTAAATAAATATAGCTAAAAGAAATCAAAGAAAATATTTCTTCCCTCACCCTCAAATACTGTATACGGCACCTTATGTTGTATGCACAAATTGGTGCATACCGCCAATTTGCTTGCACAATTGATTAATCGGCACCAATAACGGGCAATTAACACCTTTTAATTAATGCTATTGGGTACTTCCAAGTTTCCAAGTTTATTAAAAAAGTTTGATGCAACGCTTATAAAATTTCTAAGTGATTTCCATAATAATAAAATCAGGGGTAAAGAAACAACATGAAATAACTGACATCAACGTTACTTACATGAGGTTGAGGAAGGGGAGGGATAGAACTACAAAATTATTATAGAAAAGAAGAACATCAAAAGGGCTAACAACAGTAGGGCATGGGGCTAATTACAGCTTAAAAAGTGCAATTATAAAAAACGTATGGATTCATAGACCAAATTGCGCAAGATAATCACGCACGGACAAACTTTTCCACACAATCGCGCGGAAGTCAGTGCGCTGGATTTCAACACTATTTTAAAGCGCTGTGAAGGGGCGTGGGGGGGAACCCCCTACTTTACTTAGAAATGTTGGCGCTCCTGTTGGGGGGGTGGGGTGGGGGAACCCCCCCTTTACAGAGGAAACAGCCTTTTTCCCTGTTTTTAGGGAAAAATTAATGTTTGCTCTTTAATGGAGGGTTCCCCCCACCCCCCAATGGGAGTGCCAACATTTATAATTAAAGTGGGGGGGTTCCCCCCATCACACCCTGTCAGAGCACTTTAAAATAGTGTTGTCTGCGATTGTCTGGGCGGGTTTGTCCACGGACGATTGTCTCGCGCGCTTTTCAATGGACACCAAGTTATGTGACATTTGCAGTGCACAAATTTGAAAAGGGGATATGGCCAGGGAACGTATCGTGGGAATTCCTAAAAGTCATGCTCATTGCTATAGAATATGCCCGATCCATGCACAACTTAGGCAGGCATTTTGACATGCTTTTAGCTGGCATTAATGGGCGCACCTAAAAGCTGAGCAGCGCACTGCGCATTGCGGCAGAGAGGCTACGTTCAGTGAGAAACTTTTAAAAACTCTGGGCTCCTCTTTTGGAATACTCTGCTTCACCTCCTCAGTCTCCGGATTGACTCCTTGGACTATCCATTTGGGTTGAATGGAAATCATTTACAATGTCAGTATCATATGATACACTGGTACTGAGTACCATTCTTGCACTGAACCTTTTTACTTTTGACAGACATCCAGATAATACCATTTATTTTTATTGTATACAAACCTCCTTTGGGAACTATTATTTGTACTTATAGGCACTCTAATGCCAATATTTCAACTAACTATAGTGCCCCTTTCATTCAAAATACAATCTTCTTTTGTTAAATATTCAATTCATGACCAAATAACTACTTTGCCAATAAAAATAAATAATCATAAAGTGCTCAGTGCCACCACCAGGCCATTGCTAATGCACTTCAGACCACAATAGTTTTGGAACCATTATTGTTCCCTGCCTTCCATAAAGCATAGTGTGCAATGGCATGGATGTTACTCAAAAAAATCGCTGGTGCACAGACCATCTAAGAGCCGCAAGTTTTTTGAAAAAAAAACATTTTTTACTAGCCCAGCAAGCCTGTGGTTTTAACCCGCTTTAACCCCGTGGGTGAAAACCACAGGCTCGCACTGCGGGGAAAAGCCAGGGCAAGGAGCAGGAGAGCAGATTTGGGGGCAGAGAGTAGGGGCAAGGAGCAGGACAGCAGATTCGGGACAGAGCAGGGCGACAGGAGAAAATCGCGGCAGAGAGTCGGGGCAGAGAGCTGGAAAGACAGTAGGCAGAGTAGGAGATGGCAGTCGGAAAGCTGTGAGCAACTGGTCCCCAGCAGTGGCTCGTTTGTGATCGGCCAGCCCAGTCGGTGTTGCAGGGTTTTTGTTTGTGAATCGCTGCCTGCCATCATTTCAGTGCCGTTCCCCCCCCCCCCCCCCATGCGCGGATCGGAACAGATGTTAGTGATTCGGGTCGGAGGGAAATTGGGTCGCCAAGGGGTCGCAAACCGATCGGTACACGATCAGTTTGCATAGTGAATCTAGCCCTTAGTAAGGATCTCACACCTAACTTGGCACCTGCTAAAACTTGGTATAATGCTGGCTCCCAACTTAGGCACAGAAATATAAGAAAATGCTTTTTTACAGAAAGGTGGTAGAATGCGTGGAATAGTCTCCCGGTAGAGGTGGGGGAGACAAAGAGGCAAATTCTGTAACGGACACCTAAAGTTAAGCGTCCACAATGTGAACATCCAGCAACTTAGGCGTCCAAATAAATTGGATAATAAGCCCAATTAATGACTTTTAACAAGCAATAATTGAAAGACGTCCAAAGGCTGGGTGCGATTCACAAAATGGGCATCCACAATTTCATAGACGCCCATTGGAAAAAGCTGCGCCTAACGGGATAGGTGTGGGCGCGGCTTTGATAAGGATGCCCATTTATAGAATTGCATGCCACTCAGCGTCCTAATGCGTCTACATTCTCACCTAAAATGTAGGTGTTGCAAAACCAGGTCCACTTTTGGGCATTAGGTGGGCACGACTTAGGTGTCACTTAGGCGTGCTGGAGGCACCCACATTTAGGCGAGCGGGGCTTTATATTTTGGGGTAAAAAGGTCTCCAGTTTGATATTAAGATCAAAAGATGTTTAATAACGCATTACTTAAGCAAAGCACATGAAAAAATATATATATTACATACTAAACCTATTTTGAGGGGTAAAGAGGACTCGTCTTTGTTAATAATAAAGTTGTTTAATAATGCATTACTCAAGCAAAGTACATTGCTGTGCCTAAGTTGGGAACCAGCGTTATACCAAGTTTTAGCAGGTGCAATGTTAGGTGTGCAATCCTCATTAAGCTAGTATTCTGCAACTATACTGTATATGCAGTAAATATTGCATACCAAACCTCATTTCCAAAAGGTTAAGAAAAGAAGAAGTGAAACCCTACTCACAATGTCTGTGGTCCAGAGCAAGTGAACACGTCTGATGCACAAATCTTGACATCATTGTGACATCATCAATATGCATCTAGATGGCAGAATGTCACTAAAAAAATAATAGGAACACCTGCCTAAAAGGGAGTGCCTGTGACTCAGCTTCCACAGGTCATGGGTTCAAATCCCCACAACCTCCATGCCCCCTCCCCTAATACCTTAACAGCTTCCTTTTCATCTCATAAGAGAATATGGGTTGTGGACTTTTCCATTTACATTTGCACTCTGCCCTTTCCAGGGTCCAGACAGAAACTTTTTACCCTGAGATGACTATGATCTCCTAAGGCAGGGGTGTCCAATGTCGGTCCTCGAGGTCCGCAATCCAGTCGGGTTTTCAGGATTTCCCCAATGAATATGCATGAGATCTATTAGCATACAATGAAAGCAGTGCATGCAAATAGACCTCATGTATATTCATTGGGGAAATCCTGAAAATCCGACTGGACTGCGGCCCTCGAGGACCGACATTGGACACCCCTGTCCTAAGGTATCACCTCACATGGCAGGAACCCCTGCTTAAAAGGAAGCACCTGTGGCTTAGTGGTTAAAGGCACTGCTTTCATCTTCTACAAATCTTTACCCCCCCCCCCCAAAGAAAAAAAAAAAGAAGCCCCATTCACCTATATGTGGATGCCTCCAGCATGCCTAAGTGATGCCTGGACAAGTGTTGAAGGTACATGTTTGATATTTATCCTAGAGAAATGACTTCTTATGAATCAAAAGGATATAAGCTTGGCTTTGGAATTGACACATGGTTTACTATCTGAGTGTGTGTGGTGCGGTGGTTAGAGCTACAGCCTGAGGTTGTGGGTTCAAACCCTTCACTGCTCCTTGTGACCCTGGGCAAGTCACTTAATCCCCTTGAGCCCACCAGGATAAAAGGGAATATATGATAAAGTATCCAAATATAAAATTAGGCTGCCTATTGCACGCCATTTTACTGCACACAATTTTAATGTAAAAAGCAACATAAAATCGCCGTTCTAATGATGTCATAACGCTAAAATGTGATAACGTTATAGACATTGTGAAGACATCTATGTAATGCCTAGAAGGTGATTCTATAAAGCATGCCTAACTATATAGATGCACTTAAATTTGCTGAGCACCTCTGAGCGCGTCTATGCTTAAGCGTTGCACTGCTGGACCTCTAAACGATGCCTAACTTTTAGATGTCCTTTACAGAATTTGCCCCAAAGATTGTGTCTGAATTCATGAAGGCATGGACAAGTACGTGGTATCTCTTAGGGAGAAGAGGAGGTAGTAGATACAGCGGATGAACAGACTGGACGGGTCATTCTGTCTTTATCTGCCATCACATTTCTATCTACTTGAAGATCTTGACCCCGGATTCCTATTCATCACTGAATCATGGATTGCAAAAGACGACATATTTACACAAAACGAACTTTGCTCACACGGGTACCAGAGCCTCTTCTCCCCCAGAATTAACCGAAAAGGAGGTGGCTTGGCACTCCTCCACAAATCATTCTTCGATGTCCAGCTTCTCGAAAAGGGTAGCCATGCCTCCCTAGAATATATGCTTGTCTCTGTCAATGACGAACTCCACCCTCACCCACTGGGTATCCTGTTATTATATCGTCCACCATCCCCCTTGAACAAATCCTCTGAACCCGTCCTCGAGACCATTACAAACGCCTTCCTCAAATTTCAAAGATTACTAATCATTGGGGATATTAATCTCCACCTAAACGATACCCAGGGCCGTCATCAGGGCAGTACTACCAGTCCTGCATTCAGGGGCCCGGAGCTGACAGGGGGCCCGGGCTCCCCAGTGTTCTCCCCAGCGCTTTTCAGTCGGGCGCAACGCCCAGCAAATTTAGATGCCCGCCCGGCTGTCATCTGCCGAATCCTGCTGCCGCCACTGCTTAATGCGCAGCCTGAAGATCCGCCAAAAAACCCGCCGGACTTTAAACAAAAAAAAACCCCAGCAAGCGACTCGAACCCGGCTTCCCTCCGAAACCGGAAGTTACGTCGGGGGGGGGGGGGGGGTAGAGAAGAGAAGCCGGCACAGACCATTAGAGCCCCGGAGCATGCGGGAGATAGGCCAGCCACGGAGGGAAGCTTACTTGCTCTTGCTTACTTCGGGCTTTCTCTCTGCTGGGTCCTGCCTACTTTCTGTTTCCGTGAAGGCAGGACCCGGCAACGAGAAAGGCCCAAAGTAAGCAAGAGTAGCAAGTTGTAAACTTCCCACTGTCACTGCCCTTTGGGAGATAGGTCAGCGACCAAGGGAAACTTGCAACTTGCCTTTGTCTGTAGCAAATCTGCTGGGTGTGTGAGACGGGGGGGGGAATGGGAGGAGTAATGCTGCTGCACCCAATTAGGGGGGAGGGGGAAGAGAAATGCTGCTTCTGCTCTACCCAATTGGGGGAGGGGGAAGAGAAATGCTGATGATACTGCTGTACCCAGTGGGGGGAGGGGGAAGAGAAATTCTGACGTCAGAGAGGAAATTCTGGGCCAGCCAATCGCTGCCTGGCTGGCATGGAACTTCCTCTCCGTTGTTAGAATTGACATCAGAGGTGAAGTCTTGTGAGTCCGGCGCTTGTACATTCCTGGCCTGGCTCATGGAAGCAGGGAGAAATCGGCATGGTGGCTTAGGGGGTAGGGAAAGAATCGGGGAAGTGGAGAAATTGGTGCGATGGCTGGGGGGGGGCAGGGGGAGGAAAAAAGAAAGAGAGACAGAAAGAAAAGGGGAGGGGCAGAAAGAAAAAAATATTGGATTTATAGTCAGAAGAAGGAAGTGCAAACAGAGACTCATGAAATCACCAGACAAAAAGGTAGGAAAAATGATTTTATTTTCAGTTTAGTGATCAAAATGTGTCTGTTTAGATAATTTACATCTGCAATAGCGGTTTTTAGCGCAGGGAGCCTATGAGCATCGAGAGCAGCACAGGGCATTCAGTGCATCTCCCTGCTCTAAAAACCACTATTGCAATTTAGTAAAAAGGAGGGGGTATATTTGTCTATTTTTGTATAGTTGTTCCTGAGGTGACATTGCATAGAATCGTCTGACTTGACCTCTTTGAAAATCCGTGGAATATAAATGATAATTAACATTTTCTCTGCATAGTGTGCTTTTTGGTTTTTTTAAAAATTTTATTGTTGGTAGATCATTTTGACTTGGTCATTTTAAAAGTAGCTCGCAAGCCCAAAAAGTGTTGGCACCCCTGCTGTAGAGCCATTTCTTGTATGACTGGATGAGCTATATTTATCTTTTTTTTTAGTTGTTTAAATTCATGCAGAAATAAATGGCTATATTGAACCTAATGACTTCATTAACGCCTGTCCCTTTTTTTTAACTTCTATACCATTTGAAAGAGGGCAAATACTTTTTAAATTTAGTAAAAATATTCTGGCACAAGTGTCAAACCTTAAAAAAGGAAGTCATATTGAGCATTGGAAAATAATAATAATAATTAACTAATAAAAATAGGACTCCTTTTACTAAGTTACGATAGTGGCTTTAGCGTACGCCACGCGCGCTAGATGCTAACGCCAGCATTGAGCTGATGTTATTTTTCCCACGTAGAGCAGGGGTTTGTGCACGCTAGACATATGCTAGTTTAGAATAGATAGGTATAGATTAGTTTAGTTTAGGTTAGGTTAGGGCCCTGCTGAAAGAGTCTACCTTAACGTGGTTGCAGGCTTACAAATCTTTTGGTCAAAGAGTGCGGTGACAGAGAAAATTATGTGTTTATTCGGCCCATGGAAGAAGGGGGATCGGGGGGAAGGGGTGCGTGGGGGGCCCAATAGTATTGCTCAGTAAGGGGCCCAGAAATTTCTGATGGCGGCCCTGACGATACCACCAACAAAGATGCAACTGATTTCAATAACTTCCTCACTTCTTTAAGCTCCCCCCCCCCCCCCGGCACTCTCTCCAACCCATGAAAAAGGGCACAAACTGGACATCATCAGTTCCTAGATCTCACCGATCACAAAACTTCGGTCGATGACACTCGTTGGGAACATGTCCCCTGGTCTGACCACTTCCTAGGGACTTTTTGCCTCCCCATTTTCATGTCTCACTTTGGGTCCCCTCCTCGTTCCTCAAACTCCATTACCTTCCGAAAAAAAATTGCTAGCGAACTATTTTGGACCAAATTCCTAAACCTAATTTCCACCATTCCTAGCCCTCCAAACCCTGAATCCAACTGGCACAACTGGATCACCCTCTCTGAGACCACCTACCACTCTCTCGCACCACTATCCTCTAAATCTGTCTCCTACTCCCGCAAGGCCCCTTGGTACCTCCAATATCACAGAGAACTGAAACAGAAATGTCGAATACTGGAACGCAAATGGAAAAAATCGAAATCCCCCACTGACAGACAGTCCTGGAGGGTTAATATTAAGTCCTACAATACTAAACTAAAAAAAGCAAGGAAGAACTACTACGATAACAAAATCTCCAGATCCAACAACCAAAGTAATACTTTGTTTAACATCTGGCACTCCACATCCTCTAAACATGAATCCACCACACTCCCCTCCTCTCCATCTGCCGACAATCTAACAAAATTCTTCAATGAGAAAGTCACTACCTTACGATGCTCGTTCCCACCAGCACCCTCTTACAACTCTCTGGTGTCTACCGACTCCAACCCGACTCTAACCGTCGCCAACCATATTCCAGTTGACAGATCCTGGACCGCCTTCGAGCTCGTATCTGATTCCCAGGTCGCTAAACTCTGCCTCAAATTGAAATCCTGCAACTGTACCTTGGACCCTTTCCCCTCCTACCTATACGAGAAAATTCCCACACAAGCCATCTCATCTCTCTCCAAACTTATAAATTCTGCCCTACTTTCATGTCTATTTTCTGCAGAAATGGGACATATTGCATTATCTCCACTTCTGAAAAAAGCGGATCTAGACCCCTCCACACCAGCCAGCTATCGCCCAATAGCAAATATTCCTCTCCTGATCAAGATGCTGGAGTCCATCATATCCATCCAACTCTCATCCTATCTTGAGAAATTCTCCATTCTCCTACCCTACCAACACGGCTTCAGACCCAACTTTAGCACCAAATCCCTACTGGCCTCATTAATCTCAAAGGTCCAACTTCACTCTTGCAATAAGTTCGCTGTTCTTCTTCAATTCGACCTTTCTGCGGCTTTTGATATTGTCCATCATGATATACTAATTCTCCAACTTTCTGAAATTGGCATAAACTCAACAGTCCTAGATTGGTTCTCAAAATTCTTACGTTCCCGCTCCTACTTCGTTAACATGAATGGCTCCTCATCCCTCCCTTGGAAACCGATTTGTGAAGTTCCCCAGGGTTCACCTCTATCTCCGATTCTTTTCAATGTTTATATGTCCTCCCTGAAACTCCTCCAACTATCCCCCTTGGAAACACTTTACACTTACGCTGATGACATCCTTGTCCTCCTCGAGACCGACTCTAACCTCACCAATCTCTCTGAGAACATCTCTTCATGTATATCAAACCTCCAATCCTGGGCCCTCACCGTACAAATGAAACTAAACGAGACCAAAACAAAACCACTATGGCTCGGCCCAAAATTAGATCAGCTACCCACTCTCATCCCACTTTCCTCTGGCACCACTTTGCAGCTTGAACACTCAAGCAAAGTTCTGGACATCATCATTGATTCTACACTGTCCTTTAACGACCACCTTAACTCCCTAGTAAAAAAATGCTTTTTTAATCTTCACATGTTAAGGAAAGTGAGATCCTGCTTCCATCAACAACACTTTGCTGTCCTCGTTCAATCCATCATTCTTTCCAGACTGGATTACTTAACTCCGTCTACCTAAGCCTAACAAAGAAAAGCCTTCTTAGACTCCAGCGGATTCAGAACACCGTGCTAAACTAATCTTTGCAAAAAGCAAATTCGACCACGTCCCCCTGCTTCTGTCTAAGCTTCACTGGCTCCCAGTAATCCTTAGAGTTCACTACAAATGCGCCTGCCTAACCTTCAAGTCTCTACACGGCATCCTTCCTCCCCTTTTTCCACTATCTTGGAACTCCTCGAATCCCAACACCACCAGATCTACTCAAAAATTCAAACTATCCTTCCCCTCTTTAAAAGGCATATCCCATGCAGGAAAATTAGGGACATCCCTCTTCTTCAGGATCACCGAACTCTGGAACAGCTCCCACTTCGGAGTCTGACCTCCCTCCAACTCATCCGAAAACATTTAAAAACATGGCTTTTCTCTAAAATGTAACAACCTCTCCCTCTTCGATATACTAAGAGTTTCTAAACTTCTCTGTACCAAGTTCTTCTACTTTCCTTTGGCGTTCCTTTCTATATCAATTCCTGTAAACCGTGCCGAGCCCTATATCTGTGGAGATGATGCGGTATACAAACTTAAGGTTTAGTTTAGTTTACATTTACAACTCTGTTTTATGCACATCAGTGTCTTGAAAATAGCCTTTCCAGTGCAAAAAAAAAACAGTAGAGCTCTCATATGCTAGTGCTGTTTGCAAAACAATACAGGTTTTTTTTCTTATCAAAAACGGCAGTATGTGTAATGATTGGCTTCACATAATTATTATTTTCTGAAGAAAAAGACACTACTTGAATATTGGAAATCCTTTGTGCTTTTCTGTGCACTGAATAAAGTTGAAGTGATAGGCAATGTAGCTGGCTCATAAATTATCTACCAAAGTATGTTGAGTTTAATTAGAGCTATTTACATATATCCCGAATGTAATCTGTCTTCCTTCTGTTGTCTGCAGGCAGGTGTGTGAAACAAAACCATTAAGTTCTTTGAAATAATCCATTCTTCTGATGAAGAAGGACTGGGAAAGCCTGGGCCAAAAGTAGACTCCGAGGATGTATCACCCAAATATATAAAGCAGTTGCACAGGAGAATATGCAAAAAGCAGAGACCCAACGGGAGAAAGAAACTGCAAATTCCACTCATTTGTGCGAGTGACAGCTTTGCCGCGCTGATGTATTTTGATAGGATAGGAAATGAAATGCATTTTGGTTTAAGGATATTGCTTTTCTGACACACACAAAAAGCTCATTTTTATAGTTTCATTGTATCCAACATATTAACAGTAGTAGTCACTTCTACTAAAATGATTTGCTTCTAAAACCAGCAGTATTTAATATAATATTCTTTTCTTAAATAAAGCACTGACAACTGAGACTTCTTTCCTCCCTTGATATCAGCCTACATGGATGTGAACATAGGAACATATATAAGTAACATAGTAAATGACAGCAAATAAAGACCTTAATGGACCATCCAGTCTGCTCAACTGTTGTTATTGTTAGGTACCATTGACCCATGCTCAAGTCCTAGCGACTTGATGAATTGCGACTCTAAAAAGAAATTTTTTTTGTGCTAGTCTGGGAAGGTCATCCAGCATCATCCTCATGGTTGTTTTCAACGTGTCCAGCCATCTGGTTGCAGCTCACCCTCTTCGCCTGGTTCCTTCAATCTTCCCAAATATATAGCTAGAGAAACTCGGATTTTGTGAAAAACTCAATAGTATTTAAAATACACTTTCACAAGAAAAATAAAAAAATATAGAATGTCAGGTGGAACATAAACAGCACAAAAAAAAATTGGAGGAAAAAGCCTCAGACTAGGACCCTCCCACCTCCACAAAGGTGGTTTACAGGTGGTTAGGCGTTAACCTCATTGGCAAAAAACCTCCGTTGCACTCCAAAAAGTAAAAACCTTAAGCAGTGCTGTTAGTGCTGAATAATAGGAGAAATAACTTTCAACTTATCTTCTGTTGATCGGTACACCAACGGTGGCCAGCGTTTCACAAGTCTGCTGCCTCAGGGTGTAATGCATCCGATCAAGCTTCAATCGGGACGCCAAAACACATCTCCTTGAAGCAGGAGATGCGTTTTGGCGTCCCGATTAAGCTTGATCGGATACGTTACACCCTGAGGCAGCAGACTTGTGAAGAGATGCGTTTTGGCATCCCGATTGAAGCTTGATCGGATACGTTACACCCTGAGGCAGCAGACTTGTGAAACGCTGGCCACCGTTGGTGTACCGATCAACAGAAGATAAGTTGAAAGTTATTTCTCCTATCATTCAGCCAGTGGCGTACCAAGGGGGGGGCGGGGGGGGCGGTGCGCCCCGGGTGCCAGCCCTGAGGGGGTGCTCCCGGCCTTGCCGTTCAGTCCCCCCCACCCCCGAAGGACCGCTCGCCCCACTGACCTTCCTGCACCACCTGTGAAGCAGGATCGGGCCGTCAGCGATCTCTGCGCTGCTTAGGCGCTGCTCTCTGCGCCGCTGTCCCGCCCCTCCTCTGACGTCAGAGGAGGCGCAGGAAGCAGCGCCTAAGC
This sequence comes from Geotrypetes seraphini, assembly GCF_902459505.1. Classification (NCBI taxonomy): domain Eukaryota; kingdom Metazoa; phylum Chordata; class Amphibia; order Gymnophiona; family Dermophiidae; genus Geotrypetes; species Geotrypetes seraphini. The sequence goes on from NC_047086.1 coordinate 376,513,968, forward strand.
AGCGCAGAGATCGCTGACGTCGCGATCCTGCTGCGGCTGCTTCATAGGTGGTGCGGGGAGGCCAGGGGGGCGAGCGGTCCTTCGGGGTGGATCGGGGCATCAGACCTTCAGGGTGGGGCGGGCAGGCAGGCAGGCAGGCAGGCTTTCAAGGGTGAGTGGGGGCAAGCAGGCAGGCAGGCCTTCAAGGGGGGACAGGCCTTCAAGGGGGGGCAGGCCTTCGGGGGGGGGTGCAGACCTTCAAGGGGTGCAGGCCTTCAAGGGGGAGGGACAGGCCTTCAAGGGGGGGTCAGGCAGGCCTTCAAGGGGGTACAGGCAGGCCTTCAAGGGGGGGACAGGCCTTCGGGGGGTAGGCCTTTAGGGGGGTGCAGACCTTCAAGGGGTGCAGGCCTTCAAGGGGGGGAAAGGCAGGCAGGCCTACAAGGGGGGGACAGGCCTACAAGGGGGGGACAGGCCTTCAAGGGGGGGACAGGCCTTCGGGGGGGTGCAGGCCTTCGGGGGGGTGCAGACCTTCAAGGGGGTGCAGGCCTTCAAGGGGAGGACAGGCCTTCGGGGGGGTGCAGGCCTTCGGTGGGGGTGCAGACCTTCAAGGGGGGGGACAGGCCTTCAAGGGGGGGACAGGCAGGCAGGCCTTCAAGGGGGGACAGGCCTACAAGGGGGGAACAAGCTACAAAGGGGTGAGACAGGCCTTCAAGGGGGGGACAGGCCTTCAAGGGGGTCAGGCCTTCGGGGGGGGGTGCAGACCTTCAAGGGGGTGCAGGCCTTCAAGGGGGGGGGACAGGCCTTCAAGGGGGGGACAGGCAGGCAAGCCTTCAAGGGGGGACAGGCCTACAAGAGGGAGACAAGCTACAAGGGGGTGGGACAGGCCTTCAAGGGGGGGACAGGCCTTCGGGGGGGTGCAGGCCTTCGGGGGGTTGCAGACCTTCAAGGGGGTGCAGGCCTTCAAGGGGGTGCAGGCCTTCAAGTGGGGGACAGGCCTACAAGGGGGTGGGACAGGCCTTCAAGGGGGAGCAGGCCTTCAAGGGGGTCAGGCAGACCTTTAAGGGGTACAGGCCTTTGGGGGGACCCTGGTTTAGAAGTACACGGAGGGAAGAGGGTGTTCAAAGAGACGTGCATATGCCAAACTTTGGGGGGGGGGGGAAGAAATAATGGGTCTGAAAATAGAGGAGAGGGAGAGAGAGAGATGATGGACCATGGGATTTAGGGAGGGAAGGAACTGAAAGGGAGAGAAATTAGACACAAGGGATGGTGTGGAGGAGGGATAGAGATACTGGATAGGAGGGTAATTAGGAAAAGAAAGGGAGAGATGGTGGACTCTGGGGTGGTAGGGAAGGAGGGAGAGATGCCGGATGAAAGGGTAGTTAAGAAAAGGTGGATCTATGGAGGGAGATGAAAAAAAGGAAAGATACCAGACTTCCTGGGAAGGGAAGGGAAATGGAAAGGGAGGACAGAGTTGGCAGATGGATGGTTAGCATGCAGAAAGAAGGAGACCCTGGCAAGCCAGTTATCAGAAGAAAACCAGAGCCTTGGACCAACAAGATTTGAAATATAACCAGACAACAAAAGGTAGAAGAATTAATTTTATTTTCTGTTTTATGATTATAATATGTCAGATTTGAAATGTGTATCCTGCCAGAGCTGGTGTTGGACTGCAAACGTGAGCTAGGATTTAACAGAGAGAGGAAAAGTCCTTTTTGTTTCTTTATTTTATTTACACCACAGCGCCAGTGTGGTTAGGAGAAGCCAAAGGGGGTGAAAAAGCTATAAAACCCACCAGGAGTTTTGAAAAAAATCACCCAACTGGGCAGGAAAATTGAATTGAAAAACCAATTCAATAGGCTGAATCGAATCGAAATTTTTTTTCCTAAATCTGGCAGCATTAGTTTGCGCTACTGTCTTAGACTTTAGGACCTGGGATTGGGGAGAGATGGCATCCTCAGTACTTTATAATGCAAGTGAAACGAGGATTTGGTCAGACTTTGAAGGACCAGGGACATGAGACAGCAGGAAATGGGAACTTTTCTTCCTTCTATTTTTGTCAATGGAAAGGCTGAGGATGTCAGAGAGTTCAGTTAAAATATGTGCTTTATAAGAAAATATAATAATGTGTTTTATAAAGTTTATAGCATAGCTGCCTACCCAGTGAGGTGTTCCTAGTGGTGATGGTGGCAGCGTGTCAATGTGTTGAGAGGAAGAGGTGGTCTGGGAAATTCTGCTGAGCAAACTCCGGGCCCATTTCCACCCCCCAGTTAGTCCACTCCACTCAACTGGTTCACACACTGAGTGGGTCTTTGGGTGTTGTGTTGGGATCTCTTCCAGTGGTTTATCAATATCTCCTTCTGGTCCAAGGAAGGAAACTTTGTTATCCTTAGCATTGACCTACAGAATATGTTTGTACAGCGCTGCTTGTGTGGCATTAGGCTATGTAGTGATCGAAAGAAAAAAACAGACCTTTGCACATTTTTGCACTATATGGTGGGTGTATGAGGAGATTCACATTTCCTGCACAGCTAAGTCCATGTGAAGTTACCTTGTGCTGTATTTGACATCTAGCAAGGTCTCTGTTTGAAAGGAAAGATCTAAACTTAAAAATGAAGTGGCCAGAAGTTATGGTAAAAGCAGATAGTGTAGCTGGTTTTAAGAAAGATTTGGACAAATTCCTGGAGGAAAAGTCCATAATCTGTTATTAAGACATGGGGGAAGTGTCTGCTTGCCCTGGATCGGTAGCATGGAATGTTGCTACTCTTTGGGTTTTGACCAGGTATTAGTGTCCTGGATTGGCTACCATGAGAATGGATAACTGGGCATGATGGACCATTGGTCTGACCCAGTTAGGCTATTCTTATGTTATGTTCTCATCTGTAGGGGCCTTTGTTTTCACTTCTTATTTTAATGTATTTTTTTTCTGGGAACTTATCAGTGTTTTTTATAATGGGAACAAAAATGGAAGAGAATTAATGTGTGTGGGATGAGGGGGTAACTAATTTCTTCAGCTAAATAATTCAATCCACTTCAAACAGACATAGGAGAACTCACGCACCATTCACACACCCTCCAACCAAAAACGTCAAAAGAAAAAAACTGTTCGACAACCTCCAAGCCATTCGAGCTGCATCACTCGACCCCCAACTCTACAAACAATTGACATCGACCACAGACTGCAAAACCTTCAAAAAGAAATAAAAACCCTTCTATTCAAAAAACACATAAAACCGAACTAACACAATCAGAACTGTCCCAAGCATCACCTGCAACTACTCCATATGTACTTCTGATGTCATGACAATTCAGACATAATTTATGTTTTGTTATGTTTGGAATATAAGAAAATTTTCACTGCCTGTTTCTATTCTGACCATTTATTCCGTTTCATGGTCATTATAAAAAATATTTTTTTACATGGGGGGGGGGTCTCAAAAAATGATGGGCCCCGGGTGACACATACCCTAGGTACGCCACTGCATTCAGCACTAACAGCTCCGTTTAAGGTTTTTACTTTCTGGAGTGCAACGGGGTTTTATTGCCAATGAGGTTAACGCCTAACCACCTGTTAACCATCTTTGTGGAGGTAGGAGGGTCCTAGTCTGAGGCTTTTTTCCTCCATTTTTTTTTTACTGCACATTACCACCAACTTTGAAACTGACACTCTCTTCTTCCAAATTTGCTTTACTGAAGATGGTTTCAAAGATGGTGCGTTATCAGTGATAGTCATGTCAATCCATCTGCAGGGAAAGATGATCAATGTCACCTTGATCCAAATATACACTCCGACAGACACAGAAGATGACGATGTAGAATTGTTCTATGAACAACTTCAAAATGTAATAGATGAAATGCCAAAACAAAATCTACTGATCATTATGAGGACTTTGATGAAAAGTAGGAAGTATATCTGCCCAACTGCACAGTATCTATATATATAAAATTGGATGTATGTATGTATGTGCCGCGATCACGCAAAAACGGCTTGACCGATTTGAACGAAACTTGGTATGCAGATCCCTCACTACCCGGGATGATATGTTCTGGGGGTCTCGCGGCCCACCTGCACACGTGGGCGGAGCTACAAACAGATAATCGGATTTCACCCATTCATGTCAATGGAAAAAATGTAAAGAGCTGCCAACGCAAAAACGGCTTGCCCGATTTGAACGAAACTTGGTATGCCGATCCCTCACTACCTGGGGTGATATGTTCTGGGGGTCTCACGGCCCACCTGCACATGTGGGCGGAGCTACAAACATAAAATCAGATTTCACCCATTCATGTCAATGGAAAAAATGTAAAACAGCTGCCAACGCAAAAACGGCTTGCCCGATTTGAACGAAACTTGGTATGCAGATCCCTCACTACCTGGGGTGATATGTTCTGGGGGTCTCGCGGCCCAACTGCACACGTGGGCGGAGCTACAAACAGAACTTCAGATTTCACCCATTCAAGTCAATGGGAAAAATGTAAAAAGCTGTGGGACCGATTTGAACTAAACTTGGTATGCTGATCCCTCACTACCTGGGGTGATATGTTCTGGGGGGTCTCGCGGCCCACCTGCACACATGGGCGGAGTTACAAACAGAAAATCAGATTTCACCCATTCATGTCAATGGAAAAAATGTAAAAAACTGCCATTCTCACAGTAATTCCAACTACCTGGGGTGATATGTTCTGGGGGTCTCGCGGCCCACCTGCACACGTTGGCGGAGCTACAAACAGAACATCAGATTTCACCCATTCATGTCAATGGAAAAAATGTAAAAAGCTGCCATTCTCACTGTGACCAATTTGGACGAAACTTGGTATGCAGATCCCTCACTACCTGGGGTGATATGTTCTGGGGGTCTCGCGGCCCACCTGCACACGTGGGCGGAGCTACAAACAGAAAATCAGATTTCACCCATTCATGTCAATGGAAAAAATGTAAAAAGCTGCCATTCTCACAGTAATTCACAAACGGCTTGACCGATTTGAACGAAACTTGGTATACAGATCCCTCACTACCTGGGGTGATATGTTCTGGGGGTCTCGCGACCCCCCTGCACACGTGGGCGGTGCTACAAACAGAAAATCGGATTTCACCCATTCATGTCAATGGAAAAAATGTAAAAAGCTGCCATTCTCACTGTGACCAATTTGGACGAAACTTGGTATGCAGATCCCTCACTACCTGGGGTGATATGTTCTGGGGGTCTCGCGGCCCACCTGCACACGTGGGCGGAGCTACAAACAGAAAATCAGATTTCACCCATTCATGTCAATGGAAAAAATGTAAAAAGCTGCCATTCTCACAGTAATTCACAAACGGCTTGACCGATTTGAACGAAACTTGGTATACAGATCCCTCACTACCTGGGGTGATATGTTCTGGGGGTCTCGCGACCCCCCTGCACACGTGGGCGGTGCTACAAACAGAAAATCAGATTTCACCCATTCAAGTCAATGGAAAAAATGTAAAAAGCTGTGGGACCGATTTGAACGAAACTTGGTATGCAGATCCTCACTACCTGGGGTGATATGTTCTGGGGGTCTCGCGGCCCACCTGCACACGTGAGCGGAGCTACAAACAGAAAATCTGATTTCACCCATTCAAGTCAATGGGAAAAATGTAAAAAGCTGTGGGACCGATTTGAACGAAACTTGATATGCAGATCCATCACTACCTGGGGTGATATGTTCTGGGGGTCTCGCTGCCCACCTGCACACGTGGGTGGGCCTACAAACAGAAAATCTGATTTCACCCATTCATGTCAATGGAAAAAATGTAAAGAGCTGCCATTCTCACAGTAACTCAAAAACGGCTTGACCGATTTGACCGAAACTTGGTATGCAGATCCCTCACTACCTGGGGTGATATGTTCTGGGGGTCTCGTGGCCCACCTGCACATGTGGGCGGAGCTACAAACAGAAAATCAGATTTCACCCATTCATGTCAATGGAAAAAATGTAAAAAGCTGCCATTCTCACAGTAATTCCAACTACCTGGGGTGATATGTTCTGGGGGTCTCTCGGCCCACCTGCACACGTGGGTGGAGCTACAAACAGAACATCAGATTTCACCCATTCATGTCAATGGAAAAAATGTAAAACGCTGCCATTCTCACAGTAATTCAAAAATGGCTTGACCGATTTGAACGAAACTTGGTATGCAGATCCCTCACTACCTGGGGTGATATGTTCTGGGGGTCTCGCGGCCCACCTGCACATGTGGGCGGAGCTACAAACAGAAAATCAGATTTCACCCATTCATGTCAATGGAAAAAATGTAAAAAGCTGCCATTCTCACAGTAATTCCAACTACCTGGGGTGATATGTCCTGGGGGTCTCGCGGCCCACCTGCACACGTGGGCGGAGCTACAAACAGAACATCAGATTTCACCCATTCATGTCAATGGAAAAAATGTAAACAGCTGCCATTCTCACAGTAAATCTAAAACGGCTTGACCGATTTGAACGAAACTTGGTATGCAGATCCCTCACTAACTGGGGTGATATGTTCTGGGGGTCTCTTCACCCAAGAATTTATATGTTCTTGCTCCTGGAGGTGAAACTAAAAATGTTGTTTATAATCAAGTTTTGTGTTAGTTGTATTGTATTCATTTTGTCAAATATTTCACATTATAATTTGAATATTGTACTTTTTATAAAGCTGTAAAAAAATAATTTCATTCACCATTATAAAGTATCTTTATTTGAATCCATTTACAGTGTTATTGCTATAATTAAATACCCGTGCAACGCCGGGGCATCAGCTAGTACTCTATAAATTTATGATTTAATTAAAATTGTCCTTTTTCTTATATATTTCTGGGCCAGAAACCCAGAACTCTGCCCAGTACTGTGCTTAGGTTCCATCTACTGGAGTCTCCATCAAAGCTCACGCCAGCCCATCTAAACCATCCCAGCCGTCAAAGCCCCACCCCCCCCAGCCCATGCTCAACTGAATGGTCCTATACAGGACACAGATCATGCAAGTCTACCCAGTACTGACCTTGGTTCTTCAATATATACCATTATTTTCTAATTAGAGATCCTCTCTAACTATTTTCCTTTCCACCACCTCCCTCGTGAGGGCATTCCAGGCATCAACCACTCTCTCCATAAAGAAGAATTTCCTAACATTACTCTTAAGTCTACCACCCCTCAACCTCAAATTATGCCCTCTGGAAAAGATTTTGTTCTATGTTAATACCTTTCAAGTATTTGAATGTCTGAATCATATCTCCCCTGTCCCTTCTACCCTCCAGTGTGTACATATTCAGGGCTTCCAGTCTCTCCTCATACATCTTTTGGTGCAAACCTCCTTCTCGTTCACAGCATCGCTACGTGACAAATCTCACCATGGTGACCAACCTTTTTGACAGGTCCAGACTATTTTGCATATTTGTTGCAATCCACTACATTTTTCCCATATTGAAATTTGGGACCCCCCGAGGAAGATGTTGTAATCGAAACATGGCCCGTGCTGGGTCCCTGTTTCTTTAAAGAAAAAGTGGATTATTATCAACACGCAACTGCCTGCATCAAGAACATCTGCTGTGCAGTCTCCTCTTTTGGTGCAAACCTCCTACCATTTTCGGTGCCTTTCTCTGGACCGCTTCATAACAAGTGACTTTCCAGTATACAGTATCATTTACAATTACCTGCAAAATATTGTTGTTGTTTTTTTTATATACAATATAAACGATGATGCAAGGTTCTGCTGCTCTCTCAGATCTATTGCAAGTTGCTCTGTGCTTTGCCTATTAGGACTTGCTAAAAATCAATTATTTTCAATAGGAGCCAAGCTGTGCCCTGATTAGAAAGGAAATGGTTTAGGAATTAATGCTTTGGTAGCAATAAAAAGCTGCAATTCTGTTCCTATTATATTGTATTAATCCTATCCCATATTCTTTTATTTTTTAACAAAAATTAATTAGAGCTTCTTGGTTGCAATCATTGCAGCTCCTATTTTCCCCGTTCATATTGCAAACAATTTAAACGCGTTTTTAATAAAGGCTAAATTAGCGAAACTCTGTCTAGAAATACTTTTGATGACAACTAATTGGATGGTAAAATGGGGAATACTCTGGATAATGAGGATTTTGAAAACTACGACTAGTACTATAAAGATGACTTCTTTTCTCTTTGTTTAATAGGGGTGTGCATAGCCAAAATAAGTCTGGATTGCACTGATTTTAAAATAAGTTTCTTAATTTTCAGACATTTTATCATGTTTGCTTCACCTTTAGGAAAGACTGTATTGTAAAAAAGCATTAGCTTCATATCCATGTTATTTAAATGTTCTGATATGCGCTCATATCAACGTTATTTGAATTTCAGTGCTGTTAAAAGCCTATTGTTGAAAACGTTTCATGGTAGTCCTATTCCTATGGGCTCCTTTTACGCTAAGCGTTTTAGTGCGCGTTAACCATGCGTAAACACTAATGTGTGCATGTTAGTCTACGGGTGCGTTAGTGGTTAGCGCACGCATAGATTTTGCATGTGCTAAATGCACGCTAAAACGCTTAGCGCATCTTAGTTAAACAGGGGGGGTAAGTTCCAATTTGCTGATTTGGAGTTTACCGCGCTCATTTTTACTACTGTTATGCTGTTGACAAAATTGTCAGTTTTATGTTGAATTGTATTTGCTGTACACTGCCTTGGGTGACCCTGTTCATAAAGGTGGATAAGAAAGCCAAATAAATAAATAAAGCCCCATTTACAAAATCGTAGCGCGGTTTTTAGCGCCGGCCGGAGGTAACAGCTCCGATGCTCATGGCCGGCGTTAGAAAATGTACTACAGTTTTGTAAAAGGGGGGGAGGGGGAAATAAGCAAATCAATAAATATTCTTTGCGCATGCAGAACTGTTAGGTTATATAATATTACTATAGCTCTGCATTTATATGCTTAAAATTGGGCGCAAACACTTGTGTCGTAGTAACAATGACAATCAACACCTCAAAATCAAATTCTATAATAGTTCTTCCAGTGAGCACTGAGGGAGAAGCAGAATCCACTCACACAATTGTATCACTATAAATAATCATTTACTTCTCATTTACTCTTCTTTTACGCTAATCGAATCAGCGCACGCTAAATGCTACCGCGGCCATAGACTAACATGCACGCGTTAGCGTTTTGCGCGAGCTAATCAGTTAGAGCACTTTAGTAAAAGAGGGCCTTAGTGATTTGGAAGCCCTCTGCGAGTTGCATACATCAGAGAAACGCAAAGCATTTCAGTGCTTATCTCATGCAAGGCCCAATGCAGCACACCATCACAGGATCTTCCCGGGGCGTGATAATAATAGAGTGGAGTGTGAACCCACTGAAATAATGATATAAATAAGTAATAATAATGGAATGAGTGGAGACCAATCTCAAAAAGTGCTACAACCCGCTAAGAGAACAAAAATGAAAAACTTATCTTGTGCTGGAAATGTTGCCATAAGTGAAGTTGCAGCTCACGGTTCAACTGAGCTCGGTTTCGGGGACCAGCCCTTCATCAGGAACCTCCAAATGGCTGCTTGGACAATAACTCTCAGTTTTAAAGTAGTATCTTCAAAACCCGACTGGCTGGGGGTCCCCCAGAAACAAGAAACTGCGGAACGGAATGTGCAAGGTGCAGAAATCTGTATTTAAAAAGCATACAAAATTGTGATCCTTAAAAAATGGCTCTCATATACATGGAATGCAGACCCAACACGGGCCGTGTTTCGGAGAAACACTCCTTCCTCAGGGGTCCGGGATGACCAATGTATCGCATGTAGAGAGTGAATGTGGAAAACAACGTTGTGTTAAAATCATTTAAAAATTTTGTATCGGAAGCAGGAAAATCTCCTTCTGAGCAGACGCACAGGGTAAGGACAGCTCCTTTCACGCTGTACTCACCCTATGCGTCTGCTCAGAAGGAGAATTTCTTGCTTCCGATACAAACAATTTTGATGATTTTAACACAATGTTGCTTTCCACATTCACTCTCTACATGTGATACATTGGTCATCCCGGACCCCTGAGGAACGAGTGTTTCTACGAAACACGGCCCATGTTGGGTCCTCATTCCATGTATATGAGAGCCATTTTTTAAAGATCACAATTTTGTATGCTTTTTAATAAAGATTTCTGCAATTTGTACATTCCATTCTGCAGTTTCTTTCTTGTTTTTGGTGTTCACCTTTTACTGCAGATTCGTTGGACTTTTTTGTTTTTGCTTTGGGGGGTCCCCCAGGACAGGTTTAAGAACCACTGGTTCTATCTGAGCAAGTTCAACAGGTGAAAACACTACAAAGTACTTTTTCCATCAAGATAAAATATTGTGTAGGAAGATTGAGAACTTTGAGAACTATGCAAGGGCTTTAAATTTAAGATTGTTGGATTTTCCACGTTCTATGACACTAGCACCTAAAGATATGTTGTATAGATTTCTTAAATAACTTTTCAAATAAGATACATTATGTTCCTATTGCAAAAAAGAAGTATTGTAGTTTGATCAGAACTGAGCAAGCTGAGATATCCACTGATAGTTTGGTGTTTGTTTTTTGAGATTTTTACAATTTAATGTAGTTTTCCAACTATTTTGTTCCCCTGCTTTCCACTACATCGAAAAAGAAAAGGGCATACTCTTTACCTTGAAATCACAGTATTTCATGCAGAAAAGGACAGATATCTACCATATTTCTTTATTTGAAAGAATGATGCCTTCTTGTGAACTTGTTTGATGCACTGTAGCTCCTGGAAACGAGTTTGAAACTGATTTGCCATCCCAGGGTTCCATTTGAAACCATCACTGGAATTCTTCCCCTGCCACTGGAAGAGAGTCTCCCTCTGATCTCTGGACTTTCGACAACCTGGCAGAGTCATATTTTGTCTGTCTGTTGGATTTCACTTGTTCTTGACCTGTGCGCCATCATCATGGATCTGGGCTTTCACATGGAAGATCTAGACACAAAAGTAGAGGAAAACTCGGAATCACTAGCTAACCTGCCCTCGTCCTAAATAGAGAATTCACGAGGATTTAGAAGACTTTCTTCTCCTCCAGAGACGTTATAAAAATTTGGTGTGGAGTCTATCGGAAATCTTGACAGAGTACACAATTACTCAATCCAATCTAGTTGTATCTTTTGTGTTTCTTCAAGACAAAGATGCTTTGTGTTTATTCTTCAAGAAAGTGGGCTGCAATTTTTTGGGATGTAAGGTTTCAATCTTTCCTGATGTATCTAATGGACATAGAACAGAAGGAAACTTTCTTGCTTTACGTCGGTGAATTTTGGCTTTGGGCACAACATTTCAATTGCACTATCCTCATAAATATTTAGTGAATTTGCAGGAAGTTAGATATGTATTTTTTTCAGCCATCTCAGCTGCAATTTTTTTGGGGGGGGGTGGTAAAGGAATTTTCTGTTCACTGATTTTTTTTTTCCAGCTTCTTCTAGAATTTCTTATTCTTGGCCTCCTAACTGTGGGCTAACAAGCGCAACTGAGAAAATAATTCAAATAATTTTCTCTTTTTTGTGTGAGTGTCATGAAGAATGTTGTACTTTTCATATGAAAAATTAATTTCTTTTGTAATTTGTTTAATTTTAAATGCAATAAAAAAACAACAACATTGACCTATGAGGAGACAGGTGAATCATGGATTAAGCCAATCGCCCGGAACTTTCTCTCCGACGTCAGAATTGACGTCGGGAAGAAGGCTTCTGGACGGCAAGCAGCAGTGGCTGTGACGGACCCGGGGGGGGGGGTTTGAATCGGCGCAGCGTAGAAGGGAGGGAGGTAGGCAGGCAGGCTTTGGCAGGGCATGCAGGCAGGTAGGCTTAGGGGGAGGGGGTGGGGGTGGGACAAAGGCTAGAATGCAGTGAGGGGGACATAGGAAGGAGGTACTGAGGGCACTTAGGACATGAGAAGGAGGCACTAGGGGCACTAAGGACATGGGAAGAGGCACTAAGGACATAGGAAGGAGGCACTGGGAGCACTACGGACATGGGAAGGGGTACTAAGAACATAGGAATAATGCACTGAGGGCACTTAGGACATGGGAAGGGGCACTAGGGGCACTAAGGACATAGGAAGGAGGCACTGGGGGCACTAAGGACATATGAAGGAGGCACTGGGGGCACTAGGACACAGGGGAAGGGGGATACAGGGGAACACAGGGGAAGGGGGCATGGGAAGGGGCACTAGGGGCACTAAGGACACATGAAGGACAATAAGGACATAGGAAGGAGGCAGTGGGGGCACTAAGGACACAGGAGGGAGCACTAAGGACATAGGAAGGAGGCACTGGGGGCACTAAAGACATATGAAGGAGGCACTGGGGGCACTAGGACACAGGGGAAGGGGAAGGGAGATACAGGGGGACACAGGGGAAGGGGGCATGGGAAGGGGCACTAGGGGCACTAAGGACACGAGGGGCAATAAGGACATAGGAAGGAGGCAGTGGGGGCACTAAGGACACAGGAGGGAGCACTAAGGACATAGGAAGGAGGCACTGGGAGCACTAAGGACATGGGAAGGGGTACTAAGGACATAGGAAGCAGGCACTGAGGGCACTGGAGGGGGCAATAAGAACATAGGAATGAGGTAATGGGGGCACTAAGAACATGGGAAGGGGCACTAAAGACATAGGAAGGAAGGAGGGAGGGAATAGAAAGGGGCAATTGTTGGGCCTGAGTGCAGAAAAAAAGAAAGAAATTAAAGAAAGGATGCACAGTCAGAAGGAAACGCAACCAGGAACTCATGAAATCACCAGACAGCAAAAGGTAGGAAAAATGATTTTATTTTCAATTTAGTGATCAAAATGTGTCAATTTTGAGAATTTATATCTGCTGTCTATATTTTTTACTATATTTGTCTATTTCTCTATAGTTACTGAGGTGACATTGCATATTTTAAAGTCATCTGCCTTGACATATTTGAAAAACCCCTAAATATAAATGATAATTAATGTTTTCTCTACGTATAGTGTGCTTTGTGGGTTTTTTAAATTTTATGGTTACCATTATGAATTAAGATATTATGTGTACATGAAAAATGAATGGAAGAAATTGGGGGCGGGATTGGGGGGTGAGATTGGAGCGGGGCTAGGGCAGGATTGGGGCGGGACTGACAATTAATAGATGTCCCGTTTTGATGAAAAAAAAAAAATGGTCACGTTAGGTTAGCACTTCCCTCCAGCTCCCTCTCATGTGGCTTCTGTAGCTCTCTCCCCTCCAGCTCCCCTCCTGTGCCCTTCCCTCTAGCTCCAGCCCCCCTTCTGTGCCTTTCCCCCAGCCCCAGTCATGTGCCCTTTCCTCTAGCCTCATCCCCCTTTCTATGACCTTCCCTCCAGTCCCAGCATTTCCATGCTTTGCCTTGCATTCTTTCCACCTTCCCCTCTGGTCCCACAGCACCATCTCTAACCCCCTTGTGGATCTGAAGGCTCCAGCCTGCTTCCCGTGTGTCCAATATAGCACTACATCTCCCTCCCTGCTGCTGGCACATCCCTTCTAGGAGAGTGAGAAGATGCCTAAACAGGCCTGCTCAACGGTGCCCAAGGCCTTCACTTGCCAGGCCCCTCTATGATTCAACTTCCTCTTTTCACAAAGTTGCATCATAAAAAGGAGCCCAATAGGGGCCCATCAATTTGCTAAACACACACACATACGGCCTGGATTTTGAGAAATATGTCATATGTTCTGCCCTTTTTCACAAACACATCAATATTCTCACACCCATGATGTATCTAAAATGGTGATGTTTATATGTACCTTTTGTAACATTAACTTTGGTTCGCATCTCTAAGCATCTAAAATGCCTAGAATAATATTATAAAAAACAACGATAGAGGCAGATAAAAGTTTATCATTTTGGAATGAATGATCATATATAAGTAAATACTATAATTTTGTTTATCTTAGGGAGAAATGCTTCCATAATAAGACAAGGAACTGCATAACCTCATAATTTGACAATCTTAGAGATTTACTCAGACAGATTTAATACAATGAGCAGGCCAATCAATCATGATCAGTTTAATGAGATGCAAAATAATTTTATTTTGGAGGGTACAAGTACCTGAACGGAAATAGATGATAGGTAATGAGATCTAAAATTAAGCATTGCTTAAAATTAGTGATGTGCATTCATTTAATGAAAAATGCTATTAAAAATGGCTGTTTTGTGTCTCTTCATTTTCAAATGAAATAGTGGAGGAGATAAAATCATTTATGTGGTTTCATTGCAAAGGAACATCTATGGGGAAACAATAGCATCGGCGGTTTATTTTTTAATTCAAACAGCCCCTTGATCAAATAAGGGAGGGGGATGGGAGCAGGGTCAATCCTTTTCAAACTGGATTCCAATCAGCTAAACCCCGATAATCTTAATGAAACTAGAACAGCCACCATTTTGCAGTCAGTCGCTTCTATGAGAGCTTTCAGAAGACTAAAGGCAAAGGTTATGAAAAAGAGACAAAGTTAAAAAAAAAAAAAAAAAGAATTCAGAAAAGAAAGTGCACTATGGAAACAGTTCTATAACTGGTCACCTCCGTTTAGGTGCCCTGAGGATGTGTGGTAAAAGCCTATTTTATAATGGCATCTGAGTATCTATAAGAATAGCCACACTGGTTCAGACCAATGGTCCATCAAGCCCAGTAGCATGTCATCACAGTGGCCAATCCAGGTCACTAGTACCTGGTCAAAACCCAAAGAGTAGCGACATTCCACGCTACCGATCTAGGGCAAGCAGTGGCTTCCCCCATGTCTCTCAATAACAGATTGTGGACTTTTCCTCCAGGAAATTTTCCAAACCTTTCTTAAAACCAGCTACACTATCCGCTCTTGCCACATAAGAACATAAGAATTGCCACTGCTGGGTCAGATCAGTGGTCCATCGTGCCCAGCAGTCCGCTCATGCGGCGGCCCCTAGGTCAAAGACCAGTGCTCTAAATGAGTACAGCCTCACCTGCATACGTTCCAGTTTAGCAGGAAATTGTCCAACTTTGTCTTGAATCCCTGGAGGGTGTTTTCCCCTATAACAGACTTCGGAAGAGCGTTCCAATTTTCTACCACTCTCTGGATGAAAAATAACTTCCTTACGTTTGTACGGAATCTTTCCCCTTTCAACTTTAGAGAGTGCCCTCTTGTTCTCCCTATCTTGGAGAGGGTGAACAATTTGTCTTTATCTGCTAAGTGTATTCCCTTCAGTATTTTGTATGTTTTGATCATGTCCCCTCTCGGTCTCCTCTTTTTAAGGGAAAAGAGGCCCAGTTTCTCCAATCTCTCACTGTACGGCAACTCCTCCAGCCCCTTAACCATTTTAGTTGCTCTTCTCTGGATCCTTTCAAGTAGTACCGTGTCCTTCTTCATGTATGGCGACCAGTGCTGAATGCAGTAATCCAGGTGAGGACGCACCATGGCCCGGTACAGTGACATGATAACCTTCTCCGATCTGTTTGTGATCCCCTTCTTAATCATTCCTAGCATTCTGTTTACCCTTTTCATCGCCGCCGCACATTGCGCAGATGACTTCATCGACTTGTCGATCAGAACCCCCCAAGTCTCTTTCCTGGGAGGTCTCTCCAAATACCGCCCCAGACAACCTCTGGCAATGCATTCCAGAGCTTAACTATTCGTTGAGTGAAAAAAAAAAATTCCTCCTATTGGTTTTAAAAGTATTTCCCTGTAACTTCACCAAGCATCCCCTAGTCTTTGTACTTTTTGACGGAGTGAAAAATCAATCCACTTGCACCCGTTCTACTCCACTCAGGATTTTTTAGACTTCAATCATATCTCCTGTCAGCCATTTCTTTTCCAAGCTAAAGAGCCCTAACCTTTTTAGTCTTTCCTCATACGAGAAGAGTTCCATCCCATTTATCATCTTGGTCGCTCTTCTTTGAACCTTTTTTAGAACCCACTGTAACATCACGGGCAAGGGTAGGTCTGGAGCCTTAAGAAACACAGCCACATTGCCGGTTTAAACGTGAAGCAAAACAATTTATTAAAGTGCAGGGAAAATGATTGACATGTTCTTTGCACAGATAAGGAGAAATCAACACAAAAGAACATAAGAATTAGCCAAACTAGGTCATCTTAGCTCAGTATCCACAGTGGCCAATCCAAATCACAGGTACTTGGCAGAAACCAAAGTAGTAGAAACATTCCATGCTACCAAACCCAGGGCAAGCAGTGGCTTCCCCCATGCCTGTCCCAATTGCAGACTATGGACTTTTCCAAGCCTTTTTTTAACCGCTGTTACCACTTCCTCTGGCAATGTGTTCTAGAGCTTAACTATTTTCTTCCTATTGGTTTTAAAAGTTGTTCACTGTAACTAGCTTTTGTAATTTTTGATGGAGTTAAAAATCGATTCACTTGTATCCGTTCTATGCCACTCAGGATTTTATAGACTTCAATCATATCTCTCGTCAGTTGTCTCTTTTTCAAGTTAGAGAACTCTAACCTCTTATTTATTAAAAAAACATTTATAATCCACTTTATACAATAAAAACTAAACCAATAAATACATAGAAGGCAAAGAAGAATACTATGCATCATGTCTTTACAAAGATGAGGCCGAGGGAAGATATGATTGAAGTCTACAAAATCCTGAGTGGAGTAGAACAGGAACAAGTGGACTGATTTTTCACTCCGTCAAAAATTACAAAGACGAGGAGACACTCAATGAAACACGGGGGAAGCCTCTGCTTGCCATGGATCGGTAGCATGGAATATTGCTACTCTTTGGGTTTTGGCCAAATACTAATGACCTGGATTGGCCACCATGAGAACAGGCTAATGGGCTTGAAGGACCATTGGTCTGACCCAGTGTCATCAGCCAAGGTCTGCTTTGTCCTTACAGTGGCCCTCCACCAGGTGACATTACAAGAAAAACAAAAAACATAGACATGCTTCTGCAATAAGGCTGAAGCCCTACAGGGGGTGCTAGTTTGAACCAAAGAGCACCCCTACTTCACAAACACCCCAGCCACTTTAAAATCACACAAAAAACACAAAAGAGGTTTATATTCCAAGTAACAAAAAGGGTTTATTGTACAAAACAATTGGCAAGAAATAAGTCAGTTTGAGAAAACCACAAACAATAATGGGCAGCAGCAATTTCAGATGGCAGATGGAAAGGATAATAATAATAATAACTTTATTTTTTCTATATCGCCACAATCTTACGACTTCTAGGCGGTTTACAGTGAATAGAGCTGGACAGTCAGCGAATTACAGAATACAAATAGCGAGGATTTCACAATACAGTCAGAGAATTACAGAATACATTTAGTAAAATACAATACAATACAATTCAATTAGTACAATACACATATTTCTCAAGTTATCAGCATGGTGTTAATCGTTTTTGAAATGATAACTGATTAGGAGATAAATCTATTGAATAGTGCTGCCTTAATTTCTTTCCAAAATGCTCCGTAGGTCAACCTAGCTCTGTTGATGTAGTTGCCTAGCCAGGTCTGCTGTTTGCTAGCTTGAAACTTCAAAGTTCTGTCCATAAAGGACCTGTATTTGCAATCAGTGATCCTTGGATAGGCAAGGAATTTCTGGTTGTCCTAATGGGGATGTGTAGCTCGAAATGTGGTAAGAGATAGGTAGGGGCTATTACCCACCCCAGTTTAAAGCAGAAGCAAGAGAACTTGAACATTATTCGCGCCTCCATTGGCAACCAGTGTAGCAGTTTGTAGTAACATGCTCGTTTTTCTTTAGTCCGAATATTAAGCGGACGGCTGTGTTCTGCTCTATTCTTAATTTTTTTTACAGTTTTGTTAGGTATACCCACATAAATGATGAACTTTTCAATGGAGAGAGAGTCCTCAGTGGCTGCAGGGCTCCAAGATGGCCGCTGTAGTTTGGAAGTTTTAATGGCCCATGCCCAGTTTTCAGTTTGCAATCTGTTTCAGGTTTTCTCTCAAAAAAAAGGAAAAGGCAAAAACCATTTCTTAGCAGTCTTGATAAGTATCTAATAATAGTTCCTATCCAAAACAGGTAATATTTGATACATTTCACTTCAAGAAAATGGCTGAGCTGGAAACTTTCCTCTAGACTAGAGCAAAAACCATTCAAAAAGGAAAAAGAGGGGGGGGGGGGGAACACAGAATCAAAGTCTAGATTTGCATACCTGTCACTTCCATTATATGCAAATCTCTCTTATGCATATTCATTAGGGATATCTTGAAAACCTGACTGGCTGGGGGTCCCCCAGGACAGGTTTGGGAACCACTGGTCTAGATTGTAGCAGTTCTTCTGGGACACTCACACACACAGCTTCATAGGTCCTTTGTCTCACAAGTAGAGAAACAGTACCTCCTGGTTCAAAAACAGAAAATATCCCAAAACAAAAGTCTGGTCAAAGGTGATACAGGCAATCACTTGACTTGTGCACAACTTTCTGGCAATGACTTTATTCAGTTTGGCTCTTTGTATGGGCAGCCTTAAGCAGTAATTCATACAAAAAGAACATATACTCACCACTATCCCAGAGGTTTAAGCCAGCTCCATGGCTTCTATCAGCCCTTCTTCATAAGGAAGTATGTCACCCACCTCCATAAGCTCCTGCTGGTCAGTCAACTCTGGGGCAAATGGTTCTCCAGGCTCACTCACACCCAGCAGTTCCACATCAGGCTGAGACTTTGTTTGGTGGCTGTATGGCGGCAGTTCCTGTGACTCTGGTCTTTTCCTTCTGGGTGATTTCAATAGGGGTGCCTCATTCCTGCTGGTGGCCTCTCTGCTACCCTCCTGTGTTGTCTCAGGGTCAGGTTTAAATAAGAGAGAGTCCTGCCTACATCTGGGTGGGATTAGGTACTCTCTCTGCCTCCCCCTTTGGTGAGACTGTAGATTGCAGTCAGAAAAAAAACTGGCTGTTTTTACTGTGTAGGGAAAAAGTGGCTTTTCTGCTTATTTCTGTGAACTTTCCCTTGGTGCTGCACCGGGCTTGCTTGCCAATGTTCCTGGCTATGAGAACTGGATCTGGGATAGACAGCCCCACTTGCCTGCTCATCGAGGAAACTTCTCTGATGGGCTTTAAACCCCTTCAATCCCGGTTTGCCCTTACATTTCCCCTGTGGCAAGTCAGGAATGGCACTAGATTTGCCACAAAAAACGTAGAGGGAACAATATACAGAAATTTTTCAACACCTTTTGAACCCGTGTGGTGCTCAGAATCCAGTAATGGATAGGAAAAAAAGCTTAACATGGGGACGAACCCCTAAAGCATTTTCACAGAGTCTATCATTGCACCACCGATTTTGGTAGAAAGGTGAGTGAAATATCTCTAAAACTTAGTATAATAGTGGTTATATGTCCATAAAGTGAAAAAACTTCAATGTATGAATGCTTTGAAAAGCTAATAAATATTGGTTAAACTTAGCTTGAAAGTCCATGCAGCGAAGATCTTAGCAGGTTCTAACGCGTTTCGCCAAAATAGGCTTAAAAGGCTTCTTCAGAGAACCTGTAACGCTGAGTGAAAGATTCAGTTTGTAAATCCTTTTTTACTAGATTTGCCACACCAGTAAGGCTAGTCTTATGTATCAAGATGCATCACTTGCAATTAATCTAATCCTCTCATGTCAAGAAAAACACTTGTGCAAAAATATGAGTTTTCAATAATTTCCTGAATTGCAATAAATTTCCACAGAATCTCAAAATTTCTGAAGGGGCATTCCACAAATCTGGCACAGCAATGGAGAAACAGGATTTCCTTATACTTACATATCTTATTGTGTTCCTTTTACATGTATAAAGTAACAAACGATTCTCAGATTTCGGAGCTCTAGTCAGTATGTACATAGTCAAACATATAGTCAAATAATCCGGCAAGGTATCATAAATTCCCTGCTGAACAAGTTTCAAAATTTTAAATTGTATACGAAAATGTATGGGCAACCAGTGTAATTTTTTTTTAAAATCGGAGAAATATGTTCATAATGGGAAACTCCCATTAAAATCCGAGCTGCTGAGTTCTGATAGTTTATAATGCTTTAATGCGGACAAATGGCAGTCCCAAATAAATGTCATTACAATAATCAAACTTCGACAAAACCATCGTTGACCACACTTGGCGAAAATCCCAATTTGACAGAACATTTTTCAGATGAGATAATTTTCGCATAGTTATACCACCAATGTGTCTCTCATACTTAATGTGACCATACATCCCGTTTTCAGATCACCTGTCCCGTTGTCCCCACACACAGTTTCGGTATGCCAAAATGTCCCGTTTTCAGAGACGGCATCCCGAAGCTGTGTGTGGGGACAACGGGACAGATGATCGCGGAGAATGGGCTCTCTCCCTGCTTCTCTGCCCGCCGCTGAAGCTATAGGAAAACAAAATCCAGGCACCGGCCCTCAAGCCTTCTCCCCGACAACGTCGGAGAGGAAGTTCTGCGCCAGCCAATCGCTGCCTGGCTGGCCTGGAACTCAGTAGCGTACCAAAGGCAGGGTGGGAGGGGCAGTCAGGCCCGGGTGCAAATATGAGGGGGTGTTCCCAGCTTTGGAGTTATGATCCGGGAACTTCCCCTTCTCACAGCCCTTCTCTCCTGTCTAATATCCTTTTACCTTCCGTCAAGCTGAAAACACTGCCAGCCTCAGCAGTGATTCAGCTATGTTGCCCGCAGATCCCCCTTCTGCTTTCCGCATCTGCCAATGATGCAACTTCCTGTTTCTGCCTGGGTGGACCATGGCAAACGGAAAGCAGGAAGGGGAGCCGTGGGCAATGTCGCTGAATCACTGCCGAGGCCGGCAGTGTTTTTAGCTTAATGGAAGGTAAAGGGTCATCAAACCGGACAGGAAAGAAGTGAGAACATGCTGGGCCTGGACTAACTGGGCTAAAAAAAAAAGTACAAAGCAGGGCTGGGGGGGGGTGGTATTAATTACAAAGTTCCAGATTGGGCATGGGGGGATGGGGGAGAGCTTATGGGGGGGTGGAATAGAGAAATCCTGGACCAAGGGGATGGAGAGGGTAAAAAGAAAGATGCCAGACCTCTGGGGCAGGACAGGGGAGGACAGTAATGCCAGACCATGGTAGATAAGAGGAAGAGGAGGCAAGAGAAGGAGAGAAGAGGAGATAAACCACAAAAAGGGAGAAAATGAAGGTGAGAGATGGACAACAAAGGTAGGAAAAATTATTTTATTTTCAATTTAGTAATCAAAATGTGTCAGCTTTGAGAATTTATATCTGCTGTCTATATTTTGTACTATATTTGTCTATTTTTCTATAGTTACTGACATTGCATATTTTAAAGTCATCTGCCTTGACATCTTAAAAAAAAAACAAACTCGTAAATAATTAACATTTTCTCTGCGTACAGTGTGCTTTCTGTATTTTTAAAAAAAGTTTATGTTTACCATTATGAATTAATAAGATATTGTGTGTACATGAAAAATGAATGGAAGAAATTGGGGGCGGGGCTAGGGCAGGATTGGGGTGGGGCTAGGTCGGGATTGGGGGCGGGACTGAATATTAATAGATGTCTCGTTTTGATGAAAAAATAAATGGTCATGTTACTCATGCTCTCCTTCCTCCTTCCGCTATGTTCAATATTTTACTCTCTTCCTTAATCCCCTTGGTTCAACTTTTCTCATTCCCTTTCCTTCTCTCTCCCTTCCCTCTAGCCCCGTTCCCATAGGTCCAATACCTCTATCTCCTCCATTCAGCACCCAGGTGTGGATCTGGCACCTCTCCCTTCACCTCCAGCTCCACTCCACCCACCACATGGCTCCCTTGCCCCAGTCCCCAGACCCGATCCAGCAACTGTCTCCCATTCCGGATGGACAAAGGGGACCCCATAGACATTGTATATTTAGATTTCCAAAAAGCCTTTGACAAGGTACCCCATGAACGCCTACTTCAGAAACTGAAGAACCATGGGGTGGAAGGAGATGCACACAGATGGATCAGAAATTGGTTGTCGGGGAGGAAGCAGAGGGTAGGAGTAAAAGGCCACTACTTGGACTGGAGGAGGGTCACGAGTAGTGTTCCACAGGGGTCGGTGCTCGGACCGCTGCTATTCAATATATTTATAAATGATATAGAAACAGGGACGAAATGCGAAATAATAAAATTTGCAGACGATACCAAACTATTTAGTGCTGCTCGGACTAAAGAGGACTGCGAGGAATTACAATAAGCTAGGGAAGTGGGCGACAAGATGGCAGATGAAGTTCAATGTAGAGAAATGTAAAGTATTGCATGTGGGAAGCAGAAACCCAAGGTACAGCTATACGATGGGAGGGATGTTATTGACTGAGAGTACCCAAGAAAGGGACTTGGGAATAATAGTGGACAAAACAATGAAGCCGTCGGCACAATGCGAGGCGGTCGCTAAGAGAGCGAATAGAATGCTAGGTATAATCAAGAAAGGTATTACAACCAGAATGAAAGAAGTTATCCTGCCGTTGTATCGGGCGATGGTGCACCCACATCTGGAGTACTGCGTTCAATATTGGTCGCCATACCTTAAGAAGGATATGGCGATACTCGAGAGGGTTCAGAGGAGAGCGACGCGTTTGATAAAAGGTATGGAAAACCTTTCAAACACGGAGAGATGGAGAAACTGGGGCTCTTTTCCCTGGAGAAGAGGAGGATTAGAGGGGATATGATAGAGACTTACAAGATCATGAAGGGCATAGAGAAAGTGGAGAGGGACAGATTCTTCAAACTTTCAAAAACTATAAGAACGAGAGGGCATTTGGAAAAGCTGAAAGGGGACAGATTCAAAACCAGTGCTAGGAAGTTTTTCTTCACCCAGCGAGTGGTGGACACCTGGAATGAGCTTCCAGAGGGCGTGATAGGACATAGTACGGTAATAGGGTTCAAGAAGGGATCGGACAATTTTCTGAAGGAAAAAGGGATAGAGGGGTATAGATAGAGGACTTCTACACAGGTCCTGGACCTGTTGGGCTGCCGTGCGAGCGGACTGCTGGGCACGATGGACCTCTGGTCTGACCCAGCATAGGCACTTCTTATGTTCTTTGTTTTTATGTTCCCTTCAGCTCCAGCTGGGAGGAGCAAAGGGGCCAACCCAGGAGAGTCAAACTTGCAGGTTGGTTTGTTTTTGCCACCAGCCATTGGGAGGGAGGGAGGATGTGAGGATGGGGGGCTGTTGGACCTGAAATAGGGAAGGAGGGGGCAGCTAGACCTGCAAGGGGGCTGCTGCTGCACCTGTGATTATGAGAGGGGCTTGCTGGATGCGCAATTGTGCCGAGGAGGGCTGCTGACCGGGAGGAGTTGGAAGGGAGGCAACATGCGGCAGATGCTTTACTGTGGGGGCAAGGCCATACACCACTCCATGGGATGGTAAATGGCCTTGTCCCTGTACCCTCGGCAAACAGTCTTTTTTCCTCCATTCCTGCAGTTTACCAATGGCTATCCACAGGTAACAGTGATGTTTAGACATGGATATGCTACTTCTAAAATGACCCACTCACACATATTTTTAATGGTTTTCCTCTCTTTACGTTTTTATTGCCTGTTCGGTCCTTCAATTGTTTTCAACACTATGTGACAAACTGACTGGAGATGTTTTTACATGAGTTATATGCTTCATATGTTTGTACAGTTCTTTGTAGTCCAGATATACTTAGACCCTTTTTTTTTTTTTTTAGATCTCTCAAGACTTTTTTTATGTGTCCCTCAATTGTATGTATGGTACATCTCAACACGTATCTGCAGTTCTCCCACTGCAAAAAAATTTGGGGGGCATTTTTAAACTAGCGTTTTCTGTGGATTTGCTTTTTGCTTCTTTTTATTTTATGTAGCCCATTATTTTTTATTTTTTTTCCTTGAGAAATTCACACATAACCGTTGAACTCCAGATAATTCTTGTGAGACACTGGACATCTAGGTATGTATTCCTATTTTGACTCTACCGCATTAATTCTACATTTTTACACACGCATTCTTTTCACTTTCACAAATTGGGACAGTCTTCTGTTCATTACACATTACATTACATTAGTGGTTTTTATTCCGCTTGTACCTTGCGGTTCAAAGCGGATTACATAAGAAGAGAACTGGACATTTCCAGGAGGGTACATGACATTGGAGAATACAGATTGAGGGTAAAGACTTAATTACTTTGGAAGATAAATCAGGTTACATTATATTACATAGCAAGTAGTCTGTTTCCATACGTTGGTAGATAGTCGGTTTCAGTAGGATAATTTAGGTTTCAGGTAGCTTTCTTTGCCTTTCGTTTTTTTGTTTTGTTTTGTTTTGTTTTTTTTGTTTTTTATTGGTCGATTGAGGGTATGGTGCCAGGGAGTGAGCAGAGCCTGGTCGGAGTAAGTGGGGAAGAGGAGAGGGAGGTTATTACACAAGGGTAGGTGTATATTTTCTATGATCACTAAACATGCTTTTCAATCTGGCACATATTTTAAATTTTGGTATTTTCACCAGTGGCTGCATGTCTTTTATTAGTCACTAGGGCCCAGATTCTATAGATGGCGTCCCGAATGTAGGCAGCAGTAGTACTGCTGTCTAACCAGCCAATCAGGACACACCTAGTTTTAAAAAGAAAAGCTCCCGAGGCAGGCCACCTACATTGGAGGCGCCTCTGGGAGCATAGGGAGACAAGCAAGCCCGCCTAAGCTCACCTAAGACTAGGCGTGGGCGTGGTTTCGCACGGAAATAACCTTAAGCAGACTTAGGCGGCCGTACGCATCTCCCTAGGCCAATGGGAGGCGCTTACAATGTAGGCCAGCAAAATGCTGGCCTACATTGTAAGTAGACACAGCCGCTAAGCTTATCGCGGTAAGAGATCTCCCTGTTGCATAAGTTTAGCGGCCCCCAACTGCAGCCACCAGTCCCCCCTGAACAAATGCAGCAGGATGGATGCCCAAGCCCTCCTGCCTGGAACACCCCCACCCCTGATAATCGCTGGCAGGAGGGTGCCCAATCCCTCCTGCCGTAACACCGCCACCCTCACCCCTCCCAAACGAAACCGGCAGAGTTAGGCACCCTCCTACCGGTGTTCATCGGGGGGAAGGGAGGTTCCGGTAGGAGGAATTGGGCACCCTCCTGCCTCATTCATTTGGGGGGGGGGGGAGACTGATGGCCCCTAAACTCATCATGCCAGGGAGATCCCTTACCACGATTAGCTTAGCGGCCGCATCTACAATAACCTGATTCTCTAACCAGCGTCTGTAACATGGATGTCGATTACAGAACTGGGTTTATTTTAGATAGCCGTAGGCCCGATTCTATATAGGATGCCGGTCAGCTTCTGAGACCGGGCGTTCTATACAGAATCCGGCCCTAGATATATAAGCACCAGATTCATAAGCAGACCCACGCATGATACAGCCTATCTTGTTATATTTAACAATAGGACCCCTGAGGAAGGAGTGTTTTTCTAATCACGGAACGTAAACCATCTTCTGGAAAACAATGTTTTATTGTTTTTAATAAAGTTACTGTATCCTGTACATCATCTCTTTTTTGGTTTCATTGTTCTTCTAAGTGACCACCATTTTGTCATGCCCTCATGAGGGCATTTGTATACTTTTGCATCTATAGTACTTATTAATATAGGGGGTCTTTTACTAAGGCGTGCTAGCCGATTTAGCGTGCGCTAAATGCTAATGTATACAAAGAATATAATGGGTATGTTAGCATTTAGCGCGTGCTAAACTTGTTTTTTTTAAATAAAATCTTTTTTAAACTTATAATAAGTGTGATAACATATCCATACAAATAACCATAAATATATCACTTAATAATCAACAATGAATCATATAATATTCTCTTATATCCCCCCTCCTCCCCACCCTTATATATCATATAATCAATACTTATACTGTGCTGTTTGGTATGGCAATGAGAGCAAAAAGCCAGATATCTACAAATAATAACAAATTATTACTTATAATGACTGGGGTTGCCATTCAACAAATTACATATAATTGGAAAAATTGGAATAGATTAAATTATAATTTTTGGTGGAACTCCTTATGTCATATTTATAAAATGGAGAGACTTATTGCAATACAACAGGGTTGTTTCAGGAAATTTCAAGATATTTGGGAGCCATTAACAAAGTATTGTAATGATTAGAAAAATCTTGTTTCCCTTAAATTTACAAGTGCGTGCTAAATTGACTAGCACGCCTTATTAAAAGACCCCATAGTCTTATATTAGTTTAAAATTGACTTTGTAAGCACTAATGATCCTGTCTTTACACTCATAATCCATGCAATAATGACCTTCTTCTACATGCACATTGAATAAGATGCATATTACACATACTCTACCTTGTGCATTTTAAATATTCCAGGTTAATACATAGACCCCTATGGATTTAAAGCTTACATAAATTAATTTGGAAGATACTTGCACTAGAAGAAAATACTGATGCTAGCAAAATATATGGATGTTAGCTGATTTCTAATTGCTGGCTTGCACAGTAAGCACATCCTGCTTTTTTTTTTAATTTGATTGTAATGTAGCAGCCTGTGCATATGTGCTAGCCACTGTCATGCATTTTTCACAAATTAATCTGCAGGTAGCCATGACCTCTTTTGCATGACGAACTACCTCCTTGTCACGTACAGTATAGATGCTGACTCCGGTGTATCTGTAGAATTCAGCATAACATCGTTGCTGAAATTGATCCAATTTGTTCTCTAGCTTGCAGCTCATTTGGCAGGTACCATATTCTCATCATTATGCTGTGTGCCAGTCCTGCATGGATTAACAACCCCTGCTTTGTTGCCAAGATGTAAACAAGAATCAAGTGAGGGGAAGAGGTATCTCACTTTACAGAAGAACATTCCCATGCAAATGTGAGCAAAGAAACCCCCTGGCTTGCAAATTGGATGAGGAATGATTATGAATGTGGTGGCTGCTTCTCAGTCTTCTGTACTGTATCTGCAAGGACAAAATAAAGACTTTAAAAATTCATTTTGATTTGGCCTTATAAGGACTTTTCTTAATAATAACCTCTTGGTACGATTAGTTTTCCCTTACCTTTCCTGTTCAGAAAAAAATCTCTGTTAGTACCAGTGACTACAAATAATCTGTGTAACAATATACATATTTTCTAAGCTACCTTTACATTTTTCAAGAAATTAATACATTCAGTTTATGAGTAGCACAAGGGATGTAAGCTTATGGGGCCTGATTCTGCAAATGCGTGTCCCAATGGTAGGCGGCAGTAGGCATCCTACAATCATTTCAGGAAATAGGGATACACGTTTAATTAAAAAAGGGGAAAGACACTTACATTGTAGGCTTGTGTCAAGCGTCTACACCCAATGTGGGACATGGACGTGGTTTCACCTAGAAATGGCCTTGGGGGTGCTTAAGCGTCCCTATGCGTCTAGGGTTACCAGATTTTCCATTTGGAAAATCCGGACTACCTAGATCCGCCCCCCAGGCCTTCCCAGTTCCACCCATCCACACCTTGTTACGTCCTAGTCCCGCCCCAATCCTGTCCTAGCCCCGCCCCTCTCATTGGGCAGGAGGGCATCCGTGCATGCGCGGATGAAACGCGATGATGTCATGTGCACACGCACATGTATGTGATGTTATCGCGTGGCATCCACGCATGAGCAGATGCCCTTCTGCCCGACAGTGATTTCTTCCAAGCTTTTCAAAACCCAGACAAAGTGCTGGGTTTTGAAAAGCTGTCTGGACCCCAGGGAAATCTGGACGTCTGGTAACCCTATATGCGTCTTCACAGGTGCGAGACAGACACTTTAAATGTAGGCCTGCAAAATGCTGACCTACATTTAAGGCGTATGTTCAGCGATATAGATGCAATTCTCTTTAGAACACCGATGCGTGATTGATATGCGATCGGCAGCCTCCCTGTAGGCATCTGATGAGATTGGCGTACTAAGGAGAATCAGGTCCTCGACCTCCAATTATTGCAAACAGTTGGAATATGTAAGGATAAAAATGTTTCATTTTCAGCTTTCCAACTTTATTCTTATTTGTTTTTGTTTTTTTTATAAATCTTTATTGATTTTCAAGTAATAACAGTGTAATACATATGAATCTGAAAGTATAACAAATCAAGAAAAGCGCTTTGAACTTACAAAAATTGGAAAGTAATATTTCCCCCCTTTATTTAATCAATAATATAATTGCAATTATTCTCCAAATAAACCACTCTTATTTAAAGTAATAACACATTCCCACCCCCTCCCCCCACTCTGGATGGAAATCAGACAAAAATTAAAGGAAATCAGACAAAAATTAAAGAAAAATGACAATTATATAGAAGCAATAAAAGATGCCAATGGGCTCCACACCAAATTAAATACATTATTATGCCCCAAGATTTCAGCATTCATTTTTTCATATTTGTAGCTGGAGCATAAGTTCGCCCACCAGAAAGGAACGTTAAGTCAATCATAGTTTTTCCAATTGCGTGTTATCATCTGCATGGTTATTCCTGTCATAATTAAGAAAAGCCGGCATTTATAACGATCCATAGGGGGTTTAACATGTAATAGCGTTCCACATATTATGACTTCATAAGTCAATGGGATTGATGACTCAAGTAGAACATTAATTTGACCCCATATCGACTTCCAAAAATTAAGTATCATAGGACAATAGAATAACAGATGATCCAATGTCCCAACTTTATTCTTGATTTTCAGACATTTAAGTATTTGTTTCCCACTTTGTGGTAACAAAAACTTTTTATCTGTTGCAACCTATTACCATCTATTAAATCAATGTAGCACCTACTGGACTGTGTAAGGTGTGCTAGTAATCTGAATACACATCCTGAGAAAACAGTGCTTCCAATATTCAGCCCCTGGTGGTAAGCAGTGTCTGAGTCGCTCACAACTGGGGGCTTTGCTGACTCCAGATATTCGATGCCAGAGAATGCGCGGCTCCTGGCACTGAATATCCAGTTATCAGCGGTCAACTGGACATTATCTGGGTGCTATCCAATATTCAGACCGGTGTGCTTTATTGCCTAGCTGGGACCCTTTTTACTAAAGCCACAGCAAAAGTGGCCTTAGCTTGTCCCTTATGCAGACCTTTCCTGCATGCTAAGGTCACTTTTGCCGTGTCCAGAAAATGGCTGATTTTGCTATTTTCCAAATTAATGGCTTTGCACTAATTTTCAAACCCAATAAAATAACTGTTGAAAAAAATCCTACAGGAATGAATTAACCAGTATGCAGTATTGCAACATTAACTAAAGTGGAGAAAAAAAAGCCTCAGAAACAATAACAGCTATATAACGGCTTAAATGTCGATTCTTCAAAGCTGCTTAAATCAAGTTATAGGCACAAAAATAAACTCCACTTGTCAAACAATATACATTGTAACCTGTACTGTGGTCTGATCGGGTCTCCACAGCTCCTCCAGTGGTTACAGAGAAAACAGCACTAACGTGTGACCCGAAATGGAGTTACCCTGCAGGAATGGACTGCTATTAGGTAGAAAGTCAAAATGGAAGAACCAAAATAAAGTCCCAACAATTGAGGCTGATAGAAAAATAGTTCAGTTTACTTATTCCTTACTTCAGGTAAGCAGTTCATCATATCGCTGTAAAATTTGTCAGCATAGCAATCAATAATGAAGCAACAAACTTCAAAACAGGTGAGAAAACAAAACAGCTCCAAAACAAGATCAATAAGGCAGCTGAGTTTTCCAGAATTTTTATAGAGCTAATTCAAGCCTGCTCCTAAGCAGCTTATTCAATTTACACAGTTTTAGTTCAGGAAACTAGCTCCAGAAATGCACAACATTAGAAAAGAAAAAAAATATATACAAAATAAAGCCTCTGGCAGCTTTATACTACTGCCAGGCGAGGAGAGTGTCACAGGTTTTGCCAAAACAAAAGCCACTGCAAGGGTCTTTAGAATCCCACCCAAGGTGACAGCAAAACCTCTTTCCAAACACACTCCAAGCTTTTCAAAATACAAACAACCAAAATAGTCCAAACAGCAAACAGTCAAAAATTCACACTCACTGCAGCTAGAGGCCCAGTCCACCTGCATGGGCTCAGGATAATCAGTTTCATCCACTGCACAACTCTTCTGACAGTCCATGGGCTCCACATCCAGGAATGGCAAATCTTCAGCTTGACCAGCCTCTGTTAGCTCCATAGGCATGGGTCTATTGCTGCTGTTAGGCACCAGGGGTTCCTCAGGGAGGCAAGGCCTGAACTTCCTCCCTAGCCGGCCTGCCTGTCTGATTTCCACTGCTGGCTTACATACCCTAGGGGCACGCCCTATTCTGAGTGAGTCAGCAGTCTTGCCTGGGGCTCTTGGGCTCCCCCAGTGGTGACTCATGGACAGATCCTCTAACTCCTATTCAGCCAATTCAGGCTCCCCCTAGTGATCAAAGGCACTATTAACAGGATCCTGACGAGGGAAGATCTTGGAATTTCCCTTCCTTGTTTTTCCTTTTACTTTTTACCCTGGCTTAACTGAGACCTTGGCGGGCCTTGTGTCTGACTGGTCACATACCCCCACCCTTAGTGAGTGGTTATCCTGGTATCGTTCAGCATTTTCAGGGATACGAGACAGGATATCCACATTAGTGTTCAGATGACCTGGTCGGTGAACTACCGTGAACCTAAAAGTTTGTAGGGCCAGGTACCATCTAGTCAGTCGAGCATTGTTGTTCCTCATGGTACCTAGCCATTTTAGAACCGCATGGTCAGTGACTAAAGTAAACTGTCGCTCTCCTAAGTAGTGTTCTAGAGTTTGCATCGCCCATTTTGCTAGGCACTCTAACTCCACTGCTGCGTAGCTTCTTTCGTTGGGGGTGCAACTTCCTACTTAGATACAGAAGCAGGTGTTCTATGCCCTGTTTTTCCTGACTAAGTATGGCCCCCAGACCACAGCCAGATGCATCTGTTTGCAAAATCAATGGTTTCGTATAGTCGATTGCAGCTAACACAGGTTGTCTACACAAGCTGTCTTTAAGGTCCTGAAAAGCTTCTCTGCTATCGGTCCCCCACTGTAAGATGTCTGGGGCCTCTTTCTTCAATAGGTTAGTGAGCGGGGTCGCTCTGGTAGCAAAATCAGGAATAAACCGCCTGTAGTACCCCATTAAGCCCAGGAAACCCCATAACTGTTTTTTGGAATAAGGTTGTGGGTATTCTTGAATACATTTTATTTTATCCGCCAAGGGTTTAATGTGCCCCCTCCCTACTGTGTATCCCAAATATTTGACTTCTCGTTGCCCTAGGAAACATTTCTTGGGGTTAACTGTAAACCCGGCTTTTCTTAAAGAATTCAATACTGCAGCCACCTGTTCCAGGTGCAGAGACCAAGAAGGAGAGTATATAACTATATCATCTAAATAGGCCTCTGCATATGCATGATGCCCCCTCAATACCTCGTTTACTGCCCTTTGACAAGTAGACGCTGCCCCATGCAATCCGAATGGCATGCGAGTAAACTGGTATAACCCAGGCATAGGGTGTGCTGAAAGCGGTTTTTGGCTTAGCATTGTTAGTTAGCGGGATTTGCCAATAACTCTTGGTCAAATCGATGGTGGTAAGGTATTGAGCCTGCCCCAAGCGGTCTAATAATTCATCCACGCGTGGCATCGGAAACGCATCAAACTGCAAAACCTCGTTAACCTGACGTAAATCTATGAAGAAACATGATGAACCATCAGCCTTTGGGACTATAACAATAGGGCTACACCAGGGGCTTTGTCAGGGTTCGATTACCCCTAATGTAAGCATTTCTTGCACTAACTCGGTGACTAGTTTTTTCTTGTCTTCTGACAACCGATAGGGTCGTACCCTAACCACCTTGCCTGGGTCAGTTATGATATCATGTGTAACGCCCTTGGTATGCCCTGGAATAGATGAGAAAACATCAGAAAACCTCCCAACAAGAGCCTGTGCCTAGAAGTCGCAAGATTGTTGGCGGTATATAAGAATAAAGTTATTATTATTATTATTATTACCTGTTGGATCTGAGTGGATGATAATTCTGTCCCTACATTCACCTTCTCTACCCGTTCCCAATCTGCAACCTGGGGCCCCAAATCGTCCTCCTGACACCTTTGTGCCACGAGAGCTAAGATTTCTCTATCTTGCCAGGGTTTAAGCAGATTTATGTGGTAGGTTTGTATTCGGCCCTTCTCCTTCCTGACTTTGTAACTCACTGGCCCTACTTTCCCCACTATGGTTGCAGGACCTTTCCAATGAGCTAAAAATTTATGTGGATCAGAAGGTACAAGGATTAGAACTCTGTCACCCACCATAAATTGACGCTCTTTTGCTTTATGGTCATAATAGACTTTTTGTTTCTTTTGGGCCCATTCAAGATTTTCCTTTCCTAGTTTAGCCACTCAAGCTAGTTTATGCCTTAGTTGAGACAGATAGGAGATAACATTCATGTCAGTCTCTTCAGGAGGGTACCAACCCTCTTTGACTATGTCCAATAACCCTCTAGGAGCCCGTCCATATAGCATTTCAAAGGGGCTTACTCCCAGCGAGTCTTGAACCCTTAAGCGGGCAGCGAAGAGAGCAAATGGGATAAACAAGTCCCAATCCTTAATGTTATCTCCCAATCCTTTTCTAAGCATATGTTTTAAGGTCTGGTTGAACCGTTCTACCATCCCATTCGCCTGAGGATGATAGGCAGAGGTCCTAATGTATCTGACTCCCAGATCTTCCCAGAATCCTTTCATCTCTCTAGATAGGAAATTGCTTCCTTGATCTGATAATACTTCCCGGGGAAAACCTATGGCGCAGAACAACTCCATTAACTCCTTCATGAGGATCTTAGAGGAGGTTCTGCGTAACGGAAAGGCCCAGGGAAACCTGATGGTTACATCCATCACCACAAAGATGAAGTTATGGCCTCTAGGGGTCTGTTCTAAAGGTCCTATGATATCCATAGCCAGTCTTTTAAGAGGTTCTTCGACGACGAGAATAGGAATCAAAGGAGCATGCGCTGGCTTACTAAGGGTAAACCTCTGACAGGTCGGGCAAGTTTTACAAAAGTCTTCTATTTCTCGTCTTTGCCCTGGCCAGAAGAACCGTCGTAGTACCTGAATTTGAGTAGCTTGCACCCCTTTGTGACTAGCTAATGGGGAATCATGAGCAGCCTGTAAAATGGCCTTTCGGAACCTCTTAGGTACTACCAACTGTTCGCTTACTCCACTCGGGTTCTCTCCTTCGTTACTTTCCTTATAAAGGAGCCCCCTTTTAATTCGGTACCCACTCTGTCCTGAGTGGAGACCTGTAGCCTGACTCCATAACTCTTGCAACGAAGGGTCAGTTCTCTGTTCTTTAGCAAATGTGGGAAAAGTATTAACTATCTCCTGAGCCAGTCTTGGGAACTCTTGTGTCTGACCAGCCCTCCTAAGGGACTGAGCTCTCAGTTGCTGCTGCCTTCTTTTCTGAGCCCTTGAAGCTCTTGCCTGTTTCTGAGTAGGTTTCTCTACCACTCCGTCCTGAATGGGGAACACTTTTCCCAGTTCGGCCTCAGGACCTCCCGTAGATAAACCCTGAGACCGAGTATTTATAAGTCCCTGTTTCGTACCCAGATATTCGCCCAACCCCGGCCAGTCTTGTCCCAGAATTAGGTCAAACAGGGTCCCTGGGACTAATGCTACGGATACCTGATACACCCTATCTTGATGTAGAATTGTAGTAGGCCTAAGTGAATAGTGCATACTATCACCATGTATACATTTGATTATAACTCTCCCAGCGTTGGAGGGTCCTTTCTCTCCAGGGAACACCTTTTTCCAGAATCGTACAGACATCATGGACTGATCGGCCCCTGTGTCAATCAGTGCTAGGGTTTCTTGTCCGCCTACGGACACTGGCGTAGTGCATGTAGACTTCAGGCCTTGCCCTGGAATACTTAATCTGGTCTCCCTAATTTTACCCCTGTTCCTCTGGCTGGATAGGTTTACTGCCTTACAAAAACTTTGTGTGCGCCCTGGTCTCCCACATCTATAATCTTTTCTTTTACCTCCCAGAGTGTTAGGCCTGGGTGAAGGAGTAGATGAATCTTTGTAAGGGTGTTTCCTATTCCAACTCCCACTTGTATTCCCGGGGCTCTGCCTAGGCAGGTGTCCCTGCACCATGCCTGGATCTCCTCCTAAAAACTCTTGGTCTTCAGTAACTTCTAGGACTGACTCTGGCATCTGGGAACCAAAAAAATCAGCAGTAGCACTGGGCACAGTCTCATCCAAGTTTAAATATGTCAGCGAGTTAAGTCCTACCGGAGCTGGAGATGTTACGCTCGGTATCTCTTGCCTTGCTGGTTGTGCAGTAGTCTGTTGAAGTATCTGTGCAAATAGTTTTGCCTGCACTTGCATGGTTGTCATTAGTTCAACGTACTGCCGCGTCATAGCGTCCTGGCGAACTTGCCAAAGCGCCTCATTGATCCTCAAAATTCCTTCCAGCTCCTCGGCCTGTCTCTGGTCCTCCTCGGCCAGCGCTGCCAGTAACTGTGCCTGCTCCATAGCAAAGACCTAGAAAGAAAACAAAAAGAAAAGGAACCCAAGTGTGGCTGTATCGAGAGAGTTCCCCTCTTAATAACCTCCCCCAGTCTCCAGCCCTCCCCAACCAGCACTACCTAATCCTCACCAGTTACCCCGGGTACCCTTACCGGAGGCACTGATGAGTCTGCGCCTTTATGCTGATTGGGTGCACCGCCCGTGCTGTCTCCAGTCCGGAACTGGGTTCGGCCTGGATCCACTGGTCCCTCTGGGTCTTGGGTCCTCCTGGAACTCGGCTCCTGAACTGGAACTGGCTGCAGCTCGATCCTCCCTCGGGACTGGAACACAGCTCCTACTCGAACCACCACTGGAACTGGACTGCCGCTTCTTTATCAATCTGTCCTCTTTCCGGTCTTAACTCGCCTTGGCTCCTCCCACAGATGGGTCACAGGAACAAACAGAAAGGATCTCCGGATCCAATAAACAAACTCTTATAATTCAGGAACAGATCAGTCTTTGTCTCAACAACAAAAAAAACAGTCCAAAAAGACAAAATTCAAAACAAAACTTTTTTTTTTTTTTTTTTTCAATAGCAGTACCTCAAAATTTCCTGCAGGAGGTGCAAGATCCCACTCCTGATACCAAGTCTGTAACCTGTACTGTGGTCTGATCGGGTCTCCACAGCTCCTCCAGTGGTTACAGAGAAAACAGCACTAACGTGTGACCCGAAATGGAGTCACCCTGCAGGAATGGACTGCTATTAGGTAGAAAGTCAAAATGGAAGAACCAAAATAAAGTCCCAACAATTGAGGTCAAATACCAATGCTCTAACTGAGTCTAGCCTTACCTGCATACATTCTGGTTCACCTGGAACTTGTCTAACTTTGTCTTGAAACCCTGGAGGGTGTTTTCCCCTATAACAGCCTCCGGAAGAGCGTTCCAGTTTTCCACCACTCTCTTGGTGAAGAAGAACTTCCTTACATTTGTACAGAATCTATCCCCTTTTAACTTTTAGAGAGTGCCCTCTCATTCTCCCTACCTTGGAGAGGGTGAACAACCTGTCTTTATCTACTAAGTTTATTCCCTTCAGTATTTTGAATTTTTCTATCATGTCCCCTCTCAGTCTCCTCTTTTCAAGAGAGAAGAAGCCCAGTTTCTCTAATCTCTCACTGTACAGCATCTCCTCCAGCCCCTTTACCATTTTAGTCACTCTTCTCTGGACCCTTTCGAGTAGTACCATGTCTTTCTTCATGTATGGCTACCAGTGCTGGATGCAATATTCCAGGTGAGGGCGTACTATGGCCCGGTACAGCAGCATGATAACCTTCTCTGATCTGTTCGTGATCCCCCTTCATAATCATTTCTAGCATTCTGTTCACTCTTTTCGCCGCCGCCGCACATTGCGCGAACGGCTTCATCGATTTGTCGACCAGTATTCCCAAGTCTCTTTCCTGAGGGGTCTCTCCAAGAACCGCCCCAGACATCCTGTATTCGTGTATAAAATTTTTGTTACCGACATGCATCACCTTACACTTATCTGCCATGTCGCGGCCCATTTCTTGAGAGTGTTTATGTCACATTGCAGATGTTCACATTCCTCACGCATCTTCACTACTCTGCAAATTTAATCACCTCACTCGTTGTACCAATTTCCAGATCGTTTATAAATATGTTGAAGAGCACGGGTCCAAGCACCGAACACTGCGGTTCTCCACTGGTGACGCTTTTCCAGTACTAGTATTGTCCATTTACTCCCACTCTCTGTTTCCTATCCACCAGCCAATTTTTAATCCATGGCTCGCAATTTTTCAAAGTAGTTGTTCATGCGGAACCTTGTCGAAAGCCTTCTGAAAATCCAGATATACAATGTCGACCAGGTCACCCTGGTCTATCTGTCTGTTTATTCCCTCAAAGAATTGTAACAAGTTCGTCAAGCAAGATCTTCCTCTACTTAAGCCATGCTGGCTGGTCCTCATCAGATCGTTTCTGTCAAGGTGCTCAATGATGCGGTCCTTTATCAGCGCCTCTACCATCTTTCCCAGTACTGAGGTCAGACTCACCGGTCTATAGTTTCCCGATCACCCCTCGAACCTTTCTTGAAGATCGGTGTAACATTTGCCACCTTTCAGTCTTCCAGAACCCTTCCCAATTTGATCGACAGATTGGATATCAGTTGAAGCAGTTCAGCTATAGACCCTTTCAGTGCTTTGATTACCCTCAGATGGATGCCATCTGGTCCTGGGGATTTATCATTTTTAAGCCTATCAATCTGCCAGCATATCTCTTCTAGACTAACCGTCAACCCTGTCAGTTTCTCGTCTTCGTTTCCCACGTGTAGCCTGTCGGCTTCCAGTATATTGCGTATATTCTCTTTGGTAAGCACAGACGCAAAAATGTGTTCAGTTTGTCGGCGATGGCTTTGTTCTC
This sequence comes from Geotrypetes seraphini, assembly GCF_902459505.1. Lineage (NCBI taxonomy): Eukaryota > Metazoa > Chordata > Amphibia > Gymnophiona > Dermophiidae > Geotrypetes > Geotrypetes seraphini. Next base: position 376,550,749 of record NC_047086.1, read on the forward strand.
CTTTAGCACTCCCTTCATTCCTCTGTCTTCATAATAATGTCTAGCCTGAAAAAGCACCCACATGTGAGTGTGAGGAATGTCTCAGCATTGTTGAAATTGAACAAATGAGGGGAACATCGAACCTCCTGTCTCAACTAAATGAAAGAAGAATGGGCACCCTTTCTGAGCCTAAGCTTGAAAAATAGATGCTTCTATCTCAGGGGGAAAAATCAAAATTTCCCACCAGGAGTAAAAAGGGGAGGCTCTATGGGATTCACTTGCTTTTTCCTCCAGCACTGCTGCACTGCCTGAAATGGTCTGGAAAAAATGAATTTTGCATTTCAATTCCCCAGTTCACGTGGCATCCTGGTGGATCAAATTGCTAAAAGTATACGGGAGACACCAAGATTCCATTAGTCTCAGAGGAGAGAATTTCTGCACTCCAGTTATTGCTTCGCGAAGGAGAAAATAGCACATAATCCAGCCTGGCATATACTGTACATTATGTGAATGAGAGAAAAATGTAAAATTTGTCTCATCAGGATGCAGTGTATGCCACACATATATGACTCCAAAGTTATTGCATCAGAAAATTCACCCATTTTGTCCAATGTGACTTATCTACTTTTTCAGGGGGGTTGCAGTCTACTAATGAGTTAGCTGTGATGTTAAAATCCCCTCCAATAAGGAAAGTGTAATCTGGATAATTGGAGAAATGACCTAATAATTAGAGAATGGCACGGGGACCATTTACTGCGGTAAACTGTGGTCACCGCAGTAAATCTGCAGGAATGGAGACATTTGCAACTGGTTTACTGCAGGAATGGAGGCAAGACCTTTTACCGCCCCATGGGAGCATTGAAAAGTCTTGCTCCTGTGGTAAAAAAAAAAATGTGTCCCTGTCTGACTTGGCATCTCCTTCAGGAGCCAGCCATGCCACGATGAAGACAGAAGGAACCCCAAATCAAAACCTGAGACCAATGTGATTTCAAGTAGAGGGGATATTTGTGAAAGGCAGGGATTTTGTTGATCCTTGCTCTGTATAAAATCATAACTATTTGAGTCTTGTGCGGATGGGATCTGACAGTTTGCAGGTCGGGGACTGAGCTCGCGGGGATGGGGCAGGAATGGGGACTGAGCTCTCGGGGACGGGGCAGGGATGGGGACTGAGCTCCTGGGGATGGGGTAGGGACAGGGATAAGCTCACGGGGACCGGGCGGGAACGGTGATAATTTTTTTTCCCTGTGTCATTCTCTACTAGTAAGTCCAAACAATTTTTATGTTGATAGATATCAGGTACATAGATAGAGCATAAAAATAATTTTTGACCCCCCCCCCCCATAATTTCCCCAATAACATCATATCTATCCTCTTTATCCTGAATAATCTTTATGAATGTGAAAAGGAAGTGCCTCCTACTGGGCCAGCAAGAAACTACAATTCACCTACACTCATGTAACATATCAATCAGGACATAAGAAATGACTGTAGAAAACCACTCATATGCTTATCCTTTTTTTTCTTCTTTATTCAGTAGACCAGCACAAATTGGTCTGAACCCCACCAATAACAATCACACACCCAATTCAGACAAAGGCATAAGGTACTGAGGCAAAAGTAAGAGAACACCCAAAGGCAGACTTCTCTATCTCAGGAAGTATAACTCCTCCAAGCACAGCGTTGAGTTTCTGAGCTTATTCATATTTGATATACACTTCCCTCTTCATATTCAGGGTTTCGTTAACCGCGGTTCTGCTTATTGGCGGTTTATCATTCCCTGACTCCACCCCAAAATTTACGTCACAGGAAATCGCCGCTCCCGGCATTGCACAGAGAAAAATTACTGCTCCTGGCGTTGTACGGAGCAAATTGCTACACTTGCAGGTCAGGTTATTCGCATTCTTTAAAATCTTTTTTTAGGGGTTTGTTACAGAGACACCGTGAATAACAGACGAAAAATTATTTGTGGTTTTTCGGTATTCGCTGCCATGCTGTTCCCCTATCACCGCGAATTTCTTGTTAGATCTGTAATTCAGCAAGTCGCTAGGACTCGAACACGAGTCGAAGGCACCTAACTACATCAGTCTACACCCTGAATTGACTGTTTTTTCATGCTGTACCTCTCTCAGCTATGTCCATGCTCACACAAATTCTGCAAGTACACAAAACTGTCACTGTGAGTGACACATACTTTGATTTTGGGGCTCATTTTCAAAACAGATAAAAATTCAAGTGGGAAAGAAAGAAAATGGCATTTGGCTAAATCACCAAAACGTCTAAATTGCCATTTTCAAAACCTGTTTTCTATGCCAGTCGTCTGCTGTTCACCTAAATTCACAAGGGGACATGTTAGCGGTTTGGGCGTGGCTAGGGAGGGCTTAGGGCCTGGATAATCAGATTTTACACAATGTCTAGGGCACAATTTGGACATTTGGGGCTAGACCTGTTTTGAAAATGAGTAAGTGCCAAAAAGGTACATAAACTGACAAGATGACCACAGGGAGAGGCAAGCATGACCCCCCCTCCATACTCTCCCAGTGGTCACTGACCTCCTCTCTCTTTTTAATTTCATTTCTGTCAGAGCTGAAAATCCAAGTTTGCAAAGATAAGAAGAGCCAAACGGTAACAAAACCTTGATTGCCTTGTTGCTCAAGTTAGAATAACTGCTACATAAAAAAATAAAACTAAAATTACTTGCCGTTAGTTTTCAGGGACCAATCACGTCAAAGAATGATGCTTGTCTTGGCAATTGTATCCTTACGCGCACAGACGCTCATATTGACAGGCTCTTGCATATGTGATGTTCATATCATCAATTCTAGTGTACACTTATGAAGGGAATTTGTAAAATAATTAAGTAAAACTAAAATTCTGAACTCTCTCATGGCACGTCCGGAATCTTTTCGGGGCACACCACTGTGCCAGGGCACATAGTTTGAGAGATACAGTTCTAAGGGGTACATGGGATATTTGGAATAATTTTATGTTTTGCTGAATTTACGTGGGGATGACTACACATCCTTTCAAAATTAGGATGACAGAACACAAATCTAATTTGAAATTAAAGAAACTCAATGCTCCACTGTCAGAGCACTGCCTCCAAAATGTCACATAAATTTTTTAGATCTTAAATGTTTATGCATTGACAAAGAAATGCCAAACGTGAGAGGAGGCGACAGAAAAAGGAGATTGCTCTGACGAGAAATTCTTTGGATCTACAGGTTGAACAGTATTAAACCAAAAGGATTGAATACGCTGATTGATTGGAGTTCCTTCTTTTAATGTTAAAATTTCAAAAATTAAATTTCATTCTTAATTTCACTAAATAGAAGGGCGCATGCGCTATCTGAGAATGTTAGTCTATTAAAGCGCATGCCCTGGCGTTCCTAGGCTGAGAGCGCCATTTTAATGTGGGATATTTAGCTGCACAGTAAGTACTAGCCCTCAGTATTCTGGGTTATCTTCATGTTTTCCAATTAATTATGATTTATAATATATGTTTTTCATCTTCATTTTTTTATAGCAATGCCATAAACCCCTGATGAAGCCTTAATAAGGTGAAACAGGGCTCCCGTTGGGCGACGGGCTACTATTGGTGTCAGCAACAAATGACCGGCGTATGAACAGCTTTAAAATAAGTGCTGGTGTTTGCTGTCACTATATTGATTTATTTATTTCTTTTGTTTGGTTTTGTTAATACACACCATACACGTAGAGAAATAACTAGCACCATATTTATTCAAATAAGCAGTGCTCAATGAAAGATACCATTCCCTGCTGTAAACCGGACAGAATTCATTGATGTTTCACCAGTGCAGGCGTCTGAGAGCACAGCTTATAAAACAAAGATAATCATTATCACAAGTCCTTTGTTCTAGTTGATTGCTGATTTAAGAACATAAGAATTGCCGCTGCTGGGCCAGACCAGTGGTCCATCATGCCCAGCAGTCCACTCACGCAGGGGCCCTCTGATCAAAGACCAGCGCCCTATCTGACACTAGCCCTACCAGCATACGTCCTTGTTCAGCAGGAATTTGTCTAACTTAGACTTGAATCCCTGGAGGGTGTTTTCCCCTATGACAGACTCCGGAAGAACGTTCCAGTTTTCTACCACTCTCTGGGTGAAGAAGAACTTCCTTACGTTCGTACGGAATCTATCCCCTTTCAATTTTAGAGAGAGCCCTCTCGTTCTCCCTACCTTGGAGAGGGTGAACAACCTGTCCTTATCTACTAAGTCTATCCTCTTCAGTAGCTAGAATGAGCTGTTGTGGTGTGTTCTATCTTCTTGTGGTATGGTACTTGTTACTGAGTTACCTTGCCTGTTCGTTAATAAAAACAGATTTCAACCTTATGCTTGGAGCTGAGGACTTGGTGTTATGTCTAGAGAGGCCCCTTTTATTTGGGTATGTGGGAGTGAGGATGTTAGGTGATGATAGGAAGAATAGTAGAGAACTAAGAGCTACCTGGGGATAAAGTGCGTTTTGAGTGCAGATTTGTGTTAGATTTTTTTTTTCTATAAGTAATCAAATATTTCCCACCTGCTGGTCCATTTTTAAATATTTGTTTATAAATTTTTGTTGTATTTATGTATTTGCAATTTTAGTGATTAATATTTTTTATCTTATGAATGTATCTTTTTTTCTTATGATTTACTGCTATGTATTGCGAGGCCTATCTGGTTTTACTGGTTTCCTGGTTGAAATATATGTTGTACATCAGTGGTCTCAAACTCGTGGCCCGGGGGCCACATGCGGCCCGCCAGGTACTATTTTGAGGCCCTCGGTATGTTTATCATAATCACAAAAGTAAAATAAAAGAGTTTCTTGATCATATGTCTCTTTAGCTATAAATGACAATATTATTATTAAGACTTAGCCTAAAGGAAAGATTTATAAATTATAAAGAGTTTTACCTTATGCAAAATTGTCATTTCTTTAATAAGACATTAACTATTTTTTCTGCGGCCCTCCAAATACCTACAAATACAAAATGTGGCCCTGCAAAAGGTTTGAGTTTGAGACCACTGTTGTACATTGTTTCAATTTAGTTTTGGTTATAGAACGTGGCATTTAAATTGTATATAAGTACTGCGAAAAGTTTTATCCCTTTTTTTCATGGAGAGGGTATATGATGCCTGGAATGCCTTTCCGATGGAGGCGGCAGAGACCAAAACAGTGGCAGAATTCAAAAGGGTGTCGGATGAATATGTGAGGATCTCTAGTTTGAAAATGAATGGTAGAAAAAGAAAAAGAAAACATAAAATGGTTGCATCTGTGTTTGACGTGTCGAGTGGTGCTTACCTGGCAACTCTGGCTCTGAAGAAACAAGGCCGGTTCTGGGCTGATTTGTATGGTCTATGTTTTGGATCCAGTTTAGATGGGCTGGAGAGGACTTTGATGAAAATTCTAGTAATTTGGAACATAAGGACAGTGCCGGGCAGGTCTGTGTCCCGCAAATGACAACATGGTTCGGATAGACTGGAGTGGGCTTCAACGGCAACTCCAGTAGTTGGAACATAAGGACAGTTTTGGGTCGACTTCTACAGTCTATGTCTCCAGAAATGCCAAAGAAAGACAATGATCAAGAACTTTTTATCACACTTATTGTTGGTTTAATCAGGAATTGATAATAAGTGGAAGAATTAGGCAAACTTGATGGACCATTCAGGTCTTCATCTGCTATCGTTTTCTCTGTTACTCTGTTTATAAATTATTACATCATGTAAAGAAAAATGTTATTCTACTTCCATATTACATTCAGAAAAGTAACTGTTGACTGATCCGTCCATAAAGCATTACCCCAAAGCAGGGATGTCAAAGACCCTCCTGGAGGGCCGCAATCCAGTCGGGTTTTTAGGATTTCCCCCAATGAATATGCATGAGATCTATTTCCATGTACTGCTTTCATTGTATGCTAATATATCTCATGCATATTCATTGGGGGAAAATCCGGAAAATCCGACTGGGTTGCAGCCCTCCAGGAGGGGACTTTGACATCCCTGCCCTAAAGGAACCGAGGATCATCCAGGTGTGTTTTTAGAAAATGCGAGACAAGCATGTATTACTTTTGGATAACAGTTTCCGTCCATGCTGTGCTCCCATAAATCCCATTTTTTGCCCGGTTTCTTATTGTGGGGTCATGAACACCGATCTTAAGTTTATATTAGAGAGGCCTGCACTTCTTTGGCTATTTTGTCATTTCCCAGATGAGTTTTCTCCGCACCATTGGAGTCATTTTGGCAGACTAGTCACTCCTGGATTTGCCCCTGTTCCAAGTCTTCTCCTTTTGGAGATATCGTCTGTCAGTGTGGTTCAGTGAAGCCTCAGAACTTTAGAAATGGCTTGGTAACCCTTTCTAGACTGCTGTATTGAAATAATGTTTTCTCATCTCTTCCGGAATTTTTTTTGATTGAAGCAAAGCGTACTTATAGAAACTTCGTGGTGACTGCTTCACTCTCAGTGTTAGATACAATATACAGTACATTTAGGTTTAGACCAGTGGTCTCAAACTCAAACCCTTTGCAGGGCCACATTTTGGACTTGGAGAGACTTGGAGGGCCTCAGAAAAAAATAGTTAATGTCTTATTAAAGAGTTTGAGACCACTGAGTTAAGGGGAACAGTTAATCTGCTGACTGGGTTGGAGGGCAGAAGGGAGAACAGGACAATCAAGCCATTGTGACATCACTGGTGAGGTTGGCTCTTATTGGTGGAATGAGGCATTATGACATCACAATCTCAGCTCTGCTTCCCAAAAACAAACAGGATGTCATGGTTACAGTTAAGCCAGTGATCTCAAACTCAAACCCTTTGCAGGGCCACATTTTGGATTTGTAGGTACTTGGAGGGCCGCAGAAAAAATAGTTAATGTCTTATTATAGAAATGACAACTTTGCATGAGGTAAAATTGGCTAAGTCTTAATAATAATATTGTAATATATAGCTAAAGAGATGTATGATGTTTTATTTTACTTTAGTGATTATAATAAACAAACTGAGGGCCTCAAAATAGTACCTGGCGGGCCGCATGTGGCCCCCGGGCCGCGAGTTTGAGACCACTGGTTTAGACTCAACAGGGCTGGCTGCAATCAAGCCTGGCTGTGTTCGATCAGCTGCATTTAATTATCAATTAAATTTAGTCAATCGGTTGACTGAGCAACTAAGAGGGTGTTACTTTTTCACGTGGGTGATACGAATGTCGGTTAACTTTGTGCCTTCAGTAAATGAAATAATGATGTAAAAGCTGTGTTAGGTGTTTACTCGGGTTCCCTTTTTCTAATATTACTATTCGTTTAAAGATCAGAAACCAGTGAGACATATAAGCAATCAGAGGAGAAATTAGGAGGGAGCAAAAATGTTTTCACATCATTGGTAAATAAATATTGCAGTAGCCTATGCCTATGGCGAGGATTAAAATCGCAGTAGAACATAAAAACATAAAAGCTGCCATACTGAGACAGACTAAAGGTCCATCAAGCCCAGTATCCTGTTTCCAACCTTGACCAACCAAGGTCCCAAGCACCTGGCAGAAACCCAAATAGAAGCAGCATTTCAGAGCTGAGATTGTGATGTCATAAAGCCTCAGTCCACCAATGTCTAAGAGCCAAACTCATCAGCGATATCACAATGGCTTGATTATCTTATACTTGACTCACATAAGAACATAAGAATTGACGTACTGAGACAGACTGAAGGTCCACCAAGCCCAGTATCCTGTTTCCAACTGTGACCAGTCCAGGTCCCAAGTACCTAGCTAGATATCAAGTAGTAAAACAGATTTTATGCTGCCTATCCTAGAAATAAGCAGTTGATTTATCATCATCATCATAATAATAATAACAGTTTATATACCGCAGGACCGTGAAGTTCTATGCGGTTTACAAAGATTAAAAGATGGTACAAATTGATTGAACTTAACAGGGTGGAAGCTAGAGATTAACAGTTCAAGGGATCAGTTATTGAGGAGAAAGAGGAGTACGGGTTAGCTGCCTAGATATTTCAGGAACAGATATGTTTTTAGGCGTTTCCTGAATTCCCCAGAAGTAGTAGGCATAAGTAATTGTTCTAGATCTTTACCCCATATTGTTGCCTGATGTGAGAAAAGATATTGATGGTGGCTTTTGCGTTTGCATCCTCTAACTGGAGGGGAAACAAAGTTCAAATGTGAGCTTCTCTTATGTCTGTTGGCTGAGAAGGAGAAAAGGTCAGTTATGTATTTAGGGGCTAGACCATATAGTAATTTAGAACAGAAACAGGCAAACTTAAACTTTATGCATGCCTCCATCGGCAGCCAATGCAGCTGTCGGTAGTAAGGTGTCACATGATCAAACTTCTTCAGCTCGAAAATCAGTTTGACCGCTGCATTTTGCACTAATTGTAAACGTCGCCTATCCTTTTGGGAAATTTCTAAATAGGCGATGTTACAGTAATCAAGTTGACTCAGTACGAGGGATTGTACCAGTATTCTAAATGATGACACATCAAAAAATATGCTCAGATGGATCGGAGTTTTCAGAGAGTGAAAAAAAACCCTTTCTGATTTTTTTCACTCTCTGAGACTAGATAGGCTGATGAAGTTTTATATACGCTGTTGAACTAAATTATCCTGGTGCTATAATTATGTGGTAGATAATTTGGTTTAATGTGCAATTTAGTGAATTGTTTGTTTTTAATTATATGTATATTATTGGTTTTAATTATGTCTGTATAGTTATCTTGATCATACTATTGTTCTTACTATTCACTCGTTATGCTTTGTTTTTCAAACTGATTTGTGTAATGTGTTCTATATTGCCAAAATAACTTCAATAAATAATTTTTGGGGGAAAAAAAGGATTGTGTGGATTATAAACACTAAAATAATAGATAAATAAGCAATGAACATTCCTTGAGGTTTAAGCAGAAAGCTCCTGTCCACTTAAAATTCACTCAGCAGGCCACACACAGATATTCAGTACCACAGAGAATGATAGCTGTGGGAAACCATCTCCATGTCATTCCTTAAGGAGAGAGGGAAGAATCTGAGTATGAATGGGCTCCTCCACTGACCCTCAAGCTTTGCATTGAAGAATGCTGCTGTAGAAGGACTGAGATTGAGCTAGACACTAAAGAATGATACAGGATGGTTAGAATATAAGACCATAAGCGTTGCCATACTGGGAAAAACCAAAGGTCCATCAAGCCCAGAATCCTGTTTCCAACAGAGGCCAACCCAGATCACAAGTACATGGCAGAACCCAAAGAGTAGCAATATTCCAGAGCTGAGATTGTGATGTCATAATGCCTCATTCCAGAGCTTAGATTGTGATGTCATAATGCTTCATTCCACCAATGCCTATAAGCCAATCTCATCACTGATGTCACAATGGCTTCATTATCCTATACTTGACTCAAATAAGAATCAGAGTATGAATGTGCCCAGCCTCCGACCCTCCAGCCTTGCTTTGAAAAATGCTGCTGTAGAAGGACTGAGGTTGAGATAGACACTAAAGAATGACACAGGATGGTTAGGACATAAGACCATAAGTGTTGCCATACTGGGACAGACCAAAAGTCCATTAAGTCCAGTATCTTGTTTCCAACAGAGATCAACCCAGGTCCCAAGTACCTGGCAGAACCCAAATAGTAGCAATATTCCAGAGCTGAGATTGTGATGTCATAATGCCTCATTCCAGAGCTTAGATTGTGATGTCATAATGCTTCATTCCACCAATGCCTATAAGCCAATCTCATCACTGATGTCACAATGGCTTCATTATCCTATACTTGACTCAAATAAGAATCAGAGTATGAATGTGCCCAGCCTCCGACCCTCCAGCCTTGCTTTGAAAAATGCTGCTGTAGAAGGACTGAGGTTGAGATAGACACTAAAGAATGACACAGGATGGTTAGAACATAAGACCATAAGTGTTGCCATACTGGGACAGACCAAAAGTCCATTAAGTCCAGTATCTTGTTTCCAACAGAGATCAACCCAGGTCCCAAGTACCTGGCAGAACCCAAATAGTAGCAATATTCCAGAGCTGAGATTGTGGTGTCATAATGCCTCATTCCAGAGCTTAGATTGTGATGTCATAATGCTTCATTCCACCAATGCCTATAAGCCAATCTCATCACTGATGTCACAATGGCTTCATTATCCTATATTGACTCAAATAAGAATCAGAGTATGAATGGGCCCAGCCACCGACCCTCAAGCCTTGCTTTGAAAAATGCTGCTGTAGAAGGACTGAGGTTGAGACAGACACTAAAGAATGACACGTGATAGTTACCTGCGGTTATCTGCGGGGACAGGAATGGTGATGAATTTTGTTACCATGTCATTCTCTATGCCGCCTCACTCCTGACTGTTGTAGTACTTTGCAGTTGGTGCTAAGATGATATGTGAGTAGAGATGGGGAGGAACTGGAAATTATGCTGTACACATTATATGCTGGTACTTTCTCTATCGCTAATGGGTTCACACACTGCGTTTTGTATGTGGGGCGACAGAGAATTGTCTTACCCAAGATCACAAGGAGCCATAGTGGGAACTGAACCCAGTTCACCAGCCTACCAGATTCGCCACTAGGCTGCTCCTCCATTAACTAAATAGGCTTACTCAAAAGGCAATCTTAACTTTGGCTGCATAGCTATGTATTAATATCATTTGGCACCTGCAAAGCCTCCAGGTCAACAGCTGACCCAGAGATTCAATGTTTAAATACCTGCGTGGCATAAATATGCATGAGGCAAATTTCTTTTCATTTCATCGGCAGACTAGATATGCCATTTGACCTTTATTTACCATCATGTTTCTATGAAAGAAAGCTCTGGAATGAGAGGACATGGGATGAAGTTAAGAGATGATAGGCTCAGGAGTAATCTAAGGCAATAGTTTTTTACAGAAAGGGTGGAAGAGACGTGGAATAGACATAGTGGAGACAAAGATTGTGTCTGAATTCAAGAAAGTGTGGGATTTTTTAGGGAGGGGAGGAGATAGGGGATGCTACGGTTGGGCAGACTGGATGGGCCATTTTGGCCTTTATCTGCCATCATATTTAATTCCCAGACATGGTCCTAGCATTTCTGGGTCGGATCCTGCCTGTGGCAATCAGGAATTTCAGGGTCAGCTCAAAAAGTTATAGCTCCCTGGACCTACTTCTGTTTTGGAGCCCCACACCCCAGACTCTGATGCATTTTTTCCATCACCCCCAATGCCCCACCTCTCCAGGCCTGTTCCTTCCTCCCTCCTCTGATAGCTACTGCCCAATCCCAACAGGATTCAACTTCATAGACCAGCTGCCGCGAGGAGGGAGGGCCAGCATCAGGATCAAGCAACAGCATCAGGAGGGAAGAGGGACCTCCCTCCTTTGACCCTAGCCCTTCACTCTTGTGGCAGCTGGCCTATGAAACCACAACCTGCTGGGGCAGGGCAACAGTTTTGGAGGAGGAAAGAGCTGGAGAGTGTTAAAGCCATCTCATTGTATAACTTATAGGTTGGTGATGTCACGGCCCCAGGCATTTGGAGCCCTGGGCCAGAGCCTCACCTGGTCCTTAGGTTAAGCCAGCCCTGAGTAGCTTTATATATGCTGGCCTTGGTGCACCATTATGCAGGTTTTTCCCAAACACTAAGGCCATTTTTACCTCAGCAGCAAAATGAGGTGAGCTGAGTTTGTGGCTACGAAAACCAATTAATAATAATAATAACAGTTTATATACTGCAGGACTGTGAAATTCTATGCGGTTTACAATGGTTAAAAGATGTTATAAATTAAGTAGAATTAACAAAGTTAGAAGCTAGTTATTAACAGCACTAGAGATCAGTTATTGTGGAGTAGGATTGTACAGGTTAGTTGCCTAAATACTTCAGGAACAGATGTGTTTTTAGGTGTTTCCTAAATTCCCCATAAGTAGTAGGCTTGAGTAATTGTTCCAGATCTTTACCCCATAATGCCGCTTGATGTGAGAGAAGATGTTTATGGTGTTTTTTTTAAATTTACATCCTTTAACCGGTGGGGAAACAAAATTCGAGTGTGAGCTTCTCTTATGTCTGTTGGTTGAGAAAGAAAAGAGGTCAGTTATATATTTAGGGGCTAAACCAAATAATGCCTTAAAGCAAAAGCATCCAAACTTAAACTTCACGCTTGCCTCCATCGGTAGCCAATGCAGAAGTCGGTAGGAAGGTATTACATGATCGAACTTCTTCAACCCAAAAATTAGCATGACTGCCGCATTGTGCACCAATTGTAATCGCCGCATATTCTTCTGGGAAATTGCCAGGTAGGCGATATTGCAATAATCTAGTTGACTCAGTATAAGGGATTGTACTAGGATTCTAAATGATGAAATATCAAAATATGTTCTAATGGACTGAAGCTTCCAGAGAGTAAAAAAACCCTTTCTAACTAAGGAGTCCACCTGGTCTTTCATGGTTAGACTCTGGTCCAATGTTACACGCAATACCTTTATAGTGGGTTGGATGGGATAACTATTTTTATTGATGCACAGTGATGTTTTAGTGTCAAGTGGGTATGGTGAAGCTACCAAAAATGTTGTTTTTTCTGAATTAAGCTTCAGTTTGAATTCAGTCATCCATTGCTCCATCGAGTTTAGTACCGTATTTTCACGCAAATAACGCGCACCCATATAAAACGCGCACACGGGTATAGCGCGCAGAAATCACGATGATATGTACAAAAACTTTGGTATACCGCGCTCACGGGTATACCGCGCATGCTGCCCGACGCTCCTTTCGCCCGCCCTGACTTTCCGTGCGCTGTCCCGACTCTCCGTTCACCCCCCCTGACTTCCGTGCACTGTCCCCCCTTGAAGGTCTGTCCCCATCCTGAAAGCCTGATGCCCCCCCCCCGACGTCCGATACATCCCTCCCCCCGAAGGACCGCCGATTCCCCAACAATATCGGGCCAGGAGGGAGCCCAAATCCTCCTGGCCACGGCGACCCCCTAACCCCACCCCGCACTACATTACAGGCAGGAGGGATCCCAGGCCCTCCTGCCCTCGACGCAAACCCCCCTCCCCCCCAACGACCGCCCCCCCCAAGCACCTCCGACCGCCCCCCCAGCCGACCCGCGACCCCCCTGGCGATCCCCACGACCCCCCCACCCCCCTTCCCCGTACCTTTGGTAGTTGGCCGGACAGACGGGAGCCAAACCCGCCTGTCCGGCAGGCAGCCAACGAAGGAATGAGGCCGGATTGGCCCATCCATCCTAAAGCTCCGCCTACTGGTGGGGCCTAAGGCGCGTGGGCCAATCAGAATAGGCCCTGGAGCCTTAGGTCCCACCTGGGGGCGCGGCCTGAGGCACATGGTCGGGTTGGGCCCATGTGCCTCAGGCCGCGCCCCCAGGTGGGACCTAAGGCTCCAGGGCCTATTCTGATTGGCCCACGCGCCTTAGGCCCCACCAGTAGGCGGAGCTTTAGGATGGATGGGCCAATCCGGCCTCATTCCTTCGTTGGCTGCCTGCCGGACAGGCGGGTTTGGCTCCCGTCTGTCCGGCCAACTACCAAAGGTACGGGGAAGGGGGGTGGGGGGGTCGTGGGGGTCGCCAGGGGGGTCGCGGGTCGGCTGGGGGGGCGGTCGGAGGTTCTTGGGGGGGGCGGTCGTTGGGGGGGAGGGGGGTTTGCGTCGAGGGCAGGAGGGCCTGGGATCCCTCCTGCCCGTAATGTAGTGCGGGGTGGGGTTAGGGGGTCGCCGTGGCCAGGAGGGTTTCGGCTCCCTTCTGGCCCGATATTGTCGGGAAGTCGGCGGTCCTTCGGGGTGGGGGTGCGAGTGGTCCTGCCGGGGGGGGGGATGTATCGGACGTCGGGGAGTCGGCCGGGCAAGAGGGCTTGGGCTCCCTCTTGCTCCGATCGTGGATGCGGGTGCGGGTGGGAGCGCGTGCGAGCGGTCGTTAGGGGTGGGGGTGCGAGTGGTCCTGCCGGGGGGGGATGTATCGGACGTCGGGGAGTCGGCCGGGCAAGAGGGCTTGGGCTCCCTCTTGCTCCGATCGTGGATGCGGGTGCGGGTGGGAGCGCGTGCGAGTGGTCGTTCGGGGTGGGGGTGCGAGTGGTCCTGCTGGGGGGGTGAATCGGGCGTCGGGCGGGGTGGGAACTATGTTTTAAAACTTTTGTATACCGCGCTCACGCATATAACGCGCGAGGGGTATGCGCGGTAGGTAAAAACGCGTATAACGCGCGCGTTATATGCGTGAAAATACGGTACTTCTGTTGCCTTAGAAGTGACTTCCGAGAGAGAGGTAGTGAATGGGATAATGATCGTAAAGTTGTCTGCGTAACTAAATAATTTTATCCCCAGCTGGGTTAGTTGTGCACCTAATGACGACATGTAGACATTGAAAAGCAGTAGGGATAATGGTGACCATTGCGGCACACTAGATGGATTGCTCCAGGTATCAGAGAGATCGTAATTAAAACGTACTTGATATGTGCGGGACATAAAGAAACCTCGAAACCAGTCTAACACTTCTTCTCTGATACCAATTGCATCTAAGCATTGTAACAGCTTCCCATGGTCCACTAAGTCAAAGGCAGAGCTCATATCAAATTGCATGACTAGGGCATTAAGGCCCTTACTAAACAAGAACCGTAAATTATCCAAGATAGCCGCAATTATTGTCTCAGTGTTAAACAAAGGTCTGAAACCAGATTGAGTTTCATGTAGAAGAGAGAACTGATCAAGGTATTGCATCAATTGGGCATGTACCAATCCTTCCATGATTTTTACAATAAAAGGGATGGATGCTATTGGTTTGTAGTTGGTTACTAATGCTGATGATTCTTTACGATTCTTTGGAACTGGGGTTAAATGTATTAATGTATCATATAGTATAAGTTGTAAATAGTTCAATAAACTGTTTAACATTTAGCCAGCTGTGTTTACAATGATCTTCTTGGAGTTTCTGGGGGGTAAAGGAGGGAACCGCCACCCACTAACACTTTTCTTCCTCAAGCAGTCATGAGTGGAGTGCCAAAGGGTTCAGTGCTCGGGCCCGTGCTCTTCAACATATGTATAAACAACCAAGATGTCATTGAAGCATTCCACAGCATTCCACAGGCATTCCAAGATGTCATTGAAGCATTCTGTGGATATAAGAGCAGTGGCATAGTAAGGGGGGAAGGCGGGGGGTGGACCACCCTGGGCGCCGTCTTGGCGGGGGTGCCGGCACCTCTCCACACCCCCACACCCACAATGCTTGTGCCCTCCTTTCCCCGTAGCTCTTTAAAATATTCACCAGCGCGAGCAACTGCTCCAGCCTGCTGCTCGCGTCAGCCTGGCTCCCTCTGAAATCACTTCCAGGTCGCGGGTCCATGAAGTGATGGTAGAGGGAAAGTCAGTGCAAGCTGTAGACCGGAGACGCCGCCCGCACTGGCGAAGATTTAAAGAGGTACGGGGTGGGAAGGGAGGGTGCTAGTATGGCATGAAAGGAGGGGGGGGGGGGAGAGGAGGCCTTGCAGGGGGGGTGGCACGAAAGGAGCAGGGAGATGGAGAGGAGAGCGTGTGCGGTGCCACCGCCCTGGGTGCCTCCTACCCTCACTACACCACTGTATAAGAGATAAAGACTTGCCCCCTCTTTTACTAAGGTGCGCTATGCTTTTTAGCGCACAGTAAATATTAGCAGACGCTAATCACACGCTAAATGCTAGTGCATGCATGTTATCCTATGGACGCGTTAGCGGTTAGCGCACACATTGATTTAGAGGGCCTTGGTATGATTGTTAAAGATTAAATTACCGTAACTGTCTTTTCACGCGGCTACGTGGGCGAAGGTTGAACGGCATAAGGAGAGAAATTATTTTGTTTCTGTTATTTGCCTCTTTCTCCTTTTTTTATTTACATCTCTTGCTTCCCTTATGCATATCTTACTTGTTATTAAATTGTATGTTCATTCATACATATCTTATGCATCTGGACAAGAATTTGGTGCCAATAATTCAATGCTAGCTTTAAATGAGCCCAGATGGAAAACAATCTGATAGCTGCTCACTGACTGATGTGAACGAACCAAAATGCAATAGCTTTGAAACCTCATTAGAGAAGGAGATTCACGGAACCGTTGGTTAATAATTCAGGTAGCCATTAAAAAGCAAACAAGTCCATTTAGTACACATTAACCCACTGCAATAAATTGTGATTGGATGCTTACACTGAAATATAGAAAGGAATACCTAATTAAAACTAAATGCAATGGAACGTGTCAAGTCACAATAGGGTTTAGAGACTACATGGCCTACTTTAGCTTGTAAATCATGTAGTAAGACAGGAATGGATGATCAAGTTGGGATTAAGCTGAATGTAGCCCTTGAGCAATAGAAAAGAGTGCTCCATAACATTTTTCAGGATCATTCTTTGGGGATAGTAATTCGGAACACTAGTTGAACAGCACCTGAATGTCTTTGTACTCTAAAATCTTATATAATCACGAGTGCTGCCCGATTCATCGATTTGAATCGATTCATCAATTCACTTCGTTGAATCGATTTGAATCAATTTGTTTCCCTTAAAAATTAGACTCACTGATTCAGTGAACATCCCTCATCCCCCCTCCCTCCCCTCTCCGCGTGAGGCCTGACATACCTCCAGAGCCTCCTAAAGCAGCAGGAGCAGCAGCGGTTGATGGTTAGCAGACGCAGGCTCTGCCCACGGTTTGCCCTACTGGGGCCTTCCCTCTTCCACGTTACTGTTGACATCACCGATGACACAGCAGAGGGAAGCTCTGGTAGGGCAGGCTGCGAACAAGCCTGTTCAGAGCCTGTGTCTGCTAGCCATCCACTGCTGCTGCTGCTGCTGCTGCATCAGGAGATCCGCCGATATGTCTGATCTCGGGGTGGGCAGGGGGAGGGGTTAACAATTGGGCTTCAGTGTATTTGCTGCAGGAGAATCACTATTAAGGCTTTGTATAAGGGGCCCTTGAAATACTGTATATAATTCAGGGGCCTACATCTTCAAAAAGATATAGACAGGATGGAATCTGTCCAGAGGAAGGCTAGTAAAATAGTTGGTGGTCTTCGTCATAAGGTGCATAGAGACAGACTTAAAAATCTCTATGTACACTTCTCCCTCCATATCTGCGGATTCGCTTATTCACGATTTTTCGTCTGCTGGCTCCGCCCCCCTAATTTTTGTCACTGAATCCGGCTTTACACATTAGAAATCGCTGCTCCCAGTGGTTCATGGAAGAAATTGCTGCTCCTGGTGGTTCCTGAAGGAAATCGCTTCTTCCGGCATTGTATGGAGCAAATCGCAGGTCGGGTTATTCACGGTTTATTATCTTTTTCAGATCTATTTTACCAAAAAACCGCGAATAATATGCAAAAAGTTATTGGCGTTTTTTCAGTATTCACGGCTATGTTCTGCCCGCATCCCCCTCGAATACAGAGGGAAAAGTGTATACTTTGGAGGAAAGGCGGGAGAGGGGAGATGTTTAAATACCTTTGTGGCATAAATGCACATGAGGTGAGTCTCTTTCAATTGAAAAGACACTCTGGAATGAGGAGGCATAGGATGAAGGTGAAAAGGGATAGATTCAGAAGTAACCTCAGAAAATACTTTTTCACAGAAAGAGTGGCGAATGCGTGGAATAGCCTCCCGGTGGAGATGGTAGAGACAAAAAGGTGTGTCTGAACTCAAGAAATCATGGGACAAGTGCGTTGGATCTCAAAGGGAAAGGAAGAAGAAGGGATAGTAGATAGGCCTATGGTCTTTCTTTATTTCTCTCCATTTTTGTTTCTGTTTCTTTGTTTCTATATACCTGGAGCAATGGAGCATTAAGTGACTTGTCCAGAGTCACAAGGAGCTGCAGCAGGAAATGAATTAATTAATATATAAAATACTTTTAATTGTGTGATTAATCATGATTAAACTATTTTAATCATGTGATTAATTGTGATTAAAAATCTTAATCAAAATGCAGCCCTAATAATTACCTAAAAACGTTTGCAAGTCAAAAAATTGACTGTTGTAATTACCTTCACAGCTCATTTCCATCCTTCACACACAAAAAAGTCCATAATATAAAGTCAAAATGCATTGTAACTCATAATTTGTACTTATACAATAGACAGGAATAAACAGTTTAAAGCTGTAATAGAATCTTTCAAACAAAAAAGGGCTATCATCTCAATCCCAAAATCAACTCCAATAAAATTGCATCCTCATTCAAAATATCTAAAGAAACCTAATATAAGTTATGCTAGCACTTATCACATTCCCCTATAGCTATTCACACTGAAAAGATCTTCAAAATAAAAGGCTCACTCATTTAAAAGGAAACTCTGGAATGAGAGGGCATAGGATGAAGTTAAGAGGTGATAGGCTCTGGCGTAATCCGAGGAAATACATTTTTACGGAAAGGGTGGTAGATGCATGAACAGTCTCCCAGAAGAGGAGGTGGAGACAGAGACTGTGTCTGAATTCAAAAGGGAGATCTCTCAGAGAGAGAAAGAGATAATGGTTACTGCGGATGGGCAGACTAGATGGGCCATTTGGCTTTTATCTGCCATCATGTTTCTCTGTTTCTATATGATCCAATACAAAAACTGTGAAAATGAATGCTACATTGGTGAAACAAATGAGGCATTAAGGACTGTAGTAATCTGGTACTAACATTAGGGGGTGCTCCAGAACAGATTGCAGAACTCCAAGAGAAAGTAAGCTTCCCAAGGCTGCTGACTAATGTAAGTCTTAGGAGCCCTGGATTAAGAGGAAGTAAGCTCACTGCGGCAAGCAAGCAAGCTGAGAACTCAAGTGAAGTCAATTAGAGAATGACGTGGGGACAAATTTGTCCCCGTCCCCACAGGAACTCAATTTGCCCATCCCGTCCCCGTGAGTTTTGTTGCTGTCCCTGCTCCATTCCTGTAAGCTCTGCCTTAACCACACAAGCCTAAAACACTTATGATTGTTTTTGAGACTTGTGCAGATGAGGGCAGAGCTTGCAGGAATGGAGCAGGGATAGGAAAAGACCTCGCCGGGATAGGATGGGAAAATGAGTTCCCACAGTAATATCTGTCCCCGTGTCATTCTCTACTTGGGAGAACAGTATAGAAAATTGAATAAATAGGGTGAAAAGTTTCAGCCTTTGATAACCAGAGCTGGTATTGTGACATCATAATGCTTCATTCCACCAATGCCTAAGAGCCAACCTCATCAGTGATGATTGTCCTTTACTTGACTCATTTTTACTACATTTTGATTTCTAGAGTGGTGCAGTGTAGAGAAAGACACAGGGACAAATTTTTCCCCGTCCCTGTAGGAATTCAATTTCCCCTTCCCATCCCCACGAGTTTTGTCGCTGTCCTTGCACCATTTTTGTAAGCTGGGTCAGGGACAGGAAAATAACTTGCTGGGATGGGAAAATGAGTTCCTGTGGGGCCGGAGAAAAATTAGTCCCAGTGTCATTCTCTAAAGTCAATTAAGCACCTGTGGCCAGTTAAGGAAGTTACTGATGGATTCCAGAAAGAGCCAAACTATTTCGCAGAAAGGACAAGCATGAAATAAGGGAAATTCAATCCCTACTGTAAAGCTGCAAGACAATTCAGAAGAAAACCAGAAAGGTGGAATCAGAAAAACTAACCTCTCAGACCTCTGAAGGGAGGTGGGAGCATACTGGAAAGATATATTCCATGTATTAATTAAGGAGGAAGGAATACCCTATGGCAGCCTTCATAGTTAACAAGTGAGGTGAAGGAAGCTATTAGAGCTAAAATAAAATCTTACAGAACGCGAAGAAGGATCCAACTGAAAATAATAGGAAAGAGCATAAGGAAAGGCAAGTCAAATACAAGGCACTGATAAGGAAGGCAAAGAAAGACCTTGGAAAAAAGTGTTTTGAATGCAAAAACGTATAATAAAACATTTTTAGGAATATTAGAAGCACAAATCCAGGAAAAGAATCAGTTGGACACCTAGGGATCCTTTTACAAAGGTGCGTTAGCGTTTTTAGCGCACGCACCGGATTAGCACGCGCTACATGAAAAACTACTGCCTGGTCAAGAGGAGACCGTAGCGGCTAGAGCGCGTGGCATTTTAGTTCACGCTATTTTGCGCGGTAAGGCCCTAACGCACCTTTGTAAAAGGAGCCCCTAGATGACCAAGTTGTAAAAACGGGGCAATCAGAGAAAACAAGGCCATAGCAGAGGAATTAAATGAATTCTTTCCTTCAACTTCACCAAGGAAGATGTGGGAGAGATACCAATACCAGAAATGGTATTCAATGCTGATGAGTCAGAGAAACTGAAAAAAATTTCTGTAACACTGGATGATGTAATGGGACAGTTTGACAAATTGAAGAGTAGCAAATTGCCTGGACTGGACGATATACGTACAACCCAGAATATTGATAAAATTGAAATATGAACTTGTAGAGCTATTATTAGTAATTTGTAATGTATCTTTAAAATCCATCAGGGTACCAGAAGACCGGAAGGTGGCCAGAGTAACACCAGTTTTTAAAAAGGGTTACAAAGGTGATCCATGAAACTATAGACTGGTGAGTTTGACATCAGTGCTAGGCAAAATGGTAGACTATTATAAAGAACAAAATTACAGAGCATATTCATAAGCATGGATTAACAAGGCAAAGCCAACATTGATTTAGTCAAGGGAAATCTTGCCTCTACAATCTACTACATTTTTTGAAGGGGTGAATGAATATGTGGATAAAGGTGAGTCAGTCAATATTGTGTATCTGGATTTTCAAAAGACATTTGACAAAGTACCTCATGAAAGGCTTCTGAGGAAATTAGAAAGTCATGGGATGGGAGGTAATGGCCTATTATGGATTAAGAACTGGTTAAAAGATAGAAAACCGAAAGTAGGGTTTAATGGTCATTATTCTCAATAGAGAAGCGTAAATAGTGGGGTTCCCCTGGGGTCTCTGCTGGGACCACTGCTTTTTAACACAATTTATCAATGATCTAGAGATGGAAATAAATAGATAATTATCCCCCTCTTTTATCAAGCTGCGCTGCCGAGCTGCGTAAGCTAAATGCCGAGCTGCCCATTCTATTTCTATGGGTGGCTTGGCACTTAGCTTGTGCTGCTTGGCAGCGCAGATTGATAAAGGGGGGAATCTTATTTCCTCTTCCTCTTCATAGGAAAAAGGGTAAGACTTTGTTAACTAATTAAATCCTGGTGCCTGTGGCTCAGGGTGACTAAAGTAGGGAAAATCCTGTTATAAATCCTGTGTTTCAGAGTAGCACTGATAGAACCTGCATTTTTGTTTAAAATACTGTGTTTTAGGTGGTATAGAGCCTATATTTCTGTCTTACTAGTATTCAGCCATTGTTTTCTGCTGATTAGGTGGAGAAGGGAGGGGCTCTGTTTTACTTCTAAGGTTAATTGCATTATCTTTGGGACATTGCTGTGAACAAGGCTGCCCTGTGAACTTCTAAAAGCTAAGTTACTCAGCATTTCATATTCTGCTCTTTTCACTGGTTTTCAGCATTATATCTGCTTAATTTCTCTTCTCCTCCCTGTTTCTTACTAAAAAAAATATTTAAAAAACACAAAAAATAAACCCTTCTCTTTCCTCTGTTAAATCTTATTTCCTCTTTCCCTTTCCCTTCATAGGAATAAGGGTAAGACTAATAGTCCCACCAACCCCAGGGACCACTATTCATATATAGAGACCCATATAATCAGGACTACTCAAATCAAGTCACTTCACAACCAATCAAGATGACCTTTATTCTATGCAATCACTGTGGTGCTTTAATTCCAAGACATACTATTTGGAGGCTTAAGGCTTGCCCCATCTGTCTTCAACTTGCCAGTATTAAGGAGGAGCTCTGCAAACTTAAACAGGAATTAAATACAATTAAAGCAGCTTCCATCACTCCACAAAATCATACCAACTTACCACCTCTACCTCAAAGAATAAAACAGCCCAGGAATAAATGGGTCACAGTAGGCTCAGGAAGACTGCGACATGTAACACAGAAACATCCACCTTCACTAATATTACCTCTACAGAATTCCTTCGCTCCATTAGTGCACTGCGATACTCAGGAAAACAGAAGGGAAGTGGGACTGGAACCAATGAAGGTAACTCAAGAGAACAAGTGCACCCTAAGTACAAATAAAAAATCCAAAAACAGAAAACTATTACTGTTGGGGGATTCCATCATCAGAGGCATTAACCTTGGAACACAGGGCAAGGAGACCAAAATAGTGAAATGTCTTCCAGGATCCTCAGCTACCAGGAGCTCCAGGCAAATACTGACTATAATTAAGGAAGAAACTAAGGATTTTAACACTGATGTTGTTATCCATCTGGGAACAAATGACCTGGCCAACAACTCCACCCTTGTAGCACAGAAAGCTTTTCGGGAGCTTGGTGAGGGCGTGAAACCTTTTGTAAAGACTTTAGCTTTTTCTGAAATACTGCCTGCATATGGAAAGGGAGAGCAAAGAGTGAAAAACACAGAGGACTTTAATAGATGGCTCAGAGCCTGGTGTCATCAAGAAGGCTTCAGGTACATAGGAGGATGGGGAAATACATGGAAGGACAAGAAGCTATATTGCACTGATGGGCTACATATTACTACAGCAGGAAAAAGAAACCTTGCAGAGAAATTTAGACAATATTTTTCTAGGCATTTAAACTAGAAGGTGGGGGTGGTGTATGTACGAAGGACAATTATAGAGACCACCCCCGGCAAAAGAAAAGATGTGATAGTAGTAAAGGCTGCAACATAAGCAATATCAGCAACTCATTTCTTAGTATTGCAACGGAAAGTGAAACGACACAAAAATCCATACGAAAAAGGAGATTATCGCTGAAAAATAGCTGGAAAGCGATGACCACAAATGCTCGCAGTCTAAGCAACAAAGTTCATGATCTGCAAGCCCTGATATTAGAGGCAGATCTAGATATTGTTGCTATCACAGAGACATGGTTCAGTGAATCACATGGATGGGATGCAAACATATCGGGATATAATCTTTTTAGGAAGGACAGAGATGGTCATAAAGGTGGAGGAGTAGCTCTCTATGTAAAGATCAATATCCAAGCGACCGAAATGCAAGGGACCTGGGGAGAGGAAGAAGCGATATGGATTGCTCTGAAAAGAGAAGATGGAACTTCTATCTACGTGGGTGTAGTCTACAGACCTCCGACTCAATCGCAGCAAATTGATAAGGATCTGATTGTGGATATCCAAAAGTTTGGAAGGAAAGAGGAGGTTCTGCTGTTGGGAGATTTCAACCTGCCGGATGCGGACTGGAATGTTCCGTCTGCGGAATCGGAAAGAAGTAGGGAGATTGTGGATGCCATTCAAGAGGCTCTGCTCAGACAAATGGTGACGGAACCCACAAGGGAAAAAGCGATATTGGATCTGGTCCTCACAAATGGAGAGAGTATCTCTAATGTTCGAGTGGGTGCTCACCTGGGTAGTAGCGATCATCAAACGGTTTGGTTTGATATAACGGCTAAAGTGGAGAGCGGCCGCACGATACTTAAAGTCCTAGATTTCAAACGTACGGACTTTAATGCAATGGGAAAGTACCTGAAGAAAGAGCTGTTAGGATGGGAGGACATAAGAGAAGTGGAAAGACAGTGGTCTAAGCTGAAAGGAGCGATAAAAATGGCTACGGACCTTTATGTGAAGAAAATCAATAAAAACAAGAGAAAAAGGAAGCCGATATGGTTCTCCAACCTAGTGGCTGAGAAAATAAAGGCGAAAGAGTTGGCGTTCATGAAATATAAAAAAACCCAAGAAGAGGAGAGCAGAAAGGACTATAGGGTGAAACTGAAAGAAGCAAAGAGAGAGATACGTTTGGCGAAGGCACAGGCGGAAGAACAAATGGCTAAAAATGTAAAAAAGGGAGATAAAAATTTTTTCAGATATATTAGTGAAAGGAGGAAGATAAAAAAATGGAATTGCTAGGCTAAAAGATGCTGGGAACAAATATGTGGAGAGTGATGAGGAGAAAGCAAATGTGCTAAACAAATACTTCTGTTCTTTGTTCACAGAAGAAAATCCTGGAGAAGGACCGAGATTGTCTGGCAAAGTTACACGAGAAAATGGAGTAGATTCTGCGCTGTTCACGGAGGAGGATGTTTATGAGCAACTTGAAAAACTGAAGGTGGACAAAGCGATGGGACCAGACGGGATCCATCCCAGGATACTAAGGGAGCTCAGAGAGGTTCTGGCGAGTCCTATTAAAGACTTGTTCAACAAATCTCTGGAGACGGGAGTGATTCCTGGGGATTGGAGGAGAGTGGATGTGGTCCCTATTCATAAAAGTGGTCACAGGGATGAAGCAGGAAACTACAGGCCGGTGAGCCTCACTTCAGTTGTTGGAAAAATAATGGAAGTGTTGCTGAAAGAAAGGATAGTGTACTTCCTTGAATCTAATGGGTTACAGGATCTGAGGCAACATGGCTTTACAAAAGGTAAATCGTGCCAAACGAACCTGATTGAATTTTTTGATTGGGTGACCAGAGAGCTGGATCGAGGACATATGCTAGATGTAATTTACTTGGATTTCAGCAAAGCCTTTGATACAGTTCCTCATAGGAGGCTGTTGAACAAACTTGAAGGGCTGAAGTTAGACCCAAAGTGGTGAACTGGGTCAGAAACTGGCTGTCGGACAGACGCCAGAGGGTGGTGGTTAATGGAAGTCGCTCGAAGGAAGGAAAGGTGACTAGTGGAGTCCCTCAGGGTTCGGTGCTGGGGCCAATCCTGTTCAATATGTATGTGAGTGACATTGCTGAAGGGTTAGAAGGAAAAGTGTGCCTTTTTGCAGATGATACCAAGATTTGTAACAGAGTAGACACCGAAGAGGGAGTGGAAAATATGAAAAAGGATCTGCAAAAGTTAGAGGAATGGTCTAATGCCTAGCAACTAAAATTCAATGCAAAGAAATGCAGAGTAATGCATTTGGGGATTAATAATAGGAAGGAACCGTATATGCTGGGAGGAGAGAAGCTGATATGCACGGACGGGGAGAGGGACCTTGGGGTGATAGTGTCCGAAGATCTAAAGGCGAAAAAACAGTGTGACAAGGCAGTGGCTGCTGCCAGAAGGATGCTGGGCTGTATAAAGAGAGGCGTAGTCAGTAGAAGGAAGAAGGTGTTGATGCCCCTGTACAGGTCATTGGTGAGGACCCACTTGGAGTACTGTGTTCAGTTTTGGAGACCGTATCTGGTGAAAGACGTAGGAAGACTTGAGGTGGTCCAGAGGAGGGCAACGAAAATGATAGGAGGCTTGCGCCAGAAGACGTATGAGGAGAGACTGGAAGTCCTGAATATGTATACCCTAGAGGAAAGGAGAGACAGGGGAGATATGATTCAGACGTTCAAATACTTGAAGGGTATTAACGTAGAACAAAATCTTTTCCAGAGAAAGGAAAATGGTAAAACCAGAGGACATAATTTGAGGTTGAGGGGTGGTAGATTCAGGGGCAATGTTAGGAAATTCTACTTTACGGAGAGGGTAGTGGATGCCTGGAATGCGCTCCCGAGAGAGGTGGTGGAGAGTAAAACTGTGACTGAGTTCAAAGAAGCATGGGATGAACATAGAAGATTTAGAATCAGAAAATAATGTTAAATATTGAACTAGGCCAGTTACTGGGCAGACTTGCACGGTCTGTGTCTGTGTATGGCCGTTTGATGGAGGATGGGCAGGGGAGGGCTTCAATGGCTGGGAGGGTGTAGATGGGCTGGAGTAAGTCTTAACAGAGATTTTGGCAGTTGGAACCCAAGCACAGTACCGGGTAAAGCTTTGGAGTCTTGCCCAGAAATAGCTAAGAAGAAAAATAAAAAAAATTTAAATTGAATCAGGTTGGGCAGACTGGATGGACCATTCGGGTCTTTATCTGCCGTCATCTACTATGTTACTATGTTACTATGTTACTATGAGTGTTATATTTGCTGATGATACAAAGTTATTAAATCGCAAGAGGATTATGAAAAATTGCAAGAGGACCTTGAGAAACTGGGAGACCAAACATCAAAATGGCAGATGATGTTTAATGTGAGCAAGTGCAAAGTGATGTTTATGGAAAAGAGGAACCCAAACTATACTTTGTGTTGCAGGGTTCTAGAAAGAGATATAGGTGTCATCATTGAGGATATGTTGAAACCCTCTGCTCAGTGTGCGGCAGTGGCAGCTAAGAAAGCAAGTAGAATGTTAGGAATGATCATGAAAGGAATGGAAAACAAAGATGAGAATGTTAAAATGCCCTTGTATCGCTCCATGGTATTTCCACACTTTGAATACTGTTTATGATTCTGGTAGTCTGGTAGAATATTGGCGGTATATCAAATACATTGGACTTGGACTTGACCTCGGTTGGCCACCGTTGGAAACAGGATACCAGGTTTGCTGAGCATTCAGTCTGTTCCAGTATGGCAACTCACATACCATGAACAAATAAGTTCAGTAGTCCAGAAATGTTTCAACAAATTAAAGTTGATACGATTAATCTCAACTCTCCTAGAATCTGCCTTTCTCAACAGTCTTACCCATTGTTTAAGTTATTTCTCACCTTGATTACTGTAATTCCCTACATCAAGGCATAACACAGAAGGAAGTTCGATGATTACAAATTCTTCAAAGCACAGTAGTAAAAATCATATAAAGCGAAAAAACTATTCAGTCATGTGACCTCTCTTCTCATGGACACTCATTGGTTGCCCATTTCGCATCGCATAACATTCTCACTCTTAAAACAAGACTTGAACATTCTCCAGCTTTTATTGACAAAATACTTATTCCATATACTACATGGAGAACATCACGATCAAACTACCAAAATCTCCTAATAATCCCTTCAATACACCAAATTGTTTATTACACAGGTAATAAACTGCTCCTTCCTTATAGAACGCTATGCCTCAAGATCTTAGACAGGAATCCTCCATAACAAAATTCAAATCAAAACTTAAACCAACACATGAGAACAATCATTTCAAATGAAGGAAAAAAAAAAAAAAAAAAACATTCGCTATTCCCCATCTTTTGTACTTTCCCTCTTCCCTGCCTTTTTCTTTTTTAATATAATGTATTCCTTTTGCTCCTATCCTCTTGGTTTCATGACGGTTGAATAGCATATCCTATGTATGTTTTTTTTTAATAATTTTTTTTTACATAGTTTTAAATCTTTTATAACCAATTTTATTGTAAACCATTTAGATATGTTTGATAGATGGCATATCAAGAAACTAATAAACTTGAAACTCTTATGTTCTTATATTCTAATGGTGGTGTGTTAGTAAAGAACTGTCATGAGTTTGAGGAGCTGATAGGAGGGCAATAAATTTAATGTGTCAGGTCCTGAATAGAAGCTATCATATAATATCCCCCTGGTGTTTAAGTGTTGTGGCATATACTCTGGGCTAAGGAACAGACAGATGCAGGGAGAAGTAACTGCCATGCCGCTAGAGATGCACCAGGGTTGAAGACTGTGTC
This sequence comes from Geotrypetes seraphini, assembly GCF_902459505.1. Classification (NCBI taxonomy): domain Eukaryota; kingdom Metazoa; phylum Chordata; class Amphibia; order Gymnophiona; family Dermophiidae; genus Geotrypetes; species Geotrypetes seraphini. Next base: position 376,578,136 of record NC_047086.1, read on the forward strand.
AGAGAGATATATGCTGGCTGGGGGGATATTACTAACAGGGGCCCAAGGGAATAATCTCCTGGTTAGATTAACATTGAAGGCCTTAATAGGCATAGACAAGACAGGAACAACAGTGGCTATAGCTTATGAGTGAGCCTGCTTTATGTGGGGTTCGTAAATGCATTCTTGATTAGCAGCAGTAGGTTTCTTACAGAAAGTAAATAGAAATATGGTTGTTAGAGCCCTAGATGGTAGATTGTAGAAGGGAGCGTGCCGAACTTGACACGAGGAAAACTTTAATGCTTGCTTGAAAAATGTGTTTCAGATAAAGTGCTACGTGAGGACTGTAGGGCAAATTCTATAAGAAGCGCTCTAAAGTAGTTAGGCACTGTTCAGCGCGATTCAAGTAAAATTGGGGGCTATTTAATGAATCACGCTGAGCGGAACCTATTTCGGAGGCGGCCAAGAAACAGGCCCCGCTCTAGGCACAACTAAAAGTTAGGGGCCTAGCTGAGCGCACAAGCACGCTTAAGTTTCAAGTTTCAAGTTTATTAATATATTTGATGAATCGCTTATTAGGATTACTAAGCGATGAACAAAATTAAAAATAGAGTACAATACAAAGAAACTAACATATTGACAATATTCTTTCATAAAATACAGTATCAGCTGAAATATGAGATGGAAACGTACTTAAGTGTCCAGGAAACGATACAAAGATCGGAATATGTGAGTAATTTGATAAATTATTGCATACCGGCACTATACAAGCTCTATTGTTACCCCCGAAGAAGCCCGTTGGAGCGAAACGGATGGGACCTCCGTCGGGTCACTAAGATAAGTGCTTGACATTTAAAAGCCGTATGTTTGATTAATATTGAAATTTACTTAGAGCTGCTGGCTCATTATGCTCAACCATAATCAAGAGAGATTTTGATAGAACTATTTTTGGTAATCCAAATATTTAAAAAAATTTTTTAAAAATAAAACACATATTTGAAGAAGAATTAAAATCACATAAAAAATATTACACAGAGGTTTTTGACCGGTGATGGAAACCAACCCCAATTGGCTATGGTCTGTTTGATCATATTCCAGGGGGTTTTTGAGGTCTTTTCTCCTCTGTTTTAAAATTACATTATATGTAATAATTAAGTGATCCATCTTGCTTGTTGATCTTTCATAAAATACAAACATGAGTCGGGAGGGAAAGTGGAAAAGTTACAATTTTCATCTTGGTAGAAAAAGGGAAAAAAACAAGAGGGAGGAGGTGGTTAAACTATAGCACCCTTTGAAACCTTTCTTAAAAAGTTTAGATATTAAAAGCATCTTTAAAAAGATATGATTTTAAAGATTTTTTGAACAATGTGAGATCTTTTTCGTTTCTAATATATTGTGGCAGAGAGTTCCACCATTGAGGACCCATCACAGAGAACATGTCCGATCTTCTTATTCCTATAATTTTCAAAGAAGGAACAGAAAGGAGATTATGGCTCGATGAACGAAGTGGGCGTTGAGTATTGTGTGGTATTAACAATCTTGATATAAATTGGAGTTCGTTGAATGCTAGAGTTTTAAATATAAGCAACATTATTTTAAAAATGATTCGATGGCCAATTGGAAGCCAATGGGCGTCTATCAACAACGGTGAGACATGGTCATATTTCCTAGCATTGTATATTAGTTTGATTGCAGTGTTTTGTATTAACTGAAGTCTCCTTTTTTTCTTTTTGGGAAATATTGAGGGGAAATATTAAGAGCAGTGATTCTGCAACAGGGCGCCTAACACGTAGCCACGCCCACGCCTAACATGCATAGCGCCTATTTTTTGGAAGGCCGCCTAAATTTTTAGAGGCGCCTTGTTACAGAATCGCGCTTTCTCGATAGGCGCCTATGTTTCAATCAGTGCTGATTAAAAAGCTTAATGGAGCTTGTTCTTCAATTAAGATAGGCGCCTATCTAGTTGGGTGCCTCTGAAATAGGTGCCTAACTTAAGGCGCTGGTTACAGAATTTGGGCCTGTGTGTTAGATATGCATGAAGCTGCTTAAAAGTCCAAGCCACCTGATAAAATGGGAGTTGAGGAAGCTCAGCTGCACGTCCATACAGAGAGTATAGACTCGAGTGGATCTTTAGTGAATTTTTTGGCAAGAGAAGAGCCATTTGCGTTATAAAGTGGAATAATATTAATAAACAAAAGCACCTTTGCAGCAAAGAATTGAGGTTGCTCTGTTAGTCCATTGGGAAATGTGGAAATAAGTGTCGAACAACAAGTTGTGTGAATTTTGTTTCGATGTCCTCTCCATCAGGTCAGCAAAGAAAGAAAGCAATTACGCCAGATTTAAAGAGCATGCAATAATCCAGGTCTTAAAATGATGACATATGCCGTTATAATACAGTAAAATTGCTTGTGTACTCTCCAAAAATATAAGGACAAGGGACATACAGTGACGCTACTAAGTTAAAAGAGAAGGCTAAATCCTGCTCAATGGCATAAAAGGACTTAGGGGTCCTTTTACTAAGGCGCACTAGTATGGCTTACCGTGCGCTAAAAATTAGTGCGCGCTAAATGCTAACGCGTACGAATGCATCCATGATATCCTATGGGCGCGTTAGCACGCATTAGCATTTAGCGCGTGCTAAGACGCACTAGCGAGCCTTAGTAAAAGGACCCCTCAGTCCTAAATTCTTCGGCCAGAGAGATAACTCAAAACGGACCCTTGAACCACAGAATATATATCAGTCTTCACAGATACAGAATAAAGTATTACAGGCTGCAGCAATTAGGGTTGTCCAGAAAAACCTAAAGTGGAAAATCTGTGCAAATGGAAGTTTGTCCTGTGAAATTGATTATGCTTGATCAGAAAATAATTTTTTAATTTTTTTTTTAAAGCTCATCCTGGGGGTCCCTCAAAGCCACTGATTAAATAAAACTTCGTTTTTCTTAATATTTGTTATTTTTTTCTTAATGGAGTAAATTTTTTGGTGTTATAGCTGTGACATTAATTTTTTCATACTCAGCAGTGATACATTTTGGGCTCCTTTTACAAAGGTGCGTTAGGGCCTTAACACACGGAATAGCGCATGTTAAAATGCCGCACGCGCTAGCCGCTACCGCCTCCTCTTGAGCAGGCAGTAGTTTTTCAGGTAGCGTGCGCTAATCTGGTGCGTGCTCTAAAAACGCTAGCGCAAGTGTGTCAAGTGTGTTTTATGTCAAGTGTGTTTTATTGAAAAAGAACAATAAATCAGTACAGAAATAACACTAGATTCTCCAAGATGCTGATTATAACAAGTGGGGTCAGATTCCTTAGAACCACAAAAGAATAGGAAAACATTCTCCTATTATCAAATAATGATAAAAAAACATTTTTATTTTTTTTTAATCTAGCAGTATTTTATTAAATGAACCTTCAATATCTACACTTTATTGTGGGAGATAACAGAAATATAACATATTTCGCTAATAGCTGAACATGTACATTTTGGTGTAGTCATCTACCAATGGTGTTCCAAACATTCAAGCATTCGTCTTCTTGAGATAGTCAGGATAAAGCCTGTGATACTGTTCAATTCCTTGCAACAAGGCCTCACGCTAGGAGCTATTCTATAAATGACTCTGGGTTCAATACCATTTATAGAATAGAGCTTAGGGCCCATTTCTGTGTTAAAAGTTGGGTGTCGGTATTTACACCAACTAGAACCTGCTCCAACTGGCCACCTACCAGGTGCTGAGGAGGTTTGCAGCCCATCTGCATACTCAATCCAGATTTCTCTGGGGTGATTCCCTTATCCATTCAGGGCCTCTGCTCCTGCTCCCCAGAGCTCCTACCAGTTGCCCCCCAGAAACATTCTATATCTTCTGGTTTTATTTTCTTTTTCTCCTACTACCAATGACTCCAGTACACTTCCTATTGATATTGACTTTTCCCAATCTCTGTCTCCATCTCAAACTGCCACATATCTCAGGATCACATTGTCTACGTTCTGCTTTTATTACCTAGCCATCCCTTTGGTCTTCTACCTTCTTCTCAGATCTCAAACTCTCACTTCATTGCTGTCATTATGCCTTTCCTGTTCTTCTCCATACTCTCTTGCTCCTTCTCCTGCTCTCTGTTTGGAATATCAATCCAAATCAACTCTCATCCTTCCCATGCAGGTCATATCACCATGTCTCCAATCTTATTTCTGTTCCTCTCCTTTTCCCTTCTTATCTGCCTGTCAAGTGCCCCCATTGAATGCCTGCTCTATCTCTAATAAGTTTGCCTACATCCACACTCTATCTTTCATTCTCTCCATCTGCTTACTCTTAGATTTGGCTTTGCCTTGAAGACTCTGCTCCAGTTGCTTTCCTGTGTCATGGAAATGACCTTTTCTTCTATACACCTCACCTAGTTGATCGTGGAGGTGGTGTTGGGCTGCTACTTGATCCTCTACAATCCAGATTTCTTCCTATATGTTCAACTAAACAGCCCTTACTAAAACCTCCAATGGTCTGTTCCTGGTCAGATCCAAAAGTTCACTATTCCAACCTCATCCTTCTCAAACTAGCTTCTGATTTTGACACTGTTGATCACTATCTACCTCTTGCAACGCTATCCTTATTTAGAATTAGGGTCTCTGTTCTGTCTTAGTTTTCACTGTATGTTATGTTTTTGTCATGATGTTGCAATACTACATTTTTCTTTCTTTTTTTTTGTTTGAATGTTATGTTTGGGAAGGCAAGAAATAGGTTATCTGTATTTCATTCTTCGCTTGCTCTTGGAATCAGATTATATACTGTATGTTGTAAATTTATGAAGAAAAGCTAGTCAGTTTTACAGTTTTGCTAATGAGAAAGATTTTTCCATCTTTACTCCACATAACCCCCACTAAACATTTACCTAAACCTATTTTGCTGTCATTTTACATTCCTTAAAGTGTGTTTTCCAAGTAGTAAGACCCTCTAAAACAGGGTTGTCCCCATCAGTCCTCGAGGGCTACAATCCATTGGGGGTTTCAGGATTTCCCCAATGGATTTTCTTCAGATCTATTTGCATGCACTGGTTCCATTGTATGCAAATGGATCTCATGCATATTCATTTGGGAAATCCTGAAAACCCAACCTGGCGAGGGGAGAGGTTGGACACCACTGCTCTAAAAGATGGCACTGTCTCAATGTTGACAGTTTTCTCTTCTGCTTCATTCATTGCCCCAGGTACATTAGGTAGAGCGTGAGCAACCAGGACAGATAGGGGAAAACATTTGAGTACTTGAATGTATACCACTTAGGTTATAAGTGGTATATAAATACTAAGAATAAATAAAATAAATTTTACATATACTCTATATCATAGTGCTTGCAATGATGTCACAATTAATATGCATAAGATTCATTTGCTATTGAGTGAACATCAGAAATCTGAATTAGATCATCTGGTCTGTGTTTTGCCATATTCAGATTGGGCACATCATCTAGTGGAAATTATGAGAACTCATTGGAAAATTTTATAACTGTATCCATGTTTTGAGGAATTCCCCTTGATTGTTTGTTTGTAGGTAAAATGATGGGGGAATATTTTGCTACTCAATGATATGAAAAAAAGATTGGGATGGATCAAGTTTACTCCCATAACGCCTATGGCAACTGCCAATGGTGTTCTAGTACCATGATGGGACCAATTTGGATGGATCTTCAAACGAAGAGAAAGATTGCAGGGAGAGTGAACACTTCATGTAGCAGTAGAAATGTGGTATACTTGTATATAATAACATGTCCCTGCTCAATGGTATATGTAGGACCATGTAGTCGACCGATTCATTTTAGAATCAGTGAGCTCAAGTCAAGAATAATGAATTAATATATTCAAGCACTGCTCGTTCAACACTGGATGGATCAAAATCATAAGATTGTGGATTTGAAATGGAGAATAATTGATCATGTAACAGAGGGGTGGGAGGGTGGCAATTATGAAAAGCAGTTTAACTATAAGGAACAGAATTGGATCTTTAAATTGTATTCAGTGGTCCCGTTTGGACTAAATGCTGAAGTTGGATGGATGATGCTGATTTGATTAAAAGGCCCTCATGATTGGTTGAGAGAGGATCAGCTGTTTTTCAAGTGCCGGTTTTAAAATCCTTTAGAGAAATGACACCAACAACTTGATGCAATGAAATTATGAAAAGAATGGCTGTGGCTTATGAATAAGGTAACTAAAGAATTATGGAAGTTTTAGACCCTCTTTTAATAAGGTGTGCTAAGCATTTTAGCGTATGTTTGCGTACGCTAAATCAATGCATGTGCTAACCGCTAACGTGTCCATAGGATAACATGCACATGTTAGCATTTAGCACTTAATAAGCAGGCTGCAGTTATATTCTCTCGAGGAATGCAGAGAGAGGGGAGTCATGATAGAGACGTTCAAATATCTTACAGGCCGTGCTGAGGTGGAGGAAGATATCTTTTTCCTTACAGGTCCCAAGGCAACAAGAGGGCATCCGCTCAAACTCAAGGGTGGGAGACTTCATGGCGACATCAGGATGTACTTCTTCACCGAAAGGGTGGTTGATCGTTGGAATGGTCTTCCACGTCAGGTAGTCAAAACCAGCAATGTGCTCGACTTCAAGAGACGATGGGATAAACATGTGGGTTTACTCTGGGGAAATTCTTAGGGGAGGGTTCTTTTAAGGGGAGGGTTCTTTGAGTGGGCAGACTTGTTGGGCGTTCGGCCCTTTTCTGCCATCATATTCTATGTAATTAACGCACGATAATATTTATCGCGTGCTAAAAAGTATAGCGCACCTTAGTAAAAGTGGGGGTTAATATGCCAAAGGTATTTTTTTAACAAATATATAACTGAACTATGTTTTTTCTACTGTAGGGGACAACTTACCTTGACACAAAAGGAGCGAAACATGTCACATGTCGGTAGAATTAACCCTCTGACCAACCTGGAGCATAAAAGCTATTTGTACTTTATTGAAAAAGTATTCACTTCAGAGATTAAATTGATAATATGACAGATGGTATACATAAGAAATGAAAGTATAAGTGGATCGGTGATGATTTGATGGAAAACTCTAGCAGGAAGGAAGCTTTAACACTACTGAATTACATCGTTGAGATCTGAAAAATAGGACAATGCTATATTGAGTATTATGTCTTATTATATATGAATTCATATTATGTGTTATTATACTTTATATGAATTAATTGATTATACTCAATCTAAAAATATTTAAATTTCTGCAAGTTTGAATTGAATAAGATTCATTTGCATACACTGCCTCCGTTGTATGTAGAACTTTTCCACGCATAGTCATTGTGGATATCTTGACTGGCAAAGAGGTACTCCAGGACTGACTTCAGAAACACTGGTCTAGACTAGTGCTGCCTGATTCAGGAAAAAAAAATTTGATTCGATTCAATTCAGCCTATTGAATCAATTTTTCGATTTGATTCAATTTGATTTTCCTGCCCAATTGGGTGTTTTAAAAAAAAAACATCCTGGTGGGTTTATTCACCCCTTTTATAGCCTCGTCACCCCCCTTTGCCTTCTCCTAACCACATTGGAGCTTTGGTGTAAACAAACAAAAAAGACTTTTCCTCTCTCTGTTAAATCCTAGCTCACATTTGCGGTCTAACTCCAGCTCTGGCAGGATACACGTTTCAAATCTGACATATTGTAATCATGAAACAGAAAATAAAATGAGCTTTTCTACCTTTTGTTGTCTGGTCCTTATTCAAATTTTGTTGGTCCCAGGCTCTGGTTGTCTTCTGATTACTTGCTTGCCAGGGTCTCCTTCTTTCTAACCATCTATCTGCCATCTCTGTCCTCCCCTTCTGTTTCCCTTCCCTCTCCCGGAGGTCTGGCATCTTTCCTTTTTTTCATCTCCATCCACAGTTCCACCTTTTCTCAACTGCCCTTTCATCCAGCATCTCTCCCTCCTTCCTCACCACCCCAGGGTCCACCATCTCTCCCTTTCTTTTCCTAACTACCCTCCTATCCAGTATCTCTATCCCCCCTCCACACCATCCCTTGTGTCCAACTTCTCTCCCTTTCTGTTCCTTCCCTCCCTAAATCCTATTGCCTATCATCTTTCTCCCTCTCCTCTATTTTTAGACCCATTATTTCTTCCCCCCAAAGTCCGGCATATGCACGTCTCTTTGAACCCCCCTTCCCTCCCTCCCTCCCTCCGTGTACTTCTACACCAGGGCCCATTCCCCTGAAGGTCTGTCTCCCCCTGAAGGCCTGCACCCAAGGCCTGCCTGTCCCCCTGAAGGCCTGTACCCAAGGCCTGCCTGTCCCCCCTGAAGGCCTGCCTCCAAGGCCTGCCTGTTGCCCCTGAAGGCTTGTACAACCCCCCTCCCCCCAAAGGACTGCACCCCCTTCTCCCCCCCCGGAACGCCTGCATGTCCCCCCTAGCCTCAATTTACCTCATTTCAGCAGCCTGGATAAGATCGCTAGTGTTAGCGATCTTTGCAAGCTGCCATCATGTCTTTCTGAGCTGCCTTCTCTCTGCCGCGGTCCTGCCCATCGTCTGACATCACCTAACACTAGCGATCTTATCCAAGCTGCTAAAATGAGGTAAATTGATGCTGGGAGGCCAGGGGGGAAGCCGGACAGAAGTACTGACACTCCCCACTCGCACTCTAAAGCAGGAGCGGCAGCGGCCAGCCAGCAAGAGGCAGCACTGCCGATCCTGCCTTAGGGGATGAGAGGGGAGGGTTAGTGCCAAATTGGGAGGCCAATTTTTTTTTGTTTTTGAATCGATTCAAACCGATTCACCCAAAATGAATCGGTGAATCGATTCGAATCGGGCAGCACTAGTCTAGACTATATCTTCTCTCTCTCCCTCTAGGTCAGTGGTGACAAAGTCCCTCCTCGAGGGCTGCAATCCAGTCGGATTTTCAGGATTTCCCAATGAATATGCATGAGATCTATTAGCATACAATGAAAGCAGTGCATAGAAATAGATCTCTTGCATATTCATTAGGGAAATCCTGAAAACCCGACTGGATTGCGGCCCTCGAGGAGGGACTTTGACGCCCCTGCTCCAGGTCAGGGGTAGGCAATTCCGGTCCTCGAGAGCCGGAGCCAGGTCAGGTTTTCAGGATATCCACAATGAATATGTATGAGATGGATTTGCATGCACTGCCTCCTTGCGATGCAAATCTATCTCATGCATATTTATTGTGGATATCCTGAAAACCTGGCCTGGCTCTGGCTCTCGAGGACCGGAATTGCCTACCCCTGCTCTAGGTTATCCATACTATGTACATGTTCCCTCCAGTCAGTCTTCTCTTTCTCTTTAGCACAAGTTTGTCAAACTCATGACTACTGATGGACCACTACAGCAGCTGTGTATTCATTGATGGGTCGCACTAAAACATTTGTCCTCCCTGTTCTCCCCATTACAATTAAAAGGTTTGCTACACTACCCTTCAAATAATGTCATAATACTTAGGATACAAATTTACATGATCACATATACAGTATACCACATTATCTTTCCCCTCTCTCACTTTCTGTCCCTATGACTCTCAAGCTCTTATGCCCTTATGTTCTCCTAATCTCTTCATCTTTTCATACTGAGCCTTTTTTCACCTTATCTCCTCACTTCTATGTACTTTTTAATTCTTCCCCTCCTACAAGGACACAGTTAGATTTTTCTCTTAGGGGGGCACTACCTGATCCAATCCCTCTACCCCCCTTTACCCTGTTTTGCTCCTCCAAAACAACTTTCCAGCTTTGGGATGCATAGAAAGAGGAATGGCCATCACATAGGAATGCGCATTCACTTCCAGATAAATGATACCAGTAAATTATGATGATCACATTTTCGACTGATAAACTTTTAATCAAAATGAATAGATGAAAGGGGGCCTAGGGTGGAATGACCACTGGGTCAATAGGACTGTACCAGAGGGTCCAGATCAGTAGGACAACCTCTCTCCTCAATCATGTATTGGATTAGTATTGGAGTTTACATGGGTTGCAAGATACTGCATGGCTTGGTGCCTACCTACATCATTAATCACCTCAAGTGGAGGAGTGTATGGTGCAGTGGTTGGAGCTACAGCCTCAGCACCCTGGGGTTGTGGGTTCAAACCCCATGCTGCTCCTTGTGACCCTGGACAAGTCACTCAGTCCTCCATAGCCCCAGGTACGTTAGATAGATTGTGAGCCCAACGGGACAGATAGGGAAAATGCTTGAGTACCTGATTGTAAAAAAACACTTTGATAACCTTGATAGGCAGTATATAAAATCCTAATAAACTTGAAGTTTAGTAACAGAAAAGCGCCTTGCTCACAATTCCAGACTATTTGCTTTCCCTTCGTAAAAAGGTTGTCCATACAAATGATTTTTTTCAATAGAATCCTCGCTTATCAAGCAGCTTTGTGGGATAAGAGCTTTGGTCATTTGATTTTAAGATCTGAAACCTATCTAATTTTTAGGAAATTGATAAAAACTTATCTCTTTGAATGTGAATGTGCAGTGTTCTAGTACTGTAAACCGCACCAAACTGCAAGGTAGTTGCGGTATTTAGATGAATTGTTGCGTCATGTTATCCATCTAGCCCCGCTCTTGACATTAGCTCAATCTATCGGATACACTCCATTTGCCTATGCCGATGACATTCAACTCCTTCACCTACTCAACCTGGCCAATATCAATGATATTCAGGAAATTAATCTCAGACTTGATAAAATCAGTCCTTGGCTTCGAATTAACAGACTATCGCTAAATGTAGCAAAATCACGAGGGATTCTCTTCCCTCATAAAAAAAAAAGATTCTTTAACCAGACAAATATTTATCGATGCAATTCCCCTTCAAATAGAACACAAACTCAAACTACTAGGAGTTATCTTCGATAAAGATCTTACTTACCATGATCAAATTAGTTCTGTGACCAAAAATTGCTTTTACAAACTCCATCTCATTCGATCCATAACCTCAGTTCTTGAACCCTCTTCGATTGAAATCTTAATCCACTCTCTAATTATCTCACACATAGACTACTGCAACTCTCTTTACTACGGTATTACACAAAAAGAAATCCGCAGATTACAACTGATTCAAAATACCGCAATCAAATTCATTTATAAGGCCAAAAAATATGATCATGTTACGCCACTCCTCCGGGAGTTACACTGGTTACCCATCTCTCACCGAACTACATATAAAATTCTCCTCCTAACTTTTAAAATTAAGACTTCTCATCTTCCTGGCTTCTTAAACAAATATCTCACTCCACATACTTCCTCTAGGGTCCTCAGATCTATGAATCAAAATTTATTGATAGTCCCATCAATAAAAGATCTATCCTACACCAGAAACTCCATTTTTTCAATAGTTGCACCTTCTCTCTGGAACGCAATGCCATTCCATCTTCGCAACGAAGACTCCCTAATCAAATTTAAAACAAATCTTAAAACCTTTCTCTTTAAAGATGACTACCAATAATTAGGAAATTAGTGAATGAGACAACAACAAAACGCTTTCATGAAGCGATATCCCTACTTTCCTTATGTTGCTTCCCTCCCCTCCATTCCCCCTTTTATTTTTATTTATTATTGTAATTAATTACTTTCCTATCCCCAAAAATCCTCTCGTCTCCAGTCTCAATTGTCATAGTTTTAGGTTTACCCCATATTATTTTATTTTATCTATTCATATTAAATTTTTTAATTTGTGATATTGTAAACCGCCCAGATACATGTGATGGTCAGTATATCAAGCTATGAATAAACTTGAAACTTAGATAGGTCGTTAGGAGCTCATGATCTTTATTACACGGAGGTCCAGATCACTGTTCATCCTCCTCTAGAGGGGGGATTTGCTGAATCCTCGTTGTAGAGTATTATACATAGGGCCAAGCACAGTGGAAGCATTTTGGGAAGGGAGAAGAAAGAAGCATAAGGCTCTTTACCAATCAAGATGAAACTCTTTGCAAAGTATCCAAACAAGTCCATGGGCGACGAGGCAGCAGATGGCAGGAAAAAGTATTAGGACAGCACCTTTTTCTCTCAGGCATTCAGAGAGAGAACACGATTTACTGGCAGTGGCCTCAGAGAAAAAAAAGTATGCTTTGATGAAGAAAAAAAGGTGTAAAAAAATCAAATCATCCAATGATTTTTCTCAGAAACAGAGAAAAGTGAATTTTATAATGCTTTTGGGGTTTTCTGCCTGTGGCTGGCCAGATGCTGGGTAATGCTATTTATGAATAAAAGTAAATCTCTAGTAGTCAGTCAGAGACTGACATTATTGAGGAGAAATAGCTCTGCGACTCAGCCAACCATTGTTGTATCTATCCACAGAAGTAGAAAGAAGTAAGCTGTAAAAATCTCTTACCCTCTGGCTTCACAGAAAAGGAAGCAAAAGAGAGTGCAGACAGGCAGGATCCACAGACTGAGGCAGACAGATTCCTCAGACCATGTCTTTCCATTTCTAAAGCATAATGGGAGAAATTCAGTAATTGGCACTTAGCGTTAGGAGATAGGATGATACGCGCCAGGCTAGCATTCGGTAAAGGGCGCTCTGCTCTAAAGGGCCTTTATCGAATATTAGCTCTGTCTCTGGCAGTATTCAAATCCAGACTGAAAGCCCACTTCTTTGAAGATGCTTTCAATTCTGAATTCGAATCCAACTTCTAAGCATTAATATATGTTTTATTATTCCCTCTTTAATTCCCCCTACCTGCTAATACCAATATCTGTCTTATCACACCCTCTGCAATTCCCCTGCCTGCTAATACCAATATCTGTCTTATCACACCCTCTTTAATTCTGTGTTTTGATGTGTAGCTCTGCGTATTTCTAGTAGCGCTATATAAATGATTAGTAGTAGTAGTAGTAGTAGTAGTAGCATGGAATGTTGCCACTCTTTGGGGATTCCATATAATACCAACATTCTAGAATCTCAACAGAACAATAACATTCTGGAATCCTGACTCGATATGTCAAGCTCCATCTCTGGCAATATTCAAATCCAGACTCAAAGCCCACTTCTTTGAAGATGCTTTCAATTCTGAACTCCAACCCATCTTCTAAGCATCAATATGTTTTATTATTCCCTCTTTAATTTCCCCTACCTGCTAATACCAATATCTGTCTTATTACACCCTCTGTAATGCCCCTACCTGCTAATAACAATATCTGTCTTATCATACCCTCTTTAATTCCCTCACCTGAGCATAGTGTATTAATGCACCTTCTTGTCCAGTTTGTCTGTCTTGACTAGATTGCAAGCTCCTTTGAGCAGGGACTGTCTCTTCTGTGTTTTGATGTGTAGCGCTGCGTATTTCTAGTAGCGCTATATAAATGATTAGTAGTAGTAGTAGTAGTAGCATGGAATGTTGCCACTCTTTGGGGATTCCATATAATACCAACATTCTAGAATCTCAACAGAACAATAACATTCTGGAATCCTGACTCGATATGTCAAGCTCCATCTCTGGCAATATTCAAATCCAGACTCAAAGCCCACTTCTTTGAAGATGCTTTCAATTCTGAACTCCAACCCATCTTCTAAGCATCAATATGTTTTATTATTCCCTCTTTAATTTCCCCTACCTGCTAATACCAATATCTGTCTTATTACACCCTCTGTAATGCCCCTACCTGCTAATAACAATATCTGTCTTATCATACCCTCTTTAATTCCCTCACCTGAGCATAGTGTATTAATGCACCTTCTTGTCCAGTTTGTCTGTCTTGACTAGATTGCAAGCTCCTTTGAGCAGAGAATGTCTCTTCTGTGTTTTGATGTGTAGCGCTGCGTATTTCTAGTAGCGCTATATAAATGATTAGTAGTAGTAGTAGTAGTAGCATGGAATGTTGCCACTCTTTGGGGATTCCCTATAATAGCAACATTCTAGAATCTCAACAGAACAATAACATTCTGGAATCCTGACTCGATATGTCAAGCTCCGTCTCTGGCAATATTCAAATCCAGACTCAAAGCCCACTTCTTTGAAGATGCTTTCAATTCTGAACTCCAACCCATCTTCTAAGCATCAATATATGTTTTATTATTCCCTCTTTAATTCCCCCTGCCTGCTAATACCAATATCTGTCTTATCACACCCTCTATAATTCCCCTACCTGCTAATACCAATATCTATATTATCACACCCTCTGTAATTCCCCTGCCTGCTAATACTAATTTCTGTCTTATCACACCCTCTGTAATGCCCCTGCCTGCTAATACCAATATCTGTCTTATCACACCCTCTTTAATTCCCTCACCTGAGCACAGTGCATTAATGCACCTTCTTGTCCAGTTTGTCTGTCTTGACTAGATTGTAAGCTCTTTTGAGCAGGGACTGTCTCTGTGTTTTGATGTGTAGCGCTGCGTATTTCTAGTAGCGCTATATAAATGATTAGTAGTAGTAGTAGTAATAGCATGAATGTTGCCACTCTTTGGGGATTCCATAATAGCAACATTCTAGAATCTCAAAAAAACAATAACATTCTGGAATCCTGACTCGATATGTCAAGTTCCATCTCTGGTAATATTCAAATCCAGACTCAAAGTCCATTTCTTTGAAGATGCTTTCAATTCTGAACTCCAACCCATCTTCTAAGCATCAATATATGTTTTATTATTCCCTCTTTAATTCCCCCTACCTGCTAATACCAATATCTGTCTTATCACACTCTCTGTAATTCCCCTGCCTGTTAATACCAATATCTGTCTTATCACACCCTCTATAATTCCCCTGCCTGCTAATACTAATATCTGTCTTATCACACCCTCACCTGCGTGTGTGGGCAGAAGCTTCTTCTCTGACGCAACTTCCGGTTGCGTCAGAAGAGTAGCTTCTGCCCACACATGCACGCGACTGCACGAACACTCCAGCGGCTTTTAACAAGTCTGAAACCTTAAAACGCGCCGAAAAGGTAAGGGGGAGGGAGGGAGATGCACGGACCGCGTGAGGGTTGCCGAAGGGCAGTGAGGTAGTGTGAGGGAAGGGTGGATGCTGCGGGGAAGAGGATGGTCCGATGACGGGGCAGCGACGAGGACAGATTTTATTTCCCGTGTCATTCTCTAGTTTGTACACAGTTTGGCAGCTCCGGGCCGAAAAAAAGAGGAAATCATGTAGATGAAATAAATTTTGTTAGTTTTTAGAATATGAATTGAATTAAAGAAATCAATAAATTAAATGAATTGAATATCAGGAATTGACTATATTTATCCTACTTTGTATAGTTGTGCTTTCTTTTACCAAGCCAATACAGTATGTTGCAAGGTGAGGTGGGAGTAGCAGATAAGACATAAGAACATAAGAAGATAAGAATAGCCTTACTGGATCAGACCAATGGTCCATCAAGCCCAGTATCCTGTTCTCACTAGTACCTGGTCAAAACCCAAGGTGTAGCAACATTCCATGCTACTGATCCAGGGCAAGCAGTGGCGTCCCCCATGTCTTTCTCAATAACAGACTATGGACTTTCCTCCAGGAACTTGTCCAAACCTTTTTAAAACCAGCTACGCTATCCCCTCTTATCACATGCTCTGGCAACGCGTTCCAGAGCTTAACTATTCTCTGAGTTGAAAAAAAATTCCTCCTATTGATTTTAAGAGTATTTCCCTGTAACTTTCTTCCTGCCTTCCCCTGTGACTCCACATCAGTGTCTCTCAAACTGTGTGCGCCAGCACAGTTTTGTGCCCCGAAGAGATTCCGGGTGTCCCAAGAGAGATTCCAGAATTTTATTTTTAAAAATTCCCTTCGTAAGTATATACTAGAATAGATGACATTTATGTCGCATACATGAGTCTGTCAATGTTATGAGCGTCTGTGTGCGTAAGCATACAACCGCCCAGACAAGCGTCATTCTTTGACGTGATTGGTCCTTGAAAACTAAATGGCAAGTCATTTTATTTTTATTTTTTTATGCAGTAGTTATCCTAACGTGAGCAACAAAGCGATCGAGGCTTTCTTACCATTTGGATCTTCTTATCTTTGTGATCTCGGATTTTCAGCCCTGACAGAAAATACACTGAGAAAAAGAGAGTGACTGCAGATGGTGGATGATGAAATGAGTGTTTGCTTTTCGACTACTGAGCTGCATTTTGAGTTAATTTGCACTCAAAAACAAGCACATCCATCATAATGTGCTGTGAAAAAAACATTTGTTCCGTTTAGTGTGCCGGAGACACTGCACTACGTCATAGAATTTTCATCTTCAAAGCCCGGAGAACTCAGGAGAGAATATGTTAAAGCACCCACAGAAACAGCATCTCAGGTTATCATGTATATTCTTTTTTTTTTTTTTTTTTTTAATAATCTTTATTAAATATTCCAACTACAATTGTGCATACAAATAATTCATGTACATATAATATTACAAGAAAAGCACAATAAACTCACATATAGTAATAAGCAATTATTTTCCCCCACCCTCCCACCTATTAACCAAGAAAATAAATACCCACAAGAAACTATTTAAAAATTCCCCAAAACAATTCCAGTACAAACCCCTCCCCCCTCCCTCCCACCCTGGACGTGTATGTTTAAGGTCAGTAAAATGAAGTCAATTATCATTCCTTTCAAAATTTAGTCAACAGCTCCCAAACATCCATAAATTTCCTGTACCTTCCCTGCTGCATAGCCATAAAACGCTCCATTTTAAAAGTATAACAAAGGGATTCCTACCAGAAAGTGTAATTTAACCTATCCCAATTCTTCCAATTCTTCAAAATAAGTTGTATGGCAACCCCTGCCATTACAAAGAGAAGTTTGTTATTCCTAGCAGATCTATGACTTTTAGCTCTCATTAACGTACCAAATAGGATGGTATCGTGCGTCAATGCCACCGGATTTTCCAATATATTGTTCACTTGATCACAGATAGATCTCCAAAATTTAAGTATCAAGGGACAATAGTATAATAAATGATCCATCGTCCCAGCTTTGAGATGACAGTGTATAGTCACTGACGAAAGTTAGATGCCTATATCGGTGCACCTAGCCAATGTGCCTACCTTAATTGATTAATAGGCCTAATCGGTGCCAATAATTGCCATGGAACACCTCATAATTGGTTTAAATTGGACTCATTTGAAAGTTAGTCACCTAACTCCTTTTTTTTTTTTAATCTTTATTGATTTTTAATCTAAAACAGTATCATACAAACAGTAGGTATTACATACATTACACTAATATCTGTACAGGTAACATATATATCATTCAAGAATTTCAGTTTTCCTAAAACACAATTCTATAAAAAGTAGGCTCCTAGTCCAAAGTACTTACCTAAAAGAGGGCATGGTTAGGGGTGTGTTTTAAAGTTAGGTGCCTCTTTAAGTGCAAATATTTAGGCAAAGAAAACCCTAGTATAAATAGGGGGTACCTAAAGTTAAAATGCCTAGCGATGCTTTTGCCTGCTTAGGCAGCACTAAACATGATTCTATACAGTGATGGTCATTTTCGAAAAGGACGTCTAAGTCTGATTTGGATGCTTCCCACTAAACGTCCAGTCGGAAGCACAGAAACGTCCATTTTCGAAAGCCGAACCGCTAAACCTCCAAAAACTTTTTTTTAAAAAAATTGTCCACGCGCGAGAACTGAGGCAGCCATTCAGAAGTGGCGCCCGCCCGCGCAGCAGCGCGCTTGTGCGCCACTGGCCCTGACATACCTGTAATCAGCAGGCAGCCGTCCAGAGAAGCACCAGTGACCAGCACAATTAGGAAGTGTCGCAGGCCCAGGCATTAGCGCGCTTGTGCACCGCAGGCCCCGACAATCAGCAGGCAGCCGGCCACCGACCACCACAATTTAAAGGTACCGCCGGGGGGCTGAGATGGAATTTAAAGGTGCCGGGGGGTATGTAAAAGTGATGATTGATTGAGGGGCGGGGCTGGGATGGAATTTAAAGGTGCCAGGTATATATTAGTATACAATTTGGATGAGAATGGGTTTTTTTCTTGTTTTCCTCCTCTAAATCGGGGGTGCGTCTTATAGTGAGTTGCGTCTTATGGAGCGAAAATACAATATTTTACAAAAACCTAAAGATCAACATATTATCTATCACCTGACCCCCCATTTTTATTTCTATGGTCCCTAAGGCAAATACCAAAGCCCCGTTTATGTTGTTGAATGTATTTAATATATTTCTCTAATAATCCTGCAGAAGGTGTGGCTAAAGGGAAGCTACTTAGTAGCTTCATTGTATACCCTTAGTCCTAGTACCGTATTTTCACGCATATAACGCTCGCGTTATACACGATTTTACAAACCGAGCATAACCATGCGCGTTATATGTATGAGCGCGTTATACAATTTTTTTTTTCATTGTGATCCGGCATCCTTCCCTCCCCCGCTCGCGTCACCCCCCCTCCCCCGCGATCCTACATCCCCCCAGCACCGCAAAGACATCGCTTACCCCGATGGGGCACCGGCACCAGCACCAATGCACAGGACGTGCCAGTGCCAGTGCTCGAAGATCCTCCCTCGCTAGGGCTGGGCTGGGCTGGGCTGGGCGGTGCAAGGGAGATCCTCCCTCTTCCCTGGTCTCACTCTCTCTGAGATTCTCAGATTCAGAATCTCGGAGAGAGCGAGACCAGAAGGCTTTGAGCATGCGCAAATGCTCAAAGCCCAGTACAGGGAAGAGGGAGGATCTCCCTCGCACTGCCCAGCCCAGCCCAGCCCAGCCCAGGCGAGGGAGGATCTTCGGGCACTGGCACTGGCATGTCCTGTGCATTGGTGCTGGTGCCGGTGCCCAATCGGGGTAAGCGATGTCTTTGCGGTGCTGGGGGGGATGTAGGATCGTGAGGGGGGTGACGGAGCGGGGGGGAGAGGATGCCGGTTCGCAGGGCCAGAAGAGGGAGTAAGCGGGGGTGGCCGGAGGAGGTTTTAGCAGCATGCGCGGTATACGCGTGTGCATGCTATATAGAATGTTTTTTACATAAATGCATTGTTCCCGCGCACTATACGCGTATGCGTATTATACACGTATGCGCGTTATATGCATGAAAATACAGTATTTCTGGAAAGAGTGAGCAAGTGATTCATATTTACCCTTTCTACTCCACTCAGTATTTTAGACACGGCTATCATATCACCCCGAGCTGTCTCTTCTCCAAGTTGAACAACCCTAGCCGCGTTAGCCTTTCCTCATAGGGAAGTCGTCCCAAGCCTTTTATCATTTTTGTCGCCCTTTTCTATACCTTTTCTAATTCTGCTATATCTTTTTTTGAGATACTGTGACCAGAACCGCAGACAGTATTCAAGTTGTGATTGTACTATAGAGCGATACAAAGGCATTATTATTATTATTTTATTTCTTGTATACCGCCAAAGCCGTAGAAGTTCGAGGCGGTTCACAACAAAGAAGACAGGCTGTACTGTATAAGAGAGAGAGAAAGTAATCCTGGAAGAACAGACTTCATTTTAGTTATTTGCGCTCCTTTGAATGTACCTAGGCAGCAGTGGCATAGTAAGGGGGGGTTCCACTCCGAGCACCATCTTGGTGAGGGCACCGGCACCCCTTTTCTCTCCGCCTCCCCCGCTCCTTCCCATGCCTCTCCCTGCCACGTGCATGTCATCACTTCCCTCACACAATACTGCTATCTCTTTGCTGGCAAAAGCATCAACTCCAACCTGCTGCTCATGCCAGCGTCAGCTCTCCCTCTGATGTCACTTCTGGGTCCCGTGCCCAGGAAATGATGTCAAAGGGAGAGCTGACGCCGATGCTGGCAGCAAGTTGGTGATACTGCTTATGCGGGGGAAGTTACAAGAGATAAAAGGTAGGGAAGGGGTGCAAGCGTGCAGCATGGGGGGGGGGGGGAAAGGAGCCCAGGAGGTTGGAGGAGAGGGCAGAGGGGGGCACCATCACCCTGGATGCCTCTCACCCTCGCTAAAACACTGCTCTGTAGTCAATATGTGCACAACTTTGGCACAGGCATTTAGACCTGGTTTACATTGGCATAAATGCCCGCACCTAAATGTTAGTTGTGAAGATGGGCACTCTGCGCGATTCTGCAAGGCACGCCTAGCCCAGAGGCAATTTATAGAATATGTGTCTCTAGGTGCTGTAATTGAGTCTGTAACGGGATCTGTTTATACCTTTCTCAGGGCTATGCTTTATGGGGCTAATTCTACAAACGGTGTCTCGATTGAAGAAGATGGTAGGCATTGTACTGCCATCTCACCAGTCAATCAGGACGCATGATTTAGAAAAAAATCTATGCTATGGACACCTGCAACACCTGACTCGCACCTGTGGAGGTGTCTAGGTACACCTACCGATGCCCAAGGCCAGTGAGGGCATGATTTCCACTGGCAGTGGCCTTGGACCTCTGTAAGCGTCCCTATGCATTTCTGAAAGCATAAGACAAATGCCTTAAATGAAGGCCTGTAATTGCTGGCCTATATTTAAGACGTCTGTTGGGGAAAAAAAGACACAATTCTTGAAAAGATGCCGATATATGATTGACAAGGGATAGGCAGCCGTATCTTAGGCGACCACCAAGATCAGCGTCCTTTAGAGAATCAGGCTCTATATGTATATAAGAGAGGTGCTTGGGATTTAAAATACAGCTTTCTTTAGTTCAAATCAATAGCAACTCCGATCAACTAACAATCTTAAGTAAGGACAGATTAAAGAAATATGTAGGAGCTTACAATCTCTGTTTCTCAATAAGATGTAATGCTTAATGTTTCGACACAGTCAATACCACATATTTACTTTAGCCTACCCCTTGCTTGGTGAATGGGCTTGAACTTTGCTAGCTGCTGTCAGGCTAGTACTGCTTCAAAAAGAGTCTAATTTAAAAAGAATTTCGCTATAGCAGCATTTCTGATGTTAGCTCAGTTTGAACAGAAATTTCTCACCTCAGTCCAGGAAGAGATTGTCGTTCCTCCCCCTTCCTGGTAAGGTATCCTTTTCCATGGCACATCTTTCCAGTCCCTCTGCAGAGCTGGAAGCATACACAACCCATTATCTGATAGGCCCACCAAAGGGGAGCCTCAGCAGACCTGCCCTCTGACCACCTTCAAGGGTGTGCATAATTGTCTTAGATCATCATGACCTAAATGGTTCTTCTATCCCATGATCTCACCTAGAATAAACATTCCAACTACACATTGCAATGTTTTTCAGTATACCAGCATGGATCAATAATGCTGAGAGCTTAATTCTCTTTTAAAAAATATAGTTTAGGCCTAGTCTGGGCAGCTATGTAGCAAAGCCTAAATTTAACCTAACTTCCTTATAGACTACAGGCCCTAAACCACCCCATGACTAACCTTAACGAGACTGTCTAGCGAGTCCTAACTAAAATCCATACCTAACCTAAATTGCTTCAATTGGCTTAAATGACATGGTCATTAACCGCTCTGTTGAAGTTAATTGAAAAATTAATGTTGAGGCGCCTCCCAACACCTAATGATGTCTACCTGAAAAGTAGGCATGGTTAGGGGTGGAGAATAGGTATCACTAGGCGTCCGAGTTAGATGCCGATAAATTAGGCCTGGTAAAAACCTGGGCTAATAATCTTGCATCTATTTCCAGGGAGCCTAGTGATACCTAAGCATGCCTAGGAGCTGCTAGGTGGGATTCTATAAAAGGTGCCTAGCAGTCGATCGACAACTGTACAGAGTGACACCTATAATGTAGGTGCCGCAATGTACCATTGATAGAATCCGGCCCTTACCGCCTTCAAAATAGGTGCTGGTAAAGGCTCACATAACTAGCATTTGTTAATGCTTTACATTATTATGATGATGTTTTATTGATGCTCTATCTGTTGTAATGTATGTGATTTTGCTTATGGATGTACTTTATTGTGACCCGCCTTGGGAAAGGCAGGGCATAAATCAAGAAATGCAAATCCACATGTCCAGACATCTACCTGCTCATCCATCAATTCGCCTTTCTATTTGCTGTAACTGTTGCTTGAGAAACCTCAGTCCATTGCGATAAGCAATATTATCTTAATTGATTAGAATTTGCAGGTGTATGCCGGAAACGACTTTCAGTTTATTTACTTGCATTTATGTTGAAACCAAATGTTCTGCTGAATTAGTTTACTTGGTCGTTTCATAGTTATTATTCATCATAATCCTATAACCGTTTTCCGGACTGCCACCGTTTTGCATCCCTCCCTCCCCTGAGCAGCACGACTGCAAGAAATTTTAGTATACAGTAGGCTTAAAGGTGCCTCATGCAACTGACTTTTCCTGTCCAGCCTTGGCTCATGTAATTAATGATGTCTCTACTACCACTTGCTATTTGCAAGTGAGAAATAAGATTACTGCCATAGCTGCAGGGATAAAATATTAAGGAAATCATCCTTTGAAAACTATATGAAGCCAAATGCATTTGCTGAGTGTGTATCTCCTACATAAAGAGGCAACACACACCAGATATAATCAAATCATCCTACTGTTGCTACAAGACAATTTTATTAGCAGCATGTCCTTACAGAATAAGATTATAGAACATTTAGGGGTTAATTTTAACAGCCCACGTTAGCTGTTTGCAGATATAAAAAGTCCTATCGAAAACTCCTCCCCCCCCTTTCTCCTTATATCAGGTCAAAGTATGTTAACCATACAGAGATGGGGCGGCAGAAAGAGGTTGAGGAGGAAACGTACGGGTGGATCTTTCATTTTATAACCCCTGCATATTGCTTTATTGCGCAAATTTTCATCCGCTTGCGATGGAAAGGCAGCGGAATTCTGCAATTGGTTCAGTTTTTAAAGACGGGCCTGCAAACCACCCGGGTAGTCTCAAAATTACTGCACTTTGTAGTCGTGGTCAAAGATTCCAAGTTGTTTTCCCATCAAACATTTTCAGAACATGATGGCAATTCACAGTAAGCTATTTGGAAGTCAGTCTCTGTTTTGATAGCCTGTCTTAGGTCGGCAGGATACCACTGTGTTCCAGCATAAATCTATTTCATTTCACCCTGTTATCTGACCCATTACTACATGAAAATTCTATTCCTTTTATTCAGTAATTTATCTTGGTAGTCAATCTGACTAGTAGCCATCCAACTTTTCACCTTTCATATTTGCTATCTACACAGTCTGTTGGGTTTCATTATGTGTCAAAGAGAACCATTTGCACATCTGTACAAGCTGTCGGTTACAGCAAAAAATCCTATAAACTGTGTGAAAAACGTTATTGTTCACTTGGTAACCTGGCAGATCAGCTAACCTTTTCCCCTCCTTCCCTTCCTCCCAGAAAGACAACCAAGGAAATTGAAGTCATTTCCGAGCTGTCATATTTTACCAGTAAACTTGCTAAAAAAATGATGCTATATTTTTCAAACCAGAACTCAAATGCTCACTGATTGCACAGAAAAATACTTTGGGCTGGTATACCACAGACATTTTCTGTTTTATTATTATTTTTTTATTTATAATTATTTTATATATATATTTCATAAAATAAATTAAATACAATAAATCAGAGACCACTGAACAATTAAATTCAATCAAATAATTATAGCAGTGTGTCTCAAACTTTCTTGAGCTGGGGCACACTAAAGGTAGTGGCCATGGCTTGAGGCACCCAGAAGTGCACGGACGTCGCCATGATGACGTCACGCATATGCTATGTGTGCATGTGCAGAGGCCCTCAAGATGGGCCCTGAGACACCAGTAGAGCAGGGGTCTCAAAGTCCCTCTTTGAGGGCCGCAATCCAGTCGGGTTTTCAGGATTTCCCCAATGAATATGCATGTGATCTATGTGCATGCACTGCTTTCAATGCATATTCATTGAGGGAATCCTGAAAACCCGACTGGATTGCAGCCCTCAAGGAGGGACTTTGAGATCCCTGCCAGTAGAGGGTGCCAGCAAGGAAGAGGGCCGGACTGAAGGAGAGGCACTGACGCCAGCTGATTGCCTACAGCAGTGTTTCTCAACTACTTCAAGCTAAGTAGCCCCTAAGTCTAACAAATATCAACTGAGTACCCCAACCCCAGACCTCCCTAGGCCCACCCAAGCTCTTCCCCAGATCCCATCCCCTTTACTAATTGTAATGCTATTTTTTCCATTCATTTTTCATATACACAGCAGATATAAATTCTCAAAACTGACACATTTCAATCACTATATTGAAAATAAAATCATTTTACCTACCAGTGAGCCTCTGCAGGCTGCTCTAATTAGCTTTAAAGGTGAGACCGGGAGGCCAGGGGGGAAGCCGGGGGATGCTAGAGAGAAGGGAAAAACATGCTGGCCTTTGGCGAATCAGGTAGCGCTGGCACTTGTACCGCGTAGGGAAGTCAGCTGGCAGGCGCCTCTCTTCCTCCTCAGTGTGCCGCGGCACACTTGGAATCTCAGGAGGCACACAGTTTGAGATACAATGAATTATAGGAAGACAAAATAGATTTTAGTGATATATTCCTAAATCTATTAATCTTCACCTTGTTTTTCACCTGAATAATTCAGATATCTTCACCTGAATAATTCAGATATCCACGTAATCATCCCTCAACAGAACCTTCTTTCTCAATCAATAATCTTTCTAACTGGTTTGGATCAAAGTAAACATGATCAATAGAATCCATCATCCCGTTATTGGACCGGCAGGCCGATTGCCCCAACCCACTGCTTCGGGCCGCCGAAATGTCCTGTTTTCAGGGATAGCGTCCCGAAGCTGTGCGCAGGGACAAAGGGGCAGGCGATCGCTTCCCCTCCCTCCAATGCCGATTCAAACCCCCGTCCGCCTGCCGCCGCTGCATCTTCTTCTTGCCGCTCAGAAGCCTTCTTCCCATAAATTCTGATGTCAGAGAGGAAGTTCCGGGCCAATCAATCGCTGCCTGGCTGGCCCGGAATGTCCTCTCTGACGTCAGAATTGACAGGAAGAAGGCTTCCGGGTGGCAAGAAGAAGGTGCAGCTGTGGCAGGAGGACGGGGGTTTGAATCAGCACTGGAGGGAAGGAAGGAGGGAGGCAGGCGTGACAGGGAGGGAGTTAGGCAGGCAGGCTTTGGCGTAGCAGGTAGGCAGGCTGGCTTTGGGGGAGGGGAGGGGGCAAAGGCTGGAAGGCAATGAGGGGAACATAGGAAGGAGGCACTGAGGACACATGGAGGGGCATAATCGAAAGGGATGTCTAAATCCGTTTTTGTCTAACTCGCAAGTCATCCAAAGTAAAAAACAGCCTAGGACACATTTTCGAAAAATACATCCAAAGTATTTTTTTCTTTCGAAAATCGTCTAATTATACGTCCTGCAGATCTGATCGTCCAAGTCACTAAATCATCCATCTTTATACCACATTTTCGTCCAATTTTTCGTCCAAGTCAAAAACGCCTAAAACAAGCCCTGTTAGACATGGGAGGGGTCTGCAAAGTGATGGACTGAACACCCAGACATGGCATCTAAATAGTGGGGTGCCTTACAGGGCACTGCTGTGAACTTCACAAAAAGGATGCCATGTCTTCACCTCACTACAGGTCCCTTATAGGTCATGGTGAGCCCCCCAAATCTCCTCCAGAATCCCCTAGACCCACTTATCTACCACCCCAATAGCCCTTATGGCTGCAGGAGCTACTTATATGCCAGTAAAAAAGGGTTTTGGGGGTGTATAGGGGAGTGCATATGTTTCAATATCAATGCAGTGATTACAGGGGCTTATTGGCATGGGTCTTCCTCTCCATGAGTCCCTAACCCACCCTCAAGACGGCTTAAGCCGCCTCTGTGCTGGACAACTAGGCTTTCCTATGCCAGGCTGCCAGGTGATGATGGTCTGGAGGCTGAATTTTAAAGATGTGATTAATATTTTTATGGGGGTGGGGGGGGTCGGTGATCACTAGGGTAGTGTGTGGGGGACTGTTTTATGTGGGGTGGGGTTTTTGTGACTTAGACCATGTTTTACATGGTCTAAGTCACAACGTCCAAGTTCTGTCTAGGCTCTGTTGTAAAACTTTTGGTAATACATGCTGTAAGACTAAGTCTAAGCTGGCCCACATCCCGCTCAACTCCCGCCCTCGACACTCCTCCTGAAATGTCCAGTTTAGCTTTGGTTGTTCAGCAGCACTATGAAGGCCTAGGACATTTTTAAATATGTCCAAAACCCGGTTTTATTATCGGCACTTGGACGTTTTTGACTTATGATCGTCCAAGTGCCCACTTAGGCCGGTTTTTAGATGTTTTTCTCTTTCGATTATGAGCCTCTAAGGGTATTGGAAGGAGTACCAAGGACATAGGAAGGAGGGACTGAGGGCACTAAGGACATGGGAAGGGGCACTAAGGACATGGGAAAGAGGCACTGGGGGCACTAATGACATAGGAAGGAAGGAGGGAGGGAATAGAAAGGGACAATTGTTGGGCCTGAGTGCAGAAAGAAAGAAACGAAAGAAAGGATGCACAGTCAGAAGGAAACGCAACCAGCGACTCATGAAATCACCAGACAGCAAAGGTAGGAAAAATTATTTTATTTTCAATTTAGTGACCTAAATGTGTCAGTTTTGAGAATTTATATCTGCTGTCTATATTTTGCACTATATCTGTCTATTTTTCTATAGTTACTGAGGTGACATTGCATATTTTAAAGTCATCTGCCTTGACATCTTTGAAACCCCCCCAATATAAATGATAATTAACATTTTCTCTGCATATAGTGTGCTTTGTGGTTTTTAAAAAAAATTTATGGTTACCATTATGAATTAATAAGATATTATGTGTACATGAAAAATGAATGGAAGAAATTGGGGGCGGGGATAGGGTGGGATTGGAGGCGGGACTGACAATTAATAGATGTTCCATTTTGATGAAAAAAATAAATGGTCACGTTACCTATACTGTATACAGCTCTCAATGATATATAATGAAAACTAAAAAGAAACTTCCTTCACAATCAACTAAGATATACCGTATAATATGTACCCCACAAATACTAAGACTAACATAACAAATCAGAACAAATCTACTACCCTAATACCTCAACAAATAAATATAAATTAACGTAAATAAAATAAATCCTGCTGTATATTTCATATGACATCATCACGTAAACATCCATGCATGTGTAGACACCCTCCAGACGTGACCCTGAGGTAGAGGACTTCCAAAACCTTGACAAACTATTGGGTTTTGGAAATCCCTTCAGGCATCTGGATAGTCCTCTAAAGAGAGGTTTTCCCAGATGTCTGGTAACCCTACTCCTAGTGCAGTTACCCTGTCTTTTCATTTTAAGAATTCCTTTCGATGCGGCTGAGTGGAGTTCTAGTCATATTCAGAAACATCTGGACTGGATGTCCACAAAACTGTACATCTTCCTTACGAAAATACATCTTAAGAATTTTTATTTTTTCCTGTTCAGTTGATAGAGTAACCAATAGAGTGTCCCTAGTACTAATCTCCTCCTGAGAGGTCTCCAAAAATATAGTCACATCTAGGGAATACAAACTTTGACTCAACCAACTGCTCCTGCTAGACTAGATGTATCATAACTTAGCGACATTCACAAATATTCATATCTTCCACTTTTTCAGATTGCAAAATCTCTTTATGATATCTATATAATAATATCTCAGGCAATAAGAGACGAGATAGCTGTTTTATTATTTTAATTCTGTGATGAGTATATTTTTGTTTTCATATGCTCCTCATGCCTTGTCTTAGGAGTTAGGTACGGTAAATTCCTATCTTGGTATGTGCAAACTAACTTATTTGGAGAAATTGCCCCCAAGAAAAATATTCAGCATAGGGAAGTCCTACTCACATTCTTCTTCAAATGTACATAAGAACATAAGAATAGCCTTACTGGGTCAGACCCATGGTCCATCAACCCAGTAGCCCATTCTCACAGTGGCCAATCCAGGTCACTAGTACCTGGCCAAAACCCAAGGTGTAGCAATATTCCATGCTACCAATACAGGGCAATCAGTGGCTTCCCCCATGTCTTTCTCAATAACAGACTATGGACTTTTCCTCCAGGAACTTGTCCAAACCTTTCTTAAAACCAGCTACGCTATCTGCTCTTACCACATTCTTTGGCAACGCGTTCCAGAGCTTAACTATTCTCTGAGTGAAAACATATTTCCTCCTATTGGTTTTAAAAGTATTACTCTGTTACTTCTTCGAGTGTTTCCTAGTCTTTATATATCCTGATACAATAAAAAAAAATTGATCCACTTGTATCCATTCTACACCACTCGGGATTTTATAGACTTCAATCATATCTCCCCCCTCAGCCATGTCTTTTCCAAGCTAAGAAATGCCTTGCCCTTCAAGCAACGTGGCTCTGTCCCCCATCCACTTCCTGATTTCTCTCATAAACTTGAGAAGATAAGCAGAGAGTAGTGACGAAAAAAGAAAAAGATAGAATGATGAGGTGCGCTCCAGAGGCTGTCATTGACATTGGCTTCAATGATAGCTTCAACGATAGCTAATCAACAGTGCTGCTGTATATAGGTATTTCTGGTGGGCGAGCTTAAGCTTAACTTATAAGTATGAGAAAATGAATGCTGACTTGTTGGGGCATAATAAGATATTCAAATTGGTTTGGGGTCCATTGACGCACTGGCATGCCTAGCATATGTGACACCCGGGGACCATCATTTTTTGACACCCCCCCATCTATATGAAAAATATGATTTTTAGTAACAATCCACATATCGCACAACAAGAGTGTACATAGGAAAAGGCAACATCTTAAACACTGCAGTGAGCACTAGAACACCAACACATACATTGTAAAACTAAACAAGCCAGATCCTGCACAGTCAATTGATCCTGTACAGTCAATGCTATCAGAAAGCCATGTCCCTTTCATACATACAGACAGATACACCCTCACCCAATATGGAATAATCACAAACTAAAAATAGAAATATGTAGACAAAAGTTTAACTGAACTGCCAAGAAACCAGACTCTGCATACAATGCAACACCACAACACCACAAAAACAGTAATACATGTCCTCTAATACTGTGCAAAATATAAAGACAGTAGATGTAAATTTGAAAAAACTGATACATAACAATCACCACTTTACAAATTAGCAAATAAAAATAAAATAAATAATGAGAAATAAGAAAATACCATTTTATTGGCCTAATCCCCATAAGCTCGGTCCCCATCCCCACGAACCACCTGATTCCATCCACACAAGCCTTGAATTGTTTTATATTGAACTTATATTAAAGTATAAAAAGAAACAATATTCTGTACAATTGTCAATTTATAAATCAGTGTCTTCTCCCCACTCTCTCTTCCCCATTTCCCTTCAGCGTCCTCAGCCCACTCTCTCTCCACTTTCCTTCAGCGCACGCACATAAAAATAAGCAAGTAATTTTATATCATTTTCATTCTATTCATTCATAGAAATTAAAGTCTAAATAATGCCAGTCAAATAACAAACATGATTTTACAAAAATAATTCCCTGCACAGTCAAGCCTGCAAGGAATACTAGATGTCTTTCAGCAGTTCCCCTCCCTCCCTCCCCCTTAACTTTGTAGCCAAGTCAAAATGATCTACCAACAATAAAATTTTAAAAACACAAAGCACACTGTACGCAGAGAAAATGTTAATTATCATTTATATTCCGTGGGTTTTCAAAGAGGTCAAGGCAGATGACTTTATGCAATGTCACCTCAGTAACAACTATTCAAAAATATACCCCTTCCCTTTTTACTAAACCGCGATAGAATTTTTTAGCGCAGGGAGCTGCGCTGAATGCCCCATGCTGCTCTCGACGCTCATAGGCTCCCTGCGCTAAAAACCGCTATTGCATTTTAGTAAAAGGGGGGCCATAGTGCAAAATATAGACAGCAGATATAAATTGAGACACATTTTGATCACTAAATTGAAAATAGAATCATTTTTCCTACCTTTGTTTGGTAATTTCATCAGTCTCTGGTTGCACTTTATTCTTCTGACTGTGCATCCAATATTTCTTCCCTTCTTTCAGCCTCCTCTATGCTTCCTCTCCTACAGACCTCATTCCCTCCCCCAACTTTTTCTTTGTTTCATCCTGCCCCCTTCTTTCTTTCTCTCTCCCCATGCCCTCTTTCTTTCTGTATGTCTGTCTTTCTCTCTGTCTCTCCATGCCCCATTTCTTTCTTTCTTTCACCCTGCCCCGTTCTTTTTCTCTCTCCATGCACCCTTTCTTTCTCTGTCTGTCTTTCTCTCTCTCTCTGTGCCCCATTTCTTTCTTTCTTTCACCATACCCCCTTCTTTCTCTCTCCCCATGCCCCCTTTCTTTCTCTATGTTTGTCTTTCTCTCTCTCTCTCCGTGCCCCATATCTTTCTTTCTTTCACCTTGCCCCCTTTCTTTCTCTGTCTGTCTTTCTCTCTCTCTCTCCGTGCCCCATTTCTTTTTTTCTTTCACCCTGTCCCCTTTCTTTCTCTGTCTGTCTTTCTCTCTCTCTACGTGCCCCATTTCTTTCTTTCTTTCACCTTTCCCCCTTTCTTTCTCTGTCTGTCTTTCTCTCTCTCTCTCTCTCTCCTTGCCCCATTTCTTTCTTTCACCATGCCCCCTTTTTTCTTTCTCTCTCCATGCCCCCTTTCTTTCTCTATGTCTGTCTGTCTTTCTCTCTCTCTCTCCCCATGCCCCATATTATTCTTTCTTTCTTTGTTTCACCATGCTCCCTTTCTATCTTTCTGGCTCTCTGTCCCCCCTTTCTTTCTTTCTGGCTCCATGTCTCTCCCCCCTTTCTTTCTTTCTCCCTGCCCTCCCCTATGCCACCGTCATTGGGAAACATGCTGCTGCCACTGCCGCTGGGGAAAGGCTGCCACTGGCCATCGGGAACAGGTCGGAGCCGAGTTTGCCCTGCTTCTCTTCCCCGCAGGGCCGACCAACTCTCGCCGCCCGATGTCAATTCTAACATCGGAGAGGACGTTCGGGCCAGCCAGGCAGCGATTGACTGGCCCAGAACATCCTCTCCGACGTCAGAATTCACGTCGGGCAGCGAGAATTGGTCGGCCCGCAGGAAAGAGAAGCAGGGCAAACTCGGCACCGCCTGTTCCCGATGGCGGCAGTGGCAGCCTTTTCCCTGCGGCAGCGTATTCCCCGGTGGGTGGCCAGCTGTGCACCCCCTTGGGACGAGCACCCGGGGAGGACTGCCCCCACACACACCCCCCCCCCCTTGATACGCAACTGCATTGACGTCTTTTGCAGATTTGTTATAGTTGCCCTTTATCTTTATTTTCCATTGTTTTGCACCCACACATCCGGGGGGGGGGAGCAGGAGGGGGGTATATCTTTTGTTTTGGTATTATTCCTGACGGTAATGTTGGATGGGGGAGGGAATTTTATTTTTTGTATAGATTCTGATTATTTATAAGTACTTATTTGATTATTATTATTTGTATGTAAATTGCATTGCACTTTTTGTTGCCATTAAAAACTAAATAATGTTTTAAAAAAAAGGTATTCCAAAATACGAATAATTAGGTTGCGCCCAGATTTCTTATATGGTGAATTGTATATATTCACAATGAATATAGAGAAGCGTCTGTAAACGCATTTGATAGTTTATTAGGCGATGGTTTATTATAGTGAGCGTCTGTGTGAAATTCCAGTTATTTATTTCTTAATAGTGGCTTGTTTGTTTACGACTGGAAATCTGTTGTGCAGTTCTAAATAATAATGATGCTGCATGGGAGAGTGTGTTTTCATGCTGTCTGTAAAACTGGATTTATAAACTGAACATGCAAAGGAAGGAAGCTAAGCCTGTAAACAGACGGAGCGGCTTTCCATGAACAGTCCAAATAATTTGAGATAGCTTATTCCTTTTCTACCTGTGATATATTTGGTGTCAGGGATTTTTCTGTTTATTGAATGGCTCCTCTCTAACCATATATCTTATCCCGCCCCCTAATGAAATCCCAAGAAAGGAAACAGAGAAAGTCTGGATGAATTTATCATTTGTCTCTTGGAGCATATTGACAACTGTATGATCAATGGCGACTCTGTAGTATAAAGCAGATCCTGACAAGCAAAGCTGCCTTGGACAGTAAGTCTACTGAATGAAGAAAGGGACGAGGATTTGGAAAGGAACCAGAATGGAAAGGTTTTAAACCTCTGATAACGTCATTGGGCCACAGTCTCAGTTATACTAGTTCTCTCCTATCCTAAACCAAATAATGTGACATATTCACTTGAACTGAGGCCTTATCAGGGTATTTTTTATGAGTGCCACTAGGTTAAGGGTAAGAAGGGGCCCACTTGAGTGCAATTTTATAAAGTAAAGGATTAGATTCAGTAAACAGCGCTCAAAAATGGCACCCCCCAAAATTATACCATAACCAAAGCACACTGGACATTGGCGCGCCGACAAACCCGCAGCGACAAATGCGCGCAGAATGCACGCCGTCACTTCTGCCAGATTCAGGCCTTCAGGGTTGCGCTCTGAGGAGAGGTGTTGAATTGCTCCCGTTGGGGGAAGTGGTTTGGGAGAGTAACCCCCCACACACACACATACACACACACTATACTAAAACTCCCTGAAAACTCCTGAAGAAAGGAGAACAGGAGTTTTCAGTGTAGTGGGGGAGGGGTTCCCCCGTACACACACACACCCCAACAGCAGCGCAAACCTGAAGGCTTGAAACCGATAGGAGCGGCAGCGAGCATTAGTCCTGCACACAAATGTCGCCACGGGATTGTCGGCGTGCCAATGTCCAGCGCTCTTTTGATGGGTCACCCCCCCAAATCCATGCAGACAGTGGCGTAACAAGGGTGAGTGGTGCCAGGGGCGGTGACGCCACTCCCCGCCCTTTTCTCTGCCCCCTTCCTTCCTGACCCATCCTGCCATTTGCCCGCTCCCTTCCTTTCCCCTGTGTCTTTTTCATTTTCCAGGCGAGAGCAACATCATGAACTTGCTGCCCGCGTCGTGGCGGCTATCCCTCTGAAGTTACTTCCTAGGCGTGGTGGGGCCCAGAAGTAATGTTGGAGAGAGGCGACGCAGATGCGGGCAGCAAGTTTGTAATGTTGCTCGCGCAAGGAAAATGAAAGAGGTACGAGGGGAGGGGAGGGATGCATGCAAGCAGTGGGGGAGGGGTGGGACGGGAAAGAGTAGGGGTGGAGAGGAGGACGGGTGCTGTTGCCCCTACCGAGACCGCGCTGGGGGGCAGACTGTCCCCCGCCCTCCCCCCTTACTATGCCACAGCATGCAGATCATGCATTATTTATAGAATAGCATTTAGGCCCCAATTCTATAAATGGCGCCTAACACATACCGTAGGTGCTGAGGAGCACGGCGTATAGCGCTCGTCAATCTTTAGTTTCGTGCCATTTATAGACTAGCACATACTGGTGCCTAAAATGGTCTTAGACACCGGGTTTTCTTGGCCTGAATGCAGGGCCTAAGTCCATTTTGGGCGCCTACATGCCAAACATGCCCAAAATCCGGCCTTATCCATGCCCATTTTCTGGTAGGTGCCTTGGGCTAGGTGCGTACAACATGCTACAGGGTTCACTGGTTTATTATGGGGTGATGTTCTAGTGGTTGGTAGTATATTTCGTTTACATATCAGACGATCAAAGACTGACCAGGATGGAAAAGGAGTATGGATTGTTTTAAAAGGGCGCACTGAGCTGGTTGCGTGTCCTTTGTGTTGTGCATAAGAGTACTATACGATTAGGCCTACATGGGATTTATATTGGCTGGTGCCTAAGAATAGGATCCTTTAACCACCTTTTGAGTCTGCCACCGTTCTGAAGCAATGTTTGGTAACTTGGGGTGGGGATCCTGCAGAGTATGGTACCCACTCTTTTTGGATTGGTGCAGATTCTTATGCCGCTAGTCATGTAGGTACTCCTCCCCTAATTTGTCATATTGGGCGTAGGGCTTCAAACAGATTTCAAGGGTATGAGAGGGTGGGGAATGGTATAGGGCAAAAGTATTAATCGTTTTCTTTTTGCCAGTTTCTATTGTTGATCTCTTGCCTCTGGATATCTGTGTGCGGCTGTGCAGACATTCATATGTGTTCTGGGCTCACAAATATATTTTGTAGTCTCATTGGGAATGCAATTTGGGACTTGAACACAGAATAAGAACATAAGAATTGCCATACTGGGACAGACCAAAAGGTCCATCAAGCCGAGTACCCTGTTTCCAACAGGGGTCAATCCAGGTCCCAAGTACCTGACAGAAACCCAAAGAATAGCAACGTTCCAAAGATGAGATTGTGATGTCATAATGCCTCGTTCCATCAGTGCCTAAGAGTCAAACTCATCAGTGATGTCACAATGGCTTGATTGTCCTATACTTGGCTCACATAAGAACATAAGAGCTGCCATACTGGGACAGACCAAAGGTCCATCAAGCTCAGTATCCTGTTTCCAGCAGTGGCCAACCCAGGTCCCAAGTACCCAGCTAGATCCAAAGTAGTAAACAGACTTTATGCTGCTTATCCTAGGAATAAGCGTGGTTAACGAGTGAGGTGAAGGAAGTTTTACATGAATTTCAGAAAGTGGAAGAAGGATTCGACTGAAAATAATTGTAAACAGCACAAGGAATGTCAAGTCAAATGCAAGGCACTAATAAGCAAGGCTGGAAGCAAAAACTCACATTAGAGAGTGAAAAAAAGAAGATTAGATTAGAAAGAAGATTGCTCTGGAAGCAAAACCTCACATTAAAAACTTTTTTAGGTATATTAAAATCAAGAAGCCATGAAGAGAATTGGTTGAACCACTAGATGACCGAGGGATAAAACGGGCTCTCAGAGAAGACAAGGCCATAGCAGAGAGATTAAATGAATTTTTTGCTTCATTTTTCACTGAGGAAGACATGGGGAAGTTACCGGTGCCAGAAATGGTATTCAATTCTGATGAATCAGAGAAACTCATACAAATTTCTGTAACACTGGATGATGTAATGGATCAGTTTGAGAAACTGAACAGTAGCAAATTGCCTGGACTGGATGGTATACATCCCAGATGGATGATAGAATTGAAAAAAAAATGAACTTGCAGAGCTATTTTTAATAATTTATCATTTTTCTTTAAAATCCAGCATAGTACCAGAAGACTGGAGGGTGGACAATGAGACGCCAATTTTTTTAAAAGGGTTTGAGAGGTAAACCGGGAAATTATAGACTGGTAGGTTTGACGGTACCAGGCAAAATGGTAGACTATTATAAAGAACAAAATGATAGAACATATACATAAGCATGGATTAATGAGAGAAAGCCAACATGGATTTAGTCAAGGGAAATCTTGCCTCACCAATCTACTGCATTTCTTTGAAGGGGTGAACGAACATGCGGATAAAGATGAGCCAGTTGATATTCTGCATTTGAATTTTCAAAAGGCATTTGAGAAAGTACCTCATGAAAGACTTCTGAGGAGATCAGAAAGTCATGGGATAAGAGGGACTGTCCTGTTATTACATTAGATAGATTGTGAGCCCACCAGGACAGACAGAGAAAAATGTTTGAGTACCTGAATAAATTCATGTAAAACGCTTCTGAGCTCCCTTGGGAGAACGGTATAGAAAATGGAATAAATAAATGGTGAATTAAGAAGTTTAAGTTTCAAGTTTATTTAATTTTTGATGAATCGCCTATTACAATTTCTAGGCGATGTACATATTATAATTTAGATAGAAGAAACTTACAAAATAAATTAAAATTTCAAATTTAAAACAATTCAGACATGAGTTTGAGGAATAGGGTTAAAAGTTACAATATTTGGGATTAGTTAAAACAAGGAAAAAACAAAAGGAGGGGATTTATAAAACCAAAGCACAATGTAATGAAATAAACAAATTTTAAATTAGTTGAAAAAACTAATGTTAAAAATCATAGGCATCTTTAAATAAATGGGTCTTTAGCAGTATTTTAAATTTTACAATATCTTGTTCAGATGAAAGACAGAAAACAGAGAGTATATCGATCTTAGATCTTAAAGACCTCCTTGGCGGAACCACCTGGCAGCTCCTCTGCACTGCTGGGATGTCTGTGTGATCCGTTGACCAGGAATGCTGTAACAAATAAAGGGGTTGCTATTTAGCCACCAGCAATCAGCGTTTTTCTGACCACGGTTGGCGCAAAACCTGGAAATTCAATGCCAGGCCATGTCCAGACACCAGCATTGAGTTTCCAGGTTTCCAGAGCCGGCTAACATGCAGCCGGTTAAATATAATATTCTATACTTGACCAGCTATGGGTGATCACATACAGATAAGGCTGACTTTTATGGGGTCCTATTTATTTTAGATATTTATATGCTGCCTATCTAAGTGGCTTACCATTAGGTACGGAACCATTTTCCCTATCTGTCCTGGTGGGCTCATAATCTATCTAAAGTACCTGGGGGTAATGGAAGATTCAGTAACTTGCCCAGGGTCACAAGCAGCAGGGTGGATTTGAACCCAGAACCTCAGGGTGCTGAGGCTGAAGCTCTAACCACTAGACCACTCCTTCTGGTTAAATTCTAAATATCAGCGGAGCTTACCTAAGATGGCGGCGTGAGCTCAGCAGGGAGACGCTGACACGTATCCTTTTGGGGAATTTTTCTCCTTTGCCCGATGGTGAAGAGGAAATCAAAGGTCCGGGTGTTCCCGGACGAATCAACTATTGCACAGACCGGGCCGATGGATTCCTTCGTCGAGCTCCCGAACCGTACATCCGGAGGATCAAACCTCAGCTGAAGAGGGCGCGCAAGTGAGGCGCGCGAGTTCTTCTTTGAGGGAGCCACTCTTTCCCCAGACGAGCGAAGCCCCCCGACTCGTCCTGTTGCATCGGAGGAGCTTGTGTTGGCTGAACCGATCCAGGACGTTCACCTGCTGGCCCAACAGGACAGACTCTCTGCCCATGTACGGAAGCAGGAGGAGTCTTCTTTAACACCACTGCAGCCGGAGGGAAGTATGGAACAAGCTCAGGAAACCTCAGTGATCTCTACAGTGGCAAAAGGTATTGTTTTTCTCACTACAGGGTCCAGAACTGAGATTGCCCCTCTGACTAGACCTAAGGTCTTTAATATGGAATCATTGTGGGAGGCGATATCCAGTCTACGAATTTCTTTGGGCGATCAAATTGAACAACTTTCATCAAGGTGTACCATGGTGCTTTCTGAAAATTCAGAACTTAAGACTAAAGTATTAAGTTTGGGAAATAAAATGGATGATGTGGATACCAGGATAAAGTCTTTGGAGGCCCAGGCATTGACTTGGATTAAAGATAGTGCAAGTTTGGACTTTAAACAAGAAATGGTTGAAAATTCCATTAGGAGATGTAATCTCCGAATCATTAATTTTCCTAAAATATTTCCGATGACTGCTTTAACAATGTTTAAAAGATATTTGAATGAAGTTCTTAAAGTACCAGAGACCTCATACCCACCTATCTCCAAAATATATTATTTACCTAGACGAATTAAAGCTCAAAGCCTAAACCAGCAGAATTTATCTGCTGATAGTTTGGACTTATCTAATTTCTTGGTATAATTTGCTATAGATTCAGATAGGGATTGGATGCTTAAGTTGTTTTTTCAAATATAAGGATGTTCCCTTTTTGACTAACGTTATAAGAATGTATCCAGATGGGTCTCATCCCACTCAAAGGCGAAGGAAACAATTCTTGATTTTGAGGCTGAAGGTCGTTCAGTTGGGAGCAACCTTTGTTTTGAGATATCCCTGTAAGTGTGTCATGCTTTATAAAGGGAATAGATATGTATTTTATGAGCTGCAGCAATTATCTAAATTTATTTCCTCTAAAGTACAAATTGTAGAAGCTTCCTGAGTTATTCCATTAAGTCAGCTCGAAAGAAAGAAAGGTTTAGGATCTGTATCGCCACATCTTTAGTTTTCCTTTAATATTTATTGCTTCATTTTATTTCAGCTCAATTTCAGCTCCTTCTTCATATGTTTGGTGAACTAACTACAATCTGTATAATTTCTCATTTTTCCTGTAATTTGAAATATTTCATAGTGATATTCTTTTGATATATAGACTGTTATTGCTTTTTGACTTTTTTCTTTTTCAATTGTCAATTGTTAAAACTGAATAAAGAATTAAATAAATAAAAAATATTCTAAATATCAGCACTCAACCTGCTGAGTGCTGACTCTGCCTTCAGAATGGCCCCAAAATAGCCAGTTTTGACTTCAGCACTAATTGGTTATTTTCAGTGGTGCTAACCAGTTAAGTGCTGCTGAAAATGACTATTTAGCTCCGAACAGGTGATTAAACTGACCAGGAGCTGTTTGTGGCTCCAATTTTTTTTCCCCTTCTTGTACATGCACAAATTCTGATTGGGTGCTATTGCCAGCACCCCAGGGCAAGGCATAATTGTCCTAGGATTTAGTTATTTCATTTTAAAACATCTTCATACACGTTTAGGATCACCAGATTTTTTGTTTAATAAATGAGGATACGTGGGCCCCGCCCTGTTCTGCCCCCTGGCCCTGCCCTATTCTACCCACAGCCCCGCCCCCATTCTGCCCTCCAATCCAGGCCCCACACAAACCTCATCTCTTCAGGGCCGCATCTGGAGGGTCTCTTCGCAAGCGTGGATGTGATGTGATGACATCACACGCATGTGCACATGCCTGCAGTATCATCGATCTACACATGCGCAGAGGCCCTTCAGGTGCGGCCCTAAAGAGAAGAGGTCTTCAAAACCTGGATAAACTGCTGGGTGTTGAAAACCCGTCCAGACACTCGGCAGTCTCCTAAAAAGAGGACATGTCCGGTTAAATCTGGGCATCTGTTAACCCTATACATGTTAGAGACGATCCACAGATCTCACGCATTTTGTGACCCTCCATAGCTATTTGCCTTGCTTGGAGTTTGCAGCCTCAAGTGAGGGAGATTGTTGGAAGCTGTACCCTGTCTTGAATCTGACCAGAGATTGCAGAGTGAACTGTTCCTGTGCCTGAATGTTTCCTGCGTTACAATAAAGGTATACAATATCTAATTCCTGTGTGCGTGTGTGTGCTTCTCTGTAGCCCATTTATACATAAATCACTAAACCAAAATCCAAATTGTTTGTAATAAATGCAGCTGGATGTCAGTCACAAAGATACGGAGAAAAAAGGCCTCAGTTACTGAAAGCACATTAAGGCTTTAATTTCTCAAAGAAAAAGTCACCGGCATAGGTCAAAAACCCCTCCATAAAGACAACACCAAATTTCATCTATACTTTACGCAATAAAGAAAAAGTCATTTAAAGAGTAGATTCAAAGATGACTTACGTAACTTTTGAAGTAATAGTAACTTGCGTGACTGAAGTCATCTAACTTGTGCCGTAATTTGAAACTGGAGGCATCATCAGGCAAGTCTAGGAAATTCTCAAAGTAATGCGAAGATGAAGGTGAGGTTATTCAAACCTTGATAAATCCCAAACTTCACCTCACTCAATGTGAAAAAAATAATAATGAAACTCAGTCTTCAAATTGAGGTATATCACAACATTCACATCCAATCCGATATGTTGTAAGTCATAAACACTTGCTATATTCCGTCACCTTCCATTCATCTCAGAATTAAGACAAGCAAAAGACATGATGATGATTCATTCTTTAATTATTCTTTAATAGCGCAGAGTTACTACGTAGCATGCCCCGACGGGACCCGTTTCGCTCATATAGAGCTTTGTCAAGGGTTCACAGTAGGCGCTTTCTCTTTAGCGTCCTCGTATTTCTGGAGCTGGATCTGCCATTGGATGTGAATGTTGTGATATACCTCAATTTGAAGATTGAGTTTCTTTATTATTTTTTTTCACATTGAGTGAGGTGAAGTTTGGGATTTATTTAAAGTCTAGGAAATTCCCAAGGGCCCCTGTTTTGCATAAATTTGTATAGCCTTGGCCAGCTCATTGGGATCAGGACACCTGCAACCGGTGTCAGGTCAAAAGCGCGCCGGGACAAAGGCGTGCCCAGACAATTGAGCGTGCCGCCGCGCCGCTCTAAATTACTGTTTTTTAGGGCTCCGATGGGGGGGCGTGGGGGGGAACCCCCCCACTTTACTTAATAGACATCGCGCGGCGTTGTGGGGGGTTGTAACCCCCCACATTTTACTGAAAACTTCACTTTTTCCCTGTTTTTAGGGAAAAAGTTCAGTTTACAGTAAAATGTGGAGGGTTACAACCCCCCAAACCCCCCATAACGCCGGCGCGATGTCTATTAAGTAAACTGGGGGGGTTCCCCAACAAAACCCCCCGTCGGAGCCCCTAAAAACTGTAATTTAGAGCGGCGCGGCAGCGCGCGCTGCGCTCAATTGTCGGCGCGCGCTTTTGTCTTTCGCGCCATTGTCTATGAACCCCTGCAACCAGAGCTCACAAAAAGATATTTCTAGGTGGGCTAGTCTCTCAGTTTATATCACGAGCTGGGCGCAGGTCAGGGCCAGATAAATCCGGTAAGCCTGACGATTACAATCCTGGGGTCTCAGTCACAACTCTTAGCCCTCTGACTAGTTTCTCATGAAAGGAAACAGCTGAGTCCAAAGTGCAATTGATAAGAGGAACTCTTTTTGTTGTTAAACTTGATTGAAGAGTCAATGCATAAACTATGTCTTGATCTCTCAATACCCTGAATGATAGTCAAGTGGTTTAGGTCTTTGGGCTTGAAACCTAAATATTACCAAGCCTGGACTCCGTGGTCCTTGAACAGGTCTTTTTTTTAAATATCAATTTAGAACATGTGTGAATACATCACAATTTGTAGATCTTACAGCAGTGCTTCCTCAGAGTCCATACACTCAACTGGCACCTCCTATACTGCATATAGGGAAAGCCAGGAATGTTTTGCAGAGGTAATATATACTTTAGCTTCTCTCACAAGCTGAATTCCTACTAACAGACTCATTAGGAGGCCAGCAAACCTAAGTAGAAATAGATTGGTGAGACAAACTCCCTCAACAGCAGCGGTCTCAAACTCAAACCCTTTCCAGGGCCACATGTTGGATTTGTAGGTACTTGTGAGAAGCTACTGCTTAGCTCCTCTATGGGTTCCCTCTAAGGGAAATGACCAGACCAATGCTCAGTGTGTAGCCAAAATGAATCACTCGGTTTATTAGAAAAGAAAATCAGGAATAAAATAGTCAGTATTATATGTATAAAAAAGTAAATTAGCATATCAGAGCAATAAGTATGGCTAAACAATGGAGAGAGATACAAACTGATTGCCAGCAGTTCTGTATGTATGCTAAAGTCTCTCTGACAACATATTTCATAAAATCTGGGATATATATACAAGTTTCAAAGTTCTGCAAGACCCTCCCCTGGCTCTGTCCATGTACAATCCCTATAGGAGAAATCATGCTGTCCAAGGTAAGTACCCACATTGCAAACAGTTCTTTGGGAGTCACACCGACTCGGGTAGGATACGCCTCACAGGGACTTAGCAAACACAAGATATGGAGGGCCATGTATGTCAATGCACACAGTTTAGGTAACAAAATTCTAGAATTGGAGGCTGAAATAAGGAATGCCGACCTAGATGTGGTGGCAATATCTGAAACTTGGTTCACAGACTCACATGGGTGGGATATGGCTATACCGGGCTACAATCTACTTCGTCAGGATAGAGAGGGCAGGTTAGGAGGGGACTCTGGGAGTTTGAGTCCACAAAACACACACTGTTTACACATCTTAGAACAATCTATATACTTGTTTTATATAAGAAACTGCACACATGAAAGGGGGGCAGAACAAATTATCTATAACTCGATTCAAGTGTGTACATTGAAACTGTCCCAGACAACAGTCAATAATATAGTCAGTTTAGAAATCTTTCTATTATGTTCCTCCACGCTCTTCTTGCAATTCCTTCACTCATGCGGTGAGCCACTCCTGGGTCCCACCCTCAGCCCGGGGCCATGGTATCTTCCCCGTTAACCTGAATCCACTCATGGTTCTCTTTCTCAGATGGGATCTCCATATGTACTCAATCTACTGTATGTCCTCTCCTGGTGACCCCTTGGAAAAGTAAAGTCTTTTTCTTCTCTTTTGGCAAATCTCACTTGGTTCCCTTATTCTCCTCTCTGTCTGCTCTTCTGCAAATCTTTTAGACTCTCTCCCCTCAAGCAGTCAGTACTTCAGGAGTCTCCCTTAGTACTAGGGCTCTGGCGAGAGAATCAAAATAACCAGAAAGCCTGATCTCTTCCTCACTCCCAGGGTTCTGGCAGAAGAACAGGTCAACCAAGAGCCTAGAATTTATTCCTTTCTCCCTTCTTATACTATTTCCCTTCCCACCCAGGAAGGAGCCTCCAAATCCACCCACAGTGTTTTACTATCCACAAACACACACACTATTAATAATATTAAATATTGAACTAAGGCCAGTACTGGGCAGACTTGCATGGTCTGTGTCTGTATATGGCCGTTTTGGGAGAGGATGGGCTGGAGAGGGCTTCAATGGCTGGGAGGGTGTAGATGGGCTGGAGTAGGTTTTAACGGAGATTTCGGAAGTTGGAACCCAAGCACAGTACCAGGTAGAGCTTTGGATTCTTGCCCAGAAATAGATAAGAAGAAAAAAATTTAAATTGAATCATGTTGGACAGACAGGATGGACCATTCGGGTCTTTATGTGCCGTCATCTACTATGTTACTATGTCACTAAGGCCCCTATTCTATAAACCCTGCCTTAAGATAGTTGATGGTAAGTGCTCTACCAGCAAAGGTGTAGTAAGGGGGGGCGGGGGTTTCCACCCTGGGCGCCGTCTTCCTCGGGGCACTGGCACTCCTCCTGCTCTCCACCCCCTCCTATTCCTCCCCCGTCACACATGTGCCACTTCCCTCCCCCCCCCCACCCCCCGTATCTTTTTAACTTTGGCACGAGCAGCCACAAACTTGCTGCTCACGTCAGCTTCGGCGATCTCTCTGACGTCACTTCCGAAACTCGAGCCTAAGGAAGTGACATCAGAGAGAGCACTGGAGCCAACGCGTGCATCAAGTTTGTGGCTGCGGGAGAGGAGCGCCACTACCCCAGGCGCTGCTCACCCCCGCTACATCACTACCTACCGGCACCTAACTTAAGCAGCAAAGCTGTTTAAAAAACAGAACCTGGTTCGCATTTACGGGGGCACCTTAGAATGTCTAAGTCAAAGTAGGCGTGGCTAACACCAGAGATGACTTTTGGCATCCTTTTGTGCCTCCGCAAACGCAATTCACTTCAAACATAGGCTGGAAATGTAGTAGGGTTACCAGACGTTTGGGAAAACCCGGACATGTCCTCTTTTTAGTGGACTGTCCAGGTGCCTGGACGGACTTTCTAAAACCTGGCAGTTTGACCGGGTTTTGGAAAGCCCTGACAAGCTCCGGCCGCAGCTGGAGGGCCTCTGAGCAAGCACGAATGACACCACACATCCGTGCGTCTTGTAAGTAATCTTTGAATCCACTGTACGTAATAGAGACAAGATTCATTTACAAAGTACAGATGGAATTTGGTATAATCTTTACAGTATATATCAAGTTTTGGTTTGTTTGTTTTTTATTTATGTTGGTGACTTTTTCTCTGAGGAATTAAATCCTTAAAATGCTTTCTGTTGCCGAGGCCTTTTTTTTCTCCACGTTTTCTATGACTTGACATCCAGCCACATTTATTAGAAGCAGATTGGGGTTTGGTTTTGTGATTTATTGTTTACCCTTCTGTGTCCTGTTTTCTGATTGTACACCTATTTACACCTGTCATACGAAAATGATAAAGAGCCAAAGTAATCCTGCCAGCATCTTCTAGTAGCTTACATCACCACTGAGTTTATGAAATGCTTTGCGACCATCAGACCATGGTAAAGAAGACTGGAGAATGATATGCATTCCAAGGTTATTTCTTCACCTGTTCATTGTCTGACCGATGCTTTTTGCCACAGTTGGAAAGAAGCAGGGGACTCCTAAGGCAGGCACTTCTGTGCCAAAATTCAGATCTGTGTTGGTTCTTATTTTAATAAAACCTTTGTGCTGGAATTTGTTTCGTCGGCTCTACTCTTCTGTTTTTCTGAGGTTGCCATACGTAGAGGATTGTCTTTTTCTTTTTTTTTTTTGGCCTACAATAGTTTTCAATGGCCATCATTAATTCAAAAAACAGAAAATCTGCCATTTTACAGCTGGAGGGAAATGCGGGGTCGAGTGAGGGTATTTTTTTAGGTGTAACTGCGGCATGTTTTGAAGACATCAGGAACTGTTTCAGTGAAGAGTGAAAGGTTGGTGATGTTGGTGAGCCTTGCAAACACAGCTCCTGAAGACGCCAGGTGGCGAAACACAGTCTTGTGTGGAGCTGAATGCATAGGACCATC
Source organism: Geotrypetes seraphini (assembly GCF_902459505.1). NCBI lineage: Eukaryota > Metazoa > Chordata > Amphibia > Gymnophiona > Dermophiidae > Geotrypetes > Geotrypetes seraphini. The sequence continues at coordinate 376,622,233 of NC_047086.1, forward strand.
CTTAGGACAGAGAGGCCTGCTGATTGTGTTTAAGAAACTGATTTTCAGGTGCTAGACTGTTGGGCAACTCTGGTTGAAGCCTCTCTGACTAGATGATCATGGACTAATGAACTCAGGAACTAACCAAGATCCAGTTTTGGATAAAAGTAATCACAATGGCTGTATATGTGTGTGAAAGTTGGGAAGTGAGTGAGTGATGGGGATTATTAGATTCACTGACTAAATTATTCTGATATTTATTAATAAATTAAGTATTCGTAAGTTGTAAAAGTACTGTAATGAACTGAACTGTGGGAGATAAGATTAAAATTGAATTGAGTCAGATAATACTTTTCTGCTTTGTTCGACAAGTTTATCACATAATTAGATCTTTTTAACATTGTAACTACTTTACTAACTTTTAGGACTCCTTTTACAAAGGTGCGCCAGGGTTTTTAGCGCACGCACAAATTTACCGTGGGCTATAGCGTGCGGTAGCTGAAAATCTACCACCTCCTGAAAAGGAGGTGGTAGTAGCTAGCACGCTCAGGAATTTAACGCGCGCTATTGCGTGCATTAAGGCCCTAGCGCACCTTTGTAAAATTAATTCTGGTTTTATCCTATGATATGTACGTACTTCACCGATTGTTCAGTTTCTTATGGTGTAAACCATCTAGAACTCTTGGGTAATGGCGGTATAAAAGAATAAATTTATTATTATTATTATATTATGTTTGTATTCAATATTTAATAGCTGATTTTAAGAATTTGAATTATCCATTAGGCAGCTATTTAACTAACTGGAAAAAAAACCCAAGCTTAGGCTTTAGTTTATGCATATTTATTGTGGATATCCTGAAAACCTGACCTGCCTGTGGCTCTTGAGGACTGGAATTGCTATATACCATGCTATATACCAGGGGTAGGGAACTCCGGTCCTCGAGAGCCGTATTCCAGTCGGGTTTTTTGGATTTCCCCAATGAATATGCATGAGATCTATTTGCATGCACTGCTTTCAATGCATATTCATTGGGGAAATCCTGAAAAGCCGACTGGAATACAGCTCTCGATGACCGGAGTTCCCTACCCCTGCTATATTCCATGAGAGCCAGTAACCTGCCGTACTGAGATACACAGGTTGTGACTCTAGTGGAATATCACTTTTACCATACCTTGATAAATTCTCCCCAGTTGTAAATTTCTGACCTGCAATCAAGGTTCAGCAATTGCATTTATTAACTGATGAAGGAGACCGAGAGATTTAATAAAGAGGGAAGGGAACAGGAAGAAAGAAAATGGTGGGTAGAGTCCTCAGGATTCAGATCTTTTAGACCAAGTAATTGTGGTAGTAAGGGCTGCCATATTTGGACATCTAATTTAAAGACAAAGCAGCTCTTTTCTGAGCAAATGGGATGGAATAATTGGTTCTGTACTGGCATCTTGTATATTTTTCTCTCTCTCTATTATTAATTCTACCTCAAATAGAAAAGCAATCTCCATGTTACCTTAATAAGATTAGAATGATTTCTTAATGCAAATGACTGAAAAAGAAGTCTGATAACCAAGCTGTACAGATATCACTTCACAACAGTTTTAAACAGGCAGTGGCTGCAAACTCCAAAAGATGTGGCAGAAAAGCAAAACCCTTGGATTGCAAGTAACCTGTTTTGCAAGTGTTTTGCAAGGCAAGCAAAAGATTTGATTAAATTTTAACTTGATATACAAGCAAAGTCTTGCAACACGAGTACATACAGTATACACACGTCAATGGTTCTTCTCTCTCTGACACTGCAGGAGTGTAGTTAGTGACTGTTCTAAACGAGCAAAGTCTTGCAATATGAGTACATACAGTATACACGCATCACATCATCACAACTGAGCCGATGGTTCTTCTCTCTCTCTCTGACGCTCCGGAAGTGTAGTAACTGTTCTAAATGAGCAAGGTCTTACAATACAAGTATGTTCGACCACCGGACCAAAAGACCCATCATACTTCAATGACGCACAAACCTACAAAGCTATTTTACCTTATGTTAGGCTATGTCCATACGGAAAAATGATGTAATTTAAACCACCATAGGCTATGGCTTTTTGGAAAATGGTGCAATTTTAAAACACCCTTTGTCCACTAAGGGCTCCTTTTATCAATCCGCGCTAGTGGAGTTAACGCGCGTGACTTTTCATCACGCACTAACCCCCGCACTGGCCTAAAAACTACCACCTGCTCAAGAGGAGGCGGTAGCGGCTAGCGCGGCTGGTGGTTTAACGCACGTTAAAACCGCTAGCACGGCTTGATAAAAGAAGCCCTAAGTCTGTAAAAGCTGAAATTTATACCTCTATGTCTATACCTCAAAGTCTGTCCTGCTTTTACTGTGAATGTACTCTTGTAACCTGTTCTGGGCTCAATAAATGAATACAAATAAAAAAATATAATATTAAGTATAATAAAATATTAAATATAATAAATTAAATATATTAATAAATGAATAAATATAATAAATTAAATATAATAAATATAATATTAAATATAATAAAAATATTAAAGTTTTTGGGTTGTGGAACGAATCGTCTGAGTTTCCATTATTTCCTATGGGGAAATTCGCTTTGATATACAAGTGTTTTTTAGAGAATGACACGGTGACAAAATTCATCACTGTTCCCATCCCTGCGGATAACCGCGGGAAACCATCTTCATGTCATTCTTTAAGGAGAGAGGAAAGAATCAGAGTATAATTGGGCACAACCACTGACCCGCAAGCTTTGCTTTGAAGAATGCTGGTGTAGAAGGACCAAGGTTGAAATAGACACTAGAAAATGACAGGTTTTATGTATTTTTTGAAGAGTAGGGTTTTAGTATCTTTAGTCTTTAGTCTGTGGTCGATGACAACAGAATGGTGATTTGTCTGTCCAGTTTAGCTGCTTTGGTGGCTATTAGGTTGTCATATAATTTTCCTCGTTTAACATTTTTGGTTGGAGGGTGTGTGAATAGTGAGTGGGTTCTTCTGTGCCTGGTTGAGGTAGATTGGGTTAGTCGGTTATTCCAGTAGGTTGGGCTTTCTCCATTAATAGCTTTAAATAATAGGCAGTAGAATTTGAAGTGTATTCTTGCTTGTATTGGGAGCCAGTGTGGTCTATCATGCACAAACTATGTGCCCTGCCTACCCTTTGCATAAACTCATATTTAAGTGCCATATTATAGAATAGTGAATAGCCAGAATCTTGGAATTTACAGGTGTATCTATATAAAGAGAAAGATTCTAGGCATTAACAACTATACCTAGCTATGGACTCAATATGGCTTCTCAATGCAATGGCATGTATGAGGGGATGCTGAAAAGTTCTCAACTCAACCAACCAACTTCCTAAATTCTGAGCTTGATTTTGTCACTATAGCTGAAAAGAGTGTTATTTCATTAAGTGCCAATGTGCAGAGATTTTGACATTACTTCAGATCATTGATTGAACTATATCCAGTCATTCTCTTCTTGGTAGGGCTGAGAACGTTTCAACCCCCACCTCTACCCCTACATAGGTGGATGTACACTGGTGAACGTTTGGGGGGGAGAGGGAGAGAGAGAAAGAGAGCATGACATTTTGCTTGTTAATGAACTATGAATTCCTTTGTCCTGTAAGTTTTACTGTGAATGTCAATTGTAGCCCGTTCTGAGCCCCCGGGATAAAAATCTAAATAAATAAATAAATGGCTGTTCAGAGATTACATTCACTTGCTCTCTAAGGTACTAGCTTGAAACACAATGCTTATAAGTCTATAGAAGATGGTACACCCATTATTGAGGTAACTTTATGTTGTCTACCTGGGGAATCTAATTTCCTTTGTAGATTGTGGGGTTATTGTTTTCTTGTAAAGAATTCTACCATGCATCATGCAGTACGTAAAGTAATTCACCATGCAGGCCAACAGCAACAACAAAAAAATTATTGGTGCTTTGGGGTTTTTTGATCTGTTCCTGGGGGTATTTGGGGTGCTGATTCAGAAAATTGCATTAGATAGACCTCATCAGCTCTAGTTTCTTAGATACGGCAACAAGTATGGTTCTACTCCAATCGGTCAATCCACCAAGATGAAAGAAGAGTACAAGGCCATCTCTTTAGTCTCGGAAAAGATAAATTACCAAGAACATCAATGTGTGATTTGTGTAGACTTGAAAATGTTCAATTTTCTTCTTGGTCAACAAAGTGGCTACACAAAGTATCCTTGCTTTTTAAGCCTTTGGGATAGTAGAGCCAAACATGAACATTGGGCAAAAAAGATTGGCTTCCGAGGGAATATATGGTGGTTGGAAGATAAAATGTAATCAATAAACCTTTGGTAGCATGTGATAGAATCATACTGCCACCACTACATATAAAACTAGACCTGATGAAACAGTTTGTAAAAGCTTTGAATAAAGACAGCTCGTACATTACCATGGAAAACCTGAAAGTAGGAATTTTTGATGGTCCACAGATCAGACAACTTATACATGACCCACATTTCATAGCATCAATGAATGAAATCGAATCATGTGCCTGGTCTTCATTTGTTCTTGTGAAAAACTTTCTTGGCAACAAGAAGACAGACAGTAGAGGATATGCTCTTTCATTTCAGCAGGCTTGGTTGTAACATGAGTGTTAAAGTCCATTATCTGCACAGTCACTTAGATCGCTTTCCAGAGAATCTTGCTGACTTAAGCGAAGAGCAAGGTGAAAGATTTCACCAAGACATAAAAACAATGGAAGCCAGACACCAAGGAAGATAGGATGCACTTATGATGGTAGACTAGTGTTGGAATCTTATGCGGGATTGTCCTGGCAGATCCCACTCTTGGGAGTCTTACAAAAGTAGCTTTTTGTGTGTCGAATGACTGGAAAGTTTGTATCATAAACTTGTGCTTTTGGTATGAAATAAGTAGATTTTCATGTTGGACACTTTTCTCTTAATTTTTAATGTTTCCTTCATGCTTAAAAGATATTAATTTAAACACTACATTAAAATATCCTGATTTTTTTTAATGGGCGAGCTGAGTGAAGAATGGTATATGGCACATGTTCTGTATCTCAAAACCTAGAATTGATAGGAGAAAACTGGTGCCATTTTTGGAATCAGCAGGCCAAATATACCCAGAAACAGGTCTTACATTTCAGGCATCAAAATGAGTGTTGGCCAGCTTTATACCTTGATGTTCATATGCCTGCCATTATCAACAATATGATTAAATATTTGTATTTGCACGATGTCATGAAAATTTCTGTAATCCACTGCTGATCTTGAAACAGTGAAACAAATTTGGTGTTAGCAGCCGAAGACTGAATTCTAGAAATACATTAGAATATGTATCAGCTGTTGAAGGTGACTGTCTTGTTGCAAATTAGTGCTTGCAGTTCTTCTCTGCCTCTACTCCTAATTTCTCCTTTGAATTTTCTACTTGCTCTAAATTGAGAGTTATTGTTTCTCTGATGTGGAATGTCAGGGATATAGCTTGAATTTGTGTGGCAGCATTTAATCTCATCGCCAGCAATAAGGGAACTAGTTTGGATTTATTTTAAATGGTTCCTTTCAGATATTTTTTAGGTGTGACTGAATCATTCAGAATGCGATTCACAACACACCTGTGTTCCCATGAAACAGCTCCCTGAAATCTGAACCCTGATTTTGTTTGAATGAGAACAAGAGTGGTGTGCGGTTTGTAAACCTATCAGAAAATCAGAGGAAGGGCACCTTACTTAACCTACATCTAAACTGAAAGCCGTGTCCACTTCAAATTTGGGAGCAGTGGCTATATTCAATAAGTCAATCGCAAATATTAAAGAAACGGGCCTCAAAATCCACAGGAAACTTTGACTCCAACAGTGAGATGGCAGTCCTTAACAGGTAATAGTTATTCTCATTGGCCCCACTGCGGGGAAAAAAAACAAAACAGAAAAGAAAAATCTCCTAAATAGAAGAAAATGTTCTCAGGTTAAAAAACTGCATATAATCACAAATAGGATTCAGCCCACTGACCACAAATTAAGAAAAGTTAAAGACCTCACGAATAAAGAACAAATTTTTTAATTGGCACTTAGCTTTAATCGTAACGGCATTCTAATTTCTTCTATATGCATCAAGCGACGATTGTAATCCAAGCAGATGGCCCTTCAAGTCAATCCATAATTCTCATCTATAATTCTCTTCTCACCTGCAATTCTCAACAAGAAGCTTTGGCCAGAGGGCTTGTTTCGCAAGTGTTGGGTCAGGAGAAAAGGTCAGAAAACTTTAAAGGATCCTCAGGTAATGGGGACAGGGTGCAGATCCTGGCAAGAAGTGTGGGGCTGAGTGCAGAGTCTGGCAGGGAGAATTTGGTTTAGAATGTTTTTTTCTTGTTTTCCTATTCTAAATCTAGGGTGCGTCTTATGGTCAGGTGCGTCTTATGGAGTGAAAAATACTGTAGGTTGCAATTGATTCAGAACATAGGTGAATATTCAAAGCTAAGAAATATGTTTGGATGACTCCATTTTTAAATCGATTGCATTGGTTGACAGTTGAGAATACATTTTAAAGCTGTTACATTAATATATAAATGTTATAAACATAACCATAAAATCCCATTTGTATACCGCAAAACCTTGCAGTTCTATGCGGCTTAACAAATAAAGAGGACTGAACAATCACATGAAGTACAATCAATTTTCCAAAAGCTTTGCAAACAGATTACCTTTTCAATAACTTCCTAAAATGTAAATAAGAGGTAGCGCTAACTAGTAATTGACACAATTTACTGCCCCAATAAGCAGCCTGAAAAGAAACTAAGGGCTCCTTTTACGAAGGTACACTAGCGGTTTTAGCGCACGCACCGGATTAGTGTGCACTATAGTGCGCGCTATCTGAAAAACTACCGCCTGCTCAAGAGGAGGTGGTAGTGGCTAACGCGCACGGCATTTTAGCGCGCGCTATTCTATGTGTTAAGACCCTAATACGCCTTCGTAAAAGGAGCCCTAAATTTTGAAGAACTCTTTTATATACCGTATACAACCTCTTACTGTTGGAAAGGCAAACAATGCAGAGGTGCACAATGAACGACTAAAATTAACAATTATAGGGGTCCTTTTATTAAGGTGTGCTAACAGATTTAGCGCATGCTAAATGCGAAGACACCCATAGAATATAATAGATGCCTTAGCATGTGAGACCTTATATCAGTGGTTCCCAAACCTGTCCTGGGGGACCCCCAGCCAGTCAGGTTTTCAAGATATCCCTAATGAATATGCATTTGAGAGATTTGCATACCTGTCACTTCCATTATATGCAAATCTCTCTCATGCATATTCATTAGGGATATTTTGAAAACCTGACTGGCTGGGGGGTCCCCCAGGACAGGTTTGGGAACCACTGCCTTATAACATATCACATGCAAAATGCGAAAGCAAATTGTGTGTCACAAAAACTAATACCAGCTAAAGAACAAACATAGTATAATGCATGATATCTGAATGAGTAATGAAGAAAAAAGACCTCAAATCTCCCAGTGTTATCAATGATACACATACGGGGCAAAAGATACTATCGTTGGATTTGTATGTGTACAAGAAATATCTGAAAATAAGACCTACCCCGAAAATAAGCCCTAGCATGATTTTCGGGGTAAGTCCTAATATAAGCCCTACCCCCAAAATAAGCCCTAGTTGGATTGACCCCTGAAACCCCTCTTGAATGTCTCCGAAACTCCCTGATTCACCGACAGCAGCACTTTCTCCCCTTCCCCTGTGTGCTACATCTTTCCTCCACTCTCACCCATCGCCTTGTGCAGCGTCTTTCCATCTCTTCTTCCCATCCCCCGCACAGCAGAACCCCGACGACCCTCCCACTACAAACACCCTCCCACTGCAAGGCCGACATACCTTCATTCCAAACAGCGGTGCCGCTGCAGTGGCAGCACTAAACAGTCTGCTTTGCAGCATTCCCTGCCTGATGTCATCAGTGATGCGGCACAGGGAAGGCCCAGGCGAGGAAGGCCGTGAAGCAGCCTGTTCAGTGCTGCTGCCACCGCCGCTGTTTGGAATGGAGGTATGTCGGCCTCACAGTGGGAGGTTCGGCGGGGTTCTGTTGCACGTGGGATGGGAGCGAGAGATGGAAAGATGCTGCGCAGGGGGATGGGTGAGAGATGATCATTGTACACACAAAAAAATCATAAGACATCCCCGAAAATAAGCCCTAGTATGTTTTTTGGACCCAAAATTAATATATGACAGTGTCTTATTTTGGGGGAAACATGGGAACATAGTATCAGGTAGGTGAAAGTGGCAGAAAATGCACAGAGCTGTGGATCTGATTATGCAGTTTTTAAAAGGCATATGGCACGATTTTTTTTGAGGAAAGAACAGTGTTCCTTTCAAAAAGTGGCCTTTATCAAGATGAGGAATAGTCAGTGCTTTTTTTTTGCTTTTTTTTTTAATCATAAAGAGCTGAAGATTTATTTCACATGTCCCTCTCAGACATGTGAGAAAGTAAAACAGCATGGGTCATTTCATTTAGGTTTTCTTGGTTTTTTTGCCATGAGGCAAGAAGAAAATAAGTGTTAAAATCGCTCTTATGGACCAATAATGGAAGCTACACGAATGCGCTAAGTGATCTTTCAGAGATAGTCTAGCCTGGCAGGATGAGGTTAGAAGGTCCTGAGAGGCAAACAAAATCTGTTTTCCATTGGTGAATGTCCGCCACCCCTTGTGTACTGGTTTATAGACAAGCCAGAAGGCATTCGTGTAGCATCCAAGCTGTCTTTTCCTTATTTATTTATTTAGGAGCTCCAGCAAATATCCTTATGAACGTCGTGAATATCCTTGAGCATCTATCAAGCTGGGTACCAAAAACCCCAAGCTGAGGATGAGGAGACAAGATGGCGATTTGAGCAGACGTTGGTTTGAGAGCTCCTCTTCCCACGGCAATTTTTTTCGGGTTATATTGCTCAAACATCTTTCTTCGATGCCTAAAAGAAGGGGAAAACAGAGAGGTTTTCCTCCACCTTTATCTGGCTCTTCAACCCCACGACAGACTGCCATAACATCATATGCAGTCCCAACCTACTTACCGGGCGTATCTGCTGCTGTGATTGGGGTGGATCACAGCTTGGACGGCGAACTTTCGCTGAGCCCACGAGGACCGCACACGCCCCCAATGCCCGGCGAAACTTCGGGAGAGCAGTCGCAGTTGGAGGACATGCCGACCACATCGAGCATGACGCATACTGCACCCGAGGCTGACCCGGATGTGATTACAGCGCTGCCGATTCTGGCACAGGAATCGTTGCAACACGGGAGCGTTAATCCTGAAGGAACCAGCGGTGGGGAGGGTGAGGGAGCCCGGAGTTTGATCTCTGGAGACTTAGCCTATGGGAACCTGGCAGTTATCTCCCCCCTCAAGCCGCTGGAGAAACCACAGGCAGTGACCCTTGACTCTATATGGTCTGCAATTGAAAACCTGCACTCGGTTTGTACAAACTTTATTTCTGTTACTTTAAATACCTCTTCCAGGATAACCCTTTTGGAGACATCAGTTCAACAGCAGAAGATTGACTTCTCTAAACTAGAAAAACTAACAACTGAGAATAAAAATTTGCAGACCAAACAAATGACTGATAGAATGATGTTTCTGAGGAAGATAGAAAATTTGGAAATTCAGCAAAAAAATCTGAATCTTAGGATTCTTAATTTTCCTATAGCAAAATTTATGTCCTCCCAGGAACTCTTCAAGAACTTTATGACCACAGTTTTAAAAGTATCAGAATTGAATCTTCCACCTATACAGAAAATTTATTATTTAAAGAATGCTCAAAAAGAAAAAGTATTAGAAGGTGGAACTGAGCAATTAGATGTATCAGCAATATTGCAATCCTCTGAAATTGAATTGCTGGGTCGGGCAACATTACTAGTTTCCCTTGTATTCTTACAAGATAAAGAAATGCTGTTGAAATTATACTTTAAGTTGAAACAAGTCACCTTTTTAGGTGAAAGGGTATATATATTTCCTGACGTCTCGAAATGGACACAATCCAGGAGGAAAGAATTTTTGCAATATCGTCCTAAAGTTATTTCATTGGGGGCAATTTTTCAGTTAAGATTTCCTTGTAAATGTTTTATTACCTATCAAGGGAATAAATATATATTTTTTGAGCCTGCCCAATTAGGTTTTTTCTTAGAGAGTAAAGGGACTCCATTGCAGCCAGAATGAATCAAGTGATTTAGAGCGGAATTTAGTTTAATAGTAGGTTAATATCTAAGTACTGCTATTTCCTTTATGTTTTTGGTATATCCCTTTTCCCCAGGGGGTTTTTCTTTGTCTTGCCTTCCTCCCCATTTGAGGACTATAATAAAGAGTATATTGCCTGTATATTGTTTTTAGTCTGTATTGACTTAATATGTGTATTTCAGTATTTCTCTGTACCATTTTCATTGGCTGTACAAAAATCATAAATAAATAATAATAAAAAAAAAAAAACCCCCAAGCTGAGGGCTCCTTTTGCAAAGGTGCGCTAGCGTTTTTAGCGCACGCACTGGATTAGCGCGCGCTAGCAAAAATATTACCGCCTGCTTAAAAGGAGGCGGTAGCGGCTAGCGCGTGCGGCAATTTAGTGTGCGCGATTCCGCGCATTAAGGCCATAGCGCACCTTTGGAAAAGGAGCCCTATGTATAAGATTATAAGAGTATTTTGATTAAGGACTCCTATAGAGGAGAGTTATCAACATATGAACATATAGGCAAAAAATAGGCCAAACAAAAAATAGAAAAATAGGCCAAACAAAAAATAGAAAAAAGTAATGGAAAAACGTATTTAAAATAATAAAATGCAAAAAAGGGGGGTTTTGACCAATGATGGCCCGCAACCAGCTGACCTGCCAAAACAAGTTCTTAAAGGCAGGCAGCTGCGGGCGCTTGAGGTCTTTTTTTTTATTATTATTAATTTATAAGTTTATTGGTTTGGTACAACAAATAACAACTTAGGCAATGAACACGTTCAATAAAAATACATCAAACTAAAAAAATAATCTTATCAAGTCCACATTGTTACGGGGGCTGATTATCCTGTAGGAGTCTCCAAGAAAGCGAAGAAAAAAGAAAGAGCCAACAATGTATCATAATCTCCTACGTCAGGCAAGTAAACATTCTACTTTCACTCGATCTCAACCTCTGCATTAGTTACAGGCAATATGGTCTAATTTAGGTTTATCATGAAGAAAAGTTTCTAAATGAGCTGGATTAACCAAAATACACTTCCCCCCTCTGTATTCGCGAATTCCGTATCTACGGATTCGGTTATTCGCGATTTTTGACCAGAAATATTTTTTCATTTTTTGGGCTATTTAGCCTTACCTAGTGGTCTAACGGGTTTTCAGGCAGGAGCGATTTTCCCATGCTCCTGCCCCGTGCAGATCGCTCACAGGAAATGGCTCGAGAGACTACGGGAGCTCAAGGCAGCCATTTCCTGTGAACGATCTGCACGGGGCAGGAGCATGGGAAGATCGCTCCTGCCTGAAACACGCTAGACCACCAGGTAAGGCTTAAGGGGGGGGGGAGCTTACAGGGCTAAAAATAACCAGGGGAAGCGGGGGATAAGGACAGAACCGGCCCAAATATTCTTTGTGGTTTTTCCATATTCGCGGGCCGGCGCTGCCCCTAACCCCCACGAATACGGAGGGGGAAGTGTATATCTAGAATTCTGATACATCACCAAACACTATATGTGAGCACTTAGGCTCGGCTCAAAAGTCTATTCTATTATTTTGGTCTTGATGCTCTCTGATGGAAAGAGTCGCTCTTAATGGACTTTATTGTAACACACCATAAGAGGTAAAGATAGTTTATACTTGAGGATTATAACTAGTGTGATCAGCGTCTTGTTTAGCTTTGGAGATGCTTGTATCTTCCAATCTTTTCAATCAATAAAGAGAGCGAGAGAGATTCGCCAAGAGAATAAAAACAATTAGACTGAGAGAGAAAACTACCTAGCTAAAATCCATAAAACTATTACTTTCAACTGTTCTACAAAAGGAGGGGACATTAATCTTGTATGTTCTAGAAATAGTAAAGCATGTTTAAATCATGGCATTTAAAAAAAAATAAATTTTCAAAAAATATAAATGCAAAACAATAGTAATAACAATAGCTGCATTAAAATCAATTATCACTTCAAGATTTTAGTCAAGATATTCATCGTTTGCCTAAAATCATTGCAGGATATGTTTGGAGAGAATGTACATATAGAGTTTTGCATAGGGCATATTTCTCACAGGTACAAGCATTTCATGCAGATTTAGTTAATTCTCCTATTTATCAAATGTGAGAAAGATCCAAATACTTTATTTCATGCATTGTGGCAATATCATCTTATTAAATCTTTCTGGTCTGCCATCCTATTATTTTTAGGTTCATTATGGAATTGCCAATTGGTGGAATCTCCAAAGGGGATATTTGGTAAAGCTGCGGCTTGTGAGGTTTGTGGACAAGGAAGAAGTATTCTATTTCAAAAGGCATGTATGATTGGTCATAAATGCAGTTTGCAATATTGGTTACAGAAAGATCTTCCTAGTTATTGGCATTGGATGAATCAATTTCATCGTTTAATTTTATTTGCGGTTTGGGAGGTTCATAAATTTCCTAGAATAACTTGTTTATTTTTTGAAAATTTGGGACCCTTATATACAAAATTTATCCACTAGAGCAAGAAGTATGATTCTTAATACTTTACACTGAAGTTTTGGAAATGTTCTTTGCATTTTTATACTTGGTATTTGATGTCACCTTTCATTCTAGGGTAGGGGTGGGAATAGTAGGGATGATATTAATATGTGTGGAATTACTTGAATGGTATTTTTGTTTAATTCATTTATTACACTGTTGTAATTAAATTAAAACAATGGGGGGAAGAGGGGAGAGGGGAATGGGGGGAAAGGGGAGGGGGAAGGAAACAGGGGGAGGGTATTGAGAGATTTAATAGGTATTTGGAAATTTATTTTGAAGGAATGATAGATATACGATGAAAAATTAATTTGGTACATTTAAATGTAATGACTATTTTATTGTATTATATTATTGTACATTTGTTGAATTTCTTCAATAAAATGTTATAACATAAAATCAAGAACGTAAACATTTACATTTTACATAGTAATAATGAGAGTTCATTAACTCATAGACTGTTGTGTACAATCACGTATCTAGAATTTTCCAATGGTAAATGATTTTGTTTTAATGCTGTAATCTCTTCATATTTCCTGTATGCACATAAGATATTCCACTATTCGTGATATGATACATGGTGATTATTTTTCCAATGAAGAACAATAATGTGTGAAGCTAAAGCTACCATAAGGTCAAATAATCTGATGCTAGTGGAAGTAATATCAACTTTTGGATTGGATGATCGCAGGACAATAATCAGCTCCTCAAAAAAGGTTAACTCAGTTACTCATGTCAATAAAATGAAGTAAATGACCTCAGAGCACCACACCATAGAACACATAAGGCTCCTTTTACGAAGGTACGTTAAGCGTTTTAGCGCATGCACCTGATTAGAATGCGCCTTCGTAAAAGGAGCCCATAGACTTCTCTAGTGAGAGTAAGGTGGTGGCAGGTATCATTCATGAGTCAAAAACATTCATAAATTATCTATAATTCAATAATTATAAATGAGTTTATACATGCTATAATTATTTTTTTCTTTTTTTTCAAAAATTCTTCTGGCATTACACAGCTTTGTAACTTTTGGCTAATAAGCCTTCTTGAGCCATGAAATATATGAAATATCAAGCTCTACAGCATAAGATAAGTGGCAGTTTTCATTTACAGTTTGCATATATTTGCACGTGTTTTTGCTGTTTGCACTTTGGCTGTTAAATTACAGCTTTTTAGTATGGTCCATGTCAGGATGATAAAACATGGACATATAAGTTATTTCTCAGCACTGGTGAAAAAAAAAAAAAAAAATATATATATATATATATATATATAGCATTATATTACATTACATTAGTGATTTTTATTCCGCCATTACCTTGCGGTTCAAGGCAGATTACAGAAGAGGATTTCTGGACATGTCCAGAGATGTTACAGTGTAGAGCGGGTTGCTTCAGAGGATTGTAATGTTTCATACAGTGTTAGTTAGTCTTCATGGATTTCTTGAATAGCAGGGTTTTTATTTCTTTTCTGAAAGTTTTGTAGTCTGGGGTTTCAATTAATAGATTGGAGAGTTGGTGGTCTAGTTTTGCTGCCTGTGTGGTTAGAAGGCCATTGTACAGTTTTTTCCATTTGATGTCGCTGATTGGAGGATATGTGAATGGTGACTGGGTTCTCCTGTGTCTGGTTATGATAGTTTGGATTAGGTGGTTGTTCAAGTAGGCTGGGCTGTCACCATTTATGGATTTAAATAATAGACAGTTGAATTTAAATAGTATTCTTGCTTGAATTGGGGGCCAGTGTGAGTCGAGGTATGCCTCGGTGATGTGGTCGTGTTTTCTTACTGAATAGATTAGGCTCAGGGCTGTATTTTGTACTGTTTGTACTTTCTCTATCTTGGGACCCCAGCTTTGGAACAAACTTCCAATTTTTTTACGCGCTGAAACTTCCTTAGAAAAATTTAAAAGCAAACTAAAAAGCTATCTTTATAAAGATGCATATGAAACCTAGATTAGATAATCTCATCGATTTCTATTATCATTTTAGATCAAGTCTTTCATAAAAATAAAATAAAAAAAAAAGAATAACAAACCAGTTACTTTCAGTTTCTGTAAAACCTTTCAATATCCCTCCTGAAGTTGTTTCTCTCTAAATGTTTTTTCTTTTGGTTATTTTATTTTAAACAAATGTAATTTATCCTTCTATTCCTTATGTATCTTTACATAACTATAGATAAGATTGCATGTTTTTGTTGTTTAAATGGTTGTTATTTGTCCCCCCAAAATTACTATTGTTAAACGCATTGAATTATTTGATATTGCGTTCAAATCAAAATTTTAATAAACTTGAAACTTTTATCATTGTTGCGGGGCAGGAGAGATATAGGATGTTGCAGTAGTCAAGGAGACCTAGGACTAGGTACTGGACCATGAGCTGGAATTGTTTTCTGTCGAAGAATTTTTGAATTTACCTTAGGTTTCTCATGACCGCAAATGATTTTTGTGTTGTGGTTGCATGGTGCAGCATCTGTCCATTGTCATTCCCAGAAGTTTTAGAATGGGTTGAATGGGGTATGTGATTGGGTTTATTACTAGGTTTGTTATGGTTGGGGGTTTTATTTTTTTCTAGAAGTATGAATTTTGTTTTGTCTGGGTTCAGTTTTAGTTTGTGGTCTTTCATCCATGTTGCCACTGTTTCTAGAGGAACAGATATGGAGAATACCTTCGAAATAGTTCTCCATATTTCAGATCAGTATTGCAATAGATTCTCAAAGTGAAATATCATATGAGACAAGGTACCTAGAGAGGTATAACATGACCAGCAAATATCAGTGGTTGTACGTGGAAGTTTAGCAAGCTTTGCAGGAGACCAGAAAGCATTATGTAAAATTAAATAAAAAGATTGCAGACAGGGTAGGGGGGCTTGATTTAGACCAGAAAGTTCACCATGCTGACAGGGACAACTGTAAACCCAATTGCGTATTCCACTTACAACTCCTTTCAGGCTGGGCTTTATTAGCCTGAAGGATTTTATATATTAAGGACGCTGATTTTTTTTTTTTTAGAATGCAGGAGAGATGTACAAATGGAAGTAATATGTGAATATTTCGAGGTACTTACATCACCAGTTGACAGGTTGTGAAAAGTATCCGCAGATTGAGTTAACAAAAACCAAACTGATTTTTGCTTAGGATCTAGATCAGGGGTGTCAAATGTCAGTCCTCGAGGGCCGCAATCCAGTCGGGTTTTCAGGATTTCCCCAATGAATATGCATGAGATCTATTAGCATACATGAAAGCAGTGCCATGCAAATAGATTTCATGCATATTCATTGGGGGAAATCCTGAACACTCGACTGGATTGCGGCCCTCGAGGACCGACATTTGACACCCCAATCTAGACTACGGTATACCTGTCACAAATAGTCTGGAATGGAATCAAAGAACCATAAAGTTCATGGCATTATTTTAACAACAAAATTGTCCTTATAAGGACAATTTGTCGCCCCCCAACTATGACCTTTCCCCCACCTTCTGTTTGTCTCTTCCGTGTTCTTTTTCTTTTAATTTTGCAGTTTTATCCCCCTTTCCTTTTGTTACAATTTGTCCCATCCACTTGTCTGTTGTACTAATTTCCCCCATGATGTTTATATGTACTCTCAGATGTTCTCTTTATTTATTTATTCTTTAAACGTACCTTATATAATTACTTTTTTATCGATGTACACCACCTAGAAGCCTGATTAGGCAGTATAATAAATTTTAAATAAACTTTGAAACTTGATTAAGGCTAACTCCAGGTGGGCACCTTACTCTAATTGGTGGTGATCTCAGAGGAATGTCAGCATGGCTAACTCTAGCTTTCTGACTGATATGTGCACTGGCTTTAGAGTCTAATCTAGTCTAGCCTTCGATTTATACACCGGATCATCTCCCAACGGAGCTCGACTCGGTTCACAAATGATTAAAGACCAGAATACATAAAAATGAGAGCATGAAAAAAGCGAATGTTACAGAGTGCTATCCATTCGTTAGTTCAGTAGGTCAGCCATTTAGGTATTGTGTAAGCAGCAAAGTTTTTAGGACTTTACGAAATTGTTGTAGCTGGGATTTCCTATTTCCCTTTCTTAGGGCAACTGTACCTTGCTGTTTTGAAGTCACCACATCTGGTGCCTTCCTAGAAAAAGATAAATAGGAACTGTTAGGGTCCTGCTTCTTTCTTAGCAAGTGCCTAGGCTTGACAATAGGTTTATTAAAGCCAGCTTCTGGCAATTCTGAGTTTATACTAGAGCTCAAAGGGGCTTCCCTGTGACAGCACATAACTTTTAATTAGTCCCAAATAGCATCAATTATGAGGTGTTAATTGCCAGTTATCAGCAACAATTAGCCCAATTAATCAATTATGGTTTATGGTGTATTAAAAGTTGATATACAGCCTGTTCATACAACTGTTCCAGGCAGTTTACAACCTTAAACATAACTAAAAAGAAAAGAACTCCATAAAAACATAGGGTAGAACTTTCGTTAAAAGCACTCCTAAAAGTAAAATTCTTTCCGCCATTCATTCTATTACATTTGAGTTGTTCTCTGGGGCTCCGTTTTGACCCCACCCCCCTCCCTTTTCACTTTCCTTTACTAGACATGTGTACCTTGAATTGGATCAATCCCAAAAGCTTCTTGAAAAAACAACCCCCCCCCCCACACACACACACACACTTTTCCGAAGCCACATTAGGCTTTTTTTTATCGCCGGCCACGGCACTATTAGCTCCGACGCTCATAGGAATCCTGTGAGTGTCAGAGCTAACACCGTCACGACTGGTGATGAAAAAGCCTAACGCAGCTTCGTAAAAGTGGGGGGAAGCGGGGGGGTGTTTTTAACCTAATTTTGAAGTGCAGTAAAACCTTGGTTTCTGAGCATAATTCATTCCAGAAGCATGCTTGTAATCTAAAACACTCGTATATCAAAGCAAATTTCCCCATTGGAAATAATGGAAACTCAGACGATTCATTCCACAACCCAAAAACTATAATACAAAATACTATACATACTCGTATTGCAAGACCTCGCTCGTTTAGAACAGTCACTACACTCCCGCAGCATCAGAGAGAGAAGAACCATGGGCTCAGTTGTGATGTGTGTATACTGTATGTACTTGTATTGCATGACATTGCTTGTATTATCAAGTTAAAATTTAATAAAATATTTTGCTTGTCTTGCAAAACACTTGCAAACCAAGTCATTTGCAATCCAAGGTTTTACTGCATTCAAAATTTATCTCAAACTGTAGATTCCACAAATGTGATGCTATAAAATAAAAGGCCTTATTTCTGGTGGACTCCCATTTAGCTTGCTTAACTGATGAAGGTGCCTAAATGCAAGTTCCTTTTATAGAATCAGGTCCTCTGTGTCCCATATATGGCAATCTGGCTTAGGATGGGCTGGAGACGGCTTGGATGGCAATTCCAGTGGTTGGAACCTAAGGACGATACTGGGCGAACTCTATGGTCTATGTCCTAGAAATGCCGAAGAAAGATAATGACCAAGTATGTTGCTGCTATCTGGTTTTCTGCCAGGTACTTGTGAGCTGAATTAGCCACTGTGGAAACAGGAATCTGGGCTAGATAGACCATTGGTCTAACCCAGTATGGCCACGTGTCCTTATTTATTATTGGTTTAATCATAAATTGATGATGAGTGTGACTGCTGGGCAGACTGGATGGACCATTAAGGTCTTTATCTGCTCTCATTTACTATGGGGTCCTTTTACTAAGGCGTGATAGCTGATTTAGCGCACGCTAAACGTTAAAGCGTCCGTAGAATATAATATTTAGCGCGCCTTCGTAAAAGGACCCCCCCAATGTTACTATCTTGTGAGAATATTGACTTGCCTAAAGAATGTTTATATGTTTTACGAAGGTGCGCTAGCGTTTAGTGCACGCACTGGATTACCATGCGCTAGCTGAAAAAGTACCGCCCGCTTAAGAGGAGGCGGTAGTGGTTAACGCACGCAGCACTTTAGCGCGTGCTATTCCAAGTTTCCAAGTTTATTATATAGTTTGATTAATCGCCTAATCTATATTCTAGGCGATATACAAAATGGTTACAAATATCTAAAAACATAGATAAATTATTACATAGACATACAGTGTTTCAAAAACAAAACAACAAAAATTCATAAATACAATATAGAAACAACAGGAAGATTATTTAAAGGTTACAATCTGTATTAAATTTAATATAAAGGTAAAAACAATGGGAGGGAAGACAAACATGAAAAAAGAAATATAAGATAAAGATGGATTAAAGGATCATTTATTCACTAAACGCATCATTAAAAAGGAAACTTTTAAGCTTAGTCTTCAATTTGTCTAAATTCTTTTCTTCTCATATATAGAGTGGGAGATCATTCCAAGACTGAGGAGCAGTCACTGAAAAAATAGTATGACACCTCGTATTAATGACTCTCAGTGAGGGAATGGCCAATAAATGGTGATCCTGAGATCTCAGTGTTCTTGAAATAGTATAAGGAATTAAAACTCTAAAAATAAAGGCAGGGGTTTGAAATATTAATGATTTAAAAGTGAGTAAACATATTTTAAATAAGATGCGATGTGCAACGGGAAGCCAGTGTGCCTCCTTGAGTAAGGGTGAGACATGGTCAAATTTTTTAGCTTTGTAAACTATTTTAATAGAGGCGTTCTGAATAATTTGAAGACGTCTGATTTCTTTTTGCGGCAAGCCTTTAAATAAGGCATTACAATAATCAATTTTGGAGATGACTAGAGAATGTATTAGAATATTCAGGGATTTTGCACATAAAAATTTGGCGACAGAACGAATTTGGCGCAGTCTGAAAAAAGTAGATTTAACCACTTGGCTTATATGATCGTGGCATGATAATTTATTATCAAATATTATTCCTAAGATCTTAATGTTTTGGGTTATCTGCAATGGAGTGCCTTTAATAGAAATTGGAATAAGCGGTGTGCTACAGTCCTTCCATGGGAAGAGCATCACTTTGGTTTTATGAATATTTAAGGCTAGTTTATTGGCATCTAGCCATTGATGAATTTGATCCAGTTTATCATTTATTGCTACTATTTCCTGTATATTATTGGGATCTATTGGATGTAATAATTGTATATCATCGGCGTAAGCGAATACCGAAAATCCAATGGATTGACATAAAGTCATAAGAGGAGCGTGCCTTCGTAAAAGGAGCTCTTTGTGTTATACGTTTGTTTTATCCTTTATAGAACTTTATGTATGCCAGAGAAAAGTTTGAACTGACAACTTTAGCAAAGAAAAGGAACCAAAAAATAAAAAAGATGCTTCTTATCTTGTTTTCAAGGGGGTCTGGTTGACTGGAAGTTTTGAGGTTGCATTATTACTTTCTAGTTGTCAGCCTTTAATAATAGCACCAGACTCAAGGAGGTGAGAAATACAGATTCCGCTATGAAACTCTGGAAGTGAAGACTTTTTTTTCATCAAAATAATAGATGTAATGTCATGCTTCCACAGTTTCACAGTTAATTCAGTGTTTGTGCCTGAATGAATAGATTACATTATTCAAACAGATGGACAGGTCATATAGGTGAATGAGTACACACAATTCGAGAATAGAATACAAAAATCTAGTCCTTAAGTTGCAAGACTAATAAGCATTGTCACGGATATTTTAACCTCTGCAACTGGCATTATATTATAGAAGATCTGAAAATAATTCTTTTAGAGAAACACCAAGGTAGCAAAGTAAATCCATATTTTAATGTGCATATTAATGTATCCCCTGAATGCTTAAAGCCACAGTTAAATACATAAATTTGAATCATGCTACGAAACCAAATGATATAAAAAAAGAACAAGCTGATATACCCTACATTTTGCCGCAGGAATGTCATGGCAAATAAGTCAACTTCTGACAATGGCTACCTCATAAAAAATTATTTATAGAGCAAAACTAATTCCATGAAACCTACTTTAAAATGAAATTGACCAAAACATGGAGAAAAACCTTTGAATTATTAACAAACATAGAAACATTATGGCAGAAAAAGGACAAATGGCCCAGTCTGCCTTTCCACAGTATCTACTATTTCCTCCTCTCCCTAAGAGATCTCACATGCCTGTCCCACGCTTTCTTGAATTCAGAAATAGGAAATAGAGAGTGGGGGTAAATGGACAATACTCGGACTGGAAAAGTGTCACGAGTGAAGTGCCGCACGCAGTGGAGTGCCACGGTGCTTGGGCCCGTGCTCTTCAATATATTTATAAATGACTTGGAAATTGGTACAACGAGCGAGTTATTAAATTTGGAGACGATACAAAGTTATTCAGAGTAGTGAAGACACAGAAAGATTGTGAAGACCTGCAACGTGACATAAACACGCTCGAGAAATGGGCTGCGACATGGCAAATGAAGTTTAACTTGGATAAGCGTAAGGTGATACACGTCAGTAACAAAAATCGTATACACGAATACAGGATGTCCAGTATAGTACTCATAGAGCCCCCCAGGAAAGAGACGGGAGTACTGGTAAACAAGTCAATGAAGCCGTCTTTACAATGTGCAGCGGCGGCGAAAAAGGCAAACAGAATGCTAGGAATGATTAAGAAGAGGTTCACAAACAGATCGGAGAAGGTTATCATGTCGCAGTACCAGGCCATGGTACGCACCCACCTGCGTACAGAACTGGTCGCCATACATGAAGGAGGACATATACTACTCAAAAGGGTCCAGAGAAAAGTGACTAAAATGGTTAAAGGGCCAGAGGAGTTGCCGTACAGTGAGAGATTAGAGAAACTGGGCTTCTTCTCCCTTGAAAAGAGTAGACAGAGGGGACATGATCGAAACATTCAAGATAATGAAGGGAATAGACTAAGTAGATAAAGACAGTTTGTTTACCCTCTCCAAGGTAGACTCCAAGGGCACTCTGTAAAGTTAAAAAGGGATAGATTCAGTACAAACGTAAGGAAGTTCTTCTTCACACAGAGAGTGGTAGAAATAATAATAATAATAATAACAGCTTATATACCGCAATACCGTGAAGTTCTATGCGGTTTACAAAAGATTAAGCAAAGGTACAAATTGACTGACTTCAAGAGGGGAAGAAGAAAGAGAAGTAATTAGACAGGAAATTCATTGTTGAGGAGAAAAGTGATCAAAAGGACAGTAGGTCGCTATTGAGAGGAAAGAGATAAGTGGATCAGTTGTCAAGATGTTTTAGGAACAGGTGTGTTTTTAGACGTTTCCTAAATACCTCATAAGTAGAGGGCGAAAGTAATTGTTCTAGGTCTTTACCCCATGATGCTGCTTGGTGTGAGAGAAGGAATTCATGGTGTTTTTTCAGTTTGCAACCTCTCACTGGGGGGAAAACGAAGTTGGAATGTGAACTCCAGGATTCAAATCCAGATTCAAATCCAGGGATTCAAAACAAAGTTAGACAAGTTCCTGCTGAACCAGAACATACGCAAGTAAGGCTAGACTCAGTTAGGGCACTGGTCTTTGACCTTAGGGCCACCGCGGGAGTGGATTGCTGGGCATGATGGACCACTGGTCTGACCCAGCAATGGCAATTCTTATGTTCTCTTCTTACCTCTACCAATAGACTATTCCATGCATCTACCACACTTTCTGTAAAAAAAAAAAAAAAAAAGTATTTTCTTAGATTACTCCTGAACCTATCGCTTTTAACCTCATACAATGCCCTCTCATTCTACAGCTCCTTTCAAATGAAGGAGATTTGCCTCATGCGCATTTATGTCACGTAGGTATTTAAACGTCTGTATCATATCTCCCCTCTCCTGCTTTTCCTCCAAAGTATACAGTACATATTGAGATCTTTGAGTATGTCACCACACGCCTTATGAGAAAGACCACCGACCATTTTAATAACATTCCTTTGGACCAATTCCTTCCTGTTTTTTTATCTTTTTGAAGATGTGGTCTTCAGAATTGTGCACAATATTCTAAATGAGGTCTCACCAGAATCTTATACACGGGCATCAACGCCTCTGTTTCCTACTGACCATACCTCTCCCTATGCACCCTGGCATCCTTCTAGCTTTTGCTGTTACCTTTTCAACTTGTTTGGCCACATTAAGATCATCACATATTATCACACCAAAAGCCTAGGATATCTGGCCAATCGGAATCATAGGCCACTCCCAGTTCATCCCAGAATGCACTGGGAGATGGGCCTAAGATTCCGGTTGGCCCAAGTGCCTAAGGCCCCTCCTTACTGGAGGGACCTTAAGTGCCTGGGCCAATCAGAGCCTTAGGCCCCTCTCCAATGCATTCCAAGACGTACCGGGAAGGAGCAGGCCCGCCATTCCAGTGAAGGCGGGCCTGCCAGCCAGACACAAGGAGAACCTGTCTGGCTGGCCATCGAAAAAAGGTTATGGGGATTTGGGTGGTGTTAAGGGGGGTCCTGGTGGTATTGGGGGATCTGGGCATGCTGCCTTTGGGGGATGGGGGGCTGGCAGGAGGGACTGGGCATCTCTACTGCCACGATCATTTGGGCAGTAGAAATTTGGCATCTTTCCTGCAATGATCATTACGTTGGGGGGGATGGTTCCATGATTCTCTAACCGGCGCTTATGACAGACGCCGATTAGAGAATTGTGCTTTTGGGTGAAGGACTGGTTTCTCCCATGTCTAAAAGGTCTTGTTTTGGGACATGGGCAATTTCTTTTTCTTTTTTCGAGAATAGGGCTTAAAGACAGACATAGTGGTGGTCTGGGCCATTAAACACCTGAACATATAGGTAGACCATTCTCGAGAAAAAACCCCACATTTTGGACATTTTTTGAGAATGGACATTTCCCCGCTGCCTACTTTGGGCGCTTAAAGCCTTAGGCCAAAAAGGGACTTAGACAAGTTTTGGGATTGTGCCCCTCCATGTATTTAAGAGTTTTGAGTTGTTGCCTAATCTTACACCAAATATGTTTTTCTGATTATTTCTAAACCACATTAGCTACTCAGTGAGGGAATTCCCCACTCTTAACATAATAACTTGACAGCATGTCAAAACTTGCCACAACTAAAACATGGAACGGAATGAGGATTGAGTGGGGGAGGTGTATGGAGGGGAAGGCACTTCAGAGTTAATATGGAAGTACTAACTGCACATGAATTGTTGCTATGCAGACAAAGTGGATCAGTTACCACTTCAAAAGTTATATGTAATTTTACCAAGCTGTGACCTTAACACACCCTTAAATGAGTCTTTCCCATGTGCTAAGGTCACTTTTACCAAAGCCAAACCAGTTTTGAGATTTTGGATTACATATGGTGTGTTCCCATTGATATATATTCATGCATTAAGAAAAATTAGCACATGAGCATGTAGGCCTGGAGGCTCTGATTCTATAAACGGCATCCCGTTTGTAGGCAGCAATAGGCGTCCTACCGCTGTCTAACCAGCCAATCGGGATGCACATTTTTAGAAAAAAAGTTCCCAAGGCAGGCCCCCGAGAAACTAGGAAAGCCTGCATGCCCGCCTAAGTTCGCTTAAGGCTAGCCATGGGAGTGGTTTGCCCTGGAAGTCACCTTAGGTGAACCAAGGCAGCCATATGCATCTTCCTAGTCCAGCGGAAGATGCTTACAATATAGACAACAGCAAAATGCTGGCCTACATTGTAAGTAGATACGGCGCTAAGCTCATGGCGGCAAGGAATCTCCCTGCTGCGATAAGTTTAGTCGCCAGTCCCCCGCCTTCTCCCCCCCCCCGAACAAATGTGGAAGTAGGGATGCCTTGCTCAAAAGAGCTTACAATCTAGTCATCTAGTCAAGATAGACAAACTGGACAAGAAGGTTCATCTATACACAGTGATGAGGTGGGGGAATTACAAAGAGAATGATAAGACAGATATTGGTATTTAGCAGGTAGGTCTTGTTGTTACTGTGATTAACTTTGGCCATTAACCTGCAAAAAGCAGCAAATCCTCATCACACTGTAGGGGACAGGAGAACGATGGCTGAAACACAATTGTATTTCAGACATCGCTCTGTTATCCTTTGTTCACTGAACGTGCACACGACACCGCCGTAAAACAATTTCTTTTGATGAAACCCCCTTGGGTGGTCTGTTCAAAAAAACAAAAAAATCCCTGCAAATACGTGGTTAAATATATCAATCTAAAATGTATCTATTTTTTGATCCCTCTCAACTTCTGTTCTTGAGTAATAAGATAGTACCATCTGGACAGAGTCCCCCTTCTGACTGTGGCTGTGGAACCTTAGCAGTAGGAATCTGTTCTTTTCCTAATTAGTAACATCATAGTCCAACTCTATTTGGACTCCTTTTACAAAGGTGCGCTAGCGGTTTTAGCACGCGCTAAAATGCTCCCACGCGCTAACCGCTACCGCCTCCTTTTAAGCAGGCGGTAATTTTTCAGCTAGCCCGCGCTAATCGTGTGCGTGCGCTAAAAACGCTAGCGCACTTTTGTAAAAGGAGCCCTATGTATTTTCCTGTGCTAGAACTGACTGACGTCTATTCTTTTTCCTGTTAGCGTTGATCTCTTGTTTCTCCATGTATTGTGGACTTGCAACAATATCCAGAAAGATTATTTGCTAGTAGGATTGCATGTTTATATGATTTACTAATGGGATATTGGGGTTTTTCTGTATAAGTGTATTTTGCTTCTATATTTAAATCTTCTATATTTCTATATTGCTTCTATATTTAAATCTTAATAAAAATAAATAAATAAAAGATAAAAAGGAGATAGGCCTCTATGGGTTCAGATTTGAAGCTAATGGAGGTTAATTAAAAAAAAAAGTGTACATTATACAGTGCTCTATCATACATGCACAAAATTACTTTTTTAAATGTTTCATGTTTCAAGTTTATTAAAATTTAGTTATACACCGCTCCCTCGAAATTCACAGGATGTCCGTTCCAGGAACCCCCTGTGAATTTTGAAAAACCACACATGCGGTTTTTCGCCTGTCAAAAGGCAGGGGAGGCAGGAGAAGGCAGCTGGAGCACCGGCGGGTGAAGAAAATCACTCGCGGTCTGCTCCGGCCACCTCTTCCTGTAGTAAAGTCAGGCTACGCCAATCAGGAGCTGCTTTGACATGCAGCTCCTGATTGGTGTAGCCCGACTTTACTACAGGAAGAGGCGGTCGGTGCAGACCGCGAATGAGCGAGTCCACGATTCACGAACGGTGAATTCGCGGGGGAACACTATACCGTCAAATTGGGCTTCTAATAATTCAATTTAAAATAACAACGGGGTATAACATAATTCATAATATAACGACATAGCAAAAAAAACAAACTTTAAAACCGAGCATTATTCTATACATATTAACACAGAGACAAACAACAAGGAAGAAAAAAACACAGAAAATGATAGGGAAAGGGGGAGAACGACAATGTATTAAAGTACAGAAAGGAAAGGGGAAAATACAAGAGGGAGAGGAAAACGAAAATGATTTAAAAAAATATCTTATCTTGCATGAAATGTTTAGTGACTATTGCTTTGCGTCTCTTATTTCGCAAAACTTAAATACTTTTTTTTTTACTATAACAAAGGACAAAATGTACTTGAGTCACCTAATCCCAAAGAAATTACAATCTCAGGAAAATTAAACTGATTAGAGAAAACGAAGGGCTCCTTTTACTAAGGTACGCTAGCGTTTTTAGCACACGCAGGAAATTACCGCACGCTACGCTTCTAGAACTAATGCCAGCTCAATGCTGGCGTTAAGGTCTAGCACGCGCGCTATTCCGCGCGTTAAAGCCCTAAACGCACCTTAGTAAAAGGAGCCCAAAATTAATGCTTGTTAGCATTGTTTGTCATATCATTCAGTCTTTATTTCGTAAAACTATTTTTCTTTCTGTTGTGATGGCACATCATCATTCCAGTGCTATTAAACTTTTAAACAGGCTACCACGGTTCTGCTTCTATGCTGTAAATCTTGCAGAAATAAATTCATTTTCATAGAAACAGCTTTTATTGTTATGCAAATAACACACATCTCTCTACAGGAGCATTAATCAAGCTTCTCTGACCTCCGTAGTCTTGATTCTGTCAGGGATATAGTTATGGATTCAAACTGTATAAAAACTGAAATGTGGTATAACAGGGATATTATTGATCTAGCTGTAGGGATGACTTGTTAATTTTTTTTGTTTTTTTTTTCTCCCAAGGCTGTTCCAAATCTGTGATATTCATATGTCCCTCTGTACTGGGAATTTGATTGGTTAATAGAAGAACATAAGAACATTAAGACTTGCCATACTGGAACAGACCGAAGGTCCATCAAGACCAGTATCCTGTTTCCAACAGTGGCCAGTCCAGGTTCCAAGTGCCTAGCTAGATCCCAAATAGCAAAACAGATTTTTATACTGCTTATCCTAGGAATAAACAGTGGATTTCCCCAAGCCATCTCAATAATGGCCTATGGACTTCTCTTTTAGGAAATTATCCAAACCTTTTTTAAACCCTGCTAAGCTAACTAATTCTCCAATAAAGTTTCATTGTTTTTTTTAAGTCATTTGCACATAGTTAATCAAACATGAATTTTTTAGTTATTAAATCTGCATTTTTTTCAACTCTCGTGCACATCTGGGTTGATATTCAGCCGTTGATCATCAGCATTTATCTGACTGATGCCAGCGCTAAACCTAGAAATTTAATGCCAGGGCATGTCCAGCCACCGGCAATGAATTTCTGAGTTTGCAGAGCCAGCTGTTACATAAATTGATTTATTTAATTTTCTATTCCAGCAGTTCCCAAACTGTGAGCCACAGCTCCCTGGGGAGCTGTGGCTGACGTACAGGGGAGCCACAGATTATTCTTATACTAGACATCTTTTGCAACAGCATTTCTCAACCCCCTTAGGGGTACATGGTAGTGCTGCCCCATTCATTCAAATTGATTCGCCAATTCACTTTGGTGAATGGATTTGTTTCTTCTGATTCAAAGCCGCAGCAGCATTTCTGCTCCAGGCCTGCCCGCTGGGGCCTTTCCTCTGCCATGTCACTGAAGGCGTCACTGATGACACGACAGAGGGAAGCCCTGGCGGGCAGGCTGCCAAGAAACCTGTTTACTGCTGCTGTTTAGGTCAGAAGTAGGGGGGAGGCAAATCAGCATCGAATCTCATCGCGATATCGACAGCAATTTCCACATGCTGCCTCCCACTGACTTGGAAGTCTCTTTGCAACAGAGGGGAGACATCCGGGTTAGCGACAGGCAGCATGAGAGAGTCACTGCTGATACCACAATCCAAAGAAGCAAGCCTTGGAGTACAGAGAAGGAGAGGAAGGATATCTAATGGCACAGGGGGAGAGAAGAGGAAGAAAATCTGGTGGCACAGGGGGAGGAGGGGGGTTGAGAAGAAGGAAATATGAGGGAGTAGAAGGAGACATGCATGGTGAGAGGAGAAGATGAAATTGCAAATAATGAAGTAGAGATTTGACGCAGGGCACAAGGAAGTGAGAGAGAGAGAGGTGTTGGACATGGAGGGAGTTGAGAGGGAGAGAGAGATACACAGGAGGTGGATGGGGAGAAGGAGGGAGATGTTGGATCCAGGAGCAGAATGAAGTCATGGCGAGATGCACAGAATTCTGCCAGGAGTAAACAAAGAGGTAGAAAGGGGTGGAAGGGAGAAATGTTCGATACGGTGGTGGAGAGGGGACAGATTGAAGTGGATTGAAGGGGGAAGAATGTTAGACATAGTGATGGAGAGAGAGATGTGGCCTTGTGCTGGAGAGGAGTGATGGAAGAAGAAATGGGCATACGGCTAGTGGGCACATGATCCGAGGGATGAGAGAGGGAGAATCTTGGATGTGGGAGAGATGCACCGTGGATCTTTCGCTCTTTCCCCACTCTCTTTGCAGTAAGGGAGGAAATGAGAGAAAGCCAGTGAGGGAGGGAGACATGTTGCAAATGGGTATTTTCGCCTGGTTTTAAAAGTATTTCCCTGTAGGTTCACTGAGTGTCCCCTAGTCTATGTAACCTTTTCTAGTGGCACTATTTCTTTTCTGAGATAAGGAGACCAGAAATGAATGCGCTACTCAAGGTGAGGTTGCACCATTGAGCGATAGAGGCATTATAACATAGGGCTCCTTTTACGAAGCCGCGTTAGCGGTTTAACTTGCGTAATAGCGTGTGCTAATTTGCTGGCCACGCTAGCCGCTACCGCCTCCTCATGAGCAGGTGGTACTTTTTCAGCTAGCGCGGGGGTTAGCATGCACTAAAAAGGTGCTTGCGATAAAGCCGCTAACGCAGCTTCGCCAAAGGAGCCCATAGTCCTGTTTACCATCCCTTTGCTAATAATTCCTAGGTCACTGTTTTGCATTAATATGATCCAAAGTAGAAATCAAACACATCCCAGTGTTTTGTGCTTTCAAAACCCAAACTGATATAGATCAAAGCAATTGTAATATTCAAGACAACCTAATAGTAAGGATTGTGCCTTTTGGATTAATTGTGGGTGAAGTTGGTTTACCTAGAAAGTGTGTTTTACAAATTTAATAAAAACATATGCTTTTCTACATAAATCCTCTTAAATTCAATTAAAAAAAAAGTTTTAGAGCACACATTTGAAAAATTCCTGTATACCCTTGAAACTAATAGAAAAACAAAATTAAAGGCATTTTCACATTTCTGCAATAGATATCACTCTTTCTGTACTTTTCTTCCAGCTTTAAGTGCTTCAGTATGTTTTATAAAGCTTCTTAATGTTTCTCCAGTGTACCATCTTCGCAGTAGCCTCAACAAAGAATAATAAATTAAAGGCAGGAGAGAGTTTCTGAATAGCAGAGTTATGACCTTTACATTGTGCAGGGCCCCAGCGAGTTATAATTCTTTCGAAGGACTTTCAGCTGTGCGTCCAAAAAACGAGGGCACCTATGGTTGTTTAGACACTTCCAGGTTTCCCTACGAGCTCTCAGGCTGCTAATTAGATTTGCCTTGAAAGACGGGGATTGTGAAGGCCTAGGAGTGAGTGACCACACTGTGAGACTGAAAAACAACTGGTACGGAGGAGGAGGACATGAAACTTTATTATTAAAAAAAAAAAATTTCTTCAACTACTCTTATTGTTAAGCTAAAGTGACAGCTACAGTAGTTTCAGCTGTCAATGTATAAACAGCTTAGACTGATGAGAAAGC
The DNA here is from genome assembly GCF_902459505.1 of Geotrypetes seraphini. Taxonomy (NCBI): domain Eukaryota; kingdom Metazoa; phylum Chordata; class Amphibia; order Gymnophiona; family Dermophiidae; genus Geotrypetes; species Geotrypetes seraphini. The sequence continues at coordinate 376,651,984 of NC_047086.1, forward strand.
AAAGATGAAAAAAAAGGACCAAGGCAAAGAGAGGGACGGAGAAGCTTGCTCTAAGTAAATTAAAATGGGGAGCTAAAAAGAGAGGAGAGAGATGAGATTTTTAGCTAGAGTTGCTAAGAGGTCCTTCTACTAAGCTGCAATAACAAATGGCCTTTACGAGTCCATATGTGGCTCATTCCCATACACTAGGCCCTCTTTTACTAATGTGCACTAATCGAATTAGCGCACACTAAACGCTAACGCGTGCATGTTAGTCTATAGGCACGTTAGCGTTTAGCATGCGCTAATTCGATTAGCGCTAATTAGCGCACCTTAGTAAAAGAGGGGGTAAGGCCTTTTATACCATGAATGGTATAAATTCTGATATTCCATTTATTTCATTATAATGTCCATACACTAATGACCATCAGGGGGTTTACTGCGCTGCTGTTCTTACTATGTATTCTGCTGATTGCTTTCCAAGTAAGTTCCGCTGTGTTGTCACCCACTTTTATGTAGTCCCGTTGTCTTGATGTCACTCGTGCCTTTTTGTATGGCACTTTTATGTATGGTGGCTTTTATTGTTTAAGTTCTTGGGTTTTGTTGTTGTTTTTTTTAATAGGTTTCACCAGTTTAAGCAGCGTTCACAATTTATCATGATTTTTTGTGACAGTTTGTTACTTACTTTTGAGCATTTTAGCAGTGATGTTTTTCACAATTAGCGTCCATATTTCACCCAAGTTTAGCCAGTGGTTTGCTATACAATATATCCAATTTATATTTACCAGCACTGTGGAGACTTAGGGGTCCTTTTGCTAAAGTGGGGTAACTGATTTAGCATGTGCTAAATCAATTAGCACGCCTTAGTAAAAGGGCTCCTTCCAAACATTTCGAAAACATCTGAAAACTTGGCTATTTTCAAAGTTGTAAATTTCGCTCCGCTCCATACTATTCCAAATCCATACTGTATCTGTTCTCCTTTCTAATTTCTTGCAAACCACACCGAGCTCTACTGTTATAGAGAAGATGCAGTATATAAGCCTAAGGTTTCGTTTAGTCTATAATTAAAGCTGTTATTTTTTAAGTACAGTCTCTAACATAACTTTTTGAATATTATTAGTCATAACTTTCTTATGTTTTATTTATTTATTTTGTGGGGGTATTGAGTTTATTTCATTTCTTTATTTTAAAGTTCTTATGCTATAGGTGGTTATGTGTGGCCTATTTCTTTAATACTGATGTCATGCTATTGGTCTCTTATTATGTATTGATGGATGGATTGGATAGACTTTACAAATTCTGTTATATTCTAGGGATTATTCTTTTGTAAATATCCTCTGACTTTTCAAGTTTGGTGGTATGTAAATATGACATTTTACTTAATTCTTTTCCATTTTAATTCTCTGTCAACCTTTTATTTTGGTCTTTTAATATTATTTGTGATCTGGTGCTCTATTCATAAGGTATGTTTTATAACCTTGTTTTATATGTTTTTATATGATTGCTTTTAAATTAGTTTTTTTAATCATTATATGGTTTTGTGTAATTGTATATTATATTATATCTTTTTTTATCATACTTTCAGGACCCTTAAGGCAGTCTTTATACAATATATCCAATTTATATTTGCCAGCACTGTGGAGAACCGAAACACAGCCCATGTTGAGTCGTATGAATGCTTAATGAGTTATATAAATGTCCTATTTATATGGTTGCTATTAAAGTGTGGTTAGTTTGAAGACCTGCCATTGGTTCTGTACACTAATGTTGCCATTGCCACTAGCATGTAGCCATTTTTTAAAATGGTTGCAATAATACTTACTGCTACCTATATTGTAGGTGGTAAGGGCTCCCATGTTATCCATGCACTAACTAGAAGAAATTTAAAGATATACTTGTTTCTTAAATATTTGGGTAATTAATTTCCATGTTTATGGACATTATACTTTAGTAATCTATTCTGTGAGTCTTTAACTTAAGTAATGTTCAGTATATTCAATTGTATACACCAGTGTTCTTCAACCTTTTGACACCTATGGACCGGCGGAAATAAAATAATTATTTTGTGGACTGGCACCGGTCCACGGACCGGCAGTTGAAGAACACTGGGCTAAGTCGTGCCCCTCTCCACCCAATCTCCGCCCCAGACCCCTGCCCCCATAATAGTACTAATTGTAACACAATTTTTCCATTCATTTTTCATATATACACACACACACACACAATATAATCGTATTAACAACACATAATGGTTAACCACAAAATTAAAATATACAAAGCACACTGTATGCTTTTCAACATTCATTCCTACCAGAAAACAGATAACCCCATGCAAATGCAGGACCAAAATCTAAAAGTACTAATATTTACAAACAAACCCTACGATGCAAGATTCTGCAAGCAATACAACCCCAGAGGAAAAGAAACAAATGCATTTCTTCTTGAACAGACAGCAGATGTAAATCAATCACTAAATAAAAAAAATAAAAGCATTCCCCCTACCATTGTTGTCTCTCTTCCTCCATGCTGTGCCTTGCCTTCTGGCCTGCCCCCTCAGTGTTGTCTTCGGGCTGGTCCATGGTGCGATCAACGCGGCATCTTCAGGCCAGCTCCTTGAGTGCTGCATTGCACAAAGCTGTGGGCAGCAGCGTCCGGTTCAGGTGCAGGATGCGCGTAGGAGCCTTTTCCCATGGCTATGTGCACTGCAGCATTCAAGGAGCTGGCCCAAAGACACCGTGTTGATCGCACTGTGGACCGGCGGCTAAAGAACACTGTCTTCTGCCTGATGAACGTGCCGGCCCTGTGGACCGGCAAAACATTTCTGCGGACAGGCACCAGTCCACGGACCGGCGGTTGAAGAACACTGGTATACACTATTATAAACTTTTGTTAACTGCATAGAACTTCACGGTCCTGCGGTATATAAGTTGATTGTTATGTTATGTAAATTATTAGCTTAAGAACACCCACTCTCCACTCCTGGTATATCCCATCAAAAATACTACAAAAAATAATTAGCACATGCACATCCCTAAACTAATGCAGAATGCATTAGAATGTCCCACGTAAAAAAAAAAAAAATTTATGCTATGTTACACATGTCTTGGCATAAGAACATAAGAAAAGTCATACTGGGTCAGACCAACGGTTCATCTAGCCTAGTATCCTGTTTTCAACTGGCAAATCAAGATCACAAGTACCTGGCAGAAACCAAAATAATAACAACATTCCATGCTACTGATCCCTGGGCAAGCAGTGGCATTGCCCACGTCTGGGCAGACTTTATAGTCTGTATCCCACTTTCCCTTTCCTGCTGAAGGACTAAGAGATTGTTCTCTGTGCTCGGGCTTTAGGACTGATTCTGATTCACAAAGATTGGTAATCACATTTTGACAAGTCCCTGTTCATTGAGGCCCTCTGTGCTTTTTCTGCTGTACTGTATCCCACAAACAACAGGATGGTTAGGATAGGCTGGAGTGAGCCTCAGTGGCAACTCCAGTAGTGGGAACCTACTTCTAAGGTCTATGGCCTAGAAATCTTAAAGAAAAATTAGACAATTTAACCAGGAATGCATAATGAATGTGACTATTGTGCAGACTGAATAGACCGTTCAGGTCTTAAAATATGCTGTCATTTACTATAAGAAAATGTTTAAAAATATCATTTGATGTCATTCTAGAAATATTTCACCTAATCCTGGCACCAAGGAGTCTGAGTCACCCTGACCAAGGGTTCTTGCCATAGTTGCCCCATTCTTGCATTAGCCAAAAGTGGATCACAGGTATTTTCCATCAGTCACATCCTCAACCTTTTGCTCTCCATTGCTACAGTTCCTGATGTCTTCATACATGCCGTAGTTACACCCCCTCCTCAACAAACCCTCACTAGACCCCACATCCGCCTCCAACTACCATCCCAGCTCTCTCCTCCCCTTCCTATCCAAACTACTGGAACGTGCTGTTCACCGTCATTGCCTGGACTTCTTTTCTTCTCATATTTTTGACCCATTTAAATCGAGCTTTCACCCTCTCCATTCTACACAAACTGCCCTTGCTAACGATCTGTTCCTGCTTCTTCTCGATCTGTCTGCTGCCCCTCAATATCTCTCCTCGCTTCTCTCTCCTTATACACCTCCCAGGGAACTCCGTTCCTCAGATAAGTCACTCTTAGCATTACCCTTCTCCTCCACTGCCAATTCCAGACTTTGTTCCTTTCATCTAGCTGCCCCCCTATGCCTGGAATAAATTACCCGAGTTTGTCCTCCAAATCCCTTACCTTACCTTGTTTAAAAGCAGATTGAAAACCCACCTTTTCTTATATAGCCATCAATCCATAACCCTATTCCCCACTGCCCGCCAACCAAGCCAGCAGATTAATCGTTCCCCCTTAACTGTATCCATGACATCCTGTTTGTCTGTCTTTTCTGTTTAGATTATAAGCTCTTTCGAGCAGGGACTGTCTTCTTTGTGACTCTGTACAGCGCTGCGTACGCCTGGTAGAAATAATTCATAGTAGTAGTGTGAAGAATTTCAGTCTTTGGGAAGCAGAGCTGGTATTGTGATATCATAATGCCTCATTCCACCAATAAGAGCCAACTTCATCAGTGATGTCACAATGGCTTGATTGTCCTGTACTTCCCACTGCCCATTAACCCAGCCAGCAGATTCACCATTCCCCTTAACTGTATCCATGACATCCTGTTTGTCTGTTTAGATTGTAAGCTCTTTTGAGCAGGGACTGTCTTCTTTGTAACTCTGTACAGCGCTGCATATGTCTGGTAGCGCTATAGAAATTATTCATAGTAGTAGTAGTAGTGTGAAGCAGAGCTGAGATTGTGATGTCATAATGCCTCATTCCACCAATAAGAGCCCACCTCATCAGTGATGTCACAATGGCTTGATTGTCCTGGACTCCCTCTGCCCTCCACACAAGCCAACAGATTAACCGTTCCCCTTAACTGTATCCATGACATCCTGTTTGTTTGTCTTGCCTGTTTAGATTATAAGCTCTTTCGAGCAGGGACTGTCTTCTTTGTGACTCTGTACAGCGCTGCGTACGTCTGGTAACACTATAGAAATAATTAATATTAGTAATAGTAGTTAAGGTGCCCCCCAGCAAAAAAAAACCCACAGGGATGCTTTCCATATATTAGCAACCATCTGGAACAAAATGTATTGTTCCCCAAGATAATTCATCTTTTCTTCTGCTAGACTGTCTGGAATATCTTGTGTGATGTGTGATTTTTTTTTTTTCTTACCATGAATCAAATCAAAGCATTTTAGAAGTTCTAACAGATTTTGACATCAATGATTTGGATATTTGTTTTTATTCAAAAACATATATCTAATAGCCATTCGGATTTAAAAAAAAAAAAAAAAACCAAAAAACCGGAGGCTTGTTTAATGCCATTATCTCCAATTACTCACCATTTTGAATGGCTTATTTTGAAAACACGTTGGGTTGTTTTTCTTTTTAAAGAATTGGTCAGAGCTTCTCATGTCATGGACGGTTGGCCTTGTCAATGTGCTTCCCTCGTCTTCCCAGTTGGAATTCGTTCGGTCAGTATGAGCTGTCTCTTTAGATCCTTCTCGTTCTGCGTTTTTGCACTTGCTGAGCAGAACATGAGGTCCCAAGACACACTTCAAAACATGCAGCTTTCTCTTGGATATTTAAGTGAAAGATTTTTAGTTTTTCAGGGTAAATGGTGCACTTTTATTGGAATTCCATTATATGTGACTGAAATAATGTGATCTTCTGAATGTAATACTTTTTGCCCACTGTACAGTTTAGAGAAACAATTTGCCCACTGCACAGGTTAGGGAAACAACAATTTCAAAATGTCTGTAAACTCTAGCCATAGAAATTCATAAGGATATTTTAGAGCACATTATTTTAAAAAAAACCACATTTGCTGAAGACTTGCCAGGAAATCTAATTTCTGCTTGATTTTTAATGTTTTATTTTTTTTTTTGCATTGGGGAAAAACCAGTAAGGCAAAGCAAATTCATTTAAATTTTATATCAGGCTACTATCAAGTTTGCAAATGGCAAGAGAGAGATGTTGAATGAGGAAGGGAATGAGGTCCAGAGGAGAGGAAGCGTGCACAGTCAGAAGGAAGTGCAATCAGAGACTCATGAAATCACCAGACAACAAAGGTAGGAAAAATGATTTTATTTTCAATTTAGTGATCAAAATGTGTCAGTTTTGAGAATTTATATCTGCTGTCTATATTTTGCACTATATTTGTCTATTTTTCTATAGTTGTTACTGAGGTGACATTGCATATTTTAAAGTCATCTGCCTTGACCTCTGAAAAAAAACCAAATATAAATGATAATTAACATTTTCTCTGCATACAGTGTGCTTTGTTTTTTTAATTTTGTGGTTACCATTATGTATTAATAAGATTTTATTGTGTTTATATTAAAAATAAATGGAAGAAATTGCATTACAATTAGTACTATGAGGGTGGGGTCAGAGGCAGAGCTTGGGCAGGGCCTGGGGCGGAGCTTTGACTGGTCTGGGGCGGAGCTTCGGCGAGGGTACTCAGTTGATATTTGTTAGACTTAGGGGGTACTTGGCTTGAAGAAGCTGAGAAACTCTGGCTTAGAGGGAACAGTGGTGCTAAGTGCCGTTTTGTAAGAGCAGATGCATCTGAGCAATCTGTGACTATTTTATGGTGTTTTAAAGGTATTGTTTCATTTAGTGGAAGGGTCATCCATTATCAAAGAGTGACGCAATGCCTGAGGCAAGCCATACGGCCAAAACATGTCTCGTGTTGAATCACTTTATCGAATAAAAACTTTTACATTGAACATTTGGTTTCCTCAAATATCCTTTCTGCCATCGGTGGACAGTCGTTTCTGCTGTTTGCTTTTTCGCTTTTCTACACAGATTTTTTGTTCTTGGTTTTGCATTATAGCAAAACTATCCAGCACTGATTTTTTAATTCCCAAATTTTGGGCACCATTTATTGAATCCAGTGTATTTCCAAGGTGCAGGGGTGTGGATGGGGCATAGTAGGGCATATACTCTAAATTACCTGTATAAATATCACACTTACCTCCCCCCCCTTTAATGAAGCCACGTTAGCATTTTTATCGCCAGCTGCGGTGGTAAGAGTTCCAACACTCATAGGAATTCGGAGCTTTCACTGCCACGGCCGGCGATAAAAAAACACTAATGTAGCTTTATAAAGGGAGGGGTGTTAGGCGCTAACACGCCAGCCCCAGACCTTGTGTAATTGTTAACATTTAAGCATGCACAAGTTGTTACTGACTTAAGCTAGTGTTCTACAATGACAGTATTTATTTGATTTATAACCCACCTATTGCTTAACTCCCAAATTTTGCATATGGATTTGTGCGCACAACTTAGGGCTAGATTTACTAAGCAAACCGGTCGTGTACTGATCGGTTTGCGACCCCTTTGTGACCCGATTTTCCTCCAACCCGATTCACTAAATTCTGTGCTGATCCGATTCCGATCCGTGCATGCAGATGAGGGGAAATGGCATGCAAAGCAAGCAGGGATGCGATTCACTAAACAAATCTGGGACACCGACTGGGCTGGCCAATAAACAGAAGAAGCGACTGCTGGGGACCAGTCGCACACGTCCCTGCCGACTCTCCTGCTCCACTGCTGCCCTGCTTTCTGCCCCAATCTTCCAGCCCTGCTCTCTTCCCCGACTCTCCTGCCCCGATCTCTGCTCCGAATCTCCTGCCCCGATCTTCCAACCCTGCTCTCTGCCCCGACTCTCCTGCCCCGATCTCTGCTCCGAATCTCCTGCCCCGATCTTCCAACCCTGCTCTCTTCCCCGACTCTCCTGCCCCGATCTCTGCTCCGAATCTCCTGACCCGATCTTCCAACCCTGCTGTCTGCCCCAAGCTCTGCCCCAACTCTCCTGCCCTGACCTCTGCTCCGAATCTCCTGCCCCGATCTTCCAACCCTGCTGTCTGCCCCGAGCTCTGCCCCAACTCTCCTGCCCTGATCTCTGCTCCGAATCTCCTGCCCCGATCTTCCAACCCTGCTCTCTGCCCCGATCTCTGCTCCGAATCTCCTGCCCTGATCTTCCAACCCTGCTCTCTGTCCCAACTCTCCTGCCCTGATCTCTGCTCCGATTCTCCTGCCCCAACCTGAGCCCGAGGTCATGTGAAAAGTAGTATGTGGATTCTAGAGCTAGTTTCGTCACAGAATATCTCCATTTACCAAATTGTGCCTGGAATAACCACTGTTGGAAACAGGATACTGAGCTAAATGGACCATTGGTCGGATCCATTACGGCTATTTTTTAATGTCTCAATTTGGATGTCCCTTTCTCCCGCCCAGACTGTATATATTATGGGCTTTTAATAGCTCATAGCCTCATGCCCTGGAACAGTAAGGACAACAAGCAAGTAAAAATTGTTGTGAAGATATATTTATTACGTTAGTTTGTTCAGGGATATCTAATAACTTTGTAGATCCCCTGTGTCACATCCTAGATGCTGTATTATTCCAGGAGAAAACTGGATTCTATGTAGATTTATTGATCCAGCACAAAATAAGTGTACTAGGAGAATGAGCTCTGAGACCACCTATCCATTTTTTAGTCATACATCTCAAATGCTTGTGGACATTTTTTTATATCAACCTCATAAAAAGTAGAAACAAACCATTTACAAGAAAAGGCAGTAAATCTGCAATTACGTTGTTCGGGAAATGGTACTAAACCGGCAGCAAACAAAATATATGCACATTTTTTCTCATGCCAGCCAGACAACATCATGGATCAGCCATCATAAAATAAAAATGAAATAGCCCTTTACTAGGCCATATTGGAAAAAAAAAGTAGCAAAAGACCCCAGTGAAAGGTAGCACAGATTACTAACATTTGATTTGTATTTCTGAAGTAGCTTTGTAGACGTATTGCATTCGGTAGAAAGACCTATGAGGCCTGCGTTCAGCTGAATGCAATAATTTAAAATTAACTATAATAACTTACTAGGTATAACTTTAAAATAGAATATTTAAAAATATTAGGTGAGATTAAAAGTGTCAGCCCAACCAGACTGATCTGGTTATATTTTAGGCAATGAATGTTAATAGTTCCAAAGTTTTAGGTTAAAGTTTGAACCTGCTCCATCTCTTCCTCTATGTAACTAGATATTTTTGACAGATATTGAGGTGTCCAGATAAAATGTGTTCAGTCACTGGGGGCGAGAAATCCAAAAGTAAATAATTTCTGAGGATAATTGGACAAGTTATTTGAACATCAGCTCCTGTTGGTTTGGTAGGTCTTTTTACATAAGAACATAAGAATTGCCGCTGCTGGGTCAGACCGGTGGTCCATTCTGCCCAGCAATCCACTCACGCGGCAGCCCTCAGGTCAAAGACCAGTGCTCTAAATGAGTCCAGCCACACTTGCATACATTCCAGTTTAGCAGGAACTTGTCCAACTTTGTCTTGAATCCCTAGAGGGTGTATTCCCCTATAACAGACTTGAAAGAGTGTTCCAGTTGTCTACCACTCTCTGGGTGAAGAACTTCCTTACGTTTGTACAGAATCTATCCCCTTTCAGCTTTAGAGAGTGCCCTCTCGTTCTTCCTACCTTGGAGAGGGTGAACAATCTGTCTTTATCTACTATCCAATAATAATTGATCTCCTACCAAGTAATTTCAAAATCCTACCGCTAAACCGCGTGGGAAAAAAAGGAGGAGGATTAGCAATTATTCTTAAAGAAGGATTTGACTTTGAACTTCTGGATTCCAAAATGACAGACCATTTAGAAATTTTAGCCTGTAAAATTAGCAACTGTCAACTAGAAGAATCCCTATCCTGCATATTATTCTATGTCCCACCAAAAAGCTGGCCAAAAGCCAAAGAAGACTTCTTTGCATTTGTCCTAAACAATTCAATCGGTCCTTCTTATAATATCATCGCAGGCGACATAAACCTACACCTAGATGAAGTGGACAACACAAATGCGATAGAGTTCAAAAACTTTCTATCCCTACTCAATTACAATCTTCCTCTACCCACACAAACACATGAAAAAGGCCATCAATTGGATGTGGTAGCCATGTCCACAAAGGATATCCCAGACCCTGCCATTTCGCTACTTAAAGGCACCTGGATTCATGATATCTGGTCTGACCATTTTACTTATTATTTCCAGCTATTCTGGTCTTATCATAAATCTAAAACATGCCCAATTATAAAAAGAGAACATCACACAAGAGGCTATATTAATCCAAAAGAATTCTGGTCACAATACGAATTGCAAACAGAGATAGATGAAGGAATCGATTTTTGGGATCACTGGACGACAACCAGCACATCCATTTTAGATAAAATCGCCCCTATATGTAATAGCAAAAGCAATTCAAATAAATATAACAAATGGTTTGACATCGAACTTCTAAAAATGAAACAACTAGCTAGACGACTGGAAAGAACTTGGAAAAAAACAGGAGAACTAGCCGACCGTAACAACTGGAGAGCTAACATAAAAATCTACAAACAAATGTTAAAAGACAAACGTAAAGCATTCTACTCCACTAAAATCAACTCATCTTGTAATGGTTCACAAGGAATCAATACAAAAGAGCTATTCAACCTGATCACAAATTTATTTGACACCACTCGCTACACCTCACCCACACACAACATTAAACTACCCTCTGCAAATGACTTCGCTCTGTACTTTGATTCTAAAATGAAGAACCTTAGAATCCATTATTCATCAAGCGACTCTTGTGATCATCAAATAGCGAACACCCAAGGAAATGATATACCGGCAGACATGATCTGGAGCTCCTTTCAGGATTTAGAGTGGAATGATTATATCAGATTATATAACAAATACTCTAGATCCTATTGCGTTCTGGACTCATGCCCCCCAGAAATTATGAAAGCAGCACCTTTAGAATTTAAATTATCACTGATGCAATACTTGGCTTACAACCTAAACAAGTTCCTCTCTAATAATGGTCACATTATTATAACCCCAATTCTAAAAAATCGTAAAGTATCCTCAGCCCTAATATCCAACTATAGACCGGTAGCTTCCATTCCGTTTATTATAAAAATTATGGAGGGATTGGTTCACACCCAACTGATGGGTTATCTTGATCAATTCTCTCTCCTCCATGAAACTCAATCTGGTTTTAGGCCATTATTCAGTACGGAGACAGTAATTGCGGCTATCTTAGACAATTTGCACCTACTGTTTAGTAAAGGCCTTAATGCCCTGATAATGCAATTCGATATGAGTTCTGCCTTTGATCTAGTGGACCACATGAAACTGCTGCAATGCCTAGATGCCATTGGTATCCGGGATAAGGTGCTGAACTGGTTCCGTGGCTTCCTTATATCCCGCACCTATCAGGTTCGTTTTAATTATGAGCTTTCCGACACCTGGAGCAATCCATCCGGTGTGCCCCATGGCTCTCCACTATCCCCATTGCTCTTCAACGTCTACATGTCCTCACTGGGCACGAAGCTAACCCAGCTGGGGATAAAACTATTTAGTTATGCAGATGATTTTACGATTATCATCCCATTCACCAATTCTGTCTCCGAAACTATTCCCAAAGCTTCAGAAGCTATAAACATGATGGAACAATGGATGACAAACTTTAGGCTCAAACTTAATTCAGATAAAATGACTTTTTTCATTGCTTCACCACATCTACTTGACATTAAATCACCCCTCTGTATCAATAACCTTAGTTACCCTATCCAGCCCTCCATAAAGATACTAGGTGTAACTCTGGATCAATGCCTAACCATGAAAGACCAAGTAGATTCCTTAATCAGAAAGGGATTTTTCACTCTCTGGAAACTCAGATCCCTTAAAGCTTATTTTGTTACATCAGTTTTTAGAATTCTAGTCCATTCCCTCGTACTAAGCCTGCTTGACTACTGTAACATCGCCTATTTGGCAATTTCCCCAAAAAATATGCGACGCCTACAACTGTTGCAGAATGCGGCAGTCAGACTAATCTTTGGACTAAAAAAATTTGACCACGTGACACCCTACTACCGGCAGCTACATTGGCTGCCGATGAAGGCCCGCGTAAAGTTCAAATTTGCCTGGTTCTGCTTTAAAGCATTACACGGTCTTGCCCCCAAATACATTACTGACCTTTTCTCCTTCTCAACCAACAGACACAAGAGAAGTTCACATTCCAATTTCGTTTCCCCCCCAGTGAGAGGTTGCAAACTGAAAAAAACACCATGAATTCCTTCTCTCACACCAAGCAGCATCATGGGGTAAAGACCTAGAACAATTACTTTCGCCCTCTACTTATGAGGTATTTAGGAAACGTCTAAAAACACACCTGTTCCTAAAACATCTTGACAACTGATCCACTTATCTCTTTCCTCTCAATAGCGACCTACTGTCCTTTTGATCACTTTTCTCCTCAACAATGAATTTCCTATCTAATTACTTCTCTTTCTTCTTCCCCTCTTGAAGTCAGTCAATTTGTACCTTTGCTTAATCTTTTGTAAACCGCATAGAACTTCACGGTATTGCGGTATATAAGCTGTTATTATTATTATTATTATTATTATTATTATTATCTGTCTTTATCTAAGTCTATTCCCTTCAGTATCTTGAACGTTTCAATCATGTCCCCTCTCAGTCTCCTCTTTTCAAGGGAGAAGAGGCCCAGTTTCTCCAATCTCTCACTATACGGCAACTCCTCCAGCCCCTTAACCATTTTAGTCGCTCTTCTCGGGATCCTTTCGAGTAGTACCGTGTCCTTCCATGACCATTTCAATGCCATTTCTTAGGGGTAGATTGGGGGTCAACAAATTTCCTCTCCTTCCCCCCCCCCCACTGCATTAAATATTATATCTTTGCTGGTGGGGATGCTGAAGCCCTACCAGCTGAAGAAATCTGTTGCCTGAGCCATTTCCTTCCCTCTCATGCTTCCTCACAAATGAGGAAGTGGAGGCAAGTCGCCAATGTCAGCAATTCCTGAGCATAATCAGTTCGCACATGAACTGAGACTGTTTTGGGGAGTGGCAGTGTCGGCAGTTAGAAGCACACCACTGATCCCCTCATTCATGAAACAGCACAAGGGGGAGAAGGCAGATAAGGGGAAGAGTGTGGCGTAGTGGTTAAAGCTGCAGCCTCAGGTTGTGCTTGAGTATCTGAATAAATTCATGTAAACCGTTCTGAACTTCCCTGGGAGAACAGTATAGAAAACTGAATAAATAAATACTGTGAAAAGTTTCAGCCTTTGATAACCAGAGCTGGAATTGTGACATCATAATTCCTCATTCCACCAATGCCTATGAGCCAACCTCATCAGTGATGCCACAATGACTTGATTGTCCTATACGAGAGACTAGAGAAACTGGGCCTATTCTCCCTTGAAAAGAAAAGACTGAGAGGGGACACGATCGAAACATTCAAGATATTGAAGGGAATTGAGTTAGTAGAGAAAGAGAGATTGTTCACCCTCTCCAATGTGAAGAGAACGAGAGAGCACTCGCTAAAGTTAGAAGGAAAAAGATTCCGAATAAATGTAAGGAAGTTCTTCTTCACCCAGAGAGTGGTAGAAATCTGGAATGCTCTTCCAGAGGCTGTTATAGGGGAAAGCACCCTTCACGGATTCAAGACAAGGTTGGATAGGTTCCTACTAGAACAGAACATACACAAGTAAGGCTAGACTTAAATAGGACACTGGTCTTTGACCTAAGGGCTGTTGCGTGAGTGGACTGCTGGGCACAATGGACCATTGGTCTGACCCAGCAGTGGCAAATCTTATGTTCTTATGTTCTCAGCACCCTGAGGTTATGGGTTCCAACCCATGCTGCTCCTTGTGACCCTGGGCAAGTCACTTAATCCCCCAATTGCCCCAGGTACATTAGACAGATTGTGAGCCCACCAGGACAGACAGGGAAAAATGCTTGAGTACCTGAATAAATTCATGTAAACCATTCTGAGCACCCTTGGGAGAACAGTATAGAAAATTGAATAAATAAATAAATACAATAAAAGGTAGTGTGATTTCTTCAGCTGGTGGGGCTTTGGCATCACTGCCACTGAATAGGTGTTGCAACTTTGAAGGGGCTCTGAACACAAAGTGGAGCTTTGAAGGACCCTCATGACTATGCCACTATTTCTCAGCCATGTTTTATTTCACTAGTTTAAAAAAAAAATAATATTGGTGGGTATAAACTGATAGTAACCAAAACATGGGAAACATTTCTTCATATATATATTATTAATCAAAAAATATTTGATGTGCTCAGACCCATAACCCACTTGCATAATTGTGCAAGGGTTTTAAAGAAACCATCATAACGCCATCATCGTTCCAAGGCCTCCCTAAGTTATCAATATATAAAAATAATGAAATGAATTAGAGCTTATCTTTATCCCAATCTGGATGGTCATGTTCAGTCCTTGAACTCTCACTCGACATGATTATCACTCTGAATGTTATAAACTTTTATATAACATTCCCTAAATTGTTCTCCAGTAATGGTTCCCCTCTACTCGGATCTGGGTTTCTCATGTTGCTTCCTCAGGAGGATTAGCCAACTAACACAATTAAAATTAAAATAAAACTGTGATAGAATGAAATATCATTTCACATTGTCTAGGTTATAAACACACTCAGTCATCATTTTATTATCCTGAAAAGCTCATCAGGAGCACTTTTTTGACCGTTACTCCCCAACACATAATATGTGTGTGGTGCGTCTAAAAATGTGTCACCTTATTGGATGTTACCCTAGCAACTGCAATACAAATGCCTATACACTGACACAGAGGGGCAGTTTTGATAGGATATCTAAGTCCATAAGATATCCAAAGGTCGGGGCAGGGAAATGTCCGTTTTTGAAACTGCTAGGCGGCCACATTTTTTTTTTTTTTTTTTTTTTTAATGAGCTATTTGAACCTCTTGGCCATCAGGACATCTGACCTTAGGATGCCTAACTTTGTTCACCATTTTTGATCACAAAAACACCCAAGTTCAAAACATCTAAATGCAGATCATTTAGACATGGGAGGAGCCAGCATTGTAATGGACTGACCACGCAGACATGCCAACAGATCAAATGGGCCACCTTAGAGGACACTACTGTGAATTTCACATAAAGGATATAAGATGTACATCTCACCATAATCTCCTTATAATTTATGGTAAGCCCTCAAAAGCTCATCCAAAACCTATTTACCTACCATCCTAATAGCCCTTATGGCTGCAGATGGCACATACAGTATATGGCAGTGTAGTAGGATTTTGGTGAGTTTTGGTGGTTAGAATAAATAGTGGTTAGAATAGTTTATGGGCCTGGGTCCTCCTCTCTATGATTCACTAGCCCACCCACCAGGTTACTAAAGACACCTGTGTGCTGCTCTACTAGGCTTTCCCATACCAGGTGTTGCTGTTATGGAAAGAGGTATGAACTGTTTCATTCAGATTTTTATGAGGTGGGAGGGGTTCAGTAACCACCAGGGGAGGGGGTGGGGGGGTCATTACTTAATCCCTCCAGTGGTCATGTGGTCAGTTTGGGTATCTTTTCGGCACTTAGATGCTTTTAAAACAGGTCTAGCTCTGGACATCTAAGTTCCATCCTGGACGTCTTGGGAAATGTTCAATTATCAATGCAAGATGTTCAAGTACCAAGCACACCCAAATCTAGCCCATAACATGCCTCCAAAATGCCTACTTGAATTTTGGATGTACAGCGGCTAAGAAGGCTAGCAAAATGTCCAGAAAGTCGGCTTCAAAAATCGACATTTGGATGTTTTAGCAAGAAAAACGTCCAAGTGCCAATTTATGCCGCTTTTTGGACATCTTGGTGTTTTGAAAATATCCCTAACAGTGTCCCAAAAATAAATAATACACTGGTCCTTATATAGAAAAACCTGAGACGCCTCTCCCCCAAGGGGTAAAGTCAATTGCAAAAGAACTACATATTTCAGATCCATTTCCTTATGACCATATTTTATCCAGTGTTTGGTAAGAGGTGCTTGCTTTCAGGAAGTCCTAATACTGCTTAAATGCTCAGCTATCTGAATCTTAATAGGTCTTTTTGTTTGCCGTATATAATAGAAAAATGCAAATAAATCAGTAGAAAAATGCAAATAAAAATGCTAACTGATAACCATGTACGCTCAATACTTGGTTTGATATGCAGTTAGTTATACCCCCAAGCCAAGCTACTTTAACACGAGCGTGAATTATTTGATGCAATTTTAGGTGGTACAGGAACTGCACTGGGTGCTTTTAATTCAATTGATTTATAGGTGCTCCGCAAGAAGATGGGATTCATATCTCAACATGATTAACAGTGTCAAGACAGTGGCTGTTGCCCAAAGAATACTAGGCTGCATAGAGAGAGGTGTAACCAGCAGAAGAAAGGAGGTGTTGATTAGAGAATGACATGGGGAAAAATATGTCCCTGTCTCCGCCCAGTCCCTGTGAGCTCGTCCCTGTCCCCGTCCCCGTGAGCTCAGTCTCCGTCCTCATCCCCTCCCTGCGAGCTCAGTCCCTGTCCCCGCAAACCATCTGATCCCATCCGCACAAATTATCTCCCTTCTGTGTTTTTATTTTCCCCATTTCTAATATCTCCCTTCTGTATCAGTATACTCCCTCCTGTGTCCGGCATTATCCCCCCCCCCTTTGTCCATATACCATCCCCATGTATCTCCCCTTTATGTCTCTGTTCCTATGCCCCCTTGTACATAATTTCCCCTCTGTTACCTTCCTGTGTCCATATTTCCTCTCTCTTCCTCTTCCACACCAATATGTCTCTCTCCTCTCCAACCCCATCTAGCTCCCTCTTTCTCCCTCCCGCTTCCAGCATCTGTCTCACCTGCCTGTCCTTCTCCCCTTTCTCTTTCCTACTGTGGGTTCAATATTTGTCTTCCTCTTACTTCATCCCCTTGGCCCAGCATCTCTTTCCCTTTCACTCCCTCCTTCCTACTGTGAAGGAACACTGCTGTCTTCATCTCCAAAGCCTGGAAAGCTGTGTGTTACATGACAGATTTCAGTGCTGAGTTGTGTCTGGCAGTTCATTGCTCTTCCTCCCCCTCCTATTACTCCTGCCTGGTCCCCCCCAGTCCCTTCCCCTCCCCATGGACCCAAGTGCACTATCCCAGTTGAACCCAGCTCTGAGCCCAGAATCAACAAGTGAGGCAATCAGCCCTGCCACTACTGCATCAGAGAAAGATTGGATGGCCACAGATGAGCCCTGAGAGGCCTTACTCCTCAGCCAATTTTGCTTTGGTGTCCTTTTTTCCACCAAAACTCTATGGGAAACTCTGGCTCCAGCAGCAGCCCCCTCCCTCCCTCTCGCCCGCTGCAGTCCTAGCATCTCCCTCCCTCCCTAGTCCTTACACCAGCAAGCTTTCTCTTAACAAGCAGTCGGAGCATTTTCTATAGTCGCATGCGGCTGGCTGCCTGAGACTTCTCCTCTGCTCTGACGCAATTTCCTGTTTCCAGTTGCATCTGAGGAGAAGTTTCAGGCAGCCAGCCAGCTGCATGCGACTTCAGAAAATGCTCCGGCTGCTTGTTAAGAGAAAAATCGCCAGCGAAGGGAAGGGCATGGGAAGGAGATGCTCGGACCACGTGATCGGATTTTAAGTATTTTGTGACGTTCCCTCAATTAACCGCGGGGACAAGGCCATTCACCACGCCACGGGGTGGTGAATGGCCTTGTCCCCATACCTGCGGTGACCAGATTTTTTTACATCCCCATTTCAGTGGGTTACCCTCGGCTACCCGCTGGTAACAGTCACCGTGTCATTCTCTAGTGTTGATGCCCTTGTACAAGTCATTGGTGAAAAGGATATAAAAAAATACTTGAGGGGGTTCAAAGGAAGGTGATGAAAATGGTAAAGGGTTTGTTCCATAAGATATATGAGAAGAAACTGGAGGACTTGAATATCTACATGCTGAAAAAAAAGAAGAGATGCGATGTGATATAGACCTTTAAGTATTTGAAAGGTATTAATATTCAAACAAACCTCTTTCAGAGATGTAAAGATGGTAGAACTAGAGGGCGTGAATGGAGATTGCAGGTAGGTAGACTCAAGAATAATGTCAAAAAACACTTTTTTTACAGAGAGAGTGGTGGATGCCTGGAACACCTAGAGCCTAGGTAGAGCCTAAAACTATGAACAAATTCAAAAATGTATGGAATGGGCACATTGGATGCTTAAATAGAAAGAAACATAACTTGGCTATTGCGGTATTCCCTTGGGAGCTGAGGTCGATGCTGAGCAGACTTGAATGGTCTGTCCTGCAAATAGTGAGAGACAAAGAAGGGTGGCCAAATCCAGCAAGGGGGAATAGAGGTCAATACCAGACAGACTTGTAGTTTGTGTCCTGCTAGTGGCAAAATCCACAATGAGGGAACAGAGGTCGATGCTGGACAGACTTGTACGGTCTGTGTACTGCAAGTGGCCAAATCCACAATGAGAGAATGGAAGCCGATGCCAGACAGACTTCTCCTGCACTTGGTAAAAGGCAGGTGAAGATTCGACAAATCCAGTGTGTTGATCATTTTATTGTCATATACTATGAGTAGAGGGATCTATGCAGCTTTGTAGGGAGGGGGAAGGCATCTTGACTGGTAAGTTGAATACTGTCAGCAATACACCACATATCATCCCCATAATGTTAGCATGGTGGTGGCTTCACAACCAGCATTTAATCAATTTCTGGTCACCATGACGGGCAGACTGGATGGACCATGAGGGCCTTTTCTGCCATCATTTACTGTGTTAATGTGGGAGCTTTTGCTAGATTGAGAAGAAGAGTATCACTCCTTTACTGTGTTACTGCATGGTTCTGTTGATTTTACCTCAAACATATTAATGAGGCTTCCTCCAAACTATCCAGTGTAATTGTAGATACCTTTGCTCTTATAGCACCCATTAAAGAATAGAAAATGGTGATCTTAATGCACGAAGAATATAGACTGGGAAGGAATATGCCCTGGGCTATTGCCTGTGATCAAGTAGAGTAAGCTTATTACTATCTTAAAATAAATTCTGATCATGTCTAAGTTAGGCCACTGGCCACCATCCCTTGTCCAGATGGCTAGCATTAAATTGGCAGAATTTGCTAGAGCTCACCTTGCTCGTTGGATAGAGGTACATAACCAAAATGGAAATACGTCTAAAAACCCATCTAAATCGGTACTTGGATGACCAAAAAGACAGGTTGTCCAAGTGCCAATAATCAATACAGGTTTTAGACGTATCTAAAAACAGCTTAGGCCTTTTCAGTGCTGCTGTACGCTCAGAGTGAAAAGGGGTGTTTTTGAAGGAGTGGTTAGGGCAGGAGGTAGGCGGGATGTGGGCCGACCTAGACTTAGTTGTCCTGCAGCGATAATCGATAGATCAAAGAGACTTCCTAGACGGAACTTATACATTGTGACAGGCGATCTTCAAACAGGTATAAGCGCCCAGAAGGTGTCAAAAGTGACCATATAACCACTGCAGGGACAAAGTACAGACCCCCCACACACTCCCCCAGTGATCACTGAGCCTCCCCATAAAAATTGGAATAAAAAAGTACATACCTGCCTCCAAAACATCAGCACCTGGCATAGGAAAGACTAGTAAAGCTGCACAGCAATTTTTTACAGATAGACAAGCTCCAAGCAGTTATCATAGAGGCTTTGCAGTTATCCCACGTTAAATTTTGCAGTGAACACTCAGTACCTGCTCATTTTTACTATACTTTAGTAAATTGGCCCCTATATTTATCTCTGTTGATTTTCATCCAATTCATTCTGTCCAACAGAAAGCTAAAATACAAGCTGGCTTGAAATGATCACACTATGTCAAGGATTGCACAGAAACTAAGTTGTATTAGAGAAGGATCAGATAAAGCGAATGGAAGCAGAGATAATGGACAATCTTGCTCAAGGCAAATGTAATAATGAAAAAAGCATTTTGTTAACCACTAATCCCCGGTATCTCACTGTGTGACAGTATCTCTGGCAGAAGGTAGTATGGTAGAGTGCCCACAGCTTAAGAAAATTTAAGAAGTGTTCAATTCAATGACAAAGGCAAAGCAACTTTAAGAGAGAAGACATATTCCCTTTCGCCATTGGAAATCATTGAACAAAATTTTAAAAATAACCCCATTGAAAATGGCCCCCCTGACATGTTTCTACTGTTAAACCTAAATTTCAACGTTTAATTTTCACAACCTCAGTACAAAAAATCTCTTCTTCCAATTCTTTTAAAATTCAAAGTAATGGATAACTGCAATCCTATAAATTAATATGCGCATTGGCATTCAACCTTGTAGGGCAGGTGTGGGCAGCCTTTGTCCTGGAGGGCCTCAATCCCGTTCGGTTTTCACGATTTCCACAATGGATATGTAAGAGAAGGATTGGCACTCGCTGCTTCCACTGTATGCAAAAAGACCTCATGCATATTCATTCTGGGAAACCCAATGGGGTTGGAGCCCTTGAGGAACGTGGTTTCCCATACCTATTGAAGGATTTTCTTATTATAACTAAGAAGTAGGAGGAAGATGAAAAAGATATGTAGAAAAATGCTGTAGATCAGCAATGGTTTCTTTTTAAAGATGCATTTGAACTTTAAAAGCTACAAGGCCACTAAAATACAATTCTCCCTCCGTATCCACAGTTTCCGTATCTGCGGATTCGCTTATTCGCGATTTTTCAGCTGATGACTCCTTCTCCCCCCCAAATTACATCATCATTAAAGTTCTTTTTCCTTTTACTGTACCGATAAAAAAGTTTATCGCTTACCATTCACTCTGAAAATCGCTCCTTCCACGCTTGCTCCCACAAATTCGCTGCTTCCCTGCTTCCCAGTGTGCACTGAGAAAAACTCTGCTTCCCAGCATCCATAGAGAGAAAATCTCTGGGGATCGCTGCTTCCTGTTCCAAGCCCTTAATTCTTTGGGAATCGTTGGGAATAACTGCTTTCCTGCTCCAAGCTCTGAAATCGCTGCTTATTTCAAAAACCGCAAATAACAGTAGAAAATGTATTTGCGGTTTCAATAATAAAAACGACAACGTTTTCTAAAAACCGCGAATAACATATAAAAAGTTATTCACGGTTTTCCATATTCGTGCCTATGGTCTGCCCGCATCCCCAGCGAATACGGAGGGAGAAGTGTATGTGTGTTTTAACCTACTGTTATTCCCTTTCATGTTCTCCTTTTCTTTACGCTTTGTAGTTCTTCCCACTTCCCTTTTGCTCCTGTCACCACTTATTTGTCTGTTTTAGTCTTTTAATTCCCCCCCTCCAAATATTCTGTTTGTCACTCCCTTTAAAAAAAAAAAAAAATTTGTACATCGCATTGAATTTACGATAATGTGTTTTAATCACAATTTTATTAAGCTCGAAACTTGTTTAACCGTAGAAAAGAGCTTAGTAAAGAAGGTTTGAAATTACTGCTTCGGCTTTAACTGTTTATAAAACGCACGGTGAAATCCAAGAGGCAGGCTTTCCCTAGCGCCTGCAGCTGTATATTGTTTCTTGCATGTTGTTTGCTTCATGGCCATTGCAATTGAATTACATTTGTTTTTTATAACATTTCCATGGACAAAACAATGTTATTGTTGTTTTTTTTAATTAGATTTTTATTTTGGTGGGCAAGCCTATGTTTAACTTATAAATATGAGAAAATGAATGCTGATATGCTGGGGCATAATAAGATATTTAAATTAGTTTGGGGTTCATTGACGTCTTTTGTAGATTTGCTATAGTTGTCCTTTGTCTTTATCTACCGTTGTTTTTCACCCACACATCCAGGGGGGTGGGAGCGGGAGTGGGGGTATATCTTTTGTTTTGGTATTGGATGGTAATGATGGATGGGGGAGGGAATTTTTATCTTTTGTATAGATACTGATTGATTATAAATGCTTGGTTGATTATCATTATTTGTATATAAATTGTATTGCACTTTTTGTTGGCATTAAAAACTAAATAAAGTTTAAAAAAAAAAAGATATTTATTAATATTTTGTTAAGTAAACAAATTTTAAATAAAAATACTCAAAATTTATTAAATTATAGTAATGAATAAGTTACACTTTTCCCAATCTTAATACATATGTGGATTTGAGGGGGGGATTTCTTGTTTTTCCATTAAGAATATATAGATGATTGTCGTAAGATATTATTTTCATGTGGTATATATTAGTTGTATATGAATTTGGGAGGGGGGTGGGGGTTAAAAACTTATTGGTGTATGATATTGAAAATTTTTCAAGTGATGTATTATATTTGGTTGATATTTACTGTACACTTGATGTAAGTTTAAAAATGAATAAAGAAATTATAAAAAATATATATATATATTTTGTTAAGTAAAAATTATAATTTGTTGGAACCAGTGCTACAGAACAACTACAGCAGATAAAAGAAATGCCAAGAACTGCATTCAGAGCAAAATCTCTAACAGTGATGTATCCTATCTGTATTAACCGGCTCTCACAAACACTCATTAATCCCCCCTCCCCTCCCTCCCACCCTGCTGAAGTACAAAATACTAGGAAAATAACCAAAAGAACTGTAAAATTCAACGTCATCTCGCTCCTCAGCCTTGCAACCCTCCCCTTCCCCCCTTCCTCCCAACAAATTATTCAACAGTTCATTCAGTCCAGGATCAATTGCCCGTCTTTTTGGTTTTGCTTTTTTTGGCCTTTTCGCTTATCAGGTGCAGAACAATAAAAGAATGAAGAATCCAACAGCTCTGCAGGGAGGGCAGAGTAGATACAAAGCAAAAAGGAACTGCAGATACCAGTACAAGATGCAGACAATGTTTATTTTATTTTATTTAAAGACATAAATTGTTGTGCACAAACAGACCACCTTTAAACAGTACAAATCCGCACAGGACAATTCCGCTCCGACAAATGTGCCCCAACCATTGCGCGGACGGACAAGTGCGCGCAGGACAATTGTGGCCCATGAAGGATATCTGGAAGGCCCTGATTTTCTGAGACTCCTCAGGCCCCATCCCTTGGGAGGGGCCTGAGGCGTTTCAAGCCCCTCCCAAGGGACGGGGCCTGAGGAGTCTCAGCAAATCAGTGCCTTCCAGATATCCAGGTAGTGAATGTTTTAAGTGTAGGACCTACCCCTTCAAAAAAATAGGGTTACTTCATAACCCTCAAAAAGACAAAAAAGTATCCTGTCGGGGTGGATCCCCCCATTCAGTGCGGGCATTTGTCGTACATGCAAATGTCAGGGTGCAATTATCGGCGCGCAATTGTCCTGCGCGTATTTGACAGATCGCACCTTTCAACAGATCATGGTACCCGGCATGGTCTGTGTTTCGATCAACTCATCTTCATCGCTGTCTATTGTGATTAAAAAAAAAACAAAACTCAACAATTTTGCCTGATACTGTGATGTCTGAGAAAACGTCTCGCTGCTGCAAATGTATCAATTCACAGATACTTTTCGCTTATCAGCCACACATTCAAGATGGATTTAAATACTGCAGGCGACTCTTCCACTCCTCTGTGGTCGGGGCCAGATTTGTCTTCCAATGAGATGCAATGAGACATTTAGCTGCAGATAAACCCAGCCAAAGCAAACGACTTTGCCACCTGAAGGGCTTGTCAGGGTTCAGTCCCAACAAACAGCTCTGGGGATCGAGGTTCACCCGACAGGCAAAACCACCTCACCAAGCCTGCGCCCACCATCTTCCAAAAGGACTGTAGCAAAGTACATGATCACCAAATATGCAAAAAGAATCCCACATCTCCAACATGTTAAAAGAAACAGGATAAATATGGTGCAACCTCTCAGGGTTATAATACCACCTTGGAGTTAAATATACATTTTTTTCTCCTAATCATCTGAAGGAATTCTTGGATGTAAAGAAAATTATCAAGGACTGAGGGGAAATAGAAATTAATAGCTGGTGTTTAGAACATAAAGCCTAATCGTTTAATTAAGTTTCTTGTTAAATTTCTCTCAAAAAGTTCCGATTGACCATCCCATTATTATGGTGGTCTAAGAAAGGAAAAACTATTTTTACAAGTATGAATTTGTAATTCTTCTGTATTGTTTTTTTCTTGCCTGTATTTAATGTAACAAGATGTATTCTTGTAAAATTTTGTTGAATAATAGAAATAAAAATTGGAAAAAAAAAAAAAAAAATACCACCTTGGCAGTAGTTTATACACATTTTCTTGTATCAAAATACACGTTGAGGCCTTTTCTACCTCCTTACATACATGCTCCCACTGCGAATATGTAAAGGAACAACCTAGGTCAGTTTCCCATTTAATTCAAAAAGAAACAGGTAACCTTGTCCCAGCCCCTTAAATAAGTGTAAAGAACCAAAATCGGTCAGGGTTTTTTTACCCAGCAGGGACCATAAATTTTCCAAATGTTCTCCCAACCAATCCCTGAGTTTGAACGACATGCCTCAATTGCATGTACGCCAGGAAGTCTCCAGAAGGAAGACTATAGCGGTCCTGTAAAGTCTCAAAAGGAATCAGTTCTGTACCCTGCAAGAAGTCCCTAAAAACCCGGTGACCCAAACTGTCCCATCTAACAAATGCACCCCATTCCCTCCCCACCACAAATTGCGGCTCCCCTCTAAGGGTTGCCATCGTGGACACCACTCCCTCTCTGCCCATTTGTGTTGCATATGGTCCCATAGGTCAACCAAGAGATGAACAAAAGGGTTCAACACATCTCTTAGCTTCTCCCTCCGAGAATACAAAACCCACATCCAACTCCCAAAAGGCTGCTCCCCCACAAAAAAATTGCTCTAATTGGACTCCAGGATTCCCCTTCTGAATAGACCAATCTTAAATAAACCTTAATTGTGCTGCTTTATAATACCAAATCAAATTAGGTAGTGCCCTCCCGCACCCCCTGCTCCCTAGATGGCCACAAAATTTTCTTCACCAGCCTAGGAGATACCCCCCCCTCACACACACACACAAATAAACCAAGAACATTCCTTCTATAAACTCTGTAACAAACCCCTCAGTACCAAAATAGACAAGGTTTGAAACAAAAATAGGAGGCGTGGAAGTACAGTTGACCCTCAATATACATGGGGATTAGGTACAAAGCCAGCCTGCGAATATTGAAATATCACGGATAACTTTCAGGGCCAGCTCTGACCCACCCCTGCCTCCCTCCTGCATCCCGGACCTTCCCCACAACTTACCTGGTGGTCTAGCGGCGACATGGGGCAGGATCGATCATCTTACGCTCCTGCCCTGTGCAGAGCCATCATCAAAATGGCTGCCGTGAGTTCCCATTGTAGTCTCAAGACTACAACGGGAATTCACGGCAGCCATTTTGATGACGACTCTGCACGGGGCAGGAGCATAAGACGATCGATCGTGCCCCACGTCGCCGCTAGATCACAGGTAAGATATGGGGAAGGTCCAGGATGCAGCATTTCTTTAAAAAAAAAAAAAATCCTGAATAACAGAATCCGTGGGTACTGTAAACAGCAGATTCAGAGGGGGTACTGTACATTCATTTTTTAACACCACAATTCTACCCCAGCAAAACAGCCAAAGCCCCTTCCACTGCTGTAAATCCAAATGCGCCTGACGTTTAATCCGAGCATAGTTATACTGATTAAGATGATTCAAATTCCTGGGGAGATTAATGCCCAAATATCTGATCACAGGCCCCACTATTCTGAAAGGAAAGGCCTCCTTTATCAAGTTCAAGTTTCAAGTTTATTAAAATCTGATATAATCGCCTATCAAAAATTTCTAGGCGAAATACAAAAATAAAAACTGTACAATGTTAAAACCACATAAACATAATTCCAAACTAACCAGACATACTGGAACATTGAGGGAAGATGGGGAGGAACTACATTCATTATAGGACAGACAGACAGACAGAGCAACTCGGTAAGGGTGAAAAAGAGAATTTTTTGGAATTGGTTATGGGCAATTAATAAAGTTTAAGTTATAATAAGAAAGCATCTTTGAATAGGAGGTTTTTCAGTTTCCCTTTGATGCGGTCAAGTGCTTTTTTGTCCCTTAAGTCTAGGGGTAGTGCATTCCACAGTTGAGGAGCTGTTACAGAGGAGATTTAAGCGTCTTGTACTGATTAATTTTAAAGAGGGAAGGTTAAAAATTGTTGGTCTCTGGATCTAAGTACTTGCAATAGTACCAATAAATTATGTATCCTCGGTTCTTCCACATCCTGTAGTGTCTGTCCCATAAATTCAGATTTATCCATGTTGACCTCGAACCCCACCAAAACCCCATATAATCTAAAAATGTCCAATAATATAGGACGAGTAAGCCCAGGATTGCGAACATACAACAAAATGTCATTAGACACAGGGACAAATTTCCCCCATCCCTGGAGGATCTCTCTATCCCTGCCCCATTCTTGCAAGCTCTGTCCTCATCTGCACAAGACTTGAACACTTTAAAAGCATGTGTTCGAGGTTTGTGCGGTTAAGGCAGAGCTTGAGGGATGGGACAGAACTTAGGGGAACGTAACATGGATATTGAGATTCGACGGGGATAAAAGCCAAATGGCCCATCCAGTCTGCTCTTCTGCTGCTTCCACTATCACCTCCTCTCCCTATGAGATCCCATGTGCCTGTCTCATGTTTTCTTAAATTCAGACATAGTCTTTGTCTCCACTACCTCTACCGGGATATTATTCTACACATCTACCACCCCTTCTGTAAAAAAAATATTTTCTTTGATTACTTCTAAGCCTATCACCTTTTAACTTCATCCTATGCTCTCTTGATCCAGAGCTTCGTCAAATGAAAGAGACTCGACTCATGTGCATTTATGCCATATAGGTATTTATATGTCTCTATCATATCTCCTCTCTCCCGCCATTCCTCCAAAGTATACAGATTGAGATCTTTATGTCTGTCCCCATACACCTTATCACAAAGACCACACACCATTTTAGTAGCCTTCCTCTGGACCGACTCCATCCTTTTTATATCTTTTTGAAGGTTCGGTCTCCAGAATTGTACACAATATTCTAGATGAGGTCTCACCAGAGTCTTATACAGGGGCATCAATACCTCCTTTTTCCTACTGGCCATACCTCTTCCCATGCAGCCTAGCATCCTTCTAGCTATCACCATCACCTTTTCGATCTCTTTGGCCACCTTAAGATCACCACATACAATCACACTCAAGTCCCGCTCTTCCATCATGCACATAAGTTCTTCACCCCTTAAACCAGAGGTGGCAACTCCAGTCCTCGAGGGCCGGAATCCAGTTGGGTTTTCAGGATTTCCCCAATGAATTTGCATCGAAAGCAGTGCATGCACATAGATCTCATGCACATTCATTGGGGAAATCCTGAAATCACGACAGGATTCCGGCCCTCGAGGACCGGAGTTGCCCACCCCTGTCCTAAACTGTACCATTCCTTTGAGGTTTTACAGTCCAAATGTATGAGCTTTCATTTCTTAGCATTAAATTTTAGCTGCCAAATTTCAGGCCATTCTTATGATGAGGACCACCAACCATTTTGGTAGTCTTCCTCTGGACCGACTCCATCCTATATATGTCTCTACATGCCTGTTAATTTTTTTTTTTTTTTTATCAGGCAAGAGACAATTGGCAAAATACAATAATTCCCAATTTGCTTAATGAACTTGTGAAACACAAAAAGCTTATGATTATGCCAGAAAGATTTCAAATGCAAAGGCCAATTTCATTCTCTGCGTGTATCAGATACTGTACTACTGGGTACAATACTGTGAGAAGCAATGCAATTTGACAACTTTCATTATTCTCTATTGTTATTTCATCATCTCATAAAAGAAAAGAATTTATACACATTAGTAAAACATTGCTATAAATGAGATATGTTTAAAACATTTGAATAAAAAATGCACAGACAGCGGTAGAGGCAATTCTAGGTCCTCATGGCAATTCACTTATTTTGGGTGTCTCAGGGCTCCATTTCATTGCACTGGTAACAATTGTTGTATTCAAGGGATGTGAATTATTTTGGTGATCATTTTAGATCTACTATTTGTGCTTGAGGTGTAAATGTCCTGATATATCCACATCTAGAAACATAGAAACATAGAAATAGACGGCAGATAAGGGCCACGGCCCATCAAGTCTGCCCACCCCAGTGACCCTCCCTATCTATCTCTGCGGATAGATCCCACATGTCTATCCCATCTGGCCTTAAAATCTGGCACACTACTGGTCTCAATAACCTGAAGTGGAAGACTATTCCAGCGATCAACCACCCTTTCAGTGAAGAAGAACTTCCTAGTGTCACTGTGCAGTTTCCCTCCCCTGATTTTCCACGAATGCCCCCTTGTTGCCGCGGGACCCTTGAAGAAGAAGATGTCTTCTTCCACCTCGATGCGGCCCGTGAGATACTTGAATGTCTCGATCATATCTCCCTGTCTCGATCATATCTCCCTGTAGCTAAGGACAGAGCTTGCTGGGATGAGGAAGGGACAGAGACAGAACCTGCAGGGCAGGACAGAACATAAGAATTGCCACTGCTGGGTCAGACCAGTGCCCAGCAGTCCGCTCACACGGCGGCCCTTAGGTCAAAGACCAGCACCCTATTTGAGTCTAGCCTTACCTGCGTACGTTCTGGTTCAGCAGGAACTTATCTAACCTTTTCTTGAATCCCTGGAGGGTGCTTTCCCCTATAAGAGCCTCTGGAAGATGGAGATAGATCCTGTGGGGACGGGGAAGTGTTAGTCCCCCATGTCATTCCCTACCTGTGGTCTTCAGGACCCCCAAAGGAAAATAGCCCACCTATTGCAACAGAAAAACACTATTCCCCTTAATTTGCTAGTAGGGTGTGATGCGCAAGGGGAAAATCACTGACAACTTCCCGTGCCTCCCTGGATTCTGCTACGACTCTTACATCCTGCCATATTCAAAGATGCACGATCATTTTGAGAATGGAAAGATCACCGGTGGCTGGCTCATAGGCTCGAAGTGTACATACTAACGCAGAGACAGATGCTACCAGATGTCCACGTGCTAGAGCCCAGCTCATAGCAGCAATGTGCAGACCACTCTTGTGAGAATGTATCATCAGTGACACAATGGGTACATAAAATTCATCCAGAGGTTGATTTTATCTTGATTTTAAACTGATTGTTTTGAATAAATCATTTCTCCCCCTCCTCTTTATGTTTTCGCAGACCACCGGGACACCATCTAATAACACATTCCTGATCTCCCTCTCACCTCGTGTTCATTTTTTCCCCATCTTACACAGGTCATCAGAGCAGACAGACGAGAACTACAATAGGCACATCTCAAAGGTCCTTTCTCAAAGGACCCTCAGCCACAAGAGGGCATCCGCTCAAACTCAGGGGCGGGAAATTTCATGGCGACACCAGGAAATATTTCTTCACCGAGAGAGTGGTTGATCCTTGGAACGAGCTCCCGGTGCAGGTGATCGAGGCAAACAGCGTGCAAGAATTTAAGAGCAAATGGGATGCCCATGTGGGATCGGGGAACCTGTTACCAGGAGTGGGATCCCTAGGATAGTAGACTTAGGGGTGGATCAGTAGAGTGGGCAGACATGATGGGCTATGGCCCTTATCTGCCGTCATCTTCTATGTTTCTATGTTTCTATCTCCAAAAGCATTTTTGGACTGCTCAAGCCATAATTCAAGTGACTAGATTAGTATCTCTCAAACTGTGTGCCCTGAAGAAATTCTGGGTGTGCCCTGAAAGATTCCAAAATTTTACTTTATTTTTAAAAACTCCCTTCATAAGTATACACTAAAATAGATGGCATATACATCATGTAGGCAAGAGTCTGTCAATGTTACGAGCATCTGTGTACATAAGGATGCAACCGTCCAGACAAGCATCATTCTTTGACGTGATTAGTCCTTGAAAACTAACGGCAAGACATTTTAGTTTTATTTTTATGCAGTAGTTATCCTAACTTGAGCAATAAAGCAATTAAGGCTTTGTTACCGTTTGGATCTTCTCATCTTTGCGAACTTGGATTTTCAGCTCTGACAGAAATTTAGGGCTCCTTTTACAGAGGCGCATTAGGGCCTTAATGCGCAGAATAGCGCACGCTAAAATGCAGCGCACGCTAGCCGCTGCCGCCTCCTCTTGAGCAGGTGGTAGTTTTTCAGGGAGCGCACACTAATCCGGTGCGGGCACTAAAAACGCTAGCACACCTTTAAAAAAAAAAAAAGAGAACGACTGTAGATAGTGGATGATGACATGCGTGTTTGCTTGTCAACTATCGAGCCACATTTTGAGTTAATTTACACTCAAAAACAAGCACATCCATCGCATTGATTAGCAATTTTATTCTATCTACTTTAGTTTCGCCGTTGTTACAATTACCCATACATAACTTAAAGAACTTTAAATAAATAACTCTCAAATTTAATTTTGTGTTGGTTTTGAAATTTTATAATTTCAATTATAATGTGCCGTGAAAAACATTTGCTCCATTTAGTGTGCCAGAGCTAAAAAAAAAAAAAAGTTTGAGAGACACTGGACTAGATAGATCCCAAGGGAAGCTGCTTTAAAAATCTGGAAAGGGTTGCTAGATATTCATAGCCTGATGTATCCTGAATACCCTTGCAATAAAGTGCAAAGTGCAAGGGTGTCAAAGTCCCTCCTTGAGGGCCACAATCCAGTTGGGTTTTTAGGATTTCCCCAGCAAATATGCATGAGATCTATTTGCATGCACTGCTTTCATTGTATGCTAATAGATCTCATGCATATTCATTGGGGAAATCCTGAAAACCAGACTGGATTGCTACCCTCGAGGAGGGACTTTGACACCACTGGACTAGAGCTACAGGATGGTGACACAGAGGAGGAAGAACAATCATTACCAGCACCAGATCATGTGCATCCACACCAGAAGAGAACTGCAGGAAGGAATTAAGTCAAGCTCTATCATTGCTGTGTAGGTGCATTTGCCATATCATAACAAATAAGGCATTTGTACAA
The DNA here is from genome assembly GCF_902459505.1 of Geotrypetes seraphini. Taxonomy (NCBI): domain Eukaryota; kingdom Metazoa; phylum Chordata; class Amphibia; order Gymnophiona; family Dermophiidae; genus Geotrypetes; species Geotrypetes seraphini. Next base: position 376,682,868 of record NC_047086.1, read on the forward strand.
TGTGGGGGACATCTGTATTGTAGGTAGTCCTACATTACTTACAGTTATGGGCACAGAATTACTGGTAAAGTCTGAGATGTTGTTCCTTGGGGTATGGTTAGATTCTCAGCTCTTTATGAAACAACACACAGCTAAAGTGGTTGAAGGAGTATATGCACCACTTCATATCTTATTTAGATTAAAACCGATGCTCCTGCCTGTGGATTTTCGCTCTGTTGTTCAAGCGTTATTGCTATCTCGAATTGATTACTGCAATCTTTTGTATCTTGGATTGTCAAAGAAAACATGCAAGCCTGTCCAACTTCTAATGAATTCAGCGGCTAGACTAATCATGGGTATTCCTAGGGTTGCCCATATTACTCCGATCTTAAGAGCTCTCCACTGGTTACCCTGTTCAGCAGAGAATTTGCTAAACAGCTCTGTCAGTTGTTCATCAAATATTGTTCTCCTCTTCTCCTACTTGCTTACAAAGCTTGTGGGAAATCTATCAACCTGCAAGATGTTTGAGATCTGAGGGAGGTTCGCTATGTAAAATCTAGAATATCGATTTTCTCAATTGTCGGTAAGAATCTCTGGAATTCAATTCCAGGCATAATGAGATTGTGCAAAGATCGTACGTCTTTCAAGAAAATGTTAAAAACACAATTGTTTGTGGACGCCTTTCTCTAACTCCGTGGTTATTTGTTTTAGAGTTAAAGAATTCTGTATTAGTTACCCTCCAGGTTTATACTACTACCTCCCTAATGTTTTTCCTATCTATGGTTCTTTTTTCTACTTTAAAGCGTTGAATTGTAATTCTGTCCCTCCATTCCTCGTGTATTGATTAGACTGTAAGTCTTGTCGGTCTAACCCAGGGGTCTCAAAGTCCCTCCTTGAGGGCCGCAATCCAGTCGGGTTTTCAGGATTTCCCCAATGAATATGCATGAGATCTATGTGCATGCACTGCTTTCAATGCATATTCATTGGGGAAATCCTGAAAACCCGACTGGATTGCAGCTCTCAAGGAGGGACTTTGAGATCCCTGGTCTAACCCATCATTTTTAAATTTTAAATGGTATATCTAAATATATGTTTATTTTTCTTTTATTGTAACTCGCTTAGTAAATCAGAATAAGCGATTCATCAAATTAAAATAAAACTTGAAACTATTAAGGAAATTTTGTGGGGAAGATTGGCTTATTGGTTTACTGCATTTTATAATGTTTGTTTGTGCTTGAAATTGTGGCTGTAAATGTTTTGTACATCACTTAGATTTAAGCGATTCGTAAATTTTTTAAATAAATAAATATTGTCATCCACATTCACCCAAGCAATGCCCATTCACCATCCCAACAGTAAGTGTCCCCCACTGTCAGCCATGCATGTGACCTATTACCATTCTACCATAATCTATACCAGACATGTCAAACTTTGGCTCATGGGCCAAATCTGACCCGTGGTACAATAAAATTTGGCCCACAAGACAATTTCAAATTTGCACTTAAGCTGGCCCGCCGGTACAAGCGCCGCGTCAGCTGTAGGTTCACGCGTCTTCCCTGTCTCACATTAAAGCAGCCTGCAAAGGATCGCTGGTCGGCTGTAGGGATCCTAGCAGGCTGCCTTAGCCTCAGCAGCACGTTCCCTCTGCCGCGGTCCTGTACGTTAGAGGAGGGGCAGGACCACGGTAGGGTGAATGTGCTGTGGAGGCCGATGGCAGCCTGCTAAGATTGCTACAGCTGACCGGCGATCCTCTGCAGGTTGCTTTAATGTGAGACCGGGAATCCAGGACGGCTCCTCAGTTCAAAGAATTTAATGCATTGCTCTGCTCTATTGCATTTGCTAGGTTGAAGAAAATACAAATGCACAAAAAAATGAAAAAGCAACATATAAATACCTCCTGTGCCTGGATATATCTTTCCTTGAGCTACAAAATCCAAATCAATCAAATATAGATTAAACATAAAGTTCCAAGCAGGGCCGATACTATACATGATGGGGCCCAGGGCAAATTGTATTGAGGGGTCTAGGATGGCGGGAGGGAAGGAAAAGAGGGCCAAATCTTGGGACAAAAGGAAAGATTCCAGACCTCCGGGGTAACAGAAGGTAAATGGAAGATAAGAAGAAACGGAAGGTAAGAAGAAGGTAACAGAACGTAAGAAGAAAGAAGGAGACCCTGACAAGCGAGTTATCAGAAGACAACTAGAGCCTGGGACCACAACATGATTTGAATAATGACCAGACAAGAAAAGGTAGAAAAAAATTATTTTATTTTCTGTTTTGTGATTACAATATGTCAGATTTGAAATGTGTATCCTGCCAGAGCTGGTGTTAGACAGCAGGCGAGAACTATGACCTAAAAGAGAGGAAAAGTCTTTTTTATTTATTTTGTTTACATCACAGAGCCGGCGTGGGGTTGAAGAGGTTGTACCCCTATACTTCTATTAAGACTAAGGGATCCTTTTATTAAGGTGCACATTTAGCGTACCTTAATAAAAGGACCCCTGTATCTTAATAAAAAATTTGGCCCGCAACTTAGCCTATGTTTTAGATTTCTGCCCCTCCACCCCATCCCACAAACACTTCTTTCTCCCACTCCCCATAACACCATTCTCCTCATCTCAACAGCCAACTCTTTTCCCCTCCCCCAGCCCTCACATCCACTATCTCCCTTTCCCATCTTCTCGCTGCCCATTTACTTTTCCCTCTGCCCCTTCCCCCTTTGAGAGCATCTTCTTTCCTCTTATTCTGGACTCTGGGAGAAACTGTTACTACTTTGACAGCTGGATGATGGTTCCCCTGTTTTCTGCAGAGAAGACAACCGGAGACGGTGAAGCACAATGCTATGCCAGCTTCTGCTGTATAGTGGATGGTGGGCCATGCTGCCCCCCCCTAGATTATTTGAGCATAAGAATAGTGATACTGGTACATCTAGCCCGGTATCCTGTTTCCAATAGTGGCCAGTTCAGGACATAAGTACCTGGCAGAAACCCAAATAGTAGTAACATTCCATTCTACTGATACCAGGGCAAGCAGCAGCTTCCCCCATGACTGTCTCAATAGCATACTATGGACTTTTCCTCCAGGAACTTGTCCAAATCTTTTTAAACCCAGCCATGCTAACCAATTTCCTCTGGTAATGACTTGTACAAGGCTTAACTATTTGATGAGTGTCATCGTGGGGGGGTCGCAGTTCGACGGGGCAAGAGGGCTTGGGCACCCTTCTGCCAGGATCGTTGTGGAGGGGGATTCTGTAACCGGTGTTGTTTTTGACAGACACTGGTTACAGAATCCAGCTTTTAGGCGAAGGACAGGCTCCTCCTTCGCCTAAAAGCCCTTCTGTTGGACGTTTGGGGCTTAGGCGTTTTTTTGGTTCATTATGGCCAAAAAGTGTAGACGTCGTGGGGGTGTACTTGTAGACGTAGTGGTGATCTGGGCGTTTAGTAGAGGCAGGCCATAATCAAAACAAGGATGTTTGTTTTGGTTATGGACACTTTCCCTGCTTCTGCTTTGAACGTTTAAGGACTTAGGCCAAAAAGGAACTTAGACGGTTTTTTTTATTATGCCCCTCCACGTGTTTTACAATAAATAATATGACCCATCTTTAAAAAAAAGTGCTCAGTATATGACAACTAGCCATACAGACCTTGAAATGTCAACATTTCAGCACTTATGTCCTGCTGCTTTAATTAATATTTGACTCCCCTCGGGAAGTTTGCCAGGGCAAAGGTAATAAATTATAGGAGTAAAATCCGCAGCATAAGCAAAGTGAAATTTTAAGTCAGCATCAAAATATGCTATGGTTTCATAAAGACAAGATCTAATAGATATATGGGGTCATTTTAAAAGCATGAAACACATTTTCATGCACAATTTATGTGGATTATATTTGGGTAAAAGTGTGCTTTGCAATGCTTTATGCATGTACTTGCTGGGGCAAGCAGAAGTATTCCAGCGGTACAGCTGGGACCAGGCTTTGATTTACGTACTTTGTTTTTTCTGGATTTTCAAATAAGCGGACATAATATTTTTGCATAACAAATAGCAGGTGTAAATGTGTACTGACACTTTCTGTGGGATAATTTTAAAAGGGAGCATCTGTGCATAACTGTTCCTTCAAAAATAGCTCACAACTCACAAAGAAAGGGAATGGTAAGTACACAACAAACCAAATATCACCCAATAAAGAGCGTAGACGCTTGAAGAGCTGGGCCATATATTTCTTTATTCCAGAGGAAAGAGACCCGACGCTGTCAGTGTTTCGGCTCTTTCCGAAAAGTATGAAGAGAGAAAGAGGGCAAGATCTGCTCCTTTGAATTGCTAAAAATAGTTCAATCAAAGATTGGGCCAAAAGACAAATTGCATGATAACATAACATAACTTTATTCTTCTATACCACCACAATCAGACGATTTCTCGGAGGTTTACATCGAAGAAGCCTTTAACTGAAAATACACTGTCCAACCAAGATGTTATACTTTATGATTTCAGCCATCTCCAAATTAAGATTTTTAATAGCTCTCTTATTCGACCACATCTCCGAAAGCAATCTTCTTCCTTCTACCCTCCTTATGTACTTCCCTTTTATGTGCTTTTTCTTTAAAATTGTATTTCCTCCCCTCTTTCCTACTGTTTCCCGTGGCTTTAAAAAGCAAATACCCAAGTAGGTCTGGTAACGAATTATGTATATGTGATTTCTCTAAAATCATATTTTTACCTTTTGTACAACGCTTTGTAATTTGGTAAAGCGTTCATTCAAATAATATGAATAAACTTGATAAACTTGAAACTTGAAGAGAGCTGGACAATCAGCGAAGTACAAAATACAAATAGCAAAAGCACAACATATTCCTTAAGAATAGTCAGAGTAGAATTATTGTTATTAATATAACTTCTATGTAGAAAATGAATTCATCAAACAATAGTCTTAATTTCTTTCCGAAATGCGCCGTAAGACAGCCTGGCTCCACTGATGTAATTACCCAACCAGGACTGCTGCTTACTTGCTTGAAACATAAAAGTCCTATCCAGAAAAGACCTGTATCTACAGCCAGTAATTTTTGGATAAGCTCAAAAGATCCCTAAATGCTAAGATGCCCATAGGAATATAATGGATGTCTTAGCATTTAGCATGCGCTAATTTTTAGCGAGCACTAAATCAGTTTAAACAATCTCTTTGACTCAACTACTATTTTTCCAGTTTGGGCTATTTTTCTTTTAATTGTGCCTTATATTCCTGTATCTCCCTTCTCAAGTTTCAAGTTTATTAGGATTTTATATACCACCTATCAAGGTTATCTAAGCGGTTTTTACAATCAGGTACTCAAGCATTTTCCCTCTCTGTCCCGGTGGGCTCACAATCTATCTAACGTACCTGGGGCTATGGAGGATTAAGTGACTTGCCCAGGATCACAAGGAGCAGCATGGGGTTTGAACCCACAACCCCAGGGTGCTGAGGCTGTAGATCCACTGCTCCTTCACATCTCCTCTCCCATTCTTTAGCCAAGAATATTCCAGCCAGCACTTTTTTTTTATTTTTTTAGCTAATAGTTCTAAATCAAACCAAGAATTAAATTTTCATTGTCATTTTTTTATTCAAACATTTAGGGACAATGAAATCTAAAATAGTCATGCTAACAGAATCTCTCCCTCCCGTCTGTCCACAAAAGTATACATATTAAGATATTTAAGTCTGTCCCCCAAATACCTTATATTGAAGACCATGGACCATTTTAATAGCCTTCCTCTGGACCGACTCCATCCTTTTTATATCTTTTTGAAGATGTGGTCTCCAGAGTTGTACACAGTATTCTAAATGAGGTCTCACCAGAGTCTTATACATGGGCATCAATACTTCCTTTTTCCTACTGGCCACACGTCTTCCTATGCAATATCCTTCTAGTTTTCAACCTGTTTTGCCACCTTAAGATCATCACATACAATCACACCCAAGTCCCGCTCTTCTGTCATGCACAAAAGCTCTTTACCCCCTAAACTGTACCATTCTCATGGATTTTTGCAGCCCAAATGCATGATCTTCCATTTTGCACCATTAAAACTTACTTTCAGACCATTCTTCAAGCTTTGCTAGGTCTTTCCTCATGTTTCCAAGTTTTAATTAAAAGTTGATAAAAAGTGTATCATTGTTAAAATAATTAGGGATACAAACAAAACAGACAAGGATGTACAGAAAAAGAGGGTATCATTCACAAAGAAGCAAATCTTACCAGACAGCCCTTCAGCAATATCACTTACAAAAATGGTAAAAAAACAAACAAACCCAAGAGTCAAACCTTGAGGCACACCACTGGCAACCTCCCTTTCCTCAGAGTGATCTCCATTGACCACTACCCTCTGTTGCCTTCCACGCAAACAGTTCCTGAACCAGTCCATCACTTTGGGGCCCATACCGAGGGCACTCAGTTTATTTATTAGACACCAGCTGTCAAAGGCTTTGCTGAAATCTAAATACACATCTCCTTCCATATTTGTTGGGGTTAGGGGCACGGACAGCGCGTGAAGACCAAAAAATCACAAATAACTTTTAGCTCTCATATTTGCAGGGTTTGGGGGTACAGCTCTCACAAATACCGTGAATTTGCAAATAAAACCTTCACTTCATATTCACGAACATAGATTGATTTGAAAGAAACATTCACATACTTCTATGGTGCTGGCATTTGCCCAACCATGCTGAAATAAAGCACTGAACTTTTCTCTCTGCACCCCAGTAAAACATTCACACACTTCTCCGATGCTAGCATTTACCCAACCACGCTGAAAAAAAGTGCAGAACTTTTTTCTCGGCACTACAGAATGATATTACTCAGGGGGCGGAGTCAGCAACATGAAAACTGTGACTAATCAAAGTCACGAGTGCCGAACCCGCGAATACTATATCTAGCACTCTCCCTCTATCCAATTCTCTGGTCACCCAGTCAAAGAAATTGATCAGATTTGTCTGACAAGACCTACCTCTATTGAATCCATGTTGCCTCGGGTCCACTGGAGTCCAGAAACATTGTTTCCATTCATTTACTTATCACAGAAGTCAGACTTACCAGCCTGTAGTTCCCTACTTCTTCCTTACTTCCACTTTTCTCGAGAAGGACTACATTCACCCTTCTCCAGTCCTCCAGTAGCATAGTAACATAGTAGATTACGGCAGATAAAGACACGAATGGTTCATCCAGTCTGTCCAACCTGATTCAATTTAAATTTTTTAGATTTTTTCTTCTTAGCTATTTCTGGGCAAGAATCCAAAGCTCTACCCGGTACTGTGCTTAGGTTCCAACTGCCGAAATCTCCGTCAAAACCCACTCCAGCCCATCTACACCCTCCCAGCCATTGAAGCCCTCCCCAGCCCATCCTCCCCCAAATGGCCATATACAGATACAGACCGTTCAAGTCTGCCCAGTACTGGCCTTAGTTCAATATTTACTATTATTTTCTGATTCTTGATCCTCTGTGTTCATCCCACACTTCTTTGAACTCCATCACCATTTTCCTCTCCACCACTTCTCTCGGGAGCGCATTCCAGGCATCCACCACCCTCTCCGTAAAGTAGAATTTCCTAACATTGCTCTTGAGTCTACCACCCCTCAGCCTCAAAATTAGGTCCTCCAGTACTAGAATCTGCCTAAGTTCCTTCAGTATCCTCAGATGTATACCATCCTGCCCCATTAGTTTAGATAGCTCCTCATGAACACAGTCCTCTGAAAATTAATCAGGGTCTACCGCACCCCCATCCCTATTTGTGTTTGTCTTCTATGATCCTGCTCCCTGCGCTTCAGCTGTGAACACACTTTGTAGGCTCTGGATGATTATTGGCTGAAACCTGCTTAAGGATATTCAGGTGCCTCAGTACCTCAAATCCCCTCCCAAAGGCAATGATTGGCCAACCCTGATCTCCTTTTCCCTCCAAAAGCATGACTGACTTGGCCTATCGCTTCTCCCTCCACAGGCGGTTATTGGCCTGGCCTGTTGATAATGGCGCTGTTTACAGAATCCAGGCCTTATTGTTTGAATACAATACTGTGAATTCTTTTTTGGTTAAATGTGTTAACCAAACTTCTTAATATTTTAAAATTTAAGAAACCCTTGTCATGTAAGCATATTATTTTGAAGGCTGTTGCATTAAAAACACTTTCTCCCAGATGATGGCATACTACTGTATAATGTCTTCATTTCCACCGCTTTAAAATTAATAATTCAACAGTGGAAAGATAATTCTAATTTATCCATTTAGTTATAGTGGGGCAATCTATTAATATAAAGGAAATATGAAAGGCTTGTTATTAACGCATTATCTCTGAGTGGTAAACATTTAAGTAAATGACAAATTTGATGATTCTCTTTCTCAATAATATTCCTAAATAAATTATGTTACTACTTGTATTTCATATCGGTCATGTGTTCAATTGCATTCATTTGTTTATATATTTATTTAAAAAATTTATATACCGTCTAACTCCACTATGGTTTACATGACAACAATCATAAATATTAGACAATACATACATTTCAATACTTAAAAGGAACTTCACTATAAGATCCAAAATATCTTTCTAGTAAAGCATTTGCAGGTAATTATATCGCACAATATCCCATTATAAGAAAGCATTTGCAAACAATTGCATCTTCAACATTGTCTTGAAAATCAACTTAACTGCGCATAAGCGCAGAACTCCTGACAAAGCGTTCCAAAGCTTTGAACACCCCCCCTCGTCCCTCGCCCACTGACAGCATAGCGTCACCAATCCTGGACTGGAAAATTGTCATCCTGCCACCCAAGCATAGGCCCTCTTTTACAAAGGCGCACTAAGCATTTTAGCGCTAAATCAACGTGTGCGCTAACGGCTAATGCGTCCATAGGATAACATGCACGCATTAGCGTTTAGCGCGTGTTTAGCGTGTGCTAATATTTAGCGCGCGTTAAAAAGCTTAGTGCACCTTTGTAAAAGATGGGGTTTAGTTACGTACTATTCTCCGATCTCAAACTCCTTCTTGGTTGATAAATTTCGAGAAATCCTCGCAAAACCGTTGGAGAGGCATAGCACAATATCTGATGTACTACCGACAAAATTTTAAAACGCACTCATTGTTGGATTGGTAACCAGTGTAGCTGTTTTAAAACTGATATGGCGATACTCGAGAGGGTTTAGAAGAGAGCGACGCGTTTGATAAAAGGTATAGAAAACCTTTCATACGCTGAAAGATTAGAGAGACTGGGGCTTTTTTCGCTGGAGAAGCGGAGACTTAGAGGGGATATGATAAGAGACTTATAAGATCACGAAGGGCATAGAGAAAGTGGAGAGGGACAGATTCTTCAAACTTTCGACAACTACAAGAACGAGAGGGCATTCCGAAAAATTAAAAGGGGACAGATTCAGAACCAATGATAGGAAGTTGTTCTTCACCCAATGGGTGGTGGACACCTGGAACGTGTTTCCAGAAGGAGTGATAGGACAGGGTACGGTATTGGAGTTCAAGAAGGGATTGGACAATTTTCTGAAGAAAAAGGGGATAGAAGGGTATAGATAGAGGGCTAGTATACAGGTCCTAGACCTGATGGGCCGCTGCATGAGTGGACTGCTGGGCATGATGGACCTCAGGTCTGACCCAGCAGAGGCACGGCTTATGTTCTTATGGGTGTTATGTGTGTCATTCTGGGAGCGCGTGTGATCAGCCTCGCTGCAGATTTCTTCATTCCAATTGTTAGCGTACAGATTTTTCTTTATCACATTCTCTGATTTCAATAATGTTTTGATTGTTATTATTACATCATCTCAACCTATATCAAACAATTACACTGGCTACCCACACCACTGTGGATAACTTCAAAGTATCATGTATCCTAAACAACATACTTCATGGAAACTCAGCCGTCCCCCTTATCCAACTATTCGCAACGGCATGGTCCACCTCTAGAAGAATCCTCAATAGAACATGCCATCCACAAAAAAATCTCCCCTACATGCGAATCTTTCACTCCATGCTTACCTTCCTGGGAATAAAGACTTTGAATGACCTCCCAGAAGTACTAGAAACATAGAAACATAGAAAATGACGGCAAAAAAGGGCCACGGCCCATCTAGACTGCCCACACTAATGGCCCACCCCCTAACTACCTCCATGAAGAGATCCCACATGCCAATCCCATCTTTTCTTAAAATCAGGCACGCTGCTGGCCTCAATTACCTGTTGTGGAAGATTATTCCAGCGGTCAACCACCCTTTCGGTGAAGAAATATTTTCTGGTGTCGCCATGAAATTTCCCACCCCTGATTTCATGGCGACATTCAGACTTGAAACGAACTACACCTTATTCCGGAAGAAGCTGAAAACCCTTCTCTTCCACAATTAAATCTATATGCTTCTTCTATTCTCACCCCCCCCCCTTCTCTTCTCTCAAGCCTTTCCCTTAGTCCTCCCCTGCCTTTCCCCTCTCTCTCTCTCTTTTCACGGTAAGTCGCCTAGAGCCTGCACAGGTTCATGTGACACACAAATGGAAGATTAGATTAGATTAGAAAAGTGACCCAGAAAGAAAGTAGCAAAATGTGTTTTCAATGCTTTTGTGTTCTCTGCCCACAGTTTACCTTTAAGCACCAAATATATTCTCCCGCTGGAACTGGAACTAACTTTCAATGTGTTATGCATCATATTAAATTATCAAAAGTCAATGATGTAATCAGGCTCGCAGCAGAGCTAGCCACCATCTGTTCAATTTTTTCAGCCGTGTTACATCCACTCAACATGTTTTGCATTATGTATATTACCGTGTAAGGTTTCTATGGAAATGTTGATGTTAAAAATATCAATTGAATAGCTACCTGTTATTGGGGGATTTTTTTAAGAAGTATGCTAATTTATTCAGTTTGGTGCTATCACATATCATTATGTAAAGTATAAATCCTATGTGGTACATACTGTAAACAGTCACATGGTGCCAAGCCTGTCTTAAATTCTCTTTTCTCTAGTTATATTTCCATTTCATTCATCTCAAGCATTCGCTCTAAATCAGCATTGATTTTCACTTTAATACAATTCATGACTTTTCATCAGCGCTTTCACAGAGACGTGGCATTTTATATTTTACTGTTAGCCTTTAGTACTTGCTACGTAGCATTAAAAATGAGTTACTGTTTTGCAATGAATAACAATGTATTGTAAATTAGATAGATTGTTAACTAAATGATAATCAATGTGGGTGGCAATAGTATTCATATAGCATGATGGATTATATACTTTTGCATGAATATGCAAAGGGTGAGGATTGCTTTCAGTCATACCAATTATGATCTCTACCTATTCCCCGTGCAGTGATGCAGCCACTTTCTGAAAGAATAAAGAGAAAGGGATTGGGACTTGTATACCACCTTTTTGTAGTTTTTACAATCACACTCAAAGTGGTTTATATACTGGTACCTCAAGCATTTTCCCTCTCTGTTCTGGTGATCTCACAATCTGTCTAATGTACCTGAGGCAGAGGAGGATTATGTGACTTGTCCAGGCTCACAGGGAGCAGCATGGGGTTTGAACCCACAACCTCAGGGTGCTGTGGCTCTAACCACTGTGTCACTCTCTCCTCCAATACAATGGCAGAAGTGAGCCAAGTATAGAACAATGAAGCCATTGTGACATCACTGATGAGGTTGGCTTTTATTGGTGGAATGAGGCATTATGACATCAGGAAACGGGACTGGGACTTGTAGACTGCCTTTTTGTAGTTTTATAACCACACTCAAAGTGATTTACATACAAGTAATTCAAGGATTTTCCCCAATGCAGTTAAACTCCATAGATTTACCAGATAAGGGTGGTTGAAGTCATCAGAAACCAAAAAACAAAACAGGTTTTACTGAATTCTGTTAGAGCAAATAATTTGTAACAACGGTCAAAATCCCATTCTTTTATAAGATATTAAAAAATACTGGAGTTCAAATGTAATTATTTCAGACTGCTTATGGACCCATGACATGAAAAATTAGGCATTCTCAACATTTTGGATCTGCTACTTTGGTCACTTTTTCCCAGAAACGGTCACAAATGTCATTTAAATATTGACCTATATTGAAAATCAGAATGATCTTTAAGAGAGATATAAATTTAATAATAATAATAATTTATTTTCTTATATACCGCCAAAGCCATGATAGTTCAGAAATGCATGTTGTTTTATCTATATCACTCTTATTACATATTTTTTATATGTCATTTGGTCAATCTTTCTGCATTGATTCATTTTATATGTCAGGAGTTGGCTTCTACAAATTTATCCCTCGCAGGCCACTAAGAGATCTGACTTTCAAGATATCCCTAATGAATATGCATGTGAGAGATTTGCATACCCACTACCATTGTATACAGATTTCTCACTTGCATATTGATTAGTCTATGTGCAGCCCTCAAGGACTGAACTTGGATAAGCCTGCTTTAGAGGATCATATCTATAGATAAATTACATTACATTGCATTACATTAGTGATTTCTATTCCGCCTTTACTTTGCGGTTCAAGGCGGATTACATAAGAATTGTTATGATATTAAGAAGTACATATTGTTAAGATATTAAGAAATACTTAAGGAATAGTTTGAACATTTTCTAATTTGCTAAGGAGTAGATAGTATTGCAGGAGGAGTTTGGGACATGTTTGGTTGTGTTATATTGGTTTTATGTATTTTTTTTTTTAAGAGTACGGTTTTTGTTTCTTTTTTGAAGGTTTTGTGGTCTGTGGTCGAAATCAGCAGATTGGTGAGTTGTGTGTCCAGTTTTGCTGCTCTGGTAGCCAGTTGGTTGTCATACAGTTTTCCTTCGTTTGACATTTTTGGTTGGCAGGTGTGTGAATATTGTATGGGTTCTCCTGTGTCTGGTTGAGGTGGATTGAATTAGTCGATTGTTCCAGTAGGTTGGGCTGTCTCCATTTATAGCTTTAAATAGTAGGCAGTGGAATTTGAAGTGTATTGGGAGCCAGTGTGAGTTGTGATATGCCTCTGTGATGTAGTCATATTTTTTCAGCAAATAGATGAGTCTTAGAGCTGTGTTATGTATTGTTTGTAGTTGTTTTATCGTGGTTGCTGGGCAGGGGAGATATAGTAAGTTGCAGTAGTCTATTAGGCCTAGGATTAGTGATTGAACCACGAGTTGGAATTGTTTTCTGTGGAAGAATTTTCGGACTTGTCTTAGGTTTCTCATAGTTGCGAATTTTGTTGATTTGTGGTTGCATGGTTCAGCCTCTGTCTATCAGCACTCCAAGGAGTTTTAGCGTGGGTTGAATGGGGTATGAGATCGAGTTAATTACTAGTACTTAAACAACTCCATTGGTTGCCAAATGAATATTGCATTGCGTATAAGATCTTGAAGGTCATAAACTGTGTACTCTATGGGGAAGCACCACAATACTTGATCCAGACCCTGAAAAAATATGCTCCAACCCGTATGTTTCGTTTGCAATTGGCAATGAAACTGTCACTCAAATGTGTCCAGGATGTGCATTATAAAAAGACCTGGATGTCAGCTATTTCTATTCCAAAATTGTGGAATGCATTGAACGGGCCATTAAGATTATGTTCTAAGTTTGGACCATTCAAAAAACTATTGAAAACCCACTTATTTATAAAAGGCTTCTATGAATTAGGAATTTCTGCTTTAATGTACTTCTCCTAGAATCTTTGTTGTTGTTGAATTTTACTTTTACTAAGGTGCTCCATGCTTTTTATCGCGTGCTAAATATTATCCTAAGAACGCATTAGTGTTTAGTGCGTGATAAATGTGCGTTAAAACGCGTAGCGCACCTTAATAAAAAAGGACCTAAGTTTTGTATTTTAGTATGTTTTCAGTTGAATTTATATTCTTGTAGGTCTCATTTTATGTACGTTCATTTATAATCCGCCTAGTTGATAGGTGGAATATAAATTTTTTAAAATAAATGAATTAATTAATGTCGTCTGTATAGAAGCTTTGCCTAGCAATTAACCTCCATGGTTCAGATCCATCATGTTTTAAAGACCGATCTTTATTCTCTGTATTGATATTCTGTATAATAGAGGGATCAACACGTCAAATGATCTTGACAAATACATCTAATTAAAATTTCCACAGAGGGTCTATTGAACAATATATATTCTTTCCAACTAACATCTGAGTTTCCTCAGTCAGATTTATTGGTTCACCTATGGGGCTCATTTTCAAAAGAGAAAAACATCCAAAAACAAGTGGCATAAAATGCCAGAGGGATGTTTTACTTGTCAAATTGTCAAAAACACTATTTTAGAAACCTATTTTCTACATGGATTTCTATGCTTTTTGTCTACTAGTTAGGTGCCATTGACTCATGTTAAAGTCCTAGTGATTTGATGAATTACATATCTAAAAAGAGATCAGTTTTGTGCTAGTCTGGTAAGGTCCTCCTGCGTGATCCCCATTGTTGTTTTCAACATGTCCAACCATTTGATTTCAGGTCACCCTCTTTGCCTGGTTCATTTGATCTTCCCAAACGTAATGTCCTTCTTCAGTGATCTTTCTCGTCTGATAGTGTGGCCAAAATAAGACAGTCATAACTTCACCATTTGGACTTAGAGTGATATAGCCAGTTTGATCTCTTCCAGAATTGATTTCTTAGTTCTTCTGGAAGTCCACAGCATGCATAAAATCCCTCTCCAGCACCAAAGCTCAAATGAGAACCCATACAATATCATATCTTCTTTCTGTCTTGTTTCCGTAGTGTCCAGCTTTTGCCTCCATAATTGACCACTGAGAAAATGAGTGCATGGACAAGTCTGATCTTTGTTTGGAGTGTTATTTCCTTGCCATTGAATACTTTGTCAAGAGCCTTCTTTGAAAAGCAACCCAGTGCTATTCTGCAGAGTATTTGTTCCCTGTTCTCTCAGGGCTTCTGCAGCTGGCATTGTGCTTGTTGCAGGTTTCCAGGTCTTGCTGCGTCTTGTCAGGTAGAAACCAATGTTTCAGCCATCATGCTGTGTCTTTCTTCAGGATGTGCTCTGAGGTCTGCAGTCTGTCTTTGTAAACAGTGGGTCCACTGACCTGATATGGAACAGGGCAGTCCATTGATCACAAATTTGAATTTTGGTGGGAAAATCAGTTGGTCTCTTTTTCCATAGAATGGAAAAGTCTCTGGTGAGTTTAAAGATGTTCTCCCCGTGAAGCTGGTTTATATGTTCTTCCCTGCTAGTTACTTCTTTGTTTATGAAAGAATCCAGGAGATTGAAATCCTTTACAACTTCTATTCTATCACCATCAAACTCAAAATCGTCATCATTTCCCATGGTCATGATCTTCTTCTTGTTTATGTTCAGTTCTAATCCCATGTTATGACTTCCGGCTTTGACTTTTTTTCAGCAGATACAGCATGCCTTCTTTGCTGCTGGTGATGAGCATTGTATCATCTGCATAGCACAGGTTGTTTATATTTCAACCACCAGCTTTGAAACTAATCATCTCTTCTTCCAAATGTTCTTTTCTGAAGATGGTTTTATTGGGGGGAAAAAGGGAAAGAGAAAGACCAGTTCTTTTTTTTTAACCCCAATCAGAGATTATTATTAACCATAATGCTTTTTCCCCTAGCATACTCTTACCAAGATATATATCAAGCTCAATATATAACTCACTCCTCATGCTAGCAGTGTTAGAAAATATATAAGTTTTACTAAAAACATCTCTCTTACCTTAGCAAGCTTTACACCGACATATATGAATTGAATGTTGATTCAAAATGGCTGCAGCTTCTTCTCCTCCCTTGTATATACCCACCGGGACCGGTCAGCTGTCAGTTGCATCAGCATTATCTACTGCAGCATTATGGGCCTGGGAGGCTGTAAAGGGATTAGGTTAAAACTACCATTAGTTTGAAAAAAGTTCTAGTGAACTGTTTTTTTAAGCACTCTCCATTTATTAAAAAAAAAAATCAAAGGATAACCTCCCCGCTTCAACCCCTCAGATCAAAGTGGCCCACTATAATGTAGGGAGGGAGGGATGTAACTGGGAAGAAAAACTGAATTTCATTGAGCAGAGATGGATTTATTATCTAAATACAGTTTTACCAAATGGATTAAATCTGGAGCTTGAATGGGCCACTTTGATCTGAGGGGTGGAAGCGGGGAGGTTATCCTTTGATTTATTTTTTTTTTACAAATGGAGAGTGCTTAAAAAACCAGTTCACTAGAACTTTTTTCAAAGAAATGGTAGTTTTAACCTAGTCCCTTTACAGCCTCCCAGGCCCATAATGCTGCAGTAGATAATGCTTATGCAACTGTCAGCTGACCAGTCCTGGTGGGTATATACAAGGGAGGAGAAGAAGCTGCGGCCATTTTGAATCAACATTCAATAGTCATATATGTCGGTTGTAAAGCTTGCTAAGGTAAGAGATGTTTTTAGTGAGTTATTAGATAGATAATAGTATATTAAACGTTTTAGAAATAAACGTAATAGTTTTGTTTTTTAAATAGGGATGATATGCCTTGAAAAAAACCTTCTGTGGGTGAAACATGTTGGCTCCTATTTCCCTCATAAGAAGACGACAATTAAAAGCTAAGTACACTTGAAATATGCTAGAAGGGTTGTTAAATAAAAATTTAAAAATAAAGTTTGTGAGTAAAAATTGATAACGGCTCCAGTGAGGAGGTCGTGCATAAAGCCTAGGGCTGTGAAAGCTTTTGAGCCCAGGTGGTACTTCTGAGGAGCTAGGGATTATACATGAGAGGTGAGGAGTTTCAGGTATATATTGAGCTTGATATATATCTTGGTGAGAGTTTGATTGATGATCCTCACAAGAACATTTATATATAAAAATTGAGTGCTGAAAAGGAATTAGGTCCCAATTACTGCCCCACCCTCTCCTGTCATTAGCAAGACAGATGCATCTGGGGACATATCTTTGAGACAAGAAATTATCTTCCAAACATGTTTGCTTTATTGTCAGCTTTACATCCCTTTTATATCATTTTACATGAGTCAATGTCGTCAGCATGTGACGTAAATACAAACCATATATGGACACAGGTCACATGAAACTTTAAAGAAATTTACAAGCATTTTTCTATCTAAAGACTGAAGTCCAAGGGGTGCCTTGGTCAGCAGAGCCTTAGTCTTATCTAAAGCTGCTTGCAAATACAGCTATGAAAACAATTGAATTCACTTCACAACAAGATAACACACATCTTTTCAAACATAAAATGGCCTTGCAGTATTTCAGAGAAGGAAAAACAAACAGGGTCTGGTTTTCGTCAAACATAAGGAAAACTACAAGACGGGTCCCTTCAAGTGCCATTTGGATAAATTAGTTTTCCCCTAGTATAGCATAAATTTAAAAAAAAAAAATCACCTACAGAGCCTTCATGAGTCTCAATCCCTCCTGCTTCCACCTCACTTCAAAGGTTTCCTTCATTAGCCCTCCTTCCAAGTCCACTTATATTCCCATCCAATTCCCCACATTAACCTTAAAGATCTCTCCAGTCAAGCAGGCAAGAGGACTCATTCTTATTCCAATCAATTCAGCATTACACTAAACTCAACTAAACCTTAAGTTTGTATACCGTATCATCTCCATAAAGATAGAGCTTGGTATAGTTTACAGGTAATTCATTAAATGAGGGAAGGACATAATAAGAAATTAGAGGTTATGAAGAGAATAGCTAGCTTTACATTTTAAATAGATAGCTTTACGTTTTGGAGAAAAGCCAGGTTTTCAGATCCTTTCGGAATAATTGGAATGAGCCTAGGTTCCGCAGCGGGGCAGGGAGGTTATTCCAAAGCTCAGTGAATTTGAAGAAAAGGGATTTCCCTAATTTCCCTGCATACACGATGCCTTTTAATGAGGGGAAAGATCGTTTAAGTTTGTGGGCGGATCTGGTAGTGTCAGGTCTTGAAGAATTCCAGGATAGTGGAATTAGGGGAGGAAGAATGCCATGTAGGATCTTGATCTAGTTACACCAATAAAAATGATTTACATCCACATCATACAAATGTGTAACATGAATATGAAAACATAACTTGATCTAAGATTCAGTACATTCAGATGCATCTTTAGATGGTAATACTTTGGTAAAATGTCAGCGTAGAGCAGGACTGCAAGGGGATCACTCTTACCCTCTTCAGGAGTTTGCTTATTTTAGGCGAGTCGGGGCTTCAGGAGAAGGCACAAGATCACTGAAAGCCACCATACTAACTTAAGTGCCTAGGGGATAGAGCTAGGTGACCAAATCAAGGTTTTATCATCACCGATTCCTAAACCATGGAGATGGGGGTATTACGACCACTAGGCCACCAGATATTTGATGTCCTCTCCCTGAGAGAGTAGCTCTTTCACAGGGGGCAGGAAGGGGTGGCCCTGATCCACCCAGGAGTTTGCGGCATTTGTTAGAGGGGGGAGGGGACTGTTCCTTTAAAATGACGCTTTGCTGTGTGAAAACCTTGAGCTTTAGGATTTGCAAAATGTCGCATCAAGGAGCTGCTTCATACGAATGTGTATTACAGCAATTCGTAAATATGGAATGTAAAAAGGGTTATTCTATAAAAGGATATCAATATTCTGGTGTCCAGAGCCTGCCATATGGCGCCTCTTAAATACAGGAAAGTAGGTACCTAAATTATTTTATATAATACTAATATAATATGTAACATACACATGTATAATTTAAATGTGGCCATATATACCAGTTTGCAGTTTGTGGAACTGGGTATCATATAGATCAGGAGTAGGCAACCATGGTGCTCAAAGTCCACAACCCAGTCAGGTGTTTAAGCTTTCCATAATGAATATGCATGATATCTATTTGCATACAATGGAAGCAGTACATACTGATCATTAATGTGGTCCTCAAGGATCAAGGCTGCCCATTCCCTAATCTAGATGGTTAAAAAGTATATAAATTATAGTAATCTATAATTTACACAGTTAAGAGTGAGCCCTGCCCATAATCCACCTAGACTCCATCTTTAAAGTACACATCGCTGCATTAAGACACTATTTTATAGAATAACACACAGTAGGAACACTAGGATTTATGTATATAGGTATATGTACAGGTCACTATTTTGGCCACGCATGCATGTTCTTGGTGTCAGCATGACATTGTGCTGTTCAGGGCCTAACATGAAAGTTAACCTAGCTGAGGATTCAGGGCCTACCCAGAGAGTTAGCCAAAGGCCTGTGGGAGATACATAGAAGCAGCTCTGACCCCTGATGTTGTCAGTCCTACCTAAATAGATTAGTTGGCTTCATGGGATTAGAAACCAGATAGGCTATCTCTGAGAAGTGTACCATCAAAGGAATATATACCTCGTCCTTGTTAATCAGGAAACATCAGATCAAACAAACCAAATTATGGCGCAGGAAGGTGCTGGAAGAGATAAATCAGACAGACTCGCGCTTGCTCTCTTGCTCTCACACACACACATGCACATATATACACAGCACACAACCTATTAAGACACACAGGATATTCACGCCCACACTAACCCAGAAGCGTCTCTGTAACAACTTTCTGTTCTAAGGGCTAGATTCACTAACCTGCCCGATCATGACCAATCCGTGTCCGATCAGGGTACACCCGATGGATTCAGCAACTAATAATATACTAAAGGGGGCAATCGGAGGAACGCCCCCATCCACCGACACGGATCGCTAGTGTGCGATAGTGCTGCTTGATTCAGGGAAAAAAATTTTGATTCGACTCGATTCAGCCTATTGAATCGATTTTTCAATTTGATTCGATTTTCCTGCCCAATTGGGTGTTTTTTTCAAACATCCTGGTGGGTTTATTTTATAGCCTCTTCACCCCCTTTGCCTTCTCCTAACCACACTGGCGCTGTGGTGTAAACAAACAAAAAAGATTTTTCCTCTCTCAGTTAAATCCTAGCTCACGTTTGCGGTCTAACACCAGCTCTGGCAGGATACATGTTTCAAATCTGACATATTGTAATCACAAAACTGAAAATAAAATTATTTTTTCTACCTTTTGTTGTCTGGTCATTATTCAAATCTTGTTGGTCCCTGGCTCTGGTTGTCTTCTGATAACTTGCTTGCCAGGGTCTCCTTCTTTCTTCTTTCTTCTTTCTCCGTGCTAACCATCCATCTTCTCTCTCCGTCTTCCCCTTCCCCTTCCCTCCCCTGGAGGTCTGGTATCTTTCCTTTATTTCATCTCCATCTACCCTTTCATATAGCATCTCTCCCTCCTTCCCCACCACCCCAGGGTCCACCATATCTCCCTTTCATTTCCCAACTACCCTCCTATCCAGTATCTCTATCCCCCCCTCAATACCATCCTTTGTGTCCAACTTCTCTCCCTTTCTGTTCCTTCCCTCCCTAAATCCCATTGTCCACCATCTCTCTCCCTATCCTCTGTTTTTAGACCCATTATCTCTTCCCCCCCAAAGTCCGGCATATACACGTCTCTTTGAACACCCCCTTCTCTCCCTCCCTCCCTCCATGTACTTCTACATCAGGGCCCCCCTCCTCTGAAGGTCTGTTCCCCCCCTGAAGGCCTGCACCCCCTGAAGCACTGCATCCCACCTTTGAAGGCCTGCACCCTCCCTGAAGGCCTGCACCCCACCCCTGAAGCCCTGCATTCTACCCATGAAGGCCTGCCTGTCCCCCCTGAAAGCCTGTACCACTCCCCCCCCCCCTCCCAGAAGGCCTGCGTGTTCCCCCTGGCTTACTGCGTACCATTTACCTACTAGCAGCAGCCTGCAGAGAAGATCACTGGGGCTAGTGATCTCTGCAAGCTATAGATCTTTGGAGCTGTTTCCTCTGCTGCAATTCTGCCTCTGACGTCAGAGGAGGGGTGGGTCCGCAGAAGAAGAAACAGCTCCGAAGACCTATAGCAGCTTGCAGAGATTGCTAGCCCCAGTGATCTTCTCTGCAGGCTGCTGCTAGTAGGTAAATGGTGTGTGGGAGGCCGGGAGGAAGCCAGACACCAGCGGGAGGCCAGGGGGGAAGCCAGACACCAGCACTTCCCGACTGACCCTCCCCCCCTCACCCTCTAAAGCCGCTCCTGCTATAGGGGGTGAGAAGGGAGGTCAGTTACCGAATTGGGAGGCCGATTTTTTTTAGTTTTAAATCGATTCAAATCGATTCACCCAAAGTGAATCGGTGAACCGATTTGAACCGTGAATCGGGCAGCACTAATATGCAATCCTGACGCATGCGCAGACCATCTGTTTTCCCTGTAGATGGTCTGCACATGCGTTCCTGTTCGTTTTTGCTGAGTTTTTTTATTTTGGGGGGGTCTCGACTCTCTTGCAAGTTGTCTTGAAGGGTGATCTCCGGCAGCAGCAACCTCTTAAGGCTAAAACTCACTGGCCCTGACTCTTCTGCTCTCTGCCACCTTCCCTGCAGTGCGAGCCCACAGGTTTAAAGCGGGGCTGCACTGCGTAGGGCTAGGATTAAATGCCTTAGCATTTTAGCGTGCGCAAAATCGGTTAGCATGCCTTAATAAAAGGACCCCTTAATGTACTAAATAAACTGCTCTAAATCAACTTATAATTGTGTAGCCACTTCCCAAGCATTTTTAAACTAAATGCATCCAAGTGTAGCCCATAAGTATGGAATAAATATTCAAAGAAGCGTTCAATGAAAATTCAGATTCATCAATGCTGAGTGCAAAGATAATGATGATATAAAGCAGGGGTAGGGAACTCCGGTCCTCGAGAGTCGTATTCCAGTCGGGTTTTCAGGATTTCCCCAATGAATATGCATGAGATCTATTTGCATGCACTGCTTTCAATGCATATTCATTGGGGAAATCCTGAAAACCCGACTGGAATACGGCTCTCGAGGACCGGAGTTCCCTACCCCTGATATAAAGAAATATTTTTGTAAAAGGCAAAGACCAAATGCAAAGAACTTATCTCCAGATTCTGTTCAACAAAACGTTTTGTTTCAGCAAGCATTTTCTTCCCTAAGTATACACAGGGTTCTCTTTGTACTAGCATTTAAACACACACACACACACACACACACCCATATACCTTTTACTAAACCGCGATAGCGGTTATTAGCGCAGGGAGCCGCATTGAATGCTCCACGCTGCTCCCAAAGTTCATAGAGTTCCTATGAGCATCGGGAGCTGTGCAGAGCATTCCGCGCGGCTCCCTGCGCTAATAACCACTATCGCGGTTTAGTTAAAAAAAGGGGGGGGGGTGAGTTATAGCTCTGTGGCATAGCATATTATGCGTTACTACCACTACTAATCACGATAATAAAAAAATGTGAGCTACAGTACTCCCCCGAAATTTGCGGGGGATTACGTTCGTGGAGGGACTGCAAATGTTGAAAACCCGTGAATATAGGAAGAGTCCTGTAATCGGCACTCTCCCTCCTCCTCCTCCTGTCCCGGTGCTCAGTGTAGTCAGACTCCTCAAGCTCACGTGTGCCAGCCCCTTCCGCGTCCCCAGGTGAATGCTGAAGCCAGGGAAGACCGCAGGTTGGGGAAGGAAAGGCTGGCTGTGCAGAACTGGTAAGGGAGCTTTTCCATGGGTCAGTCATTCACGGTATTTTCTGACCGGAAGAGGTCAGAAAATATCACGAGTGACTAAGAAGGCACCAGGGAAGGGCCTGCCATTAAGATGTCCCAGCGCTCACTGCAGTCAGATTCCCTGAGCTCGCGCACACCCGCCCCTTCCGAGTCCCCAGGCGAATGCTGAAGCGAGGGAAGACCGCAGGTTGGGAAAGGAAAGGCTGGCTGTGCAAAGCTGGCAAGAGAGCTTTTCCATTGCTCAGTCATTCGTGTGGTATTTTCTGTCCGGAAGAGGCGGTCAGAAAATACCGCGAATGACTGAATCTGTGAACCGTGAATTTGCGGGGGGAGGGGGGTATACTGTATATAGTTTATTTTATCAAAACTATACTTTAGAGTTTAATATATCCAAATGGTGGTTATAACCACATCTGAGGTAAATATTCTGTCTAGCGGTTTTTGACGCTTGTTTTGATGACAGCTTGGGGTGAGGGAAGGGAGAAGAAAGCACATTGATATTTTTCTTAGACATCGCGCAGGTAAAATGATAAAATCCTGAAAAGTAAGATGTGATGTGCTTTTAGCCTGAAGGGGCTGGAAAAGCGATGCTCAGAATTAATACGGCAAAAAAAAAAAGAGATCAGTGCTCAAAAGAGGTTCAAAGATAAATACACATGACTTCAAAACCAACTTTTCATTTCCCCTAAGGGAAAATTCCTTAGGGCAGAGACTGTTACAGGTGCCAATTTATACTGAAACCAGTATCTCAACTGGTTTCCTGCCTTTTGGTTTTGATCACCTTTAACATTTGGTTGTACTATTCAGCATGGTTCCTGTGCCCCAGCTGCATATAGCGTGTCTTTATTTCTACCTCTGAAAGCCGGTGTTAGAAGTTTCTGAGCGTGCTCCCTTTGCCAGTCTAGAATGGAGAGATTTCCCAGAGTGCAGTGGGCTGTAGATTGGTGGAGTGAACAGCAAGGTGTGCAATAATACTGACTGGCCTCAAAAGACCAACCAGGGCAGAAAGATGGACTCATTTGAGCTTCGGTGCTGGAGAAAGATTTTAGGCGTGCCGTGGACCGCCAGAAGAACTAACAAATCGATTCTGGAAGAGATCAAGCCGGCTGTGTCACTCGAAGCCCAAATGGTAAAGTTACGACTGTCTTATTTTGGTCACGCCATCAGAATGAAGGAAGTAGTGTGAATGCCAAATGTTATGGTTAAATGTCCTTGTCCATGTCATACTTGAAAAATAATGTATGATTTTAAGTTCAATATTTTTATTGAGCTCATTAAAAATAAGTACATAGTCGGTTCATAAAGAAGAACACAATCATCAAACAATCTGCATACGACTAAAACAGGTAGCTTAATACTGCAAATGCTGGAACACCTGAAATGTGTAGATCATAGGTACGATATGACTAGAAAATAGGTCAAATATAAGAGCTCACAGTAAGATGTACGATATGTCTTGAAAATAGAGCAATCATAAGAGCTCACAGTAAGATGTTAAAGGAGCCCATCTCTTATCGTGTAGATGTAAATAACCACATTTTTCAGCAAAACATCGTTCATATCTCATGATTAGACATACATTGTGCCACCATAAATTATAAGTAAGATTATCAGCATTTTTCCAATTAGTCAATATAAGCTTAAGAGCAATAAGTAAAAGACATTTCAGTAATTTAGCAGATGAGTCATCAAGAGGCGATGAAAAAAATAATGTATGATTTTAAGATATCTGTTGCTGCTTTATTCAACAGCTTGTGAGTTTATGTACTTGGTAGGTTGTATGCCACTAAAAAAATTAAGCAGTGCAAAACACCATAGTATCATAACCATTATGGAAACGTCAATCGCTCCTCCTAAACTTACTTGCTCCACTTCATCACTTCATCATGCTTCTATTCTTTTCTCTCCTCTCTTCTACCTTCCAAAGTATTTAGATCAATGCTGTCTTGTTAAAATGTTTATTTTATTTTTATTTTTCCTCTAACTCTACTTTTCACTTCTCTATTACCCTCCAGGTACTTTAGTTAGATTGTGAGCCTTCGGGACAGTAAGGGAATTTTTCAAGTACCTTTCTTATTTCTAATCTTAATGTATATTTTCTGTAAACCGCTTAGAACCTAACGGATGTAGCGGTATATAAGAAATAAATTACATTACATTACATTACATGTAAAAACAAAGACCTCAGAAGTGCCAGTATCAGCCAAGTGTTTTCAATGGCTATAGTACTTTCGCCACTGGCCTTCTCATTGGACCTGCTGTGAACTCTTAATAATTTTATAAAGTGCTTTATGCCACAAAGTGCTTATTTAATTAAAGTGCTGTAGTCAATAATTTAATCAAATTGTTGAGCAATTTTTAAGCTCAAACTACAAACTTATCTTTTTTGTTTCGTTGTTCATATCGGGAAGGAACCTGTCATTCGACATGTTTCACCGATAGACTGTATCAAGAGCCGCCTCGTTCCCCCCCCCCCCCCTTATCTCATGTATGTGCACCATCCTGATCTGAAAACAGCTGGAGAATGAATCCAATGACAACTTTGTCGTGTTAAAGAGAAAACAGTGCACTGAAAGAAGAAGTTATTTGGGCTAAAGGACTTCTTGGCATGGCTAATGAGTGCATATATTGCTGTATCTTACGAAAACATGGCCTGACCCTGAGAACCACCATTGACACGTCATACTACAGAGCTCGGTGATTTTGCAACCGAGACCAGGGCAGGATTAATTCGTCGAGGGCCCCTAGGCACACAAGTACACTGGGCCCCTCTGCCCTGCCCCACCCCACCATGCCGGAAACAGGAAGCTGCGTCAGAGGAAAGCTTTGGGCAAGCAGCACCGCATGCACCATCACAGTTCCCATTGCCTTTCTTACCCGCGTTGCTTGCTTGTCTTACTTTCTGTCGATGGGGGGGGGGGGGTGAGCTGTGTTGCCGATCGGGGGGGGGGTGCCCCGCGTTTCCGCTCGATGCTGGAAGGGCCCATCGCCGTTTGGAAAAAACAATGTTGATGCCCTCCTTCATCGGGCCCCTCTGACCATTTCGGGCCCTAGGCACGTGCCTACTGGGCCTATTGGTTAATCCTGCCCTGACTGAGAGCTGGCAGGTTTCAAGTTTTATTTAAAATCTGATTAAATCGCTTAGCAAACGTCTAAGCGATACACACAAATTAAAATGGGGACAGAGCTTTAAGACATACAAAACTGTTAAATCGATATGATGTACAAAACACACACAGACAGACTAAAACCAAAAGGGAAAGAGGGGTTAGAAATACAAATGTAATAGGATAGTCAAATATAAAGGTCCTCTTTTACTAAGGTGCGCTAACTGATTAGCACGCGCTTAACGCTAATGGGTGCGCATTAGTCTATGGACGTGTTTAGCGTGCGCTAATTCGATTAGTGTGCGCTAATTGGTTAGCGCACCTTAGTAAAAGAGGGGGAAAAGGCATGAACAGCAAGGTTGGGGACGCAAAAAAGCAGAGGGCACAAAGAGTGATTGGAAGTGGTATAATGTATCTGTCAGTTAAGGAACCTAATTAATGGATGTTATAAATTAAAAAAGAAATCAAGTGGGAAGTGGGACAGTAAACGTCGACTTTGGAGACAAGAAGTTTTATTTGCATGAACTCAAATAAAATACATAATATGTATACATACATGCAATGTCTTTTGATTGGAAGTGGTATAATGTATCTGTCAGTTAAGGAACCTAATTAATGGGTGTTATAAATTAAAATATTCAAAAATGAGGAATGGAGGGACAATAAACAAAAGATCAAACAACAAAGACCACTGTGTGCATAGAATAATTAAATTAAGGGCTCCTTTTACAAAGGCGCGTTAACGCCTTAATGTGTAGAATAGCACGCGCTAAATTGCCGTGCGCGCTAACCGCTGCCGCCTCCTTTTGAGCAGCGGTAGATTTTCAGCTAGTGTGCGCTAATCCAGTGCATGCTCTAAAAAACGCTTAGCACACCTTCGTAAAAGGAGCCCTAAGTGAAAGAAAAAGCCTCAGACTATCGGAGAAGCATACCCACACTCTTCCACCCAAGCATCATAGGCAAAAAACTTTTGCATATAGTAAATTTTAGCAGGTAGGAGCTTAATACAAACTGCTCCTTTTATGAAGGTGCGCTAAGTGTATTAGCGCATGCACCGGATTAGAGCGCTATCCGAAAATCTACTTCCTGCTCATAAGGAGGCGGTAGTGGCTAGCGCGCAATGCAATTTAGCGCACGCTATTTCGCGCGTTAAGGAAAGATGGTAGAGGCGCTGATAAAAGACCGCATCATTTATCACCTAGACGGACACAATCTGATGAGGACCAGTCAGCACGGCTTCAGCAAAGGACGATTTTGCTTGACGAACCTGCTGCACTTCTTCGAGGAAGTCAACAGGCAGATAGACAAGGGTGACCCAGTCGACATTATATATCTGGATTTTCAGAAGGCATTCGACAAGGTTCCGCATGAATGACTTCTTTGGAAAATTGAGAACCATGGAATAGAGGGTGAACTACTCACGTGGATTAGAAACTGGCTAACAGATAGGAAACAGAGAGTGGGGGTAAATGGACAATACTCTGACTGGAAGAATGTCACCAGTGGGGTGCCGCAGGGCTCGGTGCTTGGACCCGTGCTCTTCAACATATTCATAAATAATCTGGAAATAGGTACGATGAGTGAGGTGATTAAATTTGCGGACGATACGAACTTATTCAGAGTAGTGAAGACGCAGGGGGACTGTGAAGACCTGCAACACGACATAACCATGCTCGAGAAATGGGCAACAACATGGCAAATGAGGTTCAACGTGGATAAGTGTAAAGTAATGCATGTTGGTATCAAAAATCCCATGCATGAATACAGGATGTCCGGGGCGGTACTTGGGGAGACCACCCAGGAAAGGGATTTGGGAGTACTGATTGACAAGTCGATGAAGCCATCTGCACAATGTTAGGCGGCGGCGAAAAGGGCAAACAGAATGCTAGGAATGATTAAGAAGGAAATCACGAATAGATCGGAGAAGATAATCATGCCGCTGTACCGGGCCATGGTACGCCCTCACCTGGAATATTGCGTCCAGCACTGGTCGCCGTACATGAAGAAGGACATGGCACTACTCGAAAGGGTCCAGAGAAGAGCAACTAAAATGGTTAAGGGGTTGGAGGAGCTGCCGTACAATGAGAGATTAGAGAAGCTGGGCCTATTCTCCCTTGAAAAGAGGAGATTGAGAGGGGACATGATCGAAACATTCAAGATAATGAAGGGATTAGATTTGTAGGGTCATGAAATGGTTAACTGTTGTTTAAAATATTGCTCTGGCCTACATAGCTGAAAACAGTGTATAATCTATTGACTTCATCTGCCTAAAATGTATGTCCCTACCTTACCACATTGTAAGCTGAATAGATAAGAGTTTGATGTACCCTGCCCTTCTGTACATTTAACTGTAAGAGTTAGATAAGTGTCCTGCTAGTGACCTGCTAGTGTGAGCTTAGAACCAATGAGTGTTGGGAAGAGTAACACGTGAAAAGCTTTTTCTAGAATTCAGTTGTATAGCCAGAAAAATGAATAAATATCTCTGTAATTTCCTGGTTTCGGCACTTCTGAGCCAGCTTGGAGCTCAGGGGTCCAGCATGCATGCTGTGAATGAACTCTTGTACTTTCTTCACGCCTCTGACTTTGTGTGTCCAAGTGACCTTTCATTTGGCGCCCGAACAGGGACCTGAAGGTCTATTGACCACTGGTTACTCGATTGGTCAGTTGTTTCTGGTCCTACGGCTGATGTGTCTGCTTAGCCGGCTGCCTTCCTTTTGGGGGGTTGGCAGACCTCAGGACGTTGGACCGCTTCAACTGACTTATCTAGTCTCAGTTTAAAGTACAAGAATCTGTATCAGTTTAATTCTGTCCTGGAGTGGCCACCATCTGGTAAGTGGGGATTGATCATCCCTATCCTGTCTCTCGTCTCCTGCCTAGTAAGCCAAGTGATCTGTCGCTAAAGTCGTGGGAAAGGGATTCTAGGAACTGTTATTTTCTGGTTGAGTAACTGAACTGAAATCTGTTGTGTTTTGTGTGTTTGAGAGTGTCTGAGACGTCCTTGAGGACGAAGCGAGTGTGGACCTGTTAGTACTGCGTTTCCCTAGTCCGGAGACGGGCGGGGCCAGGAATTCAGGGAAGTGCTTTTGTCCTCCATTGCATAATGGGGGGATGTCTGTCTACCTGTGGGGATCCCTTGATATGTTAGCTAATTTTAAAAAAGGAATTTGTCTTTGATTATACTTAACAAATCAACCCTTATTTGTCTGTGCCAGTTAGAATGGCCGATATTTGGTGTGGGCTGGCCCCCTCTGGCTCCTTGGAAGAGGACATAACCCGTCAGGTTTTTATGCATTCGTTTGCTGTCAGTTCCTCTTCCAGTCAGCCAATTTTTGCATTCCAATGGGAAAACCCTTCCACTGGACAAACCTCCCAAGTAATCTGGACTCGTCTATCCCAGGGCTTTAAAATTAGCCCCACTCTATTCAGCACTGTCTTTGCTTCAGACCTTGCCAAATTCTTCCCTTCATCTGATTTCCAAGTCCTGCAGTATCCCGGGTTTTTTATGAGCTCTGTCTGTCCAAATGTATTAGTGAAGTTTAAACTATCAGTTGTTTAAAGCAGGAGAGGGGAGTACCCCTCCTCCTCCTTTTGTGATAAGGGCCATGAAGTGTTTAGCACTTCAAATGCGGTTTCTCCTGAAACAGATAAGTGGTTTTGCATTTGAAGTTTTTGGCTATGTTATATAAATATAAACGAAATAAATATAAACGAAAAATATGATTTCTGGAACTTATATTCCATGCTAAAAAGAAGTTCTTTGTCTAAATTTAGACGTTATTTGTCTAAATTTTAAAATTCTGAAAAGGACTAAATCTGTAATTTGATCTCTTTGATCTTTAAGCAACTCTCTCTCCTTTGTGAAATTCTGTAGGAAGGGGGAGTAAGTCTCTACTGAGACCTCAATTACTCAAATTCAAGACTGAGCTTAAAACTTTCCTATTTCAAGATGCCTATGATAAATCATAATGTAACTATAATTTAACCTTAATTTTTTTTTTTTTTCTTTTTTTTTCTTTCTACATCACTCTTAGCCTTATTCTCATCAACCATGCACCCCTACCCTTCTCGTTCCATCCCTTCCCCTCTATCTCATTTCTTCTAAATTATGTAACTTTTCCCATCCCCCCCATTTTATCCTCACTTTCCAGTATGTCTGTATATGTTATTTACATTTAATTTATACACTTTCGTGCACTTACTATTATCTCTTTCTAGTTTCTCCTTTCTTTTTTTTTTAAATTCTACTGTTAACCGATCAGATATTTGTTTTATGATCGGGATATTAAAAACTAATAAACTTGGAAACTTGGAGACCCATGTTGATTGTAACAAAAAAAAAAAAAGAAAAAATTGAACAATGTTTAAACTTGTGAGTACAGTAAAACCTTGGTTTGGGAGCATAATTTGTTCCAGAAGCATGCTTGTTGTCCAGGGCACTCGTGTACAAAAATATACATACTTGTATTGCAAGCCCTTGCTCGTTTGGAACAGTCACTGCATTCCTGCAGCGTCATATAGAGAGGAACCATTGGCTCAGTTGTGAAAATGTGATGCTTCTATACTGTATGTACGTGTATTGCAAGACGTTGCTGGTATAGCAAGTTAAAATTTAATCATTGCTTGTCTTATAGAACACTTGCAAACCAAGTTATTTGCAATCCAAAGTTTTACTGTATATTCCAATCTTTGTTTTGTATTTCTTTTATAAATCATGTAAGCTTAGTATAAAAATGTAACTTTTAGGAATAAGAATGTAATTTTTAGGAATGCTTTTATAAGGAAGTAAATATTTTTGCCAGTAGCTGATAGTGAAGGGACTGCTGCTTTAGAGAGCGCTTGTGTCAGACTACCCTGCTTAGTGGGTGGATCCAGAACTGCATTTTACTTAATTTTTACAAGTCAGCTCTTTGGGATAGGAACCTGATATAGAATAGGGATTGAGAACAATTCTTATGTGTTAGTAGACATCTTAAGTTCAATTATTTTGTACCTTCTCTAATTTTTTGTAAACCACATAGCTCTTCATGGTATTGCGGTATATAAACTGTTATTATTATTATTTATCTGAGTCTTTCAGATAGTGGGTCTGCCTTTTAAATTTTCCTGTGGCCATATTTACATTGATTTCAAGTATGCCTTCCTCGTGTCACCTACCTTGGCTTTCATATTTCCCAGGGTACCAGGTCCCTTCCCACACCCAGGTCCAGGCTGTCTGTAGTCTCCCTGTCCCTGATAACTGCAAGGCTCTGAGCACCTTTCTCAGTATTGCAGGATACTGTCCCATCTGGATCCCTGATTTCTCTACTATTGCTCGTCCTCTGTATGATTCCACCAAAGGCGCTGACTCAGCCCCTTTTGTCTGGACCCAACTTCAGGAGCGGTCTTTTCGCTGCCTCCAAAAACTTCTGACTCAGGCCCCTGCCTTCTGGCCCTTCTGCCCAAGAAGCTGAGCTGTATGCCCTCACTTCTGCCCTGTGCCACTCTGCCTCTCAGTCTTGCAATATATATACTGACTCCGAATATGCTTTACTTAACTTGCATTCCCATAGGGCCATCTGGAAATATTGAGGTTTCATTACAGCCTCCGGCCGCCTGATCCATCATGCTCCCCTCATTCTTGACCTTCTTGAGGCCGTACAACTACCCTCACGTGTTTCTGTTATGCACTGCCATGCTTACAGACACGTGACGGACCTTGTCTCTCGTGGCAATGCCCTTGCCGACCGCACAGCCCGAGCTGCCAGTCTCTGCCCCCTCTTTCGGCCCCTCTGTATACAATCATTCCTTTTCTGGATTCCCTTACACCCCAGTACGCTTCTCAGGAACAGACTTGGGCATGCATTATTTTGGGCCAGTCTGTCCTGAAAGGGGGGTGGATACAAAATGCGCCAATTCAAGTGCCAATCCAGACCCACACACTGATACTTCAAACGCAAGCACAGCGGGTACCCTCATATTCATTCCTCAACACCTGGCCCTCACGATTGTCAAAAGATGCCATGATCTGGCACACTCTGGAGAACCCGCTATGAAAATTGACTCTCAAGAGACATTTCTTTATCAATCACCTTGATCAGCTAGTCCGGAATATGGTCCGACAGTGTGTTGTCGGTTCTAGAATAAAATTCCCAATCAGATGACTGCCACCTCTTGGATACCAACCTATTGGAACATATCCGATGCAGGTTCTGTCTGTAGATTTTACCCACATGCCCATTTTCCGTTCCCTCAGTCACTTCCTAGTCTTCACAGACACCCTGACTAAATGGGTCAAAGCCTTCCTTACTTGCACTGAACGCGCCAGAGACGTAACCAAACACCTCCTGAATAATTCCGTTCTTTGGTCTCCCTGTTTTTATAGGCAGTGACAATGGCCCTGCTTTCATTGTCAATGTTGTCCAACAAATTGCTCAGGCCCTCCAAATTGAATAGAAATTATATGCTGCTTACTATCCTGAGAGCTCTGGTTAGGTCGAAAGAATAAACAGAACTCTTAAGACCCTTCTCACAAAATGAATTGAAGAAACTAATCTGTCCTGGCCTGTCCTGCTGCCTTCTGTTCTTTTTCAGATTAGATGCATCCCATCTAAGCCCCATTTGAGCTCATGTTCGGCCGGCAACCACCCATTGTGAACCCAGATCCTGGTTCCTTTGCTACTCTGGGATCAGATATCCTCCAGAGTCAGGTCCAGTCTTTAGCTAAAGCCCTTTAAGAGCTCCACAAATGGGTCCTGGAAAGGGCCCCACTATCGATAGCTACACAAGTTCATGGGTATGTCCCTGGAAATACAGTATGGCTAAAACTTGGAAGTCAGACCCCCTGAAACTAGGTGGATAGGTCCTTTTACTGTCCTAATTTCTTCTCTTACAGTTGTCAAAGGTGTCCGGACATGAAACTTGGTTCCACTACAACACGGATCTTCAGCTGAAGCTTTCTAAGACCTCAAAAGTTCTGAATATTTACCACTGTACTTAGCAGGTGTTCTGAATATAATTCTTTATAAGTGTTTGAGTTTAATTGACTGCCTGTGGTTCACCACTGCCTATAGCAAGTGTCTTGAGTATAACTGTTTGAAGTTTTCTAAGTTGTGCCTGAAAGAAAAATGAGTTTCCTATGTTAGTATATATATATCTGATATTTGTGTTGCCCTTACTTATGCTTCTTTCTTCTGTATTTCTTTCCTATTGTACTTAACAAGTGCAGCGCCTTTTGCCTGATGTTTGTTTGCAAGAAGGAGTTAAGTACAGAAAGTGTCAAACATTTGAGGGTATTTTCTGTTTCCAACCTCTGGTGATTAAGTTTAAAAGTGGGCGGAAATCTGCATTGATAATGCTGAGGGTCCACTTATCAACTAGACTCTTATTGTAGACCCCACTCGCCCGGTGTTTGTATTTTGATACATGTGTGCTATCTGATGTTTCTCAAGGTCATGGTACTACCCCTAATACAGTTTTGTGTGGCTCCCTAGAATGACAGCGTTATTATACCAAATGTGCTAAGTATATATGTCTGTATAACCTGATGCCTTTAAGAAATGCCTCTATGAGGAAACCTTCACTAATGGTGGAGCCTGTCCTTTATGAGAAAGTGTCTTGTGGGCCACCTACAATAACCCACACAAATATCCCCCTAATATCCCGTCTGCCTCCCTTACTATAGGTCCTAGCTCCGGCCCCTTGTGTACTACAGGCTACTGTAATCCCATGGTTTTCACTATCACTGACCCATATAACTGGAATGCCAATGTCCAAGTCCAGAAGGCCAGAGACTGCATGGCATTGTATATTGATGGTAAAAGGTGAGACCCAGGTACTGATGTATATGTCCGAATTGTATCCCACTCATGTGCTCCTGTCTATCACTCTGTGGGTTTCCCCAGTTTTATGAAATTATGAAAGTAGATACTAATATCCTGTAATCACTAGAAATCTGTTTATATAGTTTGCTGAAACTATAGGTCAGACTCTTAATGTTAGCAATTATTTTGTATGAGGAGGGACTGGTATGGGAGAACAGTGGCTATGGGAGGCAATGCAGCTGGACATGTTAAGCCTGACTTCACAGACCCTCACTTTTACGTCAGGTCCACAACCCTCACGATGGACCTTGTGAACCTCCATTGTTGCTTCCCACTGTCTTCAGCGCCCTTCAGACACTGCTTAATGGAACTTCCTATGAATTATGGTCAGCTCCTGATAGTTGATATTGGCTCTGTGATCTGTTTGCCTACTCTTGGTTGCCTGCTAACTGGACTGGTACATGTGTGCTTTGCATGATTCGTCCCAGCTTCTTCCCGATGGTGAACACCTGGGAGCTCCTGTATTCAACACCAGAGGTCGCCAAAAGCAGTCTACTTCCACCAATTCCCTTAAAATAGGTGAATGGGGTGATGACTGGCCTGCAGAACGGATCATTGCTGTTTATGGACCTGCCACATGGACCGAGGATGACACCTGGGGCTATCGGACCCCAATCTATATGCTGAACTGCATTATTTGTCTACAAGCTGTACTCGAACTGATAACCACTGAGACCTCCTGAGCTTTGAGTACTATTGGCAGAGCGAATGCTAAAATGCGCACTGCTATTTATCAGAATCGTCTAGCTTTGGACTATTTACTAGCTGCTGTGCCTGTGATAAATTCAACCTCTCCAACTGCTGCCTTGAACTTGAGTAAAGTGATTGAGAACGATGTGGATCGTATCACCAAACTGGCTCATGTTCCTGACCAGACCTGGCGTGACCTTACTGCAGACTGGATCTCTGGTACCTTCAGCTCCTGGTTGCCCTCTGGTTCAGCACTGAAGATCATCTTGCTGGTTGCCGCCCTGTCTTCTCTGCTCCTTTGCTGCCTGCCCTGTATGGTCCCCATAGCCATAAAGCTGCTCCACTGAACTATGGACTCTGTTGTCAACTGTTCCACTGCTGCATTGGCCCTTGCCCTCTCCCAGTATCGTCCCTTACCCACTGGGGACCCCGACTTTCCTGACCCCTAACTTTATTTTGTCAGGCTTGGCTCCTTAGGTACGCCAGCCTGAAAGGGGGGAATGTAGGGTCATGAAATGGTTAACTGTTGTTTAAAATATTGCTCTGGCCTACATAGCTGAAAACAGTGTATAATCTATTGACTTCATCTGCCTAAAATGTATGTCCCTACCTTACCACATTGTAAGCTGAATAGTTAAGAGTTTGAGCCATGATGTACCCTGCCCTTCTGTACATTTAGAAACATAGAAACATAGAAAGGTGACGGCAGAAAAGGGCTACAGCCCATCAAGTCTGCCAACTCTACTGACCCACCCCATTAAGTCTGAGTGCTGCTCGACCCACGTAGGGATCCCACGTGGATGTCCCATTTATTTTTAAAGTCGAGCACGCTTGTGGCCTTGATTACCTGCGTCGGAAGTTTGTTCCAGTGATCTACCACTCTTTCTGTGAAGAAATACTTCCTGATGTCACCACTAAATTTCCCTCCTCTGAGTTTGAGCGGGTGCCCCCTTGTGACTGAGGGTCCCTTGGGAAGGAATATATCGTTTTCCACCTCGACACGACCTGTGACGTACTTAAAAGTCTCAATCATGTCACCCCTTTCCCTGCGCTCCTCTAGAGAGTACAGCTGCAATTTGCCCAGTCTTTCC
This sequence comes from Geotrypetes seraphini, assembly GCF_902459505.1. Lineage (NCBI taxonomy): Eukaryota > Metazoa > Chordata > Amphibia > Gymnophiona > Dermophiidae > Geotrypetes > Geotrypetes seraphini. The sequence goes on from NC_047086.1 coordinate 376,718,081, forward strand.
TCGTATGAGAGACCCTTGAGTCCAGAGACCTTCCTAGTGGCCATTCGCTGGACCGACTCAGCTCGAAGCACATCTTTACGGTAATGTGGCCTCCAGAATTGCACACAGTACTCTAGATGAGGTCTCACCATGGTTCTATATAGTGGCATTATGACTTCAGGTTTGCGGCTGACGAAGCTTCTATTGATACATCCCATCATTTGCCTTGCCTTGGATGAGGCCTTCTCCACTTGTTTGGCAGCCTTCATGTCTGCACTGATGATCACTCCCAAGTCCCGTTCTTCTGAAGTCCTAGCTAGTGTTTCTCCATTCAAGGTGTATGTTCTGCATGGATTTCTGCTGCCGAGATGCATGACCTTACACTTCTTAGCGTTGAAGCCCAGCTGCCATGTCGTGGACCATTTTTCCAACTTGATCAGATCCTGCGTCATACCATCCGTGGGATTGCTTCCACCCACTATATTACACAGTTTGGCGTCGTCGGCAAACAGCGCTACTTTACACTGAAGCCCTCGGGTCAAGTCCCTTATGAATATGTTAAAAAGGGATGGTCCCAGGACTGAGCCCTGCGGCACTCCGCTAGTCACCTCCGATGTCTCAGAGAGGGTGCCATTGACCACCACTTTCTGAAGTCTTCCACTCAGCCAATCGTTGACCCACGCCGTTAGTTTCTCACCTAACCCCATCGATTTCATCTTGTTTAATAGTCTACGGTGTGGGACACTGTCAAAAACTTTACTGAAATCCAAGTATACTATGTCCAGAGACTCTCCCGAGTCCAGCTTTCCTGTCACCCAATCAAAGAAGCTGATGAGATTGGACTGGCATGACCTGCCCCTAGTGAATCCATGTTGACAGGGATTTAACTGTAAGAGTTAGATAAGTGTCCTGCTAGTGACCTGCTAGTGTGAGCTTAGAACCAATGAGTGTTGGGAAGAGTAACACGTGAAAAGCTTTTTCTAGAATTCAGTTGTATAGCCAGAAAAATGAATAAATATCTCTGTAACTTCCTGGTTTCGGCACTTCTGAGCCAGCTTGGAGCTCAGGGGTTCAGCATGCTGTGAATAAACTCTTGTACTTTCTTCACGCCTCTGACTTTGTGTGTCCAAGTGACCTTTCAGATTCAGTAGATAAAGACAGATTGTTCACCCTCTCCAAGGCAGAGAGGACGAGAGGGCACTCTCTAAAGTTAAAAGGGGATAGATTCCATACAAACGTAAGAAAGTTCTTCTTCACCCAGAGAGTGGTGGAGAGCTGGAATGCTCTTCCAGAGGCTGTTATAGGGGAAAACACCCTCCAGGGATTCAAGACAAGGTTGGACAAGTTCTTGCTGAACCAGAACGAACGCAGGTAGGGTTGGTCTCGGTTAGGGCACAGGTCTTTGACCTGGGGGCCACCGCGTGAGCGGACTGCTGGGCGCGATGGACCGCTGGTCTGACCCAGCAGCGGCAATTCTTATGTTCTTATGTTCTAAGCCCAAAACTGTCAAGACAAGTACTAGTGTGGAAAACCACTAATAGTCTGGCTGGGTTTTTTTGCTATTAGTGGTACAAGAGCATGTCCTTCCCTTCTTCAGTCATGTCCCTCTTCTTATCCCTGATGCAATATACTGTACCTCTCTATCATTAGCTCCTGTCTATTGTGTCCCCTGAGGAAGGCGTTTTTATATGCCTAAACAGGGATCCTTGTTAGGGCCTCACTTGTTTAATAAAGACTTTATCACTGGTTGACAAGACACCACCCTTGCCTTTTTTTGTTTGACTGTCTTCTCTCAAAGGCAAGGTGTTCTATTTATGGGTTTATGGGCACGGCCGGAGGGCCTCCGCACATGCACAGACGTCGACATGATGTCATTGCATTGATGGCCACACACTTCTGGATTCCTTCCAGCCGTGGCACCGGGTATAGTGTGCCGTGGCACCAAAAAGTTTGCAGGAAGGATTCCAGAGCTTGGCTGCATGATCAGTGCTCTCCCTATCCCTGCTCTTCTAATACTCATCAGCAACGATTTCTAAAATTCTTTTTTTTTCTGGTTAATCACTCTCTGACTAAAGGATTATACCATGACTTAAAAAAAACAACCCAAACCAAATTGGAGACAGCTTTTGCAGCACCTACTGGATTAGGAGCAAAAAGACTCAAATCAGATCCTCCAGCACCTTCTAAGGTGCCTTTACCAGCAGAGACTGAAGATTTCAATACCCAATTAATGGAAAAGCTACAAAAGATACAAGATATTGTACAAGGAAACACTGAAAGACTTAACTCCATCCAAACTGAAGTCGGTAATCTGTCAAAAAACTTGACAGTTTGCTCTATCAGAACAGACCAGCTTGAAGAAAGAGTTTCCACACTTGAGGATGATATGACTCAAACAGCCACTAACAGGAAACTTATTAAACAACTGGTGAAAGATCTGGAAACAGCTGAGAATTATAGTAGGAGGAATAATTTTTGTATTTTGGGATTTCCTGAGGGACTTGAGGGAATAAATATTATTCAATACCTGGAGGAATTCTTACCTGGGTTTTTATCCCTCAAGTTTACCTTTCCTTTTGAAATAGAACGGGCTCACTGCTTGCCAGCATTTAGACCAAGTAAAAAGAGAAGACTAAGACCTATCATAGGGCTAGATTCACTAAGCAAACCGATCGTGTACCGATCAGTTTGTGAGTCCTTTGCAACCCGATTTCTCTCCTGCACTATTCACTAACCTGTGTAGCGATCCGATTCCAATCCGCGCATGCAAATGAGGTGAACTGCATGCAAAGTAGGCAGGGACACAATTCACTTAAAAAAGTTCCCAATCCGACTGGGCTGGCTGATCAACTTAAAAAGCGACTGCTGGGGACCAGTCGCAAACGGCTTTCCGACTCTCCTGTTCCATTACCGTCCTGCACTCTGCCCCAATCTTCAGGTTTTTTCCCTGCAAGCAACAATCCCGTTCTTCTAGCCCTGCTTTTTCCCCCATATCTTCTCTGCCGACTTCCCTGCAGTGCGAGCCCGCAGGTTTTAAGCGGGGCTGCACGCCGCAATGCAGCTCCTCTTTAAACCCGTGGGCTCGTACTACAGGGAAGGCGGCAGAGAGCAGGGCATGACCAGCTGACAGTTGGTGAAAGGAAAGAGGCTGTTGCCGCCGGGGTGGGGAGAGTCGGGGCCTGTTCAAACAGCAAGCCTGCTGAGTCTGTGGGGAAAAATGCCGCCCTTCCCCACAGTGCAGCCCATGGTTTTAAAGCGGGGCTGCACTGCGAGGAGGGGCGGCTTAGAGCAGGAGAGTCTAGGTTGTCTTTATGCTATATGAAAGGGTATGTGGGAAGGGATATGTTTTTATTATTTCATTATATAATTTGATGGAATTAAGTGCTGTCTATTTGTACATTGCTTGATAATATGTTGCACTTGATGTGAGCTTTTAAAATGAATAAAGATATAAAAAAAAAAAAAAGAAAAGTTTGCGGGACACCTTAATTCAAAGCATAATCTTGTATGGATATCGGATCTTCACAGAAATAGTGGAGAAGAAACCTCAGTGCTACTCATAAATATAGTGAAAGGTTACACAGACCCTTCACTACTCAAAAGCCTCCTTTTCAGCAAGATCAAGCATGCCCTTCTGTTCCAGTACATCTCCACGCAATGAGAGTAAAGAATCTGCGGACAACAGCAAATTCGACCATGTGGCTCCTTTGCTTTTGAGCCTTCATTGGCTCCCGGTTTATCTCAGAATTCAGTTTAAATATATATGTATTATTTTTTAAAATTTTATATGATATTTTTATTCCTCTTGTACCTCTTCTATGGAATATTTATAGATTTTTATATGCGAGAGGTACTCAATGATTTAAACTTTCTCTCCCTTCTAAGAAAGGAATTAAGGGAGTCAAGAATTTCAGCCTTTCTTTGGCTTTTAAATTTTCCCAATTATGGAATGAACTTCTTGTAATTTTGAGATGTCCCAGTTCCTTCCAATCTTTTCGTAAATCTTTGAAAACTTTTCTATTTGCTAAACACTTTGAAAATTAATTTTAGCATTTTTATTAATTCATTGTTAACCAAGTCTAGCTTCCTATGGTTGATGACCCGGTATACAAGGCTAAATTTTAGTGTAGTTTAGTTTAACAGCAATGACAATCCTGAGTCAGTAGGCGTACCTGGCAGAAGCATGGCGCCATGTTAGTTAACAGCCCACCAATACCAGACAGGGATCAATACCTGCATGTGCAATGACCAGTACTCAAAGTTACCCCAGGGACTTGACCTCAGTAGCATTTTAAAAGGGGGGGGACAAGGGGTGTGGTCTGTCCCAGGTGCCATGTTAGTGGGGGCGCTGACACCCCTCCATCTCTCCACCCCGCCTCTTCCCATCTCTCCCCTCCATGCACACGCCTCCCTTCCCTTCACTCTTCCCTTCCCCCATGCCTCTAGTTGAAGGAGTTGTTTGCAGTGGTCAACAACATGATCCTCATGACCCCGTCGGCTCTCCCACTGACGTTACTTCTGGGTGCCATGCACAGGAAGTGACATCAGAGGGAGAGCTGATGGGGGGGTCGTGAAGAGCACGTTCACCGCCATGAGGAACAACTTCAACTAGAAGTATGGAGGAAGGGAAGGGAGCGTTGTGCATCACATGGGTTCGAGGAAGGAGTGGGGGCGCACGCGGGATAAGGGAAGGAGCGGGGGCAGAGACAAGGGCGGGGTGACTCTCACCCTCTCTATGCCACTGCTTGAACCGTATGACATTTACAGTAGAAAACTGTACATAAGATGTTACAGATGTTTATTTATACCAGTGGCATTTACACTAGAGGCACATTGTTATTTCACCTTTTTTTTCTGTTTCCTTGTTGGCACGTTTTTTTTTTTTTTAATAGTTTTTATATAGAAAATGGTATAGAATAAAAAGACACAACACTCGAAATACAAGTACAACCATAAACCAGAATTCAAGATGATAAGAGTCTACCACGTGGTTTCTTCACGGAGACTAAATGAAACATACTGGAAAACAGCGCAACAGCCGCCCCCCATCCCTTCCCGCCCTCCCCCCCCCCAACCCCCCAAGCACTCCAGTGTCAAAAATTAAAAAGAGCACTTCGGGCTCCAGGGGACAAATTTTCCCAGGTTGTTGGCACGTTTAAGCTTTAGTTGTAGTTCAACATGGTTCCTGGGCGCCAGCTGTATGTAGTGTGTTTTGTCTTTGAAACAGAGGTGTTCAATGGCTTCCTCTTAATCCACCTCATTCTGAATTTTGAGGAGCTGCGGTACTATTTCATAACCCGAGTACAAGGTTAATGGTCTCCTTCTGAGCTTTACAGAAAATGAGGATCAAGCAAAGAATGTGCGAACAGTTGCATGACCAAGGGTGTCTGACTGAAAGTAAAGAATTTATAGAAAGAAAATGCATAAAAATGTCAATCGCTCTGAAATACTATAAGATAAAATGCCTTGTGGCCATGAGCACAGTGATTAATGATGTGATCAATTGCAGGCACTAAATTGTTTGAGTAATTGCTCCACCATTTATCCACATGGAGCAGCTGCTGTGGTGCCCACATAAAAGTGACAAAGCATAATTTCAATTGGTTACCTTCCTTTTACAAATATAGCACATCTAGTTTTATTAGAAGACAATTTAAGTGGGTTTGCATGTTATATACAGGTACTTATGGTGTACCTGGGACAATAGAGGGTTAAGTGGTTTGCCCAGAGTCGCTTGGATCTACAGTAGGAACTGAACCCCGTTCCCTTCGGGGCCCTTTTACAAAACCACAGTAGTGAGTCCATCACAGCGAATGCAACACAGCCCATTCAATACCTGTGGACTGCCAGGACTCACTACCATGGCTTTGTTAAAGGGGCCCTTAGGTTTTCACAGGTAAGGTCGTGTTCAGCCACGGAAAATGATCTTAGAAAAGTCCTCCCTCCCTTTTAGTGCACGTAAATGTACATGCACTCTTTCACAGCATGCACACTTTCACTTATGGAGGAAAATTAATGGGGTTAGGCCAGCCATGGGCAACTCCGATCCTCAAGGGCCGGAATCCAATCGGGTTTTCAGAGATTTCCCCATTGAATATGCATTGAAAGTAGTGCATGCAAATAGATCTCATGCATATTCATTGGGCAAATCCCGAAAACCCGACTGGATTCCGGCCCTCGAGGACCGGAGTTGCCCATGTCTGGGTTAGGCGGTTGGAGAGAGAGAGCATGCGCTAGGATTTTACTTTGAAATCCATGTGCGTTCGTTAGCCTGTATACTGTGCGCCCGCATCAACGCTCACGGAGTTTCATTTTTTAAAACTTTTTTTTTATTGAATTTTTCAAGAAACCATACAAACAGGAAAAGAAATAGCAGGTCATGGAACTTTTGCATACTTGAATGTACTTGGTATTTGTGACCAAAGAAAAACTGACATGTAGAGGCATGAGCCGGAATATAAATCATGCCCTATAACATGTGCAGAAAAACATAGAACAGAGCATGAGGAAGGTAGAGTCTTGCAATTCTAAATCATATCTCTGCAGCATAAACAAAGTTCAATTGTTCTTCTTCACCCAGAGTGGTGGAAAAATGGAGTCTGTCATAGGGGAAAACACCCTCCAGGGATTCAAGACAAAGTTAGACAAGTTCCTGCTGAACAAGGACGTAGGCTGACAGGGCTAGTCTCAGTTAGGGCGCTGGCCACGTGAGCGGACAGCTGGGCATGATGGACCACTGGTCTGACCCAGCAGCAGCAATTCTCATGTTCTTATGTTCTAAGAACAGTAAAAACTTGACAAGCATGGGAAAGCAACATCACCCTATACTAAAACTGGAAAGGTGGGTATATGATAAGTATGAATGCAATCAAGCAAAGCCCTCTGCTAGGGGTAACCAAGTCTTTTCAATTTTGGGTCTGATAGGCAAAATGGAGGACGCCAGGTATTCATACTTATGGGTTAACATAACTAATTGGAAATCTGCTAATCTTCTCAACACTGCATTCTGGTGTGCCAATGTTACGTTAACACTCACAGAGTCAGAACAGCTGATTTCTTATCTGTCTGGAGGTTGCGTACAACGTTTGATCATCCTTATCAGGCCGACTTGCAATTTTAATAGGGTTTTAGCAGACCAAAGAAATTTAAGGCCACCTTTCCTTATGTTTCTTTTCTATCTGATATTGTAGTCCTTCCCATTTTTCCGACTGTATCTGTAAGTTTGTATGTCCTATTTGTGTTACTTTATGTATTGGTCAATGTTCTTTTTAACTGTACACCGCCTAGAAACTCTATCGGCGATTTAACAAATTTTTTTAAAATAAAATTTGGAAACTTGGAAAGCTTCCTTTAATATTCTTTGAGGGCTTGGATTTGGATTGAGATCCAAGTGTAAGCTATCGCTTTAAAACAGCTTGATGCCTATGACCCTGAGGAACGTTTCATATGCCGACGATGTGCCTTTTGAGTGCTCACCTACGACCTGAGGCTTTTTTCTTTCGTCAAAGGGGTGATTTCAGCATTCTTAGTGGAGAGCAGTGTATTTTTGTTACGTAGTAGCTACCAAGTTGGTCGTACGTGGACTGCGACGCATCCAGGCGTCAAGAACTACACTCGAGTAGACAAAGGCCTGGATATGTAATTCACTGACAGAAGAAGCGGAGGGAAAAAATGGAGTCAGAGCTTTAATGGGTTAGCAAACCAAGAGGCATTTTTTGATAGAACGTCTACATTTGACTGGATGTTTCCTCAAGACGTCTAAAAGTCAGGCTGGGGAAGCATCAGATTTCAAAACTACTAGATGGCCAATTTATTTTTTTTTTTTAATTTTAATGGCCTTAGGATGCCTGGCTATATCCACCATTTTGTACCACAAAAATGTCCAAGTTCAAAACATCCAAATCCAGACCATTTGGACATAGGAGGAGCCAGTACTGTAATGGATTGGCCACACAGATATGCCAACAGAGCAGTGGAGCACCTTAGAGGACACTGCTGTGAACTTCACATAAAGGGTGCCTGATGTACAACTCACCACAGCCCCCTTCTAATTTATGTTATGCCCTCCAAAATTTCCCCCAAACTACTATACCCAACTGTCTACCATCCAAATAGCCCTTACCATATAGGTGGCACCTATATGGCAGTATAGTAGGGTTTGGATGGTCTCACATTTTCCCCCATAAATGTAGTGGTTAGAGTGACTTATGAGCCTGGCTCCTCTTCTCTATGGTTCACTAGCCCACCCACCAGGCTACTTAAGACACCTGTGTGCTTCTCTACTAAAGTTTCCATACGAGATGTTACAATTTTAGAGACAGATATGTTTATTCAGTTCTTTGGTGGGGTGGGGGTCAGTGACCACTGGGGGACTATAGGGATGGTCATTACTTAGTCCCGCCAGTGGTCATCTGGTCAATTTGGGCTCCTTTTTGGCACTTCAATACAGGTCTACCTTTGTATGTCCAAGTGCTAAGCCCGCCCAAATCCCACCCATAACACACCTCCAACACACCCCCTCGAATTTTGGCCTCACAGGAGATATGAAGCCTAACAAAATGTCCAGAAAGCTGGCTTGAAACATTGGCACTTGAACGTTTTGGCAGTAAAAAAATTTAAATACTATAACAATAATACAATATAGCAGAAATAAATTAAAATAAGTAACAATAAGAATAGATAATGCAAAATCAATCAACCATTAGCTAAAAACAATTTACCAGTTTCAAGGATGCTTGCTATAGTTGAACATTTGACAATTACACACGCTAATGCATGTATGTTAGTCTATGGACGCGTTAGCGTTTAGCACGCGTGTAGATTTAGCATGCGCTAAAATGGCTAACGCACCTTTGTAAAACAGGGGATGAGTCTTAACACTGTCTACACATTTTTCTGTAGTTTTAATTATTCATTTTATTCACGTTCTTTTAATACTCTCAGATATTTGTTTTATTATAATATTTATTGTTTTATTTTTATGTATTCATTCACTTGCTATATATTTTTTATTGGAATGGTTTAATATGATTTGTATGGTTATAATTCTTCCCCCCTCCATAAAACCGCAAAAGCGTTTTTTTTAGCACCGGCTGATGCGCTCAATGCTCTGTGCTGCTCCCGACACTCATAGAGTTCTATGAGTATCAGGAGCAGCGCAGAGAATTCAATGCATCAGCCAGCACTAAAAACACTTTTGTGGTTTTGTAAAAGGGGGGGGGGAGGTTATGTCTCTACTATAGCCTATAGCTTTTACCCCTTACGTAACCTTACGGCGAAATATGGCCATGTCAAGTACTTGAATTTAATAAACCGCGTGCTCCCAGATTTATTGGTCTGCTTCATATTTTGCTGCCTGTGCTTGTCTGCAGATCTTATTGTGTGTTCTACACTGAAGAGATTAAGGCATGACGCCTCATTAATCATCCAGTGGTTGTCGGCCCCCCTCCCTCTCCCCTGAAAGTGAAACCAGAAGGGAATACCAGGCTCTATGGCAGCTTCATGTATTAGGAGCATTCTTAGCAAAGCAAAAAGTATATAAAGTCGTTTTCATGTTTTATTTAAAATTTGATATACCGCTTAAAAAGAACTGTCTAAGCGGTGTACAATATAATAACTATTAAAAACAAGGGAATAACATTAAAGCCAAAAGACGTTAATGACAAACAGAAACGTAATGATAAGGCAAGAAGTACAGTCTGTGACAGGAGAGGAAGACATAAATGGTTAGTACATGAGGAGGGGGGAGATGCTCTTCCTTCTGCCTAAGGTCTGATATCTACTTGTTATAAGCGTCCTTAAAGAGGAAGGTCTTTAGATTGGAGGTAAGGAATTCCAGGCTGTGGGTCATATTATGGAAAAAAATCTTCTTTCTGGTTTTATCATAAAATAAGTGTCGTGGTGATGGGATTTCCAGAGGATGCTGATTACTAGATCGTAATGTTCTACTTGGACAGTGTGGGATTAGCAGTCTGTCTATAAATCCTGGTGTGTGTGTTGTTTTGGTTTTATAGGTGAGTAATAATGTTTTATATGTAATGCGATGAGTGATCGGAAGCCAGTGAGATTTATAAGGAGCCCTAGTGGTTAATACAGTGGACTGTGAACCAAATCCCATTTTAACTCTTACTACCTTATTGTATTTATTGAAAGCTTCTACTGCTACTAATGACGGGGGAGTCAATTCAGAGCAGTTTACATGAGCTTTTGTAAAGGTGTTAAAATACAGAGTTAGTGTTTTCTGAAATAGTTTTCAATACAGACACATTTATACCATAATCAATCACCCTAAGCATATACACACATAATACTAGTATCATGTTCTAGCTTCATATTAAATCCTACTTACTTGCACACTTAATACCTGTATCATGTTCTATGTTCACCTTAGATTTACATACACCCTGATAATTATAGTTATCTGCACTTTGTCTATCACATCCCCAGTATTTCTATTGTGTTCACCCTATCGTGTTCCTAGTGGGGACTAGCTCGCTATCTCCTCTATGTTGCATTAGTTGTTAGTCTGTGAAGATGATGGCCGTTATTCCTTTCTTGAAATTTCGGGTGTCCTTTTCTAGTTTTAATTCCTTTGCAAAGGGAGTTCCACTACCTTGGAGCCATCACCAAGAACATTTTTGTCCTGATACTTTTGCATTTTATGTCTCTGAAGGCCGATGGCTATTCAAGTGATGTATATCATGGTACAATAGGTATTTTCTGTTCCTAGAGAGCTTACAATTGCAAAATAAAAGAACCACATAGGTTCATAGTCCACTCCACTAGGCTGCCCCTCTGCTCTGCATGGATCGCTGCGTGTGCCATTTTGCTAAGAATGATGCCATAAAGATGTCTATGTCCCTTGTTTCTCACCATTCACCATCTAGATATTTCAGTTTGTAAAATGGCTGTTCACGCTGGAAGTCTCCAGCACACAGATGCCCATCTCACATATTTTCAAAAAGGATCCTGACATATTTCCTTTTTGAAAATACCTGTGAGATGGACATCTATTTTAGAAATTCTGACTAGATATCCTAAATCTGTCTCTCGTCTCCTCTTTCCTCTATTTCTGTGAGCAACACCTTCATCCTCCCTGTCTCGTCAGCTCATAACTTTGAGATAATCTTTGACTCATCTCTCTCCTTTTCTTCACATATCCAATAGACTGCCAAAACCCATTGGTTCTTTCTCTACATTGCTAAATTCAGATCCTTCCTTTCTGAGCACACTGCCAAGACCCAATCCATACCTTCATCATCCCTCCCCTAGACTATTGCAACCCGCATCTCACTGGCCTGCTAAACCATCTCTTTCCCCTTCAATCTGTTCAAAAACTTTGCTGCACGTCTCATATTCCGCCAATGCCACTATGCCCACATTACCCCTCTCCTCAAGTCACTTCATTGGCTCCCTATCCGTTTCCACATGCAGTTCAAATTCCTCTTACTGACCTACAAGTGTATTTGCTCCGCATCTCCTCAATATCTCTCCTATCCCCCCACACTTCCCCCTGGGCACTCCACTCATCAGAAAAGTCTTTCTTATCCGTACCTTTCTCCTCTATGGCCAACTCCAAACTCCATCCCTTCTACTTTGTTGCACCATATCCCTGGAATAAACTGCCTGACTCAGTACGTCAAGCTCTGTCTTTAGCAGTATTCAAATCCAGACTCAAAGCCCCCTTCTTTGAAGATGCTTTTAGTTCCAAAACCCAAACCACCTTCTAAGCACCAATATCTGTCATCATTCCCTCTGTAATCCCCCCCACCTGAGCACTGTGTATTGATACACCTTCTTGTCCAGTTTGTCTCTCTTGACTAGACTGTAAGCTCTTTGGAGCAGTGACTGCGTATGTCTAGCTGCGCTATAGAAATGATAAGTAGTAGCAGTAGATTTGGACTTCTTTTCAAAAATGCTCCTCCACGTTTTCAGTAATTTTCAGAACCTCAGGTAACCTCTCACCCCATGAACCTCAGAGGCAAACTATTCCAAAGTCTCGCTGTGGTTTCCTGAATTAATCTTAAGAATAGCCTTACTGGGTCAAACCAATGGTCCATCAAGCCCAGTAGCCCGTTCTCACGGTGGCCAATCCAGATCACTAGTACCTGGTCAAAACCCAAGGTGTAGCAATATTCCATGCTACCGATTCAGGGCAAGCAGTGGCTTCTCAATAACAGACTATGGACTTTTCGTCCAGGAACTTGTCCAAACCTTTCTTAAAACCAGCTATGCCATCCGCTCTTACCGCATCCTCTAACAACGCGTTCCAGAGCTTAACTATTTTCTGAGTGAAAAAAATTTCCTCCTATTGGTTTTAAGAGCATTTCCCTGTAACTTATTCTAGTTAGGAATTTAAATTAAGAAGAAGTATAAATTTTCAACTAATTAATATTAAAATACTGCATACAGCACACAGCAAAATGGACAATTGCAACATAATAGAAAAATAAGTAGGGATAGGCAGTTGTTTACAACAACAGAAGAAATGCCAACAACAGAGCTTCATTTGTCAATGGAAGGTCCAAGGTTCAAGGTCCAAGGTCCAAGGTCCCCCCACTCCCCCGCCGAGCCTTCTCCCTGTCATTCAAGAATTTTCCACCCTCACCTCAGGCTACCTCTCTGGTGCCTAACTGAAGTCCTTTCATGAATTCCCCTTTATTTAAAAAATGAAAGTATGTATTTCTTTTCTTTTTTTTCTGTTGACCTTCATTATTCAATTGTCAAAGTACAATTCAAGTATGCCCTATTGCAAGCAATAAATAAAGAATACAATGTGAGGGTGTGCTGAAAAGTTCTCAGCCCAAAAGAACAACTTCCTAAATTCTGAGCGTTATTTTGCCACTGTAGCTGGAAAGAGTGTTATCTTATTTCTTCAAGTGCCAATTTGCAGAAACAAAATTCTATGTCTTTTGAGATCATTGATTGAACCATATGCACGTCATTCTTTTCTTGGTTCGGCTGAGAACATTTCATCACCCCCTGGTAGGAGTTTCAGTCTCTGGGAACCAGAGCTGAGATTGTGATGTCATAATGCCTCATTCAACCAATAAAGGACAACCGCATCAGTGATGTCATAATGGCTTGGTTGTCCTATACTTGGCTCACTTTAATTACATATGAAAGGGTGCTCAAAAGTTCTCAGCCCAAAAGAACAACTTTCTAAATTCTGAGTGTTATTTTGCCATTGTAGCTGCAAAGAGTGTTATCTTATTGTGGCCCCCTTTTATGAAACCGCGTTTGCATTTTTTTTATCACCAACCACAGCAGTAAAAGTTCCGACGATCATAGGAATTCTATGAGCGCCGGAGATTTTACTGCTGTGGCTGGTGATTTTAAAAAACCCTAACGCGGCTTCATAAAAGGGACAGTTTATTAGGTGCCAGTTTGCAGAAACAAAAATTCTATGTTTTTGACATTGTTTCTGATCATTGATTGAACCATATCCACGTCATTCTCTTCTTGGTTGGGCTGAGAACTTTTCAGCACTCCCTGATAGTGTGAAGAGTTTCAGTTTCTGGTAACCAGAGCTGAGATTGTGATGTCAAAATGCCTCATTCCATCAGTGCCTAAGAGCCAGCCTCATCAGTGACGTCACAATAGCTTGATTGTCCTATACACTTCTCCCTCCGTATTCGCTGGGGATGCGGGCGGACCATAGGCACAAATATGGAAAACCCGTGAATAACTTTTTATGTTATTCGCAGTTTTTAGAAAACATCGTCATTTTTATTATTGAAACAGCGAATAACTTTTCTACTGTTATTCACGGTTTTTGAAATAAGCCACAATTCCCAAAGGATTAAGGACTTGTAACAGGCAAGCAGCGATTCCCAGCAATTTTCTCTTTGCATTTTGGGAAGAAGCCTTTCTCTCTATGGATGCTGGGAAGCAGCGTTTTTCTCAGTGCACACTGGGAAGCAGGGAAGCAGCAATTTTGTGGAAGAAAGCATGGAAGCAACGATTTTCAGAGTGAATGGTAAGCAATAAACTTTTTTATCGGTACAGTAAAAGGAAAAAGAACTTTAATGATGATGTAATTTGGGGGGGCGGAGTCATCAGCTGAAAAATCACGAATAAGCGAATCCGCAGATATTGAAACCGCGGATATGGAGGGAGAAGTGTACTTGGCTCACATAAGAAGATGAGAATAGTCATACTGGGTCAGACCAATGGTCCATCTAGCCCAAGCTCCTGTCTCCAACTGTGGCCAATACAGGTTACAAATACCTGGTGAAATCCCAAATAATGTGAGGGGGTGCTGAAAAGTTCTCAGCCCAACTAACCAACTTCCTAAATTCTGAGCATTGTTTTGGCACAGTAGCTGCAAAGAGTGTTATTATATTTCATGAAGTATCAGTTTGCAGGAAACATTCTGCTTTGACATTGTTTGAGATCATTGATTGAACCATATGCACGTTATTCTCTTCTTGGTTGGGCTGAGAACTTTTCAGCACCCCCCTGAGAGTGTGAAGCGTTTCAGTTTCTGGTAACCAGAGCTGAGATTGTGATGTCATAATGCCTCACATTCTACCAATAAGAGACAACTTCATTAGTGATGTCACAATGGCTTGATTGTCCTATACTTGGCCCACTTTTATTGTATATGAGAGGGTGCCGAAAAGTTCTCAGCCCAACCATGCAACTTCCTAAATTCTGTTGCTGAAAAGAGTGTTATCTTATTTCGTAAAGTGCCAATTTGCAGACAAGAAATTCTATGTTTTGACATTATTTCAGATCTTTGATTGAACTATATCCACGCCATTCTCGTCTCGGTTGGGCTGAGAACTTTTCAGCACCCCCCTGAGAGTGTGAAGCGTTTCAGTTTCTGGTAACCAGAGCTGAGATTGTGATGTCATAATGCCTCACATTCTACCAATAAGAGACAACTTCATTAGTGATGTCACAATGGCTTGATTGTCCTATACTTGGCCCACTTTTATTGTATATGAGAGGGTGCCGAAAAGTTCTCAGCCCAACCATGCAACTTCCTAAATTCTGTTGCTGAAAAGAGTGTTATCTTATTTCGTAAAGTGCCAATTTGCAGACAAGAAATTCTATGTTTTGACATTATTTCAGATCTTTGATTGAACTATATCCACGCCATTCTCGTCTCGGTTGGGCTGAGAACTTTTCAGCACCCCCTCTTAGTTACTACAGTTCACATCAAGGAAAAACTATATTTTTCTGTGTGCGACAACCTGATTTGCTCTCTAGGCGTCTGCAGAATTTAGAAAAATGAAAAAAAATCTCAGGAAAAGAGATCTAAATAACTCCCAAGTCAACCTGAATGTCATCTTTCAGCCTGAAGAAAAATACCGGGAGCAGAACACCTCCAGGTATTCTGCCATTTACACAGCTCAAGCATTTGCAGATAAGGACTTAACAGTTTGCTTTCTAAAGGACAAAGCAGTTATTTTTCTGTAGAAATGGTACATTAAAGGAGTGTCAGTAAGGTTTAACACTTTTTTTTGGTCTACATATTATTTGCTAACAGCCTGTGGCTAAACTAGTTGACATTTATTTACTTAAAATAAAATTTTCTATACCGTTTAAAACCTAAACGGTTTACATAATGTTACATACATAATTCAATAAACCAAATAAAATCAGACAAGCATAAACAAATAATCCTCAGAAAATCAGCAGTGAAAGGATGAAAGCCAGAGAAGGCTTATAGAAACAATCATGAAAAAAAAATTTCAAAAGTAAGCAGCCATGAGGGATCAATATCCAGAAAAAGGCATTTGCAAATAACTGCGTTTTGAATAATTTCCTGAAATTGCCTTATTCACCACATTTTCGTAACTGAATCATGAGTGAGGTCCACAATTTAACCCCTGCACAGCAGAAGGTCATTGTGCTGGACTCTCAATATATTTTGGATTGACATTTGTTTTTAATAGAGCTGAGTTTTCAGAACGCAGAGATCTATTCGTTAAATAATTAGTCATTTTACTCTGCCAATGTAAGGGATCCCATGTAAGGGAGGGGGAAAAAAATAATCTTTTGGTTTTATTTGGTATTTTGTAACCACTGTAGAAATGGAACAGGAATGGGAGTTATGTTAGTGAAATATCTTGCAGTTAGCTATAAGAAGGTACAATTTTCCTTTGACAAATGACAAATGTCTGCTTGAGAAAACTGGAAAATAAAGGCTCAGAGTAGAGAGCTGCATGGGACGATGGGGATCCCGCGGGCTCCCCTTCGTGTCGTGGAGATCCTATGGGGACGCCCCCTAGGGTCACGGGGTTCCTGCGGGGTTGGATGTACTCACGAGGCTCGTCTTCTCCCTACCTGCCCTGCCGCAGCACACAGCCGATCGGAAGTCTTCCACGATGTCAGCGCTGATGTTGGTCGGGCGGGGAAGCGCCACGAAGGTAAGGGGCAGGGAGAGAGAAAGGGAGGAAAGGTGGAGTGGAGAGGAAAAAACGCTTAAGGAAAATAGGTAAAACTGAGGGGGGAGAAGGACGCTGAAAGCACATGGGGAAGACAAAGGGGTGGAGAAGGACGCTGAAAACACATGGGGAAGACAAAGGGGTGGAGAAGGACGCTGAAAGCACATGGGGAAGACGGGGGGTGGTGGTGGAGAAGGACGCTGAAAAGACATGGGGGAGATAGTGGATGGAAGGAATTGAATGAGAACATGAGGAAAGCAGAAACCAGGAAACAAAGGTAGGAAAAAAAATTCTATTTCTTTTTTTTTTTTTTTTTCTTCAGAATAAAGTAATATATTAGTTGTGTTGATAAAAAATTATAAAAACATTAGAGGCTCTGGTAGAAACCCATTTACAAAGTATGTATTCTTCCCAATTAATATTTCCAATTAATAAAGTCTTTTTTGCTTATTTGTAAATGGGTTTCTACCAGAGCCTTTAATTCAGTAGCATAATTAAATGAAATAACTATTTCTGAAGTTTATAGGGATGGGCAGGGACAGAAGGGATTCCTCGCGGGGACGGGTGGGGATGGAGGGATTCCTCGCGGAGATGGGTGGGATTCCTTATGGGGATGGGTGGGGACGGAAGGGATTTCTGTCCCTGCGCAACTATCTAGCTCAGAGGAAGTACATTTTATAAAAAGGGTGGTGGATAGCATGGAATATTGCTACACCTTGGGTTTTGGCCAGGTACTAGTGACCTGGATTGGCCACCGTGAGAACGGGCTACTGGGCTTGACAGACCATTGGTCTGACCCAGTAAGGCTATTCTTATGTTATATTCAGATCAGCCCACTAGCAGAAATGAAAAGAACCAAAACTGGCGATAGAATTCAAGCATGAATCTCACCCATGTGTTGAGCATCTGGATATTATTGAAAGATTGAGGAAGGGGCGTTACTCAGCAGGGACCCTACCAAGCTATAGTTGCATCCTGTGTCATTGATCTACTGGTGCTCCCCTCCCCCGCCAACTTCAAAACCATCAGTAAGAGGAGACTGTAGCCTGGGAACAATTTTGAGTCCCTCCGTATTTTTACCCAATATGGCCACACTGCATACACAGCTCTTAGTACTATTTTATAACACTGGGTGTACCCGCTAATGCTTGATAGTAGGCGGTTGCCTACGAAAGGTTTAGATGACTGCCTTCCAGTGTAGACACTGCAGGGAATAAATAGAGGAAGGGTGATAAAATATGAGTCACTCCGTCAGGTAGAAAGCAGGGAAGCTAATTTATCCATGCAGTGTAAAGTTGACTAGCGCCAAACTGGGTAAGTTCATCCAGGGACAAAAGTGGAGCAATGGTAGTGTAGTTAATAAGCTGAGCAAGTTATTGTCAGTGCTGTGCATATAATTTCTCCATAGTTGGTTACTCATTATTTCTGGAATATGCCAGAAAATGCACCATTAAAAACACATATCTACACAGAAACCAGTACTTAAAGGATTTCTGCTCCCATCTGTGGGGCCCTTTTACTAATAGAATGGGATGATTCATTGCAGGACATTTCAGCGCAGCTGCGCTGAAATGGCTGCATTAAATTGTCCCATTATAGAGAGGCTGGGCTTCGCGGGGCCTGCGGAGGGCGGTTGACGCAGCAGCAAAACCCCCTTGGGTCCGGGCTCAAAGGACGTGACACAGAAGCTCCGGCGGCAGAGGGCGGGCACGGCAGCTCCGACGGCAGCTGCTCCCCCCAGGGCCCGGGTTCCCGTCAGCCATCACAGAGGTGCTGGATCACGAACAGGGAGAAGAGGGGGGAAGATATAATTTTTTGGGGGGGTGGAGGCATCACCCCCAAATGCTGAAATTTGGGGTGGGCTGAAATTGGATGATTCATTGCAGCCAGTTCATCATGCTGAACTGGTCATAATGAAACGACTGTGATTAATCGTCCTGGAACCTTTTGCTAAGCACGCTAATGGATTTAGCATGTGGTGTCGAATTAGTGTCCATTAAGTGCTATGCAGCCCTTAGGTATATAATTAGGGCTACCAGATTTTCCGGAAGGAAAATCCGGACCCATGGCCACTCCCCCAGGCCTGCCCAGTTCGACCCGCCTCACGCCACGTGGGCGCGTGATGTCACATCGGGAGCGTTTTCAGAACCCAGACAAACTGCCAGGTTTTGAAAAGCCATCCAAAGGAGAACCTGTCTGGGGAAATCCGGACGTCCGGTAACCCTATATAAAACGGTCTGTGCAACATTTTGCATATTCTAAATCCATTAGTGTTATCTTAGCTAAAGGACCCTATGAGAATGTGGTCATGTGATCGAGGGCGTGGCTTTGATCTGTCCCAAATACGGTCATATATGCAGGGTCTGTAAACAAAAGAACAAAGAGTTTATTCTTATGGCTCAATTTGGCTCACAGGCTTTAGTCCAGCGCAAGGACACATACAGTCTCATTATTTCTCTCTGGTTCCTCACGTATCACTGTCAGCCCTTTCTCAGCTCCCAGCCGAGCTCATTACAGTGGCTATTAACATATTCTTGGGTTCCCTTTGGCCACACATCAAAAGCAAGCACTTTCTGAATATAATTCAAGGTTGTCTCATACCTTTGATAATCTTCCCACGCGAGCTCTGAAGCCTTAAGCTTGAGCCACACCGTTGCCCTAATGCTCTCCACCAGGCGCTAAAGCTCAGCAGGTCCTAGAATGGAGTCTTTTTCTCTCAGGACCTCCCTCCTGGACAGAATGGGCCATTTCAGCGCAGCCAGTTCAGCATGGCCATTTCAGTGTGAAGAATCCCTTAATTGTATGGGTCACACATTCATTTTAACTTTTAAAAAAAAAACCCACAGTGGTTAAAGCTACAGCCATTGTGGGTTCAAAGCCACGCTGCTGCTTGTGACCCTGGGCAAGTTGCTTAATCCCCCCATTGCCCCAGGTACATTAGAGAGATTGTGTGTCCACCAGGACAGACGGGGAAAACTGTTTGAGCACCTGAATAAATTCATGTAAACCATTCCGAGCTCCCTTGGAAAAATTGAATAAATAAAAAATACACATTAATTGACTTACCCCGCTTTAAATTGTTTTCAGCATACAAAAAAATCATATTAACTCCCCCCTCCCCCAATGTACAATAAATAATGCACATCCCTTGCAAAGACAGCACTCTACAAATGTATGTTATTTTGGAAACCGCTGAGATTTTTGGTGGTATAAAATTTTTAAAAATAAATAATAAATGGTTACCCCCCTCCAAGTTGAGATAGCACAAGGTGATGGGTCCACCACAATACAAACTATTTCCCCTGACGGTGATTGATTTGAGGGACGTCTCCTGAAGCATTTTGGAAGCTGCTTCAAGGACTGCATGGAAACTTGGAATGAGCTAGAGCCCTTAACCCTCCCCCGCCCAAGGAGTGCATCCTAGTCATTCTCTTCTGCGCTGCCTAGATGAAGCATCCAAGTTGGTTGGAGGATGAGGACAAGGGGAGGAGATGGGGAGGGCACAGATATCTCCAGCGCCTGAGCTGTCCACTGGCCAGCACTGGGCTGCAATGTTCGCTGCACCTCGCTGCAGAGCTGCCTTGGCCCGGGTGCTGCTGCCACTCAGCCAGAGGAAGAAGGGCACCACAGATGGCTCCTGTGGCGAGTGCAGGTCATTGGTCCCCAATCCATTGCACCCTGGAAAAAGCTTTATGCTCTTTGCTAACTTCTCTCCTCCCTCTTTTGTGCAATTGAGAGTAGGGGCAGGGTGCCTGGTTACAGGCCATCCAGCTTCAATAAGAAAGTGCTTCTGTGGACAGGATGCTTCAAGGTTGAGGAGGACTTCCCGGCATGAATCCCGTGAGTGCATGAGCCCCACAGTCACTTTAATAGTAAAAGCGCTCATCGAGAGGCACTTTTATGTTTCCTCATTCCTAAACTCTATTTAGATTTCAATTTTCCTAGAGCTTCATTGATAGACATCAGGAATTTTCTTGCTAAACTGATTTTTTCCCGACATATCTGACGGGAAGGCATGGGTTCCTTCCACTGAAACGATCGTGATGAAACGGCAACAATCAAATGTCCCATGCTGAATCGGCCGCACTGAACTAACTGCGCTGAATCGTCCTAGGCCCATCCTGGAAGCCTCTGTACTCGGAGCCTTTCTCGCTCTACACTAACTCGGGGTATTTAACACCAGCTTGGTCTGAACCCCACCCCTCTGACTCAGCCTCAGACTCGTCAGACTTGTGCCACCTGCTGTAAGGTGGCTGAACTGCATTATCAGTGAGGGGAGAGTGTGGCGCAGTGGTTAACGCTACAGCCTCAGCACCCTGGGGTTGTGGGTTCAAACCCAAGCTGCTCCTTGTGACCCTGGGCAAGTCACTTAATCCCCCCATTGCCCCCAGGTACATTAGAGATTGTGAGCCCACTGGGACAGACGGGGAAAATGCTTGAGTACCTGAATAAATTCATGTAAACTGTTCTGAGCTCCCCTGGGAGAACAGTATAGAAAACTGAATAAATAATAGTGTGAAAAGTTTCAGCCTCTGATATCCAGAGCTGGTATTGTGACATCATAATGCCTCATTCCACCAATGCCTAAGAGCCAACCTCATCAGTGATGTCACAATGGCTTGATTGTCCTATACCTGGCTCGCTTTTACTACATTTTGATTTCTAGAGTGGTGCAGTGGTTAAAGCTGCAGCCTCAGCACCCTGGGGTTGTGGGTTCAAACCCACGCTGCTCCTTGTGACCCTGGGCAAGTCACTTAATCCCCCCATTGCCCCAAGTACATTAGATAGATTGTGAGCCCACCGGGACAGACAGGGAAAAATGCTTGAGTACCTGACTAAATTCATGTAAATTGTTCTAAGCTCCCTTGGGAGAAAAGTAAAGAAAATTGAATAAATAAAATCAATCCACTCCCTCACGAAGAGCTAGGCTGCTAAACTGGCCTCTTTGAAAATTTGCTAGGGCTGAGTTCCCAAATTTATGTTCAAAATCTCATTAGCTTTATTTATTTGGAAGCCTAAAAAGTGGTAGGCGATAAGGGCAGATTTAAGACGGGAAAAAAGAGCTTAGCACTGAATTTAGCACAAAGCCAACAAACGTAGGCTCATAAATATGTGCAAATGGATGTCAGGGTCTAAATGTGGGAGAATAACTTGTTAGGCTCCTGAAATTAAGTGAATTTTCAGTTCAAAACGTTTGCTCAAATATTTGGTTGATCAAAGGGTCAAATTTAGGATTTTAACTTAGGTGCCTAAATGTATGCAATCATGGGGTAATTCTATAACTATGCACTCCCTTTATGTGTGGAAATACAGTGAAAAGTGGCACATAAATGCCCTAATCGCTATTCTATAAGTACACACATTAGTGTTTTAGCATGGAACTACAAGGTGGTATGCATAACCTACCCTCTCTAACTGCATTCCATATGTATTTTTCATACAGTTCTTCACTGTCAGTTTAATTTCCATCCTATAAGTTCACATAGAATTTTTCTTTTTTCAACCATCTTTATTTTCTCTTCTTTATTAATTTCCAGGTACTTTAGTTAGATTGTGAGCCTTCGGGACAGTAAGGGAATTTTTTAAGTACCTTCTTACTTCTCATTTATAATCTTAATGTATATTTTCTTCAAACCGCTTAGAACCTAACGGATGTAGCGGTATATAAGAAATAAATTACATTGCATTACATCTAGGCACTAACAGTTATGCCAGGCCTATGTCTGATGTAAAGGTGTGTTAATACTGGTTAGACAGGCATTCTATAACAAAGTTACTAAACCCGATCTGGAAAAATTAATAAACCAAGTAACGACAGAGCAAGAACCAATTCCAACTAAAACACTAAGGATAATGCAATAAATGTGCTTGTAGCAAGGGGGGATGTCAGCAAGAGAAGCCACTGCTGTGGCTCAAAGAGCCTGTTTTAATAAACGTGCCTAGCTAAGGCTAGTAATTCATGCTCCGACATGCATTTTTTTTTTTCCTGGGGTGTAAATCTAGGCAAGTCGCTAAATCCCTCCATTGCCCCAGGTACATTAGGTAGAGGGTGAGCCCACCAGGACAGATAAGGAAAAATGCTTGAGTATCTGAATGTAAACCACTTAGGCTATACGTGGTATATAAATACTTAAAATAACTCACTTTTCTTTGATTTCCTTAGAGTTAAATAATGGTGCTAGCTCTATAGTAATGAGAAATACTTCATCTTATCGTAACTTTACGTTGCTATTTATCCCCAACAGGTTCTGTCGGACATTACCTACTAAAATGTACATATTACATTTTCGCTCAGCAAATTGTATTTCTATATTATTGCCTCCTGAGGTCTCTGATCTCTGTATTTCCTCTGAATATCTACTTATTGTATTTCACTGAATGTCCAGCACTCTTGATTGTAAACCGCCTAGAAGTCGCAAGATTGTGGCGGTATAGAAGAATAAAGTTATTATTATTATTATTAAATTAGGCAAGGATCCTCCTTATTCTGTAACAGGCCAGGGCATTGTAAGGCTCCTGGGCAGCTGTATCTGTCCATTTGGCTGTCTGTGACCGGCCCGCATGAGATCAATGGCAAATTAGGAATCAAACAATACGGTAATAATTCTACATCATACAAGCAAAACAACTGTTGGTGTTTTTACTATTCCTGTTTCACATTTTCATAGCCTAATTGTAACATCTTCCAGTAGCAGCTAATCAAAACCATAAAATTCACAGCTTTTTTTTTTATTTTTTATAAAGAGATAAAATTAATGTGGAACAGAATTGAACTCAGCCTATTGGTCCGGCTCTCCAGAACAGTCCCAGTTTCTCATGTGACCTTTTGGGAAAATTAATTGCCCACCCCTGCTGTATAACAACATGCATAAGTTGTAGGATCCACTCATGATCCTCCCATGGTCCCCTTTTTTGAACTTGATGTAAAATTTGTACACGGATCCCGACACCTAAAAATGCATACACAAATTTTAATTAAAGTCAATTAGCGCCAATAGAGTTGAGTCCTTATTCCGTGGCTTTGTTACACCTAAATAGATGCACCAAGATACAGAATTGCCCCCTTCGTTGCCCATCAAGAGATCAAAGACATATGAAAACAGGGAACAATATCCGCTAAAGCTAAGAGAAACTGAGAAAAAAGTTAATAGACTGAAGATGCGAAAAAAAAAAGAGAATATCTGAAAATGCTAAAACAGCGAGACACGGGCTCTTTAATATGATTGCTCTGGCGTCTGAATATGTGCGTTTCATTTTCTTAGTACATCGCTTAGATCTCAGCTAATTGTGCTAAATGTGACAGATCACCCACAATAATTTGCCGAATGTAATACACTTTAGTAGACAGAGCCAATAATGTTTTTGCACAATCTGCTAACTGAACTTTGAAGTGTATGTAATAATACTGATGCATTTTTCCCTGTAATGTGTGACAAATATTATGAATGATTCAGGAGAGGAACCAGCTCAGTAAAGTGTTCCACCTGTGATTAAAAGAAATAATCACAACAGAATAATGCAAAGCTATTCCCTTCGTAAAAATCAATTGGAAGTGGCACATCTGACCCATTTTTCAAAAACACTTTCAATAGAATAGTCTAACAAGGGGGGTGCTGAAAAGTTCTCAGCCTGACCATCCAGCTTCCTAAATTCGGAGCGTCATGTTGCCACTGTAGCTGAAAAGAGTGTTATCTTATTTCTTCAAGTGCCAATTTGCAGAAACAAAATTCTATGTTTTTTTTTACATTGTTTTGGATCATTGATTGAACCCTATCCACATGACATTACAATAGTGACTTTTATTCCGCCAGCACCTTGCAGTTCTGGGCGAATTACAAAAGAAGATAACTGGACATTTCCAGGAAAGTTACAAATGAGGGTGCTGTTTACATGGTTGAGACTTTGCTGGGAAATTTACGAGAGTGGGGATAGGCTTGGAGATGTGTCAGGATTTCTTGGTTGGGCTGAAAACATTCCATCACCCCCTGGTAGTGTGAAGAGTTTCTGATTAGCGCAAGATTAGCTCTTACTACCTACAAAATGGGTGGTAATAAATAGTCATGCGATAATTTTTGTTTATGGTCCAGTGCTAATAGCAATATTAGCACATGGCCATTAATTAAAATAAAAAAAGAAAGAAAATCAGTCCTTTTCCAGCTGCAGGAAAAATGGCATTAAGTAAATAGGAAAATCCTCCATAAGGGGGCGCTAAGGCCACCTTTTCCACTGCTTAATAAGAGGACCCCATAGTACTGAGTTCCTATCCCAGAGAGCTAACTCATAAAGGATCATCGTAACTGATATGCACATTGAGGCCAATATTCAAAGTAATTTAAGAGGGTAGGAAGCTTTCTTCCCACTTATTTTTTATTTATTTTTATTTATTCAATTTTCTATACCATTTTCAGAACGGTTTACATTAATTTATTCAGGTACTCAAGCATTTTTCCCTGTCTGTCCCGGCGGGCTCACAACCTACCTAATGCACCTGGGGCAAAGGGGGGATTAAGTGACTTGCCCAGGGTCATAAGGAGTATCGTAGGTTTGAACCCACAACCCCAGGGTGCTGAAGCTGTAGCTTTAACCACTGCGCCACACTCTCTCCCATACGCCACACACTCCCCCATGCACCACACACTAAGGGGTCCTTTTATCAAGCCGCGCTAGCGGGGTTAGCGCGTTGGACATCTCATCAATCGCTAACCCCCCGCGGCCGGCTAAACTACTAATGCCTGCTCAATGCAGGCGTTAGCGGCTAGCGCGGCAGGCGGTTTAACACGCGTTAAACCCCTATCGCAGCTTGATAAAAGGTCCCCTAAAAAACATAAAAATAAAATACTGCTCCAGACACACACACCTTACCATGTCCCCCTTTGCCTTCCCTCAAACCATGACACCCCTCAACCCTCCCCCCCCCCCATGTCCAGGTAGGCCCCTCTGGGCCTAACTTTGTCTCTGGTGGTCCAGTAGGGGCCAGAACGGACATAAGCACAACCCTCTTGCTCCTGTCCTTTGCAGCAGCACTTCAAAATGGCTGCCGTGACTTCTTATGCTAGTACAGAAAGTACAGTGAACTATTGTGAGGGGGCTGGATCACCAGGGATAAAGGTAGACCTGGGGGGGGCCTAACTGGAAATTGGGTGAGTGGGTGGGGGGGGTCCTTCCAGTGAAGCTGGTGTCACAGGCTGGGGGGGAGGGCACATAGTCGGCAGGAAGACATACTCAGGTGGGTTAGCAAGGATGTTTTTTAAAAAATTTTATTTAAAAAATAAATTATGCAGACCTGACCAACATTCAACCGAGGGATTATATATTTCTAATTTTCCTTTTGAGACAATATTTGAATACATCTGATAGTTTCCAAATAAATAATGACCTTACCTTTAAGTATAGTTTTACAACTGAAATATCTGAACTTAGAACCATATTAGTGACTTTAGGGTGCATTTAGAAAAGTGATTAATTTATAAAGATGTCCAAGGCTAGTCATGTGAAGCTATCAAAAATGTTACAAAAGATTCAAAACATTTACAAATTACAAACTGCTCTAAATACATGAACTCCAACAAAGCAGGAAATTAATTGCCACGCTGCTGCTCCTGGACATTTTGGAACTATAGACTGCATGTTGTTTAAACTAGTCAAGATTAATAAAATAAAAATTAGTGCAAAATGTTGTTCTACAATTATCAGATTGGGGTCAGTTATCTTAAAAATGCAAATTCATTATCCCCTGTTACATGCCACTTAATTAACACTTTCAAATATAAATGGAACCAAAAAAGCACTTTTTCATACAAGCATATACTATTACATTACCTACTAGGCAGGTCTCCTTTTCCCAAGCCGCAGAAAACACTAGTGTTTTCTTACCACAGCTTAACAGGGCTTACTATACCACAAGGCAAACTCAGGTGTCATTTGACAAGGTCAGGGTTAGATCACGTTCACTATTATGGTACCAGATAAGTGACCTCTAGTGCACCTTAAACCCAGCTGTGAGTGTTTCAACTATCTATGTTTATGACTGTCACTTTATTCTGAGGCTTTTTTCTCCACTTGCTACTGTTGTAGATAGATTGTTATTCACTCTCTTTGTGGTTTCAACAGTGAAGTAGAGGGTTTTTGTTGGGTTTTTTTCCTTTTTGTAATTCTTTATTGATTTTCAATTCGAGTACAAAGTGCAAAAATTTTACAAGCAAGTAATACATTGAACAGCACTTACATCCAATCAAATAATACTACAAAATATATTTCCCCCCATCCCTCCCACCCGCTCTGGATGTGTGTGAAAATCAAGTAGGATTAAAAGACTTATACAATTAATCAGATTTAACAAATTCCTTTAATGGACATTGAAGGGGCACATATATTCTTTGTAAGTTTTTCTATTCCTGCTTGTGTAAAAGGAACTGCTGAAACAGTTATCATTTTGCCAAGAAAAAACCACACGGTCTTTTCTTTTTGTGTTCTGAGCTCTGTGTCCCCATTTTGTTCTGTAGTTGACTTTTTTTGATAAGAAACATTTGCTCGAACTTAGACAAAAGGACAGTATTATATGCCAAAGTTAACCCCCCTTCTTATGTTTGCTACCTTTTTCTAGTTGCTTTTATGTATCCTGTTAACAAATATGGTCTTTCCTACAGTCTTATGCTGAAAAAACTGACCCATGTGAAATGCTATATATATGTTACAGTACTCTGAATAAAGGGAATATCCCTTGGCATATCTGCGTGTGTGTGATTTCTTTCTAAAGAGGTGTCCCCAGGTGCATCTGTAGTCAGGACAGCAGAACGAGGCTAATACAAATTGGGACCTGGTCGTTTCAGACCCCATGTTGCTTTAATTATTTTATTATGTCCCAATATTTCCGAATTCATTTTTTCATATCTATAGCATTGACACAAAGGGCTCCTTTTACGAAGGTGCGCTAGTGGTTTGAGCCTCCATAGAGTTGGCGTTAGTATTTTCCGTGTAGCTCGGGGTTAGCATGCGCAGCACTGTAGCATGCGCTAAAAACTCTAGCGCACCTTGGTAAAAGAAGCCCTAAGTCTCCCACCAAAAGAAAAAATTTAGCCGGTGTGATACGTATGGGATATATATGATATGAGAGTTGTTTTTAGTAACAATGGCTGTTTAAGAAACCATCTTCTACTAAAAGGATCCTAATACCAAATAACAACTTTCTTTTTTTAAAAGGGGAACTAGAGTTCAGAAAGATAACTTGCACCTGGTGAGCCAGATTTAGTCAAAACAGGATATGGATGACTCAATCGAGAAAGGGGGAAAAAGACAGGATGTGCATAAATGGTTTGTGAACTTGTTTGTGATATGTTCATGTTTGAACACATAGACAAACCGAATCCTGACCATAATACTTTGAGTAAAAAAGTGCCTATATGCTCATGTTTGAGCACAATACATAAACCGGATCCTGACCATAATCTGGGCATAAAAAGACAGGCAGAACTCAGTGGAATCGGGACTTCTCCACTGCTGAAGAGCCGTGTGATGCTGATATGAGATGAATGCGCTGCCTCCGATGGTCGCTAGTCCCCCGATATCGGAGTGATGATGCAATATATGGTATTCCTTACTGCATGATTTCATTATTATAAAATTGTATGAATAAACCTATATTATGCTTTCAGTCATCTGTGTATGCTATTAATTTTCCCAGTCAGAGAGCTGGTGAGGGGAAGGGAAAGTGGGATATAGCTTTACCCTAAGAATAATAGCAGTACATTAATTGGCGTAGTCGGCAGGATCTCCCTAAATAAGACCGAACAATGTTCCGGCGTAAGGAGAAATCTAAAAAAGAACCTGCAGGGATACCTGGCTGGACCGGGGACCCGTATGAAATAATAGCAGCAGAAATGGCCAATCATGGATTGGTGGAATCATGGAATAAGGAGTTAAGGGAATTTGAACCAAAGAATGTGGTACAAGTACTTGAAATAATCCCTGTGAAAACAGGTGAAGCAGTTACCCTGGCTCGAAGGAGTTGGGTGTTGGCCTCTGCATACCGTGGGGTGCACAAGCGGTTGCAGACGGCACTTAAACCAAAGAATGGTGTACAAGTACTTGAAACAATCCCTGTGAAAACAGATGAAGCAGTTACCCTGGCTCGAAGGAGTTGGGTGTTGGCCTCTGCATACCGTGGGGTGCACAAGCGGTTGCAGACGGCACTTAATGAGAAAGGGAGAGTAGAACAGAGTAGATTAGAATTAGAGGGACGGTGTCTGGTGCTGGAATGTAATAGTAAATTATTAAAGGATAAACTGGAACATTATCAGGATGTAGCAGAAAGAGCAGCTGTAAAAGTGGCACAATATAAGTATAAAAAGAAGAGAAGGAGGGAAATTCCACAGTATGGAGATTTTCTTTGTCTGAGCTGCTGAGATATCTTTCAGAAATAGGTATCGATCTTTAAAATGTGCTTAAATGTTAACATATTGTGGATTTCAAATGTAGTAACTTGCAATTACCTTGTTAGCAGCAGGAGGATTTTTAGATTTTTAGAATGAAAACTTTACGAGCATACACAGGGAAATGTATGCTGTTTGGAATTCTGATCAGCCGTGGGGAAAAGTTCTTGTTGTTTTTGATGTTCAAGAAACAAAGAATGTTTGCGTATGTTGATTTAAGTTCAAAAGAGTTTTGGCAGTGTAGATCTGTGCTGTTAAGAATAATTAAGGTATTTTAGTAGTTTAGGAGCTGTTTGTCTGAAAGTTCTGTACGAGAACAAGAAAAAAAAACAAATATGTTAATGTAGCCTGAACTTTTCCCTTGTTTCTTTATATTTTAAAAAGGTTATCAGAATGTTGAAAGAAAGGTAATGCAGGGTCAGAAGAAATCAGGATGTGATATTAAATGAGGTGGATGTTGCCATAAGTGAATGGATAAAAGAAGTTTGAACAGCTAGATGGGTTTTAACACTGAATTGTTATATTGGAATTGGAATGTGGGAGAAAGGTTTATGAAATATGTTAAGGAAAAAAAGTTTCCTTGCCTTTGTATCTCAGGTTTCAAATTAGTTTTGAATATGAATTTTTGTGCCCCTGCATGGTTTAAAAGTGTGCATTGCCCGAAATGTATGATTAGGGAGTAATTAAATTTAAATGCATTTTAAAATTAAATTGGGAAGTTTAAAATAAAAAGATTAACAAAAGTAGAGGTTAAGTACCTATACAATTAAAATAAATGTGAAACAAAAGGCTTGTTAACCTTGTTACCGGAAAAGAATAAGTATAATAAACTTTTATGTAAGTGGATGAATTCGGAATTGAAATTTTGCTTACTTTTTACAAATAAGCTCTTCAGGATAGGAACCTAATAAAGAATATGGATTAAGAAGAATAATTCCCTGATGTTAGGAAAAAGACAGTCTAATTTTACCATGTAGAGAATGTGTCTGCCTGTTTAAGTTTATTTAATCTGTGTGTTTTGTGTTTCAGGAAAAAAAACCTTTTTTGAATCTTTTCAACAATTCAACACAGAGACTGTGACTCTGCGATACAAGAATTAGTCATGTTTGCAGAGGGGAAAACGTGCCATGTGTTTCTTTTCTTTGTTCTTTTATTAATGAACATGTGCTTTCCTTCCAGGATTTACACTACCAGCAGTACCACATTCCACCACTAGAGCTGTGGAGAACACAGAGAAAAATTCCGAAAGAACATTATGGGCAATTGGTAACCAGATCCAGTTATGCCTCAAAAGGAATAACTGTCTTGGGAGGGGAAACCCTAATTGTCCTATGCGTATTCACAGTCCTTGGTATCGTATCTTTGGGTCATGTAGAAGGATGGACTCCGGCTAGGCGTCTGGTTTTGGATGACAATGCTTGATTTCAATGGGGATGGAGAAGTGCTACCAGCAGACGACAACAGGAAAAGTTTAGTTGTGAAAAAGGACAGAGATGTACAATAGCTAACATCACAACTAATGTGGACATATGGAAAGGCCCTCACAATGACAGAAGAGGGTATATCTTTTATGCCCTATATCAGAGTCAAGTAGTGGTAAATGTCACTGCCCATGTGTCAATTTTATGTTGCTTAAAGACTGTGTTCCCAGAATTAAATACGAAACAGAAATGGCAGGCAATACAAAATTGTAGCACCTGGAATGGAACTGTGTTGCATCTGACATTAGAAGACCCCAAATATTTTGTATGTACTAATGCATCTCTTATTAAGAATCGTACTACATGGGCAGATTTTATTATCTTTGTAAATATAGATTCTGCAAAAATTGATCCAGGGCAGGTTATACGATTACCGTCAACATGTGAAATGGTGGGTCAGCATGCGGAACAAACACGTGTACAATTTAAAATTACCTTTCCTCCCTCTAGTCGATGTAGATATAGGAGAGCCTGGTATGATACTATTTTGGGAGGATTTGGAACTATTACCGGGACAATAAACAGTTATGATATAGAATCTTTAGCAAATAGGCTGCATAACGCTGGAAGTAAAATTAATGATGCTTTAACTATACAAGCTAATTGGATGCCTACTATTTGGTACCCAATGACACTAGCAGCTGGCGTGGATAACGATATGTTAGATCTTTTTAATGCTAGTAATTCTCTAACCTTCCTTGTAGATACTAATATTACTCACATAATCAATTGGACTATATGTTCTTTGCAAACATTACAGCAGCAACAACAGAAAAATGTCTTTCAAACACAACTTTTGACAGCAAATGAACAAGTGTGGAGGACCGTCTTTTCTGATATAATCCGTGCAGGCCATTGGCTACAAATACCTAGTTCGGGGATAAGGTGTGAGGAAACCCTATGTCAGGGATATTTTACCATTTACAATGTAACCAAACAGAGTATAATGTGTAAATACATAGTGATGCCTTTACTATTTGGGTCAGCTCCTAATCAACACTTTTGGACCCCCACCTTTTATGGACAGGTGATAGATATGTATAATCGTACCCATGATTTAACTTTTTGTGATAACACTTTAAGTGGAAAAGTTTGTAAATTACAATCTGCTGTATATGAACCATGTTTATTGCAAAATACTGTAAACAAATGTGAATGGACTATTATGCCAATAACCTATAGGTATATGGTCGAAATAGCACCACAAGTGGTATGTGTAGTAACTGATCAACCAGTGATACCAGGAATGGCAGTGCCTTTTGCGGGATGTATTCATAACATTTCAGTATTGCACTGGGAAAATGACACATTCATATTAACATTCGATGTAGATAAGGATGTGGCTATCATTTGGAATAGCACTAAATGGGATGTTCCAAATTGGGATGTAAATTTGACCAGATTTAAGAACATATTAACTCAATCAACCAAAATACAGAGTGCCATCCGATACCTAAATCAAAGTATTATGGCTCATCAGCTTACCACCACTATTGCAGCAGACTCGATAGTGACAATAGGGTCAGGAATAGCTGATGCTACTTCACATCATTGGTGGGATATATTTTTAGG
Source organism: Geotrypetes seraphini (assembly GCF_902459505.1). Taxonomy (NCBI): domain Eukaryota; kingdom Metazoa; phylum Chordata; class Amphibia; order Gymnophiona; family Dermophiidae; genus Geotrypetes; species Geotrypetes seraphini. The sequence continues at coordinate 376,749,938 of NC_047086.1, forward strand.
ATATTCACCTTCAGCTAAAACGACTCTGGATTGGATCATCCATCCTCTGTTAATAGTTGTTATTCTGGTAATAATTTTATCTATCTGGAATTGTTATGTGGCATATGGCATTTGTTGTAAACGACAAAAAGTGATGATGGTTACATACAACACTCATTGTTAAGGGCTGAATGTGATACAAATGGATATGATTGGAAGACTGGAAGTTGTATTAGTAACAATGACTGTTTAAGAAACCATTTGCCATTCAAAAAGGATCCTAATACCAAATAACAACTTTCTTTTTTTAAAAGGGGAACTAGAGTTCAGAAAGATAACTTGCACCTGGCGAGCCAGATTTAGTCAAAACAGGATATGGATGATTCAATCGAGAGAAGGGGGGGAAAAAGACAGGATGTGCATAAATGGTTTGTGAACTTGTTTGTGATATGTTCATGTTTGAACACATAGACAAACCGGATCCTGACCATAATACTTTGAGTAAAAAAGTGCCTATATGCTCATGTTTGAGCACAATACATAAACCGGATCCTGACCATAATCTGGGCATAAAAAGACAGGCAGAACTCAGTGGAATCGGGACTTCTCCACTGCTGAAGAGCCGTGTGATGCTGATATGAGATGAATGCGCTGCCTCCGATGGTCGCTAGTCCCCCGATATCGGAGTGATGATGCAATATATGGTATTCCTTACTGCATGATTTCATTATTATAAAATTGTATGAATAAACCTATATTATGCTTTCAGTCATCTGTGTATGCTATTAATTTTCCCAGTCAGAGAGCTGGTGAGGGGAAGGGAAAGTGGGATATAGCTTTACCCTAAGAATAATAGCAGTACAGCCGGTTCCAGTTTTTCCAATTGCTGGTGATTTGCATGGCAACCCCTGTCATAATTATAAGAAGTCTGCTTTTATACCTGTCTAATGGATTTTTAGCTTTCAACAATGTCCCACATATGACCACATCGTAGGACAACAGAATCGATGTTTTCAATATTATATTAATTTGTCCCCATATTGATTTCCAAAAGTTGAGTATCAAGGGACAATAAAACAACAAATGATTCAGTGTCCCTACTACAAGTTGACAATGCCAGCATCTATTAGACTTTGAACTATCCAACTTTTGCAATCAAACTGGGGGCCAAAAAATTCTATGTAACAAAAAGAACCAGGTTTGTCTCTTAGATGCTGACACTGTACATCTCATCCTCCAAGTCCAAATCCGTGGCCATTGAGTAGCAGAAATCTGCTGCTTTATTGCAATGCTCCAAATGTCGTTTAGGCTTGTTTCAGGTTTTTTATTCAAATATTAATTTATACCACTTGGCGGCCTGGTGCCCTTGCAAATCTGTCTGGAAATATAGGCCCGGCAAGCTATACTGATTTTTTAAATTTCACCAATCAGGGAACCCTTTCTGAATGGGTTGTTTCAACTGCAACCATTTATATCCTTGAGATTTTAAAATGCCAAATGATTGTTGCAGCTGTAATAAATTTACCATTTTCCCATTCTGAATTACATCATCTAAAGTTCGTATGCCTGCCTGCAACCAATGTTTCCAGGGGATATTAAACTCGCCGATTTGTATCTTGGAGTTTAACCATAGGGACTGACATGTAAATTACTGTATTGGAGTAGATGTTAAATTATTAATAAATTTTAATGTATTCCAGGTGGAAAGAAGAAGAATACTATTGTCCTTATATATTCTAAGCAGCTTGATACTCAAAATGTGGTTAAGACATAATGGGGACATGAGATTACTCTCTAGTATCAGCCAATCTGGTAGATTCTCCATGAGTTTAAGAAGAATCCAATACATAACCTGACGCAATATGAAGGCTTGATGATATCTATAAAAATTAGGAAAATGTACACCCCCCCCCCCCAGCGATTGTGGTTTTTGCAAAGATACTAAGGCTATTCTAGCAGTTTTACCCAGCCAAATACATTTTGTGAGAATCCCATTTAATTTCTTATAAAATGAACTTTGAAAATAAACCAGTAACATACTCATTTGGATACAAACCACAGGCAAAATCATCATTTTGATGATTTGGACTCTCCCCCACCAATAAATATGTAGTGGGTTCCAATGTTCACACATTTCTTTGACTTTCAGCAATAAAGACTTTTCATTTACTATCATTGTGTCCTCCAATGTTCTTTGAATCATGATACCTACATATTTTATACCCTCTTCCTTCCAAAGAAATGGGAATGGGTCAAATAAACCTTTTACACAATGCACATTTAACGGAAGAACCTCCGATTTGCTCCAATTTGTTTTGTAACCAGAAAATATGCCAAATCGATCAATCAGTTCCAGTAAATGCAGGATGGTAGATTCAGGATTCTTCAAATGAAGCAAACTATCATTTGCATAGGCCGAAACCTTATAATCTCGACCTGCACATGGAATTCCCTGTATCTCCTTTGCCTGCTGAATGGCCAACATCAAGGGTTCCAAAACAATATCAAAAAGCAAAGGAGATAAGGGACATCCTTGTCTAACTCCCCCTCTTCAGACAAAAACGCTCTGAGAATGTATTATTAATATATAATCTGGCAGAAGGGGAACTATACCAGTACTGACCTTCCAAAGATGTCCCAAGGAGGGGGGATCCCAAGGAAAGAGGTCTTGAGCAGACACAGCATTTGACTGAGGTAACCCAAATCTTATTTGTATTGTGTGAGTGTATGAGTATCTGCAGTTGTCAGAGTCAAGTAAAGACCATATGAGTCCTTCATACAATATAATGTAATATAATTTTTATTTATATGCCATGAAGTTCATAGCAGTTTACAAAATAATTATGAAAATATAAATTATTAAATAGTATTACAATATTTAGGAATTTTTTTTTTATGAAATTTACACATTTATTATCAAGCATATCATCTTGTACAGAAAGTGAGATCAAGAAAACATAATAATATTATTATTTACGCTCAAGCCTGAAAGTAATTCAAAATAATAAAATAAAATAAACATCATAACTTAATCACACACTAGTCCTCAAATTAGGATCCAAGGTTAACGATAAGAGTAGAAATTAAATTAAAGGAATTTTTTTTTTTTTTAACAAGGAAAATCGTTTAAACTGCTACTGAAAAGTAAGCTAATTATTATTACAATGGTACAGACAATATTTAGGAATTATTAATAAAACTATTATATTTAATCTAGTGAAAGTGAGTAATAAATAACTCCACTCTTTATAACTGAGAGCACTATCCCTGGGTGAGCAAAAGCAAGCAATTCAAAAAACCGTATTGGAAAGTGAAAGCGTACAAGCCCTGAAGAAACGGTCTTTACCGTGAAACGTCGGCTTTAATTTACATATCATTACATTACATTACAGATTTCTATTCCGCCTATACTTTGCAGTTTAAGGCGGATTACAAAAGATTTGACTGGACATTTTCCAGTGAAGATCACATTACAGAAGATTTGACTGGACATTTTCCAGCGAAAATACAATTTTTTTATTTTTTTTTAGGGGAGTAGCTGGATAGAATTCTAGGGGAACTTACGGGTTGGATAGTAAACTGACAGTGCCGAACTGTGTGATATTAGCAAATGGAATACAGTTAGAGTAGGTAAGATTACAATCTATTTTAGGGGTCTGTTTACTTGGAAGGTGTTGAGGTTGGATATTTGGGGGAGAATTATCTGGAGGTAGGTGAATTCTCTGGAGGTAGGTGAAGAAGGGTTAAGATATTTGGATGAATTTTTTGAAAAGCAGGGTTTTGATTTCTTTCGGAATGTTTTGAAGTCGTCCGATGTTGTCAGCATTGGAGATGGAATGGTTGAGTTTTGCTGCTTGTATTGCCAGAAGGTTGTCAAACATTTTCTTGCGTTGTGTGCCTTTGAGTGGGGGGAAGATAAAAGGGTTCGGGGTTCTTCTGTGTCTTGAGGTGGAGATCTGGTTTAAGCAGTTGTTTAGGTAGGAGGGGGAAGAGCCGTGTAACGCTTTGAATAATAGGCAGTGGAATTTGAATTGAATTCGTGTTCGTGCTTGTATGGGTAGCCAGTGAGAGTCTAAGAAGGCAGTTATGTGATCATATTTTTTAAGTGAGTAGATCAGTCTGAGGGCGGTGTTTTGTATGGTCTGGAGTTGCTTTATCATAGTGGCTAGACAAGGAAGATATAGGGAGTTGCAATAGTCCAGCAGACCTAAGACTAGGGATTGTACAATTAGTCTGAATTGTGTTTGGTTGAAGAATTTTCTGATTTTACCTAGGTTTCTCATGGTTAGAAAAGCTTTCTGGGTCGTCTTGTTGATTTGGGACTGCATTGTGTAACATCTGTCTATTGTAACTCCTAGGAGTTTTAGTTCGGGTTGTATTGGGTATTTGGTATTTTTGATTATCAGTTCTGTGATGGAAGGAGTTTTGGCCTTTTCGAGCAAACTATTATATTTAATCTAGTGAAAGTGAGTAATAAATAACTCCAATCTTTATAACTGAGAGCACTATCCCTGGGTGAGCAAAAGCAAGCAATTCAAAAAACGTATTGGAAAGTGAAAGCATACAAGCCCTGAAGAAACGGTCTTTACCGTGAAACGTTGGCTTTAATTTACATATCACTTAGTTCCTTATGATATAGAGGCAATAGCTGTTTTAGTCCTGCACCAATATAGTTCTTGGCACTTGCACATCCCCTTACGGAAGTTTTTTGCCGATGATGTGGGTGGAGGAGGTTTGAGCATTCAGGCTCCGCCTATAACATAACCTGAGGCTTTTTCTTCCATGGTAATAGTGCTCTCACTTATAAAGAGTGGAGTCCAAGTTTATTATTGGAATTATTAATAACAAATTCTTGAAATAGATAGGCCATTAGGTCTTTTTTGAAAATCTTAAAATTAGATTGCTAGTTAATATTAGTCAGTAAAGTTTTCCAATGTTTTGCTGCTTGATAAGCCCATGTGGAATTAAAAAAGATCCATTATTTCTCAGATTCAAATATAGATTATTAGAAAAATTAGAGAGTTGAGGTATATAACCTGGAGTTTCTCCAAAACATTTTTAAAATGGTATACAATAGAATTTATAAAGTATTCACCCTTCTATAGGTAGCCAGTGCAGTTCATGTAGGTAAGGTGTAATCTTATCAAAGACCTATGTGGTGTTTCCAACAAACAAAAACATGTAATAAAGCATTTCCATAAACACACACGTCATCCCTGTGAAGATTTCCAAGTAAAAGTAGGGCCATAAGGCATAGGCATTATTATACTCAAATTGTACCTCCTTAGGAAAGTTAGACATCTGTTTCACCAGCAACATTTTGCAGTACTGGTGCAAGCTATTATCCTAGCACAATTAGATTACTGTAATTCAATCTATATAGGCCTGAATAAGAGGAATCTAAAATGGTTACAACTAATCCACAATACGGCAGCAAAGCTAATATTTGGTAAGAGAAAATTCGATCATGTGTCTCCTCTTTTGAGAAATCTTCACTGGCTTCCTGTCTATCAGAGTATGGTTTTTAAAATCATACTTGGGCTATTTACGTCTTTGTTTACTCTATCTTTGAATAATCAGAGATCTTCTGATTCTAGAAACTCTCAGAAATTTAAACTGTCCTTTCCATCTTTAAAAGGAATAAAATCTATTGGTAATATTACTACATCTTTCTCATATAATAATAATAACAACAGTTTATATACCGCAATACCGTTAAGTTCTATGCGGTTTACAAAAGATTAGTGGAGTACAAGTTGAGTTGACGTACAAGTTGAATTAACTTAAGGGATGTGGGGAACAATGGGGAGAAAGGGCAAGGGATTTGGAATGGGATTCCCTCTTGTGTTAGAACTCTTCTCTCCTTCCAGATTTTCCCTAAATCTATGAAGACTGTTATTTCAACAATTCTTAGTTCTAAGGAAAATTAGTTATCTGCTCTCTAGGATGTTGGATGAGGAAATGACACGGTATATAAATTCAAGATTTATATTAGATTAGAAAACCCCCAAATCTTGGACACAGCCCATAACAGGCTATCTAACCATGATTAGCAGTTCAGCTGTAGAAAGCTATCGGTAAAAGGATCCCTGATTGGCATTAAAGTGATCCATGCATTCATGTCATTTCACATACTTACAGTTCATTTGCTCTAATATAACAATACTGCTATGTCTATGGTTATAACTTACTAGGTATGGTACATACAATGCACAATAATGACTCATCAGGCATGCACAATAGCCAGGAATTGCCACACTTGCAATAAGGAGGGGTTTTTTTGTGTGTGTGTTGACCGTTGATACATCCAAGATCCATAGCAACTCAGACCTCATCATGGATAGGAGTCATAGTGGAGATAGGAGTGCAGACATCCTGTTTGGAGAGCATAGAACATTTGAATGGAGGGGGAGGTTTTTATAGAAACACAAATGGTGGAGTCTTAATACTCTTTTAACTGTGGTAGTCAAGAGTATTAACATGTTTAAGAAGAGTGATTATAGCTGGAGCTAACCTATTTTCACCGAATCCACTGAAAGAGATGGAGTGCTCCAAGTCTGAGGCCTTTCCTACCCTTTATAGAAGAATACAATACATGGTGTAACATAACATCACAGGTCATTTTTGGTGGCTTATGTTTGCTGATTACTGCATGTTAGTTCATTGATCACTTTATATATTTTGTATACATTTTTAAATGCAAATCTGAAAAGGGAACATGGCCATAGGAGAACATAAGAATATAAGAGTTTCCATTCTGGGACAGACCGAAGGTCCATTAAATCCAGTATCCTGTTTCCAACAGTGGCGAACCTAGGTCACATGTACTTAGCTAGATACCAAGTCGTACAACAGATTTATGCTGCTTATCCTAGGAATAAGCAATGGATTTCTCTAAGCCATCTCAATAATGACCGATGGGCTTCTCATTTAGGAAATTATCCAAACCTTTATTATTTTTCCAATTCTTTATTCATTTTCAAATTTACAATAAGTGTAACAATATATTCAAACAAATTACCCAAACCTTTATTAAAGCCCGCTAAGCTAACTGCTTTAACCACATTCTCTGACAACAAATTCCAGAGATTAATTCCACATTGAGTGAATAAATATTTCCTCTGGTTTGTTTTAAATGTACTACTTAGTAGCTTCATTGCATGCCCCTTAGTCCTAGTATTTATGAAAAAATAAATAAGCTATTCAAGTATAACTGTTCCACTCCACTCAGAATTTTATAGACCTCTATTATATCTCTTTTAAGATGTCTCTTCTCCAAGCTGAAGATCCCTAGCCGCTTTAGCCTTTCCTCATAGGAAAGTCATCCCATCCATTTGATCATTTTTGTCACCCTTCTCTGTACCTTTTCTCATTTTGCTATATCTTTGTTGGGATGCGGTGTCCAGAATTGCACACAGTATTCAAATGGTCAACCCAACATGGCCCATGTTTCAGCTCTATGGGATCCCAGGGGCAGGATCAAAATCTGGGAACTTCACCTGCTCTATCAGCATCGGGCCTTCCTTTCTGCTGGATCCTGCTTTCACTGAAGGAAGAAGGCCCAACACTGGCAGAGCAGCGAGTTAAGGCTGTCGACAATGAGAGAATGCTCTGAACAGGCTTCTTACGACCCACCAGAGCCTTCCCTCTGCTGTGTCGCTGATGACATGGCAGAGAGAAGCTCTGGCAGAACAGGCCACAAAAATTCTCATGGTGGGATGAAGTGGGGGTTTCGGTCAGGTTCAGAGGTGTTGCACAGGGGGATAGGAGGGAGGGATAGAAAGCTGCTACACATGTGGGAAAAGAGGAGAGAGGAAGAATTGTTGGACATGGGGTGGAGGAGAAGAAGGGAAAGATGCAACAAAGAGGTAGAAAGGGATGAGGGGGAGAAATCCTACATATGGTGGAGGGGATGGAGACATCCTGGATAAGAGAGAAGGAGAAATGTTGGACATAGGATGGAGGGCAGGAATAAATGGTGCATGAGAGGAGCAAAAGAAATGTTGTACATGATAATGGTGGGAAGAAAGAGAGAGATGCTGCATGGAGGGGAATACTGAGGTTTGACCCAGGGCACAAAGCAGGGAGAGAGAGAGATGGTAGACAGTGGGAAAGAAACAGAAATGTTGGATATTAAAAGTGGAAGGAAAGGTACAGAGTTGGAAGATGGATGATGAGCACGGATAAAGAAGAAATCATCAAAATGGGCGGGAGAGGTGGCGAGCAAGTTAACACAAGACAAAGAAAGTAGAGCCTGGGACCCACATGATATGAATAATAAAATGACCAGACAACAAAAGGTAGAAAAAATAATTTTATTTTCTGTTTTGTGATTACAATATGTTAAATTTGAAATGTGTATCCTGCCAGAGTTGGTGTTAGACAGCAAACATGAGCTAGAACCTAGAAGAGAGAGAGGAAAAGTTTTTTTTTCTTTATTTTTTTTACACCACAGCGCGGGCATGGGATTGGAGAGGTTGTAACCCTATGTAATGCTATATCGTAACACTGTGAATATTAAACTGTAACCCATTCTGAGCTCTCTGGAGAGGACGGGATATAAAAATAAATGAATAAAATTATATAAATATTTTTTTTATATTGGGTGGGGGTTAAAAAATGATTGGCCCCTGGTGTCACACACTCTAGGGGCTCCTTTTACTAAGCTGTGATAGCATTTTTAATGCACGCAGAATTTTAGCACGCGCTAAACCCACGCTACGCGACTAGAACTAATGCCAGCTCAATGCTGGCATTAGCATCTAGCATGAGCTAAAACCGCTAGCGTAGCTTTGTAAAAGGAGCCCTAGGTCTGCCACTGATGAAGTATTAAATGACTTGCTCAGAGTCACAAGGAGGAGGCTAGGATTGAATTCTCCACCTCAGGGCAGCAGCTCTAACCACTTCTCTATTGCCTCTACATATGTATTTGAAATAAGTGGAGGCGATAGAGAAGTGGTTAGTCTATATGGAGTTGATTCAGCGAATGGCCACTAGGATGGTCTCAGGACTTAGATTCAAACAGTTTTTATTGATGCAAACATCATCAAATACAACATCAAAGCACATCGATAATGCATCAACTATTATAATATAATATATATAATAAAAGACAAATTCCAATTTCAATAAACCCCCCACTTTAACTATATGTGTTTGAACCTTTACCATCCCTCTCCACACCCACCCTTCCCCACCCAATAGTACTCTCTACCCAATGATACTCTTCAATTAACTAAATAAAAATCCAATTAAGAGATCCAACTTAAAATCGCACTAGGGCCCTTAGGATGCAAATCTGGTCTCAGGACTTAAAGATCTCCCATATGAAAAACATCTGGGCAGGCTGCGCTTATATACTCTCGAAGAATGCAGAGAAAGAGGGGGACATGATAGAAACATTCAAATACATCACGGGCCGCATTGAGGTGGAGGAAGAAATCTTTCTTACGGGTCCCACGGCGACAAGAGAGCATCCGCTAAAACTCAGGGGGGGGGGGGAAGATTTCATGGGGACACCAGGAAATACTTCTTCACCGAAAGGGTAATTGATCGATGGAATGGTCTTCCACGTCAGGTAGTCGAGGCCAGTAACACGCTCGACTTCAAGGGACGATGGGACAGACAGGTGGGGTCGCTCCAGAGGAATGCTTAAAAGATGGATTCTCAAGGGAGGGAGGGTTCTTGAGTGGGCAGACTTGTTGGGCCGTCGGCCCCTTTTCTGCCGTCATACTCTATGTTTCTATATATAATATGTATATATATATTAGTCTATTTCAAAGCAGTACTGATGGCACAGAGTTTCATTTTCTACAGCATATAATAAAGAAAATTATAGCATAAAGAACAAAAATGTTCTCTTTTCTGGGAAAAAAAAGGATACGCAAATCAGTAAATGTAAATTTTTCATGCCATGAAAATCTGCAAGATTGAAATTTTGGTGTTGCAGACATCAAACGGAAAAGAAATGTATATCCTTCTATTTTCTGAGGGAAAAGAAAGACAAAGCGTGTCGCTGAGGTACTTGTACACAAGCACAGACATTTGTAAAAAAAAAAAAAAAAGCAAAAAGAAAGCCAGAGCACGAGTACTTAGTGACAGGATGAATTGTGATTCTATTGGTATACACACAAATTCCATATTCATGTCTCTGACAAGGGGATAGTTTCCTATTGTGAGAAGCCTTATTATTGCAAGAACAGGTTAGAGAACTCTGAGGATGCAGTCAATGTTTCATGCTCATTTGGGAATACGTGGAAAATCTTCAGCGATTGATATAGGTGAGTAAAAATATTTGCCGGATTGATGCCATTGTGGTGACCGGTCATTGCCTGAAAGGAATTAGTGACTAGGGACAGGACAGGGCCCTGCTTTTGTTTGCAGATTAATGGCGAGAGTTTTTCCTGCATTTCTCCAGATTATAGGAGCCATGTTTGCAACGGCTCAAATGCAAAAAGCAGTACCCTAGAAAGTTGTGCGTCCAAATTTGCAACTAGCGTGCGAATATATGCACTCAAAGGGCCATATTCTCGAACCGTGCGCCCCCTTTTTAGGCAGCAGTTGGCTGTCAAATGGCGGTAGGATGCCTATTGGGACACATGCTTTTAGAAAAAAATTCTGCAAGGAAGGCGTCTGTAGCGTATCTATGGAGACGCATAGGGACGCTTAAGCACGCCCGAGGCAGGGTGTGGGCGTGGCTTCACTTAGAAGTGACCTTGGGCGTGCTTAAGCGTCCCTACGCGTCTCCATAGACACAAGACAGACACCTTAAACATAGGCCTACATCTAAGGGGGTCTGTTGGGAAAACTAGATGCGATTCTGCAAAGGATGCCGATGTGTGATGGACACACGATCGTTGGCCGCTTCTTAGGCGGCCACCGAGATCGGTAGCCTTTACAGAATCAGGCCCAAATTGTAGAATATAACATAACATAGTAACATAGTAGATGACGGCAGATAAAGACCCGAATGGTCCGTCCAGTCTGCCCAACCTGATTCAATTTCAATTTTTTTTTCTTCTTCTTAGCTATTTCTGGGCAAGAATCCAAAGCTCTACCCGATACTGTGCTTGGGTTCCAACGGCCGAAGTCTCCGTCAAATCTCACTCCAGCCCATCTACACCCTCCCAGCCATTGAATAAGGCCAGTTGTATGCATAACTTAATTTAATAAAGAGCTGCTAAATGGCTATGATTCACGCTAATTGACACCAGTTAGCAGCTACCTGCTGTCACACCCACGCTCTCTGCGAACACCCTGAGCCGTCGGGTAGTGACATGAAGCTTGTTACTGGCGTGGTCCCTTTAGCATTAGGGTCACCTTTCAAGTTGGTAGTCGTTGGCAAATGCCCAACTAAGCTTATTCTCCAAGGGTTATGGGAAAAAATCACACTTTGTCAGAATGGCCTTGTTGAAAACATAAGCTTTTATTCGGCCACCGGCCGTGGAATTACTGTGCCGCTCCGGGTTTTCCTAGGAGCATGCACCTCATACAAAAACAACAGAAAAAGTTCATTTCACTCTTAGTCACCCAGTAATCAACTCTGGACTAGGTTGGTAAATCACATACAGTCTAATATATTCCATGAGGCTAGGAGGTGAAACAGTTAGCACCAATAACTAACTGTAGCTTTGACAGAAGAGGCATTCCTGTTTATGATTGAGAAATATTCTGTGCTGTCCTACAGTGCTCTTAATCTCTCCAGCTGGGCTGGACTTTCTCCCTAGTCACAAGCAGGCTTTTCCCTGAGAGGGTTAATTTCACTCTTCCTACGAGGCAGGCAGACTAATTGAATTAGTTAGTTGCTATGGCAATTCCTTTACAGCTGGGCACTTTCACGAGTGTGGAAGTCAGGAAATTCTGGGCTTTAAAACTAGCCAGCATTACAGCCTGACGTTGGGTTCAGCTGTGCACATAACCTGCAGAGGAGATTACTGTATCCTTTCCACACTTCAGCAAAACAGCCTGTGAAATTGCCGTACAGGATTATTTCCCTAGCAACTCCCACAGTCATTAGCTCAAAGAGCAAACAGCAAAATACAGCCTAAACAAGACCTCTGTTCACAGACCTTTTCAGGATATTCAGCTCTCCATCTCCTCTGGCCAGCTTTCCTGTATAGCCCCACTTTCCTCCAACACCATGGGTTCTGGGGGAAGGAATTCAGTGGCCAAATTACCAGCCTGTTCCTCAGTCATTTCCCAGTCAGTGCTGAGGAACTGCTCAGTGCTGAGGAACAGTCAGTGCTGAGGAGCCTGGCTTTAAGCTGAGGGGAAGAACCACTCCCCCTTGGCTTTGGATGGGGGAAGGGAATTCCTTCCTCAGCCCATGCCGTTCCTCTGAGGGGAAACTGCCTACGAGCTTTCTGCCTTACAGGCAATGGACAATAGCAAGGCAGCTTCTTCCTGCCTGGCTCTGGAACTGCTTCAGGTAAGTCTAAGCCTTCCTGTTCTATTTCCATTTCATTGTCACTCACCAGGTAGTCAGCTAATTTATTGTCCTGGTCACTGACCTGGTCAGCCCTTCTGCACTGGGGTTTATATACATTCCTTAATTTCCCTGTGGCAAACCTTGGGAAAGACGTCCGTTTGTCACACTGCATAACTGCTCTTGGTCAGAATTCTACGAAAGTTGCATGTTCAAATACCAGAGCACACAACATTATTTATTGTAGTATTTATATACAACTTATAACCTAAGTGGGGTACATTCAGGTACTCAAGCATATTTCCCTATCTATCCTGGCAGGCTCACAATCTAGCTAGTGTACCTGGGGCAATGGGGGATTAAGTGACTTGCCCAGAGTCACAAGGAGCAGTGTGGGATTTGAACCCACAACCTCAGGGTGCTGAGGCTCTGGCTCTATCCACTGCACCACACACTCCTGGAAATTGATTTTTTTTTATTTAAAAAACCATTTCTTTTAGACTATACTTATTCAGTAGTTCATGACTGTTTCTCGCAATCTTTAAGTGGTTTAACTACAGTCTCAATAAAATGATAATACTATAGTTCTTACTTCTCTCATGCTCCTTCTCCATGTATTCTAGTCTTAATTATATGTGAACCAAGTCAAGTTCCATTGGGAGATGACCCGTATACAAACCGAAGATTAGATTAGATTAGATTAGATTATTTAACCAGGAGGATGGTACATCAGATGAATCTAACCAGAGGAAAGATCCACTGGAAAATTTAACATTATTTCTTGAAACAAGGTACGATGATATTTCAGATCGTGCCACCCTCTTGGTTACCTTTGCCTCAGAGAATTGTAAAAGTATGGTGTTGAAAAATTATTTCTTGATAAAAGATTTCCTCTTTTGTGGGCAGAAACTGCAAATGTTTCCAGACGTACAATTTCTTCAATACAAATCTCGAGTATTATCATTGGGAGCAACTTTTTTCTTAAAATTTCCTGTTAAATGTATGATTACTTATTTAAATATGTCATATGCCCTTTTTGAACCTGATCAGTTGGAAAAATTCCTGATAGATAGGGAAACAGGTGTTCAAACTAAAACTTAAAATAGAGATACACAGGCTTTTTTTTCCTTTTATTTATTGGTTATGTATGTTTAATAATGATCTCTTTCTCTTCCTTGATGTGGATTCATATTGCTTTAGAATACTGTATCCTCTATAATAAAACCCTAAGTGCACAAATTCATACTTCTTTGAATCTAACAAGACTTTAACCCTTCAATCCTGAACCTGTGAAGTAAGTTAATAGTTTTATTTTGCCTTTATGAATGTGTCAAGCTGTGTGTCCAAGATCTTACTCCCAACCCTCACACACACTACCCACGTGGATTAATTCCCTAAAACAATGTGTCCAAGGTCTTACTCCCAACCCTCACACACACTATCCACGTGGATTAATTCCCTAAAACAACTTGATAACTTCCCTTTTCCTTAGTGTTTGAAACTATTAAACTGTTAAAGTGTTCTCAGAAGGCACAAGATTAAGAACAATTCAGACACTAGGGGGCACTATCAGATGACAGCTGCTCCAGGATGGCCCAAGTGGCACATTTTGAAAGAAAGTGAAAGGAGCAGGAACTAGCTTGGAGGGGTTGGATATGAGAAAGAGACAGCGCGGTGAGTGTCAAGATGCCAATAGCTCCTTTTGCATTGCTTTCTCTCTGCTTTTCCCACTCAGGTAGCCTGATTCATCCAGGAAATGTGAATGTTGTTTACAAGTAGTGAACTTCTGAGCAAATTATGCATTACAGAGAATTCTCTGAGGAATGATAATATAGAAGACATTTTCTGGAGTCATTTTCTCTGGCTGGAAATTGCTCTCCTATGCCCTGCTTAAAGTGCATTCAGGCTTCCTGTTCCTGAACCATTTCTGTGGACCTGTTAAGGTCAGGAGAGAAAAGCAGCATGCAAAAATTGGGTTTTCAAATGCAGATGGGCTGCCTTCCCCTGTTCAGTTGCTCACACAGACATGTGCAAAGGACGCAGGTGCTTTTAAGACACACATTTTGTGACTGTTATAGAGAATGACATGGTGACAGAATTTGTCACTGTCCCCGCTCCCAACGATAACTGCGGGGAACCATCCCGTGTCCTTCTTTAGTGTCTATCTCAGCCTCAGTCCTTCTATACCAGCGGTCTCAAACATGTGGCCCGCAGGCCGCATGTGGCTCTCCAGGTGCTATTTTGCGGCCTGTGGTCTGGACACGATGATCAACTGTAAAGCGGCGGCAGCTCCTCGCGCATTTCTCTTCCTCCTTCCCTTGTGGAGCAGCAGCGTGTCTGGCTGGCTCAAGTCGATCGATCCGTACAAAGCCGCGGGTGGCGGCTCCTTGCGCTATCCACTCCTGCATCGGAAGCCTCTCTGACGTCACAACATCAGAGAGGCTTCTGATGCAGGTGCGGGTCTCGCGAGGAGCCGCCACCCGCGGCTTTGAACAGAACGATTGATTGGGAGCCGGCCAGACACGCTGCTGCTACACAAGGAAGGGAACCGAAGGGGAGGGGAAAGAGAAATGCTCTGCTGCATATGGAAAGGAGGACCCTAGGGAAATGCTGCTGCTGCATAGGGAAAGGGAGAGGGAGGGAAGGGGAAGAGAAATGCCTCTCCTGCACAGGAAAGGGGAAAGGGAAATGCTGCTGCACCCAATTGGGGAAAGAGAGGGAAGGAAGGAGAAGGAAGACAAGGGAGAGGAGAGGAACAAGAGATGCCAAGTTCATGGGAGGGAGAGAAGGAAAGGAGATATCACACCATAGAGGAGGAGGGAGAGATGCCAGGGCAAGGGGGGAGGGAAGAAGACAGATGCAAGACCAGGGAGAAGGAAAGAAGGAGGGAGGGAGAAAAGGAAGGAAAGAGATGTCAGACCATGAAAATAGGGATGGAAGAAGAGAGAGATAGAAGGAAAGGTAAGACATGGAAACGTAGATTTTGAAAAGAAGGAAAGGTAAGACATGGAAACGTAGATTTTGAAAAGAAAGCAGAAAAATTGAATATTAAGTTAATACCAAAGATGGATGCAAGGCAGAAAGTGAAGAAGGAGAGAAAAACAGTCAAAGGACAAGAAGGCCCTGGAAACATAGTTAAAAGCACAGAAAAATAAAGTCACCAGCCAACAAAGGTAGGGAAAATGATTTTATTTTCAATATCGTGATTGAAATGTGTCAGTTTTGAGAAAGAAAAGATATTAAACTTTAAATGTGAGGGCTGCAGAAAAAATAGAGTACTTGGAGGGCCGCAGAAAAAATAGTTAATTTCTTATTAAAGAAATGACAATTTTGCATAAGGTAAAACTCTTTATAGTTTATATATCTTTCCTTTTAACTGTTAAAGGAAAGCTTTATAAACTATAAAGAGTTTTACCTCATGCAAAATTGTCATTTCTTTAATAAGACATTAACTATTTTTTCTGCGGCCCTCCAGGTACCTACAAATCCAAAATGTGGCCCCGCAAAGGGTTTGAGTTTGAGACCACTGTTCTATACCAACATTCTTCAATGCAAGGTTTGAGGGTCAGTGGTTGTGCCCATTCATACTCTGATTCTTATGTGAGCCAAGTATAGGATAATGAAGCCTTTGTGACATCACTGATGTGATTAGCTCTTAGGCATTGATGGAATGAGACATTATGACATCACAATATCTGCTCTGGATAGCAGAGACTGCCATTCTTTAGTGTTTATCTCAACCTTAGTCCTTCTACACCAGCATTCTTCAATGCAAAACTCGAGGGTCAGTGGTTGGGCACATTCATAGTACTACTATTAATTATTTCTATAGCGCTACCAGACGTACACAGCGCTGTACAGAGTGGGCAAGAGGAGCACTTAAATAGCCTAATGCGTCCTGAGTAGCTCTGTGGGTACAACACAGAATATCAGCTGTACCACTATAACAGTGGTCTCAAACTCAAGCCCTTTGCAGGGCCACATTTTGGATTTATAGGTACTTGGAGGGCCTCAGAAAAAATAGTTAATATCTTATTAAAGAAATTACGATTTTTACATGAGGTAAAACTCTTTATAGTTTAGAAATCTTTCCTTTTGGCTAAGTCTTAATAATAATATTGTCATTTATAGCTAAAGAGACATAGGGTCAAGAAACTGTTTTATTTTACTTTTGTGATTATGATAAATATACCGAGGGCCTCAAAATAGTACCTGGTGGGCCGCATATGGCCCCTGGGCTGCGAGTTTGAGACCAGTCACCTTCAATGAATTGCACATTTAGGCCTTGATTCTATAAAGGGCGCCTAGCAGTAGGCAACTAATTTTTAAAATTTGGTGCTGATAATTGAAAGCACCATTAAAAAATGATTAAAAAACAATTTAAAAAATGAAATTAGCCAATAGGTGCTTACCACATCACAGTAGAAGTCTATACCGGGACACCTACCTAAAAGGTAGACATGGTTAAAGTGGGATTTGGGTGTGGATTGAGTCAGGCACTGGCATTTTAGGCCATGAAAACCCTGGCCTAATATACTGGTGTCTATGAAGCAGACATTTACCGGCGTCTAACTTGATTTAGGCACTGCTAGGCTCGAGTCTACAAATGGAGCTTAACTCTGAATAGCAAAAAAGAAGTCGTCAAAACTCTGCACAAAACTAAACAGATAAACAAAGGAGCAGAGAAGACCAGACCTTCAGACGCTTTTGGATGCGAGTTTTTCTTACATTTGTTTGATACATCAACTCGTTTTTATTGTCTAATTGCTGAGTGGACCATTTGAGGACTCCTGTTGCAGGCTTTATATCCGAAACACGGTCAGTGTTGGGTCCATTTTTCTTCCTCCGCTTTCTATTGGTGACATTTTAGGATCGTTGTGCAAATTGTTCTCATTCATCGATTAGATTAGCGTAATGCGTTGCGTCTGGAGATTACAGCCGCCAGATGTAAAGCTTTTCAAGTTGTTCAAAATGCAGCAGCTCGGATGATCTGTGGAGGGAGCAGATTCAATCATATCTCACCTTTACTGAAACGACCTCATTGGTTACCAGTGAAATATAAGATGGTTCATAAAGTTCTCTTGTTGATTTTTAAAGTGATACCCTTTCATATTCCCTGGTATCTGAGTCAGGTGTTAGAAGTATATCAACCAGGTCGAGCCCTGAGGTCAGAGGGAACACTATGGGTAGTTAGTGAAGGGCTGACAAGCGTGCATTACACAAAAATGAGGGCTTCAATAATCTCAGTGGCAGGGGTGCTACTATGGAATAATAGAAACATAGAAAATGACGGCAGAAACATAGAAACAGAGTATGACGGCAGAAAAGGGCCGACGGCCCAACAAGTCTGCCCACTCAAGAACCCTCCCTCTTCCCTGCCTCCATCATTTAAGCATTCCTCTGGAGCGACCCCACCTGTCTGTCCCATCGTCCTTTGAAGTCGAGCGTGGTTTTTTTTTTTTACATCTGCCACTGGATTAGACCCTGAAGTTCAGTGCTCAGCCGTATCCAGGCACCAGCACTAAGGGCCTGATTCTATAAACGGCGACTCACTAGATGGGCACCTAGGAAAACGGCACTTACCACATGTCATTCAAAGGAGCTAGCTAAAATAAAGGTTGACAAAACGATGGGGCGGATGGTGTACATCCAAGGGTGCTGAAGGAACTTAGGGAAGTTCTGGTAGCTCCGCTGACTGACCTTTTCAATGAGGCTCTAGAGTCAGGAGAGGACTGGAGAAGGGCGGATGTGGTCCCTCTCCACAAAAGTGGAAGTAAGGAAGAAGTAGGGAATTACAGGCTGGTAAGTCTTTCTTCTGTGGTAAGCAAATTAATGGAAACACTTTTAAAACAGAGAATGGTGAAGTTTCTGGAATCCAGTGAATTACAGGACTAAAGACAACATGGATTCACTAGAGGTAGGTCTTGTCAGACAAATCTGATCAATTTCTTTGACTGGGTGACCAGAGAATTGGATAGAAGGAGTGCACTAGATGTGGCTTTGCTTAAATCTATTTAAGCAAAGCCTTTGACAGTGTACTACAAAGACGTCTAATAAATACACTGAGTGTCCTCAGGTTGGGTCCCAAAGTGACGGGCTGGATCAAGAACTGGTTGAGTGGAAGGGACAGAGGGTAGTGATCAATAGAGATCGCTGTGAGGAAAGGGATGTTACCAGTGGTGTGCCTCAAGGTTCTGTTTTTGATCCTGTTCTTTTTAACATTTTTATAAACGATTTTGCTGTGGGGCTGACAGGCAAGATTTGCCTCTTTGCAGATGATACCAAAATCTGCAAAAGACTAGATACCCAGGGATGGTGTGAATAACATGAAGAAAGACCCGGCGAAGCTTGAAGAATGATCTGAAATTTGCAGCTAAAATTTAATGCTAAGAAATGCAAGGTCATGCATTTGGGATGCAAAAACCCAAGGGAACGGAACAGTATGGTTTAGGGGGTGAAGAACTTATATGCACAACAGAAGAGTGGGACTTGGGTGTGATTGTATGTGATGATCTTAAGGGGACCAAACAGGTTGAAAAGGTGACGGCAAAAGCAAGAAGGATGCTAGGGTGCATAGGGAAGGGTATGGCCAGTAGGAAAAATGAGGTGTTGATGCCCTATTATAAGACTTTGGTGAGACCTCATTTAGAATATTGAGTACAATTCTGGAGACCGCACCTTCAAAAAGATATAAAAAAAAGTCCAGAGGAATGCTACTAAAATGGTGTGTGGTCTTTGTCATAAGGCGTATGGGGACAGACAAAGATCTCAATCTGTATATTTTGGAGGAAAGGTGGGAGAGGGGAGATATGATAAAAATGTTTATATACCTACGTGATGTAAATGCACATGAGTAGAGTCTCTTTCATTTGAAAGGAAGCTCTGGAATGAGAGGGCATAGGATGAAGTTAAGAGGTGATAGGCTCAGGACTAATCTAATGAAATACTTTTTTACAGAAAGGGTGGTAGATGTGTGGAACAGTCTCCCAGAAGAGGTGGTGGAGACATAGATAGTGTCTGAATTCAAGAGGGCCTGGGATAGGCACGTGGGATCTCTTAGAGAGAGAGGAAGAGATTATGGTTACTGCGGATGATCAGACTGGATGTGTCATTTCGCCTTTATCTGCCATCATGTTTCTAAGTTTATAAAAGTTAGACAGATAGATGAACAAAGGAGCAGAGAAGACCAGACCTTCAAACTGAAGATTTTATTTTATTTTTTTTTTTTTGTATAATCATGTTTATTGAGCAAAATGAGTCAACATGCAAAACAACAAGTAAGGTATATAACAGCATTGGCACAGAATAGGTGTGAAAGCTGGATCAGTAAACTTCAATCAAGAGAAAAATCAGCAGTAAGGGGACTGCAGTCACCCAGAATGCCCATTTTGTAAAGGAAGTCCAAAGACCTATTTATTTTATTTAAAAACTTATACCCCACTTAAACCTAAGTGGTTCACAAAATACATACACAGTTGTTAAAAACAATACAATGAATATTAAAAAAAAAATGAGATGGATTTGCATGCATTGCCTCCTTGAGATGCAAATCTATCTCATGCATATTTATTGTGGATATCCTGAAAACCTGACTTGCTTGTGGCTCTTGAGGACCGGAATTGCCTGCCTCTGCACTAGACACAGAGAAAGTTAGGGGAAGAAGATAGGGGGGTGGGTCATTAGAGTGGGCAGACTTGATGGGCTCTCTCGAAGAGCACAGGGAAAGGGGGGACATGATAGAAACATTCAAATACGTCACGGGTCTTACTGCCACCGGATGAATATTGACCCAATATTTACAATATATCCAATAATATTTACTCTGAGAAAAAGAGTAAAAAGGCTTGCCAGCGATTCCTTGCTGGTTCCTAACCTGTCCTGGAGGACCACCAGCCAGTTGGGTTTTTGGGATAGCCTCTAATGAATATGCATGAGACAGATTTGCATGTAATGGACCATCTTTCTTGTTTTTTAAACATTCTAATGCAATAGTCATGTGACTTCTTGCATTAATTATTTCCCTGAGCTAGTTAGCAAATGAGACCTTCAGGGCCATGGCATCCCAAAGTCAATTAATCTTCTGAGCTTTATGTGATGGTTAGATATTTCAGCAAAGCCATTAATCCTCAAAGAACTGGTCTTCACTAGACATGGAAAAAGACTTTAAATGTAATCCGTGCAAACTTCATTTGGCATTTATCGTCAGTGGAAACAATTTGTGAGGTTTCGTTTTGAAATAGAGAAACTGGTATTATATGGAAGGAACCCCTGTATCACGTGTTGTTTGTTAATATTTATGACTGCCATATTGCAATTCATATATATATGTCAAGGGAAAAATGTTTTGGTTTTTTTTTTTTAAAGTGGTTAGACTCAGCTGCAGCAGGGGAAAATCAGATTCGAATCATGAATTACTAAAAACCTTATTTTGAAAAGGTCACAAAGACTCCAGGCATAGAATTCAAGGATTCCTTTTCTGGTGACAACACAATGCAATCGTTTATGCCTTATGTTATTTGAGCAATGATATACGAGCTTTCTAGGCTTAGAAACCGTGGCGAGTGATAAAAAAAATGAGTTTTCAGATTTGAAAGAGAAGAACAAATCAATATGGCTGAAGGAAAGAAAGCTGTTTCAGATACCACCCGATATTATAACAGGATTTTTTTTCCCGATAAAGGCTTCTATGTGCTAAAGCATGCTAGAAATGACATAGATTTTTATGTACAAAGTAAAGCCCGCTGTAATGAAGGATTTTAGAAATAAAATAGAGAGAGAGCACATGGCCACATTAATACGGCAGTGTCAAACTGAAAGAGGGCATTAAAACGAAGACTTTGAGATCTACAGCAGAGGAAAAATAATTGCACTCACGTGGATATACTGTATATAATTTTTTTTACAATATTCAGATACTTTGATCAGTTGTGTTAATAAAACTTTTTATTTAGGCATGCATTTATTCTTTGATTTTTAACAGCCAATAGATGATATGTTGAAACCCTCTGCTCAGTGTACAGTGGCAGATAAGAAAGCAAATAGAATGTTAGGAATTATTAGGAAAGGAATGGAAAACAAGATTGAAAATATTTTAATACTTTTGTATCACTCTATGGTATAAGTGCACCTTGATTACTATGGGCTCCTTTTACTAATGCGCTAGCGTTTTTAGCATGCACTGCAGATTAGCGCACGCTGTCCCCTGCGCTATGCGTAAAAACTAACGCTAGCTCAATGGTGGCGTTAGCATCTAGCATGTACGGCAATGCAGCACGCGCTAAAACCGCTAGAGCAGCTTAGTAAAAGGAGCCCTATGTGCAATTCTGGTTATCTGATTTGAAAGGAATACAGCAGAATTAGGTCCCTCCCCAGCGCATCCCACAATGCAGAGGAAGGCGGGCCTGTCGGCCATCCGTCTGGCTATCATCAAAAGGTTAGAGGGGGGGTCCAGGGGCATCCCACCTGCCGGTAAAGAGCGTCATTGCACGCGAGGTGTTTGGGGTGAGGGGTGGCCGACAGAAGGGATTGGGCATCCCTCCTGCCGGAGCATCTAGGGGCATCCCTCCTGCCGGTGAACTGTGTCATCATGCGCAGGGTGTTCAGGAGGGGTGGCCGGCAGGAGGGCTTGGGCATCTTTCCTGCCGGAGAACATTCGAGGGGGTCGCGATGGCTTCGGGCATCTCTCCTGCCATGATCTTGGGGGGGGGGAGGAGATGGGGGTGGGGACAGTTCCAGGATTCTCTAACCGGCATTGTTTTTAACAGACACTGGTTAGAGAATGGTGCTTTTAGGAGAAGGACTGGCCCCTCCTTCGCCTAAAAGGTCTTGTTTTTGGCGATTGGGACTTGGGCGATTTTGGGGTCAGGAATGTGTTCTAAGCATACACATAGTGGCGGTCTGGGCAATTAAACTACTTAACATACAGGTAGGCCATTCTCGGAGAAAAAAAAAAAAAAAACACAAAACATTTTAGGCAGTTTTTTTGAGAATGAACATTTCCCTGCTGCCTACTTTATGCACCTAGGCCAGGGCCTTAGGTCGAAAGGGGACTTGGACGTTGTTTTTGATTCTGCCCCTCCACGGGTTGGTTGGTTTGTTCTAATGCCCATTCTCTTTCTTTATCTTTTTTATTGTAAACCGTTTAGATTTTAACCTTGGTTTTATATTGACGGCATATCAAATAAATTGAACGTGAAACTTTGAGTAAAACATGTGCAGAGTTGCAATTTGTATGAATATCTTATAAAACGCTAAATAAGGAGGAATGGGAGACATTAAACTCTCAACGAAATGTGTTTGCAACAGCCCTCAATTATATTCAACTTAAACTTAACAGATAAATTTAAACTGAAACGTCCCTAGTGGAGGAAAATGTCTCGGAATACAAATAGCTCTGTCAAGAAGTTGTTATCTGTTACAATCACCGACATAAAATACCTCTACTCAATCCCATAAAAACTGTAAAAATACTGCAGTCCTATATTATACATATGCAGTACAAATATTATATATTAGACATTGTATTATACAATTATTATACAGGGTGCCCAATTTGAAATGGTTACGACATCTCTTATGCTATTCCTGTAAACTTTTATGTAATTTCTGAAAACTTTTATGTAATCCGCCTTGAACCACAAGGTATTGGCGGAATAGAAATCACTAATGTAATGTAATGTAATATGTTTATAAATAAGATGAAAGCAAATACAAGTCCCAAAAAGCACAGTTAGCAAGATTTTACACAATCACAATGTGGCGCAGTGGTTAAAGCTACAGCCTCAGCGTCCTGAAGTTGTGAGTTCAAACCCACGCTGCTCCTTGTGACCCTGGGCAAGTCACTTAATCCCCCCTTTGCCCCAGGTACATTAGATAGATTGTGAGCCCGCCGGGACAGACAGGGAAAAATGCTTGAGTACCTGACTAAATTCATGTAAACCGTTCTGAACTCCCCTGGGAGAATGGTATAGAAAAAAATAAAATAATACATAAATAATAATATTAAGCATATTCCTTGAATTGGGAACAGAATATATCATTCAAAAAAAATTTGTTATAGTTATCATGGGAGTGTGTGAAGCAGTGGCATAGCTGGGATTCAGTGGGCCCTGGATTGGAGGACAGAGATACTCCCCCCCCCCAACCCAGTGCACCCCCTGTGTCCTGCATTTCTTTCACACGCCCCATTCTCAGCTACTTACCTGCCTGCCAGTTCTCCACACGCTGCAACAGTAGAGATAGCTCTAAAGCAGGCGTGTCAAGCTCAAATACACAGTAGGCCAAAATTAAAAACTTGGACAAAGTCGCGAGCCAACCTTGATATGTATTGAAAAAATAATAATTGTACAACTCCAAAAGGAAACTATAGATAATATGTTTAAAACCAATGACGCAAGGTAGAACCAGCCCATGATTGATGGAAAACAGCTGAGCCAATCTTAAAAACCAGAAAAACTACAAAGGGATTAAAACCAAAAAGGGACAAAATAAAATGCCATGTGAATTAGCAGCATATGTTTGAAAAAGCGTAAAAATATGATCATAATAAAAACCATTACGTGAAGCAGAGAGAACGAATAGGAATACGTAAAAACCCTAGCACCGGGAAAGAATGAGTACCAGAAAACAAAAGGCCAAAATTAGAACGTAAATCAAAAGATTATATACAACAAGGGATTAAAAAGAAGAAAAAATGATGAAAAAAATAAATACTTACCAAAAAGAGCAATTACAGATGAATCCAGTGCTGCTGCGACGCAGTGTGAGACTGTGAAGAGAGCCGGAGAACGCTGCAGGAATTTGTAAAAACGTCAAATGTGATGACGTGCCTAATGGGGACATGAGCCGATTGGGTCAAAAAACTGTCTTCCGGCGGGCCAGCTCTAGTAGACATTTGGTATTTTCTCGTGGGCCAAATATATTTACTCAGCGGACCGGATTTGGCCTGTGGGCCTGAGTTTGATACCCCTGCTCTAAAGGATGCTTCTCTGGCCGGTGGGGCCTTTCCTCTGCCGAGTCCTGCTGCTCTGATGTAACTTCCTGTGGGCGGGTCGCAGAGAGGTCCCACTAGCCAGAGAAGTAGCCTTTAGAGTTGTCTCTGCTGTTGTAGTGTGTTGAGAATGGTAGGTGACTTTGCAGCTAAGCGTGGGGGAGGCAGTGGGGGGCGCGGGTTGCCAGGGAGTGTTCAGCTGCAGGCAGCACCTAGCATTGAGCGACTCTGGGCATTTTGTCAGGAATCCATGCCTTTCAGGATCTTACATGTTAAGCCCCTGTTTATATTTAGACTTTTTGCCTGACTCGTAGAGGTAAAAACAGCTGTTGAAATATATTTAACTGTTTAAATTAATGTTGAAGATGTTACACAAATATCCATGGAGTGTGAAAATTAGATCACGAGACATTATAAATAGGGCTTCTATTCTTAGGTGTTTAAAAGTTATAAATATATCTCCCAATATTTAGCAAATGGTTGTCGGTGCTGAAAATGAGGATGTAGGTTGGCCAGTGCTACTTATCCAGGCACCAACAATATTCAGACTGACAGCTTGATTGATAACTGGATAAAGTTAGGACAGCCTTTTTGCTGGCCTAACTTTACCCAGGCTTACCCAGTTAGGAAACTGAATATCTCCATTTAGGGGCAAATTCTATCTATGAAGCAAAAAAAGAAATCAGTGCCAAGTAGATTGGCGCTTAGTGTGATTCTATAAAAGATATGCCCACCTAATAGAATCACACTAAGAAACTGACCTTGCCGCATAGTAAAGTCAGAAGAAAATGCAAAGGGCAGCAGGGGAGGGGGAAGGGAGGGGAGGCAGTGGCAGTTGAGGGGGAAGAGAGGCAGGTAGGAAAGAAGGGGCTGGGTCGTAGGCAGGTCTAAGCAGGTTAAAACAGGAATAAGAAAATGGGAGGTAGCCAAGGGTATTAGAGGGGGATAGGTAGCTGCAGGAATGAGGAGATGTCTAAGAGGCGGTGCTAAGGGTGGAGACTAGGAGCATGAAGAGGGGAGTTGGCAAGTGCACAATCTCCATTATGCCCACATCTCCAAATGCTCTCTCCCTCCCCAATTTAGGGGAGATAAGGGTCACCTTGCACCATTTGGTGAGGTTTCCTAGTCTGATAGAGCAAACAGCAGTATGTTTTGACCACATCAAGCAGTGGTAAAAATGTGAAGTTGTTTTGTCACATGCTAGCAGTGGCATAGATGGGGGCCAGGGCCAGAAAAACAGCGATGCTTACCTCAGACTTTGACAAAATGGGGAGGCTGAAGGCAACAAGAATAGGAGTCAACAGTTAAGGAGGGGCATGTGCTTTTACGGCAACCCCTGATGAGAGAAGTGATGGTAGTGCATTAGAGAATAACACAGTGACAAAATTCATCACCGTTCCCGTCCCCACGGATAACCGCGGGAAATAATCCCTTGTCATTTTCTAGTGTCTATTTCATCCTCTGTCCTTCTACACCAGCATTCTTCAAAGCAAAGCTTGTGGGTCAGTGGTTGTGGCCATTCATACTCCAATTCTTATGTGAGCCAAGGATAATGAAGCCATTGTGACATCACTGATGTGATTGGCTCTTAGGCACTGGTGGAATGAGACATTATGACATCACAATATCTGCTCTGGATACCAGAGACTGTCATTCTGTAGTGTCTATTTCAACCTCAGTCCTTCTACACCAGCATTCTTCAAAGCAAAGCTTGCGGGTCAGTGGTTGTGGCCATTCATACTCTGATTCTTCCCTCTCTCCATAAAGAATGACATGAAGATGGTTTCCCGCGGTTATCCACGGGAACAGGACTAGTGCATCATCGGGTGATTGGCTTGTATGGCAATCCCTGATGAAATGATGGTAGTGCATTGGTGTTTGTGCTGTCTAGGCCCAGGCAGGGCAGAAATTGTGCTTCATCTGGATGGCGGAAAATAGTGTGAGCTGTGCAACTCGAAAGGCTAAGCTCCCTGCCCTGAAGTGGCCTAGATAGAATCTTACAAGTATCCATATATGCAATTGCCTTATACTGTAAGAATGTAATTGCAAGATACTGTAAATTGTGTTTAACACGTGTAAGTAGAACAATGCTGAGGTCATAATCCACTCTTATTCTTAGACGTATTGTTCTGTGTTGATGTTGCATCTGGGATGAAAGAGTGCCAAGGTGTCGCCTTCCCTGTTTGAGTGCCAGCTCATTAACCTAACTTTTAGGCGCACCATTTAATCCAAGGAAAACCAGGACTTGTGCGTGGATTGGACATATTCTGTAACTTTTAGGGACACCCATGATCTGCGTATGCTCCTCACCTGGGCATGCCAAGTTTTCAGATTTGTGCGCTAGAACTGGTGCTCGGCACTTTACAGAATGCCAGCCAAGTTGTGTGCATAACTTTTAATTAGTGCTAATTGGTGTCAATTATGAGGTGTTAATTGCCAGCTATTGCCCCTATTAGGCTTGTTAAACAATTAAGGGCTAGATTCACTAACCCCCAATTCCGTGTCCGATTGCATGCAGGCCGACGAATTCACTAAAGGCCTGCATGCAAATGAGGGACGATCGTTGGCTGTGAACTGGCCACACAGACACCCCAGCAGTGCAGAGGGGAGCCTAATGGTCAGTGCAGTGGACTTTACATAAAGACATCCAGGTACAAATCCCATCTAAATACCTTCATATTATATGGTGAGTCCTCCAGGAATAGAGAAAACCTGGTGTGCCCAAAGGTCCCCCACTACAATAGACCTCACTTACATATTTAGGTAAGGAGGTATTTGTATGTTCCAGGAGGGATCACATATTTAGACTGAAATTAAAGAGTTAAAGTGGGAATTGAATCTGGATCCTGTTATTCTCTGTCCACTCCAGCCACTTGCTTGCTGCCATAAAATCTAGAGTTGTCATAGAGACTGCTTTAGGGTAGTGTAGGAGGGGGTCATTGACCACTGGGGTATTAAGAGGGGGGGTCATGCTTTAATCCCTTTAGTAATCAGTTGGATTAGGGCACTTTTTTTTCAGACTTGGTTGTGACTGAAACAGGTCTAGATTAAAATGATCTTCTTTTCTGCCCTGGAACTTTTTTTTCCGTTCTTATTGCAGAAAAAAAGGTCCAGATTTAGATCCTAAAACAATCAAAGTATAAAAAAAAGTCCCAACAAGAGAAATTGTCCATGAGGAGATCGACTGAGGGTAGATTTGAGTCTACAAAATCCTGAGTGGAGTAGAACGGACACAAGTGAATCAATTTTTCACTCCATTGAAAATTACAAAGACTAGGAGACACTCAATGAAGTTACAGGGAAATATTTTTAAAACCAATTGGAGGAAATATTTTTTTCACTCAAAGAATAGTTAAGCTCTGGAACGCATTGCCAGAGGTTGTGGTAAGAGCAGGTAGCATAGCTGGTTTTAAGAAGAGGTTTGGACAATTTCCTGGAGGAAAAGTCCATAGTCTGTTATTGAGAAAGACATGGGGGAAGCCTCTGCTTGGCCTGGGTCGGAGGCATGGAATGTTGCTACTATTTAGGTTTTTGCCAGGTACTTGTGACTTGGATTGGCCATTGTAACATCACTGATGAGGTCGGCTCTGAGGCACTATGGAATGAAGCATTATGACATCACAATCTCAGCTCTGGAATGTTGCTCTCATTGGGGTTCTGGAATCTTGCTATTCTTTGAGATGCTGGAATGCTGCTTCTCTGGGTTTTTGCCAGGTACTAGTGACCTGGATTAGCCACCGTGAGAACGGGCTACTGGGCTTGATGGACCATTGATTTTGCCCAGTAAGTCTATTCTTATGTTCTGTCTCTCTCATCTCTTTGGCTTTTCCTTCTTTACCAATCACCTTGCAATGAGCGGCTCCCACTTTTAGTACTGTGGCTTTTTACGAAATGCATCTTGTTAATTGCATACTTGATTTTTAATTTGTTCTTGCCATTTTCAGAGCACAGACCATAGAGGTCTGCCTGGCACTGGTCTTGTTCTTCAGCTACTGAAGCTATCATCAAAGCCACACTCTAACCCATTCAAATTTGTCCAGCCATAAACAGGGCACAGACCATAGAAGTCTGGCTTTGATTCCCAGTTCCTGGAATTGTCATCTAAAAACTGCTACGTAGTTGTTTATTTCCACTCTCTTTCTGTACAGGATTTCTTTGTGTTTATCCCGTGCATTTTTTTGAATTCCATTGACATTTTCATTCCAACCACCTCCCATAGGAGGGCATGAAAAAGCACTTCCTGATATTATTCCTGATATTATTCCCTTCATCCTCAATTCATGTCCTCAAGTTCTATCGTCTTCCCGCCTCTGGAAACGTTTGGTTTGTACATTAATATTTTTCAAATATTTGAGTGTCTCGATCATATATAATAGCGTAGGAGAAAGGAAAGACGGTTTGCCACTCTTAACTTCTCTAATTTCCTAACAATGGAAGTACAAGTAGCAGAATGGAAACTATTTCTGGCACATGGCTCTCCCTCGACCTTACCCCGTTGACACCGTAGTGTTCGTGAAACAAAGCTGCTTCTCTGCTGTTTGGGAAAATGATTGAGACTTATATATCTCTATGGCAAACTATCCGGAGCCGCGGCATGCTAAAACAGCGGGCTGTGGCTGGAGGGCACCCAGAAGTGCGTGGATGTCGATGCAATGACATCACTTGCATGCGTGAAGGGATACTCTGGATTGAGAGGGCATGCGATGAAGTTAAGAGGTGATAGGCTCAGGAGTAATCTAAGAAAATGCTTTTTTACAGAAAGGGAGGTAGATGCATGGAATAGTATCCCAGTGGAGGTGGTGGAGACAGAGGCTGTGAGTTCAAGGACGTAGGACCTCTTAGGAAGAGGAGGAGACAGTGAATGCTGCAGATGGTCATACTGGATGGACCATATGGCCTTTATCTGCCATCATGTTTCTCTGTTTCTATAACCACAAAGCTCTATGACCTCACAATGCAGGTGTAAAAGCCTTAGCCAATAGGGAGAGGAGGAGACAGTGGATGCTGTGGATGGGCCATTTGGCCTTTATCTGCCGCCATGTTTCTCTGTTTCTATAACCACAAAGCTCTATGACCTCACAATGCAGGTGTAAAAGCCTTAGCCAATAGGGAGAGGAGGAGACAGTGGATGCTGTGGATGGGCAGACTGGATGGGCCATTTGGCCTTTATCTGCCATCATGTTTCTATGTTTGGTTTGTATTTCATCTGAGTTAGTTTACTATTTAGCTGACCTAGCTATAGACAGTCCTTGAATAAGAAATGAAACAACATTTCCATATCCACATACCAAGGTAATCTAGCAGTGGAAGTAAAATGTCATCTCTAAGCAGAAATACATAGAGGAACAGAAAATTATAACTTCTCTTCAGCTCCTCACAATTTAATAATAAAATAGAACAATTTAGCCGTGCCCAGCATCTCAGAATCTCTTATGCAGAGCATCTGCTGCAGTTTGAGAGCTTGACAGCACTTTTCCTCAAGGACCAATTTACTAAGATGCATTAATTTGCATTAAATGCAAATGTGGTGCTTGACAACTGTTGATGCCCATTATTGGCAATATCCACTTAAGAATTGACAAAAATGCAAAATGCGTTTTCTTTTGTTTTCAACACAGGCAAAGACGCTTATTAATGTTAAAATAGCCCAAACCCAAATAATGTTGAACTTCAAGAGGTGTAATTAACTTCGGCCGGGATCACAAGCAGATTTCATCTTTAGCAAATGATTTAGCTCAGCATTTTGATTTAAAAATTAAAAATCTAAGAAATAATTGCTCGATAAATGATACTCATGAATATCAAATGCCTAATAAGCGGATATGATTTGGAGCTCCTTTCATTATTTAGAATGGAATAATTACATTAAATTATATAACAAACATGCTAAATCATATTGTGTTTTGGACTCTTGTCCACTGGAAATTATGAACTCAGCTCCATTAGATTTTAAACTGAATTTGTTGAATTATCTGACTGATAATTTAAAGAATGGAAAATTCCTCACTAATAATGGTCATATTATAATAACTCCAATCCCAAAAAACCCCAAAGAATCATTATCTATTTTCGAAGTATTTAAGCAGCTAATTCGTAAAAATTTTATTATGCACTATTTTGATCATTTTAGTGTCTCTAATTATTGGCTTTTTAACCTTTTTTAGTTCCAGTCAACTTATTTTATTGTTGGTTTGTTGTTTTTTTTAACTATTGTAAACTGCATAGAAATTTACAACCTTGTGGTATATAAACTGATTATTATTATTATTTCACCAGACCTTGTGAAAAACAGAATAGTTTCTGATAAACCACAAAAGCTTCTAAACCTGTACTGATGTGAGGAGTGAGAAAATAATTTTTCTTTGACCAGAGAATGTCACTTCTGACATCTAAATTTTTTCCCTCCACCTTCTCCTCCTTTATTTAGGCTCAGAAATGTGCTTGCCTTTTTTACCTGCTCATCGTTCAGACTTTCGGTCCAGTCTTTGATCCTTAGTCAACTTGATCATTGTAACATTGTTTATAACATAATATAAAGGTTTATTTATATACCGCATTAGACTTTTGGTTCAAGGCAGTGTACAAAACATCAGGAACAAATTAGAATAATACGTACAGTTTTACAAACAATAAACAAAAAATTGAGGTGTGTGATGGGTGAAAGTTGTCTAGTCTTGGGTCAACAAGGGTTAATTTAAAACTGGGTTGTCAGGTTTGGAGAAGAGGTGTGTTTTCAGGAGCTTCCTAAAATGCATGTATGATGTAGAAGAACGGACCAGATGACTCCATTCTAAGGGAAATGTGCAGTGATTACGTATAGCTGCGGTCAGATTGATTCGGGGGCTGAAGAAATATGACCATATAATGCCTTTTTTTCATAAGTTACATTGGTTGCCTGTGGGGGCGCGGGTAGAGTTCAAGTTTGGCTGTTTCTGTTATAAGGTTTTGTTTGGACTTACTCCTAAATATGTTGCTGATCGTTTTTCTCTTGCTACTAATAAACATACGAGATGCTCGCATTCAAACTTTACCTTCCCGCCTGTGAAAAGCTGTAAACTTTTTGAAAAAATCGCCAACATTGACTGTCTTATCAGGTGGCTTTATGGGTTCAGGATTTGGACCAATTGATCATGATCTCCAGCACTTATTTGGAATTTAGGGGGCATCTAAAAACGTATTTGTTTGCCAGATATTTGGATAACTATTCAATTGTATATTTTTTCTCTTTGAAAACCGCATAGAGCTTCATGGTCCTGCGGTATATAAGTTGATTGTTATGTTATATTATGAGAAGTGATGAATAATGGTGCCTTGTATGGGACATAATGTTTCTCTGCCCTGCTGTTGTGGCCAATAGCTAAAGGGACAGGCTGACTCATTTGAGATTTCCACCCATGCAGGAAGATGTTACTTTTTTCCATAAGTAAATCAATTACATCTTTATGCAAAAAGAATAGTCAGAATCAGACATCTTAGAAGAAGTCTTCTTTCTTTTCTCATTAGAATATAGTTAGATTTTTTTTAAAAAACATGTCAGGGGATCAGCCTGGTCATCAGTCATATAATCAATCTATATAATTTTACAAAGACACCCAGCTGTCATACAAAATGTTTAGCAACTCTAATGTGAGGAGACATATTTAGTGGTCTGAGTTTAACATAATCTGTAGTAAACAAATCAAGTTATATAGAATGCTAGGTATAATCAAGAAAGGTATTACAACCAGAATGAAAGAAGTTATCCTGCCGCTGTATCGGGCGATGGTGCGCCCGCATCTGGAGTACTGCGTCCAGTATTGGTCGCCGTACCTTAAGAAGGACATGGCGATACTCGAGAGAGGTTCAGAAAAGAGCGACGCGATGGATAAAAGGTATGGAAAATCTTTCATATGCTGAAAGATTAGAGAAACAGGGGCTCTTTTCCTTGGAAAAGCGGAGTCTTAGAGGGGACATGATAGAGACTTACAAGATCATGAAGGGCATAGAGAAAGTGGAGAGTGACAAATTCTTCAAACGTTCGAAAACTACAAGAACGAGAGGGCATTCAGAAAAATTAAGAGGGGACAGATTCAGAACCAATGTTAGGAAGTTCTTTTTCACCCAGAGGATGGTGGATACCTGGAATGCGCTTCCAAAGGATGTGATAGGACAGAGTACGGTATTGGGGTTCAAGAAGGGATTGGATAATTTCCTAAAGGAAAAGGGGATAGAAGGGTAAAAATAGAGGATTAATATACAGGTCCTGGACCTGATGGGCCGCCGCATGAGCGGACTGCTGGGTGTGATGGACCTCTGGTCTGACCCAGCAGAGGCACTGCTTATGTTTTTATGTTCTTATAACAATCAAAAAAATACCTGAGGTGAACTCAGAAAACCATACCATGCTCATGGTTGGGATAATGGGAGGCAGAAATAATCAACAACCCTGTGTTAGATAACCATACAGAGCAAAGATTAACATTAGCAATACTAACATTAGCAAAACAGATCTTAAATAGGTAGAGGATTTTTCCTTCATGAACTTAAAGAAAAAAAAAATGATAATCTTGTAACATTTCCACCAGGCAATAGTGAGCCATCATAAGGCTTTCAGATGAAGACTAATATGCTGGGCCTACAGCTGATAATAAGCCTGGCTACATCATTCTGAATTAAGGGCAATAGGAACAAAGGCCAGAGCGGATACCCAGAAAGAATCATCAGCTTTAATAACTGGGAACTGAAAAATCATTTCTTTGCTGAGAGCAAACTATAACCTTTTGTTTACTGCATAACATTTTAAAGAGTTATTTTGTAAGTGGGTAGCAGTTCCCCTACACTGCTCCAAATTTCACTTGGAAGACGTTCACGTACGTTTCCCTTCAGGAACCAAGAGTCGCTCCATCTTTGAGAGAGTATCATAAATTCTTGTAGCCCTCTGTGATTTCCATGACATCATTCACGATAGGATAGCTCAGTAGTTCTCAAACTTGCCCTGAGGGACCCCCCAGCCAGTCAAGTTTTCAAGATATCCCTAATGAATAGGTATACAACAAAGAACATAAAAAGCTATGCTTGCATATACATATTTGATAAATATTTTATTACATAAATTCAATTCATCATACAATCATCTATACTTAATAAAGTGGATCACAAAATATAAACCTAAGAAGATTCTCTATTAGATTGAAAACCTGGGATTGCACATAATCCTTGAACAATTGTCCATTCGACGTGAAAAAGTCAATTCCATTTACTGTATATCAAAGATGTGCTTCCTGTATCAAATAAAACAATGTGATATCAGTTCATTATATCTTGTGTCTATACATCACCATTGATCACACTAACAGTTTTATCAGCCAACCCGACACAGAGCTGCGTTTCGCTATACCAGCGCCATCAGGTGCTGTAACCGCATCAGGTTTCCATATGTTCCTGCATTTGCAATCCTTTAAATTTATCATATAACAGCAACAGTAGGGATTCTGCTCCTCTGTTCTTGCTCAAAAGGACGCATTAGGTTTATATTTTGTGATCCACTGCATTAAGTACAGATGGCTGTATGATGAAGTGAATTTATGTAATAAAATATTTATCAAATATATATATGTAAGCATAGCTTCTTATATTTTTTTTTGTTGTATTGTTTAAATTATTTTGGAAGCTATTTTATGTGTTTGTAAATTCCTGATTGTGTATTAATTGGTTAACTAATGAATATGTATGAGACAGATTTGCATGCCTGTCACCTCCATTATGCGCAAATCTGCCCTAATGCATATTTATTAGGGATATCTTGAAAACCCAACTGGCTGAGGGTCCCCCAGGACAGGTTTAAGAACCACTGGGATAGCTAATACTGTATAAACCAATCAGATGCAATATCCATGAAGTTATTGTACTATGTGTCGCAGGGGTGGTGCAGTTTTTAAAGCTACAGCCTCAGCACCCTGGGGTTGTGGGTTCAAACCCACGCAGCTCCTTGTGACCCTGGGCAAGTCACTTAATCCCCCCTTTGCCCCAGGTACATTAGATAGATTGTGAGCCAGCCGGGACAGACAGGGGAAAATGCTTGAGTACCTGACTAAATTCATGTAAACTGTTCTGAGCTCCCCTGGGAGAACAGTCTAGAAAACTGAATAAATAAATACTGTGCAAAGTTGTGACATCACTGATGAGGTTGGCTCTTAGGCATTGGTGGAATGAGACATTATGATGTCACAATACCAGATCTAGTTATCAAAGGCTGAAACTTTGCACAGTATTTATTTATTCAGTTTTCTAGACTGTTCTCCCAGGGGAGCTCAGAACAGTTTACATGAATTTAGTCAGGTACTCAAGCATTTTCCCCTGTCTGTAGCCTTTGTTCCTATTGCCCTTAATTCAGAATGATGTAGCCAGGCTTATTATCAGCTGTAGGCCCAGCATATTAGTCTTCATCTGAAAGCCTTATGATGGCTCACTATTGCCTGGTGGAAATGTTACAAGGCACCAATGCCTAAGAGCCAACCTCATCAGTGATGTCACAATGGCTTCACTGTCCTATACTTGGTTCACTTCTGCTACATTTTGATTTCTAGAGTGGTGCAGTTTTTAAAGCTACAGCCTCAGCACCCTGGGGTTGTGGGTTCAAACCCACGCTGCTCCTTGTGACCCTGGGCAAGTCACTTAATCCCCCCTTTGCCCCAGGTACATTAGATAGATTGTGAGCCCATTGGGACAGACAGGGGAAAATGCTTGAGTACCTGAATAAATTCATGTAAACCGTTCTGAACTCCCCTGGGAGAAGGGTATAGAGAATTGAATAAATAAATAATATAAATAAATAAATGTGATTAACAAGACTGTTTCTTTGTGGCACAAAGGGCTCAGGGAAACGGCAGGGAATAGCACAAAGGAATATACATGTCAGTCTTCCTTCAAATAGATGCAAGGCATATTACTACTGTACTGGCAGTTATAAACGGCTGGCAATCTGTGCAATACTGTGGTTTGTTGCCACGGTAATCTGTGATTAGCTCTGCTGGAGTCAGCGGCGATTCCCAGTAAATCTGCGGGAGGACGGCAAAATTGCTAGAAGTTTGTAAATGCTGGCACTGTGCTTACCTCGTGCACTCTGAAATACTGTACGATACAAAAAGGACGCCATTTCATTTTGAGAGATAAATATATACAATGCTCACTTTGCAGCACAGGCAGTCTTCCAGGTTAAGAACGAGTTACATCTTTAAAGCTGCTCTTACGTCGGATTTGTATGTAACTCCGAACTTGCAGATTGTAAGATTACGTGCTGCTTACCTCTGCTCCCAGCTGACAAAAGGGCCGACTGTCCTTACCAGTGTTCCCTCTAAGGCAGCGGTGTCAAACTCAATCACATAAGGGGCCAAAATCTAAACCATAGGCTAAGTCGCGGGCCAAATTTTTTTATTAAGATACTTAGGGGTCCTTTTATTAAGGTACGCTAACTGATTTTGCGCGCGCTAAGTGCGCACCTTAATGAAAGGACCCCTTAGTCTTAGTAGTTATAGGGTTACAACCTCTCCAACCCCACGCTGACTCTGTGATGGAAACAAAACAAATAAAAAAATATTTTTCCTCTCTCTTGTAGGTCCTAGTCCACGCTTGCTGACTAACACCAGCTCTGGCAGGATACACATTTCAAATCTGACTTATTGTAATCACAAAACAGAAAATATAATTATTTTTTCTACCTTTTGTCATTATTCAGATCATGTTGGGGTCCCATGCTCTGGTTGTCTTCTTGCCAGGGCTCCTTCTTTCTTCTTCCTTCCCTCCATCCCAGCAGCTGAAGACAGGCACCTCTCCCCCCAGCGGTCTGAGATAGGAGGGAGCATCCACAACGTGCAGATACTGAAGCAGGAGAGGGCCTGAGGCCAAAGAGCACACAACCACCGTTCCTTCCCTCCCTCCATCAGGTGCAGCGCAGCTCCGCCAATATTAAAAGGAGCCGCGTCGAAATTGGAGCCCTGCCTTCTGCCTCGGTCCCGCCCCTCCTCTGACATACGGGACCGCGGCAGAGGGAACGGGCTACTGCGGTGGCGGCAGGGCTCCAATTTTGACGCAGCTCCTTTTAACATTGGCAGAGCTGCGCTGCACCTGATGGAGGGAGGGAAGGAAGGGCGGGACACATCTCGGCGATGGCAGGAATTGTTTGGCGGGCCAAATTTTGGTACCCCGCAGGCCAGAGTTTGACATGTCTGCTCTTAGGTATAAAACAAAAATAATTGACCCCCCAAGATATCCACAGAGAAGAAAATCCAGAGAAAACCTTAAAAAAAAAATTTGTGGAGTGACAATGTTCCTAAATGGACTTTATTTGAAAGAGTCAAATTTCGAAAAGGTACACCAAAATCATCCACATAAAGATACATTCATCCACATAAAAATAGTTTATCCACATAAAAGCCTTAAAGGACCTAGTCCGCTAAGGATACAGGACCCAACACGGTCCGCGTTTCGACAAAAAGTCTTCTTCAGGGGTCCCTGGGGATTCTATAAAGGTGAATACGTGGGAAACAATTGTGTGGTGAACCAGAAGTGAGACACTGCTTGCTGGCCTAAATCTGTGCCCCTAACTTAAGTAATGCACAGAGGTGCTTAGTGTGATTCTACAAAAGTTACGCACACCTTGTAGAATCGCACTAGGCACTGTTGTAATCGGCACTGATAGTTTAGGCGCCATACACAGAATACAGTCCTATGTGCATAATAAACGAACTTTAACATAAGAACATAAGCCGTGCCTCTACTGGGTCAGACCAGAGGTCCATCATGCCCAGCAGTCCACTCACGCGGCGTCCCATCAGGTCCAGACCTGTTATGTAACCCTCTATCTATACCCTTCTATCCCCCATTTCCTTCAGAAAGTTGTCCAATCCCTTCTTGACCTCCAATACCGTACCCTGCCCTATCACACTCTCTGGAAGCGCATTCCAGGTGTCCACCACCCGTTGGGTGAAGAAGAACTTCCTAGCATTTTTAGAAGCATTTTCTTAAACTTTCCATCAATATTTTTAAGTTTTTAAAGGATCTCATTGGTGACTTGTTTCAGATGAAGCGTCTATTCCTCATGACTCACCTCACTTATTTATTTATTCAATTTTCTATACCATTCTCCCAAGGGAGCTCAGAACGGTTTACATGAGTTTATTCAGGTACTCAAGCATTTTTCCCTGTCTGTCCTGGTGTGCTCACCATCTACCTAATGTACCTAGGGCAATGGAGGGATTAAGTGACTTGCCCAGGGTCACAAGGAGCAGCGTGGGTTTGAACCCACAACCCCAGGGTGCTGAGGCTGCAGCTTTAACCACTGCACCACTCTAGAAATCAAAATGTAGTAAAAGCGAGCCAGGTATAGGACAATCAAGCCATTGTGACATCACTGATGAGGTTGGCTCTTAGGCATTGGTGGAATGAGGCATTATGATGTCACAATACCAGCTCTGGATATCAGAGGCTGAAACTTTTCACACTATTATTTATTCAGTTTTCTATACTGTTCTCCCAAGGGAGCTCAGAACAGTTTACATGAATTTATTCAGGTACTCAAGCATTTTTCCCTGTCTGTCCTGGTGTGCTCACCATCTACCTAATGTACCTAGGGCAATGGAGGGATTAAGTGACTTGCCCAGGGTCACAAGGAGTAGCGTGGGTTTGAATCCACAACCTCAGGGTGCTGAGGCTGTAGCTCTAACCACTGTGCCACACTCTCCCTTATCATAGGTCCTCATATCTGTTACAATCACATGTCACATAAACCTCTCAAGCTGAAACTTCAAATATGTACTTCTCTTAATGTTAAGGACCCACAGCCAACATAGTCATGTATTTCACTTGTATTCTATCACTGAAAGTAAACTAAACTCAAAACTTGATTTTGTATACCTGATCATCTCCAAACAAGGAGCTTGATTCGGTTAACACCTACTTGTTTTTATAGAAAAAGTACCAGACAGGGGCCCTCTGGGCACTTCTATATAGGTAGGTACACAGCTGTAGAATTGGTTATTTTTTTAATTTGTTTTATCTCCCGTCCTCCCCAAAGAGCTCAGGATGGGTTACAGCAGGGGTCTCAAAGTCCCTCCTTGAGGGCCGCAATCCAGTCGGGTTTTCAGGTTTTCCCCAATGAATATGCCTGAGATCTATGTGCATGCACTGCTTTCAATGCATATTGATTGGGGAAATCCTGAAAACCCAACTGGATTGTGGCCCTCAAGGAGGGACTTTGAGATCCCTGGGTTGCAGGATAATATACAGTTAACAGGTTACTATTTGCCATAGTTACAGCACAATTTTTTTTTATGGTACAAATTTTTATCCTAACTCAACACATACAAGGGATCTAATATTAATATCCATAATACAGAGTTTACAGCAGGATTGCCCAAGTCCGGTCCTCGAGATCTACTTGCAAGCCAGGTTTTCTGGATATTCGCAATGAATATGCATGAGAGAGTTTTGCATGCACTGCCTTCTTGGTGTGCAAATCTCTCTCATGCAAATTCATTGTGGATATCCTGAAAACCTGGCCTGCCAGTAGATCTCAAGGTCCGGAATTGGGCGGCCCTGGTTTACAGGTTAAATTTGTCATAGTTACAGTGCAAGATTTTATCCTAACACAACGCATACCGAGGATCTTGTATCAATATACTTTTTTTTTTAAATAATCTATTGGTAGTGGGTGGGGGAGTCAGGTGAACATATTTAATCATATCTTCGTTCAAATTTTTTTTTTAAATTGGCTTCGGTCGTTCTTAGTTATTTCAAGTCCGCTCATCTTTAGCGCCCAAAGCCCAGCAAACTGAAGACATCGTCACCCTCGGAGACATTTTATCTGACACGAATCCATGTTTCACCACAACAGCTGAGCCATGAGCTAGTTAACCCCCCTCCCCCCCAAAAAAAAAAAAAAAAAATCATAATGGAATCATCATAAATCTAGAACTGACTTCAAATCTATGCCTCGTGGACCCGGATAACTTGGCAGCTCTAGTTTCAATGAGTATACTAGAGTCAGATGTGCTGATCACAATGACTCCCTCTCTATGCAATCTCTTTTCCAGATTAAAGTTTAATGTATCAGTTTGAATATTAAGATAGGATTTTAATGGTCTGTGTAGATCCTCTGGTATTCCTTTAAGAGCTGTGGTTTCTCACATCTCTCCATCCAGTGCTGCCAGTGGAAACAATGGAGCAGCCGCCGGTATATTGAAGACATTTGCTGCTGGCCGCAGGAGCCGCAGGCTAAAAGCGGACAGCACTGTATATTGCCGATGCCTTCCACAGCACAGATGATTATTTCTTGAGTTGAAAAAAAGTTGCATTATAAGACCCTGCAGCTGATCTAATGAAATATATACAGTAAAGATAAACGCTGATTCAAACCCCCCCCCCCCCCCCAAAGGTTCAGTTCACTCAATGGCTGTCCTTAATGCTGATTCCAAGCAAAAGTTTCAAAAGCAAAGTTCCCATGCTGTGTTGTTCCCATGAAAATCAGACAGTCCTAAATAATCAAGCACTGGGAATCCAAAAGAAAGGCATTGGTGAATCCATTAGAGCCAGAGCTCCACTTTACGCTATCATCCTACAGAAGCATAATGCAGACACAATGGGCTTTTAAATGTTCCGTTGTAAACTGTTAGGAGCATTTATATGTTAAATATATATAGATTTTTTTTTTAAATGTAGGAGAAAAAGCTGTTGGCACATACTAAAAGTATCTGGCTCCTTAATCTATTTAAGAACATTGTACATATATATGACAGAATTATTGCATATTCATTCTCTTACCCCCTTTTTACAAAACCATTGCGCGGTTTTTAGCACTGGCCATGGCAGTAACAGCACCGACAGCTGTTACCACCGCGGCTGGCACTAAAAACCATGCTACAGTTTTGTAAAAGTGGAGGGGGGATTAATGTATATAAAGTATTGCCTTATCCCTGTTAAAAAATAAATATATATATATACTAGATTTTTAGCCCGTTACATTAACGGGTGCTAGAATAGATGTGTAGACTTAGGCATTTCTTTCTTTCTTTCCATATGTCTGTCTTTCTTTCTCTCTCCCTGCCCCCTTTCTTTCTTTATATCTGTCGAGGAAGCTGGATGTTGGGGAGTCCCTGGACATCGTATACCTGGACTTCAGTAAAGCATTCGATAGTGTACCACACCACAGGTTGCTGAGCAAGTTGAGTTCTATAGGATTGGGCGACACATTGACGAAATGGGTTGGGAACTGGCTTGGAGGTAGGCTTCAGAGGGTAGTGGTGAACGGCACCCCCTCCGAAATGACGGAGGTAATCAGTGGAGTGCCACAGGGCTCAGTCCTGGGCCCGATCCTATTCAACATCTTTATAAGAGACTTGGCAGAAGGGCTGCGAGGTAAAATAACATTATTCGCCGATGACGCCAAACTAAGCAATGTAGTGGGCAAAAGCACAACAGACATAAATTCAATGTCCGACAACATGGCGCACGACCTACTCCTACTGGAACGCTGGTCTAGGTCCTGGCAACTCAGCTTCGATGCCAAAAAATGTAAAGTCATGCACCTGGGCAGCCAAAATCCATGCTAGACTTACACCCTTAATGGCGAGATCCTAACAAGAACTGAAGCAGAACGAGACTTAGGGGTGATCGTCAGTGAGAACATGAAGACTGCCAATCAAGTGGAGCAAGCTTCATCCAAGGCAAGGCAAATCATAGGTTGCATATGCAGGAGTTTCGTCAGCCGTAAGCCTGAAGTCATTATGCCATTGTATAGATCCATGGTGAGACCCCACCTGGAGTACTGTGTGCAATTCTGGAGGCCGCATTACCGTAAGGATGTGCTGAGACTGGAGTCGGTCCAGAGAATGGCCACCCGGATGGTCTCGGGACTCAAGGATCTCCCGTACGAGGAACGGCTGGATAAGTTGCAGCTGTACTCACTCAAGGAACGCAGAGAGAGGGGTGACATGATCGAGACATTCAAGTATCTCACGGGCCGCATCGAGATGGAGGAAGATATCTTCTTTTTCAAGGGTCCTGCGGCAACAAGGGGGCATCCGTGGAAAATCAGGGGCGGGAAACTGCCCGGGGACACCAGGAAATTCTTTTTCACTGAAAGGGTGGTTGATCGCTGGAATAGTCTTCCACTTCAGGTTATTGAGGCCAGCAGCATGCCTGATTTTAAGGCCAAATGGGATAGACAGGTGGGATCTATTCACAGAGAAAGGTAGGGGAGGGTCATTGGGGTGGGCAGACTAGATGGGCCGTGGCCCTTATCTGCCGTCTATTTCTATGTTTCTATGTTTCTCCCTGACACCCTGTCTGTCTGTCTTTCCTGCCTGCTGTCTGTCTATATTTATTTATTTCTGTCTCTCCCCCTTGTCCAGTAGGAACCCTTCCCTGCTCCCCCTGTCCAGCAGTAGCCCTTCTCCCTTCCTTTTACCTCCCCCCTGTGCAATAGCAGCATTTCTCTTTCCTCCGCGCCTCCCCCCTTCCCTGGTCTTCCTTCTCCTTCATCCCCTTTGTCTCCCCAAAAGGGTACTGCTGCTGCATTCCCCCCCCCCGTGGTCTCACACAGCTGTCGACAGCATTTCCCCCCACACACAGTGTCACACAGCCATCAACAGCATTTATCACCCCACCCCCTCCCCCACCCCCGGGTCTTACACAGACGTCAGCAGCGCAGCATTCACAATTCGCTGCTACTGCTTGCTTCGGTCCTTCATCGCTGTCGGGTCCCAACTACTTTCTGTTTCCGCGAAGGCAGGACCCGGCAGCGAGGAAGGCCCGAAGCAAGCAAAAGCAGCGAGTTGAAGCCTCCCTCCATGCCCTATCTTCCTTCAATGCCACCCTAGCCAGGAAGCAACTTTGGCCATGCTCCGGAGGCTCTAACACTGTGCTTGCCGGCTTCGCTTCTCCTCCCTCCCCCCGTCTCCGGTTTCGGAGGAACAGGGTCAGGGAGCCGGCAAGCACAGCCAAGTCAGAAGTCAGCCGGCGTCAGAGATCAGGAAATCAGCTGAGGCAGGCACTGCACATGCGCAGGCACAATACCACGGATCATGGACCCACCAACTTTGAAGGGTTCATGTGCGTTAAGGGAATTATTATAGCGGATACTTGTGAAGCCATCATGGTGGTTAAGTGGCACCAGATGGGTAGAGGAAAGTGTTTATCATTAGAAAAAAAGAGATGAAATACATAACCAGAGGGCACTGGCATGTATTATCATTGATATAATATGATATATATATTCCACCAACTCCCCCCAAAAGTTCAAAGTAGATTACAAAATACTACGGTACAATTAAAAGAAAAAAGAACAGTGATTTATCCTAATAGATGTTTTCTAAGCAAATGCAAGGTATGTTTTTAGCTGCTTTCAAAAGTTCAAATAAGATAACAACATTTTCAGCACAGGCAGAAGAGTGCATCAAATCCGAACTGCCTGATAAATGAAGGATTTCTCCGAATATCTTGTATATTGTATTCCAGAAAACGAGGGAAAGAAAGTAATCTAGATGACCCTGATCACAAAATTAGGGTGAAGAGGAAATGAGAACAGACCTATTTAATATTCTGGAAAAGTATCATCAACTAATTTATGTTGGGTTTTACTAAACAGCGGTAGAGGTTTATACCATGGGTCGGTGAGTTATATCCTCTGAAATTCATAGAATTCCTATGAGCATCGGAGCATTTAACTCGCTGGCCCACGGTAGAAACCTCTCCCACCGTTTAGTAAAAGAAGCCCTTAAATATCAAACAAGCAGTGGCGTGCGGTCAGGATCTTCAGCATATTCAGTGAAGGCCATGGCCACCGGCTGCTCGCTCCTGGCTCCTCCTTACCACTGCATGCTGCTTGCTCCCATCTCCTCCTAACTGCGCTGCAGGCTGCTCGTTCCCGGCTCCTCCTCCATGCCTGCCTAGGCATTCCTTGGCATCATGTAGTCAGGGGATTCACTACAGCCTCAGAATCCCCTGACTGCCGAAGGTTGACCAATCCCAGGCCAGCAATGCATGGGTTCCAGCTCCTGTCACTTCCTGCTGTACTGGAGTGTGTTGTGCTGTCAGGGATTCAGTTTCCTGGAATGAATCCTGTAGGCATTTTGGTTTTGTTTTGCCTCAGTTTGATTGGTTGGGCTGGCAGAACTGAGCATGTCCAACCAATCAAATTAAAACCAAGAAACAAAAAAACCCACCGAAGGGTTTCATTCAAGGCACTGAATCACAAGCTTTACATGGGAACCATGCTGTGCTGGGAGAGGGAGGCTTCTGACACAGAGACTGAAGGAAAGCAGGGAGAAGAGCCGGGACTGCTGGGGACTATAGGGGCCTGCGGCTCTCAGGCTCTGTTGATTCACAGTTATTGATCTAATAATTATTCTCAGCTAACATATTAATAACCAATGAAGAATCTCTTATATATGTGTAACAATGGACAACAAATTTGAGCCACATATGTAAAGGCTCTAAAACAAAGCCAATTCCTGCCACTAGGGGGTCCAGGAGGACAGGTGGTTGATGTAGATTTTAGGTATTAAATAACATTTAAGTATTATTAGATGAGATTCATAAAGAAAATCATTTTCCTTTTCTTTGTTAAGCTGTTGTTGATAAGCCTGACCCAAGATTTAGATCTTTGATTAAATTTTCACAGTTGGATCATACATATAATAACAGAGCATAAAGCATGTTATCACATAATCATT
The DNA here is from genome assembly GCF_902459505.1 of Geotrypetes seraphini. Classification (NCBI taxonomy): domain Eukaryota; kingdom Metazoa; phylum Chordata; class Amphibia; order Gymnophiona; family Dermophiidae; genus Geotrypetes; species Geotrypetes seraphini. The sequence goes on from NC_047086.1 coordinate 376,794,036, forward strand.
TAGAAACTTCAGTTTTCTAGTCTTGCCAGTGCTAGACCGCTATTCCCCCTTCCCCCCTTATCCACAGAATTTTTTTTAAAAAATCAAACATTAAGGAAGGCTTTCTTTTTTGGTGAAATTATGATATTTAGGGCTCCTTTTACAAAGGTGCGTTAGGGCCTTAACGCGCGGAATAGCGTGCAGTAAAATGCCGCATGCACTAGCCGCTACCGCCTCCTCTTGAGCAGGCGGTAGTTTTTTGGGTAGCGCGCACTTTAGCGCGTGCTAATCCAGTGCGTTTGCTAAAAACGCTAGCGCATCTTTGTAAAAGGAGCCCTTAAAGCTATTCATTGAAAGTTGTGCAATATCAGGTTGAACTAATATCTCATAAGACCTGAAGATTTCTACTGTTTGTTAAGAAAGAGTCCAATTTATGGTAAACTATCTTGATCGATGGGGGACAATTGGAATATTTAAAAAACAAGCAACAACAAAAAAAAAAAACATTGGATAAATGTATAAAATTCTTAAGAACAGCAGGACCCACAGTAGGAAAATTATTTCTCAAATTATTTTTTTTTTCCTTTTAGCAACTGCTACACCTGTCAAAGAGAAGCTTTTAAAATGTTAAAGTGCCTGGAGGAGAGAAAGAAAAGAGGAGAGATGTGGAGGCGGGTATCATTTTTTAAAGAGTAGCAAACAATATAAGTTTTATGTTTACTGTTCTAAAGAGATATTAGCTGGTTATTGCCTTATTTTCAGCACTGAGCAAATAAATTAAATGATGAATATGCAACTAAAAAGACAATTCATTTCAACAGTATATTTCTAAAGAAATCCATAGCTTCGTTTTTAACAATCTGATGGTTAAATGTTCAGTGGTGTTTCTGTTATGGAATCTCTCGTTCCTCTCCCTTCTCCTTCTCCCCAATTGGGTGCAGCAGCAGTATTTCTCTTCTCTCCCTCCCCCCTCCCCTCCATAGTCTGGTATCTCTTTTCCTTCTTTCCTTTCCCTCCCTCCCATGGACTTGGCATCTTTCGTTCCTCTCCTCTCCCTTCCCTGGTCTTCCATCTCCATCTCCCGAATTGGGTGCAGCAGCATTTCTCCCCCCCCCCCCACACACCAGTCTTCCGTCTCCCTCTTTCTTCCCAATTGGGTGCAGCAGCAGCAGCATTTCTCTGCCCCCCCCCCCTCCCCGGTCTTCCTTCTCCTTCTTTCTCCCCAATTGGGTGCAGCAGCATTTCTTCCCCACCCCCTTCCCTGACTCACACAGCTGTCGGCAGCACAGCATTCACAACTCGCTGCTCCTGTTTGCTTCGGGCCTTCCTTGCTGCCGGGTCCCACCTACTTTCTGTTTCCGCGGAGGCAGGTCCCGGCAGTGAGGAAGGCCCGAAGCAAGCAGGAGCACTGAGTTGTAAGTTTCCCTCCCTCGCTGCCCTATCTCCCACCATAGCCTGCAAGCAACTTCACCCATGCTCCCGGGGCTCTAACTCAATGCTTGCCGGCTTCGCTTCTCCTCCCTTCCCCCCTCATGACGTAACTTCCGGTTTCAGAGGAAAAGGGAGAAGGGTCAGGAAGACGGCAAGCATAGAGTTGACAGTGCAATGTAGCATACTATCTATTAAAAAAAAAATGCACAAGACAGTTCCTTTCAATGGAACAGGCACATACAATTCTTTAAGCAATACGATTACCATCTGCTATGAAACATAACACGAAATGGGTGAATATTTTTACTGATGTAATTGTCTATTACAGTGGTTCCCAAACCTGTCCTGGGGGACCCCCAGCCAGTCAGGTTTTCTAGATATCCCTAATGAATATGCATGAGAGAGATTTGCTTCCATTATATGCAAATCTCTCTCATGCATATTCATTAGAGATATCTTGAAAACCTGACTGGCTGGGGGGTCCCCCAGGACAGGTTTGGGAACCACTGGTCTATTGCTTATTGAGTGGCGGCAAATAAATCCAATTAAATAAAGAATTTATTTCCAACATTCACTTGGGTTAGAACAGGGGTGTCAAAGTCTCATCTTAAGGGCCGCAATCCAGTCGGGTTTTCAGGATTTCCCCAATGAATATGCATGAGATCTATTTCCATGCACTGCTTTTGTTGTATGCTAATAGATCTCATGCATATTCATTGGGGAAATCCTGAAAACCCGACTGGATTGCGGCCCTCGAGGAGGGACTTTGACACGCCTGGGTTAGAAAGAATATAAAGCAGCTGATTTGGGATACTGTTTACTTATCTGTACGGTTATACATTTGCCCCCTTAGACTTCTTCTATATCTCAAATATATGCTCATACACTTCTTTTTTATTCTTGTTTTAAGAGCAGAGTCCTAAGATTTGACTATCCTTCAGGGTTTAGCTTTCTGCTACAGAAGCCTCGGAGTTGAAAGTTCATATTTCTGAAATGCAATGCTCTAGTTTTCACAGCTCAAATATGCTGTTTTGTCTCCCCAGTGATAACTACAACACTCTTATAACAAATATATGATTTCCCCAGGAATAATGTGGCAATCTTATTCATGCACTCTTCGGTTCCGTTATATCCACTTCTGTCTTTCAGATCTCACAGTAGTGTCAGGAGAACTCCGTCCCCGGAGGGCCAGAAGGAAGGAAATTGGAGGGGAAGATCTTGGTGCTTTGAATTTCTAATACCTGATGATTCTGTAGCAAAAGAGTTTGATTTCCCTACTGAAGGGAGGATTGAGCAATTAAATGAAACACATTTGGTTCTGATGAACTAAACGATGTTCCCTTTAAACCAGGGGTTCTCGGGACACACCCAGCCAGTCAGGTTTTCAGGAGATGTTTATATTTATGAATATTGATATACCACTCTTCGTTAAAACATCAGTGCGGTGTACAAGAGTTTAAAAAAAGGAAGAGAACGCCAGTATAAAGAACAGATATGAATATGCATACAGTGGAGGTACTGCCAGGGCAGGATTAACCAATAGGCCCAAGTAAGCACGTGCCTAGGGCCCGAAATGGTCAGGGGGGCCCGATGAAGGAGAGAATCAACATTGTTTTTTCCAAACAGCGATGGGCCCTTCCAGCATCGATCGGCAACGCGGGTCCCCCCTGATCAGCAACGCAGGCCCCCCTCCCCATCGATGGAAAAGTAAGACAAGCAAGCAACGCAGGTAAGAAAGGCAACGGGAACTGTAATTTTGCAAGCGGTGCTGCTTGCCCAAAGCTTCCCTTTGACATAACTTCCTGTTTCCGCCTGGGCGCATGGTGGGGTGGGGTGGGGTGGGGCGGGGCAGGGGGCCCAGTGTACTTGTGTGCCTAGGAGCCCTCAACGAATTAATCCTGCCCTGGGTACTGCATGCAGATTTATCTCACACAGATTCATTGTGGAGCTCCTGAAAATCTGACAAGCTGGGTGTGTCCTGAAGACTGGGTTGAAAACATTAGAGGTATTGTGATTCTACAGTATCAGTTGCTGCTAAAATTAAATAGTATATAGATGCATAAATGTGCATGCATTTGCATGTATTTGCATATATAAGTTACAGGCATGAATCTAAGTGCATGCTTTATAGCTGGTGTGACTGTTCATGTTTAAAACCCATACACACATATATGCATGTCTATATATACACAGATAGAGATGGGTTACATTAGGCACGATTCTGAAAAGGACTTGGGCGCCTGCAATGCAGTAAAACCCTGGCCGTAAGGCACAATTGTGTAAACAGCATGATTGACACACAGCCAGTGTCTGCTGATTTAGGCACCCATTATAGAATCTGGCCCTAAGTCCAGTGACTTTCCAATATTTTTCATAGCGTAGGAAAAAATAGTTTTTGTCAAACTCTGCAAAATACTCATTGGCTTGACGAACTGTGATGCCATCTCATGGAAATTTACCAAACTTCTCAAACTACCCTTGTTAATATATACGATATATATGTATATATGAGGTATAAGCAAGGGTATATATAAACAAGGGTAGTTTGAGAAGTTATGCCATTATCTGTTAAGGAAAATAAGTCTAGTATTTGTTGAACATGATCAAAACATTCAAGGTACCGAAAGGGATAGACTTAGTAGATAAGGACAGGTTGTTCACCCTCTCCAAGGTAGGGAGAACAAGAGGGCACTCTCTAAAATTGAAAGGGGGTAGATTCCGTACGAACATAAGGAAGTTCTTCTTCACCCAGAGAGTGATAGAAAACTGGAACGATCTTCCGGAGTCTGTCATAGGGGAAAACACCCTCCAAGAATTCAAGGCAAAGTTAGACAAGTTCCTGCTGAACCAGAACGTACGCAAGTAGGGCTAGTCTCAGTTAGGGCGCTGGTCTTTGACTAGAGGGCCGCCGCGTGAGCGGACTGCTGGGCACGATGGACCACTGGTCTGACCCAGCAGCAGCAATTCTTATGAACTGTGGATGAAGTTCTGACCAGCAATGCTAAGGCCTTTACAGTCCTCTTTTTTTTATGTACGAGGCATCCCAAACAAGATCAGCTCACAACAGCAAGAGTTCAGGTGCCATCTTGGTCACTCCCCCCTTACTATCTTCTCATTCCACTATTTGATAAAATGTTACAGCTTTATTTGTTGTTAATATCTACATTTATGTGTCAAGTTGAAAACATCCCAGAGTGCTGATAGAATTGAAAAATTAATTTGCAGAGCTAATGCTTGCAATTTTTCTTTAAAAACCAGCATAGTATCAGAAGACTGGAGGGTGGCCAACATGACGCCAGTGTATAATAAGGGTTGTAGAGGTGATCTGGGAAATTATAGGCCATTGAGTCTGATGTTGGTGCCAGGCAAAATGGAAGAGACTATTATAAAGAACAAAATGACAGAACATATACGTAAGCATGGATTAATGAGAGAAAGCCAACATGGCCTCACCAATCTACCGTATTTTCACGTAGATAACGCGCACCCGTGTAAAACGCGCACACGGGTATAGCGCGCGAAAAACACAAATTGATGTACAGAAATTTTTATATACCGCGCACACCCGTATACCGCGCAGCATGCTGCCCGACTCTCCTTTCGCCTGCCCCGACTCTCCTCTCCCCCTTGAAGTCCTGTCCCCACCCTGAAAGCCTGATGCCACCCCCCGACGTCCGATTCAACCCCCCCGCAGGACCGCTCGCACCCCCACCCCGAAGGACCGCTCGCACGCACTCCCACCCGCACCCCCACCCTGAAGGACCGCTCACACCCCCACAGCCTCCCGACCCCCCCATCATGTAGAAGCTCCTACCGGTGTCCTGCTGCTTCCTCTTGGCGGTCCCGACTCCCCGACACGATCGGGGCAAGAGGGAGCTCAAGCCCTCTTGCCCCAGCCAACCGCGGCACCCCCGACACGATCGGCGCAAGAGGGAACTCAAGCCCTCTTGCTCCCCCCGACTCCCCGACACGATCGGGGCAAAAGGGAGACCAAGCCCTTTTGCCCCGCCGACTCCCCAACTCCCCGACAATATCGGGCCAGGAGGGAGCCCAAACCCTCCTGGCCACGGCGACCCACTACCCCCACCCCGCACTACATTACGGGCAGGAGGGATCCCAGGCCCTCCTGCCCTCGACGCAAACCCCCCTCCCCCCAACGACCGCCCCCCCAAGAATCTCCGACCGCCCCCTCAGCCGACCCGCGACCCCCCTGGCTGATCCCCACGACACCCCCACCCCCCTTCCCCGTACCTTTGTGTAGTTGGCCGGACAGACAGGAGCCAAACCCGCCTGTCCGGCAGGCAGCCGACGGAATGAGGCCGGATTGGCCCATCCGTCCCAAAGCTCCGCCTACTGTTGGGGCCTAAGGCGCCTGGGCAAATCAGAATAGGCCCGGGAGCCTTAGGTCCCTCCTGGGGGGCGGGGCCTTGGCACATGGTCGGGTTGGGCCCAGGTGCCTCAGGCCCTGCCCCCAGGTGGGACCTAAGGCTCCCGGGCCTATTCTGATTGGCCCAGGCGCCTTAGGCCCCACCAGTAGGCGGAGCTTTGGGACGGATGGGCCAATCCGGCCTCATTCCGTCGTTGGCTGCCTGCCGGACAGGCGAGTTTGACTTCCGTCTGTCCGGCCAACTACACAAAGGTATGGGGAAGGGGGGTGAGGGGGTCGTGGGGGTCGGCCAGGGGGGTCGCGGGTCGGCTGGGGGGGTGGTCGGAGGTTCTTGGGGGGGCGGTCGTTGGGGGGAGGGGGGTTTGCGTCGAGGGCAGGAGGGCCTGGGATCTCTCCTGCCCGTAATGTAGTGGGGGTAGGGGGTCGCCGTTGCCAGGAGGGTTTGGGCTCCCTCCTGGCCCGAACTAGCAGGGGGGGGGGGTTGCCAGGGCCAGGAGGACTTGGGCTCCCTCCTGGCCCGATATTGTCGGGGAGTTGGGGAGTCGGCGGGGCAAGAGGGCTTGGGCTCCCTTTTGCCCCAATCGTGTCGGGGAGTCGGGGGGGGAGCAAGAAAGCTTGAGCTCCCTCTTGCCCCGATCGTGTCGGGGGTGCCGCGGTTGGCTGGGGCAAGAGGGCTTGATCTCCCTCTTGCCCCGATCGTGTCGGGTGTCGGGACCGCCAAGAGGAAGCAGCAGGACACCGGTAGGAGCTTCTACATGATGGGGGGGGGTCGGGAGGCTGTGGGGGTGCGAGCGGTTCTTCAGGGTGGGGGTGCGGGTGGGAGTGCGTGCGAGCGGTCCTTCGGGGTGGGGGTGCGGGTGCATGCGAGCGGTCCTTCGGGGTGGGGGGGTGAGCGGTCCTGCGGGGGGGGGGGGTGAATCGGACGTCGGGGGGGAACTATGTAAAAAAAATTTTGTACAACGCGCTCACGTGTATAACACGCAAGGGTATGCGCGGTACGTAAAAACCACGTATAACACGCGCGTTATATGCGAGAAAATACGGTACTTCATTTCTTTGAAGGGGTGAATAAAAATGTGGTTAAAGGTGAACTGGTTGATACTGTGTATTTGGATTTTCAAAAGGCTTTTGACAAAGCACCTCATGAAAGACTTCTGAGGAAATTAGAAAGTCATGGGATAGTTGGAAAACAGAGAGTGGGTTTAAATAGTCAGTATTCTCAAAGGAGAAGGGTAGATAGTGGGGTTCCCCGGGAATCTGTTCTGGGACCGCTGCTTTTTAACATATTTATTAATGATGTAGAGATAGGAATACTTTGTGAAATTACGCTGCAGGCTTTAGCGCCGGCAGTAACTGCTCCGACGTTCATAGGAGCGTCAGAGCAGTTACCACCGCTGCCGGTGCTAAAACCCAAGCTATGCGTTTGTAAAAGAGGAGGTAAATTTGCTGATGACACAAAGTTATTAAATCACAAGAGGATTGTGAAAAATTGCAAGAGGACCTTGTGAGACTGGAAGACTGGGCGCCAAAATGGCAGATGACGGTTAATTTGAGCAAGTGCAAAATGATGAATGTAGGAAAGAGGAACCTGAACTATAGCTATGTGAGGCTGGGTTCTGTGTTAGGAGCCACTGCCCAGGAAAAGGATTTAGGAGTCATTGTTGAGGATACATTGAAACCCTCAGCTCAATGTGTGATGGTGGCTAAGAAGGCAAACAAAGTGTTAGGAATTGTCAGGAAAGGAACGGAAACAAGCATAAAAATGTTATCATGCCCTTGTATCGCTCTATGGTACGGCCACAACTTGAATACTGTGTGCAGTTCTGGTCGCCGTATCTCAAAAAAGATGTAGCAGAATTAAAAAAGGTACAGAGAAGAGCGACAAAAATGATAAAAGGTTTGGGATGCATTCCCTATGAGGAAAGGATAAAGCGGCTAGGGCTCTTCAGCTTGGAGAAGAGACGGCTCAGAGGCGATACGATAAGAGGTCTATAAAGTACTGAGCGGAGTGGAAAGGGTAGATGTGAAACACTTGTTCACTCTTTCCAAAATTATTAGGACTAGGGGGCAAGCGATGAAGCTACTAAGTAAACTGGAGAAAATATTTATTCATACCACATGTAATTAAACTCTGGAATTCATTGCCAGAGAATGTGGTAAAATCAGTTATCTTAGCGGGGTTTAAAAAAGGTTTGGATCATTTCCTAAAAGAGAAGTCCATAGACCATTATTGAAATGAGTTGGGGAAATCCACTACTTATTCCTAGGATAAGCGACATAAAATCTGTTTTACTACTTGGGATCTAGCCACTGTTGGATACAGGATACTGGGCTTGATGGACCTTCGGTCTGTCCCAGTATGGCAATGCCTATATTCTTAATATCTTTTACAAAAGTATTTTATATAATTGCATAAAGCACCATCCTTTTGAATGCTGATTTTTTTTTTTTTTTTTTTTTTTAAGACTTCATAATTAGAATATGGCCCTGTGAGGGTAATTTTTGTTTCTTCGATTAAGAATAAGAACCAAATATGGCAGTCCACCCGTAGGAAGTGAACTTTCTCAGGTCCATGTTTTCCTTGCTGAGGCAGAGTGGGAGAAGTCCCTCTTGTCTGAGGTTTATTGGTCTCTCCTCTGTTAAAGTCAATCACTCCAGCTCTGCTCTTCTGTTAACAGGGATTTTCCTTCACCCACATAACTCAAATGAGGATCATGGCATCCTCTACTGCAGGGGTGGGGAACTCCGGTCCTCGAGGGCCGTAATCCAGTCGGGTTTTCAGGATTTCCCCAATGAATATGCATTGAAAGCAGTGCATGCAAATAGATCTCATGCATTATCATTGGGGAAATCCTGAAAACCCGACTGGATTACGGCCCTCAAGGACCGGAGTTCCCTACCCCTGCTCTACTGTGCCCTTATCCAATGCTACTACCATGTAAATTCCGCTTCATTTTAACACATTGGTCCAAATATGTATCTGTGTCTTTCCTATATACCGAGGGTTGATTCATAAATCACGGCAACTATTTTTTTTTTCTCTTAAAAATGCACCAACACTGGAAATCTAACATATATGTTTGACAGTGTATGGTATATACATCTTAATGTTGCTCCAAACCAAAACAAACTGTGAAGTCTAATGTTACTGATGTCAGCTATGTTGACGTAATAAGAAAGTTGTTCACAGTCTTAAAAGGCAATGAAGTGCATCCACAATTTTATTCAATGAAGAGGACCCAACACAGTTTGTGTTTCGACCTAAAAGATCTTCCTCAAGGGTCCTCATGGGTCTCTTCTGTAATTTTGTGGATATAGCACCATCTGAGCCCTCCGGCAGTCCCGTCCGAACTCACGCCTGCTCCTCCTCCGCTCCCTGCAGCTTGTCTTCCCTTCAGTAGCACCAACGCTCTAAGCAAACTCTGCATCGCCTCCAGTCGTCTTAATGTTTTGACCAGATAAGAGATGTGTGTAACGGTGAGAAACAACGATGATTTCAATCATTTTCTAAATTGCAAATATGATGATGACAACAATAGCAACTTACAAAATTCAACGTCCCAACTAGCAGCCTGAAAAGAGATCAGTCGATGTAAAAACTTCTTATACATACATCCTCTTGCCAATGGAAAAGTGAAAATAGAAGTAACCCGTAAAGGGCGATTTGTATTAAAGAAACTAAATTGGGCCATTAAGTATCCCGGAATTTGTCCCTGAAGGGCTTTATAACATAAAGTTCCAAATTTAAACATAACCCTTTCCTCAAAAGGAAGCCAGTGAAAATCTCTATAATATTGTGAAACGTGGTCAGATTTCTTCAGACTGAAGATCAGGCAACCAGCGGCATTTAGGATTCTTTGTAATCCATTTTTTTTTTTTTTAACTTTATTGAGTTTCAAAGCTAAAACACAGTGCCATAACTTATACAGACACGACTAGCAATATAAGCACTTAAATTCCATTAACAACAATGCATAAAATAAATATCCCATCCCTCCCCTCCATCTATTTAATCAAGAAATAATCCCAAAAGATATTCCCCCCCCCACCCTCCCCGTCCTGGCTATGTATAAAAATAAACAAAAGATTTATAAACCTAGATAACTATATTGAATTAACAAAGGATGTCAACAGGCCCCAAACCAAATTAAATAATTTGCTGTGCCCCAACATATCCGCATTCATCTTTTCGTATTTGTACCCGAAACATAAACTGGCCCACTAAAACGGAAAGTTGAGGCGATCGCATCCATTTAGATTCATACGATGGCCTGCTAAATAGACAGAGTTATAATAATCCAAGATGCTGAGCACCAAAGACTAGACCAACAATCTTAAACGACAATTGATCAAAATAAGATCCGATAGCCCGTAATTTCCATAATATGAAGAAACATTTTTTATAACCGTCACATTAGAAAATATCTTCATGGACAGTGTCTGATCTAAATAAACTCCTAACACAATTTGTACTTGTACGTTGCTGTTCATGCTGTAGACTGTATGGCAGGGGTGTCAAAGTCCCTCCTCGAGGGCCGCAATCCAGTCGGGTTTTCAGGATTTCCCCCAATGAATATGCATGAGATCTATTAGCATACAATGAAAGCAGTGCATGGAAATAGATCTCACGCATATTCATCGGGGAAATCCTGAAAACCCGACTGGATTGCGGCCCTCGAGGAGGGACTTTGACACCCCTGCCGTATGGCATCATAAAACGACGATTTCAAATGTCATGTTTATTTTTGCTTCTCCTCTAGCAGAGACCACTTCACTCATTTCTCTCATCTGGTGGCAACATTAAGAAGTACATGTCACACACTTTCAAATGTGTATACAGTGGAACCTCGGTTTGCGAGTAACCCGGTTTGCGAGTGTTTTGCAAGACGAGCAAAACACTCAGCAAACTTTTGACTCGCAAACCGAGCACTGCCCCGATAAACGAGCACTTACAGTCCAGGAAGCGCCGCTTCGGGGGATTCCTCTTCCGTCTTCCGGCCAGCCTTCCATGTCGGGTGCCTTCTGCAGGTTGGAGGACCTCTGTCTGGGCCTGTGCGGCCGGGTGCCATCCCGCCTGCGCATTGCGTATGATGCACACAGCGTCAATCATCGGCGTTGTGCGTGTCGTGCGCGGCATGCGGGTGGGGCGGTGCTTGGCTGCGTAGGCTCAGGTGGGGGCTCTCCAGCATGCGAGGAGCATCCGACATGGAGGGCTGGACGGCGGATGGAGGAGGCATCCCGCTGAAGGCACTGCGAGGTTCTCTGGCGGCTGGCGGACATTACACGCTTCCCCCCCCCTCCCCGAAATGGCACTGTGGTGTTCTTCTTCCGATGACGGATGGAGGAGGCAGACAGAGGAGACGGTGCTGCAGCTCCCAGCCCTGACAGGTACAGACCCCGGGTTCTGGAACCAATCGTTGCTGTTGCCACTATTTTCTATGGGGAACTTTGCTTTGATAAACGAGCATTTTGGATTACGAGCATGCTCCTGGAACGGATTATGCTCGTAATCCAAGGTACCACTGTATTAGATTTCCAGTGCTAGTGCATTTTCAAGAGAAAAAAAAATAGTTGCCATGACTTATGAATCGGCCCTCATAGTTAATGCAGTTTACTCCTACACAGTACTTTCTTATCCTCTCTCTGCAACCTTTAAGAATACTTTACATTTCCAAAGCACATTCTTCATCACCATAGCACAAAGTGTCATCTTGCTTCTCATTATTAACTCGCAGCATACTGTACTATGCTTATTAGTTTCACTGCAGGCTTTCTATCTTTAGAAAAGATCCACTCATTCTGAGCCTAAAATAGGTTAGCGTCTGGATTTTTCAGTTAAAAAGAAAACCATCCTAAACCGGATAATATAATAAAACTATTATTTACTGCCCTTAGAGCATGGTTATTTGCGGCTACAAAATGGTTAAAAAGTTGCACAATGAATTTACCTCCCCCCCCCCGACTTTACAAAGCCGCGCCAGCGTTTTTAGCACCGGCCACCGCGATAACAGCTTGGATGCTCATTGGAAGAATCCTGAATCCACCATTCTGCATTTACTGGAATTGACTGAAAGATTTTGGTAAATTTTCTGGTTATAAAATAAATTGGAGTAAATCTGAGGCTCTTCCGCTAAATGGACATTGCACAAAAAGATTATTTGAGTCATTCCAATTCCTTTGGAAGGAAGAAGGGATAAAATATTTAGGCATAATGATACAAAAGACTCTGGAAGACACAATGACAGTAAATGAAAAATCTTTATTGCCGAGAGTGAAAGAAATGTGTGAGCATTGGAACCCTTTACATCTTTCTTGGTGGGGGAGAGTGCAAACTGTCAAAATGATGATTTTGCCTGTGGTTTGCTACCAAATGGAGATGTTGCCAGTCTTTTTTCAGGGGTCCTTCTATAAGAAACTAAATAGTATTATCACTGACTTTATTTGGCTGGGTAAAACTGCTAGAATAGTTCTAGTATCTTTGCAAAAACCAATTGCGGAGGGTGGGATAAATTTCCCAAATTTTTACAGATACCATCAAGCTTTTTATCATGCGGCAGGGTATGTACTGGATCCTTCCTGAGCTCATGGAACATCTTCCCGATTGGCTTACGTAGAGTGGCAACTTATGTCCTCATTACGGGTGTTTCGTGTGTTGAGTATCAAGTTACCCAGATATGTCAAGGAGAATAGTATTTTATTTGACACATGGAAAAACCTTGAAATTTATTAACAAACTAATAGATATTCCAGTAGAGAAATCTACTTATCAATCCTTATGGTTAAACTCCAAGATTCAAATTGGCAAGTCTGGGATTTTCTGGAAGCACTGGTATACGTACACTAGATGATGTTTTATCAAATGGGAAAATGCTTGATTTTTCACGACTGCAACAATCTTTTGGCATTGCAAAGTCTCAAATTTACAAATGGTTGCAGTTGAAGCAGGACATTCAGAAGGGGTTTCCTGACTGGCGTATTCTAAAAAATTATTATAGCTTGCAGGTCCTGTGCTTCCAGACAGATTTCCTAGGGCATCAGGCCGCTCAGTGGTATAATATATATATTATTATATATATGAATAAGAAACCAAAAACTAGTCTTAGAGACATTTGAAGCACTGAGATAAAGCAGCAAATTTCTGCTACTCAATGGCCACAAATTTGGACTTGGAGGATGAGCTGTACAGCTTCAGCATCTATGAGACAAAGATTTTCTTCTTACATAGAACTTTTTGGACCCCTGTTCGTTTACAAAAGTTAGACAGTTCTAAATCTAATAGATGCTGGCACTGTCATCTTGATATAGGGACACTGGATCATCTGCTGTTCTATTGTCCTATGATACTCAATTTTTGGAAGTTGATATGGGGACAGATTAATGCTATACTTGAGTCATCAATTCCATTGACATATGAGGTTGTCATATGTGGGATGATATTACATCTGAAGCCCTCATTGGACAGATATAAAGGTCGGCTTTTCCTTATTATGACCAGGATAGCCATGCAAATGGTTACTCACAATTGGAAGAACTGAGATCGCCTTAACTTTACTTTTTGGTGGGCAAATTTATGTTTACGTTTTAGGTATGAAAAGATGAATGTGGATATGCTGGGGCATACTAAGAGATTCAAGTTAATTTGGGGCCCATTGACGTCTTTTATGGATTCATTATAGTTGTCTTTTCCTTTATTTCTGTTGGTATAATACACACACACACACCCAGGGGGAGGGAGGGCGGGAGGAGGGGTATTTTCTTTTGTATGGTTCTATTCCCATATGAAAATGTCGGTTGGGTGAAGGGGTTTTAATGTTGTATGGATTCCGATTGATTATAAGTGTATATATGAGTACTATTATTTGTATAGATACTGTATTGCATTTTTGTTAGCTTTAGAAACTCAATAAAGATTTAAAAATTAAAATTAATTGGGTGATAGGTGCTTATCTTCTTAGAAGCAATTCTACAAAAGATAGGCACACAATTCCAACATAAGCATGTTTAGGGACAGAGAAGAACTTAGGCACCACTAGGTACAATTCTCTTAAAGACTTAGAGGGGCATTTTCAAAACCTACTTCTAAGTTCGATTTGGACGTATGGCACTAGACATCCAAAGTTGGCAATAAGAAAATGCCTATGCTCAAAAGGCAAGTACCCCAGTCACTCTTTTAACATTGACCAATACTTCGTGACTAATATCAAAGGACAATGTCTCAACTTTCTTGTCAATTTTTTTGGGGCTTCAAAAGGCAAACATAACATAGCATAAAACTCATTTGTATACCGCAATTACCCTGAAGTTCTATGCGGTTCACAAAATCTAATAATACAAATGAATAAACAACCAATATCTAGCTTCCGAAAGATTCCCTAAAAAGATGTTTTTAAGGCGCGTCGAAATTGTTGATACAAGTTTGGGAATATAGATATGAGTTAAATCCCTGGACCATGAGGCTGCCTGAAAAGATAGTAATCATTCCTGAAATTTCTTATATTTACATCCCTTTGCAGAAGGGAATGAAAATAATGAGTGAGTTTTTCTAGAATATTTAGAGTTTGTGATAATAAAAGATTCCAGAAGATACTCAGGAACTGAGCCTGTTAGGGACGTAAAACAAATACAACCAAACTTAAATTTAACTTGTGTCTCAACTGGAAGCCAGTGCAATTGACGGTAAAAATCAGTAATATGATCATACTTCTTTAAAATGAAAATCAATTTGACTGTTGCAACCATACATCTAGAAATTTTTATTTATTTATTTATTTATTTTAATCCTCTATCTGGACGTCCAGGAAATTAGGACACCCAGACCACCAGGATGTCTATCTTTATATCACATTTTTGACAAAAATGTCATCCAAGTCCCAAATGCTCAGAGCAAGACCATTTGGATGTGGGAGGGGCCAGTTCTGTAATGGACTGACCACCCAGACAAGGCAACAGAGCAGTGGGGCACCTTAGAGGGCACTGCTTTGAATGTCACATAAAGGGTGCCAGATAATTATCTCACCAGAACCCCCATAAAGGATATGGTGAGCCCCTCAAAACACCCCCAAAACCCTCTATACCCACCTGTCTGCAACCCAAATAGAACATAAGAACTGCCATCTCTGGATCAGACCTTCGGTCCATCAAGTCCGGCGATCCGCACACGCGGAGGCCCAGCCAGGTGTACACCTGACATAATTTTAGTCACCCATATTCCTCTATGCCTCTCGTAAGGAGATGTGCATCTAGTTTGCTTTTAAATCCTAGAACGGTGGATTCCGCAATAACCTCCTCTGGGAGAGCATTCCAGGTATCCACCACTCGTTGCGTGAAGCAGAACTTCCTGATATTTGTCCTGGACTTGTCCCCCCTTAGCTTCAGTCCATGTCCTCTTGTCCGTGTCACATTGGACATTGGACATAATTTTTTTTTCCTGCTCTATTTTGTCAATTCCTTTCAGTATTTTGAAAGTCTCGATCATATCCCCTCACAGTCTCCTTTTCTCAAGGGAGAACAATCCCAGTCTCTTAAGTCGTTCCTCATATTCCAAGTTCTCCATACCTTTTATTAGCTTCGTTGCTCGTCTCTGCACCCTCTCCAGCAGTTTTATATCCTTCTTTAGGTTGGGAGACCAATGTTGGACACAGTATTCCAAGTGTGGTCTCACCATCGCTCTATAAAGCGGCATTATAACTTTCTCCGATCTACTCGTGATTCCTTTCTTTATCTTGCCTAACATTCTATTTGCTTTCTTTGCCGCTGCCGCACATTGTGCCAACGGTTTCAGGGTCCTATCTATCAGTACACCCAGGTCCTTTTCTTGTTCGCTCTTACCCAGAGTTGCACCTGAAATTCTATACTCGTGTTCCTTGTTCTTTCTTCCTAAATGCATTACTTTGCACTTTTCCACATTAAACTTCATCTGCCCTTATGACTGCAGGTGGGGGTTGATTGGCTCACATTTCCTACCATAAATGTAGTGGTTAGAGTGGCTTATGGGACTTGCTGCTCCTCTCTATGGTTTACCAGGGCACCTGTGTGCAGCTCGACTAAGCTTTCCTTTACCAGGTGCTGATGTTCTGGAGACAGGCATGTACATTTGTATTTTGTGGGTGTGAGGGGGTCCACGAGCACAGGGAGAGTGTGGGGCCGCCTTACCTTGATGCATGCAGTGGTCATCTTGTCATTTTGGGCACCTTTGTGGCACTTAGACCCTTCTAAAGCAGGTCTAGTATAAGTTCTGTCCAGGATGTCTTGCAAAATGTTTGATTGTCGCTGCAAGACGTCCATCTCTAACCTGCCCTTGAGACCGCCCAAAGCCCACCCATAACATGCCTCCTCCATGCCCACCTCGTGCTCTGAACGTACAGAGGCTGGAACACCTTGCTAGATGTACAGAAAGAGCGTTTCAATTATCGGCACTTGGATGTCCTGGCGTTTGGGATGTCCGATTTAGGCAGGTTTTTGGGGTTCATAGACAACAACGCGGAAGACAAAGGCGCGCGCCGACAACTGAACGCAAGAAAATTACTGTTTTTAGGGGCTCCGACGGGGGTTTTTGTTGGGGAGCACCCCTAGTTTACTTAATACAAATCGCGCTGGCGTTGTGGGGGGTTTGGGGGGTTTTAACCCCCCACATTTTACTGTAAACTTAACTTTTTTCCCTAAAAACAGGGAAAAAGTGAAGTTTTCAGTAAAATGTGGGGGGTTACAACCCCCCAAATCCCCCACAACACCCCCACAACGTGGCACGATCTGTATTAAGTAAAGTGGGGGGATCCCCCCAAGCCCCCCCCCGTCGGAGCCCTAAAAACAGTAATTTTCTTCAGCGCGCACCTCCTTGCTGCGCTCAATTGTCTGCTCGTGCCTTTGTCCTGGCGCGCTTTTGACCCGACACCGGTTTTTGGACGTCTGGATGTTTTGATTATGGTCCTCCAATGTGCCTATAACATAGGCCTTTAAAGTCCTGACCTACATTACAGGCACCTAAGTTTTGAGTCAGACGTGATTCTGTAACAGACGCTTAAGAGTGATTGGCAAGAGATAGGCACTTGTATTATAGGTGCCTGTCTTTTTAGAAGCTATCTAGATGTCATATACAGAATATATAGAATGAAAAGACTAAAAAAAAAAAATTTTTCCATCCCTTTCCTGAGACTTTTAAAATTTCATTTTATTGGAACTGAATATAAGACAAAAGGATGAAATAGGATAATTCCCATGACTTTCTCTAAGAGGAAATTATAAATAACAATGCATGTTTTCTCCAGTAGATAAAAAAAATGGCAGAGAGGAAGCCAGCTAGATGGGACTTACTTAGGGTTACTATGTGTCCGGAAAAACCCGGACATGTCCTCTTTTTAGAGGACTGTCGGGGCGCCCGGAGGGATTTCCAAAACCCGGCAGCTTGACCGGGTTTTGGAAATCCTGAGCTTGGAAGCCGCGTCTGGAAGCCTTTGTGCATCCGTGCACCGTGATGACATCCTATGGACAAGGGCATGCGTGTGACATCATTGGGCAAAGGCTTCCAAATGTGGCCTTCAAGCTCGGGGAGGTTTGGGGGGGATGGGGAGGAATGGGGCGGAGCCTGAGGTGGAACGGGGCAGGCCAGGCATCCTCTTTTTTTTTTTTTTTAAAGAAGAAATCTGGCAAACGTAGAGACTTACTTCATCTCAGTGCAAAGACAGGACAAGAAATGAAGCACAGCTCATGAACGTGTTCTTAAGTGGGCCCAAATGCTGCAAAAAGCTTTTTTTAGTAGTGTTATGATACATTTTTCACATGATAACATGAATACAGTGGTGCTCAAATGCCTTCATTTGCATGAAATAGTTACTGAGCAGCTATTTATCTTCCAGGATCAACCGAGATAATAGTTGTGCTGCATATTTCAGTTATATTCATAAATTAAAGAGAATTTGCACAAGAACTGTGACTGGACCTCATTTTTGTGAGAACCACCTAGTTTTATGGGAAGATTGGTTAATTTTTGGTTTATTATTTTCAGCTATAGTTGAAAAACACCAGAAACCCCCATCCCAGATAAAACATTTGGTATGTGCAGCCCCTTTTTTTAAAATTTTGTTTTCTTTTTATATTTGTCATTATTTTTCTTGAGAATATGATTTCATTTTATTTTTATTGCAAGCATACTTTTAAGGCACAAAGTCGGACTTAGACGCCCCTTTTTGTTTTTAAACGATCTGGACATAGCTACGACGAGTGAGGTGATGTAAATTTGCGGACGATACGAAGTTATTCAGAGTAGTGAAGACACAGGGGGATTGCGAAGATCTGCAACGTGACATAATCAGGCTCGAGGAATGGGCATCAACCTGGCAGATGAGGTTCAACGTGGATAAATGTAAAGTGATGCATGTCGGTAACAAAAATCTCATGCATGAATACAGGATGTCCGGGGCGGTACTTGGAGAGACCTCCCAGGAAAGGGACTTGGGAGTTCTGATCGACAAGTCGATGAAGGGCCTTTTCTCCCTCGAACAGAGGAGATTGAGAGGGGACATGATCAAAACATTCAAGGTACTGAAGGGAATACACTTAGTAGATAAGGACAGGTTGTTCACCCTCTCCAAGGTAGGGAGAACGAGAGGGCACTCTCTAAAGTTGAAAGGGGATAGATTCCGTACAAACGTAAGGAAGTTCTTCTTCACCCAGAGAGTGGTAGAAAGCTGGAACGCTCTTCCTGAGGCTGCTATAGGGGAAAACACCCTCCAGGGATTCAAGACAAAGTTAGACAAGTTCCTGCTGAACCAGAACGTACGCGGGTAGGGCTAGTCTCATTTAGGGCACTGGTCTTTGACCAGAGGGCAGCCGCGTGAGCGGACTGCTGGGGATGATGGACCACTGGTCTGATCCAGCAGCAGCAATTCTTATGTATAAGTCCTTTTTTTCTAAATTAAGTTTGTAGAAGTCAGGTTGTTTGTTTTTTTTAGTACTGGGCATTTTAAAAATTAATTCTGTGCGTGTCTTTGCCTTTTTTTTTTTTAATGCTACCCTGTCTCATTTTGCTTTTTTGCAGTCAGTGAAATAGCTGAAAATTGTACCCAAAACTGTTGTTCATGCTGTGAAAAGACCAATATAAACAGAATTTTAGTCTGCTCCCCAAATACCTAATTAGCTTGAAAATAAACACCTAGATGTATAATCCATATTCATATTATAGATGGTAATATGTATAGAACATTCTTCTGGGAATGTACCAATAACGCATAGGTGGAAATGAACTTGAAATGACACAAATTAATTTTCCATTGACTTAAAGGAAGACTAGCAATCATGCGGCAAAAATGTTGATTCCTCTTTGGGTCATCCTTCCTATTTATCTTAAAGGTCTGAATTATTTTAATCAATCATCCTCTATAATAAAACCCTAAGTGCACATGTGCACTTACAACTCCGTGTTCCCCGACAGCGTGATGTGTGCCTCCATGCTGAATTCGATTTCAGGCGCGTGGGACGACTTGCGGCGCATGCAGCGATTTGAGCGGCGGCGGTAGTTTGACTTCTGCGTTGCTGCTGCCAAGACGCCTCTTCTCATCCCCAGACCAGCAAACGCAGCAGCCGTGGGGCATTTGCTAGGCTGGCCCACTTTGATAATGCGAGGTGGGCTGGCCTAGCAATAGCCCCGAGGCTGCCCGGGCTAGCGGATGCTGGACAGGGGGAGCAGAGAAAGAAGAAGGCCTACTGCTGGACAGGGGGAGCAGGGAAGAGGTGCTGCTAGACAGCGGGGAGGTAAAACGAGGGGAGAAGGGCTACTGCTGGACAGGGGGAGCAGGGGAGGGGGTGCTGCTGGACATGGGGGAGGTAAAAGGAAGGGAGAAGGGCTACTGCTGGACATGGGCAGGAGGCAAGAGGTGGTGGTGGACAGCCGAGGAAAGAGAAAGAAAGACAGACAGAGGCCAAGGAGAGAGAGAGAGAGAGAAAGAAAGAAAGACAGAGACACACATCTATTCTAGCACCCATTAATGTAACGGGCTTAAAGACTAGTATCTATTAAACTCAATGAGGAAACCAATTTTGCATTCTAAGAGCTGGATTTCCCACCTGTTCTTAGTTAAACGTGCTTAAAAATTACTCAGTCATCATTCTCAGAGACAACAACACGCCAAGACATCAAGAAAAGCATGAAGACTTTAAAGTACCAAAGAGCATCAACTGTAATCGACTTCTAAGCACCTAGAGAGTGATAAAGTAATACCAACCTACTGTAGATTAGAAGATCCCAAGACAATAACAGAGAAGCAAAGCATCATCAACACTGGCAGAAAGACTTCAAAGCACCGAAAGTGGGATAAAGTAACATCAACATTGGACAGAAGATTCCAAGGCACTGGGAAAGGGGCAAAGTAGCACTGACTGTTAAGAAGATCCAAATCCTGTGGTATGAGGCACAGAAGCACTGGAAGACATATGCGAGGGTCAGAGGCTTATGGGGAAATGAGCCTGCTTGATGGATACATGAAAGAATATCTTTTGTGTCTACATAGAATTGTTTATCATAAGAACATAAGAATAGCCTTACTGGGACAGACCAATGATCCATCAAGCCTAGTAGCCTGTTCTCACAGTGGCCAATCCAGGTCCCTAGTACCTGGCCAAGACCCAAGGAGTAGCAACATTCCATTATCTCAGAGTAAGCAAGATTCCGGAACCACAAAAAGTAGCAACATTCCATGCTACCAAACCAGGTCAAGCAGTGACTTCCCCCATGTCTCTCTCAATAACGGACAATGGACTTTTCCTCCAGGAAATTGTCCAAACCTTTTTTAAAACCAGCTACACTCTCCGCTCTTACCACAACTTCTGGAAATGTGTTCCACAGCTTAACTATTCTCTGAGTGAAAAAAATATTTCCTCCTTTTGGTTTTAAAAGTATTTCCCTGTAACTTCATTGAGTGTTCCTTAGTCTTTGTCATTGTTGACAGAGTGAAAAATTGATCCTTTTTTCAAAAGGATGACTATGATACCCCTGATGGTGTGAATAACATGAGGAAGGACCTAGTGAAGCTTGAAGAATGGTCTGAAATTTGGCAGCTAAAGATTTATAATCACTAGTTTATAATCACTAATTATTATTATGTTTTTCCTTCCTTATCTTAAAGTTCCTGTAAACCGTGCCGAACTCTATCTTTATGGAGAGGATGCAGTATATAAACTTAAGGTTTAGTTTAATGCATTTGGACTGCAAAAACCTGATGGAACAGTACATTTTAGGGGGTGAAGAACTTTTGTGCACAAAAGATGAGCGAGACTTGAGTGTGATTGTATGTGATGATCTTAAGATGACCAACTAGGTTGAAAAGGTGATAGAAAAAGCTAGAAGGATGCTAGGGTGCATAGGGAGAAGTATGGCCAGAAAGAAAAAGGAAATATTGATGCCCCTGTATAAGACTCTGAGGAGACCTCACTTAGAATATTGTGTACAATTTAGAGAATGACACGGTGATTGTTCGTAGGTAGCCAAGGGTAACCCGCCAAAACGGGGAAAGAAAAAATAGTGGTCCCTGCGGGGACGGGGACTAGGCCATTCACTGCCATGTGGAGTGGTGAATGGTCTTGTCTCCACAGTGAAGCCAGCATGGATTGCGCAGTCCAGCATCCACACCCGATCGCCGCATCCTACGTCCTTTCATCTCCCTCCCTCCACCTCACCTTAGGTGCCGACTTAAATTCTTCTTCTCCCAGCCACATGCTTTCAATAAGCCACACGTGCGCAGCTGCTTGAGTTGTTGAATCGGCACCTAAGGTGAGGTGGAGGGAGGAAGATGGCAGGACATGGCGATCGGGCGGGAGGGGGCTGCTGGACCATGTGATCCTTGATTGCGTATGTTCCCTCATACTAGGAAGGAGAGAGTGAAAGGAAAAGAGATGCTGGGCCAAAGGGATAAAGAGGGAGAGAAATATTAAACCCACAGGCAGGAAAGAAAGGGGAGCCAAATTCTTGAAGCGGGGGGGGGGGGGGTGGATAGAAAGAGGAAAAGAAGCTAGATGGGGTTGGAGAGAAGAGACACATTGGTGTGGAAGAGAGGGGAAATCTGGACACAGGAAGGTAACAGAAACAGAGGGGAAATTATGTGCATTGGGGCACAGGGACAGAGACATAAAGGGAACATACATGGGGATGGTATATGGACACGGGGGGGGGGGGCAATGCCAGATACAGAGGGGAGATATTAGAAATGGGGAAAATAGCAACACAGAAGCGAGATGGTTTGGGAGGATGGGACGGGGACCAAGCATGCAGGCTCCGGCGGCTTGCACAAATTACATTGTAACGCACCACGAAGGTAAGAGGGAGGGTGATGGTCGGACCGCGCAAAGGGTGCTGAAGGGCAGTAGAAAGGAACAGACACTGAAGGGAGTGGCGAGAGGGAAGGAATGAAACAGAACCTGAAGGGGGTGAAGAGGAACAGACACTGAAGGGAAATGTGGAAGACAGAGTGGGGAGAAGACGCTGAAGGGAAATGGGGAATAGAGAGTGGGGAGAAGACGCTGGAAGGGCAGAAGACACAGATGCCAGATTATGGGGGGAGCGGAGAGAAGAAGATGAGTACCAGACCAATTGGGGGGGAGGGTGAAGGGAGATGCACAGTAACAGAGCAAATGGAAGACACAGAGAGAAGACAGACAGTTGATGGAAAGAATTGAATGAGAAGATGAGGAAAGCAGAAACCAGACAACAAAGGTAGAAAAAAATTTATTTATTTTCTTTTTTTTTTTTTTTTTTGCTTTAGGATAAAGTAGTATATTATTTGTGTTGATAAAAATTTATAAACCAAGCCCTGCCAGCTGAACATCTCTTTCTCTAGTTCGGCAGCCAGAGCTTTGATTTATAAAGAAGGAAAAAGCTAAATATTTCAGTACTGAGGCTTGTATGGGTGCTGCGTGGACAGTAGTCGTGGGGATGGGACGGGGTGGGGACAGTGGTTGCAGGAATGGGGCAGTGACAGGGATGGTGGTTGCGGGGACAGGGGCAAATTTTTTCCCCTAGTACAATTCTGCAAACCACACTTTCAAAAAGATATAAACAGGATGGAGTCAGTCCAGAGGAAGGCTACTAAAATGGTCTGTGGTCTTCATCATAAGACATATGGGGACAGACTTAAAGATCTCAATATACAGTATATACTTTGGAGGAAAGGCAGAAGAGAGGAGATATAATACAGACGTTTAAATACTTACATGGCATAAATGTGCCCGAGGCAAATTTCTTTCATTTGAAAGGAAGTTTCAGAATGAGAGGGCACAGGAAGAAGTTAAAAGGTGATAGGCTCAGGAGTAATCTAAGGAAATACTTTTTTTTTTTAACAGAAAGGGTGGAATAGTCTCCCGGAAGAAGTAGTGGAGACAGAGACTGTGTCTGAAATTAAGAAAAGTGTGTGATAGGCACATGGGATCTCTTAGAGAGAGAAAAAGATAATGGTTGCTGCAGATGGGCAGACTGGATGGGCAATTTAGCCCTTATCTGCCATCATGTTCCTACGTTTCTATAATCACAAAGCTCTATGACCTCACAATGCAGGTGTAAAAGCCTTAGCCAATAGAGAGAGGAGGAGATAATGGATGCTGCGGATGGGCAGACTGGATGGGCAATTTGGTCCTTATCTGCCATCATGTTTCTACGTTTCTATAATCACAATGCTCTATGACCTCACAATGCAGGTGTAAAAGCCTTAGCCAATAGGGAGAGAAGGAGATAATGGATGCTGCGGATGGGCAGACTGGATGGGCAATTTGGTCCTTATCTGCCATCATGTTTCTACGTTTCTATAATCACAATGCTCTATGACCTCACAATGCAGGTGTAAAAGCCTTAGCCAATAGGGAGAGAAGGAGATAATGGATGCTGCGGATGGGCAGACTGGATGGGCAATTTGGTCCTTATCTGCCATCATGTTTCTACGTTTCTATAATCACAATGCTCTATGACCTCACAATGCAGGTGTAAAAGCCTTAGCCAATAGAGAGAGAAGGAGATAATGGATGCTGCGGATGGGCAGACTGGATGGGCAATTTGGTCCTTATCTGCCATCATGTTTCTACGTTTCTATAATCACAATGCTCTATGACCTCACAATGCAGGTGTAAAAGCCTTAGCCAATAGAGAGAGGAGGAGATAATGGATGCTGCGGATGGGCAGACTGGATGGGCAATTTGGTCCTTATCTGCCATCATGTTTCTACGTTTCTATAATCACAATGCTCTATGACCTCACAATGCAGGTGTAAAAGCCTTAGCCAATAGAGAGAGAAGGAGATAATGGATGCTGCGGATGGGCAGACTGGATGGGCAATTTGGTCCTTATCTGCCATCATGTTTCTACGTTTCTATAATCACAATGCTCTATGACCTCACAATGCAGGTGTAAAAGCCTTAGCCAATAGAGAGAGGAGGAGATAATGGATGCTGCGGATGGGCAGACTGGATGGGCAATTTGGTCCTTATCTGCCATCATGTTTCTACGTTTCTATAATCACAATGCTCTATGACCTCACAATGCAGGTGTAAAAGCCTTAGCCAATAGAGAGAGAAGGAGATAATGGATGCTGCGGATGGGCAGACTGGATGGGCAATTTGGTCCTTATCTGCCATCATGTTTCTACGTTTCTATAATCACAATGCTCTATGACCTCACAATGCAGGTGTAAAAGCCTTAGCCAATAGAGAGAGAAGGAGATAATGGATGCTGCGGATGGGCAGACTGGATGGGCAATTTGGTCCTTATCTGCCATCATGTTTCTACGTTTCTATAATCACAATGCTCTATGACCTCACAATGCAGGTGTAAAAGCCTTAGCCAATAGAGAGAGGAGGAGATAATGGATGCTGCGGATGGGCAGACTGGATGGGCAATTTGGTCCTTATCTGCCATCATGTTTCTACGTTTCTATAATCACAATGCTCTATGACCTCACAATGCAGGTGTAAAAGCCTTAGCCAATAGAGAGAGAAGGAGATAATGGATGCTGCGGATGGGCAGACTGGATGGGCAATTTGGTCCTTATCTGCCATCATGTTTCTACGTTTCTATAATCACAATGCTGTATGACCTCACAATGCAGGTGTAAAAGCCTTTGCCAATAGAGAGAGAAGGAGATAATGGATGCTGCGGATGGGCAGACTGGATGGGCAATTTGGTCCTTATCTGCCATCATGTTTCTACGTTTCTATAATCACAATGCTCTATGACCTCACAATGCAGGTGTAAAAGCCTTAGCCAATAGAGAGAGGAGGAGATAATGGATGCTGCGGATGGGCAGACTGGAAGGGCAATTTGGTCCTTATCTGCCATCATGTTTCTACGTTTCTATAATCACAATGCTCTATGACCTCACAATGCAGGTGTAAAAGCCTTAGCCAATAGAGAGAGAAGGAGATAATGGATGCTGCGGATGGGCAGACTGGATGGGCAATTTGGTCCTTATCTGCCATCATGTTTCTACGTTTCTATAATCACAATGCTCTATGACCTCACAATGCAGGTGTAAAAGCCTTAGCCAATAGAGAGAGAAGGAGATAATGGATGCTGCGGATGGGCAGACTGGATGGGCAATTTGGTCCTTATCTGCCATCATGTTTCTACGTTTCTATAATCACAATGCTCTATGACCTCACAATGCAGGTGTAAAAGCCTTAGCCAATAGAGAGAGGAGGAGATAATGGATGCTGCGGATGGGCAGACTGGATGGGCAATTTGGTCCTTATCTGCCATCATGTTTCTACGTTTCTATAATCACAATGCTCTATGACCTCACAATGCAGGTGTAAAAGCCTTAGCCAATAGAGAGAGAAGGAGATAATGGATGCTGCGGATGGGCAGACTGGATGGGCAATTTGGTCCTTATCTGCCATCATGTTTCTACGTTTCTATAATCACAATGCTCTATGACCTCACAATGCAGGTGTAAAAGCCTTAGCCAATAGAGAGAGAAGGAGATAATGGATGCTGCGGATGGGCAGACTGGATGGGCAATTTGGTCCTTATCTGCCATCATGTTTCTACGTTTCTATAATCACAATGCTCTATGACCTCACAATGCAGGTGTAAAAGCCTTAGCCAATAGAGAGAGGAGGAGATAATGGATGCTGCGGATGGGCAGACTGGATGGGCAATTTGGTCCTTATCTGCCATCATGTTTCTACGTTTCTATAATCACAATGCTCTATGACCTCACAATGCAGGTGTAAAAGCCTTAGCCAATAGAGAGAGAAGGAGATAATGGATGCTGCGGATGGGCAGACTGGATGGGCAATTTGGTCCTTATCTGCCATCATGTTTCTACGTTTCTATAATCACAATGCTGTATGACCTCACAATGCAGGTGTAAAAGCCTTTGCCAATAGAGAGAGAAGGAGATAATGGATGCTGCGGATGGGCAGACTGGATGGGCAATTTGGTCCTTATCTGCCATCATGTTTCTACGTTTCTATAATCACAATGCTCTATGACCTCACAATGCAGGTGTAAAAGCCTTAGCCAATAGAGAGAGGAGGAGATAATGGATGCTGCGGATGGGCAGACTGGAAGGGCAATTTGGTCCTTATCTGCCATCATGTTTCTACGTTTCTATAATCACAATGCTCTATGACCTCACAATGCAGGTGTAAAAGCCTTAGCCAATAGAGAGAGAAGGAGATAATGGATGCTGCGGATGGGCAGACTGGATGGGCAATTTGGTCCTTATCTGCCATCATGTTTCTACGTTTCTATAATCACAATGCTCTATGACCTCACAATGCAGGTGTAAAAGCCTTAGCCAATAGAGAGAGAAGGAGATAATGGATGCTGCGGATGGGCAGACTGGATGGGCAATTTGGTCCTTATCTGCCATCATGTTTCTACGTTTCTATAATCACAATGCTCTATGACCTCACAATGCAGGTGTAAAAGCCTTAGCCAATAGAGAGAGGAGGAGATAATGGATGCTGCGGATGGGCAGACTGGATGGGCAATTTGGTCCTTATCTGCCATCATGTTTCTACGTTTCTATAATCACAATGCTCTATGACCTCACAATGCAGGTGTAAAAGCCTTAGCCAATAGAGAGAGAAGGAGATAATGGATGCTGCGGATGGGCAGACTGGATGGGCAATTTGGTCCTTATCTGCTATCATGTTTCTACGTTTCTATAATCACAATGCTCTATGACCTCACAATGCAGGTGTAAAAGCCTTAGCCAATAGAGAGAGGAGGAGATAATGGATGCTGCGGATGGGCAGACTGGATGGGCAATTTGGTCCTTATCTGCCATCATGTTTCTACGTTTCTATAATCACAATGCTCTATGACCTCACAATGCAGGTGTAAAAGCCTTAGCCAATAGGGAGAGAAGGAGATAATGGATGCTGCGGATGGGCAGACTGGATGGGCAATTTGGTCCTTATCTGCCATCATGTTTCTACGTTTCTATAATCACAATGCTCTATGACCTCACAATGCAGGTGTAAAAGCCTTAGCCAATAGAGAGAGGAGGAGATAATGGATGCTGCGGATGGGCAGACTGGATGGGCAATTTGGTCCTTATCTGCCATCATGTTTCTACGTTTCTATAATCACAATGCTCTATGACCTCACAATGCAGGTGTAAAAGCCTTAGCCAATAGAGAGAGAAGGAGATAATGGATGCTGCGGATGGGCAGACTGGATGGGCAATTTAGCCCTTATCTGCCATCATGTTCCTACGTTTCTATAATCACAAAGCTCTATGACCTCACAATGCAGGTGTAAAAGCCTTAGCCAATAGAGAGAGGAGGAGATAATGGATGCTGCGGATGGGCAGACTGGATGGGCAATTTGGTCCTTATCTGCCATCATGTTTCTACGTTTCTATAATCACAATGCTCTATGACCTCACAATGCAGGTGTAAAAGCCTTAGCCAATAGAGAGAGAAGGAGATAATGGATGCTGCGGATGGGCAGACTGGATGGGCAATTTAGCCCTTATCTGCCATCATGTTCCTACGTTTCTATAATCACAAAGCTCTATGACCTCACAATGCAGGTGTAAAAGCCTTAGCCAATAGAGAGAGGAGGAGATAATGGATGCTGCGGATGGGCAGACTGGATGGGCAATTTGGTCCTTATCTGCCATCATGTTTCTACGTTTCTATAATCACAATGCTCTATGACCTCACAATGCAGGTGTAAAAGCCTTAGCCAATAGGGAGAGAAGGAGATAATGGATGCTGCGGATGGGCAGACTGGATGGGCAATTTGGTCCTTATCTGCCATCATGTTTCTACGTTTCTATAATCACAATGCTCTATGACCTCACAATGCAGGTGTAAAAGCCTTAGCCAATAGGAAGAGAAGGAGATAATGGATGCTGCGGATGGGCAGACTGGATGGGCAATTTGGTCCTTATCTGCCATCATGTTTCTACGTTTCTATAATCACAATGCTCTATGACCTCACAATGCAGGTGTAAAAGCCTTAGCCAATAGAGAGAGGAGGAGATAATGAATGCTGCGGATGAGCAGACTGGATGGGCAACTGAACACTGGGCCCAGTGTATAAAGAGTTAACAGCATACATGTACCAGTTATGACAGGCTATGTGATGGCTGTTTCCTTTAAAAGTGTTTATTAATATTTGATATCCCCCTCCAGCATATCACAGATCTAAGCGGTAACAACTAAAATTAGGTACTTAGAACTTCCCTGTCTGTCCCGAAGGCTCATAATCTAGCTAAAGTACCTGAGTAACAATTAGTGAAATAGTAAAGATACTGTATTACAAAAGTCCAAGAATGGTGAGGGAAGGGTACAATTTACATAATAGTTTCAAGTTTAATTAATTTTAATATACCGACCATCGACGTGCACCTGGCCGGTTTACAATACTAAAAATGAAAGGTTAAAATAAATATTATAGGGGAGGGGAAATGTGAACATTAAAAGGACAAATTACAGGTACAAACATGAGCTTGAGGGTGAAGGGGGAGGGGAAGTTAATAAATAGATAATTAAAAACAAATTAAACAAAGAGGAAGGGGGAGGAAATAACATCAGGAAAGGGGATCATTTCTTGAAAGCAGTTCATATTTATTTTGCAAGCTGTTGGAGAGGAAATATTCAAATGCTATGCTATGTGTCTTGGAATAAAAATGTTTTTAGTTTAATCTTGAATTTGTCGAGTGAATTTTCAAGGTGGAATTGAGGTGGCATGGCATTCCATAAAGTTGGAGCTATAATGGGAAAAAAGCTAGTTTTTCTAGTGTAGTAGAATTCTTTGATGGAAGGTAAATTCTGATCAGCTGATCTAAGGGTCCGGGAAGGGCAAAAAGGGATGATGAATTTATCAAGAAAAGATGGAAGACACAAAAGTTTGATTTTGAAGACCAGCATTGAAGTTTTATAGGTGATATGGAGGGTAATGGGTAGCCAGTGGGCTTCTCGCAGAAGAGGAATAACATGATCAAATTTCCCAACCTTAAAGATAAGTTTGATTGCCGAATTTTGAATGAGCTGCAGGTGACGTAATTCTTTTTGGGTAGTTCCGTTATATAGAGAGTTACAGTAATCTAAATGAGAAATGACCAGTGAGTGAACAAGGGTTGTAATAGCATCAGTTTCAAAGAATTGAGGTTAAGGAACAAATACAAAAGTCTGTGTGGTTAGTCTATTACAAAGCTCACCCCCCCCCCCCCACATCCCCCTTTGGTCTGTATTTGGAGGCTTGGAGCTTGGATGCATCTGTGACTGAAGATACCGCATAAAGTTAGACGTCTTGTCGGCCAAGACATCCAAGAAGGTGATTTTCTGAAGAAAAAAATTTGAACGGTCGGGACGTTCGAAAATACAGCAGCCAGCCCTTTGCTATCATTCCCAACACTTCAGACCGTGATTGTCTTGAGTTTTCCTTCTGACAAGTGAAGATTTGCTGGATAATGACTGGACTGAAATTGTGGAGGTTTCGTGAAAGAGTTTTGCCGCAGGGTTCCACATCAAAAAGACGTGAGCACAGAGATAATACGGGATAAGGTATGTTTTATATAAAACACCTTAATGAGGGTGAAGATATTGCTTTTCATACTGCCTAACTCAGCCAGTTCTCTGCTCGCAGGCTTTTCAGCTGTTATATACCTCAGTGAAATACAGGGCTGACCCTGAATAATTCACTAGTAATTCTGCAGCAGTAAAAATTTCTCAGATGCCCTCTTTGATTCGTCACACTCAGCTAAGTCAAATCTTTTTGACCAGTGAATGTCTCTTGCATACAGGGAATTTATGCACTGGAAAATGCTAAATCAGCTAGGGGACAGAGACCGACTCATTCAACCTTTTCCAGTGCATAAATCTGTTCTATTCAGGGCATATACATCTGTTGAAGACTTTGAGTCCTTTTCTGTACTTTTTTTATGGGGAGGGGGGTTTGTTTTCTTTTTCTTTGTTTTAAACCAGGGGTCTCAAAGTCCCTCCTTGAGAGCCGCAATCCAGTCGGGTTTTCAGGATTTCCCCAATGAATATACATGAGATCTATGTGCATGCACTGTTTTCATTGCATATTCATTGGGGAAATCCTGAAAACCCGGCTGGATTGCGGCCCTCAAGGAGGGAGTTTGAAACCCCTGTTTTAAACGTTTCTCCGGAGTATGCAAAAAAACAAAAATTGTTGCTCTACGACCCTTAGAATGAATGGTTTATAAATCAAATTGTAATTCTATAGAATGAGTAATTAGATGGATATGTATTATTGAATACCCCTCGTTTATATACATATTTGATGATGGCAGATAAAGATCTATACAGTCCGTCCAGTCTGCCCAGCAAGATAAACTCATAAGATACTACATATAGGGTTACCAGATGCCAGACATGTTCAGGGGGTCCGGACGGCTTTTGTCCGGGTTTTGAAAAGCCTTCTCAAATCACGTCGGGCAGGAGGAAGTCGGCGCATGCGCAGATGCCACATGATGACATCATGCGCACGCCCGTGTGTGCGTGTGATGTCATCGCGTGGCATCTTCGCATGCACGGATTTCCTACCTGCCCAAGAGCAGGCAGCAGGGGGTGGGGTTAGGGTGGGACTGGGGGGCGGGATTAGGGCATTACAGGGCAGGGATGGGCGGAACTGGGCGGTCTTGGAGGAGGGTCTAGGGGATCCGGATTTTCCGATTGGAAAATCTGAAAACTCTAAGTACATACGCAGCCCCAATTTGTCCTTGCAATTTCAGAGCACAGAAGGTTGAAGTCTGCCCGGCCCTGACTTTTCTTCTTAACGACTAGTGTTGCCATCTAATCACTGCTAAGCTTGTTTGGTTGCAAGGCTTCCATATAGGATTCCTTTAGGTTTAAAATACTGACAGACAAATAGTCAAAAGAGACCAAAAAATATGTGCAATAACCCAAAAACGTGAGTCTCTCAAATAAGACAATGGTTGATGTTGAAAGAGAGACCTAACGAGTCACCACATTGGGAGCCTTCAAAGCTAAGGGCTCCTTTTACAAAGCCGCGCTAAAGGCTTCATCGCACGCACCTTTTTAGCGCGCGCTAACCCCCGCGCTAGCCGAAAAACTGCTGCCTGCTCAAGAGGAGGCGGTAGCGGCCGGCAAATTAGTGCACGCTATTAACGCGTGTTGAACCACTAACGCGGCTTCGTAAAAGGAGCCCTAAGTGGCACATTTTGAATTTTGCGGCAAGTGACTGATTTCAGTTGATAAAGCACATATACTGTATACAACGACAAAAAAAAAGATTACAATAAAAATGAAAAATATGAAAGTATAGCACATATATCCAAAGTTTAAATTCTTTAACCTAAATAAATTCATGTAAATTGTATATAAAATTGAATACATTAATGTATTCCGTGGGCTGCACGACAAAAAGTGCATGCTAAATCTGTTAGAGTAGGGGTATCCAACCTTTTGGTTTCACTGGGCCGCATTGGCCAAAAAAAATGTTTCTGGGGCCGCACAAACGTGCGAACGCTAAGACACAGGAGGCAGCCGGCAAGACGGTAAACACCCAGGGGCAGCAAAGGAAAACACTGCATTGCCCTCGACCGGGGCCGCATACTTCACTGGGCCGCATGCGGCCCTTGGGCCGCAGGTTGGACACTCCTGTGTTAGAGTATCTTAAGAAAAGGACCCCTTAATGTGTAAGTGCACGGGGGTGTTTACTGGGGAGTAGCATGTGCGGGGCAAAGGTGGGACATAATTGACATCATTGGTAATATACCAAGACGTGTAATGAAATAAATTGATGATATTGTCCAAAAACAGCAAGAAAAAAATTAAAACTCTGAATTTAATGAAAAATACAGGAAACTAAACAAAACTGATTTTTTTTTTGGGGGGGAGGTGTGGGGCTACATATCCCTGGTAAAATAATAATAATAATAATCTCTGTTGAATAATGGGTTTTGTGCACATTCAGATATTTTTGTGACCTCAAATTCTTTTTTCATAAATGTCTGAAGAAGAAATTGGCTACTTAGCTCAAAAAGTTTGAGACAGTTCTGCATGAGATACAGACCACTGTATTTGCTTAAGCCTCAACTCAGTCTTCATGCCCTTCTCTCTTTAGGATGTAGTTTTCTTTTAAAAAAAAAAACAAAAACAAAAAAACCCCAAAACTTTATTGATTTTCCATTACTAACAAAATGTGCAACACAATATTCATATCAGTAACAAATAAGCACTTAAATTCAGTCAGTAGCATCGCAACAATATAAGCCCTACCCCACCCTGCAATTACACCAAAGAATCACACTAAAGATATATCCCTCCCCTCCCTCCCCCCCCCCGGATGCGTTGGAAATATACCAACAAAAAGAAGGATAAAAGAACTATAACAATTGTACAAAAGAAGTCAATGGACCCCCTAACTAAATTAAATATCTTAGAATGCCCTAGTATGTCGGCATTCATTTTCTCATACCTATAGCTTAAACATAAGCTCGCCCACCAAAAAGAAAAATTAAGTCGATCACTAGGATGTAGTTTTCAATTTGCGCTACTTTTAGGATGTGTTATTTTACCATTAACTCATGGGATTTTAACACAGGTCATATTTAATGCAATGAGATTTACCACCAATAGGTGGGGTTAAAACTAAAAGAACTCATCTTAACTTTAACCCAGGTTGATAACTCCAACCCACTACCCTCCTCGGTTTTATCAGTTGCTACTAGGTTGGGGGTTTTTTTTCTCCTTCTTTTTAGATCTCCTAACTCAGATGGTAGAAGGAAACTAGCACTCTTCCTGGTTTTTCAGCCACTGGTGATTTACACTTGCATTAACACCAGTCCAAAATAGATGGAAAAAAGAAGCTACTACAGAGCACCAAAATAACTTCTTTCTAATTGTAGCAAGCAAGAAATGTGAAAAAAAAAAAAAAAGGAGGGAGGGAAAGGATCTCAGAAACCTGCTCGGTACATAAGGAATTGAAAACGGTCTGAGACTTATCGGTTCCAGATTTCGATCATGGAGCCCGAAAACCCCTCTTACGTGCGCACATAACTGGATGGACTCAACCCCCTTATTTAACCCAATGTACTCAGAAATAAAAGGTGCACTTTAATAAATCCAATTACATTCAATATGTCAGTTTTTTCTTCAAACACGCCTGCTTGACTAGGCATGTACTCAGGGTTGAATTTATGACCTTGGGTTGGATGTACATTACAAGGTTTCCCAATCCAGTCCTCAGCACAGATCAAGACAATCTGGTTTTCAAGATATCCACAATGAATATGCATGAGGTCAATTTACTAGTAGTCAGTGGCATACGAAGGTGGGGGGGGGGGGGCGGTCCGCCCCGGGTGCACACCTTGGGGAGGTGAACAGCCGGCCAGGTCCGGGTCCTCCTGCCCTACTGTGCAACTGGACCTGCACCTCAGCACCTCCTTCCTTTCCCACGGTCCGCGCCGCTGCAGTCTTACCTAAGGTGAACGGGATTGTCCTCTTTTTAGGTCCCCTGTCCCATTGTCCCCATGCACAGCTTCGGGATGCCAAAATGTCCCGTTTTCAGGGATAGCGTCCCGAAGCTTTCTGTGGGGACAACGGGACAGGCAATTGCTTCCCCTCCCTCTAGCACCAAAGCCTGCCCCCCTGGACTGGCCCCCCACTACTGCTGCCTACCAAAAATTATGTTTTCATACAGAAGGGGGGGGTGTCAAAAAAATGATGGGCCCCGGGTGTCACATATGTTAGGTATAGAAACACAGATATATTGAAAACCAATGTATGTAAAGCAACACTTTCAATTGGTGACTACTATAATTGTAGGACAATGTAGTAATAAAGTTTTGCAGAAAACTATGTGAGACAAGTATCAACTCTAAATTTACTCAAAAAGAAGGAAAAAGCCTCAGAAAAAGGCCCTCCCACCGCCACAAAGGTGGATATCAAGGTGGTTAGACGGTAACCTCACAGGCAAAACCTTTGTTAAAATGAGTGTTTGAACAGAAAAACTTGTGCTTCACATATACAAATTTGTAGATAGAGGAAAAACCACTTATCTTCAACTGATCGGCACACCGACGGAGGCCAGCGTTTCACCGACAAGCTGCATCAGGGTATGACCCGACCGATCAGTCTGCAAAACAAAGAAGAATAAAACAAAAAGAACTTAGACAGTTTCTCAATGAGTTTTAACTTCTTAATATTAAATACTAGCAAGTACCTTGAAAGAGCGGAAACTACCGCTTCAGAAGAGTCCAAAAAGATGGCTTCCATGGGGCGGCTCTGGAATTCTGAAATTTAAATACCCCCGGTGTGAACGTCACTACTGGAAATAAATCGAAAAAAGACGTGACAGCTGAGAAGAAAAAAGACGTGACAACTGAGAGAAAATCTGACAAGATGAACCAGTGCTACGGACCAGCAAAAGCAAAAACATGCATTTTTTATTTTTTATTTTATTGTATTGTATTGTTTTTCATTTTTTAAAAATTTCAAAGAAAAACTTTGATTTTGAGAATTTTTGTTTGCTTTTCTCTTTTTTTCTCTCTTCTTTCTTGAATTATTTGTCCGTAAAATCTTATGTGATTGAAAAGGACCACTGCCAAAAAGATATAAAAAGATGTGAAAAAATGTTTTTATAATTTTTTAATAAAAAGCGTTCCATTCGAGTCTTTGATTTAAACCGACAGGTTCTTCGCTGTTTAGTAGGTGGATCCAAAATTGTTCAGCACGTAGTAACTGAATCTGGCGGTTAAAAGTTCCTTCCTTGATATGATCAATGGCAAAGCACCGTAAATCTTCAAAACTGTGGTTGTGTTCAAGACAGTGTACAACAAGGGGAGCTTGTAGCTTGTTGTTGTGAAGACAACTCTTATGTTCAGTAATGCGTCTTCTCAGGGTGCGTGTGGTCTGCCCTACATAGATTTTCAAACAGGGGCAGAAAATCACATATATTACGAACGTTGTGGAACATGTAGTCAAGTGTTTGAGTTTATAAAATTTTCTTGTGCCTGGGTGTACAAAGTTGTCTGAAAACTCAATAGTGATGGCACACGTCAAACACTTGCCGCACTTAGAGTGTCCAGTTTTTCAGGTATCGCCGTTTATGCTATGAGCTATCTGATTTCAAACTGCAAAGCAAACATCTATATTCCAAGCTCAAAACTAGAGGTTATCCGGGTCCTATTCTTAAAAAAGCTTATAAACGAGCTAAGTTCCTGAACAGGGATTTATTGTTCCTTCCCAGAGATAAAACACTAGACACTGGCATAGCTACATGCATTCTGCAATATTCTCCGAGCATGAACGTTGTTACCAAGATTTTGAGGAAACATTGGGAACTTATGACAGCACATCCGATGCACACCGAGACTCATCTCAGAATTGCATTTACCAGACAAAAAAATCTGAAGGAACTTTTGAGCCCAGCTGACATAAGTTCAACTTCACTTCAATCAGGGTGTCCTATTATTGAGTCAACTGGACACTCTAAGTGCGGCAAGTGTTTGACGTGTGCCATCACTATTGAGTTTTCAGACAACTTTGTACACCCAGGCACAAGGAAATTTTATAAACTCAAACACTTGACTACATGTTCCACAACGTTCGTAATATATGTGATTTTCTGCCCCTGTTTGAAAATCTATGTAGGGCAGACCACACACACCCTGAGAAGACGCATTACTGAACATAAGAGTTGTCTTCACAACAACAAGCTACAAGCTCCCCTTGTTGTACACTGTCTTGAACACAACCACAGTTTTGAAGATTTACGGTGCTTTGCCATTGATCATATCAAGGAAGGAACTTTTAACCGCCAGATTCAGTTACTACGTGCTGAACAATTTTGGATCCACCTACTAAACAGCGAAGAACCTGTCGGTTTAAATAAAAGACTCGAATGGAACGCTTTTTATTAAAAAATTATAAAAACATTTTTTCACATCTTTTTATATCTTTTTGGCAGTGGTCCTTTTCAATCACATAAGATTTTACGGACAAATAATTCAAGAAAGAAGAGAGAAAAAAAGAGAAAAGCAAACAAAAATTCTCAAAATCAAAGTTTTTCTTTGAAATTTTTAAAAAATGAAAAACAATACAATACAATAAAATAAAAAATAAAAAATGCATGTTTTTGCTTTTGCTGGTCCGTAGCACTGGTTCATCTTGTCATATTTTCTCTCAGTTGTCACGTCTTTTTTCTTCTCAGCTGTCACGTCTTTTTTCGATTTATTTCCGGTAGTGACGTTCACACCGGGGGTATTTATATTTCAGAATTCCAGAGCCGCCCCATGGAAGCCATCTTTTTGGACTCTTCTGAAGCGGTAGTTTCCGCTCTTTCAAGGTACTTGCTAGTATTTAATATTAAGAAGTTAAAATTCATTGAGAAACTGTCTAAGTTCTTTTTGTTTTATTCTTCTTTGTTTTGCAGACTGATCGGTCGGGTCACACCCTGATGCAGCTTGTCGGTGAAACGCTGGCCTCCGTCGGTGTGCCGATCAGTTGAAGATAAGTGGTTTTTCCTCTATCTACAAATTTGTATATGTGAAGCACAAGTTTTTCTGCTCAAACACTCATTTTAACGAAGGTTTTGCCTGTGAGGTTACCGTCTAACCACCTTGATATCCACCTTTGTGGCGGTGGGAGGGCCTTTTTCTGAGGCTTTTTCCTTCTTTTTGAGTAAAT
This sequence comes from Geotrypetes seraphini, assembly GCF_902459505.1. Taxonomy (NCBI): domain Eukaryota; kingdom Metazoa; phylum Chordata; class Amphibia; order Gymnophiona; family Dermophiidae; genus Geotrypetes; species Geotrypetes seraphini. The sequence continues at coordinate 376,830,943 of NC_047086.1, forward strand.
TTAGAGTTGATACTTGTCTCACATAGTTTTCTGCAAAACTTTATTACTACATTGTCCTACAATTATAGTAGTCACCATTTGAAAGTGTTGCTTTACATATGTTAGGTATGCCACTGCTATTAGTACTACTATTAATTAGGGTTAACATATGGCTCCAGAAAAGAAGGACGGATTGAGGCATCCGGGTTTTACTTCCACTGAAAGCAATGGAAGTAGGCAGGACAAATTGAGACATCTGGGTTTAACTTCCATTGAAAGTGAAATGGGAGTAAAACCCGGATGTCTCAATCCGTCCTCCTTTTTCTGGGGCCATATGGTAACTGTACTGTTAATTATTTCTGCAGTGCTACCAGAAGTATGCAGCGCTGTACAAAATCACAAAGGAGACAGTCCCTGTTCAAAAAGGCACACAATCTAAACAGACAATAATAATAATAATAATAATAACTTTATTCTTGTATACCGCATTACCATGGAAGTTCTATGCGGTTAACAGAAGAAGAGACTGTACATTTACAGTGATGTTACAATTTCGTTAAGGTTAGATTTACATTTTGGACGATACAAATTCGGTCAGGTTACCTTTACGTTTTTTGACAATAAATGTGCTGTGAAGTTATTTTGGCAGTTAGGTTATATGTTCAGAACGGTTAGAATTGCTATATTTAGATACAGCAGCGTTACAGATTGCAGTGTTGCATGAGGTCGTGAGGGTTTAGGGGGAGAGGTCAGGAGGGGAAGGGGGAGGAGGGAGGGTTGATCAGAGGAATTTGTCAAAGAGGTAGGTTTTAGTTAACTTCCGGAATGTTTGATAGTGGGGGGAATTGGAGATAAGGGTAGAGAGGCATTTGTTCCATTTGCCTGCTTGGAATGCTAGAGATCGATCAAGGAATTTTTTGTAGAGGCAGCCCTTCATGGAGGGGAAGGAGAACAGGTTGGTGTTTCGTGTGCGAGAGGGGCGTGCAATTTCAAGGTGTTCGGATAGGTAGATTGGTGAGGAGCCTGCTAAGGTTTTGAAGCAGAGGCAGGCGAATTTGAAGGTGATTCTTGCCTCCACCGGCAGCCAGTGGAGTTTAGCATAATAGGGGCTGATGTGGTCGTATTTTTTGAGGCCGAAGATGAGGCGGACGGCGGCATTTTGTACTATTCTTAGGCGTTTGGTGGTGTTTTTGTAGGCTCCTAGGTATATGATGTTACAGTAGTCCAATGTGCTTGTATTTCTTCCATTGTATGCATTTTCATTGGGGGGGAGTGTGTGGTGCAGTGGTTAGAGCTACAGCCTTGGCGCCCCGAGGTTGGGGATTCAAATCTCACACTGCTCCTTGTGACCCTGGGCAAGTCACTTAATCCCCAATTGCCCCAGGTACATTAGATAGAATGGGAGCCCACCAGGCCAGTTAGGGAATAACACTTGAGTACCTGAATAAACACCCTTTTATTGTTAAATACAAAACTATACTTTTTAAGAAATTCCTAAATCAGCCCTAACTTCATGTACTATTAACAACGCCAAAATAGACAAAACATCTACCCTCACTACACCAGCAATAACAACTATGCTACCAATGTAACCTCCATTTACACACTTCCTGTAAACTGTATTTATCCTTACCCCAAAATTATCTATTTACTACTCTAATTTATCATCGGTTCCCCCATTGTAACCCCGTTTATAAATCTTTTGTAAGCCGCCTTGAACCGCAAGGTAATGGCGGAATAGAAATCCCTAATGTAATGTAATGTAATGTAAATACACTGGCTTTCAGTGGAGGTCACGTTTTGTTTAAGTTGGGTCGTCTTTGCTATAAACCGATTACGGATGGTGCAAAATACAGCGGTCAGGTTGATCTTTGGAATAATAAAAAAAAAATGATCATGTGACACCCTTTTATCGGCTGTTGCATTGGTTGCCAATGGAGGCCCGCGTGAAATTTAAATTCAGTTGCTCTTGTTTTAAGGTTCTATTTGGTCCGACTCCTAAATATATAAATGAATTTTTATTCTTTTACAACTAATAGGCATAAAAGAAGCTCACATTTGATTTTTGCTTTTCCACCTGTTACAGAATGCAAACTTAAAAAAATATCATCAGCATCTTCTTTCATATCAAGCAGCAGCATGGGGCAAAGATCTACATCAAGTGCTCATTTTTACTGAAATTTATGGGGAATTTAGAAAACATCTAAAAACACATTTATTTCTGAGGCACTTAGGTAGTTAATTTGTAAAAAATTTTATATTATGTAATTATCAGATTTTAGGGTTTTAGTCTGATTTTTACTTTCTAATTTCCTTCTGCTTTTATTGTATTTCAAATGTATTTTAAATTGTATAAACCGCATAGAACTTTATGGTTTTGCGGTATATAAATAAACTGTTATTATTATTATTATTATAAACGATATGACTGATAGAATTCTTATAGTATCTTATAAACATAGAGGAGGATCACATGCTTTGTTTTTCCATCTGTTCAGGGTTGTAAAAGCAAGAAATCTTTGGATCGTACGCTAGCATTTCAGGCTGCTTTTTACGATAAGGAATTTCGACCTTTGTTACCTAACGCTTGCTCGTACATTTTAGAACCCTACTGAAAACGTTTCTCTTCTCAAAGTATTTGGCCAAATAACTCTATGGGCTCCTTTTACTAAGCTACGCTAGCGGTTTTAGCGCGCATGCTAGACACTAACGCCTCCATTGAGCTGGCGTTAGTTTCTCCGCGTAGCGCGGGGGCAGCACGCACTAATCTGCAGCGCGCGGTAAAAACGCTACCGCAGCTTAGTAAAAGGAGCCCTATGTGTCTCTTATGTTATTCCTATTATTAATCTTTTGTTAACCACGTTGAACTTACGGTTACGCGGTTTACAAGTACGTTGTTATGTAATAATTTGTCATCCACATAGAATTGTAGGATATGCAGAATATAAATTGTTATGGGAAAAAAAAAGGGTATCCTGAAAATCTGACTAGCTTGGTGTGTCCTGAGGACTGGGGTTGAGAACGTCTGGTCTAGAAGTCAGTTTCGGTAAGGTGGCAGAGAAGAATACACTTCCCCCTCCCCATTCGCGGTTTTGGTAATCGCGATTTCACATATTCGCAATTTTTTGGGGAGAGGGAAAAAAGAAAAAAAAAACATCGTTAAGTCTTCCCCCCAGCATCCCGGCCTTACCTGGTGGTCTAGCGGGTTTTCAGGGCAAGAACGATCTTCCTACGCTCCTGCCCCGTGCAGATCGCCATTAGGAAATAGCTGTAGGGAGTTCCCGTCGTAGTCTCGAGAGACTACAGGAACTCACAGCAGCCATTTCCTAATGGCAATCTGCACGGGGCAGGAGCATAGGAAGATCGCTCCTGCCCAGAAAGCCCGATAGACCACCAGGTAAGGCCGGGAAGGCGGGAGGGAGGCGGGGGTGGGTCAGAGCCGGATATTTGCAGTTTTTCGCCATTCGTGGTCCGGCTCTGCCCCTATCTCCCGCAAATCCGGAGGGAGAAGTGTAAAAATAAGCCTAACCAGATGTGAACACTTTACCTCCCTAAAGGCCGTTCATTTACAAAATTTGGTTCACTCTGGCTCAAGCAATGAGCCAGAAAACTATCTCCGCATGTACTTCTTTTCAACTAAATAATATATCAAAGGTTACCCCAAAAAAGAACTCAACTGTATAGAAGGATTAAGTGAGCTATTACGTGTAGACTGCTTTCTCATTTTTAATTGGCACAGCAAGGCAGTCATGTGCTGTGACATTATACATTAATTGCAAGCTTGTCACAATATTTTATGGAGACTGACATTGTATAGAGTGACTTCAAATTGTCAGACGTCATTGTGTTTTATACCGATAGAAGAAAAGACCTCAAGTTAAGACAATTTAACTATATCTGCCAAAAAATACTATGCAAGCAGCCATCTCTTGTCAAATTGACAATTTGCATCTTTAGCTACTGTAGCTGTCAATATTTAATTTAATTTAATTCTTATATACCGCTAATAACCGTGAGGTTTCTAAGCGGTTTACAAAAACGATGCATTAAAGATACAATAAATAAAAACTAAATAAATAAGATAGGTACTTGGAAATTCCCTAACTGTCCCAAAGGCTCACAATCTAACTAAAGTACCTGAAGAAATAGTATGAAAAATAAAAATCAAAAAGGACAGAGGTAGAGATAGAGATAGAAATGAAATATTCCAACAAGTAATGAATAAATAATTTAAAGATAGAATTAAAATAATAATTAAAGTAAACAAAATATAAATCTAAAGGCTCCTTTTATGAAGCCATGAGCGGTTTAACGCGCGTAATAGCGCACGCTAATTTTCCGGCCGTGCTGGCCGCTACCGCCTCCTCTTGAGCAGGCGGTAGTTTTTTTTTGGCTAGCGTGGGGGTCAGCGCACTAAAAGGTTGCGTGCGATAAAGCCGCTAACGCAGCGTCGTATACGTTTTGATGGGTTCTATAAAAACATAGCGTAACGTTATTCTTCTGTACCGCCACAATCAAATGATTTCTCAGCGGTTTAACATGGAAGAGAGCTGGACAATCAGTGAAGTGCAAAACGCAAATAGCAAAAGTACAATATATTTTTTAAGGATAGTCAGAGTAGAATTATTGCAATCGGTGTTAACTTCTATTTAAGAAATAAATCTATCAAATAGTGCAGTCTTAATTTCTTTCCAAAATACGCCATAGGTCAACCTGGCTCCACCGATGTAATTACCTAACCGGGACTGCTGTTTGCTTGCTTGAAACATAAAAGCCCTATCCAAAAAAAACTTCCAAATTATCTGTTGCCACCCACCCTATTGTTAGGCTAAGCTGTGCAGTTTCCCACAGCTCAAGGTAGTTTTATGCTTGGTCAGAAATGGCAGGCATAGGACCAGAGGAAAGGATCAGGCAAAGCCAGGGTAAAAAGTATTCAAAATAGAACCCCAGAAAGTCCGTTCCGCAAAAGGCACCATGGAACAATTTCCCACTTATTATATTTTGCCCTTTACATTTTATTCTGTTCATTGTATTGGTTGCCCCACTCCACAATAAATAGTTCTGAGCAATTTAGAGATCTGTACTCTGAAACGGACAGACGACTCAGCATTCCTCCAGGAAGATCTGAAACGGACAGATGACTCAGCATTCCTCCAGGAAGATCTCTGCATAGGGTAACTACACACAAACGTCCCTATAGCTATTTTCTCCCTCGGCTATGGAACCAGTTGCCTGCACAGATAAGGTCACTGGAATCGCCAATGACCATCCGAATAGCAATGCCCCTCATTATCTCTCTTTGTTTATCTCCCCCTGTGTGCCACCACCTGTGTCCCCCCGTCCCCGTCCCCCCCCCCCCGGCCACACTCAGCTGGCCTTCTCTTCAACTGCCAACTCCAGACTCCGTCCTTTCTACTGTGCTGCGCTGTATGTTTGGAACAAGCTGCCCGAATCCCTGTGGCGGGCTCCATCTCTGGCTGTGTTGAAGACCCAGTTAAAAGCCCACCTCTTCGAGAGTGCTTTCGACGCCTAACTCCTCTCACCTTGGGTTCTGCATCCCCAACCCTATATGTCGTGTCTGTCTGTCCCAAGTTAGATTGTAAGCTCTTCAGAGCAGGGACTGTCTATAAATGTCAAAATGTACAGCGCTGCATGCGTCTTTTTGCACTATATAAGTGCTAACTAGTAGCAGTAGTAGCTAAATCTACCATCAGCAGACATATTTCTTCGTTAAGCTTATTTCTACATACTCCTTGGTTGTAACCAGTTGCGTCCTAAAATTTGCTCTCTGAATGTCCAGTTCTGAGCTTCCGGAAGGACGGGACAGAACTCTTAATAAATAAATAAATACGAGCGCTGGTAATTCACCAGGAAATTCCAAATCATATAAAATACAGTGTTCTCCCACGAATTCGCGGTTCGCAGACTCGCTCATTCGCGGTCTGCTCCGACCGCCTCTTCCTGTAGTAAAGCCGGGCTGCACCAATCAGGAGCTGATAAAAACGGCAATTGGCACACACTGGATCATTATTCAATTCAATTGGTATGTGCAAATTGGGTACAGGCCCAAATTTGGACACACACTATAAAGCTGCATATATAGAATTACTCCTGGCAGAATTCAGCGCAAAAAAAATTCTAAATTCTGCACATAAACCCCCCTCCTTTACAAAGCCGCGCTAGTGTTTTTAGCGCTGGCCACCATGGTAATAGCTCCGACGCTTATAGGAATTCTATGAGCATCGGAGCTGTTACCATGGCAGCCGGTGCTAAAAACGCTAGCACGGCTTTGTAAAGGAGGGGGAAAACTTAGCAAATCTGCAAAACAATATTTATGTTATGTAAACAATATTTACGTTAATTATCCATATTACATTTAAAAAAAACATTCAAATTATGTTTAATTCTATCTATGTTGTCTAGATGCTTTATTTTCCCATCATGTTGCTTCCAGTTTCTTTTTCCTACTTTCCTAAGAACATAATTGTCATACTGGAACAGACCGAAGGCCCATCAATCCCAGTATCCTGTCTCGAACAGTGGCCAACCAAGTAGCAGAACAGATTTTATGCCGCTTATCCGAGGAATAAGCAGTGGATTTCCACAAGCCATCTGAATCATGGCCTATGGACTCTTTTAGGAAATTATCCAAGCCTTTTTTAAACCCCGCCACACTAACCGACTCCATCACATTCTCCAGCAACAAATTCCGGAGTTTAATTACACGTTGTTTGAAGAAATATTTTCTCCGGTTTGTTTTAAATCTACTACTTACCGGTAGTAGCTTCACTACATGCCCCCTAGTCCTAGTATTTTTGGAAAGCACAAGCGATTCAAAATCTACCCTTTCCACTCCACTCAGTAGTTTATAGATCTCTATCATATTTATTTAGTTTTCGATCCCATTGTCCCCAAAAAGCTCAGAACGTGTTACAGGTTAAACATACATAATTTCAGTACAAGTTTATGATACAGCACTGGTCGCCGTACATGAAGAAGGACACAGTACTACTCGAAAGGGTCCAGAGGAGAGCGACTAAAATGGTTAAGGGGCTGGAGGAGTTACCGTATAGTGAGAGATTGGAGAAACTGGGCCTCTTCTCCCTAGGAAAGAGGAGACTGAGAGGGGACATGATCAAAACATTCAAAATACTGAAGGAAATAGACTTAGTAGATAAAGACAGGTTGTTCACCCTCTCCAAGGTAGGGAGAATGAGAGGGCACTTTCTAAAGTTGAAAGGGGATAGATTCCGTACAAACGTAAGGAAGAAGTTCTTCACCCAGAGAGTGGTAGAAAACTGGAACGCTCTTCCGGAGACTGTTAAAGGGGAAAACACCATCCAGGGATTCAAGACAAAGTTGGACAAGTTCCTGGTAAACCAGAACATACGCAAGAATGGCTGGACTCATTTAGAACACTGGTCTTTGACCAATGGGCCGCCGCGTGAGCGGACTGCTGGGCACGATGGACCACTTGTTCTGACCCAGCAGTGGCAATTCTTATGTTCTTAAACTTGAGGTAGACATCTACATGGAGGAACCTATTGGCAGCTAGCAGTGCCTATATGGAAAGTAGTCAAGGTTAGGGAAGTAGTGTAGTAAAGGGGTTGTGGGGAGGGGGGGGGTCCATCCTGGGCGCCATGTTGGGGGCAATGCTGGCACCCCTCTTCCTCTCCCTCTCCACTTCCCACCTCTTTTTACCCCCCCTACTTCCCTTCCCCCGTACCTCTAGTTGTTCACCGCCACAAGCAATGACTTCAACATGCTCCTCGCGACCACATCTTCTCACCCACTGATGTCCCTTCCGGATGGCATGCATAGGAAGCGATGTCAGAGGGAGGGCGGACAGGGTCACCAGGAACACGTCAAAGTTCTTGTTGCTCACGGCAGTGAACAACTAGGGGGTATGTGGAAAGGGAAAGGGGGTCACGTGCGTGGCATGGGGGAATTGGGGAAGGAGCGGGGGGCAGTCGCATTCAGCCTTACCCTTGCTACACCGCCGGGTTAGGGGCAGAGTTTGAGCACAGATTGAGTTAGGCGCCCATGGGCACCTAATATAATGACACTGACTGGTGGGTAAGTTAATTTAGGAACCGCTAGGCACAGTTCTGCAAATGGCGCCTAAACTTGGATCGACGTACGACAGGTGCCGTTTTCTTTAACGCCTACATTTTCCACAGATTAAAGTACGGTATAAACGACAGGTCGACTCTTTTTGCTTCCATAGGTCAGGGGTAGGCAATTCCGGTCCTCGAGAGCCGGAGCCAGGTCAGGTTGTCAGGATCTCCACAATGAATATGCATGAGATAGATATGCATCTCAAGGAGGCAGTGCATGCAAATCCATCTCATGCGTATTCATGGTGGAGATCCTGACAACCTGACCTGGCTCCGGCTCTCGAGGACCGGAATTGCCTACCCCTGCCTTAGGTCATTTCAAGGCAAAACATTTGTATTCCTTGACACTTTTGAAACATAATTGCCCTTGGAAGGGCTAAATTCACACCATTGCTCGCAGTTTAACCCTAATCCCACGGTATTTCCCCTATTTATTCCTTTTCTATGCATATTGTAGTCCTTCCCTTTTTCCCGGTGACGATACAAAAGCGTGCGAGACACCAGCGCGCCGACAATAGAGCACCAACAATTCGGCGCAAGACACCAGCGCGCCGCGGGTAAACTTAACTTTTAAAGAGCTCCGAAGTGGGGGTGTGAGTGGGGAACTCCTTCCCCACTTTACTTCGTACTGTTCACGCTGCCTTTGGGGGGGGGGGGTGCAACATTATAGAGAAAACTGAACTATTCCCTAAAAAAAATCTGAAAAAGTTCAGTTTTCTCTGTCATGGAGGGTTCCAACCCCCCCCCCCCCCCCAACGGCAGTGCGAACAGTACGAAGTAAAGTGAGGAGGTTCCCCACTCACACCCCACTTCGGTAACATCTCCAACATACGTAGGAGTTCTATGAGCATCGGACAGTTTTATTTAAAAAAAGGGGGAGTTAATTACTTAAGGTTTCGTAAATATTTTAAAACTTTTTTCCATGATTTGTTGCAATATTCATGGCATGATGATATTTTAATTACTGATGGCTTTTGTACTCTCCCCTACATTTTAAGGCTTCTTTGGATGTAAATCACCTTGAACCTTTATGGTATAGTGTGATTAGTAAATTGTGTATTAAATTAAATTAGATTAGATTTATAGAACCAGGCCCAAAGAGGCACAACTGTGCCCACAATTTTTGAGTACAGATTTACGCATGAAGTGGGACACAGATCATAGATCGTACAGGTATAGGTAATTAGAAAACATTATTTGCTCCAAGCCAGTGCTTTGGTGAATGGTTGGCGCGGGGGGGGGGGGGGGGGTCCTGGGGTGTGTGAGAGGACTATTTATATATATTTTGGAGGAAAAAATTTTTTCTTCTTATTCTTTTTCTGCTCTTCTAGTCTGTGGTTTAGGGGGAATGTGGGGATAGAGGTTTCCTTCCTTGGCAGTGGGCTGAGTCCAAGTCTACTGCATTGTGGTTTCTGCTTTGCATATGGATCGGGAGTAGGGTGGGAGGTCAAGTGTTGGATTTGTATCCTGGTTGTATTTGGTTGTTATTCCCTGGTTGATTGTATTTACAGCATGGATTTTATTTTTTTTTGAAAATAAAAATTGATTATATATTAGAAAACCTTATTCATATGACTGCATTGGGTTGCTGGCTATTGCTTTAGGGCAGTGTTTTTCAACCTTTTTACACCTATGGACCGGCAGAAATAAAAGAATTATTCTGTGGATCGGTCCGTGGATCGGCAGTTGAAGAACACTGGGCTAAGTCGTGGGCCAGACCCCACCCATCTCTACCCAATCTCCACCCCATAATAGTACTAATTGCACCTTGCACGTCCCGTGCCTCATCTGGAAGCCTTCCCTCTGACGTTGCAATGTCAGAGAGAAGGCTTCCGGTTCAAGAGCAGGATGCCCGTAGGAGCCACTGCACGTGGCTTTGTGCACTGAATCATTTAGGAAGAGGGAGCTGGCTCGAAGGTAACACCGCATCGATCGCACCGTGGACCGGCAGTTGAAGAACACTGTTTTGAGCCTGATGCACTTGCTGGCCCTGTGGACCGGCAGGAAATTTCTGTGGACCGGCACTGGTCCATGGACCGGTGGTTGAAGAACACTGCTTTAGGGCATTGTGTCTCGCAAACTATCCGTCCGGCGGCACACTAAGGGCTCCTTTTACATAGCCGTGCTAGCGGGGTTAACGCTTGTGACTTTTCATCATGCGCTAACTCCCCCACGCTAGCCAAAAACTACCACCTGCTCAAGAGAAAGCGGTAGCGGCTAGCGTGTCCGGCGGTTTAGTGCTATTACGCGGGTTAAAACGCTAGCGCGCCTTCGTAAAAGGAGGCCTACATCCAGTGCCCCGGCCAGAAGGCACCCAGAAGTGTGCAGACGTCGACGCCACGATGCCGCGTGCGTACGTGCATGCGCCGAGGCCCATCTGGAGGGATCAGGGAGGTGCGGGGAAAGGAGGGGAAACGCCAGCCGGGAGAGGAGTCATCTGCGCTGGCTGACTCCTACCTCGTGGCGAGAGGCACGTCCCGTAGGCAGCCAGCCTCCTCACCAGCATGTCGCGGCACGCCTGAAATCACGGGAAGAGCACACCGGTTTGCCGCCGCACACAGTTTGCGCTCTAGGGAGTCAAAATGGCAAGGGATGTACACTGTAATGGTGGCGGTCACGGCTGAGTACTGGCAGGAAGCTGCGAAGTAGTGAAAACAAGGCCAATAGAATGGTACATTTTACATGTAGGATTTGTAACCAGAGTACGTACCCTAGTGAGCACTTGGGAATTATATAAAGCAACGTACAGTTAATCAGATTTATTCTAAAGTTATAGGGATTAAATGCACTCTGTCCTAGTAAGTCTCGTACTCCGATTGGCCATTAAGCCCCACTTATGGTAGTAAATCTATTGTGCTTCTCTCTGTCAAGTAGAAAAGTGAAGAGGAAATGTATCCATTACGTTTAGAAGGCTTTTCTGAAAAAATAATAATGAGCAGATATAATGTTTCAACTACCATTTAGGGAGGTGACTGCATGACCATTCTAAATCATTTCTCCCTAGGTGTGATTGAAATATCCCACTTCCATTCACTTTATTACAGATTTTTTTTCCCCTCAATGCCATACGCTGTTTTTCTTACAGCAAATAAATAGGCATTTGCTCACTACACTATATATATATATTTTTTTTTCTGGAGAAATGCAGTGGGGATAATCACTAGTTCCAATTGAAGGAGGCAAAGTGCATTGTAATAATTCCTAACTTGTGATTATAGCCAGGTCTGTAAACTCCTGCCATTTTCCAGTATGTGCTCTGCTAGTCAGAATGAGATTTACCGGTCATATAGTTAAAGGAAAGGTTCAACATTTAAAAAAGGTTGAGGTTTTCTACACACGCTCGCATGCGGACCAAGATTAGAAAAACTTCCTCCTTCTGTTATACTGAATACAAGTATCTCATTGCACATAGATTTTTCCTCTAGAGCAGTGTTCTTCAACCACCGGTCCACGGACCAGTGCCGGTCCACAGAAATTTCCTGCTGGTCCACAGGGCCAGCACGTGCATCAGGCCCAAAACAGTGTTCTTCAATCGCCAGTCCACGGTGCGATCGATGTGGCGTTATCTTCGAGCCAGCTCCCTCTTCCTCACTGATTCAGTGCATAAAGCCACGGGCAGTGGCTCCTACGGGCATCCTGCGCCTGAACTGGAAGCTTTCTCTCTGACGTTGCAACGTCAGAGGGAAGGCTTCCAGATGAGGCACGGGACGTGCAGGGTGCAATTAGTACTATTATGGGGGCGGGGTCTGGGGGTGGAGATTGGGTAGAGATGGGTGGGGTCTGGCCCACGACTTAGCCCAGTGTTCTTCAACCGCCGGTCCACGGACCGATGCCAGTCCACAGAATAATTCTTTTATTTCTGCCGGTCCATAGGTGTAAAAAGGTTGAAAAACACTGCTCTAGAGTATTGGGTATTATCCTCGATTCATCACTTTCATTGCACGAACCGGCCTAGGTTGAGCAGGTAGGGAAGAAAGGAGATGGGTCGGGGTGGGGTTTCACATGGCAGGAGGGAGTTGGCATCCCTCCTGGCTTTTGTGGGGCATCGGTGGGGGTGGGTGGCACGGGGGAATTGGTCTAGGCGGTGACTTAAAAAAAAAAAACAACAAAAAACTTTTGTAGGCAATGGAGCCCGTGGTTTTAACCTCTGGGAGGAGCCTGAGGTGCCTCAGCCAATCAGTGTCTTAGGCCCCTCCCCATGCATCAGATGATGCGCCTGGGTGGGCTCTAAGGCCGCTATTGTGCAGCAGTAGCCCCGGGGAGCAAGAGCAGGAAGACTTTACTCCTGCTCCCAAAGATGGAGCTCCATATCAGAAAGAGCAGGAGGGACTGGGCACCCTTCCTGCTCCCAACTATTTTAAAGGTACAGGGGTGGGTGGGCTAGGCCCAACCTCCTAGGCCGACCAGGGGTGGGCCAGGGTTTGGGAGGCCTAGAAGTAGGAGGGACTGAGTACCCTTCCTGCTCCCAACTTTTTACTGCTGGAGGTGGGCCGTGCCGGACAGGAGAGGGCCGTGCTGTCCTGCTTTTCTCTTGGGGGGGGGGGGGGGGGGTCACATGTTTTTTGACAGACCTGCCTGTCTTTTATTAATTTTTTTTTACGGGGCAGATATTTTGCATGTGTAACACACGCAAAATATCTGTGCCATGGAAAATAAATGAATAAAAAAAGACAGGCAGGCCTGTCAAAAAACATGTGACTCAAGTTACCGACAGATCTGCAGCAGTCGAGTTTGTCAGTGAATAGTGACCGAGGGAAATTTGGTAGCAAAAGGACTCGCAAACCGATTGGTACACAATCCGTTTGCTTAGTGAATCTAGCCCTAAGTTTTGCGCATCCCCCAGTATAACTGGCAGTTAACACATATTAATGCGCTAAATTTAACTAAAGTGTTAACAGTTCTGGGCCCAGGAGCATTGGAATGCAAAATCGAACCGGCTGGGTTTTTTCGGGAAAATTTGCATGAACGAGTCCTGTTTTGTGAGATGAGTGGAGTGATCGCTCCTTCTGATTGGTTGGAAAGCTAGTTGGGCGTGGCTAGGTGGGAGTGGCTTTGGTTTGGAAGTGTGCGGGGATTTGTTGATTTTGGTTTAGTCACAGCTGTTCAAAGCCCTTTCGAATGGCTATTTAAAGCATGCAAGGAACAGGGTAAAGAGTTTCACGACCAGCGGTAGCAGACTGAAGATTTTCAGCTCTTTTTGGGCATGGCGCCGTTAAGTAAGTCAACATGGGGGAGAGTATTGTTAGGCCACAACTTTGTTAGGCCGCGGAGATGTTGTGTTGGATTGTTTCTTATGTTATTTTTTTTTTTTGTCATTTTGTTTTGATCCTGTTCTGGAGAATCCCCCAACCAAGGTTTGATTAACCGAAACGCTATTAGGGAACAGTAAATCAGCTGTTTCTGAGCGTCGGGAATGAGAGAGTTTGGACAGCGCTGCAATCCTATGGGATAGTTAAGTACAGTTTCAAACGCTTTTAATGTGATTAGACTTTGATCCTTAAGAGAAATGTTTTAATAAGAGAAATGTTTTAGATACAATTAATTTAAGAATGTGTGGAATATATATAAGAAGAGAAAGATGCTAAACTAGAGATGAAGAAGACTTTAATTCTCAAGAGCCCGACGTTAACCTCCAGAGCAAGTCTTGATGGTTAATCTCATGATTGGGCTATCATCGATTGTAGTCTTATTTTCTCCGCGAGCTTTATAAATTTATGGGTTTTTAAAATATTTTTTAAATTTTTAACAATTATATTGTCAGAAATGAGTTATTTATGCTGTAAAAGTGTGGTACTTAGCTCGGGTTAGAAAATGCTCAAAGCAGGCAGGCAGAAACCGGAAGTGTCGGGTCAAAAGCGCGCCGGGACAAAGGCGCGCTTTGTCTATGAACCGGAAGCCGGAAGATCTTCTAGGTGCTAGTTGGGGGAGATGCAGGAAAACCCGGAAAATTGCCACAATCGTGATGCCAGCTGCGAAAGCCTAAGAGAACTAAATTAAAGTTATAATAATTTGCTGTTCTGAAGAAGCTCTTAACAGTTCCATTAGAGCGAAACGGAGATCTTCCGTCACGGCGAACTTAGTGTGAGGAACTGGCCGGGCGCGTTTTCTAACCCGAGCTAAGCGCAACACTTTTACAGCATAAATAACTCATTTCTGACAATATAATTGTTAAAAATGTAAAAAATATTTTTTAAAAAACATAAATTTATAAAGCTCGCGGAGAAAATAAGACTACAATCGATGATAGCCCAATCATGAGATTAACCATCAAGACTTGCTCTGGAGGTTAACTTCGGGCTCTTGAGAATTAAAGTCTTCATCTCTAGTTGAGCATCTTTCTCTGTTGGCCCATTATAGGAGTTTCAGTAAGTATTCTTACTTTTATTGAGAGAGTGGAATATATATAAAACATTCTTTAAAAAATATATATAAAACTAGGGAGGTTGGGGGGAGGAGCAAGTGATTAAAGTACCAGGACTGGTGAAGCGGGTGCTGAAATAGCTGTGCGTGATCCCCCGTCCCAGGTAAAAAAAAGTTTCCGATGTTCCTCTCCTTGGTTAGTATTATGATATTTGGAGTAATTTTTACTAAGAAGGGAACCCACTCAAAATAAATTCACTTGTTTTAAGACATTAAAAACTGATATTGAGCGTTGAATTCGTGTGCCACTTGTTGTGGGCATTAGTAGAAATATTTTGCGGTTAAAAAATCAAAGGGCTCCTTTTATCAAGCTGCGCTAGCGGGGTTAATGCATGCGACTTTTCATCACGCATTAACCTCCGCGCTGGCCTAAAAACTACCGCCTGCTCAAGGGAGGCGTTAGCAGCTGGCAGTTTAGCGTGCGGTATTACGCACGTTAAACCGTTAGCGCGGCTTGATAAACAAGAAGCCCAAAGTGTTCACCTTTTTTTGAAAATAAGAAGCATAGGACCCAATACCCCTTTGCTTTCTTTCTTTTGATATTATGCAATTTAGGGGGGTAGTTCTATACAGTAACTGTTTGATGTTTATCCTATATAATAAAACTCTAGAGCGCGCATGCGCTCTTGAAAAATCGTGATCCCTGGCGCCGTGTTTTCTGATCCGTGGCCGTGTTCCATTTTAGAACACGGCCAGGGATCACTCTGGCCACTCCCCTCCTCACTCTCCAATCCGAAGCAAGCACCTCACCTCCCGCCCTCGCTCACCGCTGCTTCTGCCACTGATCCTTCTCTTCGGGGCAGAATGCGATCGTGGCCGGCTTTGGCGGGTCTCGCGGGCCGCTTTCCGGACTCGGTGGCACGTTCCTTCTGATGCACAGGAGGGAGCGTGCTTCCAGGTTGGGGAGCGGCCTGTGAGGTTCGCTGGGGCCAGCCACCACGATCGCGGCCTGGAGCAGGCCAGAAGACGCCGGGATGCAGGGAGGGTAAGCAGGGAAATCAATACAGGGGGCCAGAGGGAGAGGGAAAGGGGGCTGCTTTGGGGGGAGGGGTGTGCTGAGGGAAGACAGAAGGGGACATGGAGAGATAGGGAGAGGGAAAAGGGGGCTGTTTTGGGGGAGGGGTGTGCTGGGGCAGACAGTTTTGCACTGGGGGGGAGACAGAAGAGGGCCATGGAGAGACAGTTAGGGAGAGGGAAAGGGGGCTGCTTTGGGGGGAGGGGTGTGCTGAGGGAAGACAGAAGGGGACATGGAGAGATAGGGAGAGGGAAAAGGGGGCTGTTTTGGGGGAGGGGTGTGCTGGGGCAGACAGTTTTGCACTGGGGGGGAAGATAGAAGAGGGCCATGGAGAGACAGTTAGGGAGAGGGAAAGGGGGCTGCTTTGGGGGAGGGGTGTGCTGAGGGAAGACAGAAGGGGACATGGAGAGGGAAAAGGGGGCTGTTTTGGGGGAGGGGTGTTCTGGGGCAGACAGTTTTGCACTGGGGGGGGGAAGACAGAAGAGGGCCATGGAGAGACAGGGAGAGGGAAAGGGGCTGCTTTGGGGGGAGGGGTGTGCTGGAGGCAGACAGCTTTGCTCGGGGGGGGGGGGGGCGACAGAAGGACAAAGACAGCGGCCAAGGAGAGAGAGATAAAGAAACAGACAGACAGACACACATATATTCTAGCACCCATTAATGTAACGGGCTTAACGACTAGTAGATTAATGTTACCCTTTTTACATTACAGCAAATTTTAGAGGAGAATTTTTCGTAGAGCCCATTCAGCTCCTGATAAGTATAATTTCAGCCAAATGGAAGATAGCATCACATATAATATATTATCGATGTGTAGAAAGACAGCTTGGCATTTTTTCTGTGGTCACATTGCACCATATATTTAGCTCTCACTGGCTTCAGGAGTGCTGGCGTTTTCCAGTGAAGATATCCGATACTCACAGTAAATCATAACTTAAAGAGCTTAAGATTTTGTTAGACAGGATTTGTATGATAAGAGGGAGAAATATATGACCAACATTAATTTCCGTACTGCATGGCGAGTGCATACCTATTGAGATAGCAAATACATTATTTGATGCATCATTTGCCTGTGATAATAGTGCTTAATCATGGTAATGGGCAATCAATTTTAAGTTGGATGAAAGGAACCTGCCTAGTTCAAAGGTCACTAAAGTTAATATATGGAATAACTGATCAGGGATAAAAGCTCACTCCCTTGCCATCTCGTTTTTCCTTCTTTTTAGGGCAGGGGTAGGGAACTCCGGTCCTCGAGAGCCGTATTCCAGTCGGGTTTTCAGGTCTTCCCCAATGAATACGCATGAGATCTATTTGCATGTACAGCTTTCAATGCATATTCATTGGGGGAATCCTGAAAACCCGACTGGAATACGGCTCTCGAGGACTGGAGTTCCCTACCCCTGTTTTAGGGGAACTTCTAAGACTACAGGTCTGGTTAGCACAAGTACATTTGCTGGTCTCTTTTTACACTTAAAATTCAGGATTGGCCATTTGACTTTATTCCCTGGAAAACCTCTTGCAAATTTTCCTCATCTTACAAATACTTACTCGATATTGTGTTCCATATCATCATTGCAAGATTCCTACCCTGTTATGTGCTGTTATATATTGTTATACAACTAGCGATTTATTAAGGTCAAAACAAAATGATTAATAACTAGTTATTAGTAGGGAAACATCCAGGTCATGTATACCAAAACCAAAGCTGACAACACGTATTTTTCATACTGTTATATATTGTAACATGCTTTTCTTTCTATAAACACCGTCCTTTGTGCATTGCATATTTGTTGCAGTACTTTTTCCTTTGTTATTGTAGTTATCTAAATACTAATAAAAACTTTTGAACATAAAAAAAAAAATACTGGACTTTATTCTTCCATCTTGATTTTATATGCAAATAAAATGTGAAATTTGTATGCAAATAGAAATTTGAAATTTTGATAAACAATCGTTGAAGTATAGCACTTTTTTTTTTTGCCAAAATCCAGGATACAAATCAAATTTTGCACAGAAGTCTGATTTATGTGTGTTACAAGTAGGCGAGGGTCTACTTTATGGGCTCCTTATACTAAGGGCTCCTTTTGCAAAGGCATGTTGGCGGTTTAACGCGTGTAATACCGCGTATTAAACAGCCGGTGGTGCTAGCCGCTACCGCCTCTTCTTGAGCAGGCGGTAGTTTTTAGGCCAGCGCGGGGGTTAACGTGTGATTTAAAGTCGCACGTGCTAACCCCGCTAGCACAGATTGATAAAAGGAGCCCTAAGGTGCGCTAGCATTTTTAGCGCATGTAGGATATTACCGCGCGCTACGTGGCTAGAACTAACGCCAGCTCAATGCTGGCGTTAAGGCCTAGCGCGCGCGGCAATTCAGCGCGTGCTATTCCACACGTTAATGCCCTAACGCAGCTTAATAAAAGGAGCCCTAGGTGATTTTGGAATGAAGCAACTCGCTCTCTATCAACTTGAATAGAATTTTGCAATGTAAAACTGCATAGACAATGTTACTGTCTGTGAAGAAGAAAAAATTACTAATTCCATCTGACCCACTAAAACTGCAAATAGCACAAGCTGCTACAAATAATGCACACTGTGCACCATTGTCTTTTGAAGTGCCATTTGTAACTTTTTGTTATTTTCAGAGCTGCTACATTGCCTATTTCCATTTGGAAGTCTTGCTCTTTAAATTATAGCACCTAGATATTTGGGGGGTCCTTTTACTAAGGCACTAATCGATTTAGACCCTGTTTTACTAAGCCACGGAAGAGGTTTCTACCACGGCCCGGGGCACTAGACGCTCTGACGCTTCCTCTACGCCAGAGGTGTCAAAGTCCCTCCTCGAGGGCCGCAATCCAGTCGGGTTTTCAGGATTTCCCCAATGAATATGCATGAGATATATTAGCATACAATGAAAGCAGTGCATGCAAATAGATCTCATTATGAGCGTCAGAGCAACTTTGGAGCATTTAGTATCCCGGGTGGTGGTAGAAACCTCCACCACACCTTAGTAACAGAGGGCCTAAATTCTTTAATACATATTATTATCATACATGTAGCTTGGAGTGGGCATTGCCAGTACTCTCTCCTGAAATGCTGTGGGTGCAGAGGAATTTTCTAAATGGTATAAACATTGAAGTACCACAATGTCCCAGTACGTCAGGCAAAGCCCAAAGCGATGTTTATGTATTTTAACACTTAAGACTTAATGGGGTGGGCCAGTAGAGTGGGCAGACTTGATGGGCTATAGCCCTTTTCTGCCGTCATCTTTCTATGTTTCTATAAGACACCTCCCAACATGCACCCTGGAGCTCTAGATACACAGCGAATGAAACGTCTCACGAGATGTCCAAGAAAATGACGTTTGATTAACTGCACTTGGACGTCCCGGAGGTTAGGATGGCCAAGCGCCAACTTGGGAGGTGTTTTTTTTTTTTTTGGAACATTTTAGTTTTTTCATCATGAGCCCCACGGCCTTAAAAACAACAACAACAAAAAAAAACATTCCTTAAACACGGAGAAGGAGAAGTCTCGGGGCTCCTTTCATGAAGGCGCGTTAGGGCCTCGACGCGCGGAATAGCGTGCGCTAAAATTCCGCAGGCGCTAGACGCCAGCGCCCCCTCTTGAGCAGGCCGTAGTTTTTCGGCTAGCGTGCACCAATCTGCTGCGTGCGCTATAAACGCCAGCTCACCTTCCTAAAAGGAGCCCTCGGTTTTATACAATGCGGGGGAAGGAGAAAGCTGATCAGATGGAAACTTGGCTATTTGCTGTAATAATCAAATTACCCCGTTACTACCAGATGTCACCAAGAAAACATTCACATTCTACAAGAAACTATTAGACAGATGACTTTCAACACATTTCTCCTTTAACCACATTTCAAATTATCAGCAGTCTGTAGGGAATTAAGAGCCTGAGATGCATTTTAAGCTTCTGTCGTTTAGACTTTCAAGACATTCCCCATTTATTTGAAGACAAGCATTTATGTATTAGGAGGGCAGGGACTGGGACTTATATAGCGCCTTTTTGTAGTATTACAATCACACTCAAACATAAAAACATAAGCAATGCCTCCGCTGGGTCAGACCTGAGGTCCATCGTGCCCAGCAGTCCGCTGACGCGGCGGCCCAACAGATCCAGGACCTGTGCAGTAATCCTCTATCTATACCCCTCTATCCCCTTCTCCAGCAAGAAATTGTCCAATCCTTTCTTAAACCCTGTTACCGTACTCTGCCCTATTACGTCCTTTGGAAGCGCATTCCAGGTGTCCACCACACGTTGGGTAAAGAAGAACTTCCTAGCATTCGTTTTGAATCTGTCCCCTTTCAACTTTTCCGAATGCCCTCTTGTTCTTTTATTTTTCGAAAGTTTGAAGAATCTGTCCCTCTCTACGCCCTTCATGATCTTGTAAGTCTCTATCACAGGGGTAGGGAACTCCGGTCCTCGAGAGCCGTGGATTTCCCCAAAGAATATGCATTGAAAGCAGTGCAAGCAAATAGATCTCATGCATAGTCATTGAGGAAATCCTGAAAACCCGACTGGAATATGGCTCTCGAGGACCGGAGTTCCCTACCCATGCTCTATCATATCCCCTCTTCTCCAGGGAAAAGAGACCCAGTTTCTCCAATCTCTCAGCGTATGAAAGGTTTTCCATCCCTATTATGCAATCATCCTAATTTTAGCCATCAGAATACTAAGAGATTAATTTCAAAAGGGATTTCTTTAGGTTAAGCATAACCACGTTCACAGAAATGTCCTTTTGCAAAATTACAAAAAAATTTGACCCTGGTTCCTCCACAAAGGGTAATATCTATTTTTTTTTTATTTTTTATTTTTTTTTTCCTTTTTGCAAAATTATCCAATATGCAGATAAAATATGTGCGTTCGCATTCGGGAGAGGCAGTGTGGCATAGTAAGGCGGTCCGCCTGGGTGCAGTTTTGGTGGGGGTGCTGGCACCCACCCTCCTCTCTGCCCACCTCGCTCCTTACCCGCCCCCTCCCCCACCATCACACGCGTACGCTCCTTCCCTTCCCACATATCTCTTTAACCTTCCCAGCGCAAGCAGCAACTCCAACCTGCTGCTCACACCAGCATCGGCTCTTCCTCTGACTTCACTTCCTGGACCCGCACCCAGGAAGTGACAGCGGAGGGAAGAGCTGATGCTGGCGTGGGGTTGCTGCTCCCGTCAGGAATGTTAAAGAGGTTTAGGGTAGAAAAGGGGCACCCACGTGTGGCAGGAGGGGGTTGTGGGTGGAGAAGAGGAAAAGGGAGGGGGAGCTACCGCCCCGGGTGCTTCCCACCTTTGCTACACCATTCGGGAGAGGCATTTTGGAGGTAGAGTTTAGAAGAAATATTCATTTACCTCCAAATACTACATATGGTGCCTAAAACATCAGTTCTGATTAACGTGGCGCTAATCGTGATTCTATAAAAGTTAGGCACAAGGTATAGAATTCCACATGGCGCTGCCTGGGCAGCCTTAGATGTTGCTAGGTGTCCTGACTTTTAGGTGCACCATATATATGCCAGAGATTTCTTAGCCTAAATGCCTGTGCCTAAGTTGTGTGTACAGTGGCACCAGTGGAGTAGCATGGGAGGGAGGTGCCCGGGTTGGTAGCAGTTGGAGTTGCCATGCCATGCACCACCCTACTTTCCCCCACCGCTCGGGTGCCCCCTGCGTATCTCATGAAATGTTCACTGATGCGAGCACCTTTCATCTCCTGCTCACGCTAGCCTCGCATCCCTTCTGATGTCACATCCTGGTCCTGCAACCAGGAAGTGACATCGGAAAGGAGTTGGGGCTGCCATGAGCAGCAGGTGGAAGATGCTGCATGCGCCGGTGAACATTTCAAGAGGTGTATAGGGAGGTGGAGAGGAGGAGTGGTGCCAAGACAGCACCCATGGCAGTCTGCCCCCTCCCCACCCCCTTACTATGCCACTGAATGGCAACTACGTCAAAAGCAGGTACCTAACAGGGGCCGGTCCAAGATGGCGGAGCATGGCATCAGTGTCTCTAATGGAGATCACTAGAGAACTCCAAATTTTACCTGTGGAGCCGAGATGCCTCATTCAAAATGCAAGATTAATGTCCGATCTAAGTCCCCTGAGGTAAGGATGTCTTCCCCTGCTCAATGTTCAATTTTGGAGTTTGCCGCTGCCATGGGTTCTCGTGCTGGATCTGGAGAGCTGTCTACATTGTCTCCGGCAGGAAGAGTGTCCGAAGACTTGGACTTAGAAGTATCTCTTTCTCTTACAAAGCTGTTCCCCCACTGCATCCGGCTCCAATCGCAGCTTAGTTGGGGGAACCCTGCATAGTTTCTCACATGGGGGAGACCCCAATTCAAGGGGCTGAACCGCAAGAAGTCAAAGGGAACAGGGAGATTTGGGAGCTAGCCTAGAGGCTTGCTGTCAACTAACGAGAGCAGCGGTGGTAACCCTAGAGAGCATTTGGAAAGCTCTCGCGAAGCTGAACGCCTCAGTTGCCAAGTCTTCTCAGGAAATTGTCAACTCTTGTGAGTACTGTGGATGGTCTGGGGAAATCACTTGATGGTACAAAGGAAGAATTTACCTCAGAATTGAAACAGGTCAAAGAAAGTGTGGAAGGTCTTCAAGTTTTAACATCTGGAATTGTTAAGGACAAAATCTTGCTCAATAGGAAAGTTAAACAACTAGAAAACTATAATCGTAGACTGAATATGAGCTTTTTGAATTTTCCAAAATCCCTGGGAGTAACTCCTTTAGAAATGCTGAAGAGGTATTTGATTGAGCTTCTAAAATTTTCCCTTAAAAATATTCCACCAGTGAATCAAATTTATTAGTTACCTGTAAGGAAAGAAATAGGAGTCACTCACAAGGTAGAAGAAATAATTTAAGTACAAAGGAACCATTAAATGTTACCGATCTGCTTGAAACCGTACTATCTGTTATCGATTCTTCTCTTACATGTAAGGTCCAACTAAATTCGCTTATTAAAAAGTGTTTTTTCAGCCTCCATACTCTGCGAAGAATGAGAGCACTTTTTCACCAACAACACTTCTCTGCATTGGTTCAATCAATCATTTTGTCAAGGCTGGATTACTGCAATTCAGTGTATTTGGGTCTTTCAAAGGTCAGTCTGCAGAGACTTCAATTAATACAGAACACCGCAGCTAAACTTATCTTTGCTAAGAGTAAATTTGATCACGTAACCCCACTGCTCAAGGAATTACATTGGCTTCCTGTGTATCTCAGAATTCAATTTAAGTGCATTTGTATTGCATTTAAGATCCTGTTTGGCATTTTTGCCACTTTGATTCCTTTAGACTGGAATGTTCATAGATCTCATCTACGGGCCGGCGATGCTCCTAAGCCGCCTGTGCAGTGGCCCCACCCCGTCTAGGCCCCCAGTGCTCTTACCCGTAGGTCCACTGGTAGCGCTTGGGCTGCTGGGGCCACGAAGCCGCGTCCGTCTCCCTCAAGGCACATAGCCAGAGAGGGAACCTACAAGGTGAGGAAATATTTTATTTTTTTTTTTGTCGAGGGTGAGCGGGAGGGAAGCCGCGTCTGCCTTGTGTGATGCCGGATTGAGAGGGGCGATCTCCCCTCCGCTCACCCCTAATCTATCCTACCCCTCCTCCCACCCCCCTACACCTAGCCGATTGGCCCCAAGGCTTCGGCCGATTTGTCATCGCTCCTCCCTATGTGGCTCGGAGCTTGTTCTTTCCTTTAGACTGGAATGTTCATAGATCTCATCTTGCCAGAAGTTCTCAAAAATTAAAACTTACATTTCCCTCTCTCAGTGGTAAAAACAGAACCTTTTAAGAGATTTAGTTATTCTTTTGCTTTTAAATCAATCGAATTCTGGAATGCTTTACCGCTTACATTAAGAAGTTTAGGCTCTTTTGCTTTATTCCGGAAAGTTCTGAAAACTTTTTTTGTTTGCTAAACATTTTGGAAATTAACTATTTCAGTCTACTTTTTCTTGTCAAATTTATGTATTATGTTTTACGTTATTGTAAACTGTGGTAAGCAGACTGCCTGCTAGGAATGGCCCAAGAGCAGTGCACCAGTCAGATTTAGACTACACACATTCCCCTACATTTAAAACCCAATTGCAGTCAGAGGATGAGTTTCCGGCTGTGACCTGTAGAGGGAGCAGAAGGGAAGTACTGCAGGATTCCCATCCCCCACACAAGCCTAAGGTAATTAACAAGGAATCACTTCCTGCTGAAGGTTTGGGGCGGGGCTGCAGACTGCTTAACTTGAAGTCTCAATACCTTGAGAGTCAGAAGCAGCAGAGACTGGAAGGGGACAGGTTCCAGCGCTCAGGGCTGAGGGCTCTGAATGCTTGCCAAACTCCAGAAGCCATGGAGCTGACAGAGGCTGGAGAGGACATGTCTCCTAAGCTGCTGGAAGAGACCCAGGATATGGAAGTGGAATCCATTGTTGAATTGCCTGGAGAAGTTATGGAAATATGCTGTGTGAAAGGCAAGTGACTGACCTTTGCATGGTTTTTTTTGAAAGTTTGTTTTGTTGTTTGCTTGACTGTGTTGGCTATTTTAAAGCCAGCTGAAGAACAGAAGAGATAATCTTTTGAACTTTATGAAGGACTGTATTGTTGAAACTTGTTTTTCTTTTTTTGGGAAGTTTTGGATCTTTCTCTTGAGGGAGAAAGTAAACTGTTCCCAGTCCCAGACAGGGGGGTTAGTCCCGTGTCATTGTGGTGGGATAGAGGGCCAATTTTGCATGGCGGTTTAACACCACACGGTACACTCTGTCTGGCCAGCACTCAGATGCTGGGGGAGCCAGGGAAATTACACTGACTCATTTTTTGAATTAAGATAACTCTGAAGAGTGTGTATTTTGAGTTTTTCTTTTTATTAAATGCTGATGGACTTTGATTTTATGAACTTTGGGCAACTTATTTAATTTGCCTTATGGACAGTGAGTTTGACTTATAAATAGAATTATCCTGACAAAGTTTGACCTTTATTTTTTCTTGAAGAATTAAAGCTGAAGTTATTCTGAATAGAACTTACCTGGTGTGGTGGTGTCCTTTGCTAAACGCCATATTATTTTCCTTGTGCTGCCCGCAGCAGCTCACAAAAAGAATTTTTTTTTGTACCGGTGGCCCAAGACACCTTGCCCTGAGGCTGCCGGTTACAAAACCGAGTTGATGACTATGTCTATTAAACTAAGGACTCCTTTTATGAAGCCACGTTAGCGGTTTAACGCACATAATAGCGTGCGCTAATTTGCCGGCCGCACTAGCCGCTACCGCCTCCTCTTGAGCAGGCGGTAGTTTTTCGGCTAGCGCGGGGGTTAGCGCGCACTAAAAAGTTGCGTGCAATAAAGCCGCTAACGCGGCTCCGTAAAAGGAGCCCTAAGTTTTAGTTTAGTTTTTTTAACCAAAATGTTAATGCGGTATTAAGGCTATATTTTCGTAACTCTCAAACTTTTATTTTATGGTAAAAATGTTTGGATTTTTCCCCGACGTTACCAGACAAACGCAGGAGCGGAAGAAATCATTTCTGGCAATGAGAACTGAAAGAGTGGCATTGGGTGCTTCTTTTCTTTTGGATTATCCATGTAAATATGGCTAAATATCTTAGACAGAAATATGGTTGGGTTTTTTTCGCCTGAACAGTTACAAGCTTTTCTGGATTTGAAGAAGTTGGCAGCGGGTAATGTTTAGCTATTATAGAACAGTGATTTGGATAAACGGGACTTGGCTGTTAAGCCAATTCCTTATGTAATACTTAAAATTTTAGATTCTTTTCACTTTATTGCCCCCTTCCCCCCCTTTCTGGACAAACTCCTCATCCCTTTCTGCCCCTCTCGGACTCTTAGATCAGCAGATCAGAACCTACTATCTGTTCCCTCCATTAAAGAATTTTATTACACTAGGAAATCCAATTTCTCCGATGTCGCCCCAACTTTATGGAATGCCTTACCTCCCCAACTTCGCCGCAAAAATCTCCTAGATAAATTCAAGATTAAACTAAAAACGTTTTTATTTCAAGATGCATTCCACAGCTCCTAATCTTCTTAAGGCCAAGACTGCCAACTGCTTTTAAGAAGCGACCCAATCCCTGTTTTATCCCTCTCTCTCCTTTCTAACCCTAGTTTTTTTGTTTTTTCTCTTTAGGTTGTAACAATTTTTATTATCCGGAAAAAATGAAACAGGCACTCGGAAGTGAATACAGCAACAACAAATGCCAACATAAAGATAAGAACAAAAGTACAGTGGCGGCAGAAACAAAGACAACCATACAAAAGCATGTCCAAAATGCCAGCCCTAAAAATTACCTTTCTCGTTAACAATGTAACTTTATCCCCACCTTTCTTCTTTAATCCCCACTCTCATGTATGTCTTTGTAAAACGTCTACAATGTTCACTTTCCCCCCCCTTTTATAAACATTATTTTAATTATTTATTTTATCATAATGTTGTAAACCGGCTCGATATGAGTTGATGGTCGGTATATTAAAAATAATAAACTTGAAACTATTGTGGTCTAAGGTGCGCTAACCGATTTAGCAGGTGCTACATGCTAATGCGTCCATGGAATATAATGTGTGCGTTAGCAGTTAGCGTGTGCTAAATCAACTAGCGAGCCTGAGTAAAATAAGGGGATAGTTAATTGTTATTGAGCAATTTTTTTTTTTTTTTTTTCCTTTTCTGTATTTCTGTAGCAAGAGTTTTCTTGTAAAATATGTTTAAACAGCAATAAAATATATATTAAAAAAAGCAGGTACCCAACTCAAAAACATGCCCATGGTCTGCCTCTAACCACACACAAGTTTTAACTATGTGACACACACACACAATGAGCATCGGAGCATTTACCTTGCTGGCCCGTGGTAGAAACCTCTCCTGCAGCTTTAGAAAAGCCAGTGTATGTTTTTGACTTTTATATTTTAAATTTACATATCATTTCTAAAAATTGTGATTTGAATGTTAAACTGTGCTAGATGAATTCAACATAAGAATTGCCGCTGCTGGGTCAGACCAGTGGTCCATCGTGCCCAGCAGTCAACTCACGCAGTGGCCTCAGGGTCAAAGACCAGCGCTCTAACTGAGACTAGCCCTACCTGCGTACGCTCTTGTTCACCAGGAACTTGTCTAACCTTGTCATGAATCTCTAGAGGGTGTTTTCCCCTATAACAGCCTCCAGAAGAACGTTCCAGTTTTCCACCACTCTCTAGGTGAAGAAAAACTTTCTTACGTTTATATGGGATCTATCCCCTTTCAACTTTAGAGAGTGCCCTCTCGTTCTCTCCACCTTGGAGAGGGTGAATAACCTGTCTTTAGCTACTTTGTCTTGAATCCCTGGAGGGTGTTTTCCCCTATAACAGCCTCCGGAAGAGCGTTCCAGTTTTCCACCACTCTCTGGGTGAAGAAAAACTTCCTTACGTTTATACGGGATCTATCCCCTTTCAACTTTAGAGAGTGCCCTCTCGTTCTCTCTATCTTGGAGAGGGTGAACAACCTGTCTTTATCTACTAAGTCTAATTTGGTGGTATGGCTGCACCTAGAAAAACCTGTAATGTATATTTTTTCATGTAAGGCCATTTTTATTTATAGACAAAAGTCGTCACTAGACACAATAACTATGTCACTTGTGTGCCCCCTGTAAGATAAATTTATGCTTATTATTTTTATGTCCGCCTGGTGTGGTAAAGGACTTAAAAAAAATAATCCTAATCAGTTGATTGAACTGGATCCTTGTTTGAGAAGAAAAGGGAATGGGAGATTGTGAGTGCTTAGAGATGAATATCCCACAAAGGTGTGGCCCTGGGAGTGATAACCCCTCTCCCCCTATCCAGTCCAACATTGCTCCTCTGGCAGTAAAGAAAAGAATTACCCCTGCTTGTTGGTATTTGCCGACAGTGAAAATCATAGTCATCCAAAAGTTAAATATGTTGAACCCAGTGGTCCTGCAGGACTAGCAGCCAGTCGGGTTTTCGGGATAGCCCTAATGAATATGCATGAGAGAGATCAGCATATAAGGAAGTGACAGGCATGCAAATCTGCTCCATACATATTCATTAGGGCTTTCCTGAAAACCTGATTGGCTGGCGGTCCTCCAGGACAGGACTGGGAAGTAGAGAGTTGCGCGGGGACAGAAATACCACCCATCCCCGCCAGGATCCTCTCCGTCCCCACCCGTCCCAACCAGGATCCTCTCTGTCCCCACCCATCCCCGCAAGGAATTACCTCCATCCCCGCCCATCCCCATAAAAAGCAGCAATTACTTCTGACAGGATCATCAATTCCACAGTTTCTTTTGTGTTTGCGCTGCTGTTTTCCTTGTGAAATCTCTTTGGTGGAACCCTTTTTTTTGTTTTCTGTTCAGGTAATTAACTTATAAACCCCCTCTTTTACTAAGGCTGACGTGTCCATTATATTATATGGACGAACCCTGCTTCCAGAGCCTTCCATCCCCATGTAAGTCCCGTTGGCTAGAGGGGGGTCCCCGTGGGAGTCCCGTGGGCCAGAGGGGGGTCCCCGTGGGAGTCCCGTGGGTTAGGGGGGATTCCCGCGGGACCCCCGTGGGACCCGCGGAATTCCTGCAATCCCCGTTCCCGTGCAGACCTCTACTGGGAACCACTGGTTTAACCTGTTTAGGGACCAAGAAAAGTCACAAGTTGTTGTGCGATCAGTCGTCCCACTGTACAGAGATTCCAAGCTTCAGGGTCCTTTTACCACAGCGCACTAATCGATTTAGCGCACGCTAAAGATTAGCGCGCACTTAAGTGCTAAGGCGCCCATTATATTCCATGGGCACCTTAGCATTTAGCATGCGCTAATCTTTAGCACACGCAAAATCGGCTAGCGCGCCTTATTAAAAGGACCCCCTTTGTTTGGTGCTCTCACGGAATGCTTTATACCAGTACTATGACCCCTTTCTTATCAGTTTTGATCTTTAAATAACCTAAGATTGAGTTCTGAAAAACTATATCCACCACTTCTGCTGTAATAGGAACCGTCAACAAATTCCTCAGTGCTGTCGCTCTGGCAGCAAAATCCTTTTTAGTAACGTACTTTAAGGTTTTGAAGGGGAGAGCTGTCAAGTTTGATCATGTGTGTCAACCCTTGCAGCTCATTCAGTTCCAGTCCTTCAGTTTCTTTTGATTTTGAATTTTTATTAGAGAGAACATATGAAAGGTTTTTTGCAGTGTTTCAAGAAAATGTTAGATGGCACATTTTAAGTTTACTAATGCTGTAGCAAAGTGAAAATATGAACTCTCTGTAAGTGTTCTGATCTCTCCTTTATGGACTGAATGGCCCACACAATGCGTATAGTGGGGGAAAAAAAAGCAGCTTTGCGTCACATTTCTGGATCTTCAGTGGGTTTATCTACGGGCCCATACTCACAGTATCCTCTGCCTGTACTGTCAAACATTAGGAAACCGAGAAACAGTTTCTGGGCTCAGTTTCCATCATTTCTGCCATTTTTAATTTTTAGCTTTTGTCAACGGGTTGTGAAACCCCCCTCGTCAGATTTATAGATCTCTAGGTACTGCATGATACTATTAAAAGTTTTTCTCTCTCGGATGATAAATCAAATTGAAGACTTTGCAACATTTTGCTGGCAAGACAACACAGGAGAGAGAGAGAAAAAAAACTGCCAATGTTTCAGTCTCACGTCTTGCCATCTGTTCTACTATTTCATCTCGACTAGTTCTAGCTGAGCGTCCTACGTCTCCTATTTGGTTTGACGTTGGTCAAATATAAGCCTGGCTTTTCCCACCAAATCCTGCTAAAAAAATTTCAGTTAGGCTAGTGATGCGTTTATTTAAAACATCCCAACGGTAGTTTCATACAGAGGATAACATGCATTTATTTGGGGGGGGAGGAGGGCAACTACAAAGAATACTGCTGGTTTTCTGGATGCCATTGCAACATCGTTCAATACAAAGCTAAAGTGAATGATGCTTCATGGAATCTTAAAAAAAAAAAAACCTCTTGGATTTATGTCAAAGAGGCAATTTTGGACACAGGCATTTGAATCACTGTCATATCCCAGGCATCACATGTTTTCAGTTGCTATTTCCATTTTCCTAAGTTGTTTAGCAAAACATCAGTGATTAGAATTCTATCATGACACACCAAGAGACCTAAAAATTGGATGAGGGGTTTCACAACATGTTGACGAAATCTAAAGAATGGGCAGAAATGATGGAAATTGAGCCAGAAATATCTACTCGGATTTCTAATGTTTTACTCTCTTTACAGTCACCTTGAGCCTGTATAGGTACGAGCGAAGCACAAATAGAAGATTAGATTAGATTAGATAAACCCACTGAAGATCCGGAAATGCAACACAAAACTGATTTTTTTTTTTCCCACTCTGTGCATCGTGTGGCCATTCAGTCTATACAGGAAAGATCCGTACACTTACAAGATAGTTCATATTTTCGTTAACATTATCACTCGCAATTCCCATTCACCTTTTTTCAAATCACACCCCAAACAATACACACTACCGTATTTGCCGGCGTATAAGACGACTGAGCGTATAAGACGACCCCCCAACTTTTAGTTAAAATATAGAGTTTTGTTATATACTCGCCGTATAAGACGACCCCTTCTTCCGCACACCTTCTCTACCGCCCCGGGTGCAGCACAGCCGGCCAGGTCCCCTTACTTTTGTGGCACTTCCCCGACCGACCGACAACAGCCCCGGTCCGACAAACCTCCCTGCCCTTAACCGCGAATCTAAATTACCTTCTTACAGCTGCTGTAAGAAGGTAATTTAGATTCGCGGCTACAGGGCAGGGAGGATTGTCGGACCCGGGCTGTTATCGGTCGGTCGGGGAAGTGCCACA
This sequence comes from Geotrypetes seraphini, assembly GCF_902459505.1. Lineage (NCBI taxonomy): Eukaryota > Metazoa > Chordata > Amphibia > Gymnophiona > Dermophiidae > Geotrypetes > Geotrypetes seraphini. Next base: position 376,861,280 of record NC_047086.1, read on the forward strand.
AAAGTAAGGGGACCTGGCTGGCTGTGCTGCAACCGGGGCGGGGCGGCCACCCCTCTCTCTTGGTAGCCACTCGAACCGCGAGGCTACTCTCCTTCTCCTTATCTGCCCTGCCTGCAGCACAGAGCCGAACGGAAGTCTTCCCGACGTCAGCGCTGACGTCGGAGGGAGGGAGGGCTTTGTTTAAGCCCTCCCTCCCCTCCGACGTCAGCGCTGACGTCGGGAAGACTTCCGTTCGGCTCTGTGCTGCAAGCAGAGAAGGTAGGGAGAAGAAGAGCCGCGTACATCCAGAAGACTGAGCATCCAGCCCCGCAGGAGCCCCGCGACCCTCGGAGGCGTCCCCATGGGATTCCCACGACCCTAGGGGGCGTCCCCACGGGATCCCCGCGACCCTAGGGGCGTCCCCGTGCAGCTCTCTAATGTAAAGTAAGGGCATGTAAACAGTACCCGGCGTATAAGACGACCCCCGACTTTGGGGAGGATTTTAAGGTACTGAAAAGTCGTCTTATACGCCGGCAAATACGGTACATTACTTTTCTTTCAGTGGCAATAACATTGGCTGTAGCTTTATTATTCAAACTCTTAGGCCCTCTTTTACAAAGGTGCGCTAAGGGTTTTAGCACAAACTAAATTAACGCGTGCGGTAACCGCTAATGCGTCCATAGGATAACATACAGGCATTAGGAAATCAATTAAAACCTCTCTCTTTGATAAATTTCTCTGACTCCTTTCCTGTCTTGTTGTATCTTTGAAATGCTTCCGGATAAATCTTGACTACTCTTAGCATGCTAATGTAAACTGAAAGTCTTTTTTTATTTATTTTTTTGTAACATCGCTGTCTGTATACAGTCTCTTCCTCTGTAAACCGCTCTGAACTGCTTGTGGTATTGCGGTATACAAAAATAAAGTTGTTATTATTATTATTTACTGCGCGCTAAGAAGCATAGCACACCTTAGTACAAGAGGGGGTAACTTAAATTTCATTCAGTGGCATAGTAAGGGGGGATGGTCTGCACCCCTCCCCCTCTTCCCACTCCTCCCCTCGCCACGCACGTGCGCTCCCTTCCCCCATACTTCTAGTAGTTCACCGCCGCGAGCAACAACATCAGCGTGTTCCTCGTGACCGCGTCGGCTCTCCAACTGACATCACTTCCGGGTGCCGCGCATACGAAGTGACATCAGAGGCAGAGCCGACGGGGTCACGAGCGTGTTGAAGTTGTTACTCGCGGCGGGGGAGGGAGGGAAGGAGGGCGCGTGGCAGGGTGGATTTGGGATAGAGCGGGGCGCGGAGATGAGGGCGGGGGAGGGGCACCTCCGACCCGGGCGCTTCTCATCCTCGTCGCGCCACTGGCTTCATTAACAATCACATTATCAAGTTAACATTACAATACAATCCTCCCACAGTTAAGACGGTACTGCATTAGCTCTTCTTTGCCTCTCATCGAATCACATAACCCCACTCATTCACATGGCCCACGGTGTCGCCGGGTCTTGACTCTGCTTGTGGTAGTATTGCACGCAAGCCCCCCCCCCCCCCCCAACACACTTCAAACCACCAACATTGACCCGACATATTACCCTCTTGAATTAACTCACAATCCATCCCATTTCCTCTTCTTGCTATAAGCGACGACAGCTATTAGCTTGTTGCCATGTGCCGCACAACACTGGCTGCAGCCCGGGAAACCAGATTCCAACACAGCCTGAATGTCACTCTCAAAGATATCTCAACCTATCACAGAGAGACGCACCGCCATACCGCAATCCCGAGTCAATAAATCATGGTATATCGCCAGCCCACGCAGAGTGATCATGCGGAAAGCTACATCACCAATGACCCACTTCCACAGGCGCCCTACTGCCTTAACCTTCTTTGCATCTCTCCAAACAATACACGGGATAATAGTGGACCAAACGAACCCAGCTGTTGGAAAACAAGCTGCAGGGAGAAACAGCGCACGCTTCATTAATCAAATTAACTCGATTCCTGTTACTGCAGAAATATTGTTACCTCTCCCTTCTCCCGCCCCCCAACGAAAAACTATAACTTGAGGAGAAGAGAAATGCCAGGCTTGAAGCAAAGTTCCCACAGTGTAGCTTGAATTCCAAACCAGCAAATGCAGAATCCCAAAGCAGATAGGCCCACGTTGCTTCCCCCAATGTGACTCTTTCGCTCTCTTCCGAGTCCAACACACAAATGCAAACAGTTATCAATTGTCAATCCATCCGAGACAGAAACTAAACGGAACAAAATGATGCAGGAGACTCAATAAGTCCCCAGGACTGACATATAAGCAGTAGAATTCCCTCTATCCAATTTCTTCTCTTTCTAAGCTTACTGAGCCACAAAAGACGACGCCCCTATTCAAAAATGAGTATCAAACAAGGTAGGGTCATAATCAGCTGCCTTAATAGCCCACTTTAACACAATTCCAAACTGATATACTGTATACCTGTCTCTAGAACAGCAGCACCTGGTATGGAAAAGCCAAGTAGGACAACGCACAGGTGTCTTAAATAGCCTGGTGAGTGGGCTAGTGAGCCATAGAGAGGCAGACCAAGCCACTCCAACAGCTATATTTATGGTAGAAAGAGTGAACCCACCAAAACCCTACTATATTGCCATATAGGTGCTATCTCCAGCCATAAGGGCTATTGGGGTGGTAGACATGTGGGTATTTTGAGGCCTAGTGCTTTGTGCACGTGGTGATCTTTTCCTGCATGGAGCAGTCTGTGGAGATAGAGGTAACGCCATCGATGGAGCGGTGAAGGTTGTCTGAAACTTGTTAGTAGCTGGGACGGCTACAATCGCAGTGCTGGATTTGGAGTGAACTATACCGAACTTTATATTTCCGCTCATGTTGAATATTGGTGCAATGGTCCCCCTCCCTGCCTTGTTCAGTGTGCTCTCCAGGATCAGTGTCTCTCTTGCCAGGTCTTAGTGTGGAAGCCATTCCCTCAGCTCACAAAATTGTTCTCCGCTAGCTCAACATCCTCCCGCCTGAAGTCACTTGAAGTGGGGGGGGAAATTGTGGCTCTGGCGTGTCTCCTCGGCGTGCTATTCTCAATGAATAAGAGGTTCATCGTCATAATTCAGCTGCACGTGGCATGACGGTATCGGCACTGATCGGAGCCTCGGATCAGTGGATACGTTGCACAAAATTGTCTATCTCGTATATGAAGATCCACGGGCTGATGCTGGAGAGGTATGCTGTGGTGAGCTTATATCCCTCAGCACTGGGCAGATGATTAAGCTATTGGATAGCTTTCTAATTTGGTTCCTCGGAGAGGCTGATGCTTGTGTATACATCAGACAGAGAGAGATAAATGATACTGATCTTGAGTGACTTAAATAATCTTTTTTCCACTGTTTTGCAGTCCTGAAGAAGTGAAAGAGCGACAATTGTCATCTATACTGCAATTCTCCTGGATATTTTTTTGTGTTTCACACACTACCAGGAATACACATAAATTTAAACTGCTTTTCCCTTCTGTTTAAGGGATTAAAACCCTAGGTAAATTCTCACATTCCTTAGCCTATTCCTTGGTAAAAGTTTGGAACAATCTTCCCTCAATTATCAGAACGTCATTATCTCTATCACTTTTTAGGAGAAAAAAAAATCTGAAAACGTATCTCTTTCAGAGATTCTTAACTGAGGACTGATCTAATTTTTCTATTACCTTCATTTTTGTTAACCGTCTCGAGTCCTTGCTGAAATGATCCGGTATATAAGATGGAAATTAGATTGTGAACCCTGCTCTATGTGTGAGTGTAGATATTGACATATGACTGTAGATGGTACGGAAAACTTTAGTTTCTGATATTCGGAGAGATGCACATTCTTACAGATTTATATTTCTAGTCGCACATTCCATCTCTCTGAACTCACTTGCGTGATAATCCTTTTCATATCATCATTAAATGGTTTGACTGCTTAACTGTGAGATATGGTTATCTGAACTATGGCTTACTGATAATATCATATTTAGCTACACTTTAAAGCCCTATAATGAAGGACTGCAAGTTTTTTAGACTCTCTGAACAGGAATTATCAAATGCATATGCTATATTGTACATGTGTTGCTATATGACTTGAGATCTTATATATTTTTTCTGCTTAGGTGTTATGCCAATTTATTGAGGTAAGTCTGAGTACTTCTCTTTACAGTTGTCTTCTCTTAGGTCATTGTTGATATAGTAGTATTCTTATTTCTCACAGAGGCATCTTGCCTTTCTTCACATTGTATATTATATCTTTGAAGATTATTGATTTCTTCTGCTGCCAACTTCCTCTCACTGTTATAGAAATGGCTCACAAATCAACATATGCATCCACAGGGTCTAAACTTTCTCATGGTCAGTGTCTCTATATTCCTCTTAAATTTCCCGAAATATCTACACTTTCCTTTATCCCACCATAAACTATATAAATATAGATTCTATTTTCCTCTTTTTTTTTAACCTATGGTTTTTGGAGTTCTGTTGCTGTTCTAACATTTATGTGTGACCTATTTATGGTCCATTTCTTGGTTTCTGAGCTTGTTGCTCGATTACGGTTATTAACTTGATACTCTTATACTTACAGTTTTGCCCATTTGATATGGTCTGTATATTTCTTGCAACCATAATTGTAGTTGTAACATAGTAACTTAGTAGATGACGGCAGATAAAGACCCGAATGGTCCATCCAGTCTGCCCTATCTGATTCAATTTAAATTTTTTTCTTCTTAGCTATTTCTGAGCAAGAATCCAAAGCTCTACCCAGTACTGTGCTTGGGTTCCAACTGCCGAAATCCCCATCAAAACCTACTCCAGCCCATCTACACCCTCTCAGCCATTGAAGCCCTCTCAAGTTTCAAGTTTCAAGTTTATTAAAAATTTGATTAATCGCTTAATCCACGCTTAATCCTTCCCCAAACGGCCATATACAGACACAGAACGTGCAAGTCTGCCCAGTACTGGCCTTAGTTCAATATTTAATATTATTTTCTGATTCTAGATCCTCTGTGTTCATCCCACGCGTCTTTAAACTCAGTCACCGTTTTCCTCTCCACCACCTCTCTCGGGAGCGCATTCCAGGCATCCACCACCCTCTTCATAAAGTAGAATTTCCTAGCATTGCTCTTGAATCTACCACCTCTCAACCTCAAATTATGTCCTCTGGTTTTACCATTTTCCTTTCTCTGGAAAAGATTTTGTTCTACGTTAATACCCTTCAAGTATTTGAACATCTGAATCATATTGCCCCTGTCCCTCCTTTCCTCTAGGGCAGTGTTCTTCAACCTTTTTACACCTATGGACCGGCAGAAATAAAATAATTATTTTGTGGACCGGCAAACTAATAAGACAGAAATTTTTTAAAACCCCATTGCCGCCCCATTCCCGCGAGCTCGGTCCCATTAACCATCTGATCCCATCCGCACAAGCCTCAAATAGTTATGGTTTTATATTGAACATATTTTATTAAAGTATAAAAAGAAATAATATTCTGTACAATTGTCATTTTATAAATATAAATAATACAGGGCAAGGATCAACAAAACCCATGTCTCCCCTCCCCTTCACATATATCCCCTCTACTATCAAGAAAACTGAATAAGCCAAATTATTACAGAATGCTACACAAATATCATGCTAACAGAATACCACAGTCACACATGGCAGGAATGGTGTTAGGGGAGTGGAACTAGGGCAACTGCCTCCTGGTCAGAGAGGAAGCCAGCTGGAAGCTAAAGACGCACTGCCTGGGCTTTGCACTCCCCAGTTATGTCTAACATCAGCTCTAGCAGGATACATATTTTAAATCTGATATATTCTAATCACAAGATAGAAATAAAATTATTTTTTTTTACCTTTTGTCATCTCTGGTTTCTGCTTTCATCTTCTTTTCACTCTCTTCCATCCAGCGTCTGCCCTCTGTCTCTTCAATCCAGCATCTGCCTCTTCCATCCACTGTCTGCCCTCTACCCCTCCCCCTTCCATATGGTATCTGCGTTCTTTCTATGCCCCTCTCTCCTACACCAGATCTAGCATCTTTGTCCCTCTTTCCTTATTTTTCATGTGAACCCCCTTCCCAGCATCAATCTCTTTCTACTTTGTCATTCCTCTGTCTCTCCCCTTTCCCTCATCTGAGCTCTCCATTCCATCCCGACTCCTTCCCCTCCTCTAATCTCCCTGCCAGCTGTTTCCTTCCAATGTTCCTCCTCCCCTGTCCAGCAGTACCTTCTCCCTTTCTTCCTCCCCTTATCTAACAGTAATTCTCATCCCTTCCCCTTCTCCCCTGTCAGCAGTAGCCCTTTCCCCTCCCTTGTCCAGGAGTACCCCTTCTCCCTTTCCTCCTCCTCTTATCCAACAGTAACTCTCGTTCCTTCCCTTTCCCTTCTCCCCTGTCAGCAGTAGCCCTTTCCCCTCCCTTGTCCAGGAGCACCCCTACTCCCTTCCCTCCTTCCCTCTCCAGCAAATGTTTCCTCTATGTAGGCTAGCGGCAGCTTTGTGTGCTTTTAACTTTGGCACACAGCTGCCCCTAAGCAGTATTTTAGCCGCGGTTTCATGAGGCAGCCTCGGGGCCCTTGGTAGGCCGGCCCGCTTTGATGATGCGATATGGGCCGGCCTATCAAAGGCCCCGAGGCTGCCTCATGAAACCGCGCTAAAATACTGCCTAGGGGCAGCTGTGTGCCGAAGTTAAAAGCACACAAAGCTGCCCCTGCTTGTCTGGGGGTGCGGAGACATATGCGGCAGGAGTAGGAGGTGGAAGGCAGGAGTGTCGGCATAGCGACGGCAACAGGAAGTTGCACGCCAGCTGATGCCGGCACTTTTTGCTGTGGCTGGGGACCCGAATCCTTCGCGGACCGGCAACATTTTTTTGCGGACCGCCACCGGTCCGCGGACCGGTGGTTGAAGAACTGTGCTCTAGGGTATACATATTCAGGGCTTCCAGTCTCTCCTCATAGGTCTTCCAGCGCAAGCCTCCTATCATTTTCAGTGCCCTCCTCTGGACTGCTTCCAGTCTTCTTACGTCCTTTGCCAGATATGGTCTCCAAAACTGAACACAATACTCCAAGTGGGGCCTCACAAATGACCTGTACAAGGGCATCAACACCTTCTTCCTTCTACTGGCTACGCCTCTCTTTATACAGCCCAGCATCCTTCTGGCAGCAGCCACCACCTTGTCTCACAAAGCTGGCAGGAGGGATGCCCATTCTCTCCTGCCATGACTCCCGCCTGCCCACCAGCTTTCCCGAAAAAACAGCAAGACGGATGCCCACTCCCTCCTGCTGCCCAACGCTCCCCCATGTGCCAAAATTAAATATGGCAGGAGGGATGCCCACTCCCTCCTGCTATTGGCCCCATCCCCGCGCCAAATATCCCTCCCCTCACCCCAAAATGGCAGGAGGGATGCCCACTCCCTCCTGCCACTGCAATGTCCCTTCACCTCTCCGATGTCCATACCTTTTGCATGGGGAGCAGGAGGAACCGCAAACACCTCCTTCTCCTGCTCCTCCACCCGGCCTACTACATCACTGGACCTTAGACCCCTCCCCAGTGCATTATGTGATGCACGGGGAGTAGCCTAAGGTCCTGATTGGCTCAGACACCTCATGCTCATATCTGCCCCATTAAACAAAAAAAAAATGAAGGAAAAAACACCAGGTAGACCTGTCGGTAACACAGTTACCGACAGGACTACAGCAGTCGGGTTTTAAGATCTTAAAACCCAGTGCTAAAAAGCCAAGCAAATGCTAGTGAATCAATTGCTTGGCTATTTTGCATGGGGTTTACAAATTTGCATGGCTGGATCGGAAAATGGGCGATCGAGGGGAAAAACACATGGTGGGCCGTTTTGTGAATCGGGTTGGTTAGCAGCGATTGTCGCTATATCTGTGACAGCGTTAAGAAAGAAGTCAACTGGTTTGGCTCAAAGAAGACGCTCTGTTATAAAGCCATACATGGTCAGCACCCAGTTATTTACTAGAACAATTTACATTTTTAAAGGCGGTTCATCCACTAAGGATAGCTTCATTGTTTGTGTTCCCTCCAGTACGAGGATGTCCTTACAAGAAATTTTTGCATCAAACAATTGCATATCAGGCTGCTAGTTGGGATTCGGAACTGCATATTTTGTTTGCTTCTCCGATTTCATATATGCATTTCCGAAAACTATTAAAGACTTATTCGCGGTTTTTAACCAAAAAATGCATTTTCATTTTTCAGGCTATTTTAAGCCCTGTAAGCCCCCCCCCCCCCTTTTAAGCCTTACCTGGTGATCTTCCCACGCTCTTGCCCCGTGCAGATCGCTCACAGGAAATGTCGCAAGAGACTACGGGAGCTCATGTCAGCCATTTCCTGTGAGTGATCTGCACTGTGCAGGAGCATGAGAAGATCACTCCTGCCTGCATTTCTAGACCACCAGGTAAGGCTTAAGGGGGGGGGGGGGGATTTCAGGGCTTAAAATAGGTAGAACTGGCCCAAATATTATTTGCGGTTTTTTAATATTCGCAGGCTGGCTCTGCCCCTAACCACTGCGAATACAGAGGGGGAAGTGTATTTGTTTTATATTTCGCTGTGATGTACAGTCTCTTGATGATGCAAATCACATCGATCTGGAAGGTCTAGAAATGTATTTTAATGTAATAAAAGGACTAAGCACTAGGCCTATGGGCTTATTTGAACTTATTGCATAATTTTCAGTGGCTGATTCCATGCTATAATGTGCCTTTCCAATATTGAGTACTTACATATTTTTGTTAAATCTTTTTTTTTTTTTTTTTGCCATCTGAGTTATACATTTTTGCTTTCACTAGTAAGGCTGCATAAGTAAATTACTGAATTACAAAGCAGCATTTTGATATCATTATTAATGGTCTCCTACATAGCATTGAATCACTGTTTATGATTTTCTCAGAAACAATAATAATAATAATAACAACAGTTTATATACCGCAGGACCATGAAGATATAGAAAACTAAATCTATATATATAAAATCGGAGGTATGTATGTGTGTATGTGTGTGTGTATGTGTGTATATGCCGCGATCACGCAAAAACGGCTTGACCGATTTGAACGAAACTTGGTATGCAGATCCCTCACTACCTGGGCTGATATGTTCTGGGGGTCTCGCGGCCCACCTGCACACGTGGGCAGAGCTACAAACAGAAAATCAGATTTCACCCATTCATGTCAATGGAAAAAATGTAAAAAGCTGCCAACACAAAAACGGCTTGCCCAATTTGAACGAAACTTGCTATGCTGATCCCTCACTACCTGGGGTGATATGTTCTGTGGGTCTCGCGGCCCACCTGCACACGTGGGCGGAGCTACAAACAGAAAATCAGATTTCACCCATTCAAGTCAATGGAAAAAATGTAAAAAGCTGCCATTCTCACAGTAATTCCAACTACCTGGGGTGATATGTCCTGGGGGTCTCGCGCCCACCTGCACACGTGGGCGGAGCTACAAACAGAACATCAGATTTCACCCATTCATGTCAATGGAAAAAATGTAAACAGCTGCCATTCTCACAGTAAATCTAAAACGGCTTGACCGATTTGAACGAAACTTGGTATGCAGATCCCTCACTAACTGGGGTGATATGTTCTGGGGGTGTCTTCACCCAAGAATTTATATGTTCTTGCTCCTGGAGGTGAAACTAAAAATGTTGTTTATAATCAAGTTTTGTGTTAGTTGTATTGTATTCATTTTGTCAAATATTTCACATTATAATTTGAATATTGTACTTTTTATAAAGCTGTAAAAAAATAATTTCATTCACCACTATAAAGTATCTTTATTTGAATCCATTTACAGTGTTATTGCTATAATTAAATACCCGTGCAACGCCGGGGCATCAGCTAGTAGTCTATATAATAGAATAGAAAAACACAATTCTGATTTTTTTCCCCGTTTTGTCACTTTAGAATCACTTATTATGAAAACATCAGGCTAGTGATCACATTGGGATTTTTTTTTCAAACTGCACCAGAAAGATGGATGTAATAATAAATTTTGGGCACTGTTGATGGATTCATGTGCGGGAAACATGGTTCCTGACACAGTGGCAATCAAATATTATGGGTAACGTGACCATTTATTTTTTTTCATCAAAACGGGACATCTACTAATTTTCAGTCCCGCCTACAATCCTGCTCTAGATCCTCCCCAGACCTGCCTCAGCCCTGCCCCCAATTTCTTCCATTCATTTATTCATGTACACACTATCTTATTAATTCATAATGGTAACCACAAAATAAAATTTAGAAACACATAGCACAGTGTATGGAAAGAAAATGTTAATTATCATTTATATTCGGAGGTTTTTCTAAGAGGTCAAGACAGATGACTTTAAAATATGCAATGTCACCTCAGTAATAACTATAGAAAAATAGATAAATATAGTGCAAAATATAGACAGCAGATATAAATTCTCAAAATTTGACACATTTTGATCACTAAATTGAAAATAAAATCATTTTTCCTACCTTTGTTTTCTGAGTCTCTGGTTGCACTTCCTTCTGACTGTGCATCCTTTCTTTCATTTCTTTCTTTCTCTCTCCCTGCCCCCCTTTCTTTCTCTCTCCTTGCCCCCCCTCCCAAGCTGCCACCAATTTCTCCAAGCCACCACTGCAACAACAGGCCAGGTGCATGCAATGACTGCACAAGCCTTCTCCTCCCACCTCCCCAATGTCAATTCTGATGGGGGGAGAAGGCTTGTGCAGTCATTGCATACACCTGGCCTGTTGTTGCAGCGGTGGCTTGAAGAAATCGGTGGCAGCTTGGGAGGGGGGGTAAGGAGAGAGAAAGAAAGGGGGGCAGGGAGAGAGAAAGAAATAAATGAAAGAAAGAAAGAAAGGATGCACAGTCAGAAGGAAGTGCAACCAGAGACTCAGACAACAAAGGTAGGAAAAATGATTTTACTGGGATTTCAGGGCAGCAGAGAGCAGGATAGTCGACAAGGATGTGAGCGACTGGTCCTCAGCAGTCATTTCTTTTTGGATCAGCCAGCCCAGTCGGTGTGCCTTCTTCTGTTTAGTGAATCGTTGCCTTCCTACTTTGCATGCCATGTCCCCTCATGTGCATGTGTGGATTGGATTGGGTGGGAGGTTGATCGGTCAGGAGGTTGGTGAATTGGGCCGGGGTCAGAGAAGGCTCGCAAACTGGTCGGAGAAAGCTCGCAAAGCTTAGTGAATCTAGCCCTAAATAAGCTGGAAAAGTTAGGACAGCAAAAATGTTGTCCTAAGTTTATCCACTGAACTAACCAAACACTGGTCTGACTATTGGCCATTGTCCAGTTAACTTTTCAGTGACCACATTGTCCTACATATTCAATGTCAGTGCCTGGACATGGCCCACTAACTTATCTGAACTTAATATGGCCTACAACTGTCACTGGCCTAAAAACTGCTGACTATCACAGGCTGGATATTGAGCAGAATGACCATGAACTGGAAACTAATAGGTTAAGTTCTAAAAGCAGCCTCAAGAAGGTGGACTTTTCGGTTGGATTTGAATAGGACCAGAAAGGTAGGATGATACACCAACTCAGCTAATTTATTTTGCCCTACTGTGCGGCAAGAACGCACGGAAAGAACGCAGCATGGGTTTGGCCGCGGAGGAGAAGAGCTCAGATGTGAATGAAGTACCCAGTGAACAGAACCAATCATTATGCACGGCAATGACAGAGGATACCGTGTCTTTTACAATGTGATTAGTTTGTGATGTTGTGTCTTCCCACAAGCAGAGAAGCCGTAAATTTGTGGTAATACAATAAAGCAAAGTTCAGCAATATAATAATAATAATAACAGTAATCCCTGTCTACCGTTCCTCTTCTGTCAAATGGGTTGTCATTTCTATCAATTTTGATATCATGGGGGCATTAAGTGGAGTCAGGCTAATTGGCTGTCAGAGGAAATGTGGATCATGCCTAGAAATGTCTAACTCTCATTGTTTTTGAAAGAGTAGTGCATTTTTAGATTGCACTTTCATGGAGATATGAGTGAGTGAAAATGATTTCTATATATATATATATATATATATATTTTTAAAAAAAAAATTTTCCCCTTCATCAGCATGACTGAAACAAAATGCTTGCTGGATTCTAAGATTAGATGTTGCTCCTTTTCCTCTTATATTTCCCCCAAATTGTTCACATTTTTCTTCGCTCTCAGGAGAATTCATTCCGTCGGACATTTTCTCGATAGCGGAGGTCTTTGCATTGTCATTCATGTTTTGGTTCTCAGTTGTTTGGCTTACTGCAATGCATTGCTTGCTGCTACTTAAGAACGTAAGAATAACTGCACTGGGCCAAAGCAGTAATCCATCTAGTCCAGTAACCTGCTTTCAAAGTGGCCAGTCCAGGTCACAAGCACCCAGCAAAAACCCAAGTAGCGGCAACATTCCATGCTACTACCGTATTTTCACGCATATAACACGCGCGTTATACACGATTTTACAAACCGTGCATAACCATGCGCGTTATACGTGTGAGCGCGTTTAACAATTTTTTTTTTACATTCTGATCCGGCATTCCCCCTGCGAACCGGCATCCTCCCCCCCCCCGCTCGCGTCACCCCCCTCTCCCCCGCGATCCTACATCCCCCCCAGCACCGCAAATACAACTCTTATCTCGGAGAGAATGAGACCAGAAGGCTTTGAGCATTTGCACAAATGCTCAAAGCCTAGTCCAGCCCGGCAGAGGAAGAAGGAGGATCTCTCTCGTACCGCCCGGCCCAGCCCAGCCCAGCCCAAACCAATGAGGGAGGATCTTCGGGCACTGGCACTGGCACATGCTGTGCATTGGTGCTGGTGCCGGTGCCCAATCAGGTAAGAGTTGTATTTGCGGTGCTGGGGGGGATGTAGGATCGCGGGGGAGGGGGTGACGCGAGTGGGGGGCGAGGATGCCGGTTCGCAGGGGGAATGCCGGATCAGATTATCTCGGATCATAGGAGGAGGGGGGGGGAGGATGCCTGTTCGGAGTAGGCGGGAGGAGGTTTTAGCATGCGCGGTATACGCGTGTGCGCGCTATATTAACATTTTATTACATAAATTTGTGTTCCCCGCGCAGTATACCCGTGTGCACGTTTTACACGGGTGCGCGGTATACGAGTGAAAATACGGTAATCCCAGGGCACGCAGTGGCTTCCCCTATGTCTATTGCAATAGCAGACTATGGTCTTTTCTAGATACACTAACCATTGTTACCACATCCTCTGACAATGAATTCCAGAGCTTAACTGTTCCTTGAGTGAAAAAAAAAAAAATACAGTATTCATTTTAAAAGTATTTCCCAGTAACTTTATTAAGTGTCCTCTAGTCTTTGTACTTTTTGAAAGAGTAAAAAATTGATTCATTTTTACCCTTTCTACACAACTTAGCATTTTGTAGACCTGAATATAAATGCCCGCCAGGAGGGAAAAGAAAGACATGAAGAGGAGGAGGAAAGAGTGGTGGTGAAAGGAGGAACTAACAGCAGTAGACCCCACCCACCCCCAGCACTGCTTGAGGCCACTGACCAGTTACTTAGGGCCCTGGAAGCTGATCAGGTCAGGACTGGACATTGTGTCCTAGAGCACACTGGGATCCTGCAACCTCACCACTCTCAGCACCCTTTAGTCTGCCCCACTTCGTGATATAACTCCCGCAGCTCTTGGGATGGCTTTTTTAAATTGTTTTAATCATACTTTATTTTAAAATATATTATTATTATTACGTATAATATAGTATATAGCTACAATTTTATTACATATTTTATATAAAAGAGTTTTTTGTTACTATGGGCTCCTTTTTATCAAGCCGCACTAGCGGGGTTAATGTGCGTGACGTTTCAACACGCGCTAACCCCCACGCTGGCCTACACACTACCGCCTGCTCAAGAGGAGGCGGTAGCGGCTGGCGCGACCGACGGTTTAACGCGCGCTATTACGCAATTTAAACCGCTAGCGCGGCTGGATAAAAGGAACCCTATGTGTCCTGCTTTCAATGCCCTTGGTTGTCCTAACTAATATCACATTTCCCGCCCACTGTGAAGAGCAGAAGGGAAGGAGCGATAAGGAATGTTATTACAATGCCCTATGTGATACATGTGTTACCTGCAAGGGTCTTAGAGAAACAGGAGATGACAACTTCCCAAAGAATGGAAAGAAAGAACAAACAGTGAAAGAGACTCTGGTGTCCAATCACCTTTATTGTATCCCGAGACTCTGTCCAATCACCTTTATTGTATCCCGAGACTCTGTCCATTCACCTTTATGAGTCTTGAGATACAATAAAGGTGATTGGACACCAAAGTCTCCTTCGCTGTTCTTTCTTACTTGCAAGGGTATCATCTGGGGACTTGTTTGCAGCACCTGCTAGTCCAAGAGCTGCTGTCAACCTATGAGCAACAATATCTGGTCACAGTCATCCCTCACCCTTCTATAGCATATTCCCACCACATGATAGAGCGAACACTGAGTAAAAGGTAGTGAGCCCCTTATTGCCCTTCCACAATCACACAACCAAACATACATAGATACAAGATAAACTTTGTGAAGCTTAGCAAAATGTTAAGAGGTTGTGAGCCCTTTACGGATCTCCACATCCAATCAGCAGGAAGGATGGCCACTCCCTCCTGCCAGCAGGCCCCGTTGAACCCTCAAACCCCTGACACCCCACCTGGCACTGCAACACCACACCCGACACCCCAACATCCCACCTGATACCCCCAAACCCCCATACCTTTGAAAAAGGCTGAAAAGAGGGATGCCTACTTCCTCCCGCCGGCAGGCCCACCTCTTCCAAAATGGTGGGCCTTCCCCTTCCCGTTGCATCCTGGGCCTTAGGCACCTGGGCCAATCAGAGCCTTAGGCCTCCTTCCCAGTGCATCCTGGGATGCCCTGAGAGTGGCCTAAGACTATGATTGGTCCAGATACCAAAGGCCACTTCCCATGATTCCTCTCCCTCTTACCTATCCACCTCCTCTCTCTCCCTCCTCTTTCTATCCCCTCTTACCTCTCTTTACAGTCGCCTTGAGCCTGTATAGGTATGAGCGACGCACAAATAGAAGATTAGATTAGATACCAAAAACCACTTCCATGGGAAATCCTTTCTTCGAACACTCCAACGCCAGCTCCAAGATGGCATTAGGTTTCCAGCAGTAAGGGCAACTTTGTTTTGAGCGCTTTTCTCCGAACATTGGGAGTGCATAGAAAATTACTCAACATATGTTTGGCTACATTTAAATAGTATTTGCATTTCTAGGCACTAGTCCAGCACTTAAGTCCCCAAGAGGACTTAAGTACCCTAGAGGAAAGGAGAGACAGGGGAGATATGATTCAGACGTTCAAATACTTGAAGGGTATTAACGTAGAACAAAATCTTTTCCAGAGAAAGGAAAATGGTAAAACCAGAGGACATAATTTGAGGTTGAGGGGTGGTAGATTCAAAGGCAATGTTAGGAAATTCTACTTTACGGAGAGGGTAGTGGATGCCTGGAATGCGCTCCCGAGTGAGGTGGTGGAGAGTAAAACTGTGACTGAGTTCAAAGAAGCGTGGGATGAACACAGAAGATTTAGAATCAGAAAATAATATTAAATATTGAACTAAGGCCAGTACTGGGCAGACTTGCACGGTCTGTGTCTGTGTATGGCCATTTGGTGGAGGATGGGCAGGGGAGGGCTTCAATGGCTGGGAGGGTGTAGATGGGCTGGAGTAAGTCTTAACAGAGATTTCGGCAGTTGGAACCCAAGCACAGTACCGGGTAAAGCTTTGGATTCTTGCCCAGAAATAGCTAAGAAGAAAAAAAATAAAAAAAAAAAATAAAAATTTAAATTGAATCAGGTTGGGCAGACTGGATGGACCATTCGGGTTTTATCTGCTGTCATCTACTACTACTACAATTCTAGAAGTCCCCAGTTCTAGAAATGGCGCCCAAGACGTAGGTGCCGAGTAGTGTGGCACTTAAGCACGATTCTATAAAAGCTAGGCACACTTTATAGAATTGCGCTTAGTGGCTCCTAAAGTAAGCTTAGGCATCAATAGCTGTCCTAAACTTAAGCGCACCCTATTTGTGCCAGGGTTTGCTTGGCCTAAATGAGTGTGCGCAAGTCCAAAATAGGTGCCCTCGTACATGAAAAAACAAGCCTACGATCCACCCCCTAACCACGCCTATTTTCTGGCAGGTGCCTTGGACTACCATCCACTTAAGTGCAATTTACATCAATTACAAGGAGTTAATTGTTAATTATTAGCGCCGATTAGGTCTTAATTCATTAAGTTAGGCATCTAGATTGGCTAGGCGCATCGACCCAGGTGCCTAACTTTTGGGCATGATTTATTGGAAGTCAGGGGGAAGGCTTGTCGGCCGGCGGCATGCAGTCGCATGCGCCTGGCCCTTCCTTACCCCGAGTTGCAGCGGTGGTGGGGGATGATTGGATGGAGTGGGTCGGGTGGCGGGAGCAGCGGCGGACTGGGAGGGGTGGATGTAGCGTATCGGGTGGCAGGGAGGAATTGGCGGCAGCTTCAGCGGGGGGCAGGTAGGGCGAGATCCCGGGCAGCGGTGTTTTTACGTTGCGCGGTCTCCTGTGCACGGTCGAGTTTATTTTGAAAAGCAGGGCTCCTCGATCAACTCGTGTTGCCTCTGCGATCGACGTGTTGGGCACCCCTGATCTAGATAGTTTATTTTCAAAACAAAAGTTAGACGTGTGGCATTTTTGAGAATGGACATTTTTACTACTGAATTTCTGGATATCTTTCTAAAAACGGCCAAACTCTGACATAGACGTCCTATCAAAAATGCCCCTCCATGTCTGAAAGTATGAAGCAGTGGTTGTAGCTGCAGCTTCTGCAACCCGAGGTTATGGATTCAAGCCTAAGCTGTTCCTTGTGACCCTGGGCAGGTCACCTGAGTCCTCCCCTCCCCCCATTGGCCCAGGTACATAGATTGTAAGCTCGCCGGGACAGACAGGGAGAAATGCTTGAGTAACTGAATAAATTCATGTAAACTGTTCTGAGCTCCCCTGGGAGAACAGTATAGAAAACTAAATAGTGTGCACTGTTTCAGCCTCTGATAACCAGAGCTGGTATGATGACATCATAATGCCTCATTCCACCAATGCCTAAGAGCCAACCACATCGGTGATGTCACAATGGTTTCATTGTCTTATACTTGACTCACTTCTGCTACATTTTGATTGCTAGAGTGATGCAGTGGTTAAAGCTACTGCCTCAGCACCCTGAAGTTATGGGTTCAAATCCACACTGCTCCTTGTGACCCTGGGCAAGTAACTTGGCCCCTGTACATTAGATAGAATGTGAACCTTCTGGGACAGACAGGGAAAAATGCTTTAGTACCTGAATAAATTCCTGTAAACCCTTCAACTCCCCTGGGAGAACAGTATAGAAAATAAAATATGTTAGTTTTGTAAACCAGGTGTAAAATAAGTGTCTTTTTAGTCTGTCACGCAGATTTCCTGCTATAAAAGTAAGCTCCAATATGTCCTGAAGCAACAACGAAATTATCTGCATGAAATAAGAAGAAATGGTGAAAATATCATTACAACAGAACATGAAATATTCACAGCACCAGCATGAAATAATGTTTGCTTATGCAATATTATTTGGTACTAGTTGATTTGAAATTTAAATTCTTATAATTAATGTTTCAGATAAGATTCATTGCTGAGCACATTCAGAAGTCAAGCATAGCTGTACAAGTGTGCTAATATATATACACACATATATAACAAGCATTGCTTTAGATAAATGTCTTTTTTTATTTAAGCCTGATAAAAATAAATGTCAATCAGGCAAAATAATGCTATTTTTTTTTTCCTGCACAAGCTTTTTCAAAATTGATGGGATGCCTAATCAAAATCAATATATTTTATGTTTAAATCTATTTTATTCATTTTCTCATCAAAGATCAAAAAAGAACACTTTGATACAGGAAACTAAAATGCATTCAAGAAATTATTATCAAGTCATTAAATTCCAGTACAATGATCATAGTCCACGTTAGAGGAGAATGAAACCATACACAATCAAGGGTAGTTGAATTAAAGAAAAACTATACTCGGTCATATTGACATATGCCTCAAATATACAGGGTTCTTTGGTTAATTACATTGGGGTCTAAGTGGTTGAAATTATAGAGGGGTCGGGAGCCTTAATGGCAGCCTTACCTTCCAAGAAAAATTGCAATTGTTCTGGATCATAAAAAATATACTTATTTGTTTGATAGGTAATACAACATTTACAAGGAAACCTAAGTTGAAAGGTTGCTCCCAAAGCCAAAACTGACTGACGAAATGTCAGAAATTTTTTACGTCTAAGCTGCGTCCACTTTGAGACATCAGGAAAAATTGCAATTTTGTGATTGTAAAATTCAACACTTTCAGTTCTATAGTAGAGGCGGAGAAGAGCTTCTTTATCTTGTAAGAAAACAAAAATCAATATATTTTAATGAACAATCACAATTATGGATGACTCTCTTCAAATGCAGCATTCATCCTGCAAAAAAAAAAAAAAAGTCTAAGTCCCCTTTTGGCCTAAGGCCCTAGGCACCCAAAGTAAGCAGCAGGAAAATGTCCATTCCTGTAAAAAAAAAAAAAATCCAAAATTTGTTGTTTTTTAAAGGCCTACCTCTACGTTCAGGAGTTTAATTACCCAGTCCACCACTACGTCTACCTTCAAACCCTAATCTTAAAAAAAAAAAAAAAAATTGCCCAAGTCCCAAATGCCCAAAACAAGAACTTTTAGGCGTGGGTGGGACTAGTCCTTCGCCTAAAACCACGATTCTCTAACTGGCATCTGTCATAAGCACCGGTAAGACAATCATGGAACCGTATCCTCCCCCCGCAATGATTGTGACAGGAGGGATGATCAGTCCCTCCTGCCCAGCACTCCCAACCTCACCCCCCCACACACAATCTTCATCTAAGTCAAAACATATAAGTTCCATCCAGGCAACCTCTTAAATTTTTCGATTATGACTGCCAGACGACTAGCCCCCTCTTTTACTAAGGTGCGCATACCGATTAGCGCAAGCTAAATGCTAACGCGTCCATAGACTAACATGCATGCATTAGCGCGCACTAAATCAACTAGCGCACACTAATCGGTTAGTGCAATTTAGTAAAAGAGGGCCTAAGTCTAGGTTGGCCCACATCCCGCCTACCTCCCACCCCACCCACTCTTCCAAAAATGCCCCTTTTCGTTCTGGGCGCACAGACGCAGTGAAAAGGCCTAAGCTGATTTTAGATGCGTCTAAAACCCTGTTCAAGTGTTGGAACTTGGATGTCCTGTCTTTTTGATCATCCAAGTGCCGATTTAGGCGGGTTTTTAGACGCATTTCCCTTTCGATTATGTACCTCAGAGTTTTTTAAAAATGGGTAGAGGGGATTCTTAAAACTTAGTATTATTTCTTTTATGTGACACTTTAGTAGAATAGTAATAATTTCACTTTCTTCCAAACACACTTAGGGACTGATTTCCCATGGACACAGAATGGGAAAAAGTCCTGGAAAACCAGTGGTTTATGCAAATATGTTGAGTAAAAGCAGAAAACAAGACTAGCTTTAATATCTTATACACTCTGAAATTAGGGAAACAGTAATTTGTTTCAAGTAATTCACCTTTTTTAACCCTAGTAGCACCATGTTAGGGAAAGCGCTCATGGACAGATTAGCACAATGTTAGAGCTATAGCCCTTGGTACCCTCAGGTTGTGGGTTCAAACCCCACGCTGCTCCTTGTGAGCGCACCAGGACAGCTAGGGAAAAATGCTTGAGTTCCTGACTATAAACCACTTAGGTTATAAGTGGTGCATAAACTCCAAACTAAATAAATATGAATTAGAGAGAGAGCAAAAAATTCTCAGAAACTTGAGCCCAGAGAATATGGTGGACAACTCTTATCTTCGAATGACTCAGGTTAAGTTTTCTAGACATCCACACACAACAGGCATGAGATCCATCTGTATGAACTGCCCCCATTAGGTGCAAATGTGTCTCATGTATGTTCGGTGTAGATATCCTGAAAGCCCAACTGGTTTGGGCCCACTGTCGCCTACCTCTGGCCCTACAAAAATGCTTAGAAAGCAGTGTCTCACTTCCGGTTCACCACACAATTGTTTCCCACGTACTCACCTTTATAGGACCCCCGGGGACCCCTGAAGAAGACTTATTGTCGAAACGCGGACCGTGTTGGGTCCTGTATCCCTAGCGGACTAGGTCCTTTAAGGCTTTTATGTGGATGAATTTATTTTTATGTGGGTGAAATTATTTTATGTGGATGTTTTGGGTGTAACTTTGAAACTTTGACTCTTTCAAATAAAGTCCATTTAAGAACATCGTCACTCCACAGAGTTGTTTTTTTTTTGTTTTATTTGTGTGTGCATAGCACGGTGCAAGCAAGTCGCTCCCAACCTGGTATTTTTTTTTACCAGGTTGGTACGAGTGAAGGAAACCTAGCTTGGGATTAGGCCCCTGGGTAATGCAAAAAGGTGCACAGTAAGAAAAGGGAAAGGCTCGAGTGAAAGCCAGCCTTAAAAAGGATAGCCCAGTGTGCTTGAAGAGTTGTGCCACACAAAAAGTTGGAAAGCCCTAGAGGAAGTAGGGAAAGGGTCTGAGTCATTATTGTTGTGTGTTGAATAAAAAGCCCTAAGGAAGATGGGGACGGGCAGGAGTCCTGTCGTATTAAAGAAGAGTTCCATTGTGGAGTGAAGGAAGAGCATCCCATGACAGGAATACATTGTTGAACCATGTTTAACTAAAAGCGATGTTTCAAAAGGAAGATATAGAACTATTTGTGTTTTGGTGATATTGAATAAAGAGCATTTTATGGAACATTCTAGAGCCTGGCAGTCTATTGGGGCATAAAGAGTAGGGTCTCAGGGAATAGAAGGCCTACTCCCACCCCACCCCCACATACCTCTTTAAATGTTCGCCAGTGTGAGCGACATCTTCCACTTACTGCTCGCACTGGTCTCTGCTCCCTTCTGACATCACTTCCTGGTTGCGGGACCAGGATGTGACGTTAGAAGGGAGCCAAGACCAGTGCCTGAAAATATTTCAGGACGTACACCGGTGGGGGGGGGATTGCCCAAATGGCGGGGAAGAAGGGGGGCACACCCAAGTGACAGGGAAGAATGGAGAGATGCACAGCATGGTGATGCCAGGCACCATCACCCTGGACGCCAACTTCCCTCACTATGCCACCGACTGGGAGGAAAGGCCTCCAAGGAAGTAGGATCCCACTAGCCTTCAGTCAAAAACCTCTCGGCAGCATTTATCTTAAAAGTAAGCACCCTCTGTCAGAGAAACTGTCTACACCGACATCTGGGAGACATGCAGACAGAGGTGGACACATCCTCTAAGGGGCACCACATCACAATGTATAATTTTGTTGGGTAATGAGTCCTTAACCATCATGAATTGGTTGTTAACAACCAATTATTGAAGTTAATTGACACTCATTAAAATTTGCACATCTGGCTGTGCGCTATTCTATAAGAGATGGGGCCTAACTCCACTCGTGTATAATCAAATAATAATTTTATTGTTATATCGCAATACCTCGCAGTTCAATGAAGGAAACTGTAAAACACAATAAATTTACATCAAAGATGCACAGTCAATGCATAAAGTCTCATTATAGTAAGATTACTAAATCTGATTATGCAAATTTATCCAACAAATAAGGTGTTCAGGATCTTCTAAAAGCCTGATAAGAAAAAGAGGTCATGATCAAACCGAGACTTTTATTCCATTTCCCTGCTTGAAAAGATAGAATCCTATCAAAGAAATCTTTTCTATACAAGTATACGACTTTTTAACGATGGAAAGATAAACAATGAAATATACGTGAAGAGCGATTAATTTCTGATCAATCAAAATGGTTTATATGGTAGTTTGGAGCAAGACCAAAAATGTTTTATAACATAGACGGGCAAATTTGAAAATTATTCTCGCCTTGACTGGAAGCAAATGCAGCTTTTGGTAACAAGGTGTTACATGTTCCGATTTTTTTCAAATTGAAAATGAAACGCACTTCCCATCCATGGCAATGGATGTGTCAAGCGCATTCTGAAAAGTTGCACACGTAGTTATAGAATGCAGCCACATTGGCCCAAATTCTGTAACCGGCGCCTAATGTTAGGCACCTATTTGGGAGGCGCCCAACTAGATAGGCGCCTATCTAAATTGAATAACAAGCTCAATTAAGCTTTTTAATCAGCAATAATTGAAACTTAGGCGCCTATCCAGAAAGAGAAATTTTGTTAACAAGGCGCCTCTAAAAGTTTAGGCGGACTTCAAAAAAAATAGGTGCTACGCATGTTAGGTGTGGGCGTGGCTTTGTGTTAGGCGCCATGTTGCAGAATCGCTGCTCTTAAGTGTGCTTAAGCGCTCACATGGACACTTAACTTTTAGTTGTGCCTAGAGCTGGCCTATTTATTGGGCGCCTCCAAAATAGGTACCGCTCAGCGTGATTCACTAAATAGCACCCAATTTGACTTGAATCGCGCTGAACGGTGCCTATATCAGCGCCTAAATTTTGGGCGCTTCTTATTATCCCAGGACAAGCAGGCAGCATATTCTTAACGTATGGGTGACGTCACCGACGGAGCCCCGGTACGGACCTTTTTAACTAGAAAGTTCTAGTTGGCCGCACCGCGCATGCGCGAGTGCCTTCCCGCCCGACGGAGGAGTGCGTGGTCTCCAGTTTCTTCGTTTCCGCGGAGCGAAGAAGACGCATGTGGTTTCAACGGCTGTTGAACACTCCTTTTTTGCCTTCCTGCTCGCGTTATTTCTGATTTTTTCTGCTTTTTTCCTTCGGGTTTTCTGTTTTCTTTCTAATTGGTAAAAAAAAAAAAAAAAAAACTTTCTTTTTCCTTTATTTTTCAACCGGCCCCGGCGGGGCCTGTTGCCATCATACAAGCCTCCGGCTTTGATTTCGCGGAGGCCGTATTTCCCTTCATGCCCCCTCAGCCGGGTTTTAAGAAGTGCCAGCGGTGTGCACGCCCGATTTCCCTTTCGGACCCACACAACTGGTGCCTACAGTGCTTGGGTCCGGAACATCGGGCTGACACCTGCACCCGCTGCGCGACTCTTCAAAAAACGCACACTTAAAAATAGACAAATCCAGCAGAATCTCCTCTTCGCACCGGTTCTGCTATGGATCCGACCCCGACGTCGACGGCACCGCCGAAATCGGCACCGTCAACATCGACACCACCTGATCCTTCTGCGGGGTCGATGGCGCCAGGTAAGCCGGCTAAGAAGCCTTCCACTTCCCTCGAGCGCCCTCCAGCCACGGCGGTGACACCGGTCCTTCCGACGTCCCGCAAGTCCCGTAAGCGCTCCGCTCCGATAACGGTGAGTGCCTCTTCATCGGCCTCCTCATCACCGGAGCGTAGAGCGGCACCTATGGTACCGAAGAAAAGTAAAACGGTACCGGTGCCCCCATTGGAGGACCGTATCTCGGCCATCCTCCAGACCAAATTACAGGAGCAGCTACAGCACCAGCTTCAGGAACTGCTTCCAACCCTGCTGGCACCACTCCTTCCGGTACCGGTCCGGCCCGAGCCTCGCACCACTACGCCAGTGGCCACCCCCTCGGTACCGATGAACACTTCGATGCCGGTCTTATCGGCACAGCCTACACTCCAGACCTGCACGGCGGAGGACCCCTCCCGGCCCCAGGATCGACATCGATCGTCTCGGGACCGGGATCGGCACCACTCCTCCCGGGACAGAGATCGGCACCGGTCTTCATCTCCCGGCACCGTATCCATGAGATCTGGCAAGTCCCTTTCTAAAACCCGCCATGCTGAGCCGGCCATCAGGGACCCTGACTTATGGGAGCAATCCCCACTCAGTACCGAGGAGGATGCCTCTTCCACTGATGAGGAACCCTCCATGGCTGAATCCACCTCCAAACCCGAGCAGTCCTCATTTACTAAATTCCTTCGGGAGATGTCTGGGGCTCTCTCCATCCCACTTGAGTCCGATTCCAAGAAGTCCCAGGCCTTTCTAGAAGCCTTGGACTTCGATCAACCCCCCAAGGAATTTCTCAAACTCCCCGTCCATGATATTCTACGGGAGACGTTTTATAAAAACTTGGAGAATCCCCTTACTGTTCCAGGTGCCCCTAAGAAACTGGACAGTTTATACCGGGTCATCCCTATCCCGGGATTTGATAAACCCCAGTTGCCACATGAGAGCCTCCTGGTAGAATCCACTCTCAAAAAATCTCATGGTTCCAGTGTCTATGCCTCCACCCCTCCTGGCAGAGAGGGTAAAACAATGGATAAATTTGGAAAGCGCTTGTACCAGAATGCCATGCTGGCTAGCAGAGCCAACAATTACTCATTTCATTTTTCTTTTTACATGAAATATCTGGTACAACAACTTTCTGCTCTGCAAAAGTATATCCCTGAACGCAAGGTTCCATTGTTTCAGCAACAAATTTCCACCCTCCTTCAGCTTAGGAAATTCATGGTACGCTCAATCTATGACTCCTTCGAGCTCTCCTCCCGAGCCTCTGCTCTGGCAGTAGCCATGCGACGCCTTGCCTGGCTGAGGGTATCCGACCTGGATGTGAACCACCAAGACCGCCTTGCCAACGCGCCCTGTCTTGGTGATGAACTTTTTGGGGAGTCTCTGGACACCACCACACAAAAACTTTCGGCTCATGAGACGAGATGGGACACCCTCATTAAGCCTAAAAAGAAGACTCCGCCGACACGACCATACAGACCTCAGTCTTCTTACCAACGTCGTTTTTCTGCTAGGCCACTTAATCCTCCTCAACAGCAATCTCGTCGGCCTCGCCAACAACAACAACAACACTCTCAGGCTCGCTCGCAATCTCACCAGACAGCCAAGCCTCTCCCTCAAACTAAGCCTCCTCAGCCCTTTTGACTCCTTTCTCCAGGGCATAGCCAGTCTCCAACCCTCGCTGCCTCTGCCTCAACCTATCGGGGGCCGCCTCACCATCTTTCTACGACGCTGGGAGGCCATCACATCAGACCTGTGGGTTCTAAACATCATCCGTCACGGATACTCACTAAGGTTCCAGACTCTTCCTACAGACCATCCTCCCGTAGAGTCTGCTTCTCACTCCTCCCAAACTCCACTCCTCCTCAGGGAGGTCCAATCCCTCCTCCTTCTCAATGCCATCGAAGAAGTTCCACCAGACCAAAGAGGTCAGGGATTTTACTCCCGCTACTTCTTGGTACCCAAGAAAACAGGGGATCTTCGTCCTATCCTCGACCTCAGGAACCTCAACAAATGTTTGGTCAAGGAAAAGTTCAGGATGCTCTCCCTTGCCACACTTTATCCTCTTCTGTCTCAACACGACTGGCTATGTTCCCTGGACCTCAAGGAGGCCTACACTCACATCCCAATCCATCAGGCTTCACGTCGCTACCTCCGATTCCAGATACTGAATCACCACTATCAGTACAAAGTGCTACCCTTTGGTCTCGCATCATCACCCAGGGTGTTCACCAAGTGCCTGATTGTGGTAGCGGCCTGTCTCAGGTCACACAACCTACAAGTGTTCCCCTACTTGGACGATTGGTTGGTGAAAGCAACAACCTCTCCACTTGTGCTGCAATCAACTCACCACACCATCTCTTTCCTCCATCTCTTGGGGTTCGAGATCAATTATCCCAAGTCGCATCTGCTTCCCACGCAGCGCCTTCAGTTCATCGGAGCACTTCTCGATACCAACCTCATGAGAGCGTTCCTTCCCGCCGACCGGCACCGGACACTGCTTCACCTCTGTCGACAGGTGCTCCTCCAACCATCCATCCCTGCTCGCCAGATGATGATTCTTCTGGGTCACATGGCCTCGACAGTCCATGTAGTTCCTCTGGCGCGACTCCATCTGAGGATACCGCAATGGACCCTCGCCTACCAATGGTCACAGACCAGGGATCCTCTTTCTCAACCCATCTCTGTGACATCGTCTCTTCAGCGATCTCTTCAATGGTGGTTGAACTCCTCAAATCTTTCCAGGGGCCTCCTTTTGCATCCACCCCCTCATTCCATGATCATCACCACAGATGCCTCCCCCTATGCATGGGGAGCTCACATAGGGGATTTACGCACCCAGGGACTCTGGACCCCCCAGGAGCGTCAACATCACATCAATTTCCTGGAACTCAGAGCCATGTTTTATGCTCTCAAGGCCTTCCAGCACCTTCTCTATCCTCATGTTCTCCTCCTGTGCACGGACAACCAGGTCGCCATGTACTACATCAACAAGCAAGGCGGCACCGGATCTCGTCTCCTTTGTCAGGAGGCCCTCCGCATTTGGACCTGGGCCACAGCCCACAATCTTTATCTCAAAGCGGTCTATATCCAGGGCGAACAGAACTCCCTGGCCGACCAGCTCAGCCGCATCCTTCAACCTCACGAGTGGACCCTGGATCCTCCCACTCTCCACTCCATTTTTGCTCGCTGGGGCACTCCGCAGGTGGACCTCTTTGCAGCTCCTCACAACCATCAGCTGCCCCAGTTCTGCTCCAGACTCTTCTCTCCACATCGTCTGGCCCCGGATGCATTCCTACTCGACTGGACGGATCGGTTCCTCTATGCCTTCCCTCCACTTCCTCTGATGTTGCGGACCCTGTTCAAACTCCGCAAGGACAGAGCCACCATGATTCTCATCGCCCCTCGGTGGCCCAGGCAACACTGGTTCTCCCTCCTACTTCAACTCAGCTCCAGGGAGCCCATTCCTCTTCCTGTATTTCCTTCTCTGCTTACGCAGCAACATCAGTCTCTGCTACATCCCAATCTGTCTTCCCTCCACCTGACAGCTTGGTTTCTCTCGGGCTGACCTCTCCAGAAAACCTGTCTCAGCCTGTCCGTCGCATTTTGGATGCCTCCAGGAAACCCTCCACACTCCAATGTTACCATCAGAAATGGACCTGGTTCTCCTCTTGGTGCCTCCTGCATCATCACAATCCCACCTCATTGGCGGTGGAGACTGTACTGGACTATTTGCTCTCTCTGTCTAACGCTGGTCTCAAGTCTACCTCGATCAGAGTCCACCTCAGTGCCATCACTGCTTTTCACGAGCCTATCCTTGGAAAACCCCTCACGGCTCATCCTCTGGTTTCCCGGTTCATGAGAGGCCTTTTCAATATCAAACCACCTCTTCAGCCTCCCCCGGTCGTCTGGGACCTCAATGTGGTTTTGTCTGCCCTTATGAAACCCCCCTTTGAGCCTCTTGCTACTACATCGCTCAAACTTCTCACATGGAAGGTGCTTTTCCTCATTGCCATCACCTCTGCCAGGAGGGTTAGTGAGCTACATGCACTGGTCGCCGATCCACCGTTCACTGTCTTTCACCATGACAAGGTGGTTCTGCGTACCCATCCTAAATTCCTTCCTAAGGTGGTTTCAGCCTTTCACCTCAACCAGTCCATCGTGCTACCTGTCTTCTTCCCAAAACCCCATTCTCATCCTGGGGAACTGGCTCTTCACACGCTGGATTGTAAGCGTGCCCTGGCGTACTACCTTGACCGTACCAGGGCTCACCGCTCCTCTCCTCAACTCTTTCTGACCTTCGATCCTAACCGTCTGGGTCACCCTGTATCTAAACGAACGCTGTCCAATTGGCTTGCTGCCTGTATTGCGTTCTGTTATGCTCGGGCCGGCCTGTCACTGGAAGGAGCTGTCACGGCCCATAAAGTCAGGGCTATGGCTGCCTCTGTAGCTTTCCTCCGTTCCACGCCCATTGAGGAAATCTGCAAGGCAGCCACTTGGTCTTCAGTTCACACATTCACTACTCACTACTGTCTGGATGCCTTCTCCAGACGGGATGGGCACTTTGGTCAATCTGTGTTACAAAATTTATTTTCCTAATGGCCAACCATCCCTCCTCCCTCTCTGTTAGCTTAGAGGTCACCCATACGTTAAGAATATGCTGCCTGCTTGTCCTGGGATAAAGCACAGTTACTTACCGTAACAGGTGTTATCCAGGGACAGCAGGCAGATATTCTTACGACCCACCCACCTCCCCGGGTTGGCTTCTTAGCTGGCTTATCCTAACTGGAGACCACGCACTCCTCCGTCGGGCGGGAAGGCACTCGCGCATGCGCGGTGCGGCCAAGTAGAACTTTCTAGTTAAAAAGGTCCGTACCGGGGCTCCGTCGGTGACGTCACCCATACGTTAAGAATATCTGCCTGCTGTCCCTGGATAACACCTGTTACGGTAAGTAACTGTGCTATTTGCCCCCTTGTGTCTAACTCGGGCGCCAGCATTTATACCAGGTTTCAGCAGATGTAAGTCTGGTGCCTAAAGTCAGACACAAGAATCAGTTGCTAAGCACACATCCTTTACTGAATTGCGCTCAGGTCTGATTTTTCGCAGCGCCTAATTTTGAGTGTCACTTACTGAATCTAGTTTACAGATAGCACAGATCCAGTTGATGTCACTTGCTCCCATATTATCTGCCATACTAACTGTAAGGTAAAGCCCCCCCCCCCCACCCCCATTCCCAACCATTCTCTGCCCTATTCCACTTGGCTGCTGTGAACTCGCGGCAGACAATCGGCTAGCCACTCTGTGTGGGCAGGAGCGAAGGAAGGTCGCTTCTGCCACGATTCGCCACTGGACCACCAGGAGAGGCGGGAGGGAGGTAAAAATTCTTAGACTTGGCTGGAACAGGAAGCAAGAGGGATCCTTCCTGTCCCAGTCACCGCTGGAACACCAGGTCTCACGGCAGGCCCAGCAGAGGCCTATAACAGGTACGAGAGAGGGACGGGTCAGCGCTGACCCAAATATATACCGAGATCCCCATTTTTGGGCCCAAAAACCTCAGTTTATATTTGAGTACAGTATATGTATTCCATTGCTAGTTTGAGTATATGTATTGAGTATATGCATTGCATTGCTAGTTTGAGTATATGTATTGAGTATATGCATTGCATTGCTAGTTTGAGCACTTTTCTTCTGCCTGACTTTATTTATTTAGCTCAGTTTGAGTGTCTTCCCTTGCCAGTCAGCGCTGAGGGAATTTATAGCGTCTCTCTGCTCAGTTATTTGGATTTTGCAAACACTTTTGCTTGTCAGTGTTCGGTCAATTACTTTTTGTTAAGTTCAATTCCGTTCTGTATGGCAGCATTCAGTGTAATAATTTTGTTTTCCTTCTGTTATTTTGCGGTTCTCTATTACATATTGTTCTCTTTTATCAGGAAATTTTGTGACTGGTTCGTGTTATTATTTCTCCTCTTATTAGACAATCTGTGACTATTTTATGGTGTTTTAAAGGTAAGGGATTGGGATTTGTACACCGCTTTTTGGTAGTTTTATAACCACATTCAAAGCAGTTTACATACAGGTACTTCAAGTATTTTCCCTATCGGCCCTGGTGGACTCACAATCTATCTAATGTACCTAAGGTATTGTTTCATTTAGTGGAAGGGTCATCCACTATCAAAAGTAATGTGGTATCTTTTACTTATATTGTCTAGTTCTATTTATATTATTTGTGGATAGCGTTCCCTATTTACTATGAACATAAGAATTGCCGCTGCTGGGTCAGACCAGTGGTCCATCATGCCCTAACTGAGACTAGTCCTACCAGCACACGTTCTTGTTCAGCAGGAACTTGTCTAACTTCGTCTTGAATCCCTGGAGGGTGTTTTCCCCTATGACAGACTCCGGAAGAGTGTTCCAGCTTTCTACCACTCTCTGGGTGAAGAAGAACTTCCTTACGTTTGTACGGAATCTATCCCCTTTCAACTTTAGAGAGTGCCCTCTCGTTCTCCCCTACCTTGGAGAGGGTGAACAACCTGTCCTTATCTACTAAGTCTATTCCCTTCAATATCTTGAATGTTTCGATCATGTCCCCTCTCAATCTCCTCTGTGAGAGGCCCAGTTTCTCTATACTATTACGGTTAACTTAAGAATTAATATATTATCAGATCTTTTTTTTATATATCTTTTGAGATTCCTTTTATATTTATTGATATCATTTAATATTCAGTGAAAAGTGTCCTTATTATGATTGATCGTATACTTATTGTGTCCTTATAGATATCACATAAAGGGATTATGATTGTACATTACTGCACAATGGGGTCCTTTTACGAAGGCGTGCTAACCGATTTAGCACGCTAAATGCTAAGGCGCCAGTAGAATATGATGGGTACCTTAGCATTTAGCACACGCTAATCTTAGGGGTCCTTTTACTAAGGCACGCTAGCTTGTCTTAGGGTGCACTAAAAATTAGCACACGCTAAATGCTAACGCTGCTAATGCATCCATAGGATATAATGGGTGTCAGATCAAAAGCTCGCCAGGACAAAGGTGCGCACAGACAATTGAGTGCAGCGCGGAGGCGCGCGCCGCACAAAATTACTGTTTTTACGGCTCCGACAGGGGGGGCTTGCGGGGGAACCCCCCCACTTTACTTAATAGAGATCGTGCCGCGTTGTGGGGGGTGTGGGGGGTTGTAACCCCCCACATTTTACTGAAAACTTCACTTTTTCCCTGTTTTTAGGGAAAAAGTGAAGTTTACAGTAAAATGTGGAGGGTTACAAGCCCCCAAACCCCCCACAACGCCGGCGCAATCTCTATTAAGTAAACTGGGGGGCTCCCCAAGAAAACCTCCCGTCGGAGCCCCTAAAAACTGTAATTTTCTTTGACGCGCACCTCCGTCTTGCGCTCAGTTGTCGGCGCGCACCTTTGTCTTTCGCCGACTTGTCTATGAACCGATATAATGGACGCGTTAGCATTTAGCATGCGCTAAGATGCGCTAGCGCGTCTTAGTAAAAAGGACCCCTTAATATATATATGAGCTTATTGTTCCCTAGCTTTATGTAGACACCATTTGATGTCAATTTTTTTTGTATTATGAATCTATTGATGTTATTATATGTTTATAATTATTTATTTGTATGTATGTTTTTAGACTCCTGAGGAAGGCCTTGCAGCCAAAACACGGCTGGTGTTGAGTCACTTTATACTGAACATTTGGTTTCCTCAAACATCCTTTCTGCCATCAGTGGACAGTCGTCTCTGCTGTTTGCGTTTTGTTTGCAGAGGTTTTTGTTCTTCTTGGTTTTGCTTTGTCTACAAAACAAATCCATTTGGAGACACTGCCCTTGAAAGCATCATGGGTTAATTGTGTTCAATCTATTGGGAATGAGAAAAATGATCGTGCATCTTACACTGAGTTACATCCCCAAATCATCATTGACATTGGGGTATGAGCCATTTTTATCTGATTGTACTAAGAACAGCTAATGAAAGAGCAAATAAGATTCCATAAGAGAAATACCAAAAGAAAAATCCATGAGCAATATACTCAGTAAAAATTGGCCCCTAATAACTTTAGTATGTTTTAGCTTGGTTGTAATTAATTTTCATTGCATTGGAATTGTATCACCCAGCGCATGCCAACACTTTATATTTGTCCGTAATATAAAGATCATGACTTCATTAAAATTGAAATCCATTGCAAACTGTAAGGTCTTATTTTTTTCTGTGCTTGCATAATTGAGAGCTAATTGACTCTTCTACTATGTATATTTCAGAATAAAAAAATACCAAGCGGATTCACAGAGGGGAAATATTGTCTTTTTATTTTAACTCCACTATTAAAATTGAAAAAAAATGACAGGCAGCATAGATAATTAGCAAAATCCTTTGAAGGTTAATGAAAACTGTGGCAGGTTAGAGCATTACATCCTCCTCCCCGGTACAGCCACCCCAAAAAATAACACACATTGGACTCTCTTGCATCTTCATCTCTCTCTCTCTCTCTCATAAGAACATAAGAATAGCCATATTGGGTCGGACCAATGGTTCTTCTAGCCCAGTATCCTGTTTCTGCAGTGGTCAAACCAGGTCACAAGTACCTGGCAGAAACCCAAATAGTAGCAACACTCCATGCTATTGATACCAGGGCAAGCAGTTGCTTCCCCCATTGTCTGTCTGAATAACAGTCTATGGACTTTTTCTCCAGGAATTTGTCCAAACTATTTTTAGACCCATCTACAGTATGTTAACTACTGTTACCACATCCTCTGGCAACGAGATCCAGAGCTTAACTATTCTATAAATGAAAAAAATATTTCCTCCTATTGGTTTTAAAAGTATTTCCCTGTAACTTTATTGAGCATCCCCTAGTTTTTGTAGTTTTTGATGGAGTAAAAAATTGATTCACTCTCTCACTCCCTTTTTTTTTTCCTGGTCCTCTATTAGCCCTGCATACCAGGGGTTGTGAAAGAGGAAAAAATGGTTTCATTATTTCATTCCTTTCAGTTTCCATGTTATTTTGGTTTATAGTGCTCCTCCAGTCATTTGCGGTATTTTCTGACCGCGAATGACCGGGCAGCTGGAGAGGCAGGAGAGAGCAGCTTTGACACGCAGCTCCTGATTGGTGAGGCCCAACTTTCGTGCAGGAAGAGGCGGTCGGAACATACCGCGAGTGATTTCCTTCACTCGAGGCAAAAAGGGCGACAGAATGCTAGGAATGATTAAGAAGGGGATCATAAACAGATCAGAGAGGGTTATCATGCCGCTGTACCGGGCCATGGTATGCTCTCACCTGGACTACTGCGTCCAGCACTGGTCGCCGTCCATGAAGGACACAGTGCTACTCGAAAGATTCCAGAGAAGAGTGACCAAAATGGTTAAGGTATTGGAGGAGTTACCATACAGTGAGAGGTTAGAGAAACTGGGCCTCTTCTCTCTTGAAAAGAGGGGCATGATCGAAATGTTCAAGATAATGAAGGGAATAGACTTAGTAGATAAAGACAGGTTGTTCACCCTCTCCAAGGTGGAGAGAACGAGAGGGCACTCTCTAAAGTTAAAAGGGGATAGATTCCGTACAAACGTAAGGAAGTTCTTCTTCACCCAGAGAGTAGTAGAAAACTGGAACACTCTTCCGGAGGCTGTTATAGGTGAAAACACCCTTCAGGGATTCAAGACAATGTTAGTCAAGTTCCTGCTGAACCAGAACGTACACAGGTAAGGCTAGTCTCAGTTAGGGCACTGGTCTTTGACCTAAGGGCTGCCGTGTGAGCGGACTGCTGGGCATGAGCGGACTGCTGGGCACGATGGACCACTTGTCTGACCCAGCAGCGGCAATTCTTATGTTCTTATGATGCTTTTTTATGAGAAAGATGAGAACTGAGTGAAACTACTTTTTCCAGAACCTTTGAGACGAAGCAAATGTAAGAAACCGGACAATAGCTGAGATGGAAGGGTCTAAATCAGGGGTGCCCAACACGTCAATCGCGATCGACCAGTAGCTCAGGAAAGCAACGCGAGTCGATCGCGGAGCCCATCCCGGGCTCCGTGATAGACTCGTGTTGCTGTCCTGATCTACCGGGCCGATCAGCCTTCCTCTCCAGTGTTCTCCCTTGGGCCTTTTAGCTGGGCGATCCGCCCAGCTGTCATCTGCTGCTGAACATTTAAAAAAAAAAACCCCCCAAAAAACGGCTTGGAGATTTCAGCCCGTAGCGAACTTATGCTCCGTGGCTCTAACGTGTGCGTGCCGGCTTCCCTTCTCTTCCCTCCGAAACCGGAAGTTATGTCCGGGGGGGGGGGGGGAGAAGGGAAGCCGGCACGCACATGTTGAGAGCCCTGAAGCAAGCGTTCGCTATGGGCTAATGCGGGAGACAGGTTAGTGAAGCATTTGCTCTTCTTGCTGCCGGGTCCTGCCTACTTCCTGTTTCCGCAAAGGCAGGACCCGGCAGCATTTCCCCCAATAGGTCGATCGCGATCTTGGGCCAATCAGCCTTCCTCTTCCCGACGGCAGAATTAACGTCGGGGAGAGGAATGCTGGTCGGCCGAAGCAGGGAGAGCTTGGGGCTGCGTCGGCTTTCGGGCCTGTTATTGGTGGCGGTTTGGGTCCTGATCCCCGATGGCAGTGGCTTGGGGGAGGGCAGGGAGAAAGGAAGAAAAAGGGCAGGCAGGGAGACAGAAGGAAAGAAGAGAAACAGAAAAAAAAAAAGGGAGGCAGAGAGAAAGAAAGGGCAGGGAGAGAGGAAGGAAAAGTTGGGGGAGGGAATGAGGTCTGGAGAAGAGGAAGCATACAGGCTAAAAGAAAGGAAGAAAGATTGGATGCACAGTCAGAAGAAGAAAGTGCAACCAGAGACTCATGAAATCACCAGACAAGGTAGGAAAAATGATTTTATTTTAAATTTAGTGATCAAAATGTGTCTGAATTTATATCTGCTGTCTATATTTTACACTAAGGTCCCCTTTTACTAAACCGCAATAGTGTTTTTTAGCGCAGGGAGCCTATGAGCGTCGAGAGCAGCGCTGGGCATTCAGCGCAGCTCCCTGCACTCTAAAAACTGCTATCGTGGTTTAGTAAAAAGGGAGGGGGTATATTTATCTATTTTTGTATGGTTGTTACTGAGGTGACAGTGCATAGAGTCATCTGCTTTGACCTCTTTGAAAAACCCTGGAATAGGAATGATAATTAACATTTTCTATGCGTACAGTGTGCGTTGTGTTTTTTTAAAATTTTATTGTTGGTAGATCATTTTGACTTGGTCATTTTAAAAGTAGCTCGTAAGCCCAAAATGTGTGGGCACCCCTGGTCTAAATTGTATTTTTCAGAATGGGGCGGACAACTGCAGCTTTCTATAGGGAAAGGACTTGGCCAATGTGGGGGCTAATGTTCACAAATGAAAGAACAGAGGTGAGCAATCCAAGCCAGGAAGATGGTAAGGGGTCAAGAACACAGAAGGATGGCTTCATCTGAGCAGGGAAGAATTAAAGCATAGGCAAACTAGGCATGGGCCTAGGGCCCACATATTTATCTGGGGCCCTCTCAAATGTGTAAGTCAAGGCAGAGTTTTGCCCTGGTGCGTTAGCTGCTGCCACAGAGAAGATAATTGGAGGGCGCAGAGCCATTGTTCACCACAGAAGTCTGTCTATTCTTCCTTACTCCCTGTGTATTGCCTTCTAGTCAGCAGGGAGAGCTAGCGAACAAGGCCTCTTATCTGCTGTTTCCTCCTCTGCCAGTTTTCCTCTGCAGGCAGAATCATGCAAGGCTCCATTCGTGGGAGCTTTCATATATATTTAAATTACAATGAGGGGCCTCAACATACCTGTTTGCCTAGGGCCCAACAAAGAGTTAATCCTGACCTGCATCTGAGACATCAATATGGAAAGAGAAGAAATCATTTAAAGTTGGAATGGTTCGTTCCATTTTGGAGAGTGGGTGGTTCTGATATAATAGGGTTGTCTTGAAAGAGAGAAGTAAGGAATTTACTATGAAGTGTGATGATTTTAGAAATGAAGAAGAGAGCCAACTGTTCAGCAGAAGGCTGAGTTTTATTTTTGGAAAGACATGGATTAGTGGTGAGTGGCAGGTAAATAGAGTAAAACTGCTCTAGCGGGATTTGCAGCAGAAGAAATCCAGGTACTGAAGTAGGAGGCTTTGGCCTTTTTTAAAGTGACGATTAAAGCGTCTATGGGAGGCTCAGGAAAGTTGAAGATCTGTAGATAATTTTGTCTCCTTCCAAAGAAGCTCAGCCCTGTGGGCTCGGGCATTTCAGAAAACAGAGACCACTATGTTACCAAGGCTTATGAGAAGAACGTGCAGAGGGACAAAATTTGAGAGGGGCAATGGAGTTGAATGCGGATAAAGCATGATGACAGCAAATAACTTGATCATCCTGTGGCTTGTTTGAGATATCTGAAAGAGAGAGTTGGAGAGAGAGAGGCTTGGGTCAATATGTCAGTACAATCTTAACTATAAACCTGGTAGAACCAGGGTGGGGGGGGGGGGGTTGCAGAGAAGGGCGAATATTGTGAAATGATCAGTCCAGAAGAAAGGAACAGAGGGGAAATACAAGCTCATAGGGAAGAGAAGAGGTCAAGGGTGTGACCAGCCTGATGGGTAGGGAAGGGGGTGTCAGGTCAAAAGCGCGCCGGGACAAAGGCGCGCACAGACAATTGAGCGCAGCGTGGAGGCGCGCGCTGCAGAAAATTACAGTTTTTACGGCTCCGACGGGGGGGGGGGGGGTGTGGTTTACTTAATAGAGATCGTGCCGCATCGTGGGGGCATTGTGGGGGTGTGGGGGGTTCCACTGTTCCCTCTAAGCTGAGCAGGAGTCCTCCACCCACAGTCTCACCAATAGAGGGTGCTGTTTTACTGTCACATTTTTCAATTGTGAGGGACAGGCAAGTTCTGCAGGACTCCAGGGAACATACCTGTCCTTAGCGACTGAAAATATTCCACCCCCTAGTGGTAGCAATGCAGCTGGAGGACACCTGCTCAGCTTAGAGGGAACACTGCCGGCGGCGGCGGGCGGGCGGCGGGGCCACATTTTACTGAAAACTTCACTTTTTCCCTGTTTTTAGGTTAATTTCATAAAGGAATGATAGAGAATACTGAGGATACTGAGGGGTGTCAACATAGACGCTGAAGTCATGCGGGATCCTAAGGGTAGGAAAATTAACAGTGCACTGTGGCTTAGGAGTAAGCGTTCTTTGTGGGTGATTTATTATTTGAAGAGAGCAATTTTCAGCAACTATTTACCTGAATAAAAAAGCCGCGCTAGCGTTTTTAGTGCAGATTTGCATGCCTGTTACTTCCATTATATGCAAATCTCTCTCATGCATATTCATTAGGGCTAGCCTGAAAACCCGATTGGCCTGGTGGTCCTCCAGGACAGGGTTGGGAACCACCGAGTTAAAGCTTGTACAGATGAGCTCGTAGATGAGGTTGGGGAAACCACTAATACGCCAAGGAGCTTGACATTTTCAAAATTGTGGGTGTTATTTTGAAAAGAAAAAGTACTTGCAAACAATCAGCTGCTAATCTCTGCAACTATGCTTTCCCTTGGTAATTTTCAAAGAGAAAATATCTTATACTTGCTCTTTAAGAACTGATGCAGAACCTGCAGACTTTGCAACTATGCTGGCAGTTTTGAACACTGCCCTCAAGAGAAAATCATACAATTTATTATTATTTTTTTTTTAAAGGTGAGCATGAATTGAGGAATGTTCTTTACAAACAACAGAATTAGCATGGGCAGAAGCACTGTAGGGTCAGCCCTGGAGATTTCAGCTGGTCTGCGATTTGACCTTTCAGATTGTTGAGGCACAGAAGTCTGATCTGTGAAATTATAGGAAGCAGTCTTTCTAGAGGAGAGTGTGGCATAGTGATCATAGAGCTACAGGCTCAGCACCCTGAGGTTGTGGGTTCAATTTCTGCGCCGCTCCTCGTGACCATGGGAGTCACTTAGGGCTCCTTTTACAAAGGTGCGTTAGGGCCTTAAGGCGTGGAATAGCGTGCGTTAGCCGCTACCGCCTCCTCTTGAGCAGGCGGTAGTTTTTCAGGTAGCGCGCACTATAGCGTGCGCTAATCCAGTACGTGAGCTGCCCCAGGTATATTAGATAGATTGTGAGCCCACTGAGACAGATAAGGAAAATGCATGAAGTACCTGTATTTAAAGTTTCAAGTTTATTGTATATTTGATTAATTGCTTACTCAAATTTCTAAGCGATGAACATATCATTAAAATTACATACAAATAAGGAGGCAGCAAAACAAGCAGAAACTAAACAAACGTAACATGTTAAAGACTAACAGTACAAACATGTAAAAACGGGGGTAAAGGATGGGTAGAGAAACACAAATTGCTGATAGAAAATAAGTTTTGGGTGTGGTTGTAAAATCTACCCCCAAAAAGGCAGTATAGAAGTTCCAATTCCCTTCCCTCCCCCCTTTCAAACTTTGTTTTCTTTCACTCGATGTGTGTGTTCATAAGTATTTATTTTTTTTTTTTTGCGAGGGGGGAGAGGTGATTTTAAGAGATGCAATTTTATGTGGGATATATCACCCAGCATTAGACTTTGGTACTAGACTTAAAATATTGTACGTTAATCAACTTAGAAAAGTATTTTTATAATATAAAAAAAGTAAAATATTTATTTTAAATTTTATTTATTTATTTTAAAATTTTCTATACCGTTTAAAACTAAACAGTTTGTTACATAAGTGGTGGTGGAGTTTAATTCCAAATAGAACATATGATAGCATTCTACAAAAATGATATGATGAGTTAGGGATACATGTATCGCCTCCTGATTTTAGTCAAGCGATTCATCGGTTGCCTAAAATTATTATGGGCTATGTTTGGAGGGAATGTACCTATAGAATGTACATAGGGCGTATTTTTCACAGGTGCAAGCTTTTCATGCGGGCTTAGTTAATTATTAAATGTGATAAAGCTCTTAATACGCTATCTCATGCATTGTGGCAATGTCCTCTTATTAAATCATTCTGGTTTGCCATCCTATTATTTTTTAGGTGCATTATGGAATAGTCAATTAGTGGAATCTCCAAGGGAGGTGTTATTTGGTAAAGCTGCTGGACAAGGAAGGCATGTATGATTGGTCATAAATGTATGCTGCAATATTGGTTAGAGAAAGAGCCTCCTAGTTTTTGGAGGAATCAATTCCATCGTTTATTGTTATTTGAGGTTTGGGAGGTTCGTAGATTTCCTAGACAAACTCGTCTCTTTTTGAAAATTTGGAACCCCTATATTCAAAATCTTTCTTCTAGAGCAGTGTTTTTCAACCTTTTTACACCTATGGACCGGCAGAAATAAAAGAATTATTCTGTGGACTGGCATCAGTCCGTGGACCAGCGGTTGAAGAACACTGGGCTAAGTTGTGGGCCAGACCCCGCCCATCTCTACCCAATCTCCACCCCAGACCCCGCCCCCATAATAGTACTAATTGCACCTTGCACGTCCCGTGCCTCATCTGGAAGCCTTCCCTCTGACGTTGCAACGTCAGAGAGACGGCTTCCGGTTCAGGCGCAGAATGCCCGTAGGAGCCGCTGCCCATGGCTTTGTGCACTGAATCAGTTAGGAAGAGGGAGCTGGCTCAAAAATAACGCTGCATCAATCGCACCGTGGACCGGCAGTTGAAGAACACTGTTTTGGGCCTGATGCACATGCTGGCCCTGTGAACCGGCAGAAATTTTCTGTGGACCGGCATTGGTCCATGGACCGGTGGTTGAAGAACACTGTTCTAGAGCACGAAGTATGATTATTACTGTTTTACATTGAAGCTTTTGAAAAAAATAATTGTATTCTAATACCACATTCAAAGGATCCCCTTGTAGCAGGGTTCAACCCAGCCCGATTTCCAATGGGTTCCTGAGGAAAGGACGCTTCATCACTGAAACCGGGCTTGGTTGAACCCTGCTACAAGTGGATCCTTTGAATGTGATGATTCCCTGGACTTTCCTGTCTAATCGGAGGAAATTGTTTTCACCTATCTAAGCTAAGTCTGAGTTGATTTTTGGGAGTTGGCTAGGGGGTTCTCAGAGCGGTATTTTGGCTTTAATTCACTTGTGTGATTTTGTAATTATTTATTACACTTTTATTCACAATTTCTGTTGAGGCACACGTGAGATATCCGATGATGGTGTGCGAGTTGGGTCTTGTTAGTCCTTGCCTTGCTGCTTTAAGCGCTGGAGGTTTTTCTCCTTTCACCGACCTCTCACACTGAGGATATCCCATTTCACAAAAAATTTTTACATATGTAAAAGACCTGAGGGTCTGCCTTATGTTCACACATATATATATTTTATATATTTTTTATTTCCAGAATACCACTCTCAGAACTTATAGACTTTTTTACTGCCTTTACGTTTGTATCTTTTGTAAGCTCCTGTGGCAGTTTTCTTTGGAGATTTTTTGCATTGTGTTACAATATCATGAGTCAAAATAATTTGTGGTGCATAAAAATTCTGTTTTGGGGGTTTTGATTTTTTATTTTCCCCTGGACTTATAACTATAATTCTTAAGAG
Source organism: Geotrypetes seraphini (assembly GCF_902459505.1). Lineage (NCBI taxonomy): Eukaryota > Metazoa > Chordata > Amphibia > Gymnophiona > Dermophiidae > Geotrypetes > Geotrypetes seraphini. Next base: position 376,901,064 of record NC_047086.1, read on the forward strand.
AAACACATCTTTACTGATCTTGGTATAATTGGAAATGGTTTTATAGATCACATGGGGAGTATACAGCCAAAAGTTTGTGACACCAACAGCATAGACAACAGATAACTCCATGGAGAGTGTTTAGAAAGCAATTACACCATCTGGACTATTCTTGCTTAAAGACTTATTTTTGATGATTTCATATACACCATCATACGCTTTTTCATGGTTGAAGATTTGGCTTATGAAAACATTTCAGAAGTAGCATGTAGGTAGTTTTGTCTAATTTATAACATTTTATTGAAGGAATCAAATAAATATACAATAATATAATCAAAAAGATATTCATTACAATTAGATTCACAGTTATAATTTTTCCATACATATTTCTATCATTCCTCCAAAATATATTTCCATATGACATATTTCATACCTCTATACACTCCCCCTGTTCCCTTCCCTCCCCCCATTGTTTTTATTTTCAATTATAACACTGTAATGAAGGAATTAAGCAAATATACCATTCAAGTATTTCCATACATATTACTATCATCCCACCTATTCCCTCCCCTGCCCCAGAATGGAAGGTGACACAAATTACCAGGTGTTGGAATGCAATGAATGTTTCCAAAGCTTAATATAAAACATTAAGAATCATACTTCATGCTCTAGAGGAAAGATTTTGAATATAGGGTTCCCAAATTTTCAAAAAGAGACGAGTTCATCTAGGAAATGTATGAACCTCCCAAACCTCAAATAGTTTTGTCTAATAATAAAATATTAGCACATCTCTTTTGTTACCTTTAAAATAATTGTATAATTATTTTAAGGAATGCAAATGTATATAGATATTTAACAGGCTTAAAATGCTTTATATCAATTTTGGCATGTCTTCCCCTGCTATCACACTAATCTGATGTTGCTCTTACCTTCTGTTTCACTGACAAATCCATTTTGTTGCAGGGGACTGCCGACTCCTCTCCCTGATTTCTTTCTGACATGGTCCATCTATGCAGAAACAAAAAGTTGTGTCACTGGGGATGGACCGCAGCAGAAAGAAAGCAGGGTGGGGAGTCACAGGCAGCATTTTAGAGTGGCTACTTCATCTGCAGTCTCTGGCAACAAAAATGGATTTGTCAACCAGATCAAATGTGTGGGCAATGTTGGTCTGTCATGGATAGAAAGGGGAGGACATGTTGGGCTGAGGAAGCCCCCTGGACCAGCTGTTATTATTATTATTTTTTAAACTAGAAAGGGGGAGTGGTTAAAGAACTGCCAGGGTGTGGGGAAACGTGAAAGGAAAGAGTTTATGGGGCTGGAATCAGAAGGGAGAGAGAGAGATGGTGGGCAATGGTCTAATGAGAGAGAAGTTGGACATGGGATGATGTGGAGGAAGAGGGAAAGAGATACTTGAAGAGAGGTCTGTTAGGAAGAGAAAGGGAGAGATGGTAGACCTCTGGTTAGTGCAGAGGCAGGGGGAGGTGTGGGATGGGAGGGAGAGATATGCAATGGCAGTTGAGCATAGAAATGGAGAGAAGTTGGACCTGAGGATGGAAGAGAGAAATGTTAAGTCTGGATGTGGGAGAAAGAGATGCAGCATCTCTTTTCCCCTCCATTCAATTGTTCAGCATCAAAGGGGGAGGGAAGAAGAAGAACAACTGAAAAGAGAAGGAGCAAAATGTTGGACCAAGGGGAGATAGGAGGAGAGATAAACCCATGGGAAAGCAGGAGGGAAAAGATGTGGAATAAGAAGATGCTAGGGGATGGAAAGAAAGAGCCAGGGAGATATAACCTGAGAAATGAAGAGAGGAAGGAAGATTTTGGAAGTGGGTGAGCCATGTGGAAGAGGTCAAAAAGGAAGATGGCAAAAAGATGAGTGAGAGAACAGTGAGTACAGTGGTTTCTGGGTTAGGCTGATGGCAGTAGGCTTACCTTGTTGCCACTTCTGGCTGCTTGAAGATTCAATTGCAGTGCCAGAGGAGGTAGGTGGAGGCCCCGATCCCTCATCTCTTTCCTTACACCTGTCACCCACACCACCCTTCTTCTCACCCAATGTAATTCTTCCACATCACGGTCTTCTTCACTTATTAACATCACTACTAATTATTCAGCTTTAAACAAATCTCTTGGAGCACTTTTCCATTATGGGTACCGTTAGGTTCCCGGTGCCCAAACTGTCCATGCTGCAGTCCTCACTACTGCAGACATGGGCTGGGATAGAGATTGACAGGGAGGGGCGGGGCCAGGTGGCCTAGTGTACTTGTGTGCTTAGGGCCCATCAAAGGATTAATCCTGATTTTTCAATCATGGTTTTGCATTTCAATACTACATGGCCATTGAAACAATTAGAAATCAACTAGGCTGCACAGGGAATTATCACAGAATAGTATAAGCCTACTGTCAAGTTCCAAACAATACAATTCATTTAGAACTATTGAAAATATTAGAGAAGAAAACAAAGCTAACCAAAATGCTTATTTTTTCATTTTCTACACTGAAAAGCTTAATTGTATATAACAAAATAAAAAGCCAACAAGCTTCATTCAAAACTACTTTTGTTGTTCTTAGGATAGAAAATGTGTCACATCTCACATGTTCTGCTTAAACTGTCAAAACTGACACGCTAAGGCCCCCTTTCACCAAGTCCCATTAGGGTTATAATAATAATAATTTAAGTTCAACGGCACAATGTGCAGCAGCCTCAAAGAAAGCAAATAGAATGTTGGGTATTATTAAGAAGGGTATTACAACCAGGACGAAGGAAGTCATCATGCCGCTGTATCGAGCGATGGTGCGCCCGCACCTGGAGTACTGTGTCCAGTATTGGTCGCCGTACCTCAAGAAGGACATGGCGATGCTTGAGAGGGTCCAGAGAAGAGCGACGAAAATGATAAAAGGCATGGAAAACCTTTCATATGCAGACAGGTTAGAAAGGCTGGGGCTCTTCTCCCTGGAAAAGCGGAGACTCAGAGGAGACATGATAGTGACTTTCAAGATCATGAGAGGTATCGAGAAGGTAAACAGAGATAGATTCTTCAGACTAATGGGGCCCACAAGTACAAGGGGGCACCCCACAAAAACCAGCTTCTGAAGATTTGATGGTGGTTTTTGGGTTGTTGTTTGTTTTTTGGTTTTTTTTTTTACATTGCTCTTAATTTGCAGTAACAACTAATAATATCAAATGCTCTTAGAAAGATTTATATAACATTCATTGCCTCTAAAGGCCTCTACTCGATTCTCATCCTCCTCGATCTGTCTGCCGCCTTTGATACTGTTGATCACTGCCTTCTGCTTGATACGCTGTCCTTGCTCTCTCCTGGTTTTCTTCACATCTCTCCCATCGCACCTTCAATGTATGCAAAGGTAGTTCCTCCTCCACAGCCATCCCACTATCAATTGCTGTACCTCAAGGCTCTGTTCTGGATCCACTCCTTTTCTCAATCTACACCTGCTCACTTGGAGCGCTGATCTCCTCTCACAGCTTCCAGTATCACCTCTATGCCTATGACTCCCAGATCTACCTCTCTGTACCAGATATCTCTACTGAAACCCTGACCCGAGCCTTAGTCTGCCTGTCCGACTTTGCCGCTTGGATTTCTCATCGCCATCTAAAACTGAATGTGGATAAAACGGAGATGCTTATCTTCCCGCCTAAACCCACCTCCCTGTTTCCCATTCACTGTCACTGTGGATAATGCTATCCTCCCTGTTTTGTCTGCTCACAATTTTGGGGTCATCTTTGACTCCTCTCTCTCCTTCTCTTCCCAGTATATTGCTAAAACCTGACGCTTCTTCCTCTATAATATTACCAAAATTTGACCCTTCCTCTCTGAGCACTCTACCAAAAACCCTTATCCACACCCTCATCACCTTGTGCCTAGATTACTGCAACTCACTGCTCTCAGATCTTCTGCTCTGCCATCTTTCTCCTTTTCAATCTGTCCAAAATTTGGCTGCATAACTCATATTATGGGAGACCTGCTATACTCACGTTACTCCGCTCTTAAAGTCACTTCATTGGCTTCCCATCCGTTTCCAACTACAATTCAAACTCCTCTTCCTGACCTACAAATGCATTCACTCGGCTGCCCCTCACTATCTCTCTTCACTTATCTTTCCCTACGCATCCACCACCCCCACCCCCGTAAGCCCTGCTCAGCTGATAAGTCCCTCCTATCTATGCCCTTCTCCTCCTCTGTCAACTCCAGATTCCGTCCATTCTATCTGCTGCACCATATGTCTCAAACAAACCGTTATCTATGTTACCATGTAACCCGATCTGGGCTCCTTGGAGAGGACAGGATATAATTCGAATTAAATGCACCAACCACTATTTCCAAAACCACTATTTCCAAAACAGCCAGTGATAAGCCAAATAAAATAAAAGGAGGCTTTTCCAGCACTGGAGTCTAAAGGTCCAAGCAAGACCCTCCATCAACAAAGACAATAACTGCTAACAAGAAAACTGAATTCATCCTTATCACCTACAGTCTCAAAGAAGATACTGTGAATAATCAAACAAATATTTAAGGATCCCAAAGAACTACAAGGTTAAATTGATTATTTTTCAGAAAACAAATGGGAGATTCAGATACTTATGTATGCAGGAGACAAACAGAGAACAGGAGAGTAAGTTTTATGTACTGTTTTCCTGGTCATGTGCTGATTTTTTTTTTTTTTTTTAATTTGCTCTGTTGCTATAGATTGTAGATGAAAACCAAAGCAACTGCAGGCAATCTGAGAGTACCTAAGAGACTGAGGAGAAATGATTGCGAGTCAGCAGAAATGAAGCTTGCATAGTTTTGAGAGTTTCAGATTTGGGAGGCAGATTTGTTGCCGTGAAGTCTAATTGTGTGTGATAATTTACTGTAAAACCGAAAGGCAGTCATGTAGAACCTCTATGCACTCGGGAAAAATCTTCCATTGATTTCCTGTGTAATGTAATGGGCAGGCTGAGAATGTGTCATAGCAATCCGAGTGTATAAAGAAATCATGAGGATATGTGCTGATTCATCATTTAACTTTAAACGTGAATCGATAAGCAGTGCCAACAGCCTGTGCATTTAATAGAAAATAGGGAAATGAAAATATGAAAATGCATGAAGTAGCAAAGATCATTTAAAACAACAGTCTTTAAATGTAACTTACTTCACTCTGTGAATGACTATACCTGTTTGTGAAATTGGGGCACTGGTGTGACATACAAGATGCAATGGGAACTTTACAAAATTGTAAAAATATATTAAGAGCCATATATATATGGTGGGTGGGTGAAGAATTGGGTTGACGTCAAGCTTAGGGTCCCTTTTATCAAGCATTGGCAAAATGTGGCCTTAGTATGCCTTTACAGGATCAAGCAACAGAAAAATGAAGGCAGATAAAGACCTTATGGCATCTAGTCTGCATAACCATTCCATCTAATATCCCTGCCTCTCCCTTAAAGATCCAACCAGGAGGCCTTTGCATGCATTCACCAGAATGCTGGTCTTTCCTGCACACTACAGTCATTTTTTACCACTGGGATAAAATGGCTGCATTTCCTGTTCTTTTGTATCAATGGTCATGCACTAATTTTGCCATCAGCATGCAAACCGGCTATTTCACTAGAAGCTCAAATGATGAAGTTACAACTGTCTTATTTTGGTCATACTGTCCAAAGAGAAAGATCAATGGAGAAGGACATCATGTTTAGGAAGACTGAAGGAACCAGGCAAAGAGGGTGACCTGCAACCAGATGGCATGTTGAAAATAACCATGGGGATGACACTGGAGAGAACCTTACTGGACTAGCACAAAAACTAATTTCTTTTTAGATCTGTAACTCATCAAGTCGCTAAGACTCAAGCGAGCACGAGCCGATGGCACCTAAGAAAAACCATTATGTAGGTGGAAAGGGTTCAGGTGCTAAGAATATGCTAAACAGTTAATGTGGTGCAATATAACTATGCTAACTACCACCCCCAAACACTCCCTTGTACCAAAAAATAAATTTTAGGTTTTTTTTTTTAGTACATGAGTAGTATATACCCATTGCAAATTTACCTTAAGATGCCTGCTGCAGTAAGCATGCTTTCCACAGCTATGTAAAAGGAACCCTTCATGTTAGAGATTCTTATAGAGGAACAACCAATGACACACACACAATCTATTACTGAAGGACACAACCTGGCCAAGATTCAGTGATAGCCTTCATCAGGGGTATTAAACACCTCTCATTCCTTCCTTCTTCCTGAAGATAGGCATCTCTGAAACTCAATCCTGGCTGCTCAGCATCTTGATGGCATCTCTCTGTCCCACCACTTACAGAGATGCCGTCAAGATGTTGAGTGGCCATTTTGATGTAGACCTTTAAGTCCATGTTAAGTGCTCATTAGTGTTTAAAGTGGTTTCTTAAAAGGATCCCTTAATTAGATAATATACTACAATGCGTAATTATCAGTTGCTACATCTGTAGATTTCACACATGTTTTTACATAAAAATCCATGTGAAAAAGAGTACATCGAAATGCAATTAACTGATTAATTTGATTTTATGACAGATCAGAGATACAATGGATGGACTGAAGTGATTACCATGTACAAAGATGCAATAGAATCAAGGAAAAGATTTTTCAAACTTGAGAGTTTGTCATTTACATGTATAAACAAATTATAAATTACTAGGCTCAGAAGCGAAAACCTTAGAATCACAGTATATGCATTGAGTATTCTAGTATCTGTTATTCTGATTTTAAACCATATCCCTCTGTACAATTACTTCAGCCAACTGGAACATTGGATAGTTCCTTGGATGCCCATGTTCTAAAAGAAAACTCAACATACCGTTAACTGTTGCAAAAAGATGAAAGCAGAACTTAAAAAGCAGCAGAAAGAGCATGTTGTTCCAAAATATCAATAATTTGATTTGTCATTATGGTGTCCTGCAAGGTTTAATATCAGCATATTACTGTCCACTTCAATGAAGAATCTTGAGACGTGACTTAAGCAGTTCCACTTCCATATCTAGATTATAGCAACTCTTTATATTGCAACATCACAAAGAAAGGGATTTTCCCAGTGGTGTAGTAAAGGGGGGAGGGGTGCTGTCTTGGTGAGCACGCAGGCATCCATCCTCCTCCCCCTCCCCCCGGCTCCTTCTCTCCCCCTCTCATGGGAGTAACCTTTGGTATCTTCCTATGGGAGGGGTCTTAGGTGCCAGGAAGGGGAAGGCCCACCATTTTGGAAGAGATGGGCCTGCCTGCAGAAGGGAATGGACATCCTTATTGCTAGCCATCTCCTAAAGGTACAGGAGGTTGGGAGATGTCAGGAGGGATGTTGGGGTGTTTTGGGTGTGTTGGGGTGTTGCCTGGGTGTCAGGAGGGATGTTGGGGTGTGTTGGTGTCAGGAGGGATGTTGGGGTGTGTTGGGAAATTTTGAGTGAGTGTTGGGTGGTATTGAGGAGTGTTGGGGAGTATTGAGGAGTGTTGAGTGGGTGTTGAGGAATGTATGGTGAATGTCAAGCAGTGTCGGGTTTGTTGGGGAATGTTGAGGAATGCCGGGTGAGTGTTGGGGTGTGTTGGGGAGCATTGGGGACTGTCAGGTGGGCATTGGGGAGTGTCAGGTTGAAAGGAACTATGAATATCATTTTTATTAGCATGTTAGGGGCTAGCAAGATAATAGATATAGGGAGAATCAAAATGGAGGACAGGAAGATTTTTCGCTGCTCTTTCTCTGTAAATGGCAGATCCTGCTTTCACAATTAGGTAGGTCAGACCAGCAAAAGGCTTTTGCTAGCTGTCTGATAAAATTGGCAATTGATCATGTGTTTGATTTGAAGTGGAATATGGTGCCATGCAGATTATCCAGTGGGCTGAAGCAAGGCATAAACAAGATTAGCTGAATCATGTCACACCCCTAGAGTCTGGGTCAAGGTGACCCAGAATTGTGACGTGTTTTGAGGACAAAGGGAGTTGACATGATACTGAATGCAACCAATTGTAAGGAGAGGTGTAGGGGAGTAACGCATGCTGGCTGATGGCGGTTGGCTGTTGGTGTGTACTCTGTTCCCTCCACCCTTGGAGAGGGTGTACAAAGAAGGACATGTTCCCTGAAGACACGTCTGCAGGAAATTTAGGGTTTTTCCACCCATCACACAGTCTAAAAATTATGCATAAAAAATTACTCAGAAAAGGAGGGAGAGGCTGCTCTATCAGGCCTGTTCCAGAGGGGAGCTCCTTCTTTTTCTGCAGGATCCTAAGCTGTTTATAAAGAAAGACTTGGGTAATGTATGGGTTTCCTTTGATTTGATTTAAGAATTTAGTTGCATTTATAGGAAGAAACTGATTTACTTAGGGATTAGACATAAATAGAATAAGAAGTAGTAATCTTAGAAGAGTTTTACTGTAATCCAAGCTGTGACTTACATGTAAAGCTTCCAGTGATGCAGATTTTTGGTGTGTAAATAATTTTCCTTATAATTATTAAATTAATTCTTTCAATAAACCAACTTGATTATTTAAGCTCATTTCTGGTTTCTGCTGTCATGTTTGAGTAAGCTTCCAGATGTTAACTATTGAATAAACTCGACCTCTGGTGAAACATAGCAAAACAGATAAAGAACACACACACATAGAATTACAGAGATAGAAGTAGTTTTATTCCAACAAGGTGGGTGTTGGGAAATGTCTGATGAATATTGGGGTGTGTTGGGGAGTGTTGGGGGACATCGGGTTGGTGTTGGAGAGTGTCGGATAAATGTCAGGTGAGTGTTGGGGAGGGTCTGGGGTTTGGGGAATTGATGGGGTTGGTGGCAGGAGGAGTAGGCATCCCTCCTGCCGGCAGACTTCCTAGGGGGGGGCGAGTTCCCTGCCACGGTCGCTCTGCTGGTCATAGTAGTGGGATTTCCTTGCCGCGATCAGCATAATGGCCGCATCTATTTGAAATGTGGATCAACTTTTTTGTTGGCGTACATTTCAGGCGCCTATCGCAGCTCTAGGGAGATGCCTAGGGCTGCTTAAGCTCGGCCAAGGCTACTTTCAGGTGAAACCATGCCCACACCCAGACTTGGGCAAGCTTAAGCAGCCCTAGGCATCTCCCTAGAGCTGCGACAGACACCTCTAGTATAAGCGGCCTGCCTCAGGGTTTGTTTTTTTTTTAAGAAAACTTGCATCCCGATTGGCTGGTTAGACAGCGGTAGGACGCCTACTACTGCCTATAATCAAGACGCTGTTTATAGAATTTGCCCCTTAGAGCTCCTTTTACTAAGCTGCATAAGGGCTTTAACGTGTGGAATAGCGCATGCTACAATGCCACGCGCATTAGTTCTAGCCGCGTAGTGCGGGGTTAGCACGCGCTAATCTGCTGCGTGCGCTAAAAAACGCTAGAGCACCTTAGTAAAAGGAGCCCTTAGTGTACAGCCCTCAATGGAGACTGCCCCAACTTTGTTGGTTGGGCTGAGAACTTTTCAGTGGCCCTTCATAAATAATGCTAAAATCGCTCTGGCTACTTGCTCTGGTTTAATAAAATAAATAAATAAAATCCAAGCTGGAGGTTGCTGCTAAAAATAAAATAGATACGTTCAAAATATGTTTTTGGTCTACAGAAGAAAACTAATCAAAGGAGTCAAGAAGTTTAGCCAATCTTTGGTTTTCAAACTGTCTCAACTATGGAATGATCTCCCTTTAATTTTGAGAAGCCCTAGTCCAGTGATCTCAAACTGAAACTTTTTGCAGGGCAAATGTCACACCTACCAACCTCCAAGGGACAAATTCAAACAACATGCATATCTGCAAAGTCTGCAATTATTTTTACCCATTAATATTTTTTATAATAAATCAGGCCTGTGTGGAGTTTTATAAAATGTGGTATCTCTCTTTATAATCTCCAATAAAAATACCAAGATTTGGGGATTAGCGCCCACGAAAAGGATCCGGGTGTCATCCTAGACAATACGATGAAATCTTCCACCCTATGTGCGGCGGCGACCAAAAAAGCAAATAGGATGCTAGGAATTATTTTAAAAGGGTAACAAGACTAAGAATGTTATAATGCCCCTAATCTGGAATATTGCGGTCAATTCTGGACTCCTTATCTCAAGAAAGATATAGTGGCACTAGAAAAGGTTCAAAGAAGAGCGACCAAGTTGGTAAAGGGGATGGAACTCCTCTCGTATGAGGAAAAACTAAAACAGTTAGGGCTCTTCAGCTTGGAAAAGAGACGGCTGAGGGGAGATATGATTGAAGTCTACAAAATCCTGAGTGGAGTAGAACGGGTACAAGTGGATCGATTTTTCACTCCGTCAAAAATTACAAAGACTAGGGAACACTCGATGAAGTTACAGGGAGATACTTTTAAAACCAATTGGAGGAAAAAAAATTTCACTTGGAAAATAGTTAAGCTTTAGAACGCGTGGCCAGAGGATGTGGTAAGAGCGGATAGTGTAGCTGGTTTTAAGAAAGGTTTTGGACAAGTTCCTGGAGGAAAAGTCCATAGTCTGTTATTGAGAAAGACACGGGGGAAGCCACTGCTTGCCCTGTATCAGTAGCATGGAATATTGCTACACCTTGGGTTTTGGCCAGGTACTGGTGACCTGGATTGGCCACCGTGAGAACTGGGTTTGATGGACCATTAGTCTGACCCAATAAGGCTATTCTTATGTTCTTTTGTACTAAAGCTGTGGTAGATACTTCTAGAAGCATTGGAGCATTTTGCACTCTGGGCTGTGGTAGAAACCTCTACCGTGGTTTAGTAAAAAGGGGTGGGGGGGGGGGAGAGAGATAAGACCACAAAAATTGTACACAAATTTGCTCCTGATATTTGTATAGGTATTCTACCCGGTATCCTACCCTTATAAATGTATGCACATACTTTTGGATACCACAAAACATGTATGGCTACTCCCTTTCAAGTTACCCAGTTCCAGGAGAGAGATTGAGGCTGGTCCTGGATTTCAGGCAGCCTTATCCTGTATGATTAGAGCAGTGGTTCCCAACCCTGTCCTGGAGGAACACCAGACCAATCGGGTTTTCAGGCTAGCCCTAATGAATATGCATGAAGCAAATTTGCATGCCTCTCACTTCCATCATATGCAAATCTCTCTCATGCATATTCATTAGGGCTAGCCTGAAAACCCGATTGGCCTGGTGGTCCTCCAGGACAGGGTTGGGAATCACTGGATTAGAGGACCTACAGCACTGATTTCGGATTGGTAGAATCAAAGACTACAAATCCCCACAATGCTTTAGGAAGTGAGTTGAAAAGTAGGAGTGGCCAAAAAGTCTCCCTCCTGGAACTGGGAAACTTACTTCTCAGTAGTAGCAGAAATGGCAGAAGCACCCCATACAAAAAACTATCCTACGCTGAGGGGGGGGGGAGGGTCTTTTACTAAGGCGTGCTAGCCGATTTAGCGTGCGCTAAATGCTAACGTGCCCATTATATTCTATGCAGCAGTGTGTTCCTGGTGCGTCTGCCATTCCTACTACTGTTCATTCAAGATATCGTGGGTGGTGCTTGTTACACTTTCTTGTATACATTTATGAACAATTCCGTCAAAATTCATTCTGACTCCTAAGGCAAGTGCTTTGCTCCCTAATGCATTTCTGATCTATATTTTAATTTTATTGTTACATTCATAGAATGTAATGGAATCTCATTGTAAAGAAAATAGCAATACAATTATAATATAGTAACTTCATTTATGAGATTATATTAACCACTTGAAGTGAAATGAGATTATATTTGCCCTAAATCAGGGGTGTCCAACCTGCGGCCCCGTGAAGTATTTTTTGTGGCCCCGGTCGAGAGCGATGGTGTTTTCCTCTGCTGCCCCTGGGTGTTTACCGTCTTGCCGGCTCCCTCCTCTGTCTTGCTGCAATGTTTGCGCATTTGTGCCGCCCCGGAAACATTTTTTTTGGCCAATGCAGCCTAGGGAAGCCAAAAGGTTGGACACCCCTGCCCTAAATCATACTTAGAATTAATGCATTTCTGGATATATAATAAATGTTACCTTTGTGTTGGAATCAGAGTGCCCCCCTCCTTAATATTTTGGTTTTACTTTAGGGCTTTTCTTTATTACACTTGCTTCCAACTAGATTGTGCACATGCACAACAGTAAAATGTCAGCACTGATTATCCAGTGCAGGGGATGTTCCCTTATGTGCATTGCTAGGAGAGCTCATTTAAATACTAATGAGCTCCTAGCGATGCATTTGCATAGGGTTCTCTACGACAATCAGTAGCAGCCACGGACAACCCTTTCCTGCATCGGGAGGACAGCTTTCCGTGCTAGTAAGAATGCCACAGTGTGTCAAACTAATGTATACAGCAGGGGGGCCCACACTTTCTTGGCTTGTGAGCTAGTTTTAAAATGACCAAGTCAAAATGATCTACCAACAATAAATTTATTTTTTTTTCATTATATTTATTAATTTTCAATCTTAATTACCAAGCATAACTTGTACAGAAAGCAAAATTGGTCATATAAATTTCCCAACATAATAAACAAATAACAAGTAAATAAAATAGTAGAGACTAATTAAGCTCAAGTCCTCAAATTAGATCCAATATGTTATAGTCTAGCGAGAAGCAAAATAATGTTTTACTTTATCATCAGAACAGGGCTCAAGATTGTTCTTTTTCCAAACGAGATAAAGGCAAAAAGGTTGTCAACTGGTTTGGTTCATAAAAGACATATTTAACTGCTTGATATAAAACAATACATTTGCAAGGGTTCCGCAAATAAAAAGTGTCACCCAAAGATGTAACCCCAGATTTCAATAACAAAAATTCTCGATACCGCTTCTGCGTCTCTTGTGGTCAAGTCAGGAAACATTTGTACTTTAAGACCTAAAAATTATTTGTGCTTATGGTTAAAGAAAAGTTTTAACAACCATGTTTTATCAATTGAAAGAGTTACTGATATAAGCACAGCATCAGGCAAGAGGAGTAGAAGCAGCAAGGAGAAAAGCAGTTTTAGAAGCAAAAACGAGCAGAGGAGGGAGACAGAGGAGAGCAGGAGGCTAGGGGCTGGGCGAGAGTTAGCTCCGCCCACCCCCACCGCGTCAGAGGAGTCAGCACCCGAACCCCCCATAAAAGGGGGCGGAGCCCAACGACGAACGTGGTGCACAGCATCAGGCAAGAGGAGTAGAAGCAGCAAGGGAGAAAAGCAGTTTTAGAAGCAAAAACGAGCAGAGGAGGGAGACAGAGGAGAGCAGGAGGCTAGGGGCTGGGCGAGAGTTAGCTCCGCCCACCCCCACCGCGTCAGAGGAGTCAGCACCCGAACCCCCCATAAAAGGGGGCGGAGCCAACGACGAACGTGGTGCACAGCATCAGGCAAGAGGAGTAGAAGCAGCAAGGGAGAAAAGCAGTTTTAGAAGCAAAAACGAGCAGAGGAGGGAGACAGAGGAGAGCAGGAGGCTAGGGGCTGGGCGAGAGTTAGCTCCGCCCACCCCCACCGCGTCAGAGGAGTCAGCACCCGAACCCCCCATAAAAGGGCCTTTGCGAAGGGCCTCAAGAAGGGCCAAGTCACTACACCCAAGAGCACAGGGAAGGACTGAAAGGTGAGGAAGTGGCAAGCAGCGCAGAAGAGACGAACACACAAGCAGCAGTAAGGTAAGGAAGAGAAAAGACAACACACACAAGAAAGCAGCAAGGCAAGAAGCAGATACAGAAGGAACAACCACACACAAGCAAAAGTTAGGCAAGGTTGTGCAAAGGCACCAGGCACAGAAAGAACAATCACACAAACAAAAGTAAGGAAAGGTAGAGCGTAGGCAGTCCATACAAAGGCAGAAGGCAGTAAAGCAAGAAGCAGGTGCAGAAGGAAGCAGGCACCGAAGGAACACGTAAACTTATCTGTTTTCTTAAAGTAGTAACCCCGATGGAAGCAGAAGGTAACCAGAAGATGAGCTTTCCAGTGTTCTGCGCGGACTGTCATATGTATGACTACCTCCCCTCGGGGAGACAGTCATACGTATGCAGTCGGTGTCAGGAGCTGAAAAGCTTGAAGAAAGAAGTCAAGCGACTTGAGGACAAGATACAGGAGCTAGAAGGACTTTACACCACGGAGGACCCTACCAGGGCATTTGAAGACTTCAGGAGTGAGAAACACATCGAGAAGGAAGTCAGGGAACTCGAGGAATTCATTGAGGAAGCATACAGGAGGAGGGTGGAAGAGAACGAACTCCAGATGAGAGATGATGCAACACCAACTTGGAAGGGGGGAGCAAGAAGCAGATGACCTCAAAGAAGACACCCACAGAAGAATACCACACGAGGGGGAAGAATTGGCTAGTCGATGCCCAGAAGAAGAGAGAGCTAAGCACACCGAGGACATTGACCTGAGACCGATAAGAAAATTGAAGAAGGGAAAGTCAGCGATCCTGGTGGGAGACTCGATATTGAGGCATGTGGACAGCCACATAGCAGGAGGAAGAGAGGATCGACTGGTGACCTGCCTCCCAGGAGCGAGAACCAAGGACATCGTGGACAAAATTGGGAAGGTCCTGGAAGGAGCGGAGACGGAAGAGACCGCAGTAATGATCCACATCGGGACGAATGATGTCAGCAGGAGAGACTACAGAAGAGGCACGCTGATAGAACAGTTCAAGATTCTAGGAAGGGAACTGAAGATGAGGACCCAGAAGATAGCATTCTCAGAGATCCTACCGGTACCGAGGGCAGATGTGAAAAGGCAGGAAGAACTACAATCAATAAATGCATGGATGAGGAGATGGTGTGAGGAAGAAGGGTTCCACTTCGTGAGGAACTGGACAACGTTCTGGGGCAAGAGCAAGCTCTACAGGAGAGATGGACTGCACCTGAGCGTGGCGGGAACAAGACTTCTAGCAAACAACGTCAAGAGAGGAATAGAACAGGCTTTAAACTAAGAGAAAGGGGAAAGCCGACAGTCGACCTAGCGTCGATGATTCGGAAGAAGGTATCCCGTGAAGATACTAAGGGGAAAAAAGGCAGGGAAGAGACAAGAGACAAATTACAGGAGTCAACTAACCCAGAAGAGGAGGTTAGAAAGATTGTAGCAAAAGAGAAGACACCAAAGACTGAAGCACAGGGAAAAGAAATGAAGACGACAAAATGCCAGGATCTAAACTGCATATATACTAATGCAAGGAGTTTAAGAAACAAAATGGGGGAGCTAGAAGCCATGGCCAATGCAGAGGACATAGACATCATTGGAATCTCTGAAACGTGGTGGAATGAGGAAAACAAATGGGATACAGCACTGCCGGGGTACAAGCTCTATCGCCGGGATAGGTCAGGTCAGAAAGGAGGAGGAATAGCCCTATACGTAAAAGAAAGCATACAATCGACAAGAATGGACACAGCGGAGATGATCAACAAACTGGAATCGCTATGGGTTAAAATACCGGGTAGGAAAGGGCATGAAATAAAGATGGGCCTATACTATCGTCCACCCGGGCAAACCGGAGATAGCGATAAAGAAATGGAATGCCGAGATGAAGCGAGAATGCAAAAGTGGTTACACAGTTGTTATGGGAGACTTCAACTATCCTGGGATAGACTGGAGTCTTGGAAGCTCAAGATGCGCTAGGGAGACAGAATTCCTGGAGGCTATACAAGATTGCTTCATGGAGCAGCTTGTTAGAGAACCGACGAGAGGAAATGCCACTCTGGATTTAATCCTAAATGGACTAAGGGGACCTGCAAAGGAAGTGGAAGTAGTGGGACCGTTGGGAAACAGTGATCATAATATGATCAAGTTCAAGGTTGAAGTAGGCATACCGAACGGAAAGAGAACCATAGCGACATCTTTCAACTTCAGGAAAGGAAACTATGAAGCAATGAGGGAAATGGTAAGGAAGAAACTTAGGAACACTTCCAAAAAATGGCAAACAGTAGAACATGCCTGGTCTTTTTTCAAAGACACAGTGAGCGAGGCACAAAATCTGCACATCCCCAGATTCAAAAAGGGGTGCAAAAAGGGTCGAACAAAAGACCCAGTATGGATGACTAAAATAGTGAAGGAAGCGATAGGCAATAAGAAAAATTCATTCAGGGAATGGAAAAAGGACAAAACTGAAGGAAACCAGAAGGAGCACAGGAAGTATCAAAAAGAATGTCACCGTGTGGTTCGAAAAGCCAAAAGAGAGTATGAAGAGAGGCTAGCCAGGGAGGCACGAAATTTCAAACCGTTCTTCAGATATGTTAAAGGGAAACAGCCAGCTAGGGAGGAGGTAGGACCGCTGGACGAAGGAGACAGGAAGGGAGCGGTGAAGGAGGAGAAAGAAGTCGCAGAAAGACTCAACATGTTCTTCTCGTCTGTATTTACAAACGAAGACACAACCAACATACCGGAACCTGAACAAATATTCAATGGAAATCAAGCAGAAAAATTAACATCCATGGAAGTGAGCCTTGATGATGTACACAGGCAGATAGAAAAACTTAAAACTGACAAATCCCGGGTCCGGACGGAATCCATCCCAGGGTTCTGAAGGAATTAAAGGAGGAGATAGCGGAACTACTGCAGCAAATTTGCAACATCCTTGAAAACAGGCATGATCCCGGAGGATTGGAAGATAGCCAATGTCACGCCCATCTTTAAAAAGGGATCAAGAGGTGACCCGGGAAACTACAGACCAGTGAGTTTGACTTCGGTTCCGGGGAAACTGACGGAAGCACTGATTAAAGAACACATCGATGAACATCTGGAAAGAAACGAACTTTTGAAAACAACCCAACATGGTTTCTGCAGGGGGAGATCGTGCCTAACGAACTTATTGCACTTCTTCGAAGGAATTAACAAACGGATGGACAGAGGAGACCCCATAGACATCATATACCTTGATTTCCAAAAAGCCTTTGACAAGGTGCCTCACGAACGTCTACTCCGGAAACTGAAGAACCATGGAGTGGACGGAGACGTACATAGATGGATCAGAAACTGGTTGGCGGGTAGGAAACAGAGGGTAGGGGTGAAGGGCCACTACTCGGACTGGATGGGGGTCACGAGTGGTGTTCCGCAGGGCTCAGTGCTCGGGCCGCTGCTATTTAATATATTCATAAATGATCTAGAAACAGGCACGAAGTGTGAGATAATAAAATTTGCGGACGATACAAAACTATTTAGTGGAGCTGGGACTAAAGAGGAATGCGAAGAATTGCAAAGGGACTTGAACAAATTGGGGGAATGGGCGGCGAGATGGCAGATGAAGTTCAACGTTGAGAAATGTAAAGTATTGCATGTTGGAAACAGAAACCCGAGGTACAACTATACGATGGGAGGGATATTATTGAATGAGAGCAACCAAGAAAGGGACTTGGGGGTAATGGTGGACATGACAATGAAGCCGACGGCACAGTGCGCAACAGCCGCTAAGAAAGCAAATAGAATGCTAGGCATAATCAAGAAGGGTATTACAACAAGGACAAAAGAAGTTATCCTGCCATTGTATCGGGCGATGGTGCGCCCGCATCTGGAATACTGCGTCCAATATTGGTCTCCGTACCTTAGGAAGGATATGGCGTTACTCGAGAGGGTTCAGAGGAGAGCGACACGCTTGATAAAAGGGATGGAAAACCTCTCATACGCTGAGAGATTGGAGAAACTGGGTCTCTTTTCCCTGGAGAAGAGGAGACTTAGAGGGGATATGATAGAGACTTATAAGATCATGAAGGGCATAGAGAGAGTAGAGAAGGACAGATTCTTCAAACTTTCGAAAAATAAAAGAACAAGAGGACACTTGGAAAAGTTGAAAGGGGACAGATTTAAAACGAATGCTAGGAAGTTCTTCTTTACCCAACGAGTGGTGGACACCTGGAATGCGCTTCCAGAGGGAGTAATAGGGCAGAGTACAGTACAGGGGTTTAAGAAAGGATTGGACAATTTCCTGCTGGAAAAGGGGATAGAGGGGTATAAATAGAGGATTACTGCACAGGTCCTGGACCTGTTGGGCCGCCGCGTGAGCGGACTGCTGGGCATGATGGACCTCAGGTCTGACCCAGCAGAGGCATTGCTTATGTTCTTATGTTCTTATGTAAGCAAAATAGATGGCACTGCTGCCTCTTTAACAATATAAAAAAAAAACACAAAGCACACTGTACGCAGAGAAAATGTTAATTATCATTTATATTTGGGGGGAGGGGGGTTTCAAAGAGGTCAAGACAGATGACTTTAAAATATGCAATGTCACCTCAGTAACAACTATACAAAAATATAAAAATATACTCCCTCCCTTTTTACTAAACTGCGATCGCAGTTTTTAGCTCAAGGAGCTGCGCTGCTCCCAACACTCATAGGCTCCCTGCGCTAAAAACTGCTATCGTGGTTTAGTAAAAGGGGGTCATAGTGCAAAATATAGACAGAAGATATAAATTCGGACATATTATGATCACTAAATTTAAAATAAAATCATTTTTCCTACCTTTGCTGTCTGGTGATTTCATGAGTCTCTGGTTGCACTTCCTTCTTCTGACTCTGAATCCAATATTTATTTATTTCTGCCTCCTGCATGCTTACTCTCCTCCAGACCTCATCTTCATTCCATTCCAACCAACATCTCTTTCTGTCCCTCCATGAGTCCAACTTTTTCTTCCTCTCTCCCTGCCCCTCCCCTTTCTTTCTTTCTCGCTCTCTCTCTCTGCCCCCTTTCTTTCTGTCTTTCTTTCTCTCTCCAGTTTTTTTATTTAACAAGTTTTATTGAATTTTCACAATGGCAAATACACCAGATAGCCAAATCTCCACCCCAAAACATAAACAGTCATACTGGTACTCTTCAGTATAAGGCAATATTATCCAACCCAAAATTCCCACCCCCCATCTTTCTTTTTCTCTGTCCCCTTTCTTCTTTTTTCTCTCTCCCTGCCCCCCTTTCTTTCTGTCTGTCTTTCTCTCTCCCTGCCCCCCCCCCAGCCACTGCTGCTGATTTCTCTGTGCTTCCCTTACGTCAGGCCAGGCGCATACAAGCACCGGGCCCACAAGCCTCCCCCCCCCAACGTAAGTTCCGGGGGGGGGGAGGGAGGCTATGTGCCCGGCACTTGTATGCGGCTGGCCTGGCATCGGGGAAGCAGGGAGAACAGAATGCAAAGGCAATGCGAGTCTATCGCAGAGCCCGGGATGGGCTCCGTGATCAACTCGTGTTGCCTTTGTGATCTACTGGTCGATCGCGATCAACCTTTTGGGCACCCCTGGTATACAGAATTCTGGCCTGAATGCCAAATACCTCCTGGTCCACTCTGCCTGTGCCATGCCCCCAACCCAAAAAGCAGCATGCAGTAACTGCTACTTAGCTACAGTCCTTAACCTGGTGCTGCACCAGCAGTGTTACTTCTTAGTAAACTGCATGTTAAGAGCCCCTATGTTTCTTCAGGTTTAGTCAAGGTTATTATATAAAATTGGGACTATATTATTAGTGCTAAATAGAAAACAGTCTATCAGAACAATCTTAAAAGCTAGAACACGCTCACAGCTTCTCTGTCAGTGACTATGTGACTTGCCTATAAATATCATTGTGACCAAGCACAATTGATTAGAATCACTGAAGGATTTGTTTTCAGTATTCAGTTTCTTCAAGCCGTTATTTTTTTTTCTATCCTTTTAATAGCTTGATTTTTGTTATATGATGGGCTAAATTTAACATGAGTTAATGCAATTTAACACCCGTTTCGTTATTCTCATTGAGGCCTATTTGCTACGGCCCAGGTTTTGCATATGGTGTCTTAAGGTGCGTGCACAAAAACCTGGTTAGCCAAAAGCCAGTCAATGCTGATAATCCACACTTAAACTGAGACGCTCAAATCTCCAAACCACCCGACAGCCTCTCGATAATAAAAAGCTGGATGACCCAAAACAAGCTGCTTACTAAACATGGCAAAAAATCAAGCTCCTCTGGATACGGAGAGGTGACCGCCCGAACTTGCCTGCCCTTCAATCACTTGGGAATCCATCACCCTGATGATCAAAGACAAATATTCTTGTTCTACTGCCTCCGGCAGCTACGAAAAATCAGATGATACTTCTCAGAACTGGATTTTGCTCAACTACTCTATGCCCTTGTCCTCTCCCGTATGAACTACTGCAGCATACTTTCAAATGGGCTCAGTACGGGGGGGCGTGGCTTGGAGCGCGCAAACATGGCAGCTTAACCGCGGCACTCCTCGTCTCCAGGCAACGAATTTTAATAAAACTAACTGTTTTATTTGCTCACCCGAACTAAAATTTATAAAATATAACTAAGGAAATGGCTGCGACGAGACAGGGGAAGCCTGAAAAGCCGTGTACATCGGCGAAAAGGTCAAAGATCACCCCCGTGTCACCGTCGAGTGTGCCGATCCCACTGGAAGCTGAGGAGTTAACTGATTCATCGGATATTATGGCTGAATTATTTAAAATCAAACTTATGCTAACAGATAATGCCTGCAAACTTTCAGAGGTTAAGGAAGAACTGCTTAGCCTCAAACAGGAATTCCAAACTGACAGGCTGAGAATATCTGTGATAGAAGATAAAATCGGGCAGTTGGAAACTTTCACACAAAAGTGTGAAGAAGAAAAAAAAGATGTAACTGCTTTAAAAAATCAACTGATAGACATGGAGAACCGAGGGAAAAGAAAGAACATTAGAATACTTGGTATGGCTGAAAATCTTGAAGGGGGAGACCCTGTACAGTTTCTGGAAAATCTTTTACCTAAACTGCTTCAACTAAACTCTAAATGGCCGTTAGAGATAGAACGTGCCCACAGAATCCCCACAAGAAAGCCAGTAAACCAGTCTGCTCCTAGACCTTTAATCTTCAAAGTATTAAGATACCAACAAGCCTTGGAAATCTTAAAGGTTGCAAAAGCAAATAAAAACCTGAATTATAAAGGATCTAAATTGATCTTGGTTCCAGATTTCGCCAAATACACTGCAAATATAAGGAAACAATTTCTCACATTCAGACAGCAATTAAAAGAAAAAGGCTACATATATGGACTATATTATCCATCTACAATGAGAGTGTCCACTGGGAATAAATCCATTTATTTTCAAGATCCAGCAAAACTAAAAGAATTTCTGACACAAGAGGAACCAATGTTAACATGAAAAACTGATTAAAAGACAATTCTCAACTGAAGAAAAAAAGAAAAATACAAGATAACATGAAAATAAGAAGATGGATAAAAGAAGAAAAAGACAATGATTTTCAAGATCCTGGAAAACTGAAAAATAAAAGAGAAGATTCATCTGAGAATAAGAGATAAAAATGCAAAAAATAAAAAATGGTTAAAAAGAAAGAAGAAAACAATGATTATTAACAAAATGAATTATTTTTAAAATGTTTGAAAATCTTTGATTTAACAGTTATTATAACATTTTGGATGTTATTTATTTATAAATTTTATTTTATCCATTTAAAAAAAAAAAAAAAAAAACATTTATAATTTTTAATTAAGTTATTATTACTGGATAATATGATATATATTATATTAATAATAGATATCAAATTATTTATAGAATTATTGCTTCCATATTTATTAATGCTAATATTAATTAGGGGGGAAAAAATAAAAATTAGAATTGATTAACTGAGAGGGAAATCACTATAACATAGGTATTAATTATAGAATCTTAAAGATATAAATATATTTTATATATTATCTATTTATATTACTATGAATGATGATATTTAAAAAAAAAAAAAATGTTTAATAATGATTTTATTTTAATTCTGTCTTAATAACAACAAATATATATTAATTTTACTTATATGAACATTTGATATATACGAATTAGAACTGTATATAACTATTGAATTATTGAAGGACTAACATATTAGTTATATTTAAGATTTTAAAAATAACATGATTTATCCAATTATAATTGATATGAATTATAATATATAATGGGACTATTAATGAAGGGAAATGAATAATAGGGTGGGTAAAGAAATATAGAATATATTGTATTAGAGCTTATTTTTTTAAATAATTTTTGAATGATTAGTTGCCTGGGGGGGGGATATAGGTTTTGCATGTCCAATGTGTGTTCCAGGTCAAACATTGATAGTGGGAGGGTGGGGTGGGAAAATAAAGGGTGGGAATGGGGATCAATATATATTAAATGTGCTAAGATCTAATCATGTTTATTATCATAGAATATTGCTTAAAATTTTATTTATAAATAGATGGATATAAAGATTTATTCTATGAATGTCAATGGTTTAAATCATCCTATTAAGAAGAAAAAAATATTATCGTTCCTTAAAAATCAAAACGCGGACATTTACTTCATTCAAGAGACCCATCTTTCGGAAATTGAATCAAAAAAATTATCTGGGGGTTGGATTTCTAAATGTTTATTTGCACCGGCATTAAAGAAAAAAGCTGGAGTGGCTGTTTTGATAAATAAAAAATGTAATGCAAATTTCAAATTAATAAATTATGACCCCTTAGGTAGATGGGTGCATATTAAAATGGATCTGGGAAATACTACCATGGATTTATTCAATTTATATGCTCCTAATACGAATCAAATGGAGTTTTTCAAACAAATTCAGCAATTACTTTTACCACTGGCTACATCTAATTTAATAGTAGCAGGGGATTTCAATGCTGTAATGGATCCAATTTTGGATAAAAAACCAAGTAGAATTATGAAATCATTAGGCTTAGATAACTTGATTCAATCTTGTGATTTAGTAGATATATGGAGTATTCTTCATTTTAATGATCAAGAATTTTCTTTTTGTTCTCAGGTCCACAAATCCTTTTCACGAATTGATTATATATTTGTTTCCAAAAACCTAGCGCAGCGTGTGTTAAAAGCAGTAATTGATCCTATTATAATTTCGGATCATGCTGGTGTGTGGATTGATCTTCAAAATTATGATATTGAACACTTCAATTCAATTTGGAGATTTGATAATAATTTTTTAGCGGATTCAAATTTTCTGTATGAATTTAAATTAAAAATACAAGAATTTTTTCAAATTAATGATTCGGATAATATTAATGCTGAGATCTTATGGGATGCTTTTAAAGCAACAATGAGAGGGAATATTATTTCATATTCAGCATATATTAACAAACAACGTAAAAAACAGTTTCTTGAATTAGAAAAACAAATTAAATTATTAGAGAATAAATTAATTGAAAAATGGGAAAATAATACATTACAAGAATTATTAAAACTAAAAGTTAAATATAATGAGATCTCTTCTCAATTTGTGAGGAAAGATTTATTTAATAGACAAGTTCAATTTTACGGAAATTCTAATAAAGCTGGAAAATTATTGGCAAATTTTCTTAAAGCAAAAAAAAGAAAATCTAAGATTATTGCAATAAAAGATATACAAGGTAATACACACACAAATAATAAAGAAATTTTAATACAGTTTCTTGATTTTTATAAAGATTTATATTCTTCTGAATCTTATGAAAATAAAGAACGAGATGGACTAAATTTTTTAAATTCATTTATTGGACCAAATGTTCCAGATCATATAAAAAGAAGTTTAGAAGAACCTATATCTTTAAAAGAAATAGAATCAGCATTGAAGTCTCTTAGAGTTGGATCCGCTCCGGGTGGTGATGGTTATACGGTTGAATTTTATAAATCATTTCAAAACATTATTTTACCATATCTACTAAAATTATATCAGTATCAAATGATTAATGGAAATATATCAGGTACTATGGCTGACTCATTGATTATTGTCTTACCAAAACCAAACAAAGATCCTACTTTGGTTTCAAACTACAGGCCAATTTCCTTACTAAATGTAGATGGTAAATTAATTTCTAAAGTACTAGCAATAAGATTGGCAAAAGCTCTTCCTTTCATTATTGATGTACATCAAACAGGATTTATTGCTAAAAGACATTCATCACACAACACTAGATTAGCACTTCACTCTTTAAATTTAGCAAAAACAATGAATGATCCAGCTTTTATGGTATCTTTAGATGCAGAAAAAGCATTTGATAGAGTAGAATGGAAATTTATGTACCAAGCTCTAGAATGGTTTGGATTAGGTCCCGGTTTTATTAAAATGATTCAAACTTTGTATAGCTCTCCTGGTGCAAGATTATATATAAATAACAATTTTATCAGATAGATTTAACTTGCAAAGGGGAGTTAGACAGGGTTGCCCTTTGTCCCCCTTACTTTTTGATATTGTTTTAGAACCCTTGTTAATTGCAATTAATCAAACTAAGGGGATAGAGGGAATCCCATTTTCTAATTGGGAATATAAACTTTCTGCATATGCAGATGACATATTATTATATTTAAGAAACCCGGGGAATACTATTCCAAGTTTACTTAATCTTCTAGAGGAATTTGGAAAATTTTCTGGATATAAAATTAATTGGAGTAAATCAGAAATTCTTCCAATTAATGTTCACTGTACCAAAGGATTATTTGATTCATATTCATTCATTTGGAAAGAGGAAGGTTTAAAATATTTAGGAATTATGATTAAAAATACAATTGATGATACAGTCAAAGAAAATGAAAAACTTTTATTGAAAAAAATTACAGAAATGTGTGAACAATGGAATCCTTCACATCTTTCATGGTGGGGAAGAGTTCAAACAATTAAAATGATGATACTGCCTGTGGTTTGTTATCAAATGAGTATGATACCAATATTTTTTCAGGGGTCCTTTTACAAAAAATTAAACAATATTATCACAAAATTTGTTTGGTTTGGGAAAAGACCCAGAATTGCTTTAGTATCTTTACAAAGACCAATTGTGGAGGGAGGGGTAAATTTTCCAAATTTTTATAGGTATCATCAAGCCTATATTCTAAGACAGGGTATGTATTGGATCCTCCCAGATCTCATGGAAAATGTACCAGATTGGCTATATTTAGAATGGCGGCTCCTGTTCCCATTACATTTAAATCAATTAATTAGTATAACAATGCCTAGAAAATATAAAGATAACAGAATTTTATTAGACACTTGGAAAACATTAAGATATATAAATAACATATCATCAGAACCAATTTGTAAATCACTAAATCAGTCTATTTGGGTAAACTCCAGGATCAAAATTGGCAGATTTAAGATCGTTTGGAAACATTGGATAAGTGCAGGTATACGAACATTAAATGATGTCATTTCAGAAGGTTCACTGCTTAGTTTTTCACAATTGCAAAATAAATTTGGCTTAAATAAATCTCAATATTTTAAATGGATGCAATTGAAGCAGGCCATTCAGGTAGGGTTCCCTGAATGGAAAAATCTTAATACTCAATATAGTCTGCAAGTTTTATGTTTCCAGGCGGATTTCTTGGGTCACCAAGCCGCAAAATGGTACAAGATTATATATGGATTTTTAAATAAAAAAAAGAAAACTGGTCTTAGGGATATTTGGAGTATTGAGATTGGACAGACAATTTCTGCATCTCAATGGCCACGATTTTGGTCCTGGAGATTAAGATCTACAAAGTCAGCATCTATGAGTCAAACTTGGATGTTTTTATTACATAGAGTGTTATGGACCCCTACGCGCCTGCAAAAGATAGATAATACTAGATCCAATAGATGCTGGCATTGTAAAACAGAAGTAGGGACATTAGATCACTTACTTTTTTTTTGTCCCTGCGTGAATGCCTTTTGGAATTTAATTTGGCCCCAAATTAACATATTACTAGAAAATCAAGTAGGACTCTCATATGACACCATACTATTTGGCACCGCAATGAGAACTCAGAGTCCGATTTCAGTAAATAATAATAAATTGCTATTAATTTTGACAGGAGTCGCCATGCAACAAATCACTCAAAATTGGAAAGACTATACCAAATTAAATTATACGTTCTGGTGGAACTCTGTCTGTCATATCTACAAAATGGAAAAAGTATTAGCATTACAAAATGGGAATCTTCATAATTTCAAGAAAATTTGGCAACCATTGACTAATTATTCTAATGATTAGACTTCTTAGCACATTCACAGTACTTATATAGGAATGGGGTGGGTTTTGCATAATTTTTGGAAACATTAATTGTAAAAATGGGGAGGGATTTATAACTTTTGATTATATATAATTTATAATATATACTGTTTATAAATTAAGTTGTATTAATGATAGATACATTGATATATAGTAATTAATTATATTACTTATGATTCAATTGTTGTAAAAATGGAAATTTAATAAATAAAAATTTAAAAAAAAACAACAAATGGGCTCAGTACAAAAAATATCCATCAACTACGAATACAAAATGCCACCATCTGACTCCTAAGAAATCTTTACATACAAGGCCCGATCACACCAGCACTGCGTGGTACCCATTGGATGCCAATCGACAAATAATGTATATTCAAAGGCCTAGTAATGGCCTACAAACTCTTCCATGACATAGTACCAGCCTATATGGCCTCCAAACGTCCACCCTACGCCCCAAATCGACTGCTTCACTTGCAAGAAGAAAACTGATTATACACGCTTTCCGTTTTGTGACCGCCTGGAAAAGATCTTACTCACACTACGTATAGCACATCTGGAACACACTACATACCCACTTAAGATCATTTGAAGGCCTACTCCTGAACTTCTGGAAGGCAATAAAACTCACCTCTTCCATTGACCCTCTATGAGAATGCACCAAACCAATTTCTAACCATGCCATGTTTTGTCATACAATGTTTTGCCATGTTTTGTCATACTGTCATCATTTCTCTCACACTTTACTATATGTTGTATCTTCCACACTATATTTGCCATACTATGTCTACCATGCTATGATTTCTCATGCTATGTCTGCTACACAATGTTTGCTGTTGCGTCTACCGTGCTAGGTTTTATCATGCTGTGTCATACTAAGTTAGCCATGCTTGTAAAACTGTTCGCCATGCTATGTTTTGCCATGCTATGTTTTGCCATACTATGCCCACCATGCTAAGTTTCACCATACCATATTTTGTCATATTATGTTTTACCATGCTTTGTTAATTATGTTTTTTGCCATCTTTGTCAGACAATGTTCTGCCATGCCATGTTTGCCATCACTTTGTATAAATACGCTTTATTATGTATGTAAGTTTGTAACCCATTCTGAGCTCTTCTGGAGAACGTGATATAAAACCCATAGGCATTGGAATAGGGGAGGACACAGGGGCCATGGCCTCCCCAAAAATTGGCAATCAGAAGTATTGACCTCCTAACTCACCCATTTACCACCTCCCCACTGGTGTAATTTAAAATCTTCAGGCAGCTAACGGCACAACGAAGCCAGTCTCCCACCGTCTGCCTGCCTCAGAAGTGTTCTTTCTACAGTGCCCTGTCTATGCAGGAAGAGAAAGTACTATCTTCGGCAGGGGTCCCTCTGATCCACAAGTTTCTGTACCAGGACCTTTAGGGACCCCTGAGGAAGACAGTTTTGTCAAAACACAGGCCGTGTTGGGTCCACAGTCCCCAACGGTTTGGGTCCTTGATATTTCTTTTCATGGATTATTGGATTGAACTTTTAATAAAGCCTGCATCTTGATCATCTTCTCCACAGTGTCTTTGGTTTTATCATGTTTGTACCAGCGTCGGCTCTTCATCTGACATCACTTCCTGGCTTAAGCAGTAGGTTGGCGTTGCTACTCGTGCCGGGAACATTAAAGAGGTAAGGGGGAAGGGAAGGGGTGCATGGTAATGGGGGGGGGAAGGGAGGGAGGGGGACAGATGCCGGCACCCCCAACAGGACAGCGCCTGGAGCGGATTGCCCTCACCTCCTCTTACTATGCCACTGATTACATGACTTATCCAAATATATCTAAAAGCTACAACCTAACTTCAAGCTATTTTTTTTTTTTTTTAGAGATAGCTTGGTCTACTACAATCTAACACTACTAAATCAAATATATGAAACTTTAGGCCTGAAAGAGGAATTTTTCCCAGAAGGAAATAACCGAAAGAGAAAATGAGAAGTTAAATTCCTGAAATTCTGTGTAAAGCACACTGGTTAGGTACTTAATTGGATACAGAAAAGAAACAAACTTCTGCTGTCTTTGTTTTATTTTTCCATTTCATTTACTTAACCAGACTTTTCAAAGCCGCGGGGACTCGCCAAAGATGTGAAGCTTTCTGTAGGTAAAACACAGTTCATGGCTCTGTGATCTTCTACAGAACACTACTGAAATAAATACAGCTCCTTGGTATAATAAGCTCCACAGAGCAATGTCTAATCTCTTCAATAACTGCTAAAGCAGCTTCCAAGCGAAAAAGTTCAAGTTGCAAAAGCTTTCAGGTATCACTGAAAGGGGTTTAGCTGGAATAAGTTTCGAATGACCTACCACTGTTGCAAACTGCAAGGTCAATGTTCTAAAGTGCAATTTACTGCAAATGTAAGCTTTAGGGGTAGATTTAAGACAGAACTCTACAATTTAGGCACTAAGATAAGAACATAAGATTAGCCTTACTGAGTCAGAACAATGATCCATCTGTCCCGGTATCCCGTCTTCATGGAGGCCAATCCAAGTCACAAGTACCTGGCAAAAACCCAAATAATAGCAGCATTCCATGCCACCGATCCAGGGCAAGCAGTGGCTTCCCCCCATGTCTGTCAACAGCAGACTATGGACTTTTCCTCCAGGAACTTGTCCAAAACCTTTCTTAAAACCAGGTACATTAACCACTCTCACCACATCCTCTGGCAACACATTCCAGAGCTTAACTATTCTCTGAGTTAAAAAAAATATTTCCTCCTATTGGTTTTAAAAGTATTTCCCTGTAACTTCAGCGAGTGTCCCCCCTAGTCTTTGTCATTTTTGACGGAGTGAAAAATCGATCCACTTGTACCCGTTCTACTCCACTCAGGATTTTGTAGACTTCAATCATATCTCCCCTCAGCCGTCTCTTTTCCAAGCTGAAGAGCCCTAACCTCTTTAGTCTTTCCTCATTTGAGGGAATAGACTTAGTAGATAAAGACAGGTTGTTCAACCTCTCCAAGGTAGGGAGAACGAGAGGGCACTCTCTAAAATTGAAAGGGTATAGATTCCGTACAAACGTAAAGAAGTTCTTCTTGACCCAGAGAGTGGTGGAAAACTGGAATGCTCTTCCTGAGGCTGTTATAGGGGAAAACACCCTCCAGGGATTCAAGCCAAAGTTAGACAAGTTCCTGCTAAACCAGAACATAAACAGGTAAGGCTAGACTCAGTTAGGGCACTGGTCTTTGACCTAAGGGCCTCCGCGGGAGCGTACTGCTGGACATGATGAACCACTGGTCTGACCCAGCAGTGGCAATTCTTATGTTCTTATGGTTAGCTTCCCATGCCCTGATTCTCTTAAGGTGGCCCTGTGGGGCCATGTACTTAAGAAGGACCAGAATTCTCTTGTACACTCCCTCACTATGGCACCAATTATAGAGGTTCAGGTAAACAATCTGGTCACCACTCGCTGTTATAGCTGCCGTGAGGTTTGATCGCCTAGTACAAACACCTCAATGAGGCCCCCAATGTTCTAAACTTACCGCTAAAATCCTGCGGGTCGTTGTAGTGCCAGTAAAATTTCTGATTTTGAAGAGATGAGCGATACTGCAAAAACCTCACCTGCAAACGAGCTCCACGGAGGTCCACAGAAAGTTCACCCAATCAATCACTGGAAAAGCGACTGACGCTTGCACAAAATAGTCCACGGAAAGGGGCATAAAGGTGCGCTTGCGCCAGGAAATGATGCATCGTAGGCACGCATGAGGAAACCACGTAAATGCTTTTTTTCTGTGGGAAATATATGCTGCCCTGTAAATTTGTTTTTTAACTTCCACCTCTCGAGCAATTGGCAGCCCCACGCCTGCTAGCATATGCCTTTAGTGAACGCGCAAAATATGCGCCTTTAAGACATGTGCATGAGATTTACTTTTAACACGCATTTATGCCACCCCCCTGCTGATATACACTTTTGATGCACGCGCATGAGACGCGCTTTTAACACATGTTAAAAAGTCAGTGCTTCATTTCGTGCATCACCAGGCAATGTCCAAGAAAAGTCCATAGTCTGTTATTGAGAAAGACACGGGGAAAGCCACTGCTTGTCCTGTATTGGTTAGAAAAACATACAGGGACTCATATGTGAATACTAGTCAGTAAATTAGATGAAATAATAAATAGGAGACTGACTATGTTGATACTATGTACCAGTGGGAAGAGAGCAAATGACTCCTAAAAAATGCTCAGAGAAGTGAAACTCTGAAGGGGAGGTGGATACCTTCCCTTGGGACAAGAGTTTACCGTCCAGTCATTGCATTTTACTTTACAGAACTTCACTTTCTAGCCACTGGTAAAATTGTGAACAGTTTAAATGTTTTGTAAATTGACAAAAAATTGTTCAAAAAATTATACAAAAAGACTCTTGCTCATTGGAAACTGTACACTTATCTGTGCAAGCTTTTTAAAGTTTGTGCACAAACTTTAAAAAGCTTGCACAGATAAGTGTACAGTTTCCAATGAGCAAGAGTCTTTTTGTATAATTTTTTTGAACAATTTTTTGTCAATTTACAAAACATTTAAACTGTTCACAATTTTACCAGTGGCTAGAAAGTGAAGTTCTGTAAAGTAAAATGCAATGACTGGACGGTAAAACTCTTGTCCCAAGGGAAGGTATCCACCTCCCCTTCAGAGTTTCACTTCTCTGAGCATTTTTAGGAGTCATTTGCTCTCTTCCCACTGGTACATAGTATCAACATAGTCAGTCTCCTATTTATTATGTCCTGTATTGGTAGCATAGAATGTTGCTACACCTTGGGTTTTGGCCAGGTACTAGTGACCTGGATTGGCCACCGTGAGAACAGGCTACTGGGCTTGATGGACCATTGGTCTGACCCAGTAAGGCTATTCCTATGCTCTTATGTCTAGGCATCGCCCAGAGTGCTCATTTTAATATTAATTACCTCGTTGTACTACATTTACATAGTATTATCGGAGGATTCTACGATGCATGGAAAATACCGCACAGAGCCATTTTATGCATCGGAAGCTAAAATACTTCAAAGCTAAACCAGTTAGAACATGGTTTAACATTGATTGTTAAAGGTAATATAAGTTTAGAACATTGGGACCTGAGGGAAGATTGAATAATCCTAACACGGAGCCAGATTGGGCCTTCTTACCCAAAAAGAACTACTGCCACTTGAAAAAGTTAAAAGATGCTTCTTGCAGGTTTCCGGGTCTCGCTGTGTCTTGTCAAGCAGAACCAACGTTTCAGCCATCATGTCGTGGCTTTCTTCAGAGTATGCTGTGAGGTCTGCAGTTTGTCTTTATATAGTAGGTCCTCGTACCCAATTGGTTGGGGCTTGAGATGAATAAGGCAGGAGAGTCCATTGGTCACAGCATGATGGCTGAAACGTCAGTTCTACTTGACAAGACACAGTGAGACTTAGAAACCAGCAACAAGCATGATGCCAGCTGTGGAAACCCTGAGAAAACATATAACACAGTTTCACGGGGAGAACATCTTTAAACTTACCAGAGGCTTTTCCATTCTATGGGAAAGAGAGACCAAATGACTTTCCCACCAAAATTCAAATTGGTGACCAATGGACTTTCCTCCCTCATTCACCTCAAACCCCAACCAAGTTTCAAGTTTATTATGGTTTGATATACAACTTTTGTACCAAAGCGATTTACATTATAAATTTTTTTTTTTTAAAAACAAACAAGGATAATTAAAAACAAGGGAAAGGACATACATATGAAAATTTGAATTGGCAAGACATGGTACAGGAGGAAAAAGGGGAGGGTTACAATTTTTAAAATAAAAATTTGAGAAGGTAATGGAAAGAACAATATGGAGATGGGGAAGACTTAAGTAAACCATTTATAAATCTCAAAAGCATCCTTAAAGAGAGAGGTTATAAAATTAGATTTGAAATGAATAGAGTTAGGCCCTTTTTTACTAAGGTGCACTAACCGATTAGCGTGCACTAATCAATTTAGCGTGCGTTAAACGCTAATGCGTGCATATTAGCCTATGGATGCGTTAGTGTTTAGCGTGTGCTAATTCGATTAGCGCGCACTAATCGGTTTGCGCACCTTAGTGAAAGAGGGGGTTAGTTTCCAGTCTTAGCGCTATTGGGAGAGCATTCCATAATGTGGGAGCGACTACAGAATAAATGGTTTTGCGAGTTGTGTCACAAAATAACTGACAAACAGATGGAACTGTAAGAAGATGTTGCTGAGATGATCGTGGTGTACGTGAGCTTTCGTATAGGATCAGAAGTCTGTCGATAAACGAGGGAGAGTGATTGGCCTGAATATTGAATGTAAGAAAGAGAATTTTAAATGTGATCCTATGGGAGATGGGCAATAGAGAATGACACGGTGAAAAAATTGGTCCCCGTCACCGCCCCGTCCCACCATCCTCTGCACCGCCCCGTCACCGCCATTCCCTTCACCGCCCCGTCACCGCCACTGCCACCCCATTCACCGCCCCGTCACCGCCACTGCAACCCCATTCACCGCCCCGTCACCGTCACCGCTGCATACATAAAAGCCTCAAACAGGTACGATTTTATATACTTTTCTTTATTTACGTATAAAGGAAACATTCTTTAAAACTTTAAAACTTAGTTAAATATTAGTTAATAACTATACAAAAACAAAACACGCAGAGAAAAAATTAATTAATATAAATTCTCAAAACTGACACATTTTGATCACTAAATTTAAAATAGTTATTTTTCATACAGTTTTTCAATCACTAATCTTCCACCACCCCTGGGGCTAGCAATGCAAAAACAAACACGACATGTACTTTAAATGCTTACAATGTTAGCCTATATGGTAAGTAGACGCGGCCGCTGTACCTAATCGCGGCAAAGATCTCCCTGCCGTGATTAGCATAGTGACCGCGGCTACGGCTGCAAGCCTCCCCTCCCCCCAGCGATCACGGCAGGAGGGCACCCAACCCCTCCTGTAGACCCCCCCAACGGCCCTCCCGACAATCGCAGCAGAAGGGTACCCAACCCCTCCTGCCGGTCCTCCCAATGGCCTCCCCTAAGATCGCCGGCAGGAGGGTACCCAACCCCTCCTGCTGGACCCCCCCCCAACGAACCCTCCCACCCCGGAACCCCCTTAGTCTTACTTTCCAAGTTGGACCGGACGGCTCCTCACACGTATGGCCAGCAGGCTTGCCTCCGTCCAAATGAGGCGGGCCCGCCCCTACCCTGCACAACCCACAGGATCCTAGGGCCTGATTGGTCTAGGCACCTAAAGCCACTCCCGCTATAGGAGGGGCCTTAGGTGCTTGGGCCAATCAGGCCCTAGGATCCTGTGGGTTAGGCAGAGGAGGGGAGGGGCGGGCCCGCCTCATTTGGACGGAGGCAGGCCTGCTGGCCAGACGAGCGAGGAGCTGTCCGGTCCAACTTGGAAAGTAAGACTAAGGGTGGTGTTTCGGGATGGCGGGGTTTGTTGGGGGAGGGTCCGGCAGGAGGGGTTGGGCACCCTCCTATTGGCGATATAGGGGGCCGTTGGGGGTGCCGGCAGGAGGGGTTGGGCACCCTCCTACCAGTGATCATAGGGGGGCTGTTGGGGAGCTGGCAGGAGGGGTTGGATATCCTCCTGCTGCGATCGTCGGGGGGGCTGTTGGGGTAGGCAGGAGGGGATGGGTACCCTCCTGCCGCGATCGTTGGGGAGGGCTGGTTCTGTCGGCATGAAGGGCTGAGCACCTTCCTGCCGGCGATCGTCGGGGGGGGGGCGGGTTCTATTGGCAGGAAGGGTTGATCTGACAAATGAGGAGCACGGTGAAACACAGGTAAATAGCGGTTCCTAGAAGGGGGTACATTGGCCTGCGGGGACAAATCTTTTCACCGTTTTTGCGGGCGGTGAAAACTTTTGTCCCCGTGTCTGCGGCGATTTGGCTTTGGAGTCTCCATAACCCGCAGCCAAACCGCAGCCACGCCGCAGCTGCCTGCGGGGATCGCTCCCCGTGTCATTCTCTAATGGGCAACCAGTGGGCCTTTTTCAAAAGAGGTGCGACATGGTTTCAAGTTTATTTAAAATTTCTTATACCACCCAATCAACCTTCTAGGCAGTGTACAAAATTGTAAAAACATACATTGGCTAAAATAAAAATTTAAGATGACAGAGCATCACCAGGAATAAGAATAACATTCAGGGACTTATAAAATCATGACAAACGGGAACAAAAGGTAAATGCGCAAGAACTACAATAATCACGGTGAAAGAAAACGTTTAGGGAAAAAAACAATAGGAGGGGATAATGGAGATAAAATCATTCTAGGTCGCCCTTAAAAGGACAGTTAGGTCTCAATGGCATCAAGAAAAAGAAATGTCTTTAATTTCGTCTTGAAATAGTTAAGAGTTGATTCTTCGCGTAAGTAAGTCGGGATATTATTCTGTCCAAAGAGAGGGGGCTCTAACAGAAAAGATGGTAGACCTCATTGTATTTATGTACTTTAGTGACGGGATAGAGAGAAAGTTTTGAGTGGTCGATCTTAGAGTCTTAGATGGATTATAAGGGATAAGATAAGATTATTCATGAATTCTGGCTGGTTATTTTGTCTGGTTTTGAATATTAACAAAAGAATTTTATAAGTGACTCTGTGTTCTACTGGGAGTGACATGGTCATATTTTTTTACGTTAAATTTCTGTGCTTTAAAGATAACTTTTACCAGGTTTGAGGACCTATTATATAAACTTATTGCAATGCACTGTCGCACAAAACTCAAATGCACTCTTATGAAACAATTCTTTGAGATTAACCGGGATCTCAAGTGCTCACAGCCATAGTATTGAAGTATTTTTCAAAATCAATGGCCGATACCGTGAGCTATCATTGAACCCTTATGTAATCTCTATTTTCTCTTATACTTTCTCTATTTTCTCTTATACTTATATTATGTGCATTTTATTATTTCTTCCTTTTTTCTTTTATAAAATATATAAATATATAAGTTATTTGCTTTGCTGTCCCATATAGTGTAAAATCACTTATCTTTTTTTCTTTTTTAGTATTTCTCCTGATGTTTATTCACTTCAATATTTTGTTCTCACTTCCTTTACTTCAATGTTGTATTTCACTTTCTTTCTCTTTATTCTCTTTACTCTACGGAAGATCTCCGTTTCGCCCCCAAATTTTACCACGGGGCTTCGTCAGGAAAGCGATAACATTCACTCGCTTCTATTCATGACATGAAGTTATTTCAGACTAGAGTCTCAAATCAATTCTGGGAGACTTCTTCTTTGTCTGCATGACCAGCTACTACTAATCTCAAAGAATTGTTTCATAAGAGTGCATTTGAGTTTTGTGCGACAGTGCATTGCAATAGGTAGATAGTGAGTTTCACAATAATAGATTGAGTGGTGACCTATTATATAAAGACAAACTGCATACCCTGAAGAGAGTCACAGCATGATGACCGATATGTCAGTTCTACCAGACAAGAAGTATCAAGACCCGAAAACCTGCAATAAGGATGCCAGCTGCGGAAACCCAGAGAGAACAAGTTAAGAGATGTCAGGTCTGCTTCTCCTCCCTCTTTGGGTCAGTCAGCACTTCCCACAGAAAGTAACTACTCAATTCCTCTACAAGTCCCATATGAACCCCAAAAGGCAGTCAATACACTTTCAGTTCATTAGAGTGCCCTTTAAAAATTTAGTCTATTCAAAATTCCATAGAACTAATTGGCATGCATTAAAAATTCCTGAAAATGAATGTGTGAACCAAACCGAAAAAGTCAGCAAAAATCAGCGAGAAAAGCCTAATTTTCTAAAAACAAATCTTTTTCTTTTTCTTGTGCCCATCCCTAAGTCCCAAAGCAGCTTAATGAGATGAAACAAATTGATTAATGAAGTATAAATACTACAGTCATGCGTTTATCCAATTCAAAGTCTCCAAATCTTATTCTGAACGTATTAGACAAATGAGCAGCAAGGCTTGGCGGAGGTGGGGGGGGTGGAGGGGGCTGGGAGGAGTTGGCAAAGGAAGAGGGAGAAAGATCCCTGGATCTAACAGTCCAGCTAGACAAGGTTATGACTGCTGTGCTATTGTCACCTAAACCAACTTATAACATGTTATAATAAGAGATATTTTCTATACTTTTCAGGCATGAGAAATTAGGGCATTACACTTACCTCCCAGGAACAAAAATCATGTTACATCTGAACTGTTTTGTGGTATTGCGGTATACAAAAAAGCACAGTTACTTACCGTAACAGGTGTTATCCAGGGACAGCAGGCAGATATTCTTAACGTATGGGTGACGTCACCGACGGAGCCCCGGTACGGACCTTTATAACTAGAAAGTTCTAGTTGGCCGCACCGCGCATGCGCGAGTGCCTTCCCGCCGACGGAGGAGTGCGTGGTCTCCAGTTAAGATAAGCCAGCTAAGAAGCCAACCCGGGGAGGTGGGTGGGTCGTAAGAATATCTGCCTGCTGTCCCTGGATAACACCTGTTACGGTAAGTAACTGTGCTTTATCCCAGGACAAGCAGGCAGCATATTCTTAACGTATGGGTGACCTCTAAGCTAACAGAGAGGGAGGAGGGATGGTTGGCCATTAGGAAAATAAATTTTTTAACACAGATTGACCAAAGTGTCCATCCCGTCTGGAGAAGGCATCCAGACAGTAGTGAGAAGTGAATGTGTGAACTGAAGACCAAGTAGCCGCCTTGCAGATTTCCTCAATAGGTGTGGAACGGAGGAAAGCTACAGAAGCAGCCATAGCTCTGACTCTATGGGCCGAGACAGCTCCTTCCAGTGACAGGCCGGCCCGAGCATAACAGAACGCAATACAGGCCGCAAGCCAATTGGACAGCGTTCGTTTAGAGACAGGATGACCTAGACGGTTGGGATCGAAGGATATAAAAAGTTGAGGAGAGGAGCGATGAGCCCTGGTACGGTCAAGGTAGTAAGCAAGGGCACGCTTACAATCCAGCGTGTGGAGCGCCTGTTCTCCAGGATGAGAATGGGGTTTTGGGAAGAAGACAGGCAGTACGATGGACTGATTGAGGTGAAAGGCTGAAACCACCTTGGGGAGGAATTTCGGATGGGTGCGCAGAACCACCTTGTCATGGTGAAAAACAATGAACGGTGGATCGGCGACCAGTGCATGCAGCTCACTGACCCTCCTGGCAGAGGTGATGGCAATGAGGAAAAGCACCTTCCAAGTGAGAAATTTGAGCGAAGTAGTAGCAAGAGGCTCAAAGGGAGGTTTCATGAGGGCTGACAAAACCACATTGAGGTCCCAGATGACAGGAGGAGGCTGTAGAGGTGGTTTGATATTGAAGAGGCCTTTCATGAACCGGGAAACCAAAGGATGAGCCGTGAGAGGTTTTCCGAGGATAGGCTCATGAAAAGCAGTGATGGCACTGAGGTGGACTCTGATTGAGGTAGACTTGAGGCCAGCATTGGACAGAGAGAGCAAATAGTCCAGTACGGTCTCCACCGCCAATGAGGTGGGATTGTGATGATGCAGGAGGCACCAAGAGGAAAACCGGGTCCACTTCTGATGGTAACATTGGAGTGTGGAGGGTTTCCTGGAGGCATCCAAAATTCGACGGACAGGCTGAGACAGGTGTTCCGGAGAAGTCAGCCCGAGAGAAACCAAGCTGTTAGGTGGAGGGAAGACAGATTGGGATGTAGTAGAGACTGATGCTGCTGTGTAAGCAGAGTAGGAAAGACAGGAAGAGGAATGGGCTCCCTGGAGCTGAGCTGAAGCAGGAGGGAGAACCAGTGTTGTCTGGGCCACCGAGGGGCGATGAGAATCATGGTGGCCCTGTCTTTGCGGAGTTTGAACAGGGTCCGCAACATCAGAGGAAGTGGAGGGAAGGCATAGAGGAACTGATCCGTCCAGTTGAGCAGGAATGCATCCGGGGCCAGACGATGCGGAGAGAAGAGTCTGGAACAGAACTGGGGCAGCTGATGGTTGTGAGGAGCTGCAAAGAGGTCCACCTGCGGGGTGCCCCAGCGCGCAAAGATGGAGTGGAGAGTGGGAGGGTCCAGGGTCCACTCGTGAGGTTGAAGGATGCGGCTGAGATGGTCGGCCAGGGAGTTCTGTTCGCCCTGGATATAGACAGCTTTGAGGTAAAGGTTGTGGGCTGTGGCCCATGTCCAGATTCGGAGGGCCTCCTGACAAAGGAGACAAGATCCGGTGCCGCCCTGCTTGTTGATGTAGTACATGGCGACCTGGTTGTCCGTGCACAGGAGAAGAACCTGAGGGTAGAGAAGGTGCTGGAAAGCCTTGAGAGCATAAAACATGGCTCTGAGTTCCAGGAAATTGATGTGATGTTGACGCTCCTGAGGGGTCCAAAGTCCCTGGGTGCGGAGACTTCCCATGTGAGCCCCCCATGCATAGGGGGAGGCATCCGTGGTGATGATCATAGAATGAGGGGGTGGATGAAAAAGGAGGCCCCTGGAAAGATTTGAAGAGTTCAACCACCATTGAAGAGATTGCTGAAGAGACGATGTCACAGAGATGGGATGAGAAAGAGGATCCGTGGTCTGTGACCATTGGTTGGCGAGGGTCCATTGAGGTATCCTGAGGTGGAGTCGCGCCAGAGGAACTACATGGACTGTGGAAGCCATGTGACCCAGAAGAATCATCATCTGGCGAGCAGGGATGGATGGTTGGAGGAGCACCTGTCGACAGAGGCGAAGCAGAGTCCGGTGCCGGTCGGCAGGAAGGAACGCCCTCATCAGATCGGTATCGAGAACTGCTCCGATGAACTGAAGGCACTGCGTGGGGAGCAGATGTGACTTGGGATAATTGATCTCGAATCCCAAGAGATGGAGGAAAGAGATGGTGTGGTGAGTGGCTTGCAGTACAAGCGGAGACGTAGTTGCTTTCACCAACCAATCGTCCAAGTAGGGGAACACTTGTAGGTTGTGGGACCTGAGACAGGCCGCTACCACAATCAGGCACTTGGTGAACACCCTGGGTGATGATGCGAGACCAAAGGGTAGCACCTTGTACTGATAGTGGCGATTCTGTATCTGAAATCGGAGGTAACGATGTGAAGTCTGATGGATTGGAATGTGAGTGTAGGCCTCTTTGAGGTCCAGGGAACATAGCCAGTCGTGTTGAGAAAGAAGAGGATAAAGCGTGGCAAGGGAGAACATCCTGAATTTTTCCTTGACCAAACACTTGTTGAGGTTCCTGAGGTCGAGGATGGGACGAAGATCCCCTGTTTTCTTGGGTACCAGGAAGTAGCGGGAGTAAAATCCCTGACCTCGTTGGTCTGGTGGAACTTCTTCGATGGCATTGAGAAGGAGGAGGGATTGGACCTCCCTGAGGAGGAGAGGAGTTTGGGAGGAATGAGAAGCAGACTCTACGGGAGGATGGTCTACAGGAAGAGTCTGGAACCTGAGTGAGTATCCGTGACGGATAATGTTGAGAACCCACAGGTCTGATGTGATGGCCTCCCAGCGGCGTAGAAAGATGGTGAGGCGGCCTCCGATAGGTTGAGGAAGAGGCATCGACGGTTGTAGACTGGCTATGCCCCGGAGAAAGGAGTCAAAAGGGCTGAGGAGGTTTAGTCTGAGGGAGAGGCTTGGTCGCCTGGTGAGATTGAGAGCGAGCCTGAGAGTGTTGTTGTTGTTGTTGGCGAGGCTGACGAGATTGCTGTTGAGGGGGATTAAGTGGCCTAGCAGAAAAACGACGCTGGTAAGAGGACTGAGGTCTGTATGGTCTTGCAGGTGGAGTCTTCTTTTTAGGCTTAATGAGGGTGTCCCATCTCGTCTCATGAGCCGAAAGTTTTTGTGTCGTGGTATCCAAAGACTCCCCAAAAAGTTCATCACCAAGGCAGGGCGCGTTGGCGAGGCGGTCTTGGTGGTTCACATCAAGATCAGACACTCTCAGCCAGGCGAGGCGACGCATGGCTACAGCCAGTGCAGAGGCTCTGGAAGTGAGCTCGAAGGAATCATAAATTGAGCGCACCATGAATTTTCTGAGCTGAAGGAGGGTGGAAATCTGTTGTTGAAATAATGGAACCTTGCGCTCAGGGATATATTTTTGCAAAGCAGAGAGTTGTTGTACCAGGTGTTTCATATAAAATGAAAAATGAAAGGTATAATTGTTGGCTCTGTTAGCCAGCATGGCATTCTGGTACAGGCGTTTACCAAATTTGTCCATCGTTTTTCCCTCTCTTCCAGGAGGGGTGGAGGCATAAACACTGGAACCATGAGATTTTTTGAGAGTGGATTCTACCAGGAGGCTCTCATGGGGTAATTGGGGTTTATCAAATCCCGGAATAGGGATGACCCGGTATAAACTGTCCAGTTTCCTAGGGGCACCTGGAACTGTAAGGGGATTCTCTAAATTTTTATAAAAAGTTTCCCGTAAGATATCATGTACGGGCAGTTTGAGAAACTCCTTGGGAGGTTGGTCGAAGTCCAAGGCTTCTAAAAAGGCCTGGGACTTCTTGGAGTCGGACTCTAGTGGTATGGAAAGAGCCGCAGACATCTCCCGAAGGAATTTTGAGAAGGAGGATTGCTCGGGCTTGGAGGTGGATTCAGCCATGGAGGGTTCCTCATCTGTAGAAGAGGCATCCTCCTCGGTACCGATTGGGGATTGCTCCCATAAGTCTGGGTCCCTGACGGCCGGCTCAGTATGGCGGGTTTTAGAAAGGGATTTTCCAGATCGCATGGATACGGTGCCGGGGGATGAAGACCGGCGTCGATCCCTGTCCCGGGAGGAGTGGTGCCGATCCCGGTCCTTGGAGTAGGGCCAGTCTTCTTCCTCCAATGATACTCTTGAAATTGTTTCCTGTTCTTTGGGTGGGGCGATGTTACCACTAGGGGTCATACTAGTGCCTGTTCCCTGGTTTTTGCAAGTCAAAATGACAGAAAAGGTTTACTTCAGGGAATAAATACCATATAGCCAAGCAGAAATACCATACCTGGCTAGGCTGCCCCTATAGAGAGAATTATACTTGCTGCATGTACCCTAACAGAGCACTAAGTGAGGCTTCCTCAAACAAACCCTCACAGCACAGTGTTTAACAACAAGAGTTACCTTTTATTAAGGTTCTGATACACGAACATGACTCCTCCCCTTTAATTCATGGGAGCAAATACGAACAAAGAGTATCAAAGTCAGTAACACATTGTAATCCCTTCTCTATTCCTGGGGCTTTTCTACCCTCCCCAGACTGACCGGATGACTACTGGAGGAATGTGGACATAGCCCCTCCCCCATCCTCCCCCGGTGGTTGCTGGCCCACTCCCACCCAGAGAGGTGGATAATTTAATTTAATTATTATGTACCGCTAATAACCGTGAGGTTTCTAAGCGGTTTACAACAATGATGCATTAAAAGATACAATAAATAAAAATAAATAAGATAGGTACTTGGAAATTCCCTAACTGTCCCAAAGGCTCACAATCTAACTAAAGTACCTGAAGAAACAATTTATGAAAAGTAAAGATAAAAATATAAAGACAGAGGTAGAGATAGAGATAGAAATGAATATTCCAACAAGATGGCGGCCAGTTAGGTCCTCTTCTGTGCTGTCTCATTGCATGCCTGAACGACAGCTTCAGATGTCATAACTAGTCCTAGTAGATCAGCAAGCAGGTTCCTAGTAGGCAGTGTGGTCAACCACAGAGATGAGGACTCGGGCCTATATCCCACTCTAACCACTACACTCTTGATGGAATCCGTGAACCTTCCAGTCTCAACCCAGATCCCACATATTGGCGTGGTGTACAGTTGGGTTCAGTGGGTTTTGGAGGGCTCACCATACACCATGAGGGGGTTGTGGTTAGATGTGTACCTGGAACCTTTTATGTTAAGTTTACTACTGTGCCCCTTAGGGTGTCCCACTGCGCTGCTGGGTTGTCTGTTTATCATTCCCTTTGTGAGAAATTCCCTAACCCCTATTTGTCTGTTTTAATTAGATTTTAAGCTCTATTGAGCAGGGATTGTTTCTTAGATGGTTAATGTTAGAGTATGACACGGGGACAAATTTTTCCCCCTCTCCAGAGGAACTCAATTTTCCCGTCCCCGTGAGTTTTGTCGCTGTCCCTGCCCCATTCCTGTAAGCTCTGCCTTAACCGCACAAGCCTTGGTTCCAGACTCTTCCTGTAGACCATCCTCCCGTAGAGTCTGCTTCTCATTCCTCCCAAACTCCTCTCCTCCTCAGGGAGGTCCAATCCCTCCTCCTTCTCAATGCCATCGAAGAAGTTCCACCAGACCAACGAGGTCAGGGATTTTACTCCCGCTACTTCCTGGTACCCAAGAAAACAGGGGATCTTCGTCCCATCCTCGACCTCAGGAACCTCAACAAGTGTTTGGTCAAGGAAAAATTCAGGATGTTCTCCCTTGCCACGCTTTATCCTCTTCTTTCTCAACACGACTGGCTATCATTCCCTTTGTGAGAAATTCCCTAACCCCTATTTGTCTGTTTT
This sequence comes from Geotrypetes seraphini, assembly GCF_902459505.1. Classification (NCBI taxonomy): domain Eukaryota; kingdom Metazoa; phylum Chordata; class Amphibia; order Gymnophiona; family Dermophiidae; genus Geotrypetes; species Geotrypetes seraphini. The sequence continues at coordinate 376,943,344 of NC_047086.1, forward strand.
AATTAGATTTTAAGCTCTATTGAGCAGGGATTGTTTCTTAGATGGTTAATGTTAGAGTATGACACGGGGACAAATTTTTCCCCCTCTCCAGAGGAACTCAATTTTCCCGTCCCCGTGAGTTTTGTCGCTGTCCCTGCCCCATTCCTGTAAGCTCTGCCTTAACCGCACAAGCCTTGGTAACTTATGATTTTAAAGCATTTGAGGCTTGTGCAGATGAGGACAGAGCTTAGGCATTGGTGGAATGAGGCATTATGGCATCACAATCTGAGCTCTAGAATGTTGCTACTTAGGATTTTAAAGCGTTTGAGGCTTGTGAGGACAGAGCTTGCAGGAATGGGGCAGGGACAGGAAAAGAACTCACCGGGACGGGAAAATGATTTCCCGCAGGGACGGAGAAAAATTTGTCACCTTTTCATTCTCTAGTTAATGTTCAACGCTATAGAAATGATAAGTAGCAGTTTGAATCGAGTGCTATGTTCTAGCCTTCCACACACTTACCTCAAGCACTGCTGGGTCTGAGTGCCTACAGTCGAAAACTGGGGACATGTAACATCAGCTGAGTCACTTATAGCTGGGTTAATGAATTGGGGGTAGGGAGATTGGTGTTGGAAACCAATTAAATAAATATATACGATGGGGTGCTGGAAAGTTAGCCCAACCAAGAGAATGACATGGATATAGGTCCAATCAATGACCCGAAGCAATGTCAAAACATAGAATTTTGTTTCTGAAAATTGTCACTTAACGAAATAAGATAACACTCTTTTCAGCTACAGTGGCAAAATAACGCTCAGAATTAGGAAACGGGTTGATTGGGCTGAGAACTTTTCAGCACCCCCCTCGAAAGGAAGGGGCACAGTGTCATGTCAGGTTTAGGTTATGATCAAAGATGCTTCAGGAGCTGGCAACAAGGAACGGTTGGGTGGAGGCTGTAAGGGGATGAATTGTGATTGGCTGTGGGGAAACGTCGATTGGTTGAAAGGCGAGGTGAACTTGGCGGGTTTTGTTAATTTTAGGAAGGAAGGTGATTGGGAAGGAGTCCGTGGTGTTTGGGGAAGCCTGTGCAATTCCCTCTTTGCCCGCCCCTATGGGGATGAGGTGGGTGGGCAGGGGGATGTTGGGGTTGCACATGTTTGGTTTGGGTGGTGGGAGGGTTGGCTGCAGCTTCTTCCAGCAGAATGAACTGTTAACTGTGGAGGATTTTTGTCTATGTGTGGTCACGACATGGACAACGAGAGCAGTGGATTTAAGAGATACGTCGGGGGTCTGCCACGGGTGGAGGTGGGGGGGTCCTTGAGATGCAAATCTATCTCATGCATATTTATTGTGGATATCCTGAAAACCTGACCTGGCTCCGGCTCTCAAGGACCGGAATTGACTACCCCTGCCCTAAACTAACCTTTTTTTAATTATATTTTGTAGTTCTTATCCCTTTTTTCTCTAAACTCATGTCATGTCATGTTTTTTGTCTCTTTTACATTTATTTTTACGATTATGTATAATTAATGTTTTAATTTTTGTTTTTAAGATTGTAATATTAACTAATTCTATTTATATATATGTATGTTCATCGCTTTGAAAAAAGACAAAGCGATTAATCAAAAATTTTAATAAACTTGAAACATGGGTTAACATTATAGTCCTATTTTGACAATGTTTGTGTTTTGCGTTAAAGACAAAGCTTTGCAGTAACATGTCTAAGAGCACTGGGGTTCGAGTGCCTTTGACGAACGCGATTCGAAAAAAAGAAAGCAACTGGTCCAATTAATTCGTAGTTTCAGTGATCTTGAAGATAAATAGTATTGCTGTGTTTGTTACACACGCACCTCTCGAGCAGTGGCATTCCTCAATCACAGCCTAATGATCCAGCAGCAGGAACTGTGCCTTGCCTCCAGCCCAAGGAAATGGAAGTGTTCAGCACTGTCAAGCCAGCGACCTTTATTTCATAGAAACACACACAGAGTAGCGTTTCATCGCATCTCCATTTAGGAACCTTCTTTTGCACTTGTGCATATTTATTTGCGCCAGAATGTTCATGAGCAATTACGAAATATTTATGGCAAGCAGCATCGGAGCTTCTAACCGAAGCTTAGAGATACCGTTGGCCCCGCGGGGCTAATGAGATAAAAATGTGCTGATTTGTTCATAATTCGGAGCACACTGAGCCCTGCTTGCTTACAGGTGCACGATAGTGATTTGTTCTCTGGGCCAAACTGTGCTTGTTCTGCATAATTTAGCAGCATCCTTAAAATCCACACACGGCAGGAAAATTCATGTGTTTTTCTGCCTATAGCACTGATCCACTGAACTCCTGGCAATCTACAAAAGGTATTTTACTTGTAAGAAACTACTTCAATTTGATTCTCTCTCTCTAATGTCTCTCCCTACCCCCACCTTTCTCTCTCTCTCTCTAGGTTTCTGCATTGGTTGAGAAATGAAAGCTTTGGTTTAGACTGTGACATTTTCATTCAGCTGCAGCTATCCTAGCGATGCCAATTTCATCTCGGCGGAGGGCACGTGATTACTTCTGACCCGACGAGCACTTAAAACTGGCAGCGGCCGGCGAGGCTGGTGCTATTATGCTGGAAACTTACCCACTGTGAGCCTTGTTAACGTCAGCTTTTTACCCCTTTTGTGCAAAGCATCTTCAGTTGCTGAGGTTTCCAATTCTCTGCTCCCCAATATTGTTATTAAGAGAATTCAGCCATTCATTCCTTGATTCACGTGAACCGTTTCTTCAGTTAAATTATTATTTTGCAGAAATGACATATAATCCAGGAATTTGTCCTAAGCATAAAATAAAACGCCCTTTAAAAATCAGGCCTTATATGATTTATGTTACTAAAGGTAACTATCAATGGGGGAGGGGCTGAGAAGGATTCCTTTTTCCAAATAGAGCTACATCCAGTGAAATATTATAATGTAAAATAGTAGACAAAAGAAATGGCCAGAAAGTTCTGCTAAACGAGGATTCATATCTACCTCTTAGAAGATACATATAATTTAAGGAATCGATATGGATGCATAAATACACGCCGGCAATTTATTTTCTCCGTCACAGCACCCCAAATATGGAATTTACTCCCAATTCATGTACGGGAAGAACATAATTTAGATAGATTTAAGAGCAAGTTAAAATGCTTTCTTTTTAAAGATGCATTTGACAACTAGTAAATTAGGTTAAGTATATCAACTAGAAAATCAGATTAGATGCATCAACTGAACCTTAGTTCTTAATTTCTTTGAAGCTCACTGTTTCCCCCCTTCCTATTGTTTATTCTCTTACTCGTCTTACTTACTATCATTAACTTGTATTTCTTTCCCTATTTTTTTTCCTTTTGTTTTGACAAGTCAGTCGTATTTATCTGGTTGGTTTCCCCTTGATAATTGTAATTCATTATTTTACTCCTTTGTGCATCGCTTAGAATTTTGAATAAGCGATTAATCAAATCCATAATAAACTTGAAACTTGATTATTCTATGAATTACTCTAGAACAGTGGTCTCAAACCCGTGGCCCGGGGGCCACATGTGTCCCGCCAGGTACTATTTTGAGGCCCTCGGTATGTTTATCATAATCACAAAAGTAAAACAGTTTCTGGATCATATGTTTCTTTAGCTATAAATTACAATATTATTATTAAGGCTTAGCCAAAAGGAAAGATTTATAAACTATAAAGAGTTTTACCTCATGCAAAAGATTTATAAACTATAAAGAGTTTTACCTCATGCAAAATTGTCATTTCTTTAATAAGACATTAACTATTTTTTCTGAGGCCCTCCAAGTACCTACAAATCCCAAAATGTGGCCCTGCAAAGGGTTTGAGTTTGAGACCACTGGCTTAACTGTAACCATGACATCCTGTTTGTTTTTGGGAAGCAGAACTGAGATTGTGATGTCATAATGCCTCATTCCATCAATAAGAGCCAACCTCACCAGTGATGTCACAATGGCTTGATTGTCCTGTTCTCCCCTCTGCCCTCCAACCCAGCCAGCAGATTAACTGTTCCCCTTAACTCAGTGGTCTCAAACTCTTTAATAAGACATTAACTATTTTTTCTGAGGCCCTCCAAGTACCTACAAATCCCAAAATGTGGCCCTGCAAAGGGTTTGAGTTGGAGACCACTGCTCTAGAAAGAGAAGCCAGCTGCTGAATCGTTGGACCTAATCTATCAAATGTTTCTTTCACAAACTGTATAGTGATGACTCCCATTTGCCGCCATATGACACAAATAGTTCACTCACAGACATAAGGGAAGCCATTGCTTACCCTGGGTTCGAAAGCATGGAATGTTGCTACTATTTGGGGTTTTGCCAGGTACTCGTGACCTGGATTGGCCACTGTAGAAACAGGATGCTAGGCTAGATTGACCATTGGCCTTACCTAGTATGGCTATTTTTATGTCCTTATGAACAGCCTGGTAGGCAGAAATACCATATAGCCAAGCAATTTGTCCTAAGCGTAAAATAAAACACCCTTAAAAAATCAGGCCTTATATGATTTATGTTATCAAAGGTAACCATCAATGGATGATGTCCCAAGCCCAGAGGGGAACTAGAGGTAGGGGGAGGCACCTTTAGTCTCTGGCAACCCCTGTTTTGGGATCCCAAAGAGCAACAACAGAATTGGCAATGCAGCATTTATAGTGCCAGGTGACATAGGAGGGGGATCCCTGTTTTAACAGTTAACGGTACCTCCTACCCTTTCATACTGGATACTGGGGCCACCAGGATAACTATAAATTTTGTAACCCAAGGGGCAAGATTAGCACCTACCACTGTGGCCACGATGAGCATCAAAAGGCAGGAATCCCATAAACAACCATTTCAGCCTGTACAGTTGATGGCACGGCTGTAATCTTATAAACACATCGATGTATGGAAATCCAAGCGATTGTGCGTGCTTGCTGATCTTATAAACAAAAATTAGTAGCCCAAGGAGAAAAGACTTCAAGTGCTCGCATATTCATGGGGGAAATCCTGAAAACCCGACTGGATTCCGGCCCTCGAGGACCGGAGTTGCCCACTCCTGAACTATCCTATTATTAAATTTGAACCTATGCTGGAACAGCACTGGGATGAGATAAAAGCACGGTGAGACTATTACTTGGTCACTTTTGACTGAGGTGCCTGCAGGAATGGAGGGCCACCCTTACATTCTGCAGTGTACAAGTGTTCAAGGACTATTGTCCCTTTGCTGATCAGTACTAGGACAGAGTACTGATTCACCCTATTGGTTAGGAGAATGGCTAGTATAGGAAGCATATGTGGGGGCAAAGCATCGGGGACACCTTTAGAATCCGTATTATGCCCTGAAATTGAAGGCATGTCCAAAGCGCTATGGGGACTGCACATGGAAAGTTGTGTAGCATGAAAGCAGTGAGAAACATACAAAAGCGCCCGAGACTTGTTTCCCATGTAGATCAGTATCCCCTGAAACCCAAGGTGGTCGCAGGTTGTCTCCCTGTAATTCAGGAATTGCTGCAAAATGGCATAATTGATTATAGTTCCTCTCCTTGTAATACCCCTTTGTTTCGAGTCCAAAAGCCAGATAGCGTGTGGCATGTTGTCCATGACCTTAGGGCCCTAAACACCCAGGTATGCTCTGAGTATCCAGTGATAGCTAACCCAGCTACTTTAATTAGTAGAGAATTCTATTTTAAAATATCACTTTTATTTTTATTTGATAGTTGGGAGGTTCGGCGATAGTCTAGAAAAACTCATCTTTTTATGGAAGTTTGGGATCCTTATATTCAAAATCTTTCACCAAGAGCAAGAAGTTTAATTCTCAATGATTTACGATGAAGCTAAGGTTATCTAAATTACATTCCAGATTTTTATATTTCTTTATTTTTGTCAACTTTCATTCGGGGAGGGGAGATTTTATTTGGAGGAAAGGGTAGGGGGGAAGGGGATGGAATTAAGGGGGGGTAGAAAAGAATGGGTTAGTTCATATGGAAATTTAATTTGGAGGAATGATATAAATATGTTTGGAAATATTATTATTGTGAATCTAATTGTTATGAAATTCTCTTTGTAATATGTTATTGTATTTTTACTTGATTCCTTCAATAAAATTGGTATAAATTAAAACTGAAAAAAAAATGCATTCTATTGTATTCCATTACATCCTGAATCCAGGCCATTGCTGGCCTTTACCCATGGGGTGTACATTATCAATTGACCCGATTGCAGGGCTGTGGAATCGGAGTCGGAGGAAATTTCGGGTACCTGGAGTTGGAGTCTGAAGTACAAAAAACTGAGGAGTCGGAGTCTGAACATTTATCTACCGACTCCACAGCCCTGCCCGGTTGCCCAGGGCTATTGCAAAATCTCAACCCTTTTTACTAGAATCTTACAACCTGATTTGGCAGATTTCAGGAAATCTTTGCAATCAGTCGTCACTATGTTGTCTTATGTGGATGATCCATTGTCATCAGCAGATACACGCAAAGCTAGCATTCTTTACACTTGTAAGCTGTTGCAGGTACTGTATGAAAAAGTGTATGTAGTTAATAAAAGGAAATTGCAAATAGCACAAAAACATGTTACTTTCCTTGGTTACGTGATTGGAGAGCGCACCCGAGCGTTAACAACCGACCTAGTGCAAGAAATTCAGGCAGTCCCCGTCCCGCAGACAGTGAAAGACGTAAAGGCATTATGGGGATTGCTTAACTATTGCCACAACTGGATTCCTTGCCTTAGTACACAACTTAAGCCCCTACGTACCTTAATAAAGGGAGGCAAGAAGAGTAACGAGAACATGACCTTATCTGTCGTACAAATTCAAGCAATAGACTCTTTAAAAAGAGCAGTGCTTCGAGCACAAGAGTTTGCCCTGGCTCTGAGTGGAGCTCCTAATGACGTTCATCTACATATTGGAGAAGAAGGATGTGGGGGGGGACTGTTCTACAGCAAAATGACAAAATATGTGGTTATCTATCTGGTTCCTTTTCCCCTGTAGAGAAGGGATTTTCACAATGCAAAAAAAAGGGGTTGCTGCTACAACAGTGGTATTCAGAAACTAATGGATCTCCTCTATATGATGGCCTCCTAGCCACACAAGCAGCAAAACTGGGCAACCAAATCTCCAATCTACTGATTATGACCCCAGACTACAAAACATTCAGAAAAGAAATAAAGACCCTACTTTTCAAGAAATTCCTGCAAACGACTTAATACCGCTAGCTCCTTCCCACTTCCCAATACCACTTCCCAAAACCTTCCCAAGTCCCCAAAGCAACCTCATCCACTCTTTATCTCCTCTAGAAATTACCAGATATCTTCTTCTTATAATACGTTTTTTGTAATTCTTTTGTAATCCGCCTTGAACCGCAAGGCAATGGCGGAATAGAAATATCTAATGTAATGTAATGTAATCTCATTCTGTACAGTTTAGTCACTTTGCATACATCACATGATATCCTGAGCATTTCGAAATTACCCAACGTGATCTTTACCTCAAAGCGGTTAGGCAAATATGCTGCCCTTTTAACAAGAAGAATTATAGTGGTACACCCTAAAGAGCACGGTGTAGACCCTGCAGCAATTTCCTTTGACTTCTCAGGGCAAAGAGACTATAAGCCACATGACTATGCAGCTTCAATACCGAACCAGCACATGCAAGTTGCTCGTGACCCACCCTTGAACGGAGGCAAAGTATACTTTGTAGACAGAAGTGCTTCAGATAGCATTGAGCCTGCATTTGCAGTCGCCATATATGATCCTAAGACACAAGGTGTTGGATGTTTTACCTTCCAATTAAGGACTGCTGCCAAGACTGTTGAGCTGGCAGGCTTAGCGGGAAGTCTTGTGCATGACAACTGAACTGCCTGCCACTATATACTCTTTCTCAGTGTATGCATTAGGGACTGTAAAATTGTTCTTACCAAAGTGGAAGAATAGAGGTTTTTGGGGCTCTGCGGGTGAGCCTGTACAACATTTGGGTATAATTGAGCTGACTGAGCGATTATTACGCATCTGTAGCGCTCCTGTAGCATTATGTAAAATCAAAAGTGCACGACTCGCAGGCTTTGTCACAGGAACGTCATACGCATACACAAATGGACCAAGCAACACACAGACCAGGCAACAAACTGCTGCTTTGGATCCTGAGTCCTTGCTGGAGGGCGTTACCCCGTAAGACCTAAGGATCTGGGTGTCCCAGGGGTGTAAAAAGATGGGAACTAATTGGTTTACCCCCGAGCGACTGCCATGTATTGCACAAGTCCCATTAGTTCTTCCAATTCAGTAGCTACATGGGACACTACATGAGAGCGCAGCTACGATGCTGGCTGGACTGGCCGCCCAGGTGTGGCATCATCACCTAAGCTTCTTGTTGACGCAGACTGTAGCTCACGGTGAAAAGTGTATTAAAGCAAATCCTAGGGGCACCCAAATTATGCCTGCAGCTATTCCCATTTTGGAGGAGCCATTAAAAAAAAGGTACGTGGACTTTACCGATATGCTGATTCCATGCAAAGGGAATAGGTATTTGCTTTTCTGTGTATGCCCTTTTTCACAGTGGATTGAGGCATTTCCACGTAAACAAGAAACAGCAGAAGAAGTTGCCCGATTGCTACTTACTAAAATTATAGAAACATAGAAACATGATTGCAGATAAAGGACAAATGGCCCATCTAGTCTGCCCATCCAGTAACCATTATCTCGTTCTCTCTCAAAGAGATCCCACGTGACTATCCCACACCTTCTTGAATTCAGACACAGTCTCTGTCTTTACCACTTCTTCCGGGAGAGTGTTCCACGCATCTACCACCCTTTCTGTAAAAAAGTTTCCTTAGATTACTCCTGAGCCTATCACCTCTTAACTTCATCTTATGCCCTCTCATTCCAGAGCTTCATTTCAAATGAAAGAGACTCGACTCATATGCATTTATGTCACGTAGGTATTTAAATATCTCTATCATATCTCCCCTCTCCCGCTTTTCCTCTAAAGTATACATATTGAGATTTTTAAGTCTGTCCCCATATGCCTTATGACAAAGACCACGCACCATTTTAGTAGACTTCCTCTGGACCGACTCCATTCTTTTTATATCTTTTTGAAGGTACAGTCTCCAGAATTGTACACAATATTCTAAATGAGGTTTCACCAGACTCTTATAAAGAGGCATCAATACCTCATTTTTCCTACTGGCCATACCTCTCCCTAGGCACCCTAGCATCCTTCTAGTTTTCGCTGTCACTTTTTCAACCTATTTGGCCACCTTAAGATCATACTATCATATATATCCTGCTCCTCATTCATGCACAAAAGTTCTTCACCCCCTAAACTGTACAGTTCCCTTAGGTTTTTGCAGCCCAAAAGCATAACCTTATGTTTCTTAGCATTAAATCTTAGCTGCCAAATTTCAGACCATTCTTCAAGCTTTGCTAGGCCCTTCCTCATGTTATTTGCACCATCCGGCGTGTCTACTCTATTGCAGATTTTAGTATCATCCACAAAGAGGCAAATCTTACCCGACAGCCCTTCAGCAAGATTGCTTACAAAAATGTTACAAAGAAAAGGCCCAAGAACGAACAGAATCTTAAGGTACACCACTGGGAACATCCCTTTCCTCAGAGAGATCTTCATTGACTAGTCACCTTCCATTCAACCAGTTACTGACCAGTCTGTCACTTTGGGGCCTATCCTGAGGGCACCCAGTTTATTAGACACCTGTGTGGAACACTGTCAAAGGCTTTGCTAAAATCTAAATAAACCACATCTAGCGCAATCCCTCTATCCAATTCTCTGGTCACCCAGTCAAAGAAATTGATCAGATTTGTCTGACAAGACCTTCCTCTGGTGAATCTATGTTGCATTGGGTCTTGTAATCCTGTAATGCATTTTCTAGGAACTGATCTTTGTGATTGTTCTTTTGATGGGCACTTTACGTGATTTACTGTTGATTATATGTTAATGTTTGTTTGATATGTAAACCGTTTAGGTTTAAACGGTATATAAATTTTAAAAATAAATAATAATAAACTGGATTCCAGAAACTTCACTATTCTCTGTTTCAAAAGTGTTCCGTTAATTTACTTACCACAGAAGTCAGACTTACTGGCCTTTAGTTCCCCACTTCTACCTTACTTCCACTTTTGTGGAGGGACCTTTTCCAGTCCTCCAGTACCACTCCTGATTCTACAGAAGCATTGAAAAAGTCAGCTAGCGGAGGCGCCAGAACTTCTCTAAGTTCCTTTAGTAACCTCAGATGTACACCATCTAGCCCCACTGCTTTGTCCACCTTTCGTTTACCTAGCTCTTCATGAACACAATCCTCTAAAAATCAATCAGGGTCTACCACGCCTCCATCGCTATTTGCATTTGTCTTCCGCAGTCCTGCTCTCGATGCTTTCATTGGGAACACAGAACAGAAATTCAGCAATTCAGTCTTATCTTTATCAGCATCTACATATTTCTCCCCTTAATCTTTGAGTCTCACAATGCCACTTTTGCATGTCTTCCTATTACTAATATACCTATAAAATGTCTTGTCCCCTCATTTTACCATGTCAACTATTTTTTTTTCTGTCATTTATATCTTTGCTTTCCTGACTACTTGACCAGGTTCTCTTAACTTTTCCAGATATTTTTGCCTGTCTTCCTCTTTCTGCAATCTATTGTAGTTTATGAAGCTAACCTCTTTTTCCTTACCTTTTCAGTTACTACCTTTGAGAACCAAAGTGGCATTTGGCAGCCTAAAGTGCCTATGGAAGCCTGATTCACAGCATAGGTAGGCTCCGTAAATTTAGGCCTGGAAAACTGGTCTACATTTTTGGTGCCTAGCTTTGCTGGAGGCGCAATTCTGTACACAGTGCCATTGCATGATTTAACAAGCGATGGGTGGCCACTTTTAAGGTGGCTGCCAACGGCCCCGGTTACTGAATCTGGGCCGAAATATACAAAAACTGCTTCTCAAATTTTATATTTTGTGGTCAGCTCAATCTTTGAAACTGAATGTCTGTGCCTTGCCTGGACACCAGATGTTATCCAGGTTCTAGACAATATTCAGACCACAATCAGTTAACTGCACAGATAAGGTTGGGACTACCTTTTAGCTATCCTAGCTTTATCCAGGCGCTTATCCATTTAGCAGGACTGACAATCACCGCTAACTAGGAATATTCCAGGTCCAACCAGACTGTGCTCTTGGACCAACCCAGTACTAATCAAATAGCATCACAGCAGTCTCCCCAGATTTTCAGTTATGTGCCCGGCACCACCTATCCAAACGCTTAAAAAAAATAGTGCACAATGCTCAACACTATCAATATATGCAAATTATAATTACTATTAGTGCTGAGCCATGGACATTACAGGGAAAAGAACATGCCTGATGTAAGCCCACGGGAGCTGTGAGCATGTGCTAGGAGCTTAACAGACAGAACCTGCCACAGAGGCTGCAATTCTGCCTCCAGACCCAGTAGATCATCTATAATGAAACCTTTGCACCTCAGAACTTTCTCATTTCCAGGGCTTGAAATCAGGATCTTTCCTTTTGTTTTCCTATCAGTGGCCCCTTTCTTCCAGTCAAGATTCTGATCGGGACATACTTTTACTTTCATTTGCAAATTCTCCTTAGGATTGAAGAGCCGAGAGGTCACCTACATCACTGTTTCAACTTTATCAAGCCAAGTACCCCCTAAGCCTAACAAATACCAACAAATACCCCCGCTCCATTCCCGCCCAAACTCCACCCCAGACAGGGCAGGTATGAATCAGTGTGTGTGTGGTTGAGGGGGGGGGCAGGCAGGGAAAGATCCGGGGTGGATGCCAGCCCGCGTACTCCCAACAGACGGCCCAAGTACCCCCTAGGGTACGCTTACCGCAGGTTGAGAAACGCTAACCTACAACACGGCTCCTGCATCAGGAATTCCAGTCCTGCTGTTGGCAATGTAATGTAGGGTCAGAAAATCAGGTTTGATACCAGAGTGTAAAAAAATGTGTGTGTAGGGGAGAGGGGGTTCATTTTTTTGTTGTTACACATCTGGAAATCAACAGCTTCCATTCCTTCTATTACCAGGGTCTCCTTTTGCTATGCACAAAGTTATCCTAATGACTGCTTGGAGCTGTCGGTAGGTTTTAGACATTAAGGCAGGGTTTGGGGTTTTGTTTTTTTTACACCATTTCTCTGAACATTGGAAGGTCACATCTCCATATCCAGAGGAGCTTGGTTTTAACAATGTTTAGATGCAGCTTATTTTGGGCCAATCAGCTTTTTTTTTTTTTTATTTCTGAGGCAGTTGTGAGATTTGGGTATCTCGGTTTGAATTTAGCAGCAGCATCCTCCTTTGACATGATTGGACCTTGAAAACTAATGGCAAGTCATTTTAGTTTTATTTTTTATGCAGTAGTTAACCTAACTTAAGCAACAAAGCAATCGAGGCTTTGCTACCATTTGGATCTTCTTATCTTTGCGAACTTAGGCCTAGATTCACTAAACTTCCAAACCGCACACCCTGACAGTAGTGACAGGAGAAGCAGCAATCAGGTTTGTCAGTAGTAAAACCCGACTCAAAATAGCCAAGCAATTGTTAGTGAATCAATCGCTTGGCTATTTTGCATGGGGTTTTAATAATTTGCATGCGAGGATTGGGATCGGTTTGCTATAGGCCTTAGTGAATAGTGCAGGAGGGAAATTTTGTTGCAAAGGGCTCGCAAACTGATCGGTACACGATCGATTTGCCTTTGATGTTCACCTCTGACAGAAATTAAATTGAAAAAAAGAAAGTGACTGCAGATGGTGGATGATGAAGTGCGTAATTGCTTGTTGACTATCAGGTTGCGTTTTGAGTTAATTTGCACTCAAAAACAAGCACACCCATCGCATTGATTAGCAATTCCATTCTATCTACTTTAGTTTCACCATTGATAGCTTAGAGAACTTGAAATAAATAACTCTCAAATTTAATTTTTTTTGTTGGGTTTGCAATTTTATAATTTTAATTATAATGTGCCACGAAAAACATTTGCTCCGTTTAATGTGCCAGAGCTAAAAAAGTTTGAGAGACACTGATCTACTGCCAGTACTCCAGGGGTACAAATTACTGAATGAAAGAGTGACAGCTCCACCCATACTGGCCTTACGACAACTATCCATTTTGAAGCAGAAACTGGTGAAGAGCACATTCACGACACGCAAGGAAGAGAATGGCGCACTTCCCTGCGACAAAACTAGCTGCATTCTATGCCAACATATTTCATAAAACCCCACTCACCCACATGGGAAAAGCATGCAGAATAAGGGGATCCTTCGCATGTTCATCTTCAAATGTAGTTTATATCACTCAATGCAAAAGGTGTAGAGAAGGATGCTATATTGGAGAAACAAGCCAGATGCTAATGACGGCTTAATTTACAGATATCATATTAAAAAATTGCAATGCTAACCAGAATATTGCCTCCATGGGACATTTCAGAAAAACGGACCACCGAGTCGATGATTTTATGGTGAGAATATTAAAAGTATAACCTCAATCTTCTAGGGAGATAATTAATCGTAATCTGTGATGATTTAATCACATCGTAATCTCTATATCACAGTTCTCAATGAGTTGGTAACAATAAATTAATCAATATTAAATATTTGTAAATTGCTCAGACCCTGTAACCAACTGTTTGGTAATAACGCCAAACTGTGGCTAGTGTTGGCACCATCGTTGCCTTTACAGTCGCAATACCACCCGCTCAATACTATAATCGCTAAATAATATAAAATGACTTATCTCGGGTGGCTGGTGGAATGTGTTGTCGATAGCCACAGATGAACGTAAAGTGCTAGTGCTTAAACGTGCTGTAGTTAAAAACCGATAGCCATATCAAAGTCCCTGGCCAGCACGTTTAAGCATTTGCCCTTTACGTTCATCTGTGGCTATCGACAACACATTCCACCAGCCATCCGGGATAAGTCATTTTATATTATTTATCGATCATAGTATTGAGCGGGTGGTATTGCGACTGTAAAGTCAACGATGGTCCCAACACTAGCCACAGTTTGGCGTTATTACCAAACAGTTGGTTACAGGGTCTGAGCACTTTACAAATATTTTTATTTCTTATTCTATTTCTTCCATTGGTGCGTCGCACATACCGATACAAGGTCTAGGCCAGTGGTTCCCAAGCCAGTTGGGTTTTTGGGATAACCCTAATGAATATGCATGAGAGATATTTGCATATAATGGAGGTGACAGGCATGCATATTTATTTATTTGTTCATTTTTATATCCCGTCCTCTCCAGGAGCCCAGAACGGGTTACAATAAAATTAGATATTTGGAACTTCCCTAACTGTCCCAAAGGCACACAATCTAACTTAAGTTCCTAGAAAAAAATTATTAAAAAAGTAAAGATATAACAATTCAAATAATAAAAGGCAACAGCAGGATACAATGGCCAAGAAGAACCCTCGATGATAGTCTATCACTGGCCGAAGATGATCTCTAGTTCCCAACCATGGCCGAGGGCTAACGGCCGAAAATTGCAGGTAGAAAGGAGGATCCCTTTTTGACACACACCACCAGTGCAGAAGGAGGAGTCAAGCTGATATTGAAGTCCCCAGTCAAAATCACTGCCAGAGCTGGGACAGCCACAGGCCCAACGGACAGCAGGGCCGATTCGTCGGGATCTCTGGCTATGTGATATCGCAAGTTAATAAAATAAAAAGAATTGGGGTAAAAACAATGGAATAAGATTTAAAATAATTCATAAACTGGAAGAAAAAATTGAAAAACAAAATCAAATATGTCTGGCAGAAGTCCAATTTCCTGAATTATCTGCTCCATGCATATTCATCAGGTCTGTGCTGAAAACCTGACTGGCTGGTGGGAACCACTGCTCTGGGTGACATTAAAGAGGAAGGGGTAAGAAGAGGGTAGGGAGGACTATGGAGGGCAGGAAGGAGTGGAGAGAAGCATGTAGAATAATTTAATATTTATTAATTTATTGTTACAAACTGATTGAGAGCTGTGATATAGAGATTGCGACGAGGATATTAAAAGGAAATGTTAAGACAATCCAGGAACGCAAGATGATAAAACATTTTGAAACCCACCAGACAGGACTTAGGACATTGGCATTCTCTCACATTATAAAACATATTTTTTTTTACTGCTCTGACACCTTCATGTCACCCTTCTTAATCTCCCTGCAAGACTGTCATTTGAATACTTTAATGTTTTACTCTTATATACTGATAGCCGTCTTCATTTGCTTATCTCCGATCTGACAGATTATCCTCAAAAGCTACTCTAACCATGCTCTAGTTCAGTGGTCTCAAACTCAAACCCTTTGCAGGGCCACATTTTTGGATTTGTAGGTACTTGGAGGGCCTCAGAAAAAAATAATTAATGTCTTATTAAAGAAATGACAATTTTGCATGAGGTAAAACTCTTTATAGTTTATAAATCTTTCCTTTTGGCTAAGTCTTAATAATAATATTGTCATTTAGGATCTTTTCCAGATAAGCCCCGCCACTAATGGAAAAAGTGGACGCGCCGAAAGTTAAGCCCCGCCACCTTTTGCCAGCGCACACAACCTTAACCAGTGAAGTTCTCAGCACAACGGCCCCACAACGCGGCGCGATGTGTATAAAGTAAAGTGGGGGGGGGGGGGTTTCCCCCCTACGCCCCCCCCCCGTCAGAGCACCCAAAAAAGATTATAAAAAAGAGGATATGAAACTTAACATTATAAAAAAATAGGATAAACTGTCGACCATTTTTTTTAAGGGGGGGACCCCCCCCCCACACTTTACTTTCTACAGATCGCGCCTCTTTTTTATAATTTTTTTTGGGTGGCGGGGGTTAACTTTTTGGCGGGGCTTATCTGGAAAAGATCCGTCATTTATAGCTAAAGAGACATATGATGAAAAAACCGTTTTATTTTACTTTTGTGATTATGATAAACATACCGAGGGCCACATGTGGAGTTTGAGACCACTGCTCTAGTTAGTCCAGTAATAATAATAAAAAAAAAGGTATCACTTGCTTCTTCTTTTGGTTTTGCTGTATTTCTTTTTGTTTCTACATATTATTGTCCATGTTAACCAAGCAGCTCGGATAGTTCTATTTTAAATGTCCAGATTTATTTCGGACTTCATTTTTATGCTCGACGGTTGAGTTGCCGCGAATAGCTCAAACGATTCCAGAAAGCTCCTTAGTCGCCAGAACGGGCGATATTCTCCGCGCTGCCCCCCCCGACAGCTAATATCATGCGCACTCGCCACTTCCTTCAGGGCCGCCGCGATAAAAGCTCGATTCCGCCAGCCCCGCCTTGCCCATTTTTTTTTTAAGTTCGCCGAGACATCGATCAATTCTCGCGTAACGGGGGAGGCAAATGGCCAGCGACCGTACAAATCTTAGCGGTCCTTTAAAGCGACTATGCTCCAGGGGCTCCGGGTTCCTAAAGGGTTAAATAATGGTCGGCACTGAAGTGTTACTGGTTCGAAAGTGGTTTTATTAGTGTAGTCCAGGAATTTTTTTTTTTTTTTTTGGGGGGGGGGCTTTGTCTGAAAGATTTTGTTGTTGTTGTTTCCTGCCCTCAGTGAAAAGTGCTCAACACGGAGCCTGCACTTGCCACAACCCGCACAAATCGCCTCCCCCCCCCCCCCCAAGAAACACGGAGCCGGGTCACCTCCAGCAGCGGCTCTGCTTGGCTTTTTAATTCGCGTCGCTCCACCTGTTCACCCCTTCAGACCCGTCATCTCCGGGGATCGGTCGTCTAAAGCGTTCAGCTGTGGAAGACGGAGCTCTGTGCATCGGCAGCTCCTCCTTCCCAGTCGGATCGCTTTGCGATATGGTGTGTGTGTGTGTGGGGGGGGTGTTACGTCTCGGTCGGTGCCATTAAGAGGAAAAGGGATTCAAAAATCATCGCGGGGGGGGGAGGGGGCGTCACCCGCTCCGTCTTCCTACGCTCTGCCGGGCCGCCCAGAGGGCGTCGGAGAAGCCGCTGTCAGAGGTGCCGCAGAGCGCAGCGAAAGCCCCGCCCCCTCCCGCAGACGGCCAGCGCCGAGCGTCACGTGAGCCGGCCCCACCCACCTCGGGCCCCTCCCTCTCTCCGGGAGAGCGAAGCTGGAGCCTGACGCCGCTGGAAAGGCTCGGCGCTTCCACCTTGCTCAGAGACCTGGGACGTTTCCTTTGACCCTTCCAGGCTTCAGATATATTTACGAGGTGAGGAGGGGGAGGAAAAAAAAAATCCATTCAAGTGAAGATCGTTCTTGAAGCAGGAAAAAAAAATAAACATGACTCGGGAACCACGGCTCCGTTCTCTATAGGATGCACAAGGCTGGGTGCGTGCAGCATTCTGAGTAGGTTGGAAGATGACAAGAAGATGAGGAGATGGTGGAACTGAGGTACTAAGTTAATGCTGGATGCGATGATCTATTATTTCTGTTTGGAAATCTGGAGATGATGTGTTGAGGTTTTTTTTTCCCCTTGCAGGCAAGGTGAACTGCCTGCGCTGTATTTGGCCGGTATATGGGTCCATTAATATATTCATGAAATCAGATTTAAAGAACAGTGTTGGGGATCAAAATCGTTTTGAAGAGAAAGAGGGGGGGGGGGGGAGGTGAGGAAAGTGCTAGGTCTTATAGCATGATTTCACCGTGAGAAAACAGAAGCATGAATGCCAGTTTGTTATAATATTCTTATGTTGCTTTGCTAATTTATATATGTTTTGAATGAGATTATATATATATATTTTTTAAAATGTTAAACTGCAAATCCCGTTAGAGAAAAGAAATCGATTATTCTAGTAGAGGCGAATTCGATTCTAGAAATGATATAGCAAAAGAAGAGATTAATGATTGCTGCTAGCCTGATTTTGAAATTAGAGCGCTCCTGTCTCTGGCTGCAGCAAGGCTGTTTCCATAGCTTTCCTTTCAACCTGTAATTTGTGGTTCCTCCTGGTCTTTCCTGCACACTGAGGAGCTTTATAATAAGGATTCCCCAAAGAATTGTAAATGACAAGTCACTTTGCCCTTTATGCAGCATCTATTGTTTTAGGGCTGCTGCTTCTGATTATTTGAAAATGGCATCTGCTGCTGAAATCCCTTTTTATAAGGACAAAATGGTTATCCTGTTTTAATTCTGTAGCCTATAGGTTTGCTAAGTGGAGCGGCTCACTGTTCGAGGGACAGACCGACTTGGAATATTTTGCTATCAGTGGGTTTTTTTTCCCCCCTTTCCCTGCTACCTCATTTAGGGGCGGGGAGAAGGAGAATACGGGATTCCATGGATCTAGGAAGCCACTTTCCAACACATGTGTAAGCTGCATTGGTTAAATAACATATTTGCCCACATCCCTTGTAATGTCTCTTGATTACATTTGGAATCTATAAAGCTAGTTCGACAGGTATCTAGGGATTTTTTATTTTTATTTTTTTAAATTGTGTTTGCTAATGTCCTGAGAGATGGCTGGGTTTACACTCTCCTTTAATCAAGGAGTTTCTAGAATGGAATCCCCCCTGGTTGTGTGGATCTCGGCTGTTTCCTGTAGGGATCGCCCTGCACTGAGCAAAAAAGCTCTTGGAGCTCCCTCCGTGAACAGAGCAGCACGATGCGGTGCAATAAATTACTGCTAGTTTCTGCTTGTTAAAAAAAAAAAAAAAAAAAAAGTGTTAATTAGATACTGAGCTTCTGTGTTTAGGCGATAAATTAGTAGGAAAAATATGCATGTATGTACTTGAAGTGGCAAGACAGGTTGTATATTGTTTTAGTAAACATCTCACATATGTACAAATAGAATAAAACCTAACGATTTTGCTTCAGAAGAACTCAGAAAGGCTTTTTCAGTGTTTTGATACGTATACAGTATGTGATGTGCCGAGTACGTCTTGTCTTCCTCTGGAGAGGTCGAAAAAGTAAAACAGCTTCCATTCCTGTTCAGCCTATCTAAATTTTACTGAAATGAAGGCGAAATTGAGATTGGGGCGAACAGCCGAGAGTGTCTTAATGATCGGTAAAAGATAGCCAGACATTGTATCCTTTGCTTCAGGATTAAAAAAAAAAAATAAACACCTGATATTAGCTAAACTGAGGTGTGAACAATGTCAACAGCGCATGACTCAGAATGATTATTTTCCTACAGTAGCAGGGGGATCATTTCAGCAGCAATAGAGGCCAGATGTCAGGGGGGGGAAAAAATGGTTCATATTTTTCTTTCAAAGCTGCCTAAAAACCCATTGAAACCCTGCCTCATTCTGTGAAAAGAAAATGTCATAATAACCCCAGTCTGTAGATCCTTAATGAGGTTTTGATCTGTTATGACTGTGTTCAAACATTTTAGAAATAACGGAGAGCCTGGGCTGATAGTATTATGTGAATTAATATTGTAGTGAAAAGATGGAGTTATAAAATAATACATTTCTCCAGGGAACCATGCAGGCAGATTAGCAGTAAAGACTTTTTGACTATTTTAGTGCTGATTTTTTTCCTCCTTGTTGGGCAACGGCCGATAAAATAAGAATGGAACTGTGCGAGATATCGGTTCAGATGAATAACCTTTTTAAAAGTTAAGCTAGTTATTCAATGAGCAGGCAGCGTTTTTCATTGGACATATGTGAATCATTGTGTATTCTCCGTGCATCTTAGCACAGGAGAGGCATTTCTGGTAAATCAAAGGCAAATACTAATGGATATGGCCAGGGCTGTTGTGATTACTGTATTTCATAGCTTTGGTTAAACAGCGAAAGGCAGAATAAACCAAAGACAACTTGCCAGCTTTCGGGTTAACATTGTTTTTTGGTGTGTTTTTTTTAATTTTTTTTTTTGGGGGGGAGGGGGTGCTATTTAAATATATATTTACATATTGTTTAATTCTTTGCAGATTTACGGGTACTGAGTCGGATGTAAACCCTGGGATCTCTTGGGTTTGGCTGTGAAAAGGAGAAAGGACCTGCCAAGCTTTGCATGTCAAATAGCAGCGAGCTGTCTGACAGTGTATGGGTTTCAGCCCTACCGGGAGAAGAGGCAGCTCGAAGAGTCTCGAGTGATGATTCATGTCTTCTGTTGAAGCACCATGGTATTCAGTCCATGATCTGACCTTAGTATCTGTCATAGAAGACAGAGCTGGAATTTTAATTGGTTTGCTGAGGGGGGAAAAAAGATATTATTACAACCACTGGAAAATGATGCAACTTATGGATATAATGTAAAGCGGGAATCAGGTTGGTTTTTCTGATCGCACGTTGGGTATGGATTAACTGAGTAGATTCTCATGCTTGGTACCATGGGGTTCTAGTAAACTTCGGTCTACTCATACCTACACATACCCATACCCACCAAAGTCACCAATAATCTGCTGCTGCCTTCCTTGAATTAATTAATTCCAATTACTTGTCTTTTTTTGGTTGGATTTGATTCAACTGCAGCATTTCAGTTTTCAGTCTCCCTAAGGATTTTTTTATTTTTTTTTTTAAGATATACATCTATTCAGAAGAGCCCCAAACTGTCAACATATTCACCATGGCTGGTATTATTAAACAAGGAGGATTCATACTATGGATGGCCTTAATGCTGGGTTGCTTGGTAGACCTTAGTTATGGCTTGGAGTTCCCTGGTGCTGAAGGCCAATGGACGCGGTTCCCCAAATGGAATGCTTGCTGCGAGAGTGAGATGAGCTTCAACATGAAGACCAAAAGCTCCAGTGGGTTGGTAGTCTATTTTGATGACGAAGGTTTCTGTGATTTTCTGGAGCTTATACTCTATGAAGGGAAACTGCGACTTAGCTTCTCCATCTTCTGCGCCGAGCCTGCCACGCTGATGACTGATACTTCTGTGAACGACAATGTTTGGCACTCTGTGGTCATAAGGAGGAACTTCAAGAACACGTCACTCATCTTAGACAAAGAAACTAAGTGGGTAGAGGTGAAGTCCAAGCGCCGGGACCTGACGGTTTTCAGTGATCTGTTCATTGGCGGGATTCCGCCTGACCTGCGCTTGGCCACGTTAAAATTGACGTTCTCGGCTGTTAAGGATCATGATCCATTTCAAGGTTGGATAACGGACATCCGAGTCAATTATAATGACTCGTCGCCCTTACAAAGCAACTTAGTGAAACTGGAGGACAGTGTGGACCCGTGTGCCAAAGAGAAGGTGTGTCTGAATGGTGGGACCTGCTCGGTGGTGAATGATCAGGCCGTCTGCGACTGCTCCCATACAGGCTTCCAGGGCAAGGACTGCAGTGAAGGTAAGGCTTCCTTTCTTTTTCTCCTCTCCTGATCACCTGCCCGCCTTCTCCAACCCGTTTTATATTTTTATCTTATCTTTATATTTTTTTGCTCTTTTTTTTGAGAGGCGGGGGCTGATGACTACTGCATGCTCCCCTTCCACACACACACAATCTCAGGAAATTGTCCTTATCCCCCTTCCACATGTTCTTCTCCTGAAGTGCTCCATAGAAGTTCAATAGCACTAAAACAGGGATTCCCCCCGATTGGACCAGGGAGGCCTTCCACCAGTTATGTTTTTTGTTTTGTTTTGTTTGAAATCATCTGTTTTGATTATGTTGAAAGCCAGCTCTGGTCATAGTTGGTTGAGCCAAAGTTGGGAATCGGTGCTGTAAAATGAGTCTCAGTTTGATCGTGGCTTTCATTGTTCAGTTTTAAGGGCCACGCATGATAGTTTTCCTTTCAAAGCCTAGGGGGAAAATTGTAGTTATTGTGCCTACTGTGTCACAGATTTGACGTTGTGCAGAGATAGCCCAGAGTTTTTTAGAACTGGAATTCAAAGGAAATGATAGGCACAATTGGCAATTATGAAAGGAGAGTGCATGGAAATAACTGATATGTCCAGAGAGATGAAAGCAACAAAGGAAAATGAAAGTTATTTGACAAATCAAAGAGAATACGAAGAAGGGGGCTCAGTAGATGGTTTTTAGATTAATGCTTTCTTTTTTTTTTTTTCTTTTATATTTTAGTAGCTTTTGCATAAATGCTTGAATTTTAGACACGATATTTGCTAAAGACTAGCCGTAGTTACAACATGGCAAAAAAAAAAAAACAACACTCCAGAGTCTCTCAGATGGAAGACAACTTTCCAAAATAATTTGGGGGTTTGACACACAAAGCACATTTCTTTCTTGGACACGGTGAAGAAGGTTATTCAGTGCTGGGGATGGACAAGCATCCACTGCGGGCATAGGCCCTATTTTACAAAGGGTCGCTAAGCGTTTTAGTGTGGATTTAGCGTGAGCTAAATCAACGTGTGCGTTAACCGCTAACGCGTCCATAGGATAACGTGCACGCGTTGGCATTTAGCACGTGTTTAGTGTGCGCTAAAAAGCATAGCGCACCTTAGTAAAAGAGGGAGCTAGAGTTGGAGCCTAGTTTCGAGATCCACCTCGATTTCTCGTTGCAATCTCTGACTTTCTGTTTAGCCAATTTTATTGACTTGTACCATTTTTTTACTATATTTATAACTTATTTTCTAATCAAGATTCTTTCAGGGCCTTTTCTTAAAGAATTTAAAAAAATAATACTGTAGGAGGCCCTTTTGACACTATTCAGACTTATCATTTTTTTTTTAATTCATAGGAAAATCCAGTTTGTCTATTCTGCTGATTGTGATTGGAGACTCCCATGTATTTTGTCAAAAAGTCAACATTTTATGACAGTCTCCATGTTAAAATTTCTTCTTTGCCCCACCCATCTTTGCCAAACAAGTAAAATGCATTTGAGAAATGTATTAAGATTTTGTATCACCCTCTTCTTTAAATGTTATAAATGTGTTTTTCTTATCAAGTTCAGGGTTGGCCTTCATACAGTTTCTTTAGTGTACAATTATAGGCAGGGCAGGATTAATTCATCGAGGGCCCCTAGGCACACAAGTACACTGGGCCCCCTGCCCCGCCCCACCCCACCATGCGCCCAGGCGGAAACAGGAAGCTGCGTCAGAGGGAAGCTTTGGGCAAGCAGCACGGCTTGCACAATTACACAGTTCCCGTTGCTTTTCTTACCCGCATTGCTTGCTTGTCTTACTTTCCGTTGATGGGGCAAGAGGGCCCACATTGCCGATCGATGCTGGAGGGGCCCATCGCTGTTTGGAAAAAACAATGTTGATGCCTTCCTTCATCGGGCCCCCCTGACCATTTCGGGCCCTAGGCACGTGCCTATTGGCCTGTTAGTTAATCCTGCCCTGATTTTAGGTCTCCTGTAGGCAACAGTAGATTTTGCTCAACATATCATGAGCAACTAGAAAGGTCGGAGGTGGGGCCAGAGATTGGTATGCTTGATCCCTTCAAAGAACAAGTTAGACACAAGTCATGCATTATAGTACCTACCAAATGGCTTTTAAAATTACAGTGCAAATGTTTTCAGGCAAGTTTACAATATTAAGAATTTCCTTTTCAAATGGGGCTGTTGGGTACGTTATGGAGAAAATTCAAAAGTACTGAATTAGTTATGGTCAACTGGTAGATCTCAGACTTCCCTTAAAAGCAGACTGAAAACCCACCTTTTTGATATAGCTTTCAGTTCTTAATCCTACTCCTCTGCTCTCCAACCCAACCCGCTGATTAACCGTTCCCCTTAACTGTATCCATCACATCCTGTTTGTCTGTCTTGCCTGTTTAGATTGTAAGCTCTTTCAAACAGGGACTGTTTTCTTATTCTTTGTGACTTTATACAGCACTGCTACGTACGTCTGGTAGCGCTATAGAAATAATTAATAGTAGGCACCAATATCATTTCATGCCAACATTGGCGTAGTAAGGGGGAGGCGGTCCACTCCAGGCGCTGTCTTGGTGAGGGCGCCCGTCTTCCTTTCTGCCCCCTGCTCCTCCCCCAACCCCCCCCCCCTCCTGCACGTGTGCACCGCTTCCCTTCCCGCCGTACCTCTGTAACGTTCATGGCATGAAAAGCAACCTCCAACCTGCTGTTGCGCCAGCATCAGCTCTTTCTCTGACATCACTTCCTGGACTCGCGCCTAGGAAGTGACATCGGAGGAAGAGCCAATGCTGGCACAACAGCAGCTTGAGGAGGGGGGCGGGGCTGGTGCTTGCGCCATGAACGTTCCTGAGGTATGGGGGAAGGGACGCTGCGCAGGAGGGGGGCGGGGAAAGAGCGTGCAGAGGTGGGGCGGAGAAGAGGATGGGGGAGGGGCTCCACCATCCCCGGCTCTTCCCACCTTCACTACGCCACTGCATGCAAATAGTTCTTATATATTTTTTGCCAGTTAAGGAAACAGAAAGCGAGTGCAAACAACGTGTGAAATTCCGACTTTCAGGTCAGACAGCCAGTATAAAATAACTGCGAAGCATTTGACACAGAGAACACGAAGTAAACATATCATAACTGCTGGCATAGAAAATAAAGCCTAGATCCACTCTGCATCAAAAATCGCATTTGGAAACTAATTTTAGGCAGTTTGTTCTCTAAATGACAGGCACTGATGCTGCCATCTGGATATAGATATGTGCTAAATAGTACAGTGGAGATCTCTATCATTTTAAATCACTAGTTATATAATTTAATCGGCATGTATTATTGAAAAAAAGTATCTGCTGCGTGATAAACTACTGGTTAACTGCCCTGCCTATCAGCTGGTGCAAGTGAATGATGCTGAATTAGTAGAAAGATATTTTTTGGGGGGACAGGATTAAGGATGTTAAAATGCCATGTTTTCTCGAAAATAAGCCCTAGTCGCTGGCAGCAGCAGTGCTTCCCCCCGCCCGCTGACCCTCATCTCTTCCTCCCATCCGAACCACGAGACAGGAATACCTTATACCTTATAACAGCGTCGGCAGCAATCTACACAGGCTGCTTCGCGGCCTTCTATGTCCTGGGTGTTCCTCTGTCGCATCACTGATGATGTCATCAGCAACGCGGCAGAGGAACACCCGGGAGATAGAAGGCTGTGAAGTAGCCTGTGTAGATTGCTGCTGACGCTGTTAATAAGGTATTCCTGTCTCACGGTTCGGATGGGGAGTGTGAGATGGGTCAGGGGGTGCGCGGCGGCAAGCGTTGGGGGGGATAGAAAGATGCTTCCCGGAGGGATGGGAGGGAGGGTGATACTGCACAAGTGGATGGGTGAGAGGGGAGGAAAGATGCTGCACATGTGGGGGAGAGAAAGGAAATAGGAAGAATTGGAGTGGAGGAGAGGAAGGGAGAGAGGATCATTGTACATGAAAAAAAGAAGACCTACCCCGAAAGTAAGACCTAGTGCCTTTTTTGGGCCCCAAATTAATATGACAGTGTTTAATTTTCGGGGAAACACGGTAGTTACTGGTTCTTCATGCTCTTTCTTCAACACGCTTTAATGATAGAACAACCCACACATTTATTAATGTCTCCAGTGATGAAGTACTTTATGACATACATTGTTTTATTTTTCTAAATGTCACACAAGCTGCATGTCGGACTTTTTTTTTGTGTGCTGAAAAATATGCTAGAAATCTATATTAGGACTTTCTATTATCCTTTCCAATTAGCACATCCCTTCCTGTCTGTTAAACATACCTGTAATCATAATATGAAAAGGTAATTTCAAAAGTGGGGGGAGGGGTGGCCTAGGGAAAAACAGGAAATGAATTAAAGATTTATTTTCAAGGGGTTTTGGAGCCCTTTTATTAAAGAGTGTTAGGCTGTTACTGTATAATAAACACCATGTTAACAACTACTACTACTGTCTTTCTCCGAAAATAAGCCCTAATGCGTTTTTTGGACCCAAAATTAA
Organism: Geotrypetes seraphini; assembly: GCF_902459505.1. Taxonomy (NCBI): domain Eukaryota; kingdom Metazoa; phylum Chordata; class Amphibia; order Gymnophiona; family Dermophiidae; genus Geotrypetes; species Geotrypetes seraphini. The sequence continues at coordinate 376,969,014 of NC_047086.1, forward strand.
TATGACACTGTCTTATTTTCGGGGGATGTCTTATTTTTTTCATGTACAACAATCGCCTCTCCCTTCCTCTTCTACACCCTATTTCTTCCTCTTTCTTTCTCCCCCCCCCATGTGCAGCATCTTTCCTCCCCTCTCACCTATCACCTTGTGCAGCATCTTTCTATTCCTCCTTCCCATCCCCCTGTGCAGCAGAACCCCCACCAACCCTCCCACCGTGAGACTGACATACCTTCACTCCGAGGCCTCCTAAAGCAGCAGGGGTGGGGGTTGCTGAATCCTCAAATCCAATTTTTTCAGCAAATCAGACAGCACTCGTGTCAGGGATAGAGTCAGGGAGTGTTGGGGACATTCGGGGGGGAGGGGCTTCAGGGGTTGATCTTAACTAGGGCTTATATTAGGAGCATCTTTAAAAATCATGCTAGGGCTTATTTTTGGGGAAGCAGGGTACTACTACTATTAATGAAAACTGCGCTAACCACTTTTGTGGTATTTTTATGGTTATTGCATACTAAGTTATAGGTTAAGGGACTTTTGCATGAGGGTAGAAGTAGGGACATGGAGCATGTGTAGCAATTAACATACCGCATTTAGAACTAGGTTCAGAAAGTGGCACCCAATTTGGGCACCCCCCCCAAAAAAAAGCACATCGGGCAATATTTTTAAAAATGGTGCTCGGAGTTAAGCGCCGTTTGTAGAGTAACTTGGATCTGCACCCAGCTTTGGGTGTGAGGATTTACACCAGTTGCAGCTTGGTGTAAATATTGGCATTCTATAATACTGGGGGTGTCAGGTCAAAACCGCGGAAGACAAAGGTGCGTGCTGACAACTGAGCGCAGCGCGGAGGCGCGCGCCGAAGAAAATAACTGTTTATAGGGGCTCCGACGGGGGTGTGTGGGGGGAGCCCCCCCACTTTACTTTATACAGATCGCGCGGCGTTGTGGGGGGGTTTGGGGGGGTTGTAACCCCCCACATTTTACTGAAAACTTCACTTTTTCCCTAAAAACAGGGAAAAAGTTAAGTTTACAGTATAATGAGGGGGGGTTACAACCCCCCAAACCATCCACAACGCTGCCGCGATCTGTATTAAGTAAAGTGGGGGGGCTCCCCAACAAAACCCCCCCGTCGGAGCCCCTAAAAACTGTCATTTTCTTCGGTGCGCGCCTCCATCTTGCGCTCAGTTGTCGGCGCGCGCCTTTGTCTTCCGCAGTTTTGTCTATGAACCAATACTGGGTGCATCTTTAGTGAACAGCACTGACCCACCCTTGGTCTTCCCACGGCCACGCCCCCTTTGGTGTGGCATGCTATAAAATGTGCAGGTGGATTTCTATAGACTAGTATTTAGCAAATTGCACCTGCAAATCCAGATGGTTGCCAATTAAGACCAATAATTGATTGTTGGTGCTCAATTAGTAGAGCTAATTGGCTCCTTAGCCAATTTAGTTACGGCACCTTTCAGAATAGCATGCAATTTTATTTATTCATTTAAACAACTTATATACCACCTAAAACTAACAGCATGAGACCACTTGCTGCCTCCACATTACCTGCAAACTGATTACCATGTACTGTACGTTAGGGCCCTCGCTTACTAAGGTGCGCTAAGCGTTTTAGCGCGCACTGAATCAACGTATGCGCTAACCGCTAACGCGCTAATGTTTATCGTGCGCTAAAAAGCTTAGTGCACCTTAGTAAAAGAGGGTGTGTGTATACTGGTATTATATCCCTAGTGTGTGTCAAGCTACGGCTTTTGATTTGTAATTTTCTTCAAATGGTTCAATAAAGTTTATAAATTTAAAAAAAACCAAAACAACAACTTGTACTGTAAGGATAACTTTGACAAACTGTAACCTATAAACCGTATATCAAGTACATTGGTATTAGACCCCTAGTATATAACAAGTTAGGATAAAAACTTGTACGGACTGTAACCCGTTCTGAGCTCTTTGGGGACAAGGGGATAGAAAATAAATAGATAATGCAATTTCTAATGCAGGATGTGGAAAGGAAAATGCTGGGCACGCCCCTAGTAGTTACTGTGTCAGAATTGCAGCTTCCATGTTAATTCTGGGTTAAGCCGCAATATCTTCAAAATCTAACACACTTTTGTAAAAAGACCCCTTTGCTTCAAGCTATCCCCCTCTCCCCATTTTTACTAAACCGCAGGGAGCCGCACTGAATGCTCCGCGCTGCTCCTGACGCTCATAGAGTTCCTATGAGCGTCGGGCTCATAGGAACTCTATGAGCGTCGGGAGCAGCGCGGAGCATTTAACGTGGCTCCCTGCGCTAAAAACGATAGAGATGTTTACAACAAGATACATACAATGAGTGTATGAGATGTAAGGGGAACAGAAAAAGTACTTTCTGGGATACAAATTGCAAATGGAAGAGAACCAAGATGGTTTAGTAAAGGGGGGGAATATCATTTTTTGTCATAGTTGACTTCCAATCTGAAAATTTTGTAACATGAATACGACGTCCAACCTTGTCTGCAATTTACAATTCCAGCATTGACATAATGCCGGTAAATTTTGAATTCATTCTTTAAATTGTTTAACTAAAGGAACCCTAATTGTTCTTGTTCTGTGTAGTTAGTCTCTAGATTAGCGTTCGTTTTCCCATATACTGTTCTGCTTGATGTTTGAAGAAGTCCATAAATTTTGCACAAAAAGAAGAGGCTGTGTAGGTCCAAATGAAACCACGAAAACAGTACCTAGGAGTCCAAAGCAACATCTTTATTCAAATCTTAAACCGATGTGACCACATTTTGCCCAAATTGACTGCAACAGGGGTAATGTACACATAAAACACTATAGAATAATACAAATATTACATGAAAAAGCATGACTAGATGAATAATAATACATTTAGGGCTCCTTTTTACTGCCTCCTCTTGAGCAGGCCTATATTTCGGGCGTCTACCTTTTGATGTGAATCGCACCTCCCCATAGGTGCTTTATGGCACCTAATGCAATTTCCGGCATTAAACTTTTCCTATCGTAATAAATTTTATGTTACGCTGGTTCCAATCGTAATTATTTTAGCAAAGTTTTGTATTATTCACCGTTATCATTTACGGCTATTGTAGACATAATGTAAGTAAGTCATAAGTCTGTAAATTCAAATATTTTGTGTTCCTGTTGTGTACTGTATGTCCCATGCCATGGGACATAACGATGGCAACGACATTTTTGGAATGTCCCGTCAGCCGGGACACACGATAGGAAAAGGTTAAGCCATGCCTCCATTGGCATTAGGTGCCGTAAAGTGCCTACAGAGTTGCGATTATGGGGACGTCAACCTTAAGCCTCTCTAGTTGTTCCCCCATTAGAGCCATTATAAGAACGGGGAAGACTTTCTGCTCTTTTTAAGGGGATATCACTAAATGAAATTAAACGTCTTCAAATTATCCAGAATGTATCCATTAAACTGATCACCAAGTCTAGAAAATATGACCATGTTACGCCCCTTTTGATAGATGCACACTGGCTCCCAGTTATCCATCGGATAACATATAAACTCTGTTTGCTTGTTTTTAACTCTCTTCTCTACAAGACTCCTGCATTCATATTTAAACAATTAATACCATATCATCCAAGCAGAACCTTGAGATCTAACGAGCAAAATTTGTTGACCATTCCATCACTTAAGGTTATTAATACTAGACGTCAGTTTATTTTTTCGGTAACTGCTCCTCAAACTTGGAACGCTCTCCCAATTTATTTACGGAATGAGCAGGACCTGGGAAAATTTAAAAGTAATCTAAAAACATTTCTGCTTTTAATATTTAATTAAACAGTTCTTAAACCAGCGATTTTATTTTATTGTATTATGCTCTGTGGTTATTTATTTCCCTATTGTATTTTTCATTTGTTTTGCTTTTCTTTATTAATTGTATTTCAAACCCCTATCTTACCTTATGTAATGAGTATAATGTATTAGTTATCTACCCAATGTTATTATTTAAAGTTTGTAATGTTTTGTCTCTTATTTGACTATATTTTAATATGTTCATCGCTTAGAATTTGATTAAGCGATCAATCAAGAAAAATATTAAACTTGAAACTTGAACTTGAAACCAGTGGCGTACCTAGGGTATGTGGCACCCGGGGCCCATCATTTTTTGACCCCCCCCCCCCCCCCCCCCCCATGTAAAAAAAATTTTTTTTTTTTTTTTTTTTTTTTTTTGCAATAACCATGAAATGGAATAAATGGTCAGAATATAAACAGGCAGTGAAAGTTTTTTTATATTCCAAACATAACATAACATAAATTATGTCTGAATTGTCATGACATCAGAAGTACATATGGAGTAGTTGCAGGTGATGCTTGGGACAGTTCTGATTGTGTTAGTTCGGTTTTATGTGTTTTTTGAATAGAAGGGTTTTTATTTCTTTTTGAAGGTTTTGCAGTCTGTGGTTGATATCAATTGGTTGTAGAGTTGGGGGTCGAGTGTTGCAGCTCGAAAGGCTAGGAGGTTGTCGAACAGTTTTTTTCTTTTGACGTTTTTGGTTGGAGGGTGTGTGAATGGTGCACAAGTTCTCCTATGTCTGTTTGAAGTGGATTGAATTATTTAGCTGAAGAAATTAGTTACCCCCCATTCCACACACATTAATTCTCTTCCATTTTTGTTCCCATTATAAAAAACACTGATAAGTTCCCAGAAAAAAAATACATTAAAATAAGAAGTGAAAACAAAGGCCCCTACAGATGAGAACATAACATAAGAATAGCCTAACTGGGTCAGACCAATGGTCCATCATGCCCAGTAGCCCATTCTCATGGTAGCCAATCCAGGACCACTAATACCTGGTCAAAACCCAAAGAGTAGCAACATTCCATGCTACCGATCCAGGGCAAGCAGACACTTCCCCCATGTCTTAATAACAGATTATGGACTTTTCCTCCAGGAATTTGTCCAAATCTTTCTTAAAACCAGCTACACTATCTGCTTTTACCATAACTTCTGGCCACTTCATTTTTAAGTTTAGATCTTTCCTTTCAAACAGCGACCTTGCTAGATGTCAAATACAGCACAAGGTAACTTCACATGGACTTAGCTGTGCAGGAAATGTGAATCTCCTCATACACCCACCATATAGTGCAAAAATGTGCAAAGGTCTGTTTTTTTCTTTCGATCACTACATAGCCTAATGCCACACAAGCAGTGCTGTTACAAACACATTCTGTAGGTCAATGCTAAGGATAACAAAGTTTCCTTCCTTGGACCAGAAGGAGATAAACCACTGGAAGAGATCCCAAAACAACACCCAAAGACCCACTCAGTGTGTGAACCAGTTGAGTGGAGTGGACTAACTGGGGGGGTGGAAATGGGCCCGGAGTTTGCTCAGCAGAATTTCCCAGACCACCTCTTCCTCTCAACACATTGACACGCTGCCACCATCACCACTAGGAACACCTCACTGGGTAGGCCAGCTATGCTATAAACTTTATAAAACACATTATTATATTTTCTTATAAAGCACATATTTTAACTGACCTCTCTGACATCCTCAGCCTTTCCATTCACAAAAATAGAAGGAAGAAAAGTTCCCATTTCCTGCTGTCTCATGTCCCCGGCCTATACAATATTTTTTTTCTGCAGACCCTTCAAAAGTCTGACCAAATCCTCGTTTCACTTGCATTATAAAGTACTGAGGATGCCATCTCTCCCCAATCCCAGGTCCTAAAGTCTAAGACAGTAGCGCAAACTAATGCTGCCAGATACAGGAAAAAAAAATTTTGATTCGATTCAGCCCTATTGAATTGGTTTTTCAATTCGATTTTCCTGCCCAGTTGGGTGATTTTTTTCAAAACTCCTGGTGGGTTTTATAGCTTTTTCACCCCCTTTGGCTTCTCCTAACCACACTGGCGCTGTGGTGTAAATAAAATAAAGAAACAAAAAGGACTTTTCCTCTTTCTGTTAAATCCTAGCTCACGTTTGCAGTCCAACACCAGCTCTGGCAGGATACACATTTCAAATCTGACATGTTATAATCACAAAACAGAAAATAAAATTAATTTTTCTACCTTTTGTTGTCTGGTTATATTTCAAATCTTGTTGGTCCAAGGCTCTGGTTTTCTTCTGATAACTTGCTTGCCAGGGTCTCCTTCTTTCTGCATGCTAACCATCCATCAGCCAACTCTGTCCTCCCTTTCCATTTCCCTTCCCTTCCCAGGAAGTCTGGTATCTTTCCTTTTTTTCATCTCCCTCCACAGATCCACCTTTTCTTAAATACCCTTTCATTCGGCATCTCTCCCTCCTTCCCCACCATCCCAGAGTCCACCATCTCTCCGTTTCTTTTCCTAATTACCCTCCTATCCAGTATCTCTATCCCTCCTCCACACCATCCCTTGTGTCCAATTTCTCTCCCTTTCTGTTCCTTCCCTCCCTAAATCCCATGGTCCATCATCTCTCTCCCTCTCCTCTATTTTCAGACCCATTATTTCTTCCCCCCCCCAAAGTTTGGCATATGCATGTCTCTTTGAACACCCCCTTCCCTCCGTGTACTTCTAAATCATGGTCCCCCCCCAAAGGCCTGTCCCCCCTTAAAGGTCTGCCTGTCCCACCTTGAAGGCCTGCACCCCCCTTGAAGGCCTGTCCCTTCCCCTTGTAGGCCTGTCCCCCCCCTTGAAGGCCTGCCTGCCTGTCCCCCCCTTGAAGGTCTGCACCCCCCGAAGGCTTGCACCCCCCCCGAAGGCCTGTCCCCCACTTGAAGGCCTATCCCACCCCCTTGTAGCTTCTCCCCCCCCCTTGTAGGCCTGTCCCCCCTTGAAGGCCTGCCTGCCTGCCTTTCCCCCCTTGAAGGCCTGTCCCCCACTTGAAGGCTTGTACCACCCCCTTGTAGCTTCTCCCCCCCTTGTAGGCCTGTCCCCCCCTTGAAGGCCTGCCTGCCTGCCTTTCCCCCCCTTGAAGGCCTGCACCCCCTTGAAGGACTGCACCCCCCCCCCGAAGGCCTGCACCCCCCCGAAGGCCTGTCCCCCCCTTGAAGGCCTGTCCCACCCCCTTGTAGGCCTGTCCCCCCCTTGTAGGCCTGTCCCCCCTTTAAGGCCTGCCTGCCTGCCTTTCCCCCCCCTTGAAGGCCTGTCTCCCCCTTGAAGGCCTGCACCCCCCCTTGGAGGCCTGTCCCCCCCCCCCCTTGTAGGCCTGTCCCCCCCTTGAAGGCCTGCCTGCCTTTCCCCCCTTGAAGGCCTGTTTCCCCCCCCTTGAAGGCCTGCACCCCCTTGAAGGTCTGCACCCCCCCAAAGGCCTACACCCCCCCCGAAGGCCTGCACCCCCCTGAAGGCCTGCCTGCCCCCCTTGAAGGCCTGCACCCCTTGAAGGTCTGCACCCCCCCCCGAAGGCCTGTCCCCCCTTGAAGGCCTGCCTGCCTGCCTGTCACCCCCTCCCCCTTGAAAGCCTGCTTGCCTGCCCGCCCGCCCCACCCTGAAGGCCTGATGCCCCGACCCACCCCGAAGGACCGCTCGCCCCCCTGGCCTCCCCGCACCACCTATGAAGCAGCCGCAGCAGGATCGCGAAGTCAGCGTCAGCGATCCCTGCGCTGCTTCCTGCGCCACGGTCCCGCCCCTCCTCTGACGTCAGAGGAGGGGCGGGATCGCGGCGCAGGAAGCAGCGCAGGGAAGCTGACGCTGACTTCGCGATCCTGCTGCGGGCTGCTTCACAGGTGGTGCAGGAAGGTCAGTGGGGCGAGCGGTCCTTCGGGGGTGGCGGGGGACTGAACGGCAAGGCCGGGAACACCCCCTTAGGGCTGGTACCCGGGGCGGCCCGCCCCCCCCGCCCCCCCCTAGGTACGCCACTGCTTGAAACTTCTAAGTTTAGAGTATCTCTTTAGGCTCCTACCTGAATCCCCAAAATAACCTGGAAATGGGATAGGGGCAAATTCTGTAAGAAGCGCCCAAAAAGTTAGGTGCCGAAATAGACACTGTTCAGCGCGATTCAAGTCAAATTGGGTGCTGTTTAGTGAATCACACTGAGTGGCACCTATTTTGGAGGTGACCAATAAATAGGCCAGCTCTAGGCACAACTAAAAATTAGGCGCCTATGTAAGCGCGTAAGCACGCTTAAGAGCAGCGATTCTGCAATAAGGCGCCTAACATGTAGTCACACCCACGCCTAATGTGCATAGCGCCTATTTTTTTTTTTTTTTTTTTGAAGGCCGCCTAAATTTTTAGAGGCACCTTATTGCAGAATCGCTCTTTCTTGATAGGCGCCTAAGTTTCAATTGTTGCTATTATAAAGCTTAATAGAGCTTGTTAATCAATTTAGATAGGCTTCTATCTAGTTGGGCGTCTCCAAAATAGGCGCCGGTTACAGAATTTGGGCCTTAATATCCTAGGAACTCCTTTTTCTTGGGCCCAGGGACTGCAACTTTTTCCCTTCCCCATTTATATCTAGTCTCAAAGGATGCTGCCTCTGTTCCCTCTCCATCTTGCTTTCTCCTCACCAAAGAAATAAGAGAAAACCCTCTCTTTTAAACCCTTCACTCAGAGTGTAGATTAGAGAGCTGCACGGGAACGGGGATGATGGGAATCCCGCGGGACCCGCGGGGATCCCGCGGGTTCCCCCTTTGGGTCACGGGGATCCCGTGAGGACGCCCCCTAGGGTCGCGGGGATCCCGTGGGGACGCCTCCGAGGGTCGCGGGGTTCCTGCGGGGTTGGATCGCAGTGGGGTTGGTCGAGCCGCGAGGGTAGTCTCCTTCTCCTTACCTGCCCTGTCGCAGCACACATCCGAACGGAAATCTTCCCGATGTCAGCGCTGACGTCGGAGGGAGGGCTTAAGCAAAGCCCTCCCTTCCTCCGACGTCAGCGCTGACATCAGGAAGACTTCCGGTCGGCTGTGTGCGGCAGGGCAGGTAGGAAGAAGGCAATGGCGTACGAAAGAGGGGGGGAGGGGGCGGACCGCCCCGGAGAATGTGCACAGCCGGTCAGATCCCCCGATCGACCGACAACAGGCCCGGCCGACAAATCTCCCTGCCCTGTAGCCGCGAATCTAAATTACCTCTTACAGCAGCTTCACTACTCCAGCTGCTGTAAGAAGGTAATTTAGATTCGCGGCTACAGGACAGGGAGATTTGTCCGACCGGGCCTGTTCTGTTGTCGGTCGGGTGCAAAAGCGCCACAAAGGTGGAGGCAGGGAGGGAGGAAAGGTGGAATGGAGAAGAAAAGACGCTTAAGGGGGGAGAAGGCCGCTGAAAGCACTGGGGAAGACAAAGGGGTGGAAAAGAACGCTGAAAGGACATGGGGTAAACGGGAGAAAGGGGGGGGGAAGGACCCTGAAAGCACTGGGGAAGACAAAGGGGTGGAGAATGCCACTGAAAGGACATGGGGAAGGCAGAGAGGGGAGAAGGATGCTGCCTGACAGGACATGGGAAAGATGGTGGGGGAGAAGGACACTGAAAGGAAATGGGGAAGAGGGAATGGGAAGAAGACGCTGGCAGGGAAGAAGACAGAGGTGCCAGACTATGGGGGGAGCGGAGGGAAAAAAGATGGGTGCCAGACCAATTTGGGAGGGGGGAGAAAGGGTAGAGGCACAGTAACAGAGCAAATGGAAGACACAGAGAGAAGAGAGGCAGTGGATGGAAGGAATTGAATGAGAACATGAAGAAAGCAGAAACCAGGCAATAAAGGTAGGAAAAAAATTATTATTTTTTTTTTTTTGCTTAAGGATAAAGTAGTATATTAGTTGTGTTGATAAAAATTTATAAACATTAGAGGCTCTGGTAGAAACCCGTTTACAAAGTATGTATTCTTCCCAATTAATATTTCCAAATTAATAAAGTCTTTTTGCTTATTTTTAAATGGGTTTCTACCAGAGCCTTTAATTCAGTAGCATAATTAAATGAAATAACTATTTCTGTAGTTTATAGGGACAGGCGGGGACGTAGGGGATTCCTCGCGGGGACGGGTGGGGACGGAGGGGATTCCTCGTGGGGACGGGTGGGGACGGAGGGATTCCTCGCGGGGACGGGTGGGGACGGGTGGGAGTCCTCACGGGGACGGGTGGGGACGGGTGGGACTTTGGCGGGGATGGGTGGGATTTCTGTCCCCGCGCAACTCTCTAGTGTAGATAGTCAGTTAAATAGTAGAGCTGATTGTACCTGGACTCCAGGAACTGGACTCCTTAATTAATGCAGCTGGTCTTCTGCTGAGTCTCCCCTCATCCTGGCTCTTTCCCGGTTCATAGACAACAACGCGGAAGACAAAGGCGCGCGCCGACAACTGAGCGCAAGACGGAGGTGCGCGCCAAAGAAAATTAGTGTTTTTAGGGGCTCTGATGGGGGTTTTTGTTGGGGAGCACCCCCAGTTTACTTAATACAAATCGCGCCGGCGTTGTGGGGGGTTTGGGGGGTTGTAACCCCCCACATTTTACTGTAAAGTTAACTTTTTCCCTAAAAACAGGGAAAGAATGAAGTTTTCAGTAAAATGTGGGGGGTTACAACCCCCCAAACCCCCCACAATGCCCCCACAACGCGGCGCGATCTGTATTAAGTAAAGTGGGGGGGGGGTTCCCCCCACGCGCCCCCCCGTCGGAGCCCTAAAAACAGTAATTTTCTTCGGCGCGTGCCTCCGTGCTGCGCTCAATTGTCTGCTCGTGCCTTTGTCCTGGCGCGCTTTTGACCTGACACCCTCTTTCCCTGCCTAGTGCTGCTGCCTGCATGCCCCATTGCCTCATGGGACTTCTAATTCACAAAATTAAGTAGTGTGTGATATTGTTGTTTCTCGAGATTCTGCCGGATACTTGTAACCTGGACTGGCCATTGTTGGAAACAGGATACTGGGCTGGATGGACCCTTGGTCTGACCCAGTATGTTCTTATCAAATGACTAGCCAAATAAATAATAACGTAGACTACAGTAGACTAAAATGCTTAACAATGCAACCAAAATACATACATTTGCATTTTAAACTTTGAGTAGAAGTGTTCCGTAAAGTGGTCCACAATAATACTTTCATATTACTAACCAAAATAGAGAAAATAATTGAAGCAAATTTTTGGGGTGGTTTGTTATCCAAGAACTGTGCAAAAAATATATTTCTGGTTTTTCTGCCATCTTATTACACATAAGCAAAGAAGTGTAGCCAAAGACTGCACTTCCTGAGGTAGCTATCTCCCTCAAACTCAGAAGGCCTTATATCTTGCGGAAGCACAAGAAATATCAGGAAAAACAGAAATTGTGAATCTCAAAAAGCTTATGGCTCTGTTCCTAAAAACAAGCTTCTGGATCTAAATTCTATCTAGCTCGTGTGGGTGACCATCAGTGATCTCCAGTAATGTCGTACAATTTAAGCCGTCACTGAAACAGCTTCCCAACTCTGAACAACTTGATTTCTATGTGAGAAACCTGCTGGTATAAAGAGAACTTTAATAACCTCCCTATAAAATTTCCTAACCATTTCCATTAAGAGAAACAAGATCGCTTTTAGGAAAATTAAGAAATCTAAACTTTAATCTTTTGGTAAAGCTCTCATAAGCTCTTGCTTATTATATACACCAGGACCATCACAAATTATATATTTATATTTTTTCACTCAGAGAATAGTTAAGCTCTGGAACGCGTTGCCAGAGGATGTGGCAAGAGCGGATAGCGTAGCTGGTTTTAAGAAAGGTTTGGACAAGTTCCTGGAGGAAAAGTCCATAGTCTGTTATTGAGAAAGACAAGGGGGAAGCCACTGCTTGCCCTGGATCGGTAGCATGGAATGTTGCTACTCTTTGGGGTTCCGGAATCTTTTGTTACTCTTTTGGGATTCTGGAATCTTGCTATTGTTTAGGATTCTGAATGGAATGTTGCTACTCCTTGGGTTTTGGCCAGGTACTAGGGACCTGGATTGACCACCGTGAGAACAGGCTACTGGACTTGATGGACCATTGGTCTTACCCATAAGGCTATTCTTATGTTCTTATATGCACAACGGGTATTGTGGTGCCAAAATTGTGCCCTCCTGCTTAACCAGCATCTCCACTTATTCTTCTTATGCCCTCCTCCCCAAACACATATGCTTACCTATCTATAGATCCCTCAGACCCAACTAACTGAAGCCCTGTGAACTAGGATAGGATAGCTGCTCATGCTGGCTCTGCTTTCAAAATGGCTGCCACAACGTCTGGTTCTTACATCCATCTGCTTTCTCATTATGTTGTGCAAGGTTATGCACTTTTACTCTTGTGGAATTATTCTCTTTCAAAACTTTGAGTAGAATCCTCAAAGCTTGGTGGTTTTTGCTTTCCTCCCCCAAATTTTGGCCGATTCTTAAATCGGTCCCTAACCCAAAATACAGTGAACAGATGCTGAGCGAGCAAATCCTCAGCCCTACGATCTGGTGCTTTAAAGTACAGCTGCATGAGAAGGTGAAGCCTTTTGCATTGACCGTATTGAAGAGGGAGTGCTGGAGGCAATAAACTGCTTTAGAATGCTGTATGATATCTGGTGGTGCTTTAGAAATGATAAATGACAGCAAAGATAATAAATAGAAGGCACTCAATAGTAACTAATATTACTAGAGACTACAGGCTTACTGATACGGCCTAGTAGAAAGGGGAAAAAAAGAGTGACTGCCATCGGCATCTGGTTAGCACTTATCATGTTTTTCCAAGAGCCATGCTACACTTATCTAAGACATAATTTAGAAAGCTCTCGGAAGCGTGTAATAATTTCCTATTATGCTTGGGCGCTGGGTTTTTTTTGGGTTATTTTTTTTTCACTCAGAGAATTTAGGACGGAATTTTTTTTCACTCGGAGAATAGTTAAGCTCTGGAACGCGTTGCCAGAGGATATGGTAAGAGCGGATAGTGTTTTAAGAAAGGGTTGGAGAAGTTCCTGGAGGAAAAGTCCATAGTCTGTTATTGAGAAAGACATGGAGAGAAGCCACTGCTTGCCCTGGATCGGTAGCATGGATTGTTGCTACTCTTTGGGGTTCTGGAATCTTTTGTTACTCTTTTGGAATTCTGGAATCTTGATATTCTTTAGGATTCTGAGTGGAATGTTGCTACTCCTTGAGGTTTGGCCAGGCACTAGGGACCTGGATTGATCACCGTGAGAATAGGCTTCTGGACTTTATGGATCATTGGTCTGACCCATAAGGCTATTCTTATGTTCTTATAGTGGAACATGTGTTGGTATTTAGGAATATCCAGTGCCATCATTGCATTTTTCAGAAATTTAAAAGAACTGTAAAAAAATTCCTTGAATAGAACGGTACAATATATTTAGCACATTCATTCTACACTGAGAGAGGGTGGGTTATAAATCATTTGGTCAGATTTAAGGAGCTTAAGTTGTTTTTTTTTTTCCTGATGCTGGTGGATGAATCCTCTCTGGATAATTGAAAAAGCAAATTTTTTTTAATACATTAGTAAGTCACGGTGTACTACCAGTTCCAAATCTTTCCAAGCTAATTGTGTGTATTATTGTTCACTGACGCAGATTCACAAGTTGTGTATGCCTTGTCATGTTAGAAATTATATATTGATAAAAAAACAGAAGTACAGCATTTATTACATGGCAGCACTGGGTTGCCCGACATCTGTTTAAAATTAGCATATCTCTCCACCAGTGATTCTCAACTGAAGTCTTTATTGTTGATACCCTTGAAAGAGGTCGGGATGGCAATATGCAGACTACCCAAACACCCACAAAAGGGGGCTGTTGGAGCAACCTATAGTGCCACACACACTGTCTTCTCTTTATTCTTTTCATACACTCATAGACGAGAAATGTTATACAAGAAGAAAACTCTAAGGTGAACAGTAAACATTTGGGAATTTGTCCTCCCGGTTGGGTAATACACCCCTTGAAACCAGATCAAGAAGGAGTTCATTCTGTTAGACCCAGAACTTAGGCCCTAAGAAAATAAGAACATAAGAATTGCCGCTGCTGGGTCAAACCTGGGGTCCATTGTGCCCAGCAGTCCGCTCACGAGGGGGCCCTCTGGTCAAAGACCAGCGCCCTAACTGAGACTAGCCCTACCTGTGTACGTTCTGGTTCAGCAGGAACTTGTCTAACTTTGTCTTGAATCCTTGGAGGGTATTTTCTCCTATGACAGACTCCGGAAGAGCGTTCCAGTTTTCTACTACTCTCTGGGTGAAGAAGAACTTTCTTACGTTCGTACGGAATCTTCCCCTTTCAACTTTAGAGAGTGCCCTCTCGTTCTTCCTACCTTGGAGAGGGTGAACAACCTGCCCTTATCTACTAAGTCTGTTCCCTTCAGTACCTTGAATGTTTCGATCATGTCCCCTCTCAATCTCCTCTGTTCAAGGGAGAAGAGGCCCAATTTCTCTAGTTTTTCGCTGTACGGCAGCTCCTCCAGCCCCTTAACCATCTTAGTCACTCTTCTCTGGACCTTTTCGAGTAGTACCATGTCCTTCTTCATGTACGGTGACCAGTGCTGGACGCAGTACTCCAGGTGAGGGCACACCATGGCCCAGTATAGCAGCATGATAACCCTTTCTGATCTGTTTGTGATCCCCTTCTTTATCATTCCTAGCATTCTGTTCGCCCTTTTTGCCGCCGCCGCACATTGTGCGGATGGCTTCATCGACTTGACGATCAGAACTCCCAAGTCTCTTTCCAGGGAGGTCTCTCCAAGTACCGCCCCGGACATCCTGTATTCGTGCATGAGATTTTTGTTATCGACATGCATCACTTTACACTTATCCACGTTGAACCTCATCTGCCATGTTGATGCCCATTCCTCGAGCCTGATTATGCCACGTTGCAGATCTTTTTCCTAAGGTGCGCCAATTGATTTAATGCGTGCTAAACGCTAACGCATGCATGTTAGCCTATGGACACAGCGTTTAGCGCGCGCTAATTCGTTTAGCATGCGCTAATTCAATTAGCTCACGCTAATCGGTTAGCGCACCTTAGTAAAAGAGGGGGGTTAGTCTTTATAGGCATTCTTTTACATGAACTGAATAGGAAATATGCATATTCATTAGCACGGATGCCCCAAAGATCAAGCAATAAACTCATTCTTTTTATCTTTCATGTCTCTTTCAAGATTCTTTTCTCATCTGGCTCTTGTCATAGTTTTTAGGAATAACAAGGTATAAATTGGCCCCTATAATTGAATGGTAGTAAACAGTGGGCAGAGGGGAGTATGCAGCAAAACAAGGTGTTATTTTTCTAATGTTGCCAACAAGGCCTACACCGGGGGCCTCAAGTAGAAAAACACAGTGATTGATGGATAGAGAGTCAGTAGCTGTTGTCCAGTTCCAGCTCTTTATTACCCAGGTGGCCCTTACCCTGCACATGACCATATCATGAGAAATGTGTTATCTAGCTAGAATGCTTGAAAATCTCAGGAGTTAAGAAAAGGGATCCAGTAGTAATTTATTATGGCGTGTGGTCTTCGTGATAAGGCGTATAGGGACGAAGATCTCAATTTGTATACTTTAGAGGAAAGGTGGGAGAGGGGAGATATGATAGAGACGTTTAAATATGTAATATCTATGTAATATAAATGCTTTCCTATCTATAGATTCCTCCAGGCCCAACTGACTGTGTCTTATTGGCTTTTAATTTTTGCCTTACAGCGATTTTTTTCCTGATTATTGAAAATCAACTATTACTTTGCTTTTAGCTAGGAGCTTTATTTCTCTACGGAGTGTCCCTGTTTCACGGCACTAGGAGCTTCTTCAGGAGTAAATGTGCCCAAAGGTTTCCCCTTAGCTGAAGGGTGTTTTAAGCCCGGTCTGTGCAAATGCTAAGTTTGAGTGTTAACCCACCATTGCTCCTCGTTTTGCGCTATGGGCAGCTTGGTTTTTGCACAGACTGGGCTTAAAACACCCTTCAGCTACGGGGAGCCTTTGGGCACATTTACTCCTGACGAAGCTCCTAGTGCCGTGAAACGGCGACGCTCCAGAGAGAAATAGAGTTCGCAGTGGTCACCCACCAGCTCCTAGCTAAACGCTAAGGGCTCCTTTTACGAAGGCGCGTTAGGGCCTTAACGCGCGGAATAGCGCGTGCTAAAATGCCGCACGCACTAGCCACTACCACCTCCTCTTGAGCAGGCGGCAGTTTTTCGGCTAGCGCGCACCTTCGTAAAAAGAGCTTTAAGTAATAGTTGATTATCAACAATCAGGAAAAGTCGCTGTAAGGCAAATATTAAAAGCCAATTAGACAAGTCACCTAGGTATAGGGGGTTGTTTGAAGGCTAATGATAGCTCAATTAAGGTTAACCTGACAATAACACTCTATAACAGTGTTTTTCAACCTTTTTACACCTATGGACCGGCAGAAATAAAAAAATTATTCTGTGGACCGGCATCGGTCCGTGGACCGGCTGTTGAAGAACACTGGGCTAAGTCGTAGGCCAGACCCCGCCCATCTCTATCCAATCTCTAACCCAGACCCCGCCCCCATAATAGTACTAATTGCACCTTGCATGTCAGAGAGAAGGCTTCCAGTTCAGGCGCAGGATGCCCGTAGGAGCTACTGCCCGTGGCTTTCTGTAATGAATCAGTTAGAAAGAGGGAGCTGGCTCGAAGATAACGCCGCATCCATT
The DNA here is from genome assembly GCF_902459505.1 of Geotrypetes seraphini. NCBI lineage: Eukaryota > Metazoa > Chordata > Amphibia > Gymnophiona > Dermophiidae > Geotrypetes > Geotrypetes seraphini. The sequence goes on from NC_047086.1 coordinate 376,985,515, forward strand.
GTACCGTGGACCGGCGGTTGAAGAACACTGTTTTGGGCCTGATGCACGTGCTGGCCCTGTGGACCGGCAGGAAATTTCTGTGGACCGGCACTGGTCCATGGACCGGTGGTTGAAGAACACTGCTCTATAACATCAGGTACCTGCGAGCCCTTGAAGCCTTTTCCCCTTGCACTAATAATATGGGCAAGTGCATAAGAGATCAACACAACCACTAGAATTTCCACATTTTGATAGACATTATAACATTAGGATTTTTATTGCACAAATCTATCATAACCCCCCCCCCCCCTGATATTCAGCAGGGCTTAGCAGGCTGAGAGTAGCACCTGGCCAGCTAAGTCCCATTTAGCCAGCATATTCGCCAGTATTCAGCGGGAGATAGCTGACGTATCTCGCACAGAATATACAGTCCAGCTCAAGTGGCTATCGGCTGTGTCATGCAACAGAGCTGGTCACTGTCGGCTAGTTGGCTACGGTACATGGCCTGATAGACCCATCTAAAAAGCAAATCTATCTTTGACTGCTAGCCTTAGCAGGCTGGCCAGCGAAAATCAGCTTGGATGGCTAAGTGTGAGCCACCGAAATTTGATCTGGGATGTCCAGAATTGCTGCCGCCCATAGGTTGAATATTGGGCCCGCAGAATTTCAGGGCCACGAGGATCAGACTTGGCAACTAATGTTCTGTAACTGTTCTAGAAATCAACAAGACAATTGGCTAACAAGATCCAGCATGGACATGTTTCGCGAAAACATAGAGGGCATCTGTGTATGTGTGGGGTTTGGTTTTTTAAAAACTTTTTTATTTATTCAATTTGTCAAATTTGAAAGCAGCAAATCAAATACTTGTATACAGATTTACAAAGATTATTAACAGAAAATTTATAAACCTTTAATTCAACCTATTTAGTCCACCATATATTGAGAGAGATATTAGAAAAATATTAATGAAAGAAAAAAAAATCTTATTCAACCTAGGAAGCGGCACTTATCTGCAGTTACTACAGCCATTCATGACAAGTTATACATTTTCAGCTACGGGCACTACTTGCTCTTTTGATTCTAGGTTCAAAAAATAGATAACTCTTTTTCTGATGGGAAACAGTTAATATATCACTTAATATTCTTATTCACTCTTTGGTGATCTCCAGAATTGATTATTGTAATGCTCTTTTTAAAGGAATTTCTTTGAATGAAATAAAACGTTTACAAATCATTCAAAATGCTTCCATTAAACTTATAACTAAAACTAGGAAGTTTGACCATGTAACACTCCTTTTAAAAGATGTGCACTGGCTTCCAGTTACCCACCGGATAACATACAAACTATGCATACTCACTTTCAAATCTCTCCTTAATAAAACCCCAGCATTTATTTATAAATTATTAATCCCATATTCTCCAAATAGAATTCTGAGATACAACGAACAGAACTTACTAACTATCCCATCGCTTAAGGTTATTAATACAAGACGGCAATTCATTTTCTCTGTTACCGCACCTCAGACGTGGAACGCCCTTCCAATTTATTTAAGGGAAGAACAGAATCTGGAGAAATTCAAAAGTAATTTAAAAACATTTCTCTTTAAATATGCTTTTGGTAATTAACTAAACAGTCCATAGGTCAGATTATTTTTACTGTATCATATTATATTTTCTATTTGTTGCCCATTTTGTATTTTTCCTTTTTTGTTCTACTTTTCTATATTGATTTTGTATTTCATTTCCCCTCTTTCCTTGTGTATATAAGTTTGTTAAGTTAAACTTTTAGTCCCGAATGTCATTATGTATTGTTTTGTAATGTATTGTCTCCCATTAATTGTAATTTTAATTTGTTCATCGCTTAGAAATATAATTAAGTGATTAATCAAAACAATTATTAAACTTGAAACTTGAAACAAAACATTTTACAGGAAATTTCAGCAAAAAATTTGCTTCCAGGGCTAGGACTCTTGGCCTCAATGCTAAGAACTCCTTTCTACGCCTCCGAGATCTTAAAGACATGTCTGGAAATATTCGTACATTATAACCTAAAAACTGATCATTAATATGCCAAAAATATAGACATAATACATTTTCTCTATCACTTTCCAAAGCAAGAGTTATTAACAAGGTTTTCCTTTCCGTTATGACCTCCTAAAGAATTTTCCAGAAAAATCTGTTTTTAATAACCCAGAGATTTTATATGCCCCTGAAGCAGCCCCAGACGAAAGCAGTGGTTCCCAATCCTGACCTGGAGGACCACCAGCCAGTCAGGTATTCGTGCTAGCCCTAATGAATATGCATGAGAGAGATTTGCATATAGTGGAGGTGATAGGCATGCAAATTTGAAAACCTGACTGGCTGGTGGTCCTCCAGGACAGGGTTGGGAACCACTGATTTAAAGCATACTGGAAGAAAAAAAGGAACAAAGGTAGAGGGTGGGTCATTGAGGTGGGCAGACTAGATGGGCCGTGGCCCTTATCTGCCGTCTGTTTCTATGTTTCATGTCTGGACTATTTGCCATTTTCAATAAAAAAATATATTAAAAAAAATTAAAATAAATAAAGCATACTACTTATCAGTAATATCTGAGTATTGAAATGTAGGGGTGAGTCTTTGAATAACCACGCCTTTTTCTATCTTACAAAAAGCCTTGGTAGTGTAGAGCACAAAAATTATTTTTTCTATTTTTATTAAGCAATTAGGGCTCCTTTTACTAAGGTGCGCTGGCATTTTTAGCGCACGCACGAAATTACCGCGTGCTAAACCACGCGGTACGCTTCTAGAATAACGCCAGCTCAGTGCTGGCGTTAAGGTCTAGCACGCGCGGCAATTTAACGCACGCTATTCCGCGCGTTAAGGCCCTAACGCACCTTAGTAAAAGGAGTCCTTAATAGGGGACTGATGTTTGTATTTGATTTTTTTGCTCATTGCAGTGGGGAAAGCATGCCGAGGAACAATCTCTATTCGAACCGGATTAACCAAAGAATATTTTTAAGAGCCCAGGCAAGGGAAATGCAGCGGGTTCTGTTTTTCCTAGGCTTTAATTCTTTTAACATACATTATCCCAGGACAAGTAGGCAGCATATTCTCTACATGTGGGTGACGTCATCCATGGAGCCCCGTCGCGGACAGCTTTTCGAGCAAACTTGATTGAAGATCTCAAAGTTTGCTAGTACTGCCCATGCATGCGTGCCTTCCTGCTCCACTAGAGGGCGCATCCCCTCCTCGTGATCTTCAGTTCAGATAGCTAGCAAAGAAGCCAACCTCGGGGAAGCGGGAGGGTTGGGAGAATATCTGCCTGCTGTCCCTGGATAACACCTGTTACGGTAAGTTACTGTGCTTTTTAAAAAGTGCTACTGGTTCTGTCAGATTTCATAGCTATTTGTGCTTGTGCTTAAAGGAGTAGGATTAACATGTATATAAATCTCTGTGCGCTGGTTTTAAGCATCCCACTTATCCTTTGATACCCCTTAGCTGTTAGTAAGGTGGTAAGAATAGCAAGTTATTTCTAAATTAACGGTATAGCATATTGGCTTGATACAAGGTTTTTAAGGAATGGGCTATAACATTTCATACCATTCAGTTTCTCCTCTAATTTGTTTCTCCTCTAATCTGTGGTACCTCCTGAGTAGTCAGTGTTATTATACGGTATCCTAGGAGCATTGTTTAAAACTCAGGTTTATAGGTATATGGATTTTCCATTAAGGATATATTATGCAGCTGGGTATTAAGAACAGTCTTCAATCTTGTGCCACTTGCACTAAAAAGAACCTTATATCCCACTATTAAGCCAATGTATCTATGCACTAAAAATATGGAAACTCTTACTGTGGATTAAAAATAAATACAAATTCTTCTGTTGGAGGAGAGAATTTTCAGTGCAAAGAAAGAAAGTTTTAAGGCATTATTTTACAACATAATCGGTCATGGTCCTTTCAAACAGGAGAATTTGGAGGAATTTTTCATATGCAGCGGCTTTATCGCACTCACCTTTTTAGTTCGCGCTAACCCCCCCCCCCCCCCCCCCCCGCACCAGCCGAAAAACTACTGCCTGCTCAAGAGGAGGCGGTTGCGGTTGCGGCTAGCGCGGCCGGCAAATTAGCGCATGTTAAAACCTCCTAACGCGGCTTCGTCAAAGGAGCCCTTAAACTAAAAAATGGTTTTAAAAAAATTGCAGCTGATACAAAATACTGCCGTGAGGTTGATGCATGGCCTTAGGAGATATGATAATATTTCTGTATTCTATAAGAATCTTTATTGACTGCCTATAGAGAAAAGTATAGAGTTTTTAAAATTGTCCGATTCATCATATTATACAGGCAGAGGCTTCCAATCATCTCACTTTGTTTCACATTTGCATTTTTCATCTCATAGATTGAGTAATATTAATTTTTTATTGCAGTTTCCCAATTTTAGAGGTATACGTTTTAATTGTCAATTTAACTCCTCTTTTACATATGCTGCTATTGTTAGGAATAATTTACCTAGGCAAATAAGGACAGAAATTAGTTATTGGAGATTTTGTAAAACGCTTAAAACGTTTTTATATGATAGATTGTAAAGTTAGTATTTTTATCTAAAGAATAGTAAGGATATCTTTTTAACCAAAGAATTGGCTCTTCCCATAGAATTATTATGGCTTCTTTCTGAAGTAAATTGCCTTGAACTAAATGGTATTAGAGCGATTCAAAAATCTTGTATTTAGATCAGATTAGAGCAGTGGTCTCAAACCCGTGGCCTGGGGGGCCACATGCGGCCCACCAGGTACTATTTTGAGGCCCTTGGTATGTTTATCATAATCACAAAAGTAAAATAAAACAGTTTCTTGATCATATGTCTCTTTAGCTATAAATTACAATATTATTAGTAAGACTTAGCCAAAAGGAAAGATTTATAAACTATAAAGAGTTTTACCTCACGCAAAATTGTCATTTCTTTAATAAGACATAATATTTTTTTTCCGAGGCCCTCCAAGTACCTACAAATCCAAAATGTGGCCCTGCAAAGGGTTTGAGTTTGAGACCACTGGATTAGAGGGAGAATGTTATAATGGCTTTGTGACTGCATCTTAAATACTGTGTACAGTTTTGGTCACCACATATGCTGGTTCCAGGCTTTGCTGAACAGTCTTACCAAAGATTTTACTGAAACTTCCTCAGGTTTTGTACTGAAAAATCGACGCTTCTCATGGCCATGCACTGAAGAACTCGCTGAATTAGATTGGCACTTCTCTGAGAATCCCTTTCACTTAACCCTTACTTCTGTAACCTTAGTGTTATCAGCTAGACTCTGTAGTTCTTTGATTTCAAGGCAGTCCAACTTAATGTACAGAATCTTCTTACTCTACCAGCACAACCTATCCAAAGGAAAGCTGGGAGTGTGTCTACACACCTTGTGGAGAATAACACTGTGCTCTAGACTTAGATATTGAATATAAATTATATTAGACTAGGAGAAATAAAGGGTGAAAACCTGGTGAAAGGACAATGTTAGATTCCGGCTTTCATGCAGCCATGTGGTCTACAAAATGGATACTGTTCTCTCCCAGAAGCCGAAGAAGGGTGGGCTTATGCTTTCTAGATGCAGCCAGTTTCTCTGGGAGAAGCAAAGCTTTCTGGGAATTTAAGTCAACAGAGCACACTTTACTTACACATCTAAGAATAAACACATATACTTGATTTATACAAGAGCTAAGAAAATGCCCACATAAAATGGGGGCAGAACACCGCATCTCAAAAAATATATAGCAGAATTAGAAAAGGTACAGAGAAGGGAGACAAAAATGATAAAGGGGGTGGAACAACTTCCTTATGAGGAAGGTCAAAGTGGCAAAGGTTCTTCTGCTTGGAGAAAGGATGGTTCAGGGGAGATATGAATGCTGAGTAGAGTGGAATAGGTACTACTACTACTTATCACTTAAATAGCACTGAAAAGCTTATGCAGCACTGTACATTTTCACATTTATAGACAGTCCTTTCTATGAAAAGCTTACAATCTAACTTGGACAGACATGACATATAGGATTGGGGATGCAGAACCCAAGATCCTGAAGGGCATAGAAAAAGTAGACAGGGACAGATTTTTCAAATTATGGGGCACCACAAGTACAAGGGGGCACTCGGAGAAATTGAAAGGGGACAGGTTTAGAACAAACGCTAGGAAGTTCTTTTTCACTCAGAGGGTGGTGGATACATGGAACGCGCTTCCAGAGGCTGTTGTAGACAAGAAAACATTAAATGGTTTCAAAGAAGGTTTGGATAGATTCCTAGAAGAAAAAGGGATTGAAGGGTATAGATAGGTATAGACCACTACTCAGGCAATGGGCCTGATGGGCCGCCGCAGGAGAGGACCGCTGGGCAGGATGGACCTATGGTCTCCCTCAGCGGAGGCAACTTCTTATGTTCTTATGTTCTAAGTGAGAGGAGTTGGAAGTCAAACGCACTCTCAAAAAGGTGGGCTTTTAACTGGGCCTTGAACACTGCCTGAGACAGAGCCTGCCGTAGGAATTTGGGCAGCTTGTTCCAAAACATATGGTGCAGCAAGGCAGAAGGGACGGAGTCTAGAGTGAGCAGTTGAAGAGAAGGGACAGATAGGAGGGGATGTACCAGATGAGCGGCGCTCATAGGGGGAGCTAAGTGAAGAGAGAAAGTGAGAGGCAGCTCAGCGAGTGCATTTGTAGGTCAGTAAGAGGAGTTTGAATTGTATTCAGAAACAGATGGGAAGCCAATGAAGTGACTTTAGGAGAGGGGTAACATGAGTATAGTGCAGGGCTGTCCAAGTCCGGTCCTTGAGATCTACTGGCAGGCCAGGTTTTCAGGATATCCACAATGAACATGCATGAGAGAGATTTGCATACCAATAAGGCAGTGCAGGCAAATCTCTTTCATGCATGTTCATTGTGGATATCCTGAAAACCTGGCCTGCCAGTAGATCTCGAGGACCAGACTTGGGGCAGCCCTGGTATAGTGGCTCTCTCGGAATATAAGTCGTTCAGACAAATTCTGGATGGTTTGGAGGGAAGCAAGATGGCTAAGTGGAAGGCCTGAGAATAGTGAGCTGCAGTAGTCTAAGTGCAAGGTGATGAGGGCATAGATAACTGTTTTGGTAGTGTGCTCAAAGAGGAAGGGTTAGATTTTGGTAATATTATAGAGGAAGAAGCGGCAGGTTTTAGTAATATGTTGTATCTGGGCAGTGAAAGAGAGGGATGACCCTGAGAATACGAGCAGACAAAATAGGAAGGATGAGAGTGTTGTCCACAGAGACGGAGAACAAGGGAAGCGGAGAGGTTGGCTTAGGTGGGAAGATGAGCATCTCAGTTTTAGCCATATTCAGTTTTAGATGGCGGTGAGGCATCCAGGTGGCAATGTCGGACAGGCAGGCTGAGACTCTGGTCTGGGTTTCAATAGAGAGATTTGGCGCAGAGAGGTAGATCTGGGAGTCGTCAGCATGGAAGAGATACTGGAAGCCATGGGAGGAGATCAGCGCTCCAAATGAGCAAGTGTAGATTGATAAAAGGATGCGATTGTTCATGTACTTACAAAAGGTGGGTTCAGATAGCAGAGACGAATTGAAGTGCCAGATGCCCTTTTTTTTTGGTAGTAACATTTAATAATAATAATTTTATTTCTTATATACCGCTAAATCCGTTAGGTTCGAAGCGGTTTACATAGAAATATACATTGAGGAAACAATAAAAATAGGATAAATAAAGAAAAGGTACTTAGAAATTCCCTTACTGTCCCGAAGGCTCACAATCTAACTAAAGTACCTATGAAAAAAAAAAAAAATAGTTAATGAATATTAAGATGTAAAAATAAAGACAGAGATAGAACAGGAAAGAAACATCCCAACAAGAAAAACATTGATCTCATTACGGCCATATTCTTTTAAAGCAAATGTACATCCCAGCAATAATAAAGTGGGTAAAGTAAATTAAATTAAAATTATTTGAATTAAAACTAAATATATATAAATTAATTAATTAAAAGAGAATATATGGACTTTATAAGTATGTAAGAAAGGAATAACGATAGAAATGAATAGAAGGAAAAAAACAAAAAACCGTTAGACAATGGAATTCTAATGAAAATTTAAAATAAAGATGTAAAACAAAATAAATAAGAAACAGTATAATAAGTGATATTTTAAACATGATGTTATAGGAGTCAGGAGGGTCTCATTTTCACTTCAGTCAGACCATATCTATTAATGACAAAGAAATCGAGGCATGGTCAGACACTATAATTTGCTATATCTCAGTTGACTTCAGTTTATCCACCAAGGAGTGACTTACCAAAAAGAAATCTATCCGAGAGTACGACGAGTGAGGTAGGGAGAAAAATATATATGCTAATTCATCCTTGTGCATTAATCTCCAAGGATCTATGAGCTTGAATTGATAAAGTAAATCATGCAGATTATACCACGATTTAGATAACAAGACAAGACAGAAACATAAGGAGACATCAAGTTTTATCAATGGAGGTGGGTTTGATGCTTTCAATAAAGTCCGCTAGCTCAGCTGGATAGAAATAGTCTTTGGTAGTATTATTGAACATTACTCTCATTCGAGCAGGGTAAAGCATGCCAAACCTGGCCCCCATATTTTTGAGTTGAGGACAATATGATAACAAAAGTTTCCTCCGCTATGCTGTTTCTTTTGTCATATCCGGCAAAATGAGTATTTTGCTACCCTCAAAGGTGGTCGGAGCATGCATCTTTGCGTGTTGCATAATCCTCATGACTTGTTGATGTCGTAGTAGCGTGACTAGTATAGGTCTAGGAAACTTCTTTTGGAAAGTATTCGGTTATGGCAATATGTAAGCGCTGTCAAATTCAATTTTAATGTTATCATTCATCTTGAGTATTTGAGGAAGTAAGACCGCCCAAAAAATCAACCAGGTCGCAAACCTCACGACCTTCAGGTAGGCTTAAGAGACGAAAACCATTACGTCTCGCGTGGTTGTCTGATTCCTCGAGCGCACGTTCCAGCAAAGTTATGCTTAAACAGCAGCTTTATGGAGATTTCAGCCACTACGGTTCTGGAATCAATATTGTCGGTTCTTGTTTGTGCTGCTACAAATTCTTCTTTCAGGGTGGCAATATCTGATTTCATGCCATTTATATCTTGCTTCTTATCTACGAGCAACTCTATGATCGAGCGGAGTTCCTCTAAAATGGCGGCCAAAGCAGTATCGTCAAGCTTAGCTGCACCATTCTTTGTCGGAGTCGAGGGCTCAGCACTCTTCCTCTTGCTCGGTTTGCTCATAGCCATATTCACCTTTAGTCGGAAGGCAATAGCACAGCAGTAGAAAAGATTTATGATGTTTTCTTGAGTTATATTTAAGTCAGGTCACCAGAGCTCGTACTGTTGGCGTCTTATCCCATCGGGCTCTCTAGCGCCCCCCATCTCCCATACCTTCTAATTAGTTTATAAAATGTTCTGCTTTCAATAAAACTCATATCTAGAGTTATTTATCTTTTTTTTACTACGGCCTGCTGAAAAGTGCTGAAGTACCCAATGTGGCCCTTGTGGCGAAAAGTTTAGAGACCCCTGCGCTAATGGAAGAGTTGGAAGCCCAAGTCTCATCTCATTGTGCACTCAAGGAAGACAAACAGATTGCAGATAGGCTAAATTCATTCTTCGCCTCTGTCTTTACGAATGAGGACACTGCAACAATGCCCGAAACAGGAAGGGTATTCAAGGGAGAAATTGAGGAAAGCCTCATCACCGTGAATGTGGATTTGGACAAAATATACTATCAGATTAACAAAGTGACAAATCCCCTGGACCGGATGGAATTCACCCGAGAGTGCTAAAGGAGCTTAAGTTTGAAATTGGAAAACTAGTACAAACCCTAGCTAACATGTCAATTAGAACCGGGCAAATACCAGACGACTGGAAGATAGCGAACGTCATCCCAATCTTCAAAAAAGGTTCAAGGGGAGAACCGGGAAACTACAGACTTGTGAGTCTTACGTCGGTTCCGGGGAAGATGGTTGAAGCACTAATCAAGGATAGCATAGTGCAACAACTGGAAAATCATGACCTGATGAGAGCCAGTCAACATGGCTTCAGGAAGGGGAAGTCATGTTTGACAAACTTACTTCAATTTTTTGAAAAGGTGAACAGACACATCGATAGCGGTGACCCAGTGGATATAATATACTTGGACTTCCAGAAAGCGTTCGACAAGGTTCCACACGCAAGGCTTCTGAGGAAACTACAAAGCCATGGAATAGATGGGGACATACTAAGATGGATAGGCAAATGGCTGGAGAACAGATTACAGAGGGTGGGCATAAATGGGAAATTCTCGGACTGGGAGAAGGTGACAAGCGGTGTGCCCCAGGGCTCGGTTCTTGGGCCCATCTTATTCAATATCTTCATAAATGACCTGGAAGAAGAAACAACAAGTAATATTATCAAGTTTGCAGATGACACAAAATTAGGTCGGGCAGTTGGGTCACCAAAGGACAGCGAAGAACTACAGAAAGATTTGAACCAGCTGGAGAAATGGGCGGAAAAGTGGCAGATGAAGTTCAATATAGGAAAATGCAAAGTCATGCACCTGGGCAGGAAAAACAAGGAATATGATTATAAAATGTTAGGTGTAACTTTGGGCAAGAGCGAACAAGAAAGGGACCTGGGGGTACTGATAGACAGGACCCTGAAGCTGTTGGCTCAATGCGCAGCGGCGGCAAAGAAAGCAAACAGGATGTTGGGCATGATAAAAAAGGGGATCACGAGTAGATCGGCGGACGTCATAATGCCGCTTTATAGAGCAATGGTCAGACCACACTTGGAATACTGTATCCAACACTGGTCTCCCTATCTAAAGAAAGATATAACCCTGCTGGAGAGGGTGCAGAAGAGAGCCACGAAGCTAGTAAAAGGTATGGAGAATCTGAGCTACAAGGAACGGCTCGGAAAACTGGGATTGTTCACCCTCGAAAAGAGAAGACTGCGAGGGGATATGATAGAGACTTTTAAAATACTAAAAGGATTCGACAAAATAGAGCAAGAAGCATCGTTATTCACGTTGTCAAATGTGACTTGGACAAGAGAACATGGACTGAAACTGAGGGGCGACAGGCCCAGGCCAAATGTCAGGAAGTTCTGTTTCACACAGCGAGTGGTGGACGCTTGGAATGCTCTCCCGGAGGAGGTTGTGGTGGAGACCGCCATTCGGGGATTCAAGGGCAAGTTGGATGCACACCTTCTTGCGAATCACACTGAGGGATACGGGTAAACAAGGTATTCATCAGGAACACCTAGCTTAGCCTCCGCGTACGCGGGTCGCCGGTCTAGATGGACCTAAGGTCTGATCCGGTGAAGGCATTTCTTATGTTCTAAGAAGCCCAAGCTTGGATTTTCTGCAGACTCTTACTATAGTGGAGTGCAAAGAAGACATTCCTGCTCCCTTCCAAAAATATGTTCCCAGACATTGCAGGCAGCCTCTGAAAATGAACCCCTTAAACCTATACTGGGAATATTTTATACTAAATAAGAACATAACATAAGAATAGTCTTGCTAAGTCAGACCAAAGGTCCATCAAGCCCAGCAGCCCGTCCTCACGGTGGCCTATCCAGATCACCAGTACCTGGCAAAAACCCAAAGATTAGCAACATTTCATGCCACTGATCCCAGGGCAGGCAGTGGCTTCCCCCATGTCTTTCTCAATAACAGACTATGGACTTTTCCTCGAGGAAATTGTCCAAACCTTTATTAAAACCAGCTATGCTATCCACTCTTACCACGTTCCGGAGCTTAACTATTCTCTGAATGAAAAAATATTTCCTCTTATTGGTTTTAAAAGTATTTCCCTGTAACTTCATCGAGCGTCCCCTAGTTGAAGGCTATCTCAGCAAGGTAAGTTTTCAGCCTACTTTTGAACAAGGGAAGGGGCGTGACACATGATCTCATGTACTCTGTCCCAGGCACATGCAGCAGCGAGATGAAAGGAACGAAGTCTGGAATTGGCAGTAGAGGAGGAGGGTACAGATAAAAGCAATTTATGAGGACCGGAGTTCTTGGAGCTCGGTGTGTAAGGAGAGACGAGGTAGGAGAGATACTGAAGGGCTGTAGATTTTGGGACCTTTTTTACAAAGCTGTTGTAAGAACTAACATGTGCTTATCACAGTTTAAAATGGAATACAGAGGGACATGCTAAGGTGTACCGCAGTAATTTTTGAATGCGTGTGCAAACCTCACACAAATAAATGAATGAATAATGAATTATTTTTTACATAGGGGAAGAGAGTGGGCAAATCAGCACATCAGCGTTGCCACGAGCTAACTGATTGGCACAGGTTTTGTGTGCGAGTCCTTACCAACTACAAAATAGATGGTGTTAGGGACTCGCGTGCTAGTGACCATTAATGATAAAATAGGAAAATCACCCATTTTAATCCCAGTGGTAAAAATGGCCTTAGCACAGTGTCTCACAAGCTTTGCAAGCCACGGCACACTAAGCCGGCAGCCCCGGCTCGAGGGCACCCGGAAGTGCGCGGATGTCGACGCAGTGACATCACGCCCTATTCCACCTCCAGCCCTGCCCAGTTCCTCCCCCCAGCCCCATCCCCACAAAGCCCCCTCTCTTCCCCGACAAACTCCGGCCACGTCTGGAGGGCTTGGGGCACGCGTGGATGAGTGTTTCGTGGGTGTGACAAACTGCCGGGTTTTGGAAAGTCCGTCCAGTCACCTGGACAGTCTGCTAAAAATGCAACTGAAAATCGAACTCTCGGTATTCCTTTTTAAAATATTTTCTTCTTTTGTACTTTTTATAGGCAGCCTGCAACATTCCTTCATAAATGTTTAAGTGTAACATTTATATTCCTTCTAAAAACTGGTTATATTTTATTTTCTAAACTAGACTCAATGCAGCATTTCATATAAATCAATTTAATGGCAAGAGCGGCCCACATGCACAGCCGAGAGCCTGATGCTGTGGGTCCTTGAAGTCTTCAGGCCTTCTTGCTTACTTGAAATAGAGCCGGTTATCTGTGTCAAAGATCTCCTCCCTGATAACACAAAAGTCCAAAGATTCATAATCTAAAAACATTAATCACAGGCATAACTTTTCCTCCCAGTGTCTGAAAAAGGGAAATAACTCACAGGAGCCACAGAGGCACAATGTGAAATGCCATTTTTATTATTATTTTTTTTTTTAACAATAACAGCTCTTAGAAATTATTTTTTCTACAGAAAGCAAAACTTTGCAACTCCCTCGTGATAGTTAAATTCACAGTTATCAATCTTTCAGCTTTGTTCAGTGAAAGTCTCGAGGACTGCACCACACAGGATGGGCGATTTTTAATACAGTTTATTCCCGACACCATCAAGGTGCTTTGCTTGCTCACACTGTCTATCTAATTCTGTAAAACTGAGGGCCGGAAGCTCTAAAATATAGAAACATAGAAACATAGAAATAGACGGCAGATAAGAGCCACGGCCTACCAAGTCTGCCCACCCCAATAACCCTCCCCTACCTTTCTCTGTGAAGAGATCCCACGTGGCGATCCCATTTTGACTTAAAATCAGGCACGCTCCTGGCCTCGACCACCTGCAGTGGAAGATCATTCCAGTGATCAACCACCCTCTCGGTGAAGAAGTATTTCCTGGTGTCACTGTGTAGTTTCCTGCCCCTGATTTTCCACGGATGCCCTCTTGTTGCCGTGGGGCCACTAAAACCGCCACTAAAATCCTGTGGGTCGCTGTGGTGCTGGTAAATTGCCCAATTTGAAAAGGGTGGCAAAGTTGAAACAATTTTGCATGCAAATGAGTTGAGCGGAGGTCCGCTGTAATCCCACCTGATTAGTCATTGTAGAAAGTGACTGACAACATGCGCAGAGCTGGTAGGGGAAGCTAATTCGTGTGTAGAGCCTGCAGGGAAAACCCAAACAACTGAGTGGCAGGAGAAGTCCCAAAGCAGCCTCCTGCCTCTTGGCTGTTTGAGGCAGGAAGAGTATACTACATTAAAAAAAAAAAAAAAAAAAGTTCTGCTGGGACCTGCCCCTCCCCCCACCTAAACTTAAAAAATAATCGGCAGGAGGATGCCCACTCCGTCCTCCCTCAGCCATCCGGACCCCCCCATGCCCCTGTGAGGATTGGCAGGAGGGGCTACTTATAGATTAGATGGGTTTGGGGAGCCTTCCGGGGGGTGGGGGGGGAGGCTGTTGCAGCATAGGGTATTGGGCAGAGGGGGGCATATTTAGGGTGGTAGGTAAGGAGGGAGAACAAGGGGTTGAGTTTTAAAAAAAAATCAAGTTTCAGGTTCGTTTTATTTAAAATTTGATTAAACGCTTATACAAATTTCTAAGCGATATAATCCAATTTAAAATGAGGGCCACGTAAAAACGTAAATATCTGGACATTCACCAAAACTAGACTGAGTAGGAAACAAGTTAGAAAAGAGGGAAGAGTTACAATTTTATAGTAAAGGAGACATTTAAGGGACGAACAAAAGGAGTTTTGAGTAAAGAACAAAGAATAAAAAAAAAATCAAAACTAAGCCCTAATGGTTTAAATAAAAGTTATATGGTGTGCAGCCAGGTTTAGGATTGCTTTTGAGCTGTCCTAAATTTGACCACTTTGTTATGCAGATGCTAGAACTGAATATGCCCGCACATGCATAATCTGGGACTTCTGCCCAGTTCTGCCCCTGACCTGCTCACTTTTTACATGAGCAGTCTGAAAGGATATTCAGCAGCACTCTGAATACCGGCCCCCACCGAGGACAAACACATCTAGGAAACGACCATTTTCGAAACAACAACAAAAAAAATGGTCCTTTTCTCTACTGGATTTTCTGGATATTCTCCCCCCCCCCCCACCTCCAACGTTGAAATTGGATTTAGACGTCAAATTTAAAATGCCCCCTTCGCATTTGAAGATGACACAAAACTGTTCAAGGTTGTTAAAATTCATACGCCCTATGGGGTCTCCCTTTGACAAAGGTGCGCTAGCGTTTTTAACGCACGCGCCGGATTAGCGCGCGCTAGCCGAAAATCTACCGCCTGCTCAAAAGGAGGTGGTAGCGGCTAGCGCGTGCGGCAATTTAGCGCACGCTTTTCCGTGCGTTAAGGCCCTGGTGCGGCTTTGCAAAAGGAGCCCTATGAAAAATTGCAGACTGGGCATCTAAATGGCAGATGGAATGGTGATGTGAAGAAATGCAAAGTGATGCACATTGAGGGAAAAAAAATCACCCAAATCGTAGTTACCCGATGCTAGAGTCCACCTTAGGAGTCATGCATGCACATAGTTGACCAAAGTGCTCCTAGTTACATGCATTGTTAGCGCCTAAAAGTAGATGGATCTTTTAAAACTTATCCCTTAAATGCCACCATTATGGGGTCCTTTTACTAAGGCGCGCTAGTGTGTCTTAGCGCCCGCTAAATGCCAACGCATGCTTACGCATCCATTATCAATTGACGCATTAGCACGCGTTAGAATTTAGCATGCGCTCAGACGCACTCACGCGCCTTAGTAAAAGGACCCCTAAGGCTTAGTAAACAATATTATTGACTATGTGGGAGATCCAAATTAGAGAATGACACGGTGACAAAATTCATCACCGTTCCCGTCCCCGCGGATAACCGCGGGAAACCATCTTCATGTCATTCTTTAAGGAGAGAGGGAAGAATCAGAGTATGAATGGCCACAACCACTGACCCGCAAGCTTTGCTTTGAAGAATGCTGGTGTAGAAGGACTGAGGTTGAAACAGACACTACAGAATGACAGTCTCTGGTATCCAGAGCAGATATTGTGATGTCATAATGCCTCATTCCACCAGTTCCTAAGAGCCAATCACATCAGTGATGTCACAATGGCTTCATTATCCTTGGCTCGCATAAGAATCAGAGTATGAATGGCCACAAACACTGACCCGTAAGCTTTGCTCTGAAGAATGCTGGTGTAGAAGGACCGAGGTTGAAATAGACACTAGAAAATGACATGGGATTATTTCCCGCGGTTATCCGCGGGGACGGGAACGGTGATGAATTTTGTCACCGTGTCATTTTCTAATCCAAATGGACATAACTTTTATAGAATAACAGAAAAAAAAATATACGTACATATCCAGTAGTTTGTCTGGGCCTTTAAAAGAAGGAAATAACGTACAGATGTGCCTGGTGGAGATCTGCTAGGTACAAACAAATGGTATAATGTACATCAGTCTGAATTAAATATGAAAGGAATTTGGCTGCTGAATATACATGAATTATGGATATTTGGAATGGAAGTTTATGATGATGTGGCTTTTATTCTTCCTCCGCCAGTCTCTCAACTGTTATTTGAGTTCAGTTTGGTGAACTGCAGTGCCGTTGAGAGACACATGGAACTCGGGCTGCAAATGGCCAAATGTCTTCATTATCTGAAATCCATTGCAGGCCTAATTGGAAATGGGGCCGGCCACATCCATCCGGTTCCCAGTGGGCAGCAGGCCGCATCAAGTGAACGAAAGCCACCGTCGCAACTGGAACTAATTGGTATTCTTGTTGGCAGTTTTAGTAGCAAGGCCAAAGATTGAATGGGCACAGAAATTGAATTACTTTGCTACCTTCTGAAGTGCTCCCTTCTGAGCAGATCTGAGGCATTGACTAGGAAATGAGGGGTAGCCTGCAGGTTCACTATCTAGGCTCTACGGGCAGAAATCCAAACAGCAGTCTCTTCCAGCTAGTACCGTATTTTCACGTAGATAACGCGCACCCGTGTAAAACGCGCACACGGGTATAGCACGCGAAAAACACAAATTTATGTACAGAAATTTTTATATACCGCGCATGCTGCCCGACTCTCCTTTCACCCGCCCCGACTCTCCTCTGGCCACCCCGATTCTCCTTTCGCCCGCCCCGACTCTCCTCTCCCCCTTGAAGTCCTGTCCCCACCCTGAAAGCCTGATGCCCCCCGACGTCCGATTCACCCCCCCCCCCGCAGGACCGCTCGCACCCCCACCCCGAAGGACCGCTCGCACGCACTCCCACCCGCACCCCCACCCTGAAGGACTGCTCGCACCCCCACAGCCTCCCGACCCCCCATCATGTAGAAGCTCCTACCGGTGTCCTGCTGCTTCCTCTTGGCGGTCCCGACTCCCCGACACGATCGGGGCAAGAGGGAGCTCAAGCCCTCTTGCCCCAGCCAACCACGGCACCCCCGACACGATCGGGGCAAAGGGAGCCCAAGCCCTCTTGCCCCGCCGACTCCCCAACTCCCCGACAATATCGGGCCAGGAGGGAGCCCAAGTCCTCCTGGCCCTGGCGACCCCCCCCCGCTAGTTGTTCGGGCCAGGAGGGAGCCCAAACCCTCCTGGCCACGGCGACCCCCCTACCCCCACCCCGCACTACATTACGGGCAGGAGGGATCCCAGGCCCTCCTGCCCTCGATGCAAAACCCCTCCCCCCAACGACCGCCCCCCCCAGCCGACCCGCGACCCCCCCGGCCGACCCCACCCCCGGGAGCCTTAGGTCCCTCCTGGGGGGCGGGGCCTTGGGCACATGGTCGGGTTGGGCCCATGTGCCTCAGGCCCCGCCCCCAGGTGGGACCTAAGGCTCCCGGGCCTATTCTGATTGGCCCAGGCGCCTTAGGCCCCACCAGTAGGCGGAGCTTTGGGACGGATGGGCCAATCCGGCCTCATTTCGTTGTTGGCTGCCTGCCGGACAGGCGAGTTTGACTCCCGTCTGTCCGGCCAACTACACAAAGGTACGGGGAAGGGGGGTGGGGGTGTCGTGGGGGTCGGCCAGGGGGGTCGCGGGTCGGCTGGGGGGGCGGTCGGAGGTTTTTGGGGGGGCGGTCGTTGGGGGGAGGGGGGTTTGCGTCGAGGGCAGGAGGGCCTGGGATCCCTCCTGCCCGTAATGTAGTGCGGGGTGGGGGTAGGTGGTCGCCGTGGCCAGGAGGGTTTGGGCTCCCTCCTGGCCCGAACAACTAGCGGGGGGAGGGGTCGCCAGGGCCAGGAGGACTTGGGCTCCCTCCTGGCCCGATATTGTTGGGGAGTTGGGGAGTCGGCGGGGCAAGAGGGCTTGAGCTCCCTCTTGCCCCGATCGTGTCGGGGGTGCCGCGGTTGGCTGGGGCAAGAGGGCTTGAGCTCCCTCTTGCCCCGATCGTGTCGGGTGTCGGGACCGCCAAGAGGAAGCAGCAGGACACCGGTAGGAGCTTCTACATGAAGGAGGGGGGGTCGGGAGGCTGTGGGGGTGCGAGCGGTCCTGCGGGGGGGGGGGTGAATCGGACGTCGGGGGGGGTGAACTATGTAAAAAAAATTTTGTACAACGCGCTCACGCGTATAATGTGCAAGGTTATGCGCGGTATGTAAAAACCAGGTATAACGCGCGCGTTATATGCGAGAAAATATGGTAATCCGGAACGAAAACCGAGAGAGAGCAACTCGGCAAGCCAATTGCAAAAATCACTACTGTGCCTAAGATTTATTTATTTATTTAGTCGAATTTCTAGAACAGGGGTGGGCAACTCCGGTCCTCGAGGGCCGGAACCCAGTCGGGTTTTCAAGATTTCCCTAATGCATATGCAGGAGATCTATTTTTGCATGCGCTGCCTTCAGTGCATATTCATTGGGGGAAATTCTGACAACCCGACTGGATTCCGAGCCCTCGAGGACCGGAGTTGTCCACCCCTGTTCTAGCTCGTCCTCCCAGAAGAGCCCAGAATGGGTTACAAGTTTACGTACACAGTAGAGGTTTAGCAACAAGGTTACAACAGATCTACAGAACAACAAATTTAAGGAGAGAAAAGCAATAGTTGAAATTCCTATGTACATATTTTGGGTACTGAGCATGGTAGCATGGCAAACGACGAACATCAAAGATGCAAATTCATATATAAAATGAATAGAACAACAGATTAAAGGGAAGAACAGCAACAGAGGGATGATTCTTATGACCCGCATGAGGAATGAATACATGTTTTTGAGGGGCTGATCCCAGTAGCATGGCAAACGATAGGCCCTAATCTAATCTAATCTAATCTAAGGCTTGCCTTTATATACCGAGTTACCATTCTAAAAAAGCTCGACTCGGTTTACAATAATTAACTTAATAAATAAAAACAATAAAAAATAAAACTAAATTTCAGGAAATTAATTTTCAAAGTGTTTAGCAAATAAAGTAGTTTTTAAAGATTTGCGAAAAAAAAATTGAAGTGAGCCGGAACTCCTTAAAAGAAATGGAAGATCATTCCAAAGTTGAGAAGTATAAATATATAAATATAGCAGCTAGAAATACAATGTAATTGAAGTAAAGGACAATTTTAGACATTCTTGGTATGGGTACATGTAGTAGGGGGGGGGGGGGTGTAAGATTTTGCATAGTTGAGCCCCGAGTGTGCGACTAGAGACTTAGTTAGAACAAGCAGAATGTCTGTCTATTCTCTCAACATGCATAGGGATGTACTTTCCGCTTAAATGACATGGGAAATGCAAGCCAAGCAAATGGAAGGGGATATAACAACATCAAGGTCACGAAGCAATGACAGTGCGGAAGGCCACAGATGGACCAACAAGGCAGAGCCAAATTCCCAGGGAAGAAACCGTATTGAATGCGACGTGGCCTGCGTCTTGGCGAGTGCCTGCGTCGGGGGTCCTTATGTGATGGCAAAATGAAAAAACAGAATTTTAAGGATCCTCTTGCAAACGACCACATCATAAAGTAGCAAATAACGGCTTACAGAGTGCAGATTCCTGGGTTACATATTGAGTCAAGGTGATTTGGCCCTGCCCAGCTGCTCACTCTGTGGCCTTCTTCACTGTTATTGTTTTAGGGGAAATGCAAATGATACTTACCTGGTGTTTTCATATAATTTCTAATCTCAAACTACAGGAATAAAACTCAAAAATGACAGGTTTCTTTCCAGGGTCATTAAAGCTCAGCTTTTTTCTTCCCAGTAGTATGGCGCCAATCAACCTTAAATCTGTGACCTTTGGGTTGGAAAGTATGAGGCACATTCAATCATGTATCTCCCCGAGTATGAAAGAAAGAAGCAAGCATATTGAAACAAGTCTGTGCGTGTTGTGACATGTCTCAAGGTTATTCATGCAAGTTGCAGCTCGACGTGTGTCTAACATTCAAAGAGACAAGACGTCAGGAAAGTTCTCTTTCGAATCAAGTAAGAAACTGCTAGATTTGGAGCACAGTTCAGTGATAAGATTTCTCACAAAAGAAAGGAAAAACTCAAAAAAAATCCATGAACGCATGACTGCAGTTTATGGCGAGTCTGCCCCATCATCCTACAAAGTAAAATTTTGGTGCAAGCAGTTCAAGTGGGGTAGAAAATCCATTGAAGATGTCCCATACACTGGAAGCAACTTCCACCAAAATGTGCAAGAATGTCAAGGATTTAATTTTCTTAGACAGACAAATTAAGGTTTCCCGAATAGCTGAAGAAATTGGCATCTCAGCAGGTGCAGTTTAGAAAATAATTCATGAAAAATGGGCATGTCCAAGGTTAGTGCTAGATGGGTTCCAAGAATGCTGATGCCATGTCAGAAGGCCACGAGACGCCAGTGCTCTCAGGAGAACTTGGAGATGTTCCATGAAGACCATGTGAATTTTTTTCATCGTCTAATAACTGGAGATGAGACTTGGGTTTATCAAAGAGATCCTGAATCCAAAATGGAGTCAATGTAGTGGAAGCACAAGTCAACCCCCAACCCAAAAAAGTTCAAGACAGAAAAATCTGCAAGCAAAGTCATGAAAATTGTCTTCTGGGATGATGAAAGTCTTTTGCTTCGACAGTTCATGCCACACAAGACAACCATAACTGGGGAGAGTTACGCCAACACAATGATCACCTTGCGAAAGCCAATCAAGGAGAAAAGACAAGGAAAACTCGCAGCAAGCTTGCCTCTTCTTCACAACAATGCACCAGTACACATGTCATGACAATCGCAGACTGTCATCCCAGAATGTGGGTTTCAGCAGCTGAACCATCCACCCTACAGTCCTGACCTGGCTCCTTTGGATTATTTCCTGTTTCCTGAAGAAATTTCTCTGTGGACAGTAGTTTTCAAGTGATAAACATGCCAAGGAAGCTGTGACATCCTGGTTTGAAGTTCAAAAGAAGAATTCTTTTCAAAGGGGTTAAAGTCATTGCATGAAAACGGATGAAGTGTGTGGAGCTATCGGGGGGGGGGGGGGGGTCTATATTGAAAAATAAATCAAAAATATTTTGAAAATTCCTTTTTTTTTTTCCTACTGAGGTAGATAAATTATTGAATGCATCTCATAGTTCTCTTTCAAGAAGAGATATTCTGCCTTTCGAGAGCTTGCTATAGCCAGCCCATGCTTAGCTATTTCTTGTATTTTAAGTAATCTTAATTCCTGTTTCCTGATTGGATGTTTTCTTTTTTTTTTTTTTTTTTTTGGGGGGGGGTACAATGACTTAATACTTAACTTGAGCAATCATAGTTCTTTTCTTGTTCTAGAAAAGTAGTCAAGCCTTTGGAATCCTTGCTAGGAACTCTGTGACAGAATGAACCAGCCACATAAATAGAATAGCTGAAATAGCTGATGGAAGAACTCAGCTAAATTTGAATTTATCCTGAAAGTAGAGGAAAACATTAGGTTTCTTTACAGTGTCATTAAATTTGAGTTATCCCCCCCCCCCCCGGTGTTGTTAGCTCCCCCAGTGAAGCGTTCACGTCTTCAGCTGAGCAAACGCTACCCTCCCTGCCTGCGATGTTTATTTGAGAGAGGATTTTATCATTTTTGGATGAAGTTAGTCTATCCCTTATCAAAATTATTAAGGGCTCCTTTTACGAAGCCGCATTAGCGGCTTTAGCGCGTGCGACTTTTAATCACGCGCTAACCCCCGTGCTAGCCGAAAAACTACCGCCTGCTGAAGAGGAGGCGGTAGCGACTAGCGCGGCCAGCGGTTTAGCGCGCACTATTACGCATGTTAAACCGTTAACGTGCCTTCGTAAAAGGAGCTCTAAAATAGCCAAGTTGTTACATACATGTTCAGAGCTTTTTTGGTCTTGTCTTCATTCATCATATTATACAATTGGAAGGATAATTCCAAACTTAACTTTCACGAATGGTGGTATCATCTTTGCACCATCACAAAATATGAAGAAATAATAGTGTTCAAACAAAATAACATCGCCAGCTTTACTGGGACTTGGGCTCCTCTTGGTGCCTTCTGTAAGGATTTGAATGTTAACCTCATATGACTCCTTTATATCTCTGATTTGTGAGTTTGCAGCTTACTATTGTTTTTGTTTTATAATTATGATGATTTTTTTATTTATTTATTTTTTTTAAATGTTGATACTAAAAAAAAATAAATAACAGTAGGGGGTGCCACTCCTGCTTCTATGATAGATTCCAGCTGAGTTTTAGAGTTTCGGAGGCCAGCTTTTTAAAAAAATAAATCTAGGAATGAAGATTCCTCTTTCAGTAAGGAAGTTACTTTACCAGCTATTAATCATAAAACCCTTTGCGCGCATGCACACTTTAAATTCCATGCATGCACAATAGAGTAAAACTCTGCCTGCAGTGGCTTCCCCATCGCCCTCCCTCGGCAACGTTGCAAGCCCGGAGTCAGTGAGAGAGCAAGAAATGGGGGAAACTACAGAAAAACTAGAAACTGAAACAAAAGGAAGCACCAGGTACATAAGGTTTAGGACCCTGAAAAAGCCCGTAGGGGAGGGGTGTGATTGATCCCCCACACGGACTGAGCTGGCGCTGAGAAAGAATGAAAAACCTGAGGAAGGAAGAGGGGCACCAGTGGGGACTCGAGCACCCTGGAGCAGGAGGACAGGGAGAGGGTGCAAGCGTTGGGGAGAGCTGGACAGAAGGGGGCGCTGCAGGCACCCCGGCAACGGGAGGGGGAGGGAAGGGCACGGGGATCCGGGTGATAGGGGGAGAGAAAGTGGAGGGTGGTGTGGGCACCCGGCTGCAGGCGCTGCAGAAACCCGTGCAGAGGGTGCGGTTACTGCTGCATCGGGACAGTGGGCTCAGGCGAAGCGGCAAAGATGATCGCTGGGAGCAGTACTGCTGAAGGAACTGAGAAGGGGGGAAAGGGGTGCTTCCGGTTGCGGCAAGTGGACTTTCTTTTCACAGCTGGTGCTGCTGCTGCTCTGTCACCGAACTTGAAATGCTGTAAGAGGATGATGGAGAAGGGATACAAGGGATTGACAAATAAGTTGGTGATGGATGAGGGAAGAAATATATAGAGAAAGATGGGGTGATTCTTGATGGAGGGAAAGACTGATACAGCAGAGAGAGAGAAGAAGATGGAATGATGCTGGATGGGGAGAAAAAGGTGGAAATAGGGAAGGTAAAAGGGTAAATGGGAGCCTGAATATGGGGGTAAGACATAAGAAGTATAGCCAAACTGGATCAGACTAATCTGTTCTAGCACCCGTTAATGTAACGGGCTAAAACACTAGTATGCTATAAAAATAATCTCGGATCCAGCTGTGAAAGTCTCAGAGAATGAGAGAAAGATTTCTAATGTGGCACATTGAGCCTGAGACTCTAAATTTAGTAAGGCTTAATGGGCCAGATTCTATAAACGGTGCCCGATTTGGTAGGCGCTTTGGAAAACAGCATGTCAATTAAAGTCGGGTATCGTTTGTAGAATTGTGCCTAGCTTAGGCACCGGTGGGCATGAACAACTTAGGCTCCGGTATATTAAGCCAAGGTTTTCTTGGCCTAAAATACCAGCACCTAAGGTAGGCATCTAACTCAATCCATGCCCAAACTCCATCCCAAATCTGCCTTTAAACACGCCAACTTGCTGATAGGCGCTGGTAGATGCCTTGGTGTCAACACCTACATCAAAGCTGTAGGCACCTACCAGCTAATTACTTTTTTAAAATTGGTTTTTAATGGCCCTTTCAATTATCAGCACCAATTTAAGCCAATTAAAATAATTAACCCCCCCCTCCTTTACTAATGCGTAACGTGGGTTTTAGCACCGGCAGTGGCGGTAACTGCTCCGACGCTTATAGAATTACGTGTTTGTAAAGGAGGGGGTAAGTTAAGTGCCTAGATTGGCCAGGCACCTAATTGTAGGTGCCTTTTATAGAATCGGGGCCATGTGTTGCATCAGAATTTTTATTTTTTCTCTCATGATATGGAGCCCAAAACTTGAGTTTTCATTTTTCCTATGACACACTCCCTTGATCCCCTTGAACTTTTGAAGAAGTACCTGAGATATATATATATTGCATTGCTCTCATCTGGAGCTCCTGGCTGTGAATAATATTTACTGTTTGCCTAGGCCAGGGGTAAGCGATTCCAGCCTTGGAGAGCCACAGGCAGGTCAAGTTTTCAGGATATCCACCATGAATATGTGAGACGGATTTGCATGCACTGCCTCCTTGAGATGCAAATCTATCTCATGCATATTGATTGTGGCTATCCTGAAAACCTGACCGGCCTGTGGCTCTCGAGGACCGGAATTGCCTATCCCTGGCCTAGGGGAAGTTGCATAAGGAGCTTTAGATTCATTAACTGCCTCTAAGAATTTAGATGTGTCGCAGTTTTTTTTCTGGACTTGATGGCTGGGCATGTAACTTTCGGATCCTTTTATAAAGCTGCCATAAAATTTGACCTCAGCGTGCCCTTATGTGGATCTTTCCCATGCGTTAAGGCCATTTTTTATCTCATCTAGGCCGCGTTTTAGCGCGTGTTTAGCGCATGCTAAATCGACGTGTGCGCTAACCGCTAACGCGTCCATAGGGTAACATGCACGTGTTAGCGTGTAGCACGCGCTAAAAAGCATAGCGCACTTTAGTAAAAGAGGGGGCAAGTTTCAAGTTTTTATTAAAATTTGATGCTATCGCTTATACAATTTCTAAGCGATTTACAAATAAAAACGGGGGAACAAATGAAAAATAAAAAACGCCTGTGACAGTACAATTGAAAAGAATACAATACCAGTAAATGGCGTTACCAAAAAGAAGACACGAAACAGGACTAACAAGATATAGAGGATATAGGGGTAGAAATACAATCAATATAGGTTAGGGAGCATAAAAGGAATGGGGGTACAAGGATACGATTCTTTTAGAAGTAGAGCGAGAGACTATTGAACAGGGAACAGAAAAATCCCAGGAGAGGAATTGTATATTAAAGGCTTCTTTAAATAAGTATGTTTTAAGAAGAGATTTAAACCGGTTTAAGGGCTAGATTAACTAACCTGCCCGATCAGGCCTGATCCGGGCAGATCCGACAAATTCACCAAACTGCAACATGCTGATGGGGGTGATCGGAGGAACGCCCCATCTGCCGGCATGGATCGCTCTATAGCGATCCTCACGCATGCGCAGACCATGTTTAAATCGTCTGCGCATGCGCTGGACCTCCAGCCCGGCACTTTTTAAAAAACTTTTTTTTTTTTTTTACTCTCATGGATTTTAAAAACCACGGGCTTACACTGCGGGGAAGGGTGGGAGAGTCGGGGCAGGCAGATCGGGGCAGCTACAGTGGGGACTGGCAGGCAGATCGGGGCAGGCAGGTGATCAGGGCAGGCAAATCGGGAAAATAGGAGGTCGGGGCTGACGGGGCTGAGAGCAGGGTGGCAGAAGGTAGTCGGAAAGGGCTTCAGCGACTGGTCTTCAGCAGTCGCTTTTTGGGTTGATCGGCCAGCACAGTCGAATCGGCAAATTTGTTCAGTGAATTGCGTCCCTGCCTACTTTGCATGCAGTTCCCCCTCGTTTGCATGCGTGGATCGGAATCGGATCGCAAAACAGGTTAGTGAATCCTGCAGGAGGGAAATCGGGTCGCAAAGGGCTCGCAAACCGATCAGTACACGAACAGTTTGCTTAGTGAATCTAGCTCTAAGTTATTTTCTTCTCTGATAAGGGTGGGAAAAGTCTTCCAAAGCTTGGGGGGGGGGGGCTACCACCGAAAAGATGTCTTGACGCTTGGTGCCTATTATACGTAGGGATGGTACGGTTAGTAATTTACGGTCCGCAGATCTTAGAAGACGGAATGGGTTCGTGAGGAATTACGTATTTTTCTATAAATTGGGGAGATTATTTTGTGTGTTAAAGGTTACTATGGCGATTTTATAAGAAATCCTCTGTTTGGATTTTTTTTTTTTCTGTGTTAGGTGGTGTGTGTTATCATGTAATGCAGCTTTGTTAAAGGAACCCTTTGATTGTTTCTTTTCAATCAGAAGCTCAAGAAACTAGAAGTACTGAAGTCTTATTTTCCTAAGAATAATGCTCCTTTTGTGAGCAAGATTATAGCTATGTTTCCAGATGTGGCCAGACTGACATAGTTACGAAAAAAGGTTTTCTGCAGCTTAATCCAAGAATGTTAGCTTTGAGGGCTTCATTTTTCCTCAAATAATAATAATAATAATAATAACTTTATTTTTCTATACCGCCATAGTTAAATGACTTCTAGGTGGTTCACATTGGAAGAAGGCTGGACAATCAACGAATTACAAAATGCAAGAAGAAGGAGGTTACATAATAAATTGGAGTTATAAGGGGAAAGAATACCTGAGAGAGGTCATCTGATTAGGCAAGGAATTTATCAAATAGAGCGGTTTTAATTGATTTTCGGAATGCGTTGTAGGTCTGTCTGGCTTTATTAATGTGATTTCCCAGCCAGGATTGCTGTCTGTTTGCTTGGAACATGAAGGTTCTTTCTAGGAAGGATTTGTATTTGAAGCCTGTGATCTTTGGGTATGCAAAGATGTTTTTGTTTCTGGTTGTTCGTGTGGGGTTGTGTAGAGTGAAGTGTGTTTGCAGGTAGGAAGGTGCTAGGCCCCAGACTTGTTTGAAACAGATACATGCAAATTTGAACAGTATTCGCGCCTCCACTGGTAGCCAGTGCAATTTTTTGTAGTAGGGGCTAATGTGGTCTGGTTTTCTCAGTCCGAAAATCAAGCTAACTGCAGTGTTTTGCACTAATCTTAATTTTTGTACTGTTTTTTTGGGATACCCAGGTAGGCGATGTTGCAGTAATCTAGGGTAGATAGGATCAGCGACTGCACCAGTAATTGTGCCACTCGTAGGCATTTGTTTTATCCTACCAAATTAGAAAAATTTATTGTGAGTAAATCAGTAATTCAGAAGAATGTTATTTAATTTTTACAGGTGGGTTATATTCAGCAGGCCTTAGCTGGTCGGGAATGGTTCCAGTTTGGCTAAGTCCCATTTGGTCGGTTATCTGTGGAAAATAGCCTGCTAAGTCTGGCATTGAATATCTGGGATTTCCACTGACTGCAGGATGTAGCTGGGTTGCCTCTCACAGTCTCGGTATTGGACCCATTGTTACAAGTTCTGGGACACCCTGAAATACCATTCACAACTCTTTCCCCAACAGATATGTTGTAGACCTAGGAATCGTAAGCAAAACCTTTTTATAAAATCATAAACCCAAACGTCCTACCTAAAGACCCCTCTTATGTCATGCCTTTAATGAAACCACTAACTCATCAGCCTGGAATGCTCCAAGAAAGGTAGCAGAAAATTCTTCCTGAAAAAGTGATTTCATAAGGGGAGAGAGAAATTTTGGCCAGCATTTTAAATAATGCCTGCAAGGTTTCATGGTAATAACATTATATTAACAGTGACATAGTTAGGATACAGTAGGCCCTGGGCAGGAGGACTGAGATGGGCCCCCCAGCTGGGTCCAGCATCCCCCGGGTCCAGTATATCCTCGAGTCCAGCAACCCCCATCCCCTCCCAGCCTGGGAGGTGATAAGTGCTCCTGTGTTAATTATTTGAAATTGCCATGCACGAATTAGAACATTAGAGCATGACCTGCAATTACAAATAAATTTATAAAATAGCCCATTTTATGGATGAATAAAATGAAAGTCCCTCTTCCTCAATAATACTATATACTTAAATTCAAGTTGGACATTGACAGTAAATGGTGTTATCAAATTTGCAAAATATGCTCAGAGACCCAGAGACTCTATATAGAATAAAGATGTAATGTAATGTAATGTAATTTATTTCTTATATACCGCTACATCCGTTAAGTTCTAAGCGGTTTACAGAAAATATATATAAGAGGTGATAGGCTCCGGAGTAATTTAAGGAAATACTGTTTTTACAGAAAGGGTGGTAGATGGGTGGAACAGTTTCCCAGAAGAGGTGGTGGAGACAGAGACTGTGTTTGAATTCAAAAGGGCCTGGGATAGGCACATGGGATCTCTCGGAGAGAGAAAGAGATAATGGTTACTGTGGATGGGCAGACTAGATGGGCCATTTGGCCTTTAGCTGCCATCATGTTTCTATGTTATGTTTCTATAACCACAAGGCTCTATGACATCACAATGCAGGTGTAAAGAGCCTTAGCCAATAGGGAGAGGAGGAGATAGTGGATGCTGTGGATGGGCCATTTGTTTTTTATCTGCCATCATGTTTCTATGTCCCTTTTTTACAAAGGTGTGCTAACCGATTAGCACGTGCTAATTGATTTTAGCGCTGCTATATGCTAAAGCATACATGTTAGTCTATGGACATGTTAGCGTTTGCCGTGCGCTAATTCATTAGTGCACCTTAGTAAGAGAGGGGGTATGTTTCTAAAATGTAGTCTCACTGACCAATCATTGCAAATATATGACAAAAATTTTATTTTATTTATTTTAAAAATGTATTACTTGCTATATCCCACAATTCTATGGAAGTTACAAAGCACATTCACAATTAAATACATAAAAACAGAATCGTTTTACTCCGTGCATTCACAAACTTTTCTCATGTTTCTTTAACTTCAAAATTCAAAAATATATAAATCAAAAACTTATCTTAAATAATAGATTTGTGGGAGTCCCGATATGGACCATGTTTTGTGTTCTTCCTCAGGGAACACCAACCAAGGTCTATGAATGAGAACCGAGTCCCTTCAAGAGCAACCTCAGACTCTTTCATGGTGGGGTGGAGGGGGGGGGGGGTACCTGTGTCTTTCTGTAAAACTTTGCATTCTTCTCATTCAGATTTCAGCAGTGCACATCTCCTTATGGATGTGTTAGAAATGGACTTAACGAATGGGAATGTCCCGCATTATGATGCACTAAGCCCATTTTGTTAAAGGGTCCCTGGAATGATGCTCCAACAAAACTCTCCTAGTAAGAAAGGATAACTACTGAATAAAAACCTTCCCCATGGGTATAACCCTACAAACAAAATTCAAAATGACCAATCAATAACCTGAATTCAGATGAACTGGTACACTGTCGTTTGTTGTCGAATAATGACGCCAATTCACATTCTACACAAATTTGGTTCTGGCCTTTCCAAGTCCAAGAGGAGTTAGATTGAAAAATAACATTTTCAATTATCTTTTTGAAATTTTGAGTACAAAAATTCTTTGCCAGTTTATATTAGAAGATCTATTAGTTGATATTTTGCAAAAATTTTAAAACCTACTTGTATTCAATTAATGGCATAGAATATTTTATTGTATAATTTTTATTTCTACTGTAATTAACTATCTATACAGGCTCTTTTTCTTATTGTGACCTGTGTTGAATCTATATGGAAAAATGTGTAATACAAGATATTTATATAGTGTAGAACAGAATAGTGAACTTGACTCAGTGTTAACTTCTTTGCTACCGATGGCCCATCAATAGCTTCAAGCAACTTATGAACCTTATCTAGCACTGACCTAGACTGCATTTAAATCAAATCTAATTTCACACTCCAAAGAGAAAGTACATTAATTCTTATGTTCTTATGTTCACGTACATGCATATATGCCAAAATTCTTGCTTTAGGTCATTTTGTAATGTGGTGCCTAAAAATAATGGCACTTAGTTTGAATGTGGATACATATAAGGGTGGAATCTGGGTGGAAAATGGGCAGAGGTAGGGTTATCAGATGTCCTGGAAAACACAGACAATGTCCTCTTTTTAGAAGACTGTCCGTGCTCCTGGACGGACTTTCCAAAACCCGGCATTTGTCCAGGTTTTGGAAAGCCCTGATGAGCTCTGGCCATGCCTGAAGGACCTCTGACCATGTGCAGATGACATCACACACATCCGCATATGCCCCAGGCCCTCCAGACGCAGCATAGAAACATAGAGTATGACGGCAGAAAAGGGCTGTCGGCCCAACAAGTCTGCCCACTCAAAGAACCCTCTCAACAAGAACCCTCCCTCTAAGAATTTCCCGGAGCCGACCCACTCCAAGAACCCTTCTTCAACAAGAACCCTCTTTTTAAGCATTTCCCCGGAGCGAACCTACATGTTTATCCCATCGTCCCTTGAAGTCGAGTACGTTACTGGCCTCAACTACCTGACGTGGAAGACCATTCCATCGATCAACCACTCTTTCGGTGAAGAAGTATTTCCTGATGTCACCATGAAATCTCCCACCTTTGAGTTTGAGCGGATGCCCTTTGGTTGCCGTGGGCCCATAAGGAAGAAGATATCTTCCTCCACCTCAATACAGCATGTAAGATATTTGAATGTCTCTATCATGTCACCCCTTTCTCTGCGTTCATCAAGAGAATATAACTGCAGCCTGCTTAGACGTTCTTCATATGGGAGATCCTTAAATCCTGAGACCATCTTTGTGGCTTAACGCTGAATCGACTCCATTCTCTTCACATCCTTTTGATAATATGGCCTCCAAAACTGAACACAGTACTCCAGATGAGGTTTCACAATCGACCTGTACAACGGCATTATGACTTCAGGCTTACGGCTGATTAAACTTCTCCGGATGCAACCTAGCATTTGTCTAGCCTTGGCTGAAGCTTTCTCCACCTGATTGACAGTTTTCATATCTTCACTAATGATTACACCCAGGTCTCGTTCTGCGATGGTTCTTAAGTTTTCACCATTCAGGGTGTATGTTCTGCAGGGGTTATTGCTACCAAGGTGCATCACCTTACACTTTTTGGCATTAAAACTCAGTTGCCAAGTATTAAACCATTGTTCCATTAAAAGTAGGTCCTGCCTCATAGTGTCTGGCTCGGTTGCGCTGCCCACAATGTTGCATAGTTTAGCGTCATCTGCAAATAACACAATTTTACCTCAAAGTCCCTGAGGTAGATCCCTTACAAAGATATTAAATAGTATCAGACCTAAAACCGAGCCCTGTGGCACTCCACTGGTCACTTTTGACATTTCCGAGGGAGTACAATTTACTACCACCCTCTGAAGTCTGCCACTAAGCCAGTCTTTAACCCATGCAGTCAATGTATCTCCCAGACCCATCGTATTCATCTTGTTTAATAATTTACGGTGTGGGACACTATCAAAAGCCTTACTGAAGTCTAAATACACGATATCCAGGGATTGTCCCCCATCCAGTAGTTTCGTTACCCAGTCAAAGAAGCCTATCGGATTGGTTTGACAAGACCTTCCCTTTGTAAATCCATGCTGGTGGGGATCCCTCAGTCTTTCGTCATCCAGAAACGAATCCAATCTATTTTTAATCAACGTTTCCATAAATTTACACACTATTAATGTGAGACTCACCGGTCTGTAATTTTCAGCCTTCAACTTGCTTCCCTTTTTGTAAAGCAGAATGACATTAGCAGTTTTCCAGTCCAAGGGGACTTTTCCCTTGCTTAGGGAAAAATTGAAAAGTGTGGCTAACGGATCCGCCAGGACATCTCTTAATTCCCGAAGTACTCTGGAGTGTAGGTTATCCGGCCCCATGGCTTTGTTTATTTTTAGCTTCGATAGTTCGTGATAGACGTTGCTCTCTGTGAATTCAAAATCTCGAGCATGCCACGCCTGAAGGACTTCTGAGCATGTGTAGATGACATCACACACATCCGCACATGCCCCAGGCCCTCCAGACGCAGCAGGAACGTGTCCGGAAGAGAGGAGGCTTTGTGGGGGCGGGGCTGGGGTGGAACAGGCCAGGGCTGGAGGTGGGGCTGGTTAGGGCTGGGTCGGAACAGGGTGGGGCTGTAGCCAGAACAGGGCAGACCCCTAGGCAGGGCACACAGTATTGCACATGAATTATGGAATGCTATAACTTACCTGGTTTTTTTTATTTTTTTTTAGCAGTCTAGTATTTAAAGCAGCTCTGATTTTCATTTTAGACTTGGCTCCAGATAGGTGCCTTCTTGGTGCTTAAAGATTCTGCCTTGCCTTCTCACAAGTGTCCCTGGCCCCTGCAGGGATGGCTACGTGACCATCTACCCTCCCCTTTTATATTGGCCAGGCCGAGAATCTGTAGGGAGGACCTGGGCAGCTGGCTACACGAGGGCCCGGAGCGCTGCTGCCCTATCGAGATGCTAGGGGTTAATTAATTTATTTATTGCCGACAGCTCTGTAAGACGGAGGGGCGGGAGTGCCACGTGGCTGGTAAGAGACCGTGTGGACTCGCAGGCGATGAGGTGGTGATAGTGCATGGGTCAGTCGCTGAGGGTTGCATCGGCGGCCGCGGGCAGCTGCCGCATGGTCGCTAGTAGTTGGCGGCCACGGCCGCCGCTCGGGGTAGTAGTGAGGACCGCGCGCGGCCGCCATGCCGCGTGGCCTAAGGAGGCCATTTGCGGTCGCAGACCGCTGTCGTGCCCGCGGCCGCCTGCCGCTTGAGGGTAGGAGTAGGGCGGCTGGGAGACTGCGATGGGGCTTGATCGGGGCCCGCTGCCGCGTGGCCGCTCGGGTAGTAGTGAGGACCGCACGTCGCAGACCACTGTCGTGTCCGCGGCCGCCTGCTGTTTGAGGGGAGGAGTAGGGTGGTTGGGGGACTGCGATGGGCTTGATCGGGGCCCACTGCCGCTTGGCCGCTGGAGATTGGAGATCTGGTCACGCGGGCTCACTCTCACCTGTATATTCAGTAGCGTGATCTCTGGCGCGTTTTGCGTCGGGTGTGTCTCCGAGTGTGCCGGCCTGTGAATGGAGCCAGAGGGTGGTGAATTGGGCTGTAGCCGATCTGGAGCGTTTCTATGAGCACTATGGAGGTAAATGCCGCGTCTGTCCCCCAAGCTCGCCTCGCCGAAAAGGGCGACCTCCCTTCCGCTCCTCACTATTCTATCCCACCCCCTACCCCTCTTTGGTTGGCCCTCCCCTTCCCTTTAGCAACGGCTTTCAGCCGATTTGTGGACGCTCCTCCCTACCTAGGATCGGAGCTTATTCTGATTTTCATTTTAGACTTGGCTCCAGATAGGTGCCTTCTTGGTGCTTAAAGATAGGTATCCTTTTAAAGAATTTTCTCTATATGAATATTCAATACTGCTGACTATCTCCTGAATTCTATATATGGCACCGAAATGGGTACACCCAAATTTGTGCGTGGATCAAAGGTGTACACAGAAATTAATTAGCTAACAAGCCATTAATTAGCAATATATTGATGTCAACAAACACTTATTGCAGTTAATTGGCATTAATTAGATTTTGTGCACGCATCTTCCTGCACCCTATTCTATAACCTCACATGCCTAAATCCCCTAGCACACAGCTCAAATAGAGGCATAGTCAGAGGCATGTGGCGTTCCCAAAATTTATGCACAGAGTAACAGAATTGATGCGATACAAATGCCAAGAGCTGAGTGCTGACATTTTTTCACCAGGTTTTAGCTGGTGTAAATACCGGGGCCCATATCTGGGCTTGGGAATAGGCTGTAAGAGACAGACTCGATAAATGGCGCCCAAGCGCGCCTACATTGTAGGTTGTCAATCAACCACTAGGCGCCTCTCGTAGATTCAAGCCTAGTGGTGCCTAAGCAGATTTAGGTGTTGCTAGGCGCCGAAAAAGTAGGCGCTGGTACCCTAGGCCAGATATTACTGGGTCTAATTTATGAGGACCTAACTCGGACGCCTAGCAACACCTAAGTCCAATTCCGCCTGTTCTCCGCCCCTAACCACACCTACTTTTCAGGTAGGCATCGTTGTGCATTAGAGAGCGCCTTGACTTAGGCACCACTAGGTCTCCTAAGTGTTCGGCATAAACTCTTGATTGGTAGTTTAAATTATTTTTTGATTGGCTGAAAACTGGCATGGTCAATTGCCACGCCAATTAAAAAAAAAAAGAAAATTGCACGTGGATTCTAACGTTAGGTGTCACTAGCCATCCTTGATCAGAGCGCCTAATATAGACATCCTTTATAGATCCGAACCCTTTCACAAAACGACAAAAGTGTTTTTTAGCGTCGGCTGGTACGCTGAATCCTGGACACTGCTCTGACGCTCATAAATATCTTTGCTAAATTCCCAGTTGGATAGAATAAATTTTAAGTGAGAAGGCCAACAG
This sequence comes from Geotrypetes seraphini, assembly GCF_902459505.1. Taxonomy (NCBI): domain Eukaryota; kingdom Metazoa; phylum Chordata; class Amphibia; order Gymnophiona; family Dermophiidae; genus Geotrypetes; species Geotrypetes seraphini. The sequence goes on from NC_047086.1 coordinate 377,019,645, forward strand.
GACGCATCCGTCTATAGCAGAGGGTTCTTAACCCAGTCCTCGGCACACACCTATCCAGTCAAGGTTTTAGGGACAACCACAATGAATATACATGAGATAAATTGGCATGCCCTATTTCCACCGTATGCAAATGGACACATTGAATATTTGTTATGGGTATCCTGAAAACCTGACTGGCTAGATATGTATTGAAGACTATGTTGAGGACCCTTGCTCTATAGCAATGGTAGATGTGGACCCTCTACCAGTGGTCGCACAGAAGTACTGCTAAGGTTCAGATTGCATAAGTTCTTTTGTAAATTCAGAAATGTTAACTACAACGATTAGCTTTATGCAAACTAGAATATTCTACAGCATATGAATTTAAGTCCCCACTTCCAGCTCACAGAGCCAGCATTTGTATGAAGGTTTTTCCTTTTAGCTCAGAGTGATCAGCAGTGGTCCAGACAGCATTGTGCTTAAAAACCCCCCAAAGATTTCTATTTACGAAGTGCATTTTGGCTATAATGTGTGTTACTTGCCAATAACACAGCTGAGTGCAAATGTTCCCCCCCCCTTAATGCACTTTGAATAATAATGAGCTGTGAAGCAGGCAAATGCTTGCAAAGTAGCTCGTTATTATGCATCTTGAGTTGCGATGTGATGCTGACTTTCCCCTTGGAGTACTAGCCCACTAATTTATGAGCTGATGTTCCTAAGAATACTGTGTAAAGCAGGGATCTCAAAGTCCCTCCTCGAGGGCCGCAATCCAGTCGGGTTTTCAGGATTTCCCCAATGAATATGCATTGAAAGCAGTGCATGCACATAGATCTCATGCATATTCATTGCGGAAATCCTGAAAACTCAACTGGATTGTGGCCCTCGAGGAGGAGCTTTGAGACCCCTGGTGTAAAGTGACTAAAAGATAAACAAGTAAATAAATAAATATTGCTATCTTTATTCCAGTCTCTTAAAACAGAAGTGTGCCTATGGCCAGACTTCCTAATCCTGATACCCACATTTTTCTGGCACCTCCCAGGGGCTCTCTGGGGTGTAGCGGTGTCGCAGGAGTGATCCCTGGTCACTACTGTCCAGACACAGTGGTTTAGTGGATGTTACGCTTAGCAATCGTCTTGCAGTAGTACTGATACCGTTTTATATCCCGTCCTCCCCAAAGAGCTCACAATGGGGTACAGTTTACATTTGTAGTATTACAATATGTTGTTAGATAAGGTTACTCTCTAGACATTACATAGTTTTAGACGAAACTTGGATATGGTCACTTTAGAATCAAATGAGCGGTACAGATAAGGTGAATAAGAAGGGGATACATAATTTCAACAAATAATCTCAACAAATAATTTCAACAAATAATCATCGCGTCTAACATGAGTGCGACATATGATTTGGGCATTAAAAAATTGGGTGTTGCGTTAGATTGACATTTAACTTTAAACGAGCATACGGAGTTAATGATCAAAAAATGTTTAAAGTTTAAGTTTGCTTGCCTCTGCTTTAAAGTACTATACGGACTAGCCCCAAAATACATAACTGACCTTTTCTCATTGTCGGCCAACAGACACAAGAGAAGCTCACACTCGAACTTCATTTTCCCCCCAGTTAGAAGATGTAAACTGAAAAAACACCACAAACACTTTCTCTCACATCAGGCAGCATTATGGGGTAAAGATCTAGAACAATTGCTCTCGCCCACTACTTATGAGGAATTCAGGAAGCACCTAAAAACATATCTGTTCCTGAAATATCTAGACAGCTGACCCGTACATCTCTTTCTCCTCAATACGGTTCTCTTGACCTATTAACCACTTTCTTGCACCTCTTTAAGTTCAGTCAATTTGTACCTTCTTTTAATCTTTTGTAAACCGCATAGAACTTCACGGTACTGTGGTATGTAAACTGTTATTATTATTATTAAAATATTGGGTGTTACTCCCATTAAAATATTGGGTGTTGCGTTAGATTGACATTGTCAGTCTTGGATTACTGTAATATAATCTATTTAGGATCTCATGGAAAAAATTCTAAATAGTTTAACAGTTCGCTTGATTTTGGGGCTGAAAAAATATGACCATGCCAGTCCCTACTATCGACAGCTTCATTGGCTTCCTTTTGAGACGAGAGCTTTGTTCAAATTTGGTTGTATTTGTTAGAAGGTATTGTTTGGGTTAGCTCCAGTTTATTTCGCATCTCAGTTTGAATTGCATAAGCTGAATAGGAACACACGCAAAGCCTCTTGGTTTGCATTTCCATCTCCAAAATCCTGTCGCTAGAAAAGATTTCTGGATCAAACATTTGCTTTCCAGGCCAGCAAAATGAACACCTAGTGGACTACCTTAATCCCTCAAGCTCAATCTTATTGTTCTTTTAGAAAAGTACTGAAAACCTATTTACATAGTAGATGATGGCAGATAAAGACCCGAATGGTCCATCTAGTCTGTTTAACCTGATTTGTTTGATACATTCTTATCCTGATTATCTGCTTTGTATTATGACTGTTTTGTGTAATGTGTATGTACAGGATTCACTGATTGTTCCGTATCTTTTTCCTGTGAACCACCTAGAACTTATTGGTGTGGCGGTATACAAAAATAAAGTTATTATTATTATTATCCTACTAGTCCTTAAGCCCGTTACATTAATGGGTGCTAGAATAGATGTGTCTGTCTGTTTTTCTTTCTGTCTCTCTGCCTCCTTAGCCTCTGTCTGTCTGCCTTTCTTTCTTTCTTTCTGTCTCTCTCTCTCTCTCTCTCTCCTTGGCTGCTTTCTGTCTGTCTGTCTTTCTTTGTCTCTCTCTCTCTCTTTAGCCGCTGACTGTCTATCTTTCTGTCTGTCTCTCTGGCCCCCTGTCTGTCTGTAATTCTTTCTGTCTGTGTCTCTCCCTGGCCCCCTGTCTGTCTGTCTTTCTTTCTCGCTCCATGGCTGCTGTCTGTCTGTCTCTCTCGGCCCCTGTCTGTCATTCTTTTTGTCTGTGTCTCTCCCTGGCCTCTTGTCTGTCTGTCTGTCTGTCTGCCTTTCTTTCTTTCTGTCTCTCTCTCTCTCTCTCTCTCTCCTTGGTTGCTTTCTGTCTGTCTTTCTTTGTCTCTCTCTCTCTTTAGCCGCTGACTGTCTATCTTTCTGTCTGTCTCTCTGGCCCCCTGTCTGTCTGTAATTCTTTCTGTCTGTGTCTCTCCCTGGCCCCCTGTCTGTCTGTCTTTCTCACTCCATGGCTGCTGTCCGTCTGTCTCTCTCGCCCCCTGTCTGTCATTCTTTTTGTCTGTGTCTCTCCCTGGCCTCTTGTCTGTCTGTCTGTCTTTCTTTCTGTCTGTCTCTCTCCCTGGTCCCCTGCCTATCTCTCTCTGGCCCCCCGAGCAAACCAAGATTGCTGCCTGCCCCCCAGCACACCCCTCCCCCCAAAGCAGCCCCTTTTACTTCTCCCCCCTCCACTTCTCTGTGCAGCAGTAGCAGCCTGACGCCTCGCAGCACCTCAAAGGACATCCTCCTGTCGTTGCTCTTGCCGCCACAAATCGAACACGGCCACGGAGTCACAAGTTACTCTGTCAGGGATCACGCCATTGTAAGTGCGCATGCGCGCTTAGGGTTTTATTAAAGAGGATTATTCAATGCATGGGTATAGTTTATACACAAAACATTAACATCTTAGAGTGATCTCTTATTTGGAAGTTAGACATAGCAACAAACATAGAAACATGATGACAGATAAAGGTCAAATGGCCCATCCAGACCCCATGGCATTCATTAACATGCAATATCAACTATACTCGTTTAATTAGTCTTTTGTTGTTTATTTGTAAAGATTTTTAGTGAATCATGTGGTAAATTTGTCCGCAGTAAAATAATTCTTTTAAAGCATTGCGACATAAAATGCTATAGCCAATGTACTGTCTGGATCTTATTATAATCACATTTGAAAAAATTACATTAGTTTCCAATAGAGCAGGGGATTAAGTTTAAGATCATTTTGTTGTCAAAGATTTGAATAATTTGATTGCACTGATTATCTCCTCTTCTTTGAAGCTTTACCTTGTATGCCAAGGCTAATTTCTTGTTGTAAACCGCCTAGAGCTGAAAGGTATTGGCGGGATAGAAGACATCAATGTAATGTAATGTATCAGTCAGCTAGAACATTCCATTCAACTACAGTGGTCTTCCCTGGAATCCTCTTTATCCATGCAATCTGTTTAGAGCAGTGTATCGCAAACTGTGTGTCACTGTCTCTCGCGAAGAGAGGCACATCCTGTAAGCAATCTCCCGACGCCGGTACCTCTTCTCTCTGCCGGCCCTTCTCTCCAGCGCAGGTCCTTCTCTTGGCGCAATGCCCGTTTAAAGGGCCTTTGTGCATGTGCTGATGGCGATGTGCTGATGTCACACATGCACGCGACGTCAATACGCCAACACCAGCGCACTTCCGTATGTCTCGAGCTGGGGACACTAGGTTTAGTGTGCCCCAGCTCGAAAAAGTTTGTAAGACACTGGTTTAGAGGAATACAAGGCATCAGTCGTTAAAGTGATATGGCCTACATTATGGAACACCCTGCCTTTAGAGCTGAGTAAGCTAAGAAATTCTTCCAAAGCTTAAGAATGGAGAGTACCGGTTGAAATGCGTAACACGTTTTCTAATGTAAAATTTTTTGAAAGTGAGAGTCCTCAGTTCTCACAACTTGCCAGGGGGAAGCACACCCCTAACGAAGAGTTGACACTCAGTGAACCCAACAGGGTATTGACCTGTGAAACATCCTAGGATCTTTCAATACAAGTGCAAGTGCTCAGTGTAACAATTAGTGACAAAAAATGATAATGAATCCGGGATAATAAAGTAGCACTCTTCATAAATGAATTTCAACTGCTACAAACCAAAAATCAATGAAAACTATGTAGTGTCCTCATGTCCATGTAACAATATAAAAGCTATTTGCAACTGTTGTCAGGATAATTATTATGTAAACTCTTCAAAAGATTATATTCAGTACTTACCGTATTTTTCGCTACATAAGACGCACCTGACCATAAGACGCACCCTAGATTTAGAGAAGGAAAACAAGAAAAAAAAATATTCTGAGCCAAATGGTGTACTAATATATTTAACACAATATACCGAGCTCTGCACCCTGCCCCTTTCCTGCCAGGCTCTGTAAGTTTCACACTGTAGGAGGTTTCAAAGTAACAGATTACTACTTTCACTTTGAAAATTATCCCAGGAAATCTAGCCACTAATTTATGTAGACATATTTTCTGTAAATATATTCATTTATTTTTGAAAATTCAAAAGTACACTTGGGGCAATTCTATGATATTTCCTCTCAAGGAAATTTCTATAGACTAAAAAAGAAGAAAAGAAAAGAGTAAACAAATTTATTATATAGTCTAATAAAGCTGTTTTTATTTTGTATTAAAAAAACAAACAAACCATGGAGAGCCGGCAAGACTCCACAACAAAGTTTAAAGTTACTGAACATTTTTACCAGCAAGTATTTTCTCTTGGGAGCGCTGTTTGTTTTCAAAAGGAGGTGCTAGGACTGGGAGGAAACTGTGTTTCAGCGCTGATGTGACAGCCGCTATGGATGGCGGTTCATGCGCCAGTACTCTCGGGCCACAGTGCTGAAGAAAACTTTAAGCAATCGATGACACTTGTTTCCTCCCCCCAGGGCCTGGTTTCGGCACTGCAAGGGGAGGGAAGCTAACTGTCCCCGAAGCCGCGCGACAATAACAAACCGGCAGAATTTTGTTATATTCGCTCCTTCGCACAGATATTTCTACCCACTTTTTTGGGGAAAAAAGTGTGTCTTATGAAGAGAAAAATGTGGTATTTCAATGATGAAATAAACATGAAATCTATATCTGTGCTGTATTTGGTCCAACGGGGCTCCATTTTCCACATTGGCTGCCTGTCGCCCACCGGATTATATTTAAAATACTATTTCTCACGTAAGAGCATAAGAATAGCCTTGCTGGGTCAGACCAATGGTCCATCAAGCCCAGTAGCCTGTTCTCACGGTGGTCAATCCAGGTCACTAGTACCTGGCCAAAACCCAAAAAGTAGCAACATTCCAGCATCTCAAAGAATAACAAGATTCTGGAACCCCAATGAGAGCAGCATTCCCGAGCTGAGATTGTGATGTCATAATGCCTCATTTCACAGTGCCTCAGAGCCAACCTCATCAGTGATGTTACAATGGCTTAATTGTCCTATACTTGGCTCATATAAGAACATAAGAACTGCTATACTGGGTCCCCGGGAGGGGGGTTAGCTCATATAGAGACCCCTCCGATACCACTCAGAGATATGTACCCATTGAGCATGGATAATGAGACACCAGCGCACTCATAAAGCTGCAGTTGCCAATTAAGTTGCTAGCTTTCACTCAAGGTGTGCAAAATAACAAAAACATGGAAATGACGCATAACGCAAGGTTTACCAAAATAATTATTTATTTCTTTTATTTTTCTATCATGGACCTCAAAAGGCTAGTTGCGTTAGCGGGAGGTCATTATAGTTGCCAAAATGCTGGCCTTCTGATAATGATCTCAACCCGATACGTCGAAGTTCCCCAATATATACCTTCAGTCTAGTTTGACATCATTGACTGTCAGCCAATCAACTAACAGAGGCTGTACTTAAATTTAGACAAAGACCTTCTTTTTAACATGAAATCATAATTTTTTTGTTTACATTCATCCTTGAATATACATTAACATTTTATAACATATTCAATATTCTTTTTGTCCTTCTTAAAACTATTTCAGACAGTTTGTCTATGTATCAGGCAAGCTGCTGAAATGTTCTCAGCCTTATCCTGGAGGAGGGGTACTCCCTCCTGCTTTGACCAACTGACAGTTTCAAATTACACTGATACTCACACAGAAGCCTTTCTAAGAGTGGGCTTCATTTGCCCCCCTTTCTATGCTAGAGACTGCTACAGGTCTCTGATTCTAACTTAACCATTTCCAGATGCTGTGTTCAGGATTTTTCCTTAGTGTTCTTTCTATAAACCATTTCATTTTTAGTACATTTTCTTTCATATATATTTCTCATCCATCCATCCACTCTTGCTTGGGGCCCCACATCCATACCATGTATTTCATTCATATTTAATGCATGTTATATCTCAGATTGGGATACGTAATCTAATATGCTCTTCCTAACCAGCCTAAGGCACATCTGGTATCAATTAGAAATTGGCTAAAAGCGGGAAAATATGAACAAAGACTAGGGATATAGGCTGAACACAAAATGGAGTAAAGCCAAGCAGAAGACACAGAAAAACAGAGATGGAGTTCATGTATATCCTGATTTCCTCTATGATCTAGCTTAATAGCAAAGTACATAAAAATAATAATATTATGCTTTTCCTTAATATTAATCTGTAGTATGTTTTTCTGGCCTTGGCTACATCCATATTCAGATTTTTATTCACCAACTTTTCGTACGCTTCTATTGGGTGTGGCCTTAACTAACACATATGCTTGTATCTAACTAGAGTTACCCAGAATCATACGAAAAGCAGGCACTTTTGTAGAAAAACTCCCTACTAGGGACAGCCGGCTCTTTTGTCAGCTGGGAGCAGAGGTAAGCAGCAAGAATCTAAAAATATACAAATTCTGAGTTACATACAAATCTGATTGGAGAACAGCTTTAAAAACGTAACTTGTTCTCAACCTGGGGACTTCCTGCACTTTAATGTAATCCAGCATACTGGGTCCCAGACCGATATGCTCCAACACTTCAAACATAAAGAACCAGGAGACCCTATCAAAGGCCTTTTCTGCATCGACCAACAACATGAGCATTTCCTGGTCCCATTTCAAAGCTTTGTCCCCACAGATGCACAACTTTTCAGATATTATCTCTCCACTTGTCACCCAGCAATGAATCCTGACTGATCTGGATGGGAGCAACAGGAGTAGTAAGTGAACGGGGGTTGAATTAGGGATTAGAATAACTGCTCTCCGCTCTCCTCCGGGGAGCAGAACACCTCTTCTGCTCTGGAGTTTGAAACAAAGCGGCGGAACAGTATTCCGGGCTATTCCCCTGCCGATTAGGATCTGAATATCTATTTACTATTTTATCGAGAGTAAAACAGCTGAAATGCATGGACGGATAAAAATAGTGACACCAACAGGAAATGCTTGGGCCATGATAACACTGTAGGGAAGGTCAGAGCTAACAGCGAGAATCGTAATAAGGAAAGAAAAAAAAACCAACCCTACAAGTACTATGATTACTGGGGAACAGCAATGATCAGAAGTAATAGCTTATGAAAATGCTGTCAATCTACCTAAAGGAATCCACTGCTTGAGCCTGGAATATTCAGTTTGGAATACTGATAAATTCATATTGAATTCTGCCGCATACCATCCTGCTGGGCAGCAATTTTAATCATGTTGACACATCTAACAGACAGCACGAACTCTTCAATCATCGGCTATATGACCCATGAATTAAAGTGGCACATGACATGCATGGTTAACTTTTCATGGCTGATCGTGCTTGAACAGGCCTACAGGATAGAGTCATGCATAAGTTGGGCAATCTTCAAGGTCACTACCACAGGGAAAAACAGCTTTTTAAATCATAAAAATGGGGAGATTGAATTTTACTGCTTAATTATGGGGGGGGGGGGGAGGAAGTGTCTGCACAGTTGCAGTATTGGTTATAAATGAGTCTGTGACTTGCACAGGGATTCACACAGTCCCCATTCACCACTGATCTGGGAAACCTCAATTAGTTGAACCCGTCAGAGGATTGATTACACTATATAACGATTTTTTTTTTGTTTGTTTTTCCTGGATAATAAGTGCTCTTTCTTAATTGCCTATGACACAAAAGTATAAAAAATGGCTATCATTCCCCTCAAACTTTACTTTTGTGACCGGGACATAGATATTTTGAAATTTACTTTTTCTGCAGAACATTCCAGATTGACTGCAAGGAGCAAACATAGGGCCCCTTTTACTAAGGCATAGTAGGGTATTGCTGCGAGGCAAACAATACCACCAAGGCACTGCACTTGCCACTGTGGTAAAAAAGAAAAGATTTACCATGTGGAAATTCAGGCAGTAAGGCTTACCACAGCTGTGGGCGGAGATAGGAAGAGGAAGTGGCATTTTGTGGGTGTGCCTACCCACAATGCACTGGCATATTGTGATAAGCGCACATAGTGCTTCTTACTGCTGGGTTAACGAAGGAGCCTTTATGGCCTGCAAAAAGGTAGGCAGTAAGGGTTTTTCAGACACGCTATTACCACAACATATGTGGGCAGAAACCTGCCTCTCGGCAGACATGCCTAAAAACTGCACTTTTTGATCCATGGTAATTTCTGAATTGCCACAGGCCAAAATCAGTGGTAGGTGCCTGCTGCGCTAGTTTTGGCCGTAGGCCTTAGTAAAAGGGCCCCTTAGGGTAACATCAAGAACTTTCCATCAATATAAGTAGTAGTACAATATAATTATGAAGATCTTAAGACCACTATCTCAGTTCAGTTCCTACTGCCTAAGTGGTACTATATCTGCATTGTTTTAGATGGCATCCATTTTTAGCAGGTGTAGTTTGCTATGTATCAAGACAAAGAGGGAAAAAGTATTCCGTAGAAGCATCTGCTAAGATGTGCGATGCCTACAAGGCATAGTTCATCATGCCTGTTGGGGGATCAAGACAAACCTTGGGCACCTCACTTCACATGCGAGCACTGCCAAAAATCTCTGGAAGGCAAGACAAATTTTGTTTCTCACTAGAATGGTGGCTCATTAACTCATTAGTCTGCATCCAGATTTGTGCGCCCAATTTTAAATGACCCATATAGAATTCACGGGATGGTGTATTATATATTCATGTACAATATTTATATTCCATATAGTCCAAATGTTCTCCGTAGATAACATACATGATAGAAAACAATAAAAACAATCAGTAACAAAGGTAAAAAGTTTCAAGTTTAAGTTTCACTTTTATTTCAGTTTGATATACCGCTTAAAGTACATTCTAAGCGGTTTACATAAAACATAGCTAAAAATATATATTTGTAATAGGGACCATTTAAACTAATGGGGGAAACTACACAGGATAGAACAGGAAGAAATCAGGGGTTACACTATTAAAAAAAAAAAAAATGGTTGGGGGGAAGGAAAAAAACAAAAGGGAGTACAATTAAATTGGAATCAGAATCTAGGTCTATACGTCAAAGGCATCTTTAAAAAGAAAGGTTTTGAGGCTTGCTTTAAATTTGGCAGCACAAGTTTCTTCTATAATATTCGTAGTGAGGGAGTTCCACAGTGTGGGAGCTATGACCAAGATTGTTTTGCAAGTCGTATCATAGACCATCTGGCGAATAGAGGGAATTGCAAGAAGATTTTGCTGTGTAGATCGGAGTAATCTTGATGTTGTGTATGGGACTTGATGGACCATTGGTCTGACCCAGTATGGCTGTTCTTATGTTCTTACATGAGCCAAGTATAGGACAATTAAGCCATTGTAACATCACTCATGAGGTTGGCTCTGAGGCACTGTGGAATGAGGCACGGGGACACCAGGAAATTCTTTTTCACTGAAAGGGTGGTTGATCGCTGGAATAGTCTTCCACTTCAGGTTATTGAGGCCAGCAGCGTGCCTGATTTTAAGGCCAAATGGGATAGACACGTGGGATCTATTCACAGAGAAAGGTAGGGGAGGGTCATTGGGGTGGGCAGACTAGATGGGCCGTGGCCCTTATCTGCCGTCTATTTCTATGTTTCTATGTTTCTAATCTCAGCTCTGGAATGTTGCTCTCATTGGAGTTCTTGAATCTTGCTATTCTTTGAGAGGCTGGAATGTTGCTACTCCTTGGGTCTTGGGCCAGGTACTAGTGACTTGGATTGGCCATTGTAACATCACTGATGAGGTTGGCTCTGAGGCACTGTGGAATGAGACATTATGACATCACAATCTCAGCTCTGGAATGTTGCTCTCATTGGGGTTCCGGAATCTTGCTATTCTTTGAGATGCTGGAATGTTGGTACTTTTTAGGTTTTGGCCAGGTACTAGTGACCTGGATTGGCCACCGTGAGAACAGTGTGTGTGTGTGTGTGTGGGGGGGGGGGGGGGTCTCCTATACGAGCTAAACTAGGTATCTGTTCTGCATAAGATCCAGGTAGATTTGGATAGATGATAGAGGCTACGTTTCTCATGGGCAGGGCACATTAAAATAGTGGAAATGATGATTTTGCCGCAACTTTTATTTCTATTTCAGACTCTTACAATATGGGTAGATATGAGGAAACTTGAATCCCTACAAAAGAAAATTTTATTTGGGCCCATAGACATTCTAGGATAGAACAACAAGTTCTTGGTTTAAGTAAAATAGCATCGTAGACGATGAGGCACAGCTACCTCCCCCAGGTAGCTGTGCCTCATCGTCTACGATGCTATTTGAAGCTTAATTGAGATCATTGTTAGAATGGCAGGCCCAGGTATGCAAGCAGTGGGTGGATATTGAGCAAGCTGGCATCCTCAGAACACCACTGTTCCATCTGCCCTGGGGATCAAAGGGAGGCCCATTGATGGTTGACCCAGCGTCGATGCACACCTCCTTAATGGTGTGGCGTGGGATGTACTCCATTGAGATTCAATATGGAATTTGTCCTAGATAGAGGGGAGAATATTTTTATCTCTTGGGAATATAGAGGCTTGGTGTGAAGGGGACAGTTTTTGGCTTTACTAAGGGGGACATTAAGACTTCTGGGAAATTACAGGACCAGTATGGGTTAGGGTCCAGGGATCTTTTTCCCTATCTGCAGGTAAATTTCTATATCTCTAGTTCTGGGATGTTGAAGGAATTGTTCCAAGGGCAAACTGGGTTTCAAAAATTATTGGGGCCACTATTAAGGAGGAGGGATAATCTCAGAGATTTGTAAATTCACAGAGATTTATAATTTCACTGACTATTTTACATATTGTAACTCGCTGATTGTCCAGTTCTCTTCAATGTAAACTGCCTAGAAGTCGCAAGATTATGGCGGTATCTAATATAATAAAACCCTAAGCTGCGCATGCGCACTCCCACCTGGGTGCTCCTGTTTTCCGTGCGCTGTAGGGTACCGCAGGTAGGAGTGTGCATGCGCGCGAATCTCTCTCTCTTTCCCCGAGGCGGATGTCAGCTGCGGTGGCTGTTCGCAGCTGCAGACCGCAGTGGCTGTTGGCAGCTGCAGGCCGCAGCAGCTGTAGGCCGCGGTATCTGTCGGCGGCTGCAGGCAGTGGTGGCTGTCGGCTGCCGGCGACTGCAGGCCGTGGCAGGCGAGCATGGAGCAAGGAGCCACCAGCAGCGGGTGCTGGTCAGCCCGAGAAACCCCTGAACTACAGGCCGGGCCGAAATTTAAAGTTGTGGGTGTAGGAGGGGCAGGAGAAGCTAGACTGAGGGAAAAAATGATGATGCACAGGGAAATGGAGGGAGAGGGAATGCTGCGGCTGCTGCACAAGGAAGTAGGGAAGGAGATAGGAAGAAAGACACAGGGACAGGGGCAGGGAGAGAGACAGAAAGAAAGACAGCGGGAGGAAGAGAGACAGAAAGAAAAAGACAGGGGTAGGGAGAGAAACAGAAAGACAGACAGACATATATTCTAGCACCAGCGGGAGGAAGGGAGACAGAAAGAAAAGAAGAAAGGGACAGGGGCAGGGAGAGAGACAGAAAGGCAGACAGACAAAGGGGGCCAGGGAGGGAGAGAGACAGAAAGAAAGACAGTGGGAGGAAGAGAGACAGAAAGAAAAAGACAGGAGTAGGGAGATAAACAGAAAGAAAGACAGACATATATTCTAGCACCAGCGAGAGGAAGGGAGACAGAAAGACACAGGGACAGGGAGAGACACAGAAAGACAGACAGACAAAGGGGGCCAGGGAGAGAGACAGACAGAAACAAAGACAGCGGGACAGAGAGAGAGACAGAAATAAAGACAGACAGACAGACATATATTCTAGCACCCGTTAATGTAACAGGCTAAAATACTAGTAGAAGAATAAAGTTTTATTATTATTATTATTATTATTAAATGCAAAATGAAAGGAGCCCTTGTAGTACTTGGGGAGCTAGATTTGGGGAAGTTCTTAACATTGATGGCGTGGGAAGCCATGTGGAAACATACTAGGTCCTTGGATTAGGATTACCAGATCTCCTAATTTCCCTGGACATGTCCTCCTTTTTGAGGTCATGTCCAGGGGTCCAGATGTCTTTGTCCGGTTTTGAAAAGCTTCCCGTCAGAATTGCTTCAGGAAGGGGCATCTGTGCATGCATGGACGCAACATGGTGACATCATTGCATCGTACCTGTGCATGCTCGAGTGCCATTTGGGGGCGGGGCGGAATGGGGCGTGACAGGTGGACCTGGGGCGGGCCTGGGGGCGTGGCCATGGGTTTGGATTTTCCTTCAGGAAAATCAACCCTACCGTGGGTGTGGCCACACTTCTGGTAGAGAATGGCTATAGGGCACTGCTGAGGTGGTATTATACTCTGATATGGTTGGCCAAGACGGGAGGTGGGGGGAACAGGCGAATGCTGGAGGGGGGTTGTGGTGGGGAGGGTACCTATCTACATATGTGATGGGACTGTTTAGTGATTCAAGGCTTTTGGTCTGAGGTTTGGTTTTTTTTTAATTGTTGCAAATTTTGGGTCCCACAATAGAGGCCAAACTGGAGCTTGTATTTTCACATCGTTATGAACCTAATTTGGAGGAAGGGGAAGTGGTTTTCTTTAAGCTGTTCCTGACTGCTGCTAGACTGATGCTGGCAGCTGTTTGGAAGCAGCTGGCGAGACCTGAATGGGGGTTGGTAGTTCAAATTAGATGAATGGTATGTTTTATACAAGCTTACAGCTTTGAAAGATTCTAAAATGGGGAGTTTTGCTTGAAAATAGGAAAGGTTTGAGTCTTGGAAGAAACTTAATTTGTTTTAAGGGGGGGAGGAAGGGGCGATAAGGGTGGGACTTTGGGTTTTGCGGGTGACTAGGGCAGATGCATTGAAGGAAACGCATGTATCTGCCTGTTTAGTGGATGTTTTGTGTAATGAGGCATTTGTTGTTATTGTTTGATATTTATATGACACTGAAAAATTAATAAAGCTACGAGTTAAAAAAAAATAAATTAAGGCGTGATTGAGGCGTGGGAAATATTGCCTAGCTGAACTTAATGAGTGTCTTAGATTCAAATGCCTTAACCTTTAAACAAAACCACTAATTATTCAAAACAGTAAGAGATTATTCAACTGTGAACCTATGTTATTTTAATCCCAAGGATTTTGCATGGAGGAGTAGCTTAATGGTTAGCACGATGGGCCAAGAACTGGGTGCTCTTTGTGACTGGCTGGCTCTGGACCGCTTCAAGTCTTCTTACGTCCTAATGAATATGTATGAGAGAGATTTGCATAGAATGAAGATGATAGGCATGCAAATCTGCTCCATGCATATTCATTAGGGATCTCCTGAAAACCTGACTGGCTGGTGGGACCACTGATCTATATTGTTTAAGTATTAATTTCTTGCATAAAGTGTTATCAAAGCATTATCAAAACATTGGTTTCTTGCAAGTAATGTAACAGTCCTTATTAAAAAAAAAAAATAAAAAAGTGGAGGCAGTTTTCTACAGGTTAACTGGGCTGTCCCTTGATTATGCTGCTGCTGTTGTAATGATAGTGTTTGAAATATTTTCAACTGCAGGATATTTCCCAAACTGTTAACGCGGGGATAATTTTAAATACAAAAGACGCACTGCTACTAATCCCATAATTTGATAGGCATTACACCATTTGCATAATTGGATGAAACGGCAGTATGTCATTTGACTCGGAAAACTTAGCAAAATTATGGGGCCGTTATTGAGTCTAAATGTGCTCGCACGGCACTTGGCTGCTAAGGATAATAATAAAAATATTAATACTACTTTCACTTTTTAAGAGCTCTTTACTTGAAGGAGCTATAGAATTTGTTTCCTACTGCAGCTGTGAAACATTTGTGGCTCGTACTTCGCTCAGAGCACGTCTGAGCTGATTTGAGGCTGGTGCACTAAAACGCAGTGTGAAGATTTGGGAATGCATGTTGCTGGAATTCTAAGGAGTACGTTTATTCTAGGATGTCTATAGGAATTCCTAAAACAGGGCACTAGAAAAGGATAGACTAAAGGGCTCTTCAGCTTGGAAAAGAGACGGCTGAGGGGAGATATGATTGAAGTCTACAAAATCCCGAGAAGAACGGGTACAAGTGGATCGATTTTTCACTCCGTCTAAAATTACAAAGACTAGGGGACGCTTGATGAGGTTACAGGGAAAGTTTTTTTTTTTTTTCACTCAGAGAATAGTTAAGCTCTGGAACGTGTTGCCAGAGGTTGTGGTAAGAGCGGATAGCGTAGCTGGTTTTAAGAAAGGTTTGGGCAAGTTCCTGGAGGAAAAATCCATAGTCTGTTATTGAGAAAGACATGGGGGAAGCCACTACTTGCCCTGGTTGGTAGCATGGAATATTGGTACACCTTGGGTTTTGGTCAGGTACTAGTGACTTGGATTGGCCACCGTGAGAACGGACTACTGGGCTTGATGGACCATTAGTCTGACCCAGTAAGGCTATTCTTATGTTCTTAGAAAGGCCAAGTATAGGACAATTAAGCCATTGTAACATCCCTGATGAGGTTGGCTCTGAGGCACTGTGGAATGAGGCTTTATGACATCACAATCTCAGCTCTGGAATGTTGCTCTCATTGGGGTTCCGGAATCTTGCTGTTCTTTGAGATGCTGGAATGTTGCTACTCCTTTGGCCAGGTACTAGGGACCTGGATTGGCCACTGTGAGAACGGGCTATTGGGATGGACTATTGGTCTGACCCAGTGAGGCTATTCTTATGTTCTTATGTAAAGATACCAAAGGGATTTCTAAACCTCTTTGAATTGGCTCCAAAACAGTTCCCAATAAAGTGCAAATATTTTCACACAGATTCTATATTTTCTTTGAGGCAGGTGCAACGGTGTCCAATGGCGTAATGAAGGGATATACTTCCTCAGGTGCCGTCTTTGGGTGTGGTGGGGGGGGGGGGGGGCCTGCATGAGCAGCATCATGCCGGCCTCGGCTCCCTTCTGACGTCACTTCATGGTTGCAGGACAAGAATGTGATGTCGGAAGGGAGCCGAGGCCGGGGAATCTTGGGAAGATGAAGAAGAAGGTGGATGCCGCAAAGTACAGGTGGATTTTGGAGGAAAACCTGTTTCTGTCTGCCACAGACCCGGGAATAAGTAGGTTATTCATTTTCATCAGCACGATTATCCTAAACATAAAATATCGGGGCCCTTTAACAAAGCCACGCTAAAAAGTGGCCTGTGTTGTTTTTAGCCCATGGGTTTCCCGCGTGATGAGGACGCGATTAGCCTTTTCCTATTAATGGCCATGTGCTAATTTCAAAACTAGCGCATGGCCATTAGCATCTGAGCTCTTACCTTCACCTATTTTGTATGTGGTAAGGCCCCGATTCTGTAAGCGGCACCTGCCAGGTACCTACAAAACATGATCCAAAATGTACTATACATTACTAAACCCTGATAGGTTTTATTATGCATGTAAACTTGTAACCCATTCTCAGCTCTTCTGGGAGGACGGGATATAATTCCAAATAAATAAAAACAGGCGCCTGCCAGGTATCAACCACCGGAGGCACCACTTCCAGAATCACGACTTGTGTGAAAGGGAGGCGCCGAAAATGTAGGCTAGGGCTTTGAAGGCCTACATTTCTGGCACCTACCTTTCACGTGAATTGCGTCTACAGAGGCGGCTGCTGGAATTTCTGGCACTAGCCACGCCTACTTTGGTCCTAGGCACCTCCATAGCCACAGTTGTGGCTCTGCTTCAGGAGGTGCAGGCACTTCAAGCATTTTCCCTCTCTGTCCTGGTGCTCTCGCAATCTGTCTAGTGTACCTGGGGCAGTGGAGGATTAAGTGACTTGCCCGGGCTCATAGGGAACAGCATGGGGTTTGAACCCACAATCTCAGGGTACAGATACTGTAGCTCTAACCACCGTGCCACTCTCTCCTCCAATACAATGGCAGAAGTGAGACAAGTATGAAACAATGAAGCCATTGTGACATCACTGATGAGGTTGGCTTTTATTGGTGGAATGAGTCATTATGACATCAGGGAAAGGGACTAGAATTTCTATACCACTTTTTTTAAGTTTTATAACCATACTCAAAGTGGTTTACATACAGGTACTTTAAACATTTTTCCCTGTCTGTCCCAGGGAGCTCACAGTCTATCTAATGTACCTGGAGCAGTGGAGGATTGAGTGACTTGCCCAGGGTCGCAAGGAACAGTGCGGGGTTTGAACCCACAACCTCAGAGCGCTGAGGCTATATGTTTAACCACTAAGCTTCATGTCTCATGAAACTGAGAAGAAACGACCACGTCAAAAGAAAGCGTACCAAAAAGTCGGTGTGCATTACATCAATTTTGTGCAACTGATCTATTTTGAAGCTCGCACTTAGTGATCTCAATGCATGCTAGCAACTGTACAGTACCGTCCCTAGCACAAAAACGGCAATAATGGAGTAGCTCAGCAAGAAGAGAGTGAATGTCCTTGAGTGTCTCTTGCAAAGCTCAGCCCTGAACCAAACAGAAAATCTGTTGCAAGACTTGAAGATTGCAGTCTACAATCTCCAGCCAACTCGAAAGAACTTTAGCTCCTCATCAACTGCACTATCCTGCTATATAAATTATGCATGGCTGCTATTGATGCAAAAAGGACTTCCGCTAAGTACTGAAGCGAAGGGTGTCAAGACTTTTGCAATCAAGACTGTTAGGTTTATTTCCTTTTTAATTGCTTTTCATTTATTTTTATAGTTGTTCCTTTGTGTCAGTAGGGTAGAGCGTAATTCTATGAAATAGACTCCTGCTTTAATGTAGTCTGAATTGTATTTTTTTTTTTTAGACCCGGGAATATGAACATTGGATATGAAGACTTTACAAAACATGAGATACTTGCATAACAAGAACAGAATGTTAAGAACAATTCAGATATTTTGAAAGCGGGCCTAATTCCTGTAAATATTCATATGGCTAAAAATATCTGGAGAAGTATTGTGCCAGTTCTCATCAAAATGCAGACAGACATCCTGCTGGCAATTGCAAACCACCTAGGTCCTCTTTTTTTGGGTATTGAGTGCTTATAGATTGGACTATAAATTAACTGCATGGATTATTGAGAAACAACTGAAGTGTGAACTCAAGAGTGGTGTTTTTAAGACAGTGGGTGTGGCTTCTTGCCTTCGCTGTCTTGCCAGTGTGTTTCTACCCTCCCTTTATAGGTGGATTTCTGAGTGAGACAGTGTGATTTTTATTCATTTTCTTATTTTCCTGTACTTTCTCCTATTTGTTGAAAGTACCCCCAGTGGCCAATTGTTTTGTAGCTATAGTGCTGTGGACACGTGACCACTGGATTTTGGGATGAGGGCAGCAAATGACTTTCAGATGGTAATGACTTGCAGTCACTTTTGATCCAAAGTACCGTATTTTCTCGCATATAACGCGCGCGTTATACATGGTTTTTACAAACCGCGCATACCCTTGCGCGTTATACGTGTGAGCGCGTTGTACAAAATTTTTTTTACATAGTTCCCCCCCCCGACGCCCGATTCATCACCCGGAAGGAGCGCTCGCACTCCCACCCCGAAGGACCGCTCGCACCCCCACCTGAAGGACCGCTCGCACCCCCACAGCCTCCCCCCCTCCCCCATGGAGAAGCTGTCTACCTTGTTTCCAGATGCCAGCCCAGCTGCTTCCTCTGCCGGTGGTCCTGCCCCTTCTCAGAGCCCTGTGCTGCGCTGCTTCCTCTTCAGGCAGTCCCGCCCTTTCTCTGATGTCAGAGAAAGGGCGGGACCGCCGGAAGAAAAAGCAGCACAGCAGGGCTCAGAGAAGGGGCGGGACCGCCGGCAGAGGAAACAGCTGGGCTCGCTGGCATCCGGAAACAAGGTAGACAGCTTCTCCATGGGGGAGGGGGGGAGGCTGTGGGGGTGCGAGCGGTTCTTCGGGTGGGGGTGCGAGCGGTCCTTCGGGGTGGGAGTGCGAGCGGTCCTTCGGGGTGGGGGTGCTAGTGGTCCTTCGGGGTGTGGGTGCGAGCGGTCCTTCGGGGTGGGGGTGCGAGCGGTCCAGCGGGGGGGCGAATCGGACGTCGGGGGGGGGGCATCAGGCTTTCAGGGTAGGGACAGGACTTCAAGGAGGAAAGGAGAGTCGGGGCGGGCGAAAACAGAGTCAGGGTCTCCAGAGGAGAGTCAGGGCGGGCGAAAGGAGAGTCGGGCAGCATGCGCGGTATACGGGTGCGCGCGGTATATAAAAATTTATGTACATAAATATGTGTTTTTTGCGCGCTATACCCGTGTGCGCGTTTTACACGGGTGCGCGTTATCTATGTGAAAATACGGTAGATCTGAACTACTAAATTAGAGGTAGTGGTCTCTGTAGGCCTATGGCACTTCTTCTAATTAGTTCAGCAAAGGCTTTCTTGTCATTCAAAATAGACTTCTTACACAAACAAAATGTCTTTTACTATTCCGTTGTTTCTTAAAAAAAAAATAAAAAATAAAAAATGGTAAAGACCATTTTAAGAAAAGGTATACTGTATAGGGGTAGATAAAGTGATGTAAATGGCCAGGAGAAGTTTCTGGCCTTTTAAATTGCTTATCTGGGGCTATCTAAGGATATTCAGTGGCTCTTAAACCGGCTAACTTCAGAGCAGTCCGATGGCAAAGTTAGTGCAGAGTGGCTCTCAAAAATCTTAAAAGCTTAACAACGTAGTTTTAAAAAAAAATATTTGTGCTCTAACAAAAATCCAATGAAGATCAACAAGCACAGGGATCAAAAGCTGGGGTTATTTTACCAATATAGGAGCATTGTGACTCATAGCCACAGCCTGATACTCCTGGTCCAGTGGCTAAAGGTTGGTGCCATTCTCTCCCTCCCACATCTCCCACCTTCTAGGTCACATTCCACCCTCTCCATTGACCCTACCAGCTAGGGGAGGGCAAGTGATCATCCACCTCTAAAATGGCACCCCCCTAGCAGCAGTCTTGCGTTACTATTGCTAGAGATTATATTCTCAAATGTTGCAGCATAATTATGTGCCATCAGTTAGATACTCTAGGACAGGGGTCTGCAACCTTTAAGACATAAAGAGCCACTTGGACCCGTTTCGAAAAGAAAAAAAAACTTGGAGCCGCAAAACCATTATAAAACAAATCTAACACTGCATATATTGTTTCTTATCTTAATGCTATATACAGGATCACTAAATTGAAAATAAAATCATTTTTCCTACCTTTGCTATTTGGTGATTTCATGAGTCTCTGGTTGCACTTTCTTCTTCTGACTGTGCATCCAATCTTTCTTCCTTTCTTTCAGCCTCCTGTATGTTTCCTCTCCTCCAGACCTCATTCTCTCCCCCCCAACTTTTTCTTTCTGTCTCCCTGTTCCCCCTTCTTTCTGTCTCTGTCTGCCCCCTTTCTTTCTTTCTCCGTGCCCTCCCCCAAGCCACTCGGTTTGCTGCCACCGGGGAATAGCCCCCAAGCCACCGCCGTCCCAAGCTTTCCCTGCAGAAGTATCGCGCTGACCAGCATTCCGCTCCCTGACGTCAATTCTGACATAGGAGAGGAAGTTCCGGGCCAACAAGGCATTTCTCCTCATTCCATCCAGCCTGAGCCCCATCTCTCCTTGATCCAGCATTTCCCTTCTGTGTCTGTCAGAATTACCATTCCACCTATTTTCCAGCATCACCCTTCTTTGTGTCCATCTCACCTATATCCCTATCTCACCACTTTTTCAGAATCTTCATTTGTCTCTATCCTTGTCTTTACCCCATGTTCACCATTTGCCCTTTCAATGTCTTTATCCCCCCTCCCCCCACTTTTTCAGCATTACTTCTATGTCTCTATTTCACCTCCTCTTCATGTCCCCTCTGTATCTCTATCCTTATTCAGTAGGTCCTGCTTACCCTTTCTCTTCTTTGTGTCACTATCTCCATTTTCAGCTTTCCCCCCCTTTTCCTTTGTTACTGCACCCTGTAGCTAGAATCTTTCCACCCTCCCTCCACTCCGGCCCAGCCCAGTATGAAATATTTCCTTTTGTTTCCCTCCCCTCTCTCTTTCTCTCTCTCTTCTGCTCCCTCACCCACGAGTCCTGCATCTGGCCCTCTCCCTTCTACCTGCACCTGGCAACACCCCCCTGCTCCGCGGCTCTCTTCAGCAACTCGTCAGCAGCGGTGATCAAGACAAGCTGCCGACATTGAGGCCTTCCCTCTACGAGTCCTGCCTTTGTGGAAAAAGGAAGTTGAAACAAGCGGGACTCGCAGAGGGTAGGCCCCGACGTCAGAAGCTTGTGTCGATCGCTGCTGCTGAGTTGCCGAAGAGAACCGCGGAGCAGGGGATGTGGCCGGAAGCAGGTAGAAGGGAGAGGGAGATAGGAAGGCTGTAGATCTCCGGAGCATGACACCGACCCCGGCCAGGATGATTTCTTTTTCAGGCGTGCACCTTACAAGTCCAGCGTCGCGGCGGGAAATAGCCATGCTGAGCAGTGAGCTCAGCACTACACAGATGAAAGCCTTGCTTGCTGATTGGTCCGGCGGCACGGTGGGGCGGGGCCGCCGGACCAATCAGCAAGCAAGGCTTTCATCTGTGTATGTGCTGAGCTCACTGCTCAGCATGGCTATTTCCCGCCGCGACGCCGGACTTGTAAGCTGCATGCCTGCGTGACACACTACCGGAGCCGCAGCAAAGGTGGAAAAGAGCCGCATGCGGCTCTGGAGCCGCGGGTTTCTGACCCCCGCTCTAGGATATCCATTGGTATAAGGTGGCAAGCCTGTGTTTGTTCATGTGTATATTTCAACTCCCAATGTTAAGTCATGAACCCATATTTGGTTACAGATTACTAGACTACCTGAGCATTAGGAAAACAATGAAAACCCAAACATTCACAGCAATATTAATTTGAACCAACAAACGGGCTAGGTTTTTTTGTGTGTGAATGTATCACATTTAGACGTAATTAAGGGGCCAACAGAGTAGGTAACGCTCGTAGCCACAGCACCTATTTTTAAATTAACTGTATATTTGGTTGCCTAATCATACCCCCTAAGTGTTTCCTGCGTCCTCGACAGCCTCCGGCTCCCCCTGCATGGCAGGCACATAATGGCCGCTCAGACTTCATTGGAAGCACAGAATCCCGGGCTCACCGCTTCCCCCCTTCCCTCCCCCGCACAAGCCAGCTGTAACTCACCTCGAAACTATGTTTCACTTAGGACTTGGAGTAGAAGCAATGAAACAACACCTGACCCTTGGCCATGGCCACCGGCAGCAAGTGGAGCAGAGCCGGCCGCGTTGCCATTGTGTGTGTGGGGGGGGGGGGAGGGGAGCGTCTTACCATTGATGCTGGGGGGGTTGCGTCTGTCCGGGAGTGTAGGTACGGTTCTACACAGGACGCCAGTGGGTGATTGACATGAGATTGGTGGCCGCCGTTACTGGCGACCTATAAGGAATCAGGCCCCTACTGGATTCAATAGGTAGGTGCTTATTGTATGGTGCCAAGTGCCTAAATGAGCATATTTAGGGGGTGGAGATACAGATAGGGGCTGCTAAGTTAGATTCTCAAGAGACCTTGGCCTATATGACCGGTACCTAAGTTTTGTGATAGGTGCTGTTAGATGTGATTTTTTTTTTTTTTTATATTTCACACTAGAAAATAAAGCAGCCTGGAATCTCCCACTCAAGAAGAGGTTGGGGAAAGGGACGAATTCTAGAAAACTTATTATAGACCCAGTGTGCAAGCTTAAAAGAAATGCGAGTATTTGGTCAAACAAGGGGTGACACGATCAAATCCCATGATTGTTCTGTATATTTCATTTTGTAATTGTCATTCTGTTTCTGTTGGTCTTTAATTAACTGTTCACTTTCCTCCCTTTGATGAACAAGTAACTTGCTCTGGTATTTCCTGCTGTTTCTTTATTAACTGGGCCGGTCTCTCCTGTTGCTCTTTGATTTCCTCTTCTTTCCAGTTTAATTCCTTACCCCCCCCCCCTTCTTTACACACATTCAAGAAAAACTCCAGGCCTTCTTAACAGTATCTTTTTTTTTTTCTTCTTCTTCTTCTTCTAGGTAAACAAGATCATCAGCTCATTTCCTTAATACAGTATTGTTTAATTCTGCACCTACTCTCACTGTCCATGGTTTCTTCATTCCTTCAGACACGATTCTTATTTCCAACTCCAGTTGGTCTTGCTGATCAACACCATTTCTAAATTCAGTAGAGTCTACCTCTCTTCAGACATCCATATCTTTTGCAGGGCAGCTTACAGATGTCTAGAGAATGACACAGTGGTTGTTACCCGCAGGTAGCTGCGGGTAACCCACTAAAACAGGGAGAGAAAAATTAGTGGTCGCTGCGGGGACGGGGACGAGGCCATTCACCGCCCCATGGAGCGGTGAATGGTCTTGTCTCCGCAGTGAAGCCAGCACAGATTGCGCAGTCCAGCATCCCCACCCGATCGCCGCATCCCTTGTCCTGCCACCTCCCTCCCTCCCTCCACCTCACCTTAGGTGCCGAGTCCGACTTTAATTATTTTTCTCCCAGCCGCACGCTTTCAATTAGCTGTGCGTGCGCAGCTGCTTGAATTGTTGAATCTTCTCCTCTGACGCAACCGGAAATAGGAAGTTGGGTCAGAGGAGAAGATTCAACAGCTCAAGCAGTCGCACGCGTGGCTTATCGAAAGCGTGCGGCTGGGAGAATAAGAATTAAAGTCGGACTCGGCACCTAAGGTGAGGTGGAGGGAGGGACGATGGCAGGACACGGCGATCGGGCGGGAGGGGGCTTCTGGACTGCGCCATCCGTGATTGCACATGTTCTGTAACACTAGGAAGGAGGGAGTGGACAGTAGTCTTGGGGACGGGGTGGGGTCAGTGGTCACGGGGATGGGGCGGGGACAGGGGTCACGGGGCAGTGATGGGGACAAATTTTTTCCCTGTGTCATTCTCTAGATCAGTGGTTCCCAACCCTGTCCTGGAGGACCACCAGGCCAGTCGGGTTTTCAGGATAGCCCTAATGAATATGCATGGAGCAGATTTGCATGCCTGGCTCCTCCATTATATGCAGATCTCTCTTATGCATATTCATTAGGGCTATCCTGAAAACCCGACTGGCCTGGTGGTCCTCCAGGAGAGGGTTGGGAACCACTGTTCTAGATCACCAAAATCATAGTGTGTTCGTACTACAACTCAGCAGCTGGCAAGGATTTTCCTTTACTCACCTCTAGGGAGTTACTTAACTGAACTTCTTGTCTCCACTGTCCTGTGGTTCTTTGGAAAATCCCCTCCCTCTGCAAGGGGCAAAGAGAATTGAATGATTGTGTTCAATCAGCCCACCATCTTTCAATCAGTCTAATAATAATCCAGATGATTAAAAATTAGACCGATATCACCAGAATCTGGACCATTAAAGTCTTCTCCAGAGCATAATTTTGGTATAGGGTTTGTCTACGCTCTCTCTCTTGTTCTCTGAAGTTCTTTCTTGTTTCCAACTCAGAATGTGGATATCCCAATCAGTACATCATAAATAAATGTCCATCTCGCATGTATTTTAGAACAGAATACTGCCTGTTCTAAAACACATGTGATATGGACGTCCAATGCTGGAAATTTTCAGTATGAAAATCAATTTCACAAACTGAAATGTCCAAATTATGAATGAATGGGGCAAAATGAGGTATATGGACATCTGTGTGGCAGTAGAGTAACATCTATAAATATCCAGTGGTTAAAGCAGCCAGCTACAAGCCAGTATAGAGATCCAGAGACTACTAGTTCAAATCTCACTACACTTCTCCCTTGGTATTCACGGGGGATAGGGGCAGAGCCGGACCGTGAATAGAGAAAAACCACAAATATCTTCTCGTCCGGCTCTGACCCACCCCACCTCCCTCCCGCCTTCCCCCTGGCATCCTGGCCTTACCCGGTGGTCTAGCAGGCTTTCGGGGCAGGAGCGATCTTCATACGCTCCTGCCCCATACAGATCACCAATAGGAAATGACTGCCGTGAGTTCCCGTAGTCTCTCGAGACTTTGGTGGGAGCTCAAGGCAGCCATTTCCTATTGGCGATCTACACGGGGCAGGAGCGTAGGAAGACTGCTCCTGTCCCGAAAGCCTGCTAGACCACCAGGTAAGGCCGGGATGTGGGGAGAAATGGGGGAGAGAGGCGGGAACGTGATAAAATATGGAATTTTTCCCCCTACCCCCCCAAAAAAATTGCGAATTTGTAAAACCATGAGTGTGGAAACCGCGAATGGGGAGGGGGAAGTGTATAGCTTTTTGCAATTCTTTTTAATTGTGAGCACTCCGGGGAGAGAAAAATACCTACCGGGACTTCCTTTATCTCCTTTCAGTGGAGAACTGCTCAATCAGAGCACATTTCTGTAACCTGGGTGTACCGAGTATCAGGCTTAAATAGGGACATCTTTTTAAGCATGGACATCCCTTCCCTTCGGAGCTGGACATTCATATTTTGGCTCCACCATATTTCCATCCAAAACATACCCACACCATTCCCTCTTCCCACTGCAGTGTTAGATGTTCATATTCTGACTTTATAAACCTGGTATCTGGACGTCCATGCAATATGGATGTCTAAATGCTGATTTTCAGATATCGAGAAAACACGAATAGAGCTTCTAAAGTAAACACCTTCATTTGACAACCTCAAGTAATTCCACTTCCCAAACTAGTTCTCAGTGGGGCACTTGTAACAAGGCACTAAATATTGGCCAAAGTTTTCCTCTGACTTAAAGGAGTCTTCCCCCTCCAATATCAGAAGTTGTAGTCTGGTTATGCAAGATACCCTTCAGATAAGGGGCTTTCTACCAGAGAGAAACAAAGAGAAATTTGTCAAATTACATTAACCAGGACTGCTCACTTCTAGTCCGTGAGATCCACAGGCGGGCTAGGTTTTGAAGAGGAGTGCCAGGCCAGTGAACCCATGAAATGCTGTCACTATCAAGAATTGCAAGTTAAAAGACATTTCTACAATGACTAACCTAAGGATGAACTTGCGGTCATTTAAGTTTTCTACAGAAAGAGCATAAACTTGCAGCAGAAGGAATCAGGTGACATGGGTGTCAGCAGAAAAACAAGAGTTATTTCAACTTGTGTAACCTCCAGCAGCCGCTGGGTCAGCAATTGTTGGAGATTGGGCCTCTCTTCCTGCTTTTTCTTTAGAGAACCTTGTACAGTTAGACTTGCTGGCCTCTATCTGTATACTTCTCTCCATTGCCATTTCTGGGTGATAATACAGCCTTGTGGTATGCTTTCACTACTAATTTTTTACACTCTGCTCTGAATTACATTACATTACATTACATTACATTAGTGATTTCTATTCCGCTTGTACCTTGCGGTTCTAAGCGGATTACAAATTAGTAGTCTGGACATTTCCAGGAGCGTTACTATACTAAGAGTCATGTATATAGCAAGTTACAATTGATAGTCTGGACGTTTCCAGGAGAAGTACCAAGCAGGAGTAAGTATACAAATTAGAAGTCTGGACTTTTCTAGGAGGGTTATCAATACAATACTAAGAGTCATGTGTATAGCAAGTTACATTGAAAGTCTGGACATTTCCTGGAGAATTACAAAGCAAAGAGTAGGTATATAATAGGTTACTGTGATGAATAATAATAATACATTCGGGATACAGTAATGAGTTATACTATGTTGAAGGAGTTGCTGTGGTGGTGGAGGTGGTATTCATGAGAGTATATTCTAGTGCTATAGTGAGGTTAGGATGATGGGAAGTGTTTTTTTGAAAAGATGAGTTTTGATTTCTTTTCGGAATAATAAATGTATTATCTCCTGTGAAATACATTGCACGTCTTGACTTGGTCATTCCCTTAGATGGGAGAAACAGTGAAGGGCATGAGTATGCACGAAAGAGATTTGTATGTACTGCCTTCTTGGAATGCAAATCTCTCTCCTGCATATTCATGGTGGTTGTCCTGAAAACCTGGCCTGCCTGTGGACCTTGAGAACCGAAATTGAGAAGCCCTGGCATAAACGGAGTTAAGCACGCCTACTGTCACCGGTCAGGAGGCTTCATTGAGACCCTCTTCTCTATTTCATTGTTGGTGCCTTAAAGTAAAAATAGTGCACAGAGCACCCCCTAGGTTAAATTGAACCACAAATAAATGATTATTCTATCAAACACCCATCCAAGGGAAGTTTACTAATTTATTTATATTTTGCACAATCTTGTAATTTCTTGGTGAAGAAAAATGAAACACACACTGTGCTCCTAGATCCAGGGCATAAGAATAACCTTACTGGGTCAGACCAATGGTCCATCTAGCCCAGTATCCTATCTTCCCAGTGGCCAATCCCAGTGGGATTGCCAGTACCTGGCAAAAAACCCAAATAGCAACATTTCATGTCACCGATCCAGGGCAAGCAGCGGCTTCCCCCATGTCAGTCTCAAAAGCAGATTATTGACTTTTCCTTTTTTTAAAAAACCGCTCTTTTTTTATTTATTTATTTATTTATTTATAAGTTTTAAAAAATATACAGCAAGCATCAACACTTGTTTAAGCAAAACGAAAGGAAACAAAATACAAGGTAATATAATATTAATGAAACAAAACATTCATAACTTCTTCTTAGACCCCAACTTAAAATGCAGTGTGGTGGCCCAAAGCAAATAAGGACTTATAAAATCCGACAAACAATCATTATAGCGTAATAGGCATTAACGGGTGTTCTCCTCTACAAACTTATTGACCAAATCTAACCCTTGTTGATCTTCTTTAAGTCCAGAAACGACCGTAAATGGTCTGGAACAAAGAAAGTGTACTTTACTCCAAGGTATTTAATGAGGCATTTACATGGATATGCCAGTTGGAAATTTGCCCCCAAATCCTTTGCTTCTTGTCTCATATTTAGGAAAAGTTTTCTTCTCTCTTGGGTTTCCTTGTTGACATCCGGGTAAATCCAAACCCGTTGACCCATGAAAGGATACTTTGCATTCCTAAGTACAATTTCATTGTCGCATTTAGGTCTTGTTGAAACACAAACGAGACAAGCAGAGTTGCCCTCTCCTCAATATGCACCAACGGTGATTCCAAAATATCTGAAATATTGCCTAAGTCCATTTGAGCCTGATTATAAGGCTCCATTACATTTTCTTCAACACCTTTTTTTTTGGAAGAAGTTGGTAAGTAGTAAATCTTGTTTAATGGCGGAAACATTTCAGGTGTGAAGTTTAAATTCTGTGTAAGAAAATTTCTAAACAATTCAACCGGTGATATATCCAGTGTTTTGGGGAAATTCAATAATCTTAGATTTAGTCTCCTATTATAGTTTTCCAGTTGTTCTATCTTTTTATGTATCATTAATTTGTCTTTTATTAAAGTTTCATTAACAGCTTTTAAAGATGTAATATCCTCATTAACTTGGAGAAACTTCTGATCCATGTCTTTTTTAATATCATCTACTGTTTTAACTAGAGAGTTAACTGTGCCTACCAAGTTAGTAGTTTCTTCTGTAGACTTCCGAATTGTCCCATCCATTTTATGGAGCAGTCTCCAGACATCCACAAGGGAGACCTCCGAGGGAGTTGAAGCAAAAACTTCAACTCCTAGTTGTTTATTTTCCACTGCGGTATTGAGTCCGGCTGCACTTCCCTCATGAAGGAAAACTCCTGCACCCTCCAGGGTATCTGTGTTTCCTTCAAGCCCAGACGTCTCCGTCGCAGGACACGGAGGAATAGAGAGGTTGGGAGGGGAGAGAGAAACTTCCGGCTCCGGCGTGCCAACCAAGTCCCGAGAAGGCGACGCCACGGCCCTCCACACTCCGATTTCAGAAGGAGATCTAGCTGGGAAGTCGAGGAGCGTCTGGCGCATCGGCGTAGATGTGCCCGAAGGTAAGGGACCCGTTCGGACCATGCCTTTGCGTTTAATATGCAGCATATTTTCGAAGAAATTCAGGATCTCAAAGCTCGACCTCAACCAGCATAGCACACCGCCGCCATCTTGGGTCCACCCCCCCAAAAAAAAAAAACGCTCTTAAAGATTGATTTGTTGATTTGCTTATTGGAATAGATGCCCCTGTATTAGGAATTTTTGGAATTCAATTTGGTCTCAAATAAATTGCTTATTGGAAAATCATGTGGAAATATCATATGATACTGTTCTGTTCGGTATGTCTATGAGGAAAAAAAGTCAATTATCAGCACATAACAATAAGCTTTTGATGATAATGACGGGTGTTGCTATGCAACATATTACTAACAACTGGAAAAATTATAGTAATCTCAATTATACGTTTTGGTGGAATTCCCTGTGTCATATTTACAAGATGGAAAGAGCAATTGCAATACAGAAAGGAAGTTATACAATTTTTTTAAAGATATGGAGACCGATGGCTGATTTTTGTAGTGATTAGGCATTATTTTTCTTTGATAATATACATAGGGGGGTGGGGGGATTGGAAGATAAGATGTAGCAAAATTGAAATTTTGAAGGAATATGATAGTTTTAATGATTGGATAGAAAGATGGGAGGGGGAGGGTTTTTAATTAATTTACATATTAAGAATATAATGTATGATGTTCAAGTGTTATATGATAGTATTTCATGTTGTTCTTTTTGTGCACTTGATGTAAGTTTGAAAAAGAATAAAGAAATTTTTTTTAAAAACCGCTCTTGCCACATCCTCTGGCAATGCATTCCAGAGCTTAACTATTCTCTGAGTGAAAACCATATTTCCTCCTATTCGTTTTAAAAGTATTTTCCTGTAACTTCAAGTGTCCCCTAGACTTTGTAATTTTTAATGGAGTAAAAAATCGATCCACTTGAACCGTTCTACATCACTCAGGATTTTGTAGACTTCGATCATATCTCCCCTCAGCCGTCTCTTTTCCAAGCTGAAAAGCCCTAACCTTTTTAGTCTTTCCTCATACGAAAAGAGTTCCATCCTGTTTATCTCTTGTTCACTCTTCATTGAACCTCTTTTAGTGGCACTATATCTTTTTTGACATACGGCGACCAGAATTGAACGCAATACTAAAGGTGAAGTCACATCATGGAGCGATTCAGAAGCATGATAACATTCTCAGTCTTGTTTACCATCCCTTTTCTAATAATTCATAGCGTCTTGTTTGCTTTTTTGGTCGCTGCCGCATATTGGGCGGAAGGTTTCAGCGTATTGTCTACTACAGGGGTCCCCAATGTCCCTCCTTGAGGGCCGAATCCAGTTGGGTTTTCAGGATTTCCTCAATGAATATGCATGAGATCTATGTGCATGCACTGCTTTCACTGCATATTCATTGGGGAAATACTGAAAAGCCGACTGGATTGCGGCCCTCAAGGAGGGACTTTGGGGACCCCTGGTCTACAATGACACCCAGATCTCTTTCTTGGGTGCTGACCCCCAAGGTGGACCCTAGCATCCGGTAACTATGATTTGAGTTATTCTTCTCAGTGTGCATCACTTTGCATTTGTCCACATTAAATTTCATCTGCCATTCAAATTTTCTAAGGTCTTCCTGCAACTTTTCAGTCCTCATGTGTTTTTAACAACTTTGAAAACGTGTAGTGTCATCTACAAATTTAATCATCTCACTCGTCATTTCCAATTTCAAAATCATTTATAAATAAGTTAAATAGCCCCAGTCCCAGTAAAGGAGGTGTGGCCTTCCCCCCCCAGTATCCCCATTTGAGTTCCTGCTTACACTAATTTAAGTAAGGGATCCTGGGGGGTGGGGGTATGAATTGTGTGGAAGATTTGTTCAAGTAACCTGTTTCCCAGTTTTAGGGTCATGTCAGTTCATGTACGGTGTGAAGCATCCATAGGACTTAAGTTACTGTTCACATATATAATGCATGTAGAAATCAAATATTTTGCCTACTCCTTTATTAAGCTATAGAATCAAGGAGTGTATTGGAAAGTGGGAGGTGAATCAGAACAGACAAACAAAAATCCTGAGCTGAGCCTGCAACTGGTACTGCCATGCCTCAAACACAGACTGCAAAAAGCCTTCTTCCAAACAGGTGGCCAGACCTTGGAACAGGGCTCGCATATGGGTGGCTTACCTCAGCCAAGCAGTGTATCTGGATGTTGAAGTCAAGGAGTATGCTGGGGTCACTTTTTCCTCCTACTCCCCTGGGCCTCTCTAACCTCATTCTGGCTCTGCCTTTTTATACTCCATGACTCCTGCCCTTGACACTTCCTCCTAAGGAAGAGCTACCTATGCTAAGATGGTTCTGACAATGTGAGGGAGTATCCAGCAGGGGGAGTGATAGTGTCCTATAGACTCCCTCACAGTGTCCTAGAGGTAGCCACCACTAGTATATTATGCCAGGTTTTACTTGGCCTAACTGGGATGCCTAACGAAACCTAAGTCGACTACGTCTATTCTCCGCCCCTAACTATGCGTAATTTTCAGGTAGGTGTCATTAGACATCGCCAAGCATCCTAAGAGTTTGGCACCAAACTCTTAATTTCTTATTTAATTTTTTTTTGATTGACTGAAAACTGGCATGGTCAATTAGCATGGCAATTAAGTCAAGTAAAAAAAAAATAGTGTTGAGCGCAGATTGCAAAGTTAAGTGTTGCTAGGTGTCCTCGATTAGCACATTTCTTAAAGAGAAAGATACTTGTATGTCATAAATATGGTTCTGCTGATTATGAAGTTGCAATAATAGCCCATTGGGTAGTGCAGTGCGGTTCTGCACAGGGCTGATTGGTTTTTAAATGATTATTTTTGTGTTTCTTCAACAAGTATGAAACATGGCCTGAGCCAGGTCCAGCACTAAAGTTGATTTGATTGTCCCTCATCTGAGTGGCCCTTGGAGCTTTTTTGCTGTTACTCCTTGTGATGTAGTGTGACCCTCTTCTTCACCAGTACACAATGATACAGGACATCATTACCTCAAATTCGTATAGATACAAATTGTAAAAAGTAATTTAAGGGTCCTTTTACTAAGGTGTGCTAACCAATTTAGTGCATGCTAATGATTAGCGTGTGCTAAATGCTAAGACACCCAAGGCCTTAAAAGCATCCCACTACCGTATTTTCACGCAAATAACGCGCACCCGTATAAAACGCGCACACGGGTATAGCGCGCAGAAATCACGATGATATGTACAAAAACTTTGGTATACCGCGCTCACGGGTATACCGCGCATGCTGCCCGACGCTCCTTTCGCCCGCCCTGACTTTCCGTGCGCTGTCCCGACTCTCCGTTCACCCCCCCTGACTTCCGTGCACTGTCCCCCCTTGAAGGTCTGTCCCCATCCTGAAAGCCTGATGCCCCCCCCCCCGACGTCCGATACATCCCTCCCCCCGAAGGACCGCCGACTCCCCAACAATATCGGGCCAGGAGGGAGCCCAAATCCTCCTGGCCACGGCAACCCCCTAACCCCACCCCGCACTACATTACGGCCAGGAGGGATCCCAGGCCCTCCTGTCCTCGACGCAAACCCCCCTCCCCCCAACGACCGCCCCCCACAAGAACCTCCGACCGCCCCCCCAGCCGACCCGCGACCCCCCTGGCGCCCCCCACGACCCCCCCCCCCCCCCTTCCCCGTACCTTTGGTAGTTGGGCCAGAAGGGAGCCCAAACCCTCCTGGCCACGGCGACCCCCTAACCCCACCCCGCACTACATTATGGGCAGGAGGGATCCCAGGCCCTCCTGCCCTCGACGCAAACCCCCCTCCCCCCCAACGACCGCCCCCCCCAAGAACCTCCGACCGCCCCCCCAGCCGACCCGCGCCCCCCCCTGGCGACCCCCCCACCCCCCTTCCCCGTACCTTTGGTAGTTGGCCGGACAGACGGGAGCCAAACCCGCCTGTCCGGCAGGCAGCCAACGAAGAAATGAGGCCGGATTGGCCCATCCATCCTAAAGCTCCGCCTACTGGTGGGGCCTAAGGCGCGTGGGCCAATCAGAATAGGCCCTGGAGCCTTAGGTCCCACCTGGGGGCGCGGCCTGAGGCACATGGTCGGGTTGGGCCCATGTGCCTCAGGCCACGCCCCCAGGTGGGACCTAAGGCTCCAGGGCCTATTCTGATTGGCCCACGCGCCTTAGGCCCCACCAGTAGGCGGAGCTTTAGGATGGATGGGCCAATCCGGCCTCATTTCTTCATTGGCTGCCTGTCGGACAGGCGGGTTTGGCTCCCGTCTGTCCGGCCAACTACCAAAGGTACGGGGAAGGGGGGTGGGGGGTCGTAGGGGTCGCCAGGGGGATCGCGGGTCGGCTGGGGGGGCGGTCGGAGGTTCTTGGGGGGGGCGGTCGTTGGGGGGGGGGGGGGTTTGCGTCGAGGGCAGGAGGGCCTGGGATCCCTCCTGCCCGTAATGTAGTGCGGGGTGGGGTTAGGGGGTCTCCGTGGCCAGGAGGGTTTGGGCTCCCTTCTGGCCCGATATTGTCGGGAAGTCGGCGGTCCTTCGGGGTGGGGGTGCGAGTGGTCCTGCCGGGGGGGGGGATGTATCGGACGTCGGGGAGTCAGCCGGGCAAGAGGGCTTGGGCTCCCTCTTGCTCCGATCGTGGATGCGGGTGCGGGTGGGAGCGCGTGCGAGCGGTCGTTCGGGGTGGGGGTGCGAGCGGTCCTGCTGGGGGGGTGAATCGGGCGTCGGGCGGGGTGGGAACTATGTTTTAAAACTTTTGTATACCGCGCTCACGCATATAACGCGCGAGGGGTATGCGCGGTAGGTAAAAACGCGTATAACGCGCGCGTTATATGCGTGAAAATACGGTAAATCAATATGTTAGTGTCATCAGGATGGTTAGAATGAAAATATGTAGCAACGACTCATCGAATATAATTCTGAAACTCCTGGTCACCTACAAAGTTGGCATCGAGTCTCCATTGCTTTCAGGGTAGAGCAGGGATGTCCAACCTGCGGCCCCCGTGAAGTATTTTGTGCGGCCCTGATTGAGGGCGATGCAGTGTTTTCCTCTGCTGCCCCCGGGTGTTTACCATCTTGTCGGCTCCCTCCTCTGTCTTGCTGCAGCGTTTGTGCATTTGTGCGGCCACAGAAAATTTTTTCGACCAATGTGGCCCAGGGAAGCCAAAAAGTTGGACATCCTTGGGGTAGAGGATCTCCTGAGATTTCAAGTACTAACTTAACAGCCACATGATTGGAAAGCACCATGGGCAATATACTAACCTCTGTATCTTTGCCATCATAGAATGTGAACATAGAAAAATATCAGTTGTGGAATGTGTATTATGGGGAACAGAATAAAAATCATACTCTATAGCAGGGCTGTCAAAGTCCCTCCTTGAAGGCCGCAATCCAGTCGGATTTTCAGGATTTCCCCAATGAAAATGAATGAGATCTAGTAGAATGCATATTCATTGGGGAAATCCTGAAAACCCGACTGGATTGCAGCCCTCGAGGACTGACTTTGACACCTGTGCTCTATAGCAATGGACTAATGCACTCGCCAGGGATCCACCAATCCATTTGCTTCCATCAACGATTATAATACCAGAGAAGATTTCCTCTCTTTATGTGGAACCGAAGACTATCGCTAAGTTTATCACTCGTAACCAGAAGAATATCAGAACTTTCAGTAAGTAACTCAACCAACTCAGAAAAAAAAGAGGGGAATCCACATTAAGGCCCCCTTTTATCAAACCGCGGTAGAACTTTTTATTGCGGGCCGGTGAGATAAATGCTCCAACACTCATAGGAATTGAATGATCATTGGAGCATTTACGTCACCGGCCCATGATAAAAAGCTATACCATGGTCTGATAAAAGGAGCCCAACTTGTTCATCGTTAACTTTCACTTCAAGGTATACCCAAAGCCCTGAAGATCAGATCTTTGTAACTTGACCTGGAGAGAAAAAGTATGCCTAACCGTCCCATTTTTCTTTCTAGAAGCTGGAGAAAATATTTCCACACTTTCCCTAGCAACAGCAGCAGATGAATCCAGAGACCAATGGGATAGCTCATATCTACTAGCAGGCGGAGATAGAGAAACTGATTAACAGGTGGTCCTATTGGCTGGCACTCCTCCTGTTTATCCAGTATTCTCTATCTCCCAGCAGGAAAAGGTCGCTATTCAACTAGCTCCTGAATTCTGGCTGTGACTGGAACTTTATTTTCTCATGTTGAGGTTTCTCTTCAGTGAGACTGCCATTCTGTTTCTCCTGTTGAGGTTTCTCTTCAGTGAGCTGGCAGTGCTATTTCTCCTGTTGAGATTTTCTCTTCAGTGAGACAGGGGTGTCCGGCTGAACGGTGCCGGCTTTAGGGGTTACACTTGGGCCCCCCAGGTCCCTGCCTCACCCTCCCTCCATTGCTAGAAGGTCTGTCTTGTATCATATACTTCAAAGGCAGCCTTCCAGATATTTCATCATCGACCCCACTTTATTAAAATAATGTTCTTTATTTCTTAAGGCTTCAAAAACCCAAAATATCCACCAAAAATGGAAAACTGTACTAAAAAACAAATTGGTGAGAGCTTTTAAACTCCCTTTGGAATTACCCCAGCATCTGAGGAATAATAGTAGAGTTTCAGAATGGGCTCAGGTAACCCTACGGTTCAAATTTAGCCCCGGGTGGAAGTTCATTGGTGACTAGCACCAGACTGAGATCTAAATAAACTCCACCCCGTACATCATAACGTCCTTACAAAATTATTCAATTAGAAATAAATACTTCTGCCAATAAGCCCAGAACACTGAGAATAATTTTAAAAATAGAAGCAAAAACGCATTGAGGTGGAGGAAGAAATCTTTTATCCTACGGGTCCCACGGCGACAAGAGGGCACCCTCTAAAACTCAGGGGAGGAAGATTTCATGGGGACACCAGGAAATACTTCTTCACCGAAAGGATAACAGAACCACGCTCGACTTCAAGGGACGATGGGACCGTCTGGTGGGGTTGCTCCAGAGGAATGCTTAAAAGATGGATTCTCGAGGAGGGAAGGTTCTTGAGTGGGCAGACTTGTTGGGTCGTCGGCCCTTTTCTGCTGTCATACTCTGTTTCTATGTTTATATCAAAACAGTATGACTTCAGAACTTTACTGAGAAGAGTCAAAACGTATCTTAAATGCAGCAAACACCAACGCAGTTGTATTTCGAGCACTGCTGGCTCTCTCTC
The DNA here is from genome assembly GCF_902459505.1 of Geotrypetes seraphini. NCBI lineage: Eukaryota > Metazoa > Chordata > Amphibia > Gymnophiona > Dermophiidae > Geotrypetes > Geotrypetes seraphini. The sequence continues at coordinate 377,055,755 of NC_047086.1, forward strand.
GGGGTGCAGTCTTTAAATCATCACTCCATTTTAAATATACTTTCAATTTATTATTCATGACATTGTTTTGATTATATATGTAGTTTTGATTTCACTCTTCATTTGGATATTTTATAGATATCTACCACTTTGTTTTGGGCATCTGCCCACTTCAGAGACTCATGGTCATTTAAAGGGGTCTCCTGAAGAAGCACCAAGTCTGCCTGCTGATTATGAAAATAAGTCAGTAAATCTTTTTTCTTCCTAAGGTGTTAACACCTTTCACATATAATAACAGGATGGTGTATATATATCAGACAGTGATGGGCAAAAAAGGATACCACTACAGAGAAGAGGCAGCAGACCAGAACCTATGCCAATCTGTGTTCAATAATACCACCATTACATGCAGGGTACAACCAATCCAGTAATCGCAAGAAATACAGACATAAAGGGCAACAAAAGGCTGCCCCAATCCCAAAACAAATCCCTGTGAGCGTGTTCCCTCATAAAGCCCAAAATTGCAGCCCTCCTCCCACCCTCCGCCTAAAGTAGGAGTGTCAAAGTCCCTCCTCGAGGGCCACAATCCAGTCGGGTTTTCAGGATTTCCCCAATGAATATGCATGAGATCTGTTGCATGCACTGGTTTCATTGTATGCTAATAGATCTCATGCATATTCATTGGGGGAAATCCTGAAAACCCGACTGGATTGCGGCCCTCGAGGAGGGACTTTGACACCCCTGGCTTAAAGGAATTCAGCTGTGTAACATTACCTGCACAACTCAAGCCATCCCATCCTCATTCATAATACAGATCAATACACACTGGTCTTAATTAAAGGCCATAGTTAAATGCCACTACCCATCCTAAATAAAGACATGCAACCAAGTCACACATAGAATAACTTTTAAAATCATCCTGTTAGCTTTTAAAATTCAACAGTCACATGCGCCGATATTTCTGGATCGTCTTTTGATACCATATTGTCCATTTAGGGCACTCAGATCAACACAACAACATTTATTAACTATTCCTTCTCTAAAAATAATAGGGACCAGGAGATCTACCATTTTCTCGGTCATAACACCCCAGCTTTGGAACAATTTACTACTATTCCTACGTAATGAACCTTCCTTAGCAAAATTCAAGTGCTCCTTAAAAAGCTTTCTGTATAAGGACGCATTCGAAACATAGACAGCATAACTTACCAAGTACTAAATCTTTAGACCTTAATCAGTCTTACGAGTAGGTCGCCAAATTATCCTTTATTTTATTTTATTTTCTTCTTATGTGTTCCCACCATATGTGTTCTTCCCTAAATGTTTCTTTTCTTTCTTTAAAGATTGTAGTTCATCCCCCTTGCCTTTTGTACCAGTTTGTATTAGAACGTAAATAATTTGTATACAATGTCTTGTTTTGTCCTCCACCTTTAAAAAAAAAAATAAATAAAAAATTGTTATACGCATTGAAATATATGATATTGCGTAGATAGCAAACCTTAATAAACTTGAACTTGAACTACATCGCCCAGATATAAGAATACCATGTTCCAGCAGCATTACTACAATGTGGTCTCATTCCACCTCTGTCTGTTCTTGTCTACTCCGTAATGATTCTAGATCAGTGGTCTCAAACTCAAACCCTTTGCAGGGCCACATTTTGGATTTGTCGGTACTTGGAGGGCCTCAGAAAAAAATAGTTAATGTCTTCTTAAAGAAATGACAATTTTGCATGAGGTAAAACTCTTTATAGTTTATAAATCTTTCCTTTTGGCTAAGTCTTAATAATAATATTGTAATTTATAGCTAAAGAGACATATGATCAAGAAACTTTTATTTTACTTTTGTGATTATGATAAACATACCGATGGCTTCAAAATAGTACCTGGCGGGCCGCATATGACCCCCGGGCCGCAAGTTTGAGACCACTGTTCTAGATCCACTCACTGTCAGATACTTATACCCATGGTGATGTCTAGATCTCAGGTCTTTGTGCTGAAAGCAAGGACTCCTCAGCGTTATATTGGCCACTGCAAGAGGTTCCTGTTCAGCCAACCCCTAATTCTATAATCTTGCTGTCACCAGCCAGACTCTGAATTGATTGAACAGTTCTTTAATAAATGAAACAAAACAAACTTACAATCGGATGGATTCAATGTAGTTCAAGCCTGTTACATATCTTCTAACTCTACCAGCATATCGGAGTTAAGCTGGGAGTGTCCACTTTATGGCGATGGGACACCATTCTTCAGACCTAGAAATAAATCTAAGCTGTGTTAGATTGTTAGAACTAAAGGTGAAAAAAACCTGGTGGGAGAATAATGTTACGCTCAGGTTCTCATCTAGCCACGTGTTCTTCAATATGGCCACTGCTCTCTCCCAGACTGGAGAAGGAGGCGGGCTTTTGCTCTTTGGAAACAGCCTAGCTCTCAGGGAAAGCAAAACCCTCTGGGAATTTAAGTCCACAGAGCACACACTTATACACCTATTCCAAACAGTTAACTAGTTCTTATCCAAGAAACTGAGCAAATGCCCACATACAGTGGGGTCAGAACACCCGTTGTATCATTCCTTCTTCCAGAATCTCCCCAACCCTGAGATGTCCTGTCTGTGTACCCAAATTAGATTGTAAGCTCTTCAGAGCAGGGACCATATATTGAATGTACAGCGCTGGCATATTCTTTTCAGTGCTATAGAAATGATAAATAGTAGTAGTAGCCTCAGCAATATGGAATTTGTATTTGTTGATAATTGATCTCCACGCTGATTTGTATTCTGGGAGATTACTCTTTTGCCATTGTCTTTCCATTCTTCTACAAGACTGCTTTAATGCTTTCAGGGTGTCTGTGAACCAAGGTGAGGACTTGGCTGATTTTTGGCTTCTTTGACGTAATGGTGCAATGAAGTTGAGGGTTTGCTCTAATGTGTTGTTTCAGCTGTTGAGTGAAGCTATGAGGCTAGTTGAAGTGGTATCTAGCATTTCAGATGCTTTGTTCCAGAATTCATTGGCCTTAATCTTGCCTCTTGTTAGAGGTTTCCTAGTGGTGGTCTTGATGGTACATTTTTCCTTGTTGAGGTTGAGGTTGAAGGATAAGTAGTGGTCTGACCAAGGGACTGTTATCCAGTTAGTTTCTGCTATAAGCATGGGTGGGTTCAAGATATGAAGTCCAAGGTGGAAGTTTGTGGTGATTCTGTTATCCTGTGACTCAAATGGAATGTATATTGATAGGTTAGATCTGAGATAATTTCCTGTAATTTTGTGGAAATGTTGGAACAGGGTCTTGGAGTTCGATAAATTAATAACAATCCAATGCTGCTAGAGTGTATGCTTGATTTATCTTCTAACTTGCAGATCACATATTCTAGTTCCAGTTGTATTGCAGAATCGGATAGTGAGATTTGGAACGAACTTTTGTAGATCAAAGCGAGGCCACCTCCCCATTTGTTTGGTCTCAGTATGTGGATAATGCTGTAGCCTGGTGAACATAGGTAGGGGAGTTCTGGACTTGCAGACTCTTCTAGCCAGGTTCTGTGAAGAAGGTGAGGCCTGTGTTGTTGGTGGAAATCAAATAATTTATTAGTAGGAGTTTGTTGGCTACTGACCTGGCATTAATATAAATGCATGGGACTGGAATTTTTTTTTTTCTTCTTTAGGGAGTGATAGGTAGTGATAGGCAGGGGTCTCCAAAGTCCCTCCTCGAGGGCCGAATCCAGTCGGGTTTTTGGGATTTCCCCAATGAATATGTATTGAAAGCAGTACATGCACATAGATCTCATGCATATTCATTGAGGAAATCCCGAAAACCCGACTGGATTCGGCCCTCAAGGAGGGACTTTGGAGACCCCTGGTCTAGGGGATTCTTTGCAAGTTGGCAGTGGTTCTATAAGGTGGGGTTTCCTTTTGTTAGGTGGGCAGTTGTCGATGATTGTGGGGATTGTTTTATGAGTTGAAATGGGATTGTTCATAGTGTATTGGTTGATAGATGGAGAGGGTCTGTATGTGTGACGATTGTAATATGTAGGATGCCGCATTGGATGAGAGGTGTTAATTGGTTGGTGGTCAGTAGCTTGGTTGAATAGTCCAAGAAGGAAAATGGATAACATATGAGACTATTTCATGGTAGTGGTTTAGACACGTGTGGGTAAGAGAGGTATGAGGAGCTGGGAGACTGATGGCTGTTTTACTATAGGGAGATGTTAATACAGGATCATGACATTCCTTATAACAGAATTTTCTGTTCAAGAAATATAAGATGGACTATGAACTATTTAACTCATGCTATAACCTTGCAGTAAAACATTATCCAAACACTGACGTACCTGCAGCTGATAGTTTTATCTGAAAAAAAAAAAAGGTTTTGAAAATTGCATTCAGTAATCTTCCCATTGCAATTATACTCTAAATTAATCTTTGACTTTCCAGAATAGAAAACCTCATTGTCTTAACGATACAGCACAGTATATTATGACCATGGTAAATTTCATATAAATATTCATTGATATTCCTTAGACTCCTAAATGTTTTTGGTTAAACACCACAAAGTGAATGGTTTTAACTGACATGTTTTATATGTATGTAAGAGAGTCTATGGGCTCCGTCTACTTAAGCTTTTTTTCTCCTCATTCTGTGATGGGGAAAAACATAATACCGTATATACTTGAATATAAACCGAGATTTTTGGGCCCAAAAATGGGGGTCTCAGTTTATATTTGAGTCTACACTTGAGTACTTCTCTAAGTGCATTTAAGCTTAATGTTTAAGATAAGATAATATTGTAAAAGATTGTGGTGAATTAAAAAAAAAATTTTGGGCAATTACCCGGTAGATATCCAAATAAAAATATTAGAGACCGATGAAGAAGTGAGTGTCTACATACCCAGTGATAAATTGATTCCTGGGCTGCACTGCTGAGGTCCATGCAGTTGAGACTAGAAGCGCATTATATTGGACAAGTTTTTTTGGGGGGGGAGTTTTTAAGTTACTCTTTTGGGGTCCACTTATTACTGTTGAATAATAGAGCCATTGCTGATTAAGCATTGGTGCTGTAAAATACAAAAGGTGTGGAGTAATACAAGGCCCGACGGACTATGGTGAACTTTATAGTTCACCCTATACAAAAAAGATAACATGCACCAGCTGTAAGTATATGACCTCTTTAATAAACAGAATCCTTTATTTGCTACCAAATAATGGACATTAGATGTTGATTACCAGAAGAAAACATACATTATCAAAAGACAAAAAGTTGTCAATATTAAACTGTTCAGAGGTGCATGCATTAAGGATAAAAGAAAAACACTTGAGACGGTCTGATAAAGCACTCTTGGAGACAAATAGCTTTTATATTTCACTGAAGCAAAATGTGGTGTCTGCTCTATATACATTATAGAATGGTTTGGGAATTCAGTTTGAAATATTAATATATTTTTAGAAGGAATTTAATGATTTACCAGCATTATGCTTTAAACATTTCACCGATTTTACTTTGAACTCTGCATATTTCTTAAGCAACAGAAAACTGTCATTATACATGTGTTAGAAAAGGGATCACACAAATTAAGGCAATACGAGGGTGGTTTGAAAAGTTCACTAAAGAGAACAAGTTAAACAAATATATGTATATTTTTAATCCAGTTATATTTCTCAACATAGGCCTGAATGCACTAAAAATAGTTGGTAATACCGACTGGATTGCTGTTGGCCAATTCTGAACTAGCGATCAGTGCATTACCAAGTTTGCATGCAAATTGATCTGCATGGAGGTGTAAATCATTTGCATGCAAACTCAACAGATCAATCGCTCAGTGAGCGATTGACACATTCGCAAAACCCTAACAGCAGTGACAGGGGAAGCAACCCCCCCCTCCCGGCTGTAAAAATTGCAGGAGGGATGCCTACTCCCTCCTGCCAATGAGACACCTCCCCCCCCCCCCCCCCGTGGCACCAATGTGGTAAAGAGACAGCTGAGGGGAGATATAGAACCGGAATAAGTCCATTTACAATAAGAAGGTCTTTTACCCATCCCTGCATCCAACTAAAGTACTGATCCCAAGGATTAGATAAACCAGAGTTACGTTTGAGCTCAGCAGAGAGGTCCTCTAATTTCCGAATGGCTATAGTAACCTTACCGTATTGTCCGGAATAAAAGTGCAACAGGATAAAGTACTGGGGAGAATTTTACAGACTCCCCCCTTCTCAGCAAGAATCATATCTAGGGCCATGCGGTTTTGGAAAGTCATCTGAGAAGTGGGGCCTAACTGATCAGCAATACCTTGCAAGGCGTCCTAGAGTAGTTCAATGTAAATAATCCAATCAACATTCTTATTGATAGTGATAAGGGGAATATGGGACTCAAACCCAGCCTTAACCTGGTCTCGGGCCTTGAATTCATCTGGGACCCCTCTAGCATCTATGTATACATGCGGATCAAAACTACCAAGGCGATCACGTTTATATCGAGGCAAAGGGGAGGAGGAACCATGCAAATAGGAAGGGTGCCCTTCAGAGAAAATATGCAGGGGCATGATAACCTTAGCTAAAGCACACTGGCCTATTCACTGGCTGGGCAGTTTAACACAGAGCCGAAGGTCTCCACAGAGCCAGTAAATATCACCTAGGGTGAAAATCTGATGCTGCTACAGTGGGGCATACATATAATCCAGGATAGAATAATAACCGTGGGGAAAATTACCTAAAAAACAACCCTGTGTCAGATTAGAAACATAACATGTGTAATTACCCTCATAGATGGTAATGGCTATGTCAGGCTTTTTTTTTCCAGGCAGCAAAGGGTATTTGGAACGCCACAGCGCACAAAGGGGATCGGTGGAATTAGAGGAGGTATTGGTAAATAACCCAAAAAAGCATGGTTGGATACCAGGAGGGAGGTCCAGAGGTACAGTTCCTAAATGGGGTCTAGCTTGAGCATTTATGTAACAATTACTCTTATTATGTTGATCAGCGACACGCTTCTTTCAGATATGACTGAAGTCTACAAAATCCTGAGGAGTAGAACAGGTACAAGTGGATTGAATTTTTCACTCCGTCAAAAATTACAAAGACTTAGGCCCTCTTCTATCAAACAGTATAGAAAATCATCTATTAATGTGTTTTGAAAATAGAAATTTGGAAGCTTTAGCAAACAAAATTACCAAGTGCCACTTTATACCATTTTTTGGATGTTTTTCCTCCTTTTAAAATGAGTCCCAATGGCACATATTTGTGTACTTTATAAAATGCACAACACTTAACTTTCAGTATTGTAGTAAAGATTCACTGCAGTGGCTTGTGTGGGAGGGTCGGCGGGGTTCTGCTGTGCAGGATGATGGAAAGATGCTGCGCAGAGGGATGGGTTGCTGGGTTCATCGGGTTCTGCTGCACGTGGGGGATGGGAGGGAGAGATGGAAAGATGCTGCGCAGGGGGGGATGGGTTGCTGGGGTCATCGGGTTCTGCTGCACATGGGGGATGGGAGGGAGAGATGGAAAGATGCTGCGCAGGGGGGATGGGTTGCTGGGGTCATCGGGTTCTGCTGCACGTGGGGGATGGGAGGGAGAGATGGAAAGATGCTGCACAGAGGGATGGGTTGCTGGGGTCATCGGGTTCTGCTGCACATGGGGGATGGGAGGGAGAGATGGAAAGATGCTGCGCAGGGGGGGATGGGTTGCTGGGGTCATCGGGTTCTGCTGCACGTGGGGGATGGGAGGGAGAGATGGAAAGATGCTGCACAGAGGGATGGGTTGCTGGGGTCATCGGGTTCTGCTGCACGTGGGGGATGGGAGGGAGAGATGGAAAGATGCTGCGCAGGGGGGGATGGGTTGCTGGGGTCATCGGGTTCTGCTGCACGTGGGGGATGGGAGGGAGAGATGGAAAGATGCTGCGCAGGGGGGGATGGGTTGCTGGGGTCATCGGGTTCTGCTACACGTGGGGGATGGGAAGGAGAGATGGAAAGATGCTGTGCAGGAGGGATGGGTTGGTGGGGTCATCGGGGTTCAGCAAGCTCAGGGCTCCCACTGATTCTGCATTATGGTAAGTTGTATAATTTCTATTACGATATTATAACTTAATAGAAACGGAGACAGCCCAACCTACCTGAACAACCGCCTCATCCAATCCACCTCAATCAGACATAGAAAAACACCCCCCCCCCCATTCACACACCCCTCGATCAAAGAGGTAAAACGGAAAAAAACTATACGAAGGCCTCCTGGCTACTCAAGCAGCTAAACTAGACAACCAAATCTCCAGTCTACTGATAACGACGCCAGACTACAAGATGTTCAGAAAAGAAATAAAAACTATACTCTTCAAGAAATTCCTGAAACAGCTTTATCTTCAAACTTACCGTCCTTCCCCCCCCTTCCTCTTCCCGCCACACTGAAACTACATAACCCACCCTTTACCTCTCTAGAAAGGACAAATGTTCTTCCATTGTAACCCTCCGTTTTTTTGATCTCTTTTGTAACCCGCCTTGTACCGCAAGGTAATGGCGGAATAGAAATCTCGAATGTAATGTATATTGTGTATAAAACTGCCCTATGAACCTGCCCCGAATTCCCCCTCCCCCCCCCCCGGTCCCTGGAAAAAGTTGCTTCTATAAAAGCGGTCATTGGTGTCAAAAAGGTCGGGGAGCATCGCTTTAGAGAATCATGCCTAGCGGCGCCTGTCTTCTCCGCCCCGATACGCGCCTACTTTAAAGTTAGGCGCAGCTGGGCGCCATGCAATAGGCACGATTCTACAAAAGATAGGTGCCTATCTCCAAATCAGTTTTTATTTTATTTTTTTTCAATTATGAGCTTGTGCTTGTAATTGAAGTCAATTTACTAATTAAGTTTTGTGTGTAGCCTTTGCACTCGAGTCCACTTAACGTTTGCTATTTAAGGCACATTAAGTGCAAAAGTTAGCACTCTTAGCGTAAGACCCCCCCCCCTAAGTGGAGTTGAATCTCAGGCCACTTTGGGCTCCTTTTACTAAGCTGCGTTAGGGCGTTAACGCACGGAATAGCACGCGCTACGGTGCCGCGCACGCTAGACGCTAACGCCAGCATCGAGCTGGCGTTAGTTCTAGCCGCGTAGCTCGGGGTTAGCGCGCGCTAATCACGCTAACGCACCTCAGTGAAAGGAGCCCTTTGTTTTTAGGCATTTACAAAACTGGCATGCCAAGCCGGGGGGGGGGAGTGGGGGGGTGGAAGCGTTTATTATTGAATCGGCTACAGCTAGCAGCGATTAGTGAAAAGAGGAACGTTGGTATTGGTTTTCTGCTGTTGATGGCGGCTTTGATTCATTCCAAATAATTGTTTGCACTGCTAGGTACTCGCGTTGTAAGGTAATGCTGAAAATTTTCAGCATGTGAACGCGTTCTTCCATAATAAGTGTGGATCTATTGAGAAGCAGCAGGTGGGTTTGGTTTTTTTTTTTTTTTTTGTACATGTAGCAGTCAATGATACTTGAGAAATCAGTCCTTTGAACTGTTGTTTGATTATATATTTGTCCTTGTTTGGTTTTTTTTTTTTTTAAAGCTATAGATATAGTGCAGTTTACTGAAAACTCAGGAAGTTCACTACAATGTCAATTGGGAATTTTGATCTTAGCTTTTTAATTGTTCATATACTACATGTGGGGAAATCACTTGGCAGAACACTTATCTTGAAAGGGCCGCTATCTTAGTAGCTAATTGCATTATTTGAAGTTCATTGCTGGAATAAGAATTACCGGAACCATGGATGTGGTTTTTTTTTTTTCACTACCTCCCTTTTCCAATGCACTGCCAATATAAAACCATTTGAAGCACAACCTATATACCAGTAAAAATTATTTCACAATCAACTCATATTTATCTGAAATGAAAGCTGTTTTCTTAAATTTATTAGGTGACCCACGTCTGTCCACAGTCTCAGTAACTCAAATGAGAAACGTGACGAAGAAATCACGCCACTGATCCTTATTAGGAGAGCTCAGAACGGTTTACATGAATTTATTCAGGTACTCAAGCAGTTTTCCCTCTCTGTCCCGGTGGGCTCACAATCTATCTAATGTACCTGGGGCAATGGTGGGATTAAGTGACTTGCCCAGGGTCACAAGGAGCAGTGTGGGTTTGAACCCACAACCCCAGGGTAGCTTTAACCACTGCGCCACACTCTCCTCTTAAAGACATCTCATTCCCAGAGTTTGGTAAGAGCGGAGAGCATGGCTGGTTTTAAAGAAAGGTTTAGACAATTTACTGGAGGAAAATTGTCCATAGTCTGTTATTGAGAAAGACATGGAGGAAGCCACTGCTTGCCCTGGATTGGTAGCATGGAATGTTGCTACTCCTTGGGTTTTGGCCAGGTACTAGTGACCTGAATTGGCCACCGTGAGAACGGGCTACTGGGCTTGATGGACCTTTGGTCTGACCCAGTAAGGCTATTCTTATGTTCTTATGTGAGCCAAGTATAGGACAATCAAGCCATTGTAACATCACTGATAAGGTCTGCTCTGAGGCACTGTGGAATGAGGCATTATGACATCACAATCTCAGCTCTGGAATGTTGCTCTCATTGGGGTTCCGGAATCTTGCTATTCTTTGAGATGCTGAAATGTTGCTACTCTTTGGGTTTTGGCCAGGTACTAGTGACCTGGATTGGCCACAGTGAAGATGGGCTACTGGGCTAGATGGACCATTGGTCTGACCAAGTTTGGCTGTTCTTATGCTTTTATGTGTGCCAAGTATAGGGCAATCAAGCCATTGTAAAATCACTGATGAAGGTGGCTTTGAGGCACTGTGGAATGAGGCATTATGACATCACAATCTCAGCTCTGGAATGTTGCTCTCATTGGGGTTCCGGAATCTTGCTATTCTTTGAGATGCTGAAATGTTGCTACTCTTTGGGTTTTGGCCAGGTACTAGTGACCTGGATTGGCCACAGTGAAGATGGGCTACTGGGCTAGATGGACCATTGGTCTGACCAAGTTTGGCTGTTCTTATGCTTTTATGTGTGCCAAGTATAGGGCAATCAAGCCATTGTAACATCACTGATGAAGGTGGCTTTGAGGCACTGTGGAATGAGGCATTATGACATCACAATCTCAGCTCTGGAATGTTGCTCTCATTGGGGTTCCGGAATCTTGCTATTCTTTGAGATGCTGAAATGTTGCTACTCTTTGGGTTTTGGCCAGGTACTAGTGACCTGGATTGGCAACAGTGAAGATGGGCTACTGGGCTAGATGGACCATTGGTCTGACCAAGTTTGGCTGTTCTTATGCTTTTATGTGTGCCAAGTATAGGGCAATCAAGCCATTGTAACATCACTGATGAAGGTGGCTCTGAGGCACTGTGGAATGAGGCATTATGACATCACAGTCTCAGCTCTGGAATGTTGCTCTCATTGGGGTTCTGGAATCTTGCTATTCTTTGAGATGCTGGAATGTTGCTACTCTGGGTTTTGGCCAGGTACTAGTGACCTGAATTGGCCACCGTGAGAACGGGCTATTGGGCTTGATGGACCATTGGTCTGACCCAGTAAGGCTATAATGTTCTAAGTAGAGGCTAGGTTGAAAACTAACTTTATAATGAAGGAGGGCATAAAATCTAGCCATGGATCCCACATCTAAATTTAAATGCATAACTTGTAATTAATTCTAATTAATACCAATAGCTGCTTATTGAAATGCCAATTATTGGCACTAATTAGCTTGTTAATTAAATTACGTGCACAAATTGGTACGTGCCAAAATTTGTGCACACAATTTTCAGTGACTTTTATAGAAATAGGTGGAGTGTGGCGCTTATTCCACAAATGGCACCTTTATAGAATAGTAGCATAATCCCAAATCACAGAGCTGGTTTTATGTGCTCATGCCTAAGAGCCGGATATATTGATGGGGAACCAGTGGGTGTACATACAGAAGATTAAATAAAAATTGAACTTCTGCCAGTGAAGCTGCAGCTGGAGCAGCTGGAAAAGTCAGAGTGAAGTAGCTGTTTAAAGTCAGAACTCCTGCATAGATTGGATTAAAATGCTGAAAAAAAGAAAGAATTGCAAACAAGCTGCTATATCTGCAGGTCACTTACTGGAGGAAAAGACGTTCCTCCATAAACAACAGTTAGAGGTTAAGGACCAGTTGCAAAATCAAGGTGAGGAATGAGAGCATATGAGTAAGTTGCAACACCAAGAAGTGGAGAAAACAGAGCACAGGAGAGCCCTTGAACAAAAGATTGAGGATATAAAGCAGCTAATTGCCAAGTCCGTAGGATGGGACTAACGGGAATAAAAAAAAAGAAATAAATTTGGAGGATTTACAGGTAGGGTTACCAGAGGTTTTTTTGTCCAGAGAAACCCGGACATATGGCCCCACCCTGTTCTGCCCCTAGCCGTGCCCATTCAGCCTCTAGCCCTGCCCTGTGCCACCTATAGCCTTACCTCCTGCAAAGCCTTGTCTTTGTTTTCTGACCTCTGGTCCACATCTGGAGGGTCTCCGAGCATGCATGGATGCGTATGATGTCATCCTCACATGCTCAGAGGTCCTCCAGATGCAGCCGGGAGGTCAGGGCTTTCCAAAACCTGGACAAACTACTGGGTTTTGGAAACTCTGTCTGGGCACCCAGGCAGTCCTCTATAAAGAGGACATGTCCAGGTTTTCCTGGATGTCTGGTAACTCTACTTAGAGGGGAGAGGCAGGAGGGAAATGCAAAGAGCTGCTTGGGGGATGAGCTCATTCATAGAGCCTATGACATGCAGGGAGATCATAGAGATGAAGGACAGATAGTTTGCAGCTGGAAGCTTTGCATGTAATAGTATCTCTATTATTAGTAAAAAACCCCAGAACCATTACTGTGAGCTACAGGGAAGCAGAGAGTTTAATGCAGCATAAGTTTTTGGTGAGGAAATGTTTTGTAGCTGCTGAGTTAGGTTTCTATTTTAGCTCTGGAGTATGTATTTATGGAAGGTGTGGATATTTTTGAAATAATATTTCCTGCAAATGTTTGATTTCTTGAGAAATGCTGCAGATTAAACCTATTTATGGGCTGTTGAGCTAAGATGTATACGGAGAAAGCTATAAAACAAAATACATCTGAATTTGTGCGAGTTGTAGGTCAAAAATGTATCTGATACCTGCTGGTTCTCATGATTTATTGAGCTTTCTAAATTAAGTTTGGAGTTATATTTCAAAGGAAAATTGATAAGAAGTTTTAAAATGTGTTTCAGAATTTAAACTGGATTTTTGTGACACTTATTGCTGAAAAGAAGTATTAAGTACCGGGAGAGAGTTTTAATCCCTTCACTGTGTTAAGACCACTGATTCAACTCATTGCCTAATATTTTTGGTGTTCAATGCAAATGTTTTATTTAATTTAGCATTCAGCTGGGGTTTTTTCCACCCTGCAGGAGTGCATTCCTGTAGTCTTTTCTGATTACTAATCTGCTGAGCCCTTAACCAGTATACACCATTGCATGAAGTTTGGAAAATCTGAAACTATTTTTTTTAAGCTAAATAAATGTTCTTTTGAGAACTGAGGCTCTGGAGCCTTGGGATTCTAGGAAGTTCTGTGGTGCAGAGCAGTTTCCAGTCAGTATTCCTGATCCACTGCACTATCAGGCTCTGTGTGAGTAAACTGTGAGATAATTACTAAGGAGTTTTCATTATTTCTGAATCAAATATACTTGGATATTCAAATAAAGCTGAGGTGGCTCAGAAATTGTATGAATGTATGTTTTGAAACTCTTGTGAGCTGATTTCATATCAGAAGCAATTTTCTTTTGTTTTCCTGGGAAGATCAGCCTAGGGATAAAATAATTATCTGTTCTTTTGCATATATGCCCCTCCTTTTACAAAAGCGTAGTGTGTTTTTTAGCACTGGCAATGATGGTAACAGCTCTGACACTCATAAGAATTCTATGAGCGTCGGAGCTGTTACTGCCATGGCCGGTGCTAAAATACTTGCTACGCTTTTGTAAAAGGGGGGATAGTTAGAAATATATGATCTTAGCCTAAGAAGACAGTGACTTTAGTATGCATTTATCCAGGGAGATTAGGGTTTTGCTTCTTTTCATTTGTTTGCAGATAGAATGGTTGCAAATGTCCGGATCTTCAGAGAGGCTGCTGGTTCCAACCAGGTGACAAGATGACTGTGAGGCAAGTTAAGAAATTTGGGTGAGTTAGGCATTTAAGTGGGTGAGAGGGTGACAAGGAAGGTAGAAGGTGGAAGGATTGTGTGTAGTCAGTTTCCCTACTTCTTACCCATTAGTGGATGCATGGAGAGAGTGTAAGATGTTTTCACCAATTTTGCAGTTCACTACGTGGTGGTTTCAGTGGCAAGGGGAAGGGAGGGCAGGTAAGGTCACAGTTGACTGATGGAGTGGTGTGCATGGTTGTCAATTGCTGCTGGAGGTTAAGTGATGGGGGACTTTGAGTGCTCACTGTAGCAGTGTCTCTCAAACTTTTTTTTAGCTCTGGCACACTAAACAGAGCAAATGTTTTTTGCGGCACATTATAATTGAAATTATAAAACTGCAAAACCAACAAAAAATAAAATTTGAGAGTTATTTAAACTTCTTTAAGCTATGTATGGGTAATTGCAACAACAGTGAAACTAAAGCAGATAGAATAGAACTGCTAATCAGTGTGATGGATGTGCTTGTTTATGAGTGCAAATTAACTCAAAATGCAGCTTGATAGTTGACAAGCAAACACACATTTCATCATCCACCATCTTCAGTCATTCTCTTTTTTTCAATTTAATTTCATTCTGAACTGAAAATCCAAGTTCGCAAAGATAAGAGGATCCTGACGTTAACAAGGCCTTGATTGCTTTGTTGCTCAAGTTGGATAACTACTGTATAAAAAATAAAAATAAAATTACTTGCCATTAGCTTTCATGGACCAATCACATCAAAGAATGATCCTTATCTGGGCGGTTGCATCCTTACTCATGCAGATGCTCATAACATTGACTGTCTCTCGTGTACACGATGTACATACCATCTATTCTAATGTATACTTATGAGGGCAATTTTTAAAAAAAGTAAAATTCCGGAATCTCTCGTGGTACAACTGGAATCTCTTCGGGGCACACCACTATGCCATGGCACACAGTTTGAGTGACACTGCACTATAGAATAGCATTGCATGCTGATTTCTTTCAGCACAAAATTATGAGTATCGTTTTGCTAAATCTAGCTTCATTTCCTCTTTTAAAGATGGTGAGGTGCCCTTGCATTGCTTGTATTAGGCAAAATTGAAAAAAATGCCTAAAAATGCATACTTCAAACTCTCCCATTAAAATTACAAACATTTGTACAAGGAAGACATGAACCTCATTTAAATTACTGGTACAGTCGTTAATTCTGGCCATCTTGGATTACTGTAATATCATCTACTTAGGATCTTATAAGAAAATCTTAAGAAGACTGAGGATAATCCAAAATACAGCAGTCCAACTGATCTTTGGTTTAAAACAGAATGATCATGTCAGCCCGTACTAGCGACTATTGCATTGGTTACCTGTAGAAGCAAGAGTATTATTCAAATTTGCCTGTATCTATTTTAAATTGGTATCAGGATTGTCTCCAACTTATCTTTCCCGCCATTTTGAATTATATGGACCAATGAGGGAAACTAGAAGATTTCATTCATTTACCTATCCCAAAGTAAAAGCTTGCTGATACAAGACTATTTTTTTTTATAAGACATCGGCGTTTCAAGCAGGCAAACTGCGATCTTGGCTAGGAGAATGTATACATTAAGCTTTGTCTTATTGTTCTTTTCAAAAATTAGTTAAGACCATTTTATTTGACAAATTCATTACCTAACTTAGGAGTTTTTAAGATTGTAACTAGTGTGTTTACAGTGTGATTGTACGCTTGCTGATTGTCCAGTTTCTCTTTGTGTATACCGCCTAGAACTGCTGGTGATGGCGGTATCGAAGAATAAAGTTATTTTTATTATCCTAA
Source organism: Geotrypetes seraphini (assembly GCF_902459505.1). Taxonomy (NCBI): domain Eukaryota; kingdom Metazoa; phylum Chordata; class Amphibia; order Gymnophiona; family Dermophiidae; genus Geotrypetes; species Geotrypetes seraphini. Next base: position 377,071,661 of record NC_047086.1, read on the forward strand.
TGCTATTGCCTCTTTTCAGATGATACCAAAATTGGCAATAGAGTAGACGGCCTTGATGGTGTGGATCAGTGGTGTAGCGAGAGAGAGTTACAACCAGGGCGGTGGTGCCTGCCATCGCCATACTTTGTGCTCCCCCTTATTCTTCACTGCAGCTTAAGCACTCCCCTGCCCCCCTTGAAATGTTCGCCGGCATGAGCCTCATCTTCCATCTGTTGCTCGTGACGGCCTCGGCTGCCTTCTGTCATCACGACCTGGTCTCGCGACCAGGAAATGATGTCGGAAGGGAGCTAAGGCTGGCATGAGCAGCAAGTGGAAGACGCTGCTCGGGCCGGCGAACATTTAAAGAGGTATTTAGGGGGTGGAGAGGAGGAGAGGTGATGGCACCCGGGGAGGTCTTCCCCCCCTTCCTTCCACGCCAGTGGTGTGGATAAAGGAAGGGCCGGGTGAAGCATGAGGAATGGTCTGAAATCTGGCAGATAAGATTTAATGCTAAGAAATACAAGGTCATGCAAAAACCGGAGGGAAGAAGAACTTTTGTGGACAAAAGAGGAATGGGACTTGGGTAAGATAACATTTGATGATCTTAAGATGGCTAAACAGGTTGAAAAGATGAAGGATGCTTCCATGCATAGGAAAAAGGAGGTATTAAATTGATGCCCATCTATGAGACTCTGGTGAGACCTCATTTAGAATATTGTGTATAAGTCTGAAGACTGCACCTTCAAAAAGATAACATAACAACATAAGAATTGCTGCTGCTGTGTCAGACCAGTGGTCCATCCTGCCCAGCACTCTGCTCACCAGTGCTCTACATGAGTCCAGCCTCACCTTCGTATGTTCCAGTTAGCAGGAACCTGTCCAACTTTGTCTTGAATCCCTGGAGGGTGTTTTCCCTATAACAGACTCTGGAAGAGTGTTCCAGTTTTCTACCACTCTCTGGGTGAAGAACTTCCTTATGTTTGTACGGAATCTATCCCCTTTCAACTTTAGAGAGTGCCCTCTCGTTCTCCCTACCTTGGAGAGGGTGAACAGTCTGTCTTTATCTACTAAATCTATTCCCTTCAGTATCTTGAATGTTTCGATCATGTCCCCTCTCAGTCTCCCCTGTTCAAAGGGAGAAGAGGCCCAGTTTCTCCAATCTCTCACTGTACGGCAACTCTTCCAGTCCCTTAACCATTTTAGTCGCTCTTTCCTGGATATAAGCAGGATGGAGCCAGTGCAGAGGAAGGCTACTAAAATGGTCAGTGGTCTACGTCATGTGTACGGAGACAGACTCAAAAGATCTCAAAATGTATACTTTGGAGGAAAAGTGGGAGAGGGAACATATGATAGAGAACTTTAAATAGATAAATAGCTTGCAGCAAAAGTGGTACTTAAATGGTTTTTGAAAGGATATTTTCACCACTTGGCTTATAACATTTTTGCAACATTTTTTGCTGCAAGTTATTTATCTATTTAGATTGTTATTGTTAGTATTGTTTCTAGTTAGAGAACTTTAAATACCTATGCGGCATAAATGTGCATGAGGCATGTCTTTCATTTGAAAGGAGGGGGGGAGGGATTGGGACTTCTATACCGCTTTTTATGTAGTTTTACAACCACACTCAAAGCGGTTTACACACAGGTACTTCAGGCATTTTTCCTCTCTGTCCTGGTGGGCTCACAGTCTATCTAATGTACCTGGGGCAGTGGAGGATTGAGTGACTTGCCTAGGGTCACAGGGAGCAGTGTGGAGTTTGAACCCACAACCTCAGGGTGCTGAGGATATAATCTTTATTAAGTTTTCAAAGCCAACAGAAGCGCAAAATAATATACACACATATAATAATAATCATAATAAGCACTTATAATCAATCAATAATAATACAGAGAAATGAACCCCTATTCCCATCCCATTCTTCCATTAGGGAACAAAAACAAACCCACCCTCCCCTGGATGTGTGTGAGCTAATCAATGAAAAATAAAACCAACTATAACGAAGCCACAAAAGACGTCAATGGACCCCCAAACTAATTTAAATAACTTATTGTGCCCCAGCATATCAGCGTTCATCTTTTCATACTTTTTTTTTTTTTTTGAAGTAATTTTTATTAAACAGAAAAGAGGATGAACATAACACAGCAGGCCAACATGGCACACATAGCTGATGGAGATACAAAAACAGAAAACAACATGGAGACCCAATACTGGGGTTGAGGGACAAAGCCCCCAAACAGTCCCCCATGACCAATCCCCAGCTATCAACCAGCAAACGGAAGGCAACATTCAGTGAGAAAATATCCCCCAGTTCACCATTTTCCGCAATTTTTGTAAACAGAAAGAGAGAAAAGAAAGAAAACCCCTCCCCCACACCTACAGACCAAACACATATACGCACCCTAACACCAATCTACAGGCACACCCACACAGACACACACACACTCACAGACCCACACCCAACCCCCCCCCATCCCCCCCGCCCTACCCAGGTGATTGGAAAAGAGGAAAGAAAGAGAATGAAAAGGAAAATAGGATTAAGAAAGGGAATGAAGACAAAAGCCATCACTCATCTTTTCATACTTATAACATAAGCATAGATTCGCCCACCAAAAAGTAGGCGCTGAGGATATAGCTCTAACCACTGCGCCACACTCTCCAGAATGAGAGGGCGTGGAATGAAGTTAAGAGGTGATAGGTTCAGGAGCAAATGCGTTTTTACAGAAAGGGTGATAGATTTATTTATTAAATTTTCTATACCGTTCTCCCAAGGGAGCTCAGAACTTATTTATTCAGGTACTCAAGAAATAGTCTACCGGTAGAGAAGACTGAGGACTCCTTTTACCAAAGCCACGCTAGCGGGTTTAGCGCGCACGACTTTTAATCACGCGCTAACCCCCCCCCCCGCGCTGGCCGAAAAACTACCGCCAGCTCAAAAGGAGGCGGTAGTGGCTAGCGCGGCCGGCGGTTTAGCGCGCGCTATTAACGCACGTTAAATCGCTAGCGCGTCTTTTCTAAAAAAGAGCCCCGAGTTCAAAGAAAGCATGGGACAGGCATGCGGGATCTCTTACGGAGAGGAGTAGATAGTGGATGGGCAGACTGGATGGGCCACTTGGCCTTTATCTGCTGACATGTTTTCTGCGTTTCTACGCAAAATAGAATTTTTCCATGAGGCTAATCAAGCCTGAGAAAACAGATTAAGGAAGAAACACTTTAGAAACACCTGAAGATACTCCATCTGCTAACTCTAGGAGAAAAATGGTGGGATTTCTGATAGAAGCAGGTTGCTGGGATTAGTGAGCATTAATGAAACTTGAGTCAGCATTAATTAGTCACTGGTAAGACCCATTAGAGAATGAGAGGCAAAATAGGTAGCTCTCTGACTTAGACAGATCACTGTGAATACTGAAATAGCCAGTGTTAACCAGGGCATTACTCACAATCTTTAGACTCTTAATTGCTTGAGAGCCTTTGGCTATTCACATCAGAGGCCGCTTTCATTGCTCACAGAGTAGATGATCGTGTCCTTATGCCTTCCCCCTCAGTCAGCAATTCTGCCAAGTCTGTAGTCTGCTGCGTCTGTAGAAATCATCAGGCATCCTGAGTAACACCGTTATTATATTACCTTAGTTTAAATTGTTGATTTTTATTACCCAGCTGCAGCATTTAACAGAAGAAACAATGGGGTCAGTGTTCAACGTGGTTTTAACCAGGCAGGAATGGCTCCTGACTGCAGAGTGATGCACTTGGGGGGAGTAAAAATCCAAAGCAATTGTATGCGAATGTGGGTGAGAAGGTAATATGCATGGACAAGAAGAGAGACCTTGGGGGTGATAATGTCTGATGATCTCAAGGCTGTCAAAACAATATGACCAAGCGGTGCCCGTAGCCACAAGGATGCTCGACTGCTTATAGAGAGGAATTGCCAGCAGAAAAAGTGAGGTGTTAATGATCTTGTTCAAGTCATTGCTGAGGCCCCACTTGGAATATTGTGTTCAGTTCTGGAGGCCATATCTTGCTAATGATACAAGAAGACTTGAAGCGATTCGGGGAAAGGCAACAAAATTGATATCAGGATTGTGCCAAGAGAGGTAGGAGAAGAAACTTGAATATCTGACTAGGTATATCCTAGACTCTAGGCATCTATTACCCTCTCTGTGAAAAAATATTTCCTGATGATTCTCCTAAGTCTACCACTCCGCAACCTCATATTATGTCCTCAAGTTTTACTGCTTCTCTGTCTCTGGAAAAGATTTGTTTGTAGATTAATAACATTCAAGTATTTAAATGTCTGCATCATATCTTCCCTATCCATTCTTTCCTCTAGCGATGCCTAACTTTGGGATCCAAATGCAACTCTTTTAAATTGGTTGGTAATTGACCATGCCAGTTTTCAGCCAATCCAAAAAGCAACTAAGAGTTTGGTTCCAGACTCTAAGGATGCCTCTAAAGATCCTTATGATCCTACTCTAAGGACTCTAAGGATGCCTAGTAGCACCAAAGTGGAGATGCCCTCCAGTGCCTAATGACGTCTATCTGAAAAGTAGGCATGGTTAATTAAGGGCAAAGAAAAGGCATGATTGACTTAGGTGTTGCTAGGTGTCCGAGTTGGGCACTAGTAAATTAGGTCTGGTAAAACCTGGCCTAATATATAAGTGCCACATACAAGTGCATGGAAAGATCTTTTACTGTAAACCACGGGAACTCGAGGCAGCCATTTTTTTTAGCATCTCTGCATGGAGCAACAGTGTAGGAGGATTGCTTCTGCCTTGGTTCACTTATGGGCCATCAGGGTGTGCAAAGCAGGCCTTTTCAGGTGCAGGGAGGTGAGTGGGTGGAGTCCAAAAATCTCAGTTTATATTTGAGTATATTCGGTAATTATAAATTATAGTATTCAATAATTTATGAATGTCTTGGATAACATCTAGAACCATATCTCGCTCCATATAAACAATATAGGATTGGATCCTCAGATGATTGGGCCAAAATAAATTTGTCAGCCACTCACCTTATTTCCTCAGAGATCCACAAATTTGTTTCATTTTTCTTTAATATTACAACTACTACTACTGCTTATCACTTTTATAGACAATCCCTGCTCAGAAGAGCTTACAATCTAACTTGGACAGTGCAAAACTAATTGCAAAAATCATTACATAAATCTTTTTACTACAAAAACACTTAAAGATCTCTTGATAGAAGTAACCTCTCCCAACATGATATCATGTTTCAGAAATCTGCGTCAAGGCCGAGGCACCTAAAAATATATAAAAAAAATAAAAAAAATAAAAATGTAATCCTCTAAATCTTATTGAAGCTTCAATGGCACATAAAAGACTTAATTCTGGTATAAATCATAAACGGAGAAGAGCACCCATCTTGGTATTGTTACAAAGATGGCGGCAGCATTTTACTGCTTGTCTTAGTGTTCTCATTAGAAACATAGAAACATAGAAGATGACGGCAGAAAAGGGCTATAGCCCATCTAGTCTGCCCACTCTAACAACCCCACCCCCTTGAATTTACCCCCCTAGAGATACCACGTGTGTATCCCCTCTACATTTTATTACCTCCCTAGAGATTCCACATGTGTATCCCATTTCCTTTCAAAATCCGGCACGCTGCTGGCCTGAATCACCTGAAGCGGAAGTTCATTCCAACGATCGACCACTCTTTCGGTGAAGAAGAACTTCCTGGTGTCACCATGAAATTTCCCACCCCTGATTTTCAGCGGATGTCCTCTTGTGGCCGAGGGACCTTTAGAAAAGAAGATATCATCCTCCACCTCAATACGGCCGGTGATATATTTAAATGTCTCTATCATGTCGCCTCTCTCTCTACGTTCTTCGAGTGAGTATAGCTGCAATTTATTCAGCCTTCCCTCATACGGGAGGTCTTTGAGTCCCGAGACCATCCTGGTGGCCATTCTCTGAACCGACTCAACTCTCAGTACATCTTTTTGGTAATGTGGTCTCCAGAATTGTACACAATATTCCAGATGAGGCCTCACCATGGATCTGTACAACGGCATAATAACTTCGGGCTTCCGGCTGATAAAGCTTCTTCGGATACAACCCATCATTTGTCTTGCCTTTGATGAAGCCTTCTCCACTTGATTGGCAGTCTTCATGTCTTCGCTAATGATCACCCCCAAATCACGTTCCGCCTTGGTCCTAACTAAGGTTTCACCATTAAGTGTATAAGTTTTGCATGGATTCCTGCTGCCGAGGTGCATGACCTTACATTTTCTAGCATTAAAGTTTAGCTGCCAAGGTGAGGACCAGTGTTCCAATAGAAGTAGGTCCTGCGTCATACTATCTGGTAAAGTGTTCTCACTTACAATGTTGCATAGTTTGGCGTCATTGGCAAATAATGTGATTTTACCCTGAAGCCCCTGAGTCAGATCTCCCACAAATATGTTGAAGAGGATCGGGCCCAAGACCGAGCCCTGCGGCACTCCATTGCTCACCTCTGACGTTTTGGAAGGGGCACCATTCACCACCACTCTCTGAAGTCTACCGTTTAGCCAATCACTGACCCATGTAGCTGACTTCCCACTAGAAAAGAATGACTTCGGTCCAATCGCACCTCTCAGATCAACGTCATCCATTCCTGTTCTTCATTTTAAGCCACCAGAGTTTCAGCTTAACTCTAAGATCCTCTTATGTTAAAAATTAAGATTGTTCATAATTACCACCCTATTGCCCGGCCTGCACTACATCCAACACTTTCCATTTCATATCTCCACAGAATGTCCGCCTCTGGCGTTAAACCTGAATATTCAATGTCGAGCTGTTTTCAAGGACTGGCATTGAATATTCAGTCATTGATGAGGCCCCACTTGAAATTTCAGTTCTGGAGGCGGATCCTTGCTAAGGATGCAAGAAGACTTGAAGCAATCCATAGAAAGGCGACAAAAATTATATTGGGATTCTGCTGAGAGAAGAGGCTCGATTACCTGAATATGTATACACTAGAGGAAAGAAGGGATAGAGGAGATGTTGTTTAAATACTTGAAGAGTATTAATCTACAAACAAATATATTTCAGAGATGGAGAAGTGGTAAAACTAGAGAACATAATACGAGGTTGTAAGGTGGTTGACTTAGGAGTAACATCAAGAAATACTTCTTCACGGAGAAGGTGGTGGATGTCTGGAATGCCTTCCCTGTAGAGGTGGTGGAGGCAAAAACAGTAAAGGAGTTCAAAAATGCATGGGATAGACACGAAGGACACTTAATTGGAAAGAGGATAGTATTGACACAGAACTCAATAGATCAAAAACTATAACTTTATTTGTGATGCAGCATCAGGAAAGTGAAGACAATGTTGGGCGGACTTCTACGGTCTTTGTCCCTTATATGGCAAGACGGATCAGGAGGGACTGGAGTTACTTTGACAGCAACTCCAACAGTAGGGCAGTATGGGGCAGTATATCCAGTGCTGGATATACTTCTAAGGTCTCCGTCCCATATGTGGCAAGAAGGATCAGGAGCAATTCTGCATATTTTAATACCACATTGAAATCGTCAGAGTGCAAGTCATACTAATCTTATACTGAAACATAGCAAGTAAAATGAATAATTACTGGTTTGTTGCTTCAACATTGCCTTGAGAATGATTGTGATTTATTGGACAGGCTGGATGGACCACACAGGTCTTTATCTGTCATCATTTATTATACTACTATGTAGCACCAGATATCGTATAGCTGGTTATGGTGATACTTAGACTTAACCGATCATTATTATTATTATGTTCTTGTATACCGCCATACCCAATGAGTTCTAGGCGGTTCACATCAATTAATTAGGATCTGATCTGAACACGGATCATGGCTTAGTGGGCAAAGATAAGCCTGCTAATCCTGGCTACTTAAGTTCCGAATATCGAGATTTAAGAGGACATGCCCCCGAAATGCCTCCAGCATCACCAGCTTATTTTTAATCGTTAACCAGACATTTTCAACGGTGATAACCAGTTAAATGCCACTGAAAATGCCCGGTTAGGTGCTGAGACGTGAGCTCAGCCATTTTGCCATTTCCAGCTTTTCGCCCTATGCCAAAAACCTAGCAAAGGAGCTAAAATCAATTCAAAATATCACTGAAATGCTATTCAATAACACGGTTATGGTTTCAAGATCCTTCCTTTCAAAAGTTTCTCTTTTCCATTATTCTAAGTCTAATCATGTCCTTTACGAGCGTGGTCTAGTTTTACAAAGTTTACTGCTCCCTTATCTTAACATCTTGAAATTCTGTTATAAATAAACCATAACTGGAATTACTTAAGAAGTGAACATGAAACAGCTTAGAATAAAAACATTTGTTATCTCGGAAAATAGCATCCTGAGGGTAATTGCATTATCCTTTATTGCACCGAGTGTACCACTCTAAGTAATGCCAACGCAGGCTTACACACTGGAAAACAAGTGTATATTCTCTTTTATTGCTGCAAGTAAAAAAAAAAAAAAGAAAAAGCTACAGACAACTAAGGCAGCTTCTTGTTTAGCCTGTAGTTTATGAGGTTTCTTTTGTGTTTTATCACAAAGAAACGTTTTGAGACAGTAACTTCATTTTAAGCTTCTCAGGCTTTAAAATTTCAATAGAGATCTGGCGTTTTCTTTCAGTAGAAGTCACTTTATCAGTGGTAGCGTCACAGTGACTTAAGATTTCCTTCAAGACTAACAAGTTACTCGGGCAAAGAGGTGGATATTAGTGAAGACTGGAAATGTGAAGAAAACCAATATATTTTCAAAGTCCCTCAAGTCTAAGAACGTGCACAGGAAAAACATGGGTTTTATTTTTATTTGGTATTTTTTTTTCTTGCTTTGAACCTTTTGTTTTAAGGAATATTTTTAACTCATCTTAAATCCTTTTAATGCATACTAAATAGCTTCTTAAAGCTAGAAGGATGTTAGGGTGCATAGGAAGAGGTATGGCCAGTAGGAAAAAGGAGGTATTGATGCCTCTGTATAAGAAGCTGGTTGAGACCTCATTTACAATATTGTGTACAATTCTGGAGGCTGCACCTTCAAAAAGATATAAAAAGGATTGAGTCGGTCCAGAGGAAGGCTACTTAAGATGGTGCGTGGAATCATCATAAGATGTATAGGGTCAGACTTAAAGATCTCAATACTTTAGAGGAAAGGCGGGCGAGGGGAAATATGATAGAGACATTTAAATACCTACATGGTTTAAATGCGCATGAGTTGATTCTCTTTCAATGAAAAGGAAACTCTGAAATGAGAGGGCATAGGATGAAATTAAGAGGTGATAGGCTCCGGAGTAATCTAAGGAAATACTTCTCTTACAGAAAGGGTGTATGTGTGGAACAGTCTCTCGGAAGAAGTGGTGGAGCCAGAGACTGTGTCTGAATTCAAAAGGGCCTAGACTAGGCACATGAGATATCTCAGAGAGAGAAAGAGATAATGGTTACTGTGGATGGGCAGACTAGATGGGCCATTTGGCCTTTATCTGCCATCATGCTTCTATATTTCTTTCATTACCTGATAATCTGCCTCACCAAATACTCCAAAGTACGAAGGTAAATCAAAAAGGAAAGGCACAATACATTTAATGGGTTTAGTAGAAGTAACTGTGAGCAATTGAATATATCACTTTTCCGCATAGTCTCCATGCAAGACAACACATTTGTGGTATCGTTCAACTAGCTTCTAAATTCCTGCACAGAAGTAGTTTTTTGGCTGCTTCTGAAGCCAGGTGAACACTGCTTCCTTTACATCATCATGCTTTGTCTTTTGCTCTCTGGGTCACAGTGATGCACCCATGTCTTGTTGGTGACAATTCTCTCCAGAATACACAGATTTCTTCATACTCTCTTAGGAACTAGGTCACAACCTCCATATGCTGTTGTTTGTGCAGATCAGTAAGCTGTTTGGGAACCAATTATGCACAGACTTTCCTGTATCCCAAGTCGTCATGCATTATGTCCAATGCAGATCCATATGTGATATTCAGATTTGCCGCAAATTGAGACACCGTTATCCATCAGCCTTCTCTAATCAGTGCCAATGTGCTTTTGTGCGCGCAATGTTGATGGGCGACCAGAACGACCTTCATCGGTTACGCCTGTTCTTCCTGCTTTAAACCTTTTTACCCACTCATAAACCTTTCATTGATTTATGATGCTTTTGTACATATCGAGTCGGTATCTGAAGGTGAATTTCCCCAGGTTTCACTCCCGCTGCCCAAAGAAAACGCCATACTGCACATTGTTCTTCAATGGTGCCATCTTGCAACGGTGCGTCCATGTTTCTGACTAGAGAATGACATGGTGACAAAATTCATCACAGTTCCCGTCCCTGCGGATAACCGCGGGAAATCATCTTCATGTCATTCTTTAAGGAGAGAGGGAAGAATCAGAGTATGAATGGCCACAACCACTGACCCGCAAGCTTTGCTTTGAAGAATGCTGGTGTAGAAGGACTGAGGTTGAAATAGACACTACAGAATGACAGTCTCTGGTATCCAGAGCAGATATTGTGATGTCATAATGCCTCATTCCACCAGTGCCTAAGAGCCAATCACATCAGTGATGTCACAATGGCTTCATTATCCTTGGCTCACATAAGAATCAGAGTATGAATGGCCACAACCACTGACCCGCAAGCTTTGCTTTGAAGAATGCTGAAGTAGAAGGATTGAGATTGAAATAGACAGTAGAAAATGACATGGGATTATTTCCCGCGGTTATCCGCGGGGACGGGAACGGTGATGAATTTTTTCACCGTGTCATTCTCTATTTCTGACCTCGTGGCTGCCACACAACTAAAGGCCAAGCGCTGCACTGTGCATGGATGAACTATCCAAAAGGCAATATACAAGTACATATGTTGCATTTCGCTAGCTCTATTCCGGTTATTGCGTAATTCATAAATTACCTTTAATTTTTGATATGCCCTCGTATGCCAAAAACAAAAAATGGGGAGCAGGTTTAATGTAGGCAATGGCCCCAACCAAATCTCTACTACAAAGGTGCGGAAGGGCTTTAACGCGCGGAAAAGCGCGCGCTAGACCTAAACGCCAGCATTGAGGTAGCATTAGTTCTAGAAGCGTAGCGCGGGTCTAGCGTGTGCTAAAATCCTGCATGCACTAAAAACGCTAGCACACCTTAGTAAAAGGAGTCCTTAGTCTACTGCTAGGTTAGGCTATTTTAATACAGGGTCTCATTTTCTGCAGCAAGACCCTTTGCTTAAATAATAATAATTTATTCTTGTTTACCGCCAAAGCCCTAATAGTTCGAGGCGGTTTACAATGAGAAGTGCTGGACAATCCGTGGAAAAAAATACAATAAAAATCATCAGAAATACATACAAGATAAAAGGATAAAAGATTAAAAACAGTGAATCGGGTTACAAATTGATCAAACAACTGTGTTTGTACTAATTTTCTAAAAGTAAAATAAGATGGAGCAGGCATAATAATATTACCCAACCAGTCATTCAATTTGCCTGCCCGAAATGCAAGAGTTCTATCCATAAATAAGAACATAAGAAATGCCTCTGCTGGGTCAGACCCGAGGTCCATCGTGCCCAGCAGTCAGCTCACGCGGTGGCCCAACAGGTCCAGGACCTGTGCAGTAATCTTCTATCTATACCTCTCTATCCCCATTTCCAGTAGGAATTTGTCCAATCCTTTCTTGAACCCCAGTACCGTACTCTGCCCTATTACGCTCTTGGAAGCACATTGGCTAAGGCTCTTAACATTTGCATCTCCTCTTCCTATAGGCTAAGGCTCTTTGCAACTGCATTGTGATGTCATAGAGCTTTATGGTTATAGAAACCTAGAAACATGATGGCAGATAAAGGCCAAATGGTCCATCCGCAGCATCCACTATTTCCTCCTCTCCCATAAGAACATAAGCAATGCCTCTGCTGGGTCAGACCCGAGGTCCATCGTGCCCAGCAGTCCGCTCATGCGGCGGCCCAACAGGTCCAGGACCTGTGCAGTAATCTTCTATCTGTACCCCTCTATTCCCATTTCCAGTAGGAATTTGTCCAATCCTTTCTTGAACCCCAGTACCGTACTCTGCCTTATAACGTCCTCTGGAAGCGCATTCCAGGTGTCCACCACACGTTGGGTAAAGAAGAACTTCCTAGCATTTGTTTTGAATCTGTCCCGGACAAGTATTTACTGTTGTGAAAGCAAACATACGGATTCTGCGTGTCGGCCTGTTAAAACGGTCTAGAAAAAAATGAGAGACCAGGTACTCAGGAGCCATATCAAATATTGATTTAAAACAGATACGGGAAAATGTAAACAAAACTCTTGCCTCCATCAGTAACCAATGTAGTTTTTGGATAACAGGGAGTAATATGTTGTCATTTTTTCAAACCAAAAATCAGCCGAAGTGCTGAATTTTGAATAACTCGAAGCCTTTTCAGTGTTTTCTTATATGTACCCAAATAAATAATATTGCAATAGTCGAGCATACGTAAGACTTATAAAATAACCCGACTTAGCATTAGTCCATGTTGATAATATCCCCCCTAAATTGATTTGGAAGGAAGCTATCAACATAGGGGTCTTTTTATCAAGCCGCGCTAACAGGGTTAGCGCTTCGGACATTTCATCACGCGCTAACCCCTGCTGCTGGCTAAAAAACTAATGCCTGCTCAGGCGTTGGCGGCTTGTGCGGCAGGCGGTTTAACGCGCGGTATTACGTGCGTTAAACCCCTTCCGCAGATTGATAAAAGGACCCCATTGACTACTGATAAGTCAGGTTATTTTACCACGAGTTGGGGTATTCAAGTACAGGATGTCTTTGCATAAAATGGGACCCTTTGATAAAATAACCCAGACTGCGGTAAAATAACCAAACAGCGGACCGTGTTGATAACTCTTCTCCTTAGTGTGCACTATGGCCCTCTTTTTCTAAGGTGCGCTAACCGATTAGCGTGCACTAATAGAATTAGCGCGCGCTAAACGCTAACGCATGCATGTTAGTCTATGGACATGTTAGCGTTTAACGCGCGCTAATCGGTTAGCGCACCTTAGTAAAAGAGGGGGTATATTTTTGCTTTATTATGTGTGCAAATTTAATTTACGATATGGTTTATTTTTAATGTACCACTTTTCTTGGACAACGGCAAAGCAGTAATACTATAAAACAATAGTAAAACAGTAAAAAAAGTACCTGTGATATTACCAGGAAAGATGAGAAAAGGTAAAGAAGAGAGTGCTGTAAGGAGATAGAGATGTTGCAAAGCCAAAATGGGCAGTAACTGCTGGATGGATCGGTCAGTGAATTGTGTGTCAAAAAAGTGGCTCAAAACAGGCGGCAATTTGATTTAGGGCGGCTTTAACGCGCGGAATAGCGCGCGCGCGCTAGACCTTAACGCCAGCATTGAGCCTTAGTAAAAGGAGCCCTTAGTGTGTGCTAAATTTTTGAAGGCATGCTAACGAACTTGAATATATGCCAACAATGTGCATTCCTATTGATGTCAACAAGAGGCAGTAGTGCAGCCAGAAGGCAATTTATAGGTTACCCCTTTCTCCCTACTCCCTGCTCCCAAACTTAAAATAACAACAACTTTTGACTGGAGGTGATCCCCGTCAGCTGAAGACATCCTGAATCTGAACCCTCAGACCATCAAAGCACTGCATTCCCTGATGTTAACACCAGCCCCCTGCACATGCTCAGTTCCCACATAAGAACTAAGCACATGCGGGATGCTGGCATTGGTGCCTGGAAGCACTGCCACTGACTGTCAGTGATTTTTCGATCGCGTTGGGGTTTAGACCGGGGATGTTTTCAGCTGGCAGGGCTTGAGAATTCCCACCTTCTGTCATTAGTGCATTCAAATTCTGGGTGGGTTTGAGCCAAAAGCGGACAGGTTCATGGTTTCCTAGGCCCATTTGTGGCTACGTCCCTGACCTGAGGAAATTTGTAAGCTCCTTTATTTTAACTCAGTGTTATAAAGACCAGTGATTTAATCATATATATCTACACTGTAATAGGGTTACCAGATTTTACGCCCCCGGACCGCCCAGTTCCACCTGGCCCTGCCCCTTTCTGCCTGAGTCATGCCCCAGTCCCGCCCCCTCAACCTGTTCACTTGTTTGGAGCGGTGCTTGTTTTCTGTATAACTTTATTAAAACAACCAAATTCTACAAAATTTGACAGAGTCATTTGGCACTGAAGAAGACCACAACAGTTGAAGAACCAGGTAGCGATGGATCATTTGGCACTGAAGAAGACCACAACAGTTGAACAACCAGGTAGCGATTGTCAGTTTAATAAAATGTAAGGATGGTCGCACCCCCACAATGTTAGGTGGTAGGGGTTAAGTGAAATGCGCACTGACAGACGCCAGGTCCCAGGTTCAGTTCCCTCACAGATGACTCACCAGAAAGAAGAATAAAGAAGGCATAGCCAGAGGTGTTTGCATAAAGAATATATTATAGACATAGCCTTACAGAAAAGCAATATTTATAATCATTACAATTAAGCATTACAATTAAATAGAGAGCATGGCAGTTTCCCTGCCTTACAGAGGTCAGAGGCAAAGAGGGACATAGAAGCTTGCAGTTCTAGGAAGCTTCGTGTTCCATAGATAAAGGGAAGGATAGACAGAGAGAGGGAGAGCCAAGACAGAACCAGAGTGCCAAGCAAAGAGCCAAGAGATAGCTAGATAGAAAGAGAGAGAGAGAGAGAGAGCCAAGACCCCTCTCATGATAGCTTGATAGAAAAAGAGATAGATTGATAGCTCCATAGAAAAAGAGAGATAACTTGATAGAGCAGAGAGAAGGCTTTTATACCTTGGAATCTTATTCTGACTAGAGAAAATATTGTATCTCCCAGTATCTTTCTGTTTAGAACTTGCAAACTGTTTGAGACAATGGTCAATTTAATTGACAAAGGAGGGTGAGATACCTGCAAGCATGGTGATGGGATTAAGTCTCTGGCTTGATCTGTGCACCATTGTCCTAAGCACCCTCTTAATCAGACATTAACACCTTTTAGCTAGTCATGATTCAATCAAGGAAACTTAACACAGTCTCCCTGCACTAAGGGTCTATCTGCCTTCCCATGCCAGAGCCAGATTGATATAATCTCCCATAGGCCTCTAGGCTGACATCTCCCATAATTTTTTTATTTTTATTCTTTGAAATGAGGGCGAGCATGTGGTACCCTTCTTTAAACAGCCTGCAATTAGCAGATGCTTCTTTTACCTCCAACAGTACGTCCCCTGTCTTGCAGAATTTCCAAGCTATGAAGATAGGTTGTATAGTCCGTAAACAGTTCCCATTACGAGTTCAAACCTCTGTCTTAGGTCGTATAGGCCATAATCTGGGCAGGGATCCCAGTATGCTTATATCTTACCCGTCGTTGAGCGAATGAACGGTGCATAAGGGATGTAGGAAGCTTTTTCAGGAGGTTCAGGTATAAAGGTACCAAGATGTCATAAGAGAGAGTATCTAAGTATGGGATATGGGAAAATATTATGTCTGACCCTGGTAATGGTAATGCAATAGGCCATGCCAAATTAAAACCAAATTAGCAAGTGTCAGAGAAGATACTGGAAATACATGTATAACTGCCTTAAAAGTTAGAAGGAACCTTGTGAGATAAAGAAAAGTACATGTGTTTCACTTTACAGCAAAGGAAAAATCATAATAATACATAGCAAAATTTGTACAATAATTAAGATAATGATAGGGTGAAGTAAAACATTAAATACGTGGTTTGCAGTGGGCGAAAACCCAAAGAAAAGTTCCCAAACTGAGACATGAGCGTCTCGTATTAAATTTTGTGCAATGTGTCCATTTTCAAAAGTGATAGTATGATTCACTTTTTTGGAGGTTTTCTGAAGTTGTTCAGTGTAAGTATGGAGTTCAGTAAAGATCAGCAGCTTTTGAAATGTCTCATTCCCCATACCAAGAGGTAGTGGATACACAGCATATGAAATAAAGTCTAGAATGTCCATAGAATAGGTTAAATAGGTGGAATTGTACAGCAAAGCGTTCTTAGGAAGGTGGCTATATCCGATGAACAGGAAACATTGTGTACAGCATGTGTGGAAAAGTCTTTGCAGTCAGGGTGCAGGCAGATGAATTACAGTCCAGCAGGAACCGGCAGTCTCTTTAAACTGGTGAGATGCACGCTTGGGATGAAATGATGTTTGCACAGGATCTGATGTTTGCACAGGATACAAGTGGTGTTCACCCTTGAGATGAAATGATGTCTGTGCATACAGGGAGGGATTTGAAAAGAGTCCCGATATCATTCCAAATAAGATAGAAAATGGAGGAGAAACCATGTTGCCTGTACTGAATGTATAGAGAGAGAGAGAGAGAGAGAGACCAGTTGCCTGTTCTGAATGTGGCAACATGTAACAATATTAATGCATTTACTTGGTATAGTTATGGCAAAAGACAGACAGTAATCAGGTACTTAAGGTTCTTAATCAGACATTCCAAAAAGATATGTTTTTGTGTGCTGCATGTAACTATTATGGCACATCAGAGAGACCATAATTCTGTACTGAATGTATATAAAAAAAATTATGTCAGAAATGTGTACTGAATCTAATGAGGAGCATAGAATAAACACGGTATAAAGTGAAACCTTTACTTAAAAATATAACCCCTAACTAAGCTAAATTTAGGATATAAAAAGAACATTGCGCAATTGGGCTAGTTAAAAAAAAATAAAAATGGGGAAAAAAGCTCTAGAAATGGCCAATGTTCCTGGGGTACCCCCTAAACTAAAACAAATAGACAAAAGACAAACCACATGGCACAGACAACATAAAACACAAATTTTTCTTCCATCTGTCAAGTGTTCAGGGCTGAATTTAACTCTGCAAATAAACACATTGTTATAGAAAAAAAAAAAACAGCAAAGATGAACACCTGAGTAGTACAACTAATGCATATCATAACCATCTCATATTCAGAAAAAGCACAAAGCTAATATCTTCTTTGGAACGTCTCTATCTCTGCAGTGATAAAGAGGAACCTTGGAAAACATTAGAAATATCTTTGTGCCAAAATTGGTCTGGGATGGCTATATCCGAACTGCTGCTAAGAAAAAGAAAAAAAAACATTTCAAATTAGTAGCATCCTCAAGGTCACTTAGAGCAAACTTTGTCCATGTTCCATTCAGGTCGACCTGGACCACATGTCTGCCACCTGGGTCCCACAGCACTCGGAGGAATGGGCACTGCGGTGCAGGAGTCAGGTGCAGGCTAGATTTGTCTTCTTTTGTCTGCATTGTCGTGTCCTGGCATTCATAGGCAAGGGGCAAATTCCGAAAATCATTAGTCATGTCTAGGACAGAGAAAAATGCACAGTTAGGGTTAAATTTCACAGTAATGTCAGAGTAAGAGGCAGCCACTGGCACTACAGGCTTTGAAATCTTAGTTAGGGCCTGAGAGTGTATAGTGAGCCTAACAGAGCCCTCTGATTTAGCAAATGACCCAGTTGGAGAGCCACATGCTAAAGAGATAGGTCAACTCAGACCCCTCTCCTCCATCTTAGGCACCAGTTCTGTTGCTGGAGGAAGTACTGGATGCTGTGTTTGTGGTTCAGGATCTTTGCCCTCAAACAAAATTTCTGTGTACCTTTTCCCACAGTCTTGTGCCCAAATTGAAAGATCTGCAGCCTCTGAGTGAGTTAACTACGATCATGCTTCTGCACTAGCATGCTACACTGTGTGGCTAACTGCACAGGAATAACCTCATGAACCAAAAGTTTAGAAGCATTTAGAATTCCTGTACCTAATGCAAGACCAGCCAGTTCAACTATTTCTTTGCCTGTATTCTCACTTGTGCTGGCAGTAGTTTCTACAATGTCTTTCATTTGTTCCTTTTGTGGGATAGACACACACTTTGAAGCTTTGTCATTTAGACCCTGAATCTCACAAATTTCCATATTTTTCTGATCTCCAGTAGGAGGCGCTCTATCTGTGAAACTGATTCTAGCCCCTGTATCAATCAAAGTTAATTTATCCTGACCCTCTATGGTAGTATTAACATTGGGGCGGCTGCAAGTGTCCAAAATCAAAGGTGCCACATACCTCAAGCTGAATTCTGAGTCTGACTTCTTTCCCTCATCCTGCGTCTCCAAAAGTGAGTCCACAGGTAAGCGAAAGGAGTCTGGCAGGGCTGTGAAGGCCTGAGTCACCTTGGCATTCGGACATAGAGAGTCAGGACATCCCTATGCACTAGCACTGTTTTTCCTGGCTGTCAAATCACTTTTTACCCTGTCCAATTCTATCTGCAATGTGTGACGATCCTGTTCCCATTTCATTTTCTCTTTTTGTAATGCTTCTGTCTGTGCTCTGAGCTCATGGAAAGGAATGTAAGTGGAGGCATTTCTGTAACTACCTCTGACATGACCTCTATTTCCTGTGTGTGGTGTGTTCTTGTATTGGGGTGCTCCCTCAGCACGCCACCTTGTAGCTTCTGAGACTGAAATAATTTGAGCTGGCTGGGTCTTCCACACAGACCCAATCCTGAGCAGTAAAGTGTCAAAAGGCGTAGTTTTAGGGTCCTCCGAGAACAACAGAAGGTGTTTAGTAATCTCGGGAGATAATAATTCTAATAGGAATTCTTTATGTTCTCTCTGGCCATAATCTGAGGAAATGGGCCAATGTTCAAGTTCGTTAAGTACCGCGTTGATTACCCACACTCTATATGCAAACTGCTCTGGTGTATCACTTGGCAGGGGTGAAAGAGTTCTAAGTACTTGCAAAGAGGTGCAGCGAAATAGTTGTTCGATGCCCATCTTTACAAATTGGTATGGATGAACAAGAGATCCAAATTTATAATAATGTGGACCCAGGGCTAGGTGCATAAGCTTATCAAAATCTGAATTGTTCCTTTTGTATTTCCCTAGACCCCAGTGAATCAGTATGTCAATAGCCCATTTGCACCATTCATTTATGTTAAAAGGCATAGGGCCCACTTTCTCCACTATTCTTTCAATGTCACTGTCCTTCATATGTCCCTGCAGCACTACAGTTACTGGAGCTGTGTCACTTATAGGGGTACTATTGGTATTGCTCTGGCCTGGTAATGAATTTTCCTCACTTTCGTTTGTCGGTTCTTCTTCCTGTTCTACATCTGTAGCTAGTTTACCCTTTCTCTGACCTGCTACAAAAACGGTTTTCGGACTACATGGATTATATGGCGATGGTGGCACAGGTGCAGACGGCAGAATAGCCTGTCCCTGTGAGGCACATTTTGACTTTAAATACTTTAATTCTGCCTTGGCCTCTTCTAATTGTTCATTTACAGTTAAAAAGGAATTTGTGGCCTGAACAATTTGGGTTCTTAGCATGGATATATTAATTTGTGCCTCATCTAAGTCTTTGGACAGCTGATGGCACTGAGTGTTCAAGTCAGTATTATCTTGTCTTAGGCTAATAAGTCCTCTACATAAGCCCTGAATGAAAAGGCATTTGCGTTTATCTGTTTTCTTTCTAAACTCCTGAGAATGAGAAACCATTTGTTTCTGAATATCGTGCCATGTGTGTTCTGGAAAATTACCCTCATATGGACCCCCTTTCTTGTCAAAATATTTGTGTACAATATCTGTGAGTTCTTGAAAATCAAAAGGGTTCATATTTGAGGCTGCAGAAGTCTGCCTTGGTTCGTGGGCAGAGAGAATAGGCTTCTAAATGTCCCTGTCTGTGTGTAGCCTTTGAGATTGAAATGCTCCCACTTATGAAGGAGGGAGACTGTTAGGCAAGAGTCATTGGCATAAATAATACACTTATGCCCACACTTGCCCACACTGGTTAGTACCTGAAATTTACAGGCAGAAGTTTAGCAGGATAAAATATAGAAGAGCAGAGGTGTCAGCTGCCAGTTCCAGTCCAGTGTGCACTGGGCCTTTCACCAGGGCAGAGACTGACAAGAAATAGATTTAAAAGCACAAGGTAAAAAAAAGTAAAAGTTATACAGATGTGGCGTGTCTTAATTGAGTGACTGTTTTCACTTTGAACCCTGCTTTTCTTCAGAGCAGCTCAAATATTCTTACATGCAACACCCTAGCAAGCATATAATAGCAAATCATACAATGCAAACTGGCACAGGTAGACTACAAAGACTTTTGATAGTAAAATCTCACCAAATATAAAACCCAAAATATTACTGAAACTTTTCACAATTGTGTCATCCAGTCTAAAACAATTTAAGGGTTCCAAAAGGACTTTTGATTTCTATCTCACTCTGTCTATCAATCAAAATAGAAAGTCAATTGATATATAAAATCTCACCAAGTATAAAACCCCACAATATTACTGGAACTTTTCAACAGTGTGTCATCCAGTCTAACGTATAATCAATCTAAGGGTTTTGCCAGGACTTTTGATTTCTATATCACTCTGTCTATACATAATCCTATTGCACAGTGCATAAAAAAAAACTTAAATTCTACTTACCCAAATGAAATCATCAGGAAGGACCGAGACAAAGCCCCCAAAATGTCAGTTTAATAAAATGTAAGGATGGTCGCACCCCCACAATGTTAGGTGGTAGGGGTTAAGTGAAATGCGCACTGACAGACGCCAGGTCCCAGGTTCAGTTCCCTCACAGATGACTCATCAGAAAGAAGAATAAAGAAGGCATAGCCAGAGGTGTTTGCATAAAGAATATATTATAGACATAGCCTTACAGAAAAGCAATATTTATAATCATTACAATTAAGCATTACAATTAAATAGAGAACATGGCAGTTTCCCTGCCTTACAGAGGTCAGAGGCAAAGAGGGACATAGAAGCTTGCAGTTCTAGGAAGCTTCGTGTTCCATAGATAAAGGGAAGGATAGACAGAGAGAGGGAGAGCCAAGACAGAACCAGAGTGCCAAGCAAAGAGCCAAGAGATAGCTAGATAGAAAGAGAGAGAGAGAGAGAGAGAGCCAAGACCCCTCTCATGATAGCTTGATAGAAAAAGAGATAGATTGATAGCTCCATAGAAAAAGAGAGATAACTTGATAGAGCAGAGAGCAGGCTTTTATACCTTGGAATCTTATTCTGACTAGAGAAAATATTGTATCTCCCAGTATCTTTCTGTTTAGAACTTGCAAACTGTTTGAGACAATGGTCAATTTAATTGACAAAGGAGGGTGAGATACCTGCAAGCATGGTGATGGGATTAAGTCTCTGGCTTGATCTGTGCACCATTGTCCTAAGCACCCTCTTAATCAGACATAGTAACATAGTAACATAGTAGATGACGGCAGATAAAGACCCGAATGGTCCATCCAGTCTGCCCAACCTGATTCTATTTAAATTTTTTTTTTTTTTTTTTTTCTTCTTAGCTATTTCTGGGCTAGAATCCAAAGCTTTACTCGGTACTATGCTTGGGTTCCAACTGCCAAAATCTCTGTTAAGACTTACTCCAGCCCATCTACACCCTCCCAGCCATTGAAGCCCTCCCCTGCCCATCCTCCACCAAACGGCCATACACAGACACAGACCGTACAAGTCTGCCCAGTAACTGGCCTAGTTCAATATTTAATATTATTTTCTGATTCTAAATCTTCTGTGTTCATCCCACGCTTCTTTGAACTCAGTCACAGTTTTACTCTCCACCACCTCTCTCGGGAGCGCATTCCAGGCATCCACCACCCTCTCCGTAAAGTAGAATTTCCTAACATTGCCCCTGAATCTACCACCCCTCAACCTCAAATTATGTCCTCTGGTTTTACCATTTTCCTTTCTCTGGAAAAGATTTTATTCTACATTAATACCCTTTAAGTATTTGAACGTGTGAATCATATCTCCCCTGTCTCTCCTTTCCTCTAGGGTATACATATTCAGGGCTTCCAGTCTCTCCTCATACGTCTTCTGGCGCAAGCCTCCTATCATTTTCGTCGCCCTCCTCTGGACCGCCTCAAGTCTTCTTATGTCTTTCGCCAGATACGGTCTCCAAAACTGAACACAATACTCCAAGTGGGGCCTCACCAATGACCTGTACAGGGGCATCAACACCTTCTTCCTTCTACTGACTACGCCTCTCTTTATACAGCCCAGAATCCTTCTGGCAGCAGCCGCTGCCTTGTCACACTGTTTTTTCGCCTTTAGATCTTCGGACACTATCACCCCAAGGTCCCTCTCCCCGTCCGTGCATATCAGCTTCTCTCCTCCCAGCATATACGGTTCCTTCCTATTATTAATCCCCAAATACATTACCCTGCATTTCTTTGCATTGAATTTTAGTTGCCAGGCATTAGACCATTCCTCTAACTTTTGCAGATCCTTTTTCATATTTTCCACTCCTTCTTCGGTGTCTACTCTGTTACAAATCTTGGTATCATCTGCAAAAAGGCACACTTTTCCTTCTAACTCTTCAGCAATGTCACTTACATACATATTGAACAGGATTGGCCCCAGCACCGAACCCTGAGGGACTCCACTAGTCACCTTTCCTTCCTTCGAGCGACTTCCATTAACCACCACCCTCTGGCGTCTGTCCGACAGCCAGTTTCTGACCCAGTTCACCACTTTGGGTCCTAACTTCAGCCCTTCAAGTTTGTTCAACAGCCTCCTATGAGGAACTGTATCAAAGGCTTTGCTGAAATCCAAGTAAATTACATCTAGCATATGTCCTCGATCCAGCTCTCTGGTCACCCAATCAAAAAATTCAATCAGGTTCGTTTGGCACAATTTACCTTTTGTAAAGCCATGTTGCCTCGGATCCTGTAACCCATTAGATTCAAAGAAATACACTATCCTTTCTTTCAGCAACACTTCCATTATTTTTCCAACAACTGAAGTGAGGCTCACCGGCCTGTAGTTTCCTGCTTCATATCTGTGACCACTTTTATGAATAGGGACCACATCCGCTCTCCTCCAATCCCCAGGAATCACTCCCGTCTCCAGAGATTTGTTGAACAAGTCTTTAATAGGACTCGCCAGATCCTCTCTGAGCTCCCTTAGTATCCTGGGATGGATCCCGTCTGGTCCCATCGCTTTGTCCACCTTCAGTTTTTCAAGTTGCTCATAAACACCCTCCTCCGTGAACAGCGCAGAATCTACTCCATTTTCTCATGTAACTTTGCCAGACAATCTCGGTCCTTCTCCAGGATTTTCTTCTGTGAACACAGAACAGAAGTATTTGTTTAGCACATTTGCTTTCTCCTCATCACTCTCCACATATTTGTTCCCAGCATCTTTTAGCCTAGCAATTCCATTTTTTATCTTCCTCCTTTCACTAATATATCTGAAAAAAATTTTATCTCTCTTTTTTACATTTTTAGCCATTTGTTCTTCCGCCTGTGCCTTCGCCAAACATATCTCTCTCTTGGCTTCTTTCAGTTTCACCCTGTAGTCCTTTCTGCTCTCCTCTTCTTGGGTTTTTTTATATTTCATGAACGCCAACTCTTTCGCCTTTATTTTCTCAGCCACTAGGTTGGAGAACCATATCGGCTTCCTTTTTCTCTTGTTTTTATTGATTTTCTTCACATAAAGGTCCGTAGCCATTTTTATCGCTCCTTTCAGCTTAGACCACTGTCTTTCCACTTCTCTTATGTCCTCCCATCCTTAACAGCTCTTTCTTCAGGTACTTTCCCATTGCATTAAAGTCCGTACGTTTGAAATCTAGGACTTTAAGTATCGTGCGGCCGCTCTCCACTTTAGCCGTTATATCAAACCAAACCGTTTGATGATCGCTACTACTCAGGTGAGCACCCACTCGAACATTAGAGATACTCTCTCCATTTGTGAGGACCAGATCCAATATCGCTTTTTCCCTTGTGGGTTCCGTCACCATTTGTCTGAGCAGAGCCTCTTGAAAGGCATCCACAATCTCCCTACTTCTTTCCGATTCCGCAGACGGAACATTCCAGTCCGCATCCGGCAGGTTGAAATCTCCCAACAGCAGAACCTCCTCTTTCCTTCCAAACTTTTGGATATCCACAATCAGATCCTTATCAATTTGCTGCGATTGAGTCGGAGGTCTGTAGACTACACCCACGTAGATAGAAGTTCCATCTTCTCTTTTCAGAGCAATCCATATCGCTTCTTCCTCTCCCCAGGTCCCTTGCATTTCGGTCGCTTGGATATTGATCTTTACATAGAGAGCTACTCCTCCACCTTTATGACCATCTCTATCCTTCCTAAAAAGATTATATCCCGGTATGTTTGCATCCCATCCATGTGATTCACTGAACCATGTCTCTGTGATAGCAACAATATCTAGATCTGCCTCTAATATCAGGGCTTGCAGATCATGAACTTTGTTGCTTAGACTGCGAGCATTTGTGGTCATCGCTTTCCAGCTATTTTTCAGCGATAATCTCCTTTTTCGTATGGATTTTTGTGTCGTTTCACTTTCCGTTGCAATACTAAGAAATGAGTTGCTGACATTAACACCTTTTAGCTAGTCATGATTCAGTCAAGGAAACTTAACACAGTCTCCCTGCACTAAGGGGTCTATCTGCCTTCCCATGCCAGAGCCAGATTGATATAATCTCCCATAGGCCTCTAGGCTGACAGCGATGCGCTGTCGTTTAGGTAAAGTAGCTGGCATGAGTATAGACTTTTTGCAAATTTATTTAGGATGAAATATTCCAAATTTGCAAGATGTTTACATTCATGCCAGCTACTTCACCTAAATGACATCACATCGCTACCTGGTTCTTCAACTGTTGTGGTCAGGGGTCCTATCAAGGCCGGTCTTAAGCAGAAGCAAGAGGTGCGGCCGCTCGGGGCTTTGTGCTCCCAGGGTCCCTGCGGCTAAGATTGTCAACCTGATGGTTTTAAGCTGGCCTGGCCAGTTTTGCAAAGGCCAGGCAGAGGCTGCTGGCTGACCCTCAAAACTGGCACCCAAAAAGCCTCTCTCTCGCCCCCATGCTGCTGCTTTTAATTTTCTGGGCCGGCACCAGCTTTTAATCTTCTGGACTGGCACCAGCAGTGTCAATCAGCTTAAACATGCTGCCTTCTGTGGCCCAGAAGCTTTCCCACAGTGGCCGGAAGCTGAAACAGAGCGAACACTTCCGAGCCTCTGAAGGCAACATGTTTAATCTGACTGACACTACTTGTGCCAGCCCAGAAGATTAAAAGCTGCAGGGTGGAGAAAGGAGAAAGAGGCACCAGATTTCACAGGGTGAGGGGGTGGAAAAGAGAAAAATGCTACATTGGTTTGGGGAGAGAATGGGTAAGGGAGAAAGAGGCCAAATTGCATGAGTGTGGGGGTGGGGGAAGCACTAGCATAGTGAGGGTAGGAGGCACCTGGGGTGATGGCACCCCCTAACTCTCTTCTCTGCCCCCCATTTCTTCCCAGCACCCCATGCTGTGTGCCCACACCCCTTCCCCCGTACCCGTTTTGTCTTCCCCGACACAAGTAGCATCTCCAACTTGCCCGTGCTAAAGTCGGCTCTCCCTCTGACATCACTTTCTAATTGCAGGACCCAGAAGTCGTATCACAGGGGAGCGCCGAGGCTGGCGCAAGCAGCAGGTTGGAGCTGTTGCTCACGCCAGCGAAGAGCTAGAGGTATAGTGGGAGGGAAGTGAAGGCGTGTGCAATGGGGGAGGAATGGGAAGTAGTGGGGGTGGGGCAGAGAGAGATGCCGGCGCCCCCACCAAGACAGTGCTCCCTTATTATAGCAGTGAGGGGAAGGAGAAAGAGGCCAAATCACAGGGGGGGGGAGGCAAGAGAGGGAAGAGAAGGCGAGGTGAGAGAGACGCTAGACCACCAGAGTGGGAAGAGGGAAGCAGAGGAGAAAGATGCCAGACCGGGGGGGGGGGGGAGAGAGGAGAGGAGACAAATGTTAGATCACGGGGGTTAGTAGAAGAAAGATATGCCAGAATATGGGGGAGGGAGGCATGTGGAGAGAGATGCCAGACTATAGGGGTAGTTAGAAGACGAGAGAGAGATGGAAAGGAAGGAGATTGAAATGCCAGACCAGAGGAGGAGAGGGATGAAAAGGAAGGGGAGAGATGCCAAACCATAGTGGGGGGGAGGGAGAGATGCTAGCTACAAGGTAGGGGTGTTTTAGGAGGGGAAGGAAAGCGGATGGGACAGGGACACGGGAGGATTGGGGTACTGAGATGAGGAACATGTGAGGAGGATAGAGAGAGGGACACCGAGGGAAGATAGGTAGTGAGCATGGAGTGAGAAGCCATGTCAAATGGAGAAGAGAGACTCTGTAAGAGAATTAGAGAATTTAGAAAAACTGAAGAGACACTGGGTCTAAAGCAAATGGAGAAAGAAAAAGAAAAATGCTCAGACAACAAAGTTAAAAAAAATACTGTATATTTTATCTGAATTTAGCAAATGAAATATGTCAGCTTTGGCAAATGTTCTTCTTGGATATTTCACAATTCAGTTTCTATTTCTATACTAGTGCTGTACATGCAGGGTCTAACTTCTTGAGGTTTCCAGTTCAGTGTTTTGCTTTAATATCTCTCTTCCTGATGTGTGGTCCCTTGTTTCATATTTGTTGAGGGTCTGTTGTATTTTGTGCATATTACCTTATATTTTCGGTGAGTTATTTGGCTAGTATTTAATTTCTAGGAAGGAAGCTGTAATAGACTGATTTTCCAATAGGGACTATATTGTTATTTTAGAGTGTTACGCTCGGTTTGTGAGGCATGATTTACGAGAATCTTTTGCTCGTCTTGCAAAACACTCGCAAACCGCGTTACTCGCAAACCGAGGTTTGACTGTACTAGTTTTGCTTAGCTTAAAGAATAAACTTCACCAGTGGGTCAGAACAACAGACTGGTTATGTAAAGTATACAGTACAACAGCTACTACTGTTGTATAAGTCAGCAGGGAACAACCCCCCACCTCCGAATTTCAATCGGAGCCTAAACTCTCCAAAGTACTGCGGTATGCAAATGAGCTGTTGGACTAGCTCCCTCAGGCGGGCTAGCTTCCATAGTTTGAGAGAGAATAAATCGTTGGCATCTCAGTAATTGCAAAAAAAACAACAAAAAACAATGTAGGAAAGAAAACCTCTCAGAGCTATTTACATTTTAAGCTCTGCCTTAAATATAAAATCTCAAGTTCAGAAATTTATTAGATTGATCTACAAAATAAATCTTGTTGGAAGACTGTGAAGACTTCCTTTCCCCGCAGATTTCAGGCTAGCGGTTCAAAAGTACAGTTAATTTATGTTTCGATTATTGCAATGGATTATCGTTGAGTTTTACGCCCTCAAGGTATTGGAGATAACCCAAAATGTGGCAGCAAGAGTGTTAAGTTCTCACAGTTTATCCATATTACCTCAGTGTTAAAAGATTTACATTGGTTACCAATTATTCAGGGCATTAGGTATAAGATTTTAGACTTGATTTTCTCAAGGTGTTAAACAAAACTGTCTCCTATAATTGTTGCTAATCTGAAATTTATCAGCCTAAGATCTGCCACAATGAGCTTGTTAGAGAGAGTTTCTTTTCCAGGCAATAAGATTGGAAGAATATTGCTTGTCTATCTTAAAGGTAATGGGTCCAAAACTATGGAATAGTTTACCTGTTAAACTGAGAACAACGCAGTCACTAGATTCTTTTAAGAAGGAGCTCAAAACTTCTTTATTCCTCTAGGACAGGGGTAGGCAACTCTGGTCCTCAAGAGCCGGAGCCAGGTCAGGTTTTCAGGATATCCACAATGAATATGTATGAGATGAATTTGCATACACGGCCTCCTTGAGATGAAAATCTATCTCATGCATATTTATTGTGGATATCCTGAAAACCTGAACTGGCTCTGGCTCTTGAGGAACGGAATTGCCTAACCCTGCTCTAGGACAGTGTCCCGCAAACTTTTCCAGCCGGCGGCACACTAAATGCAGTGCCCCAGCCAGAAGGCATCTGGAAGTCGACACGAAGACGTTGCGTGCATGCGCGGAGGCCCGTCTTGCTGCAACTCCGCCGTTACAGGGATCCAGGAGGTGCAGGGAGAAGAGGAGAGACACCGGCCAGGAGGTATATCTACATGGAGTTGTGTATGAAGGGGGAAGGCAGTCCTCCTTGGGTGCAAGCCCCAAAGGGGTGCACTGAGATCCCCTGTACCAACAGCAGCTTTTCCGTACCAGCAGCAGCAAACTTTAAATGTAGCCATCGCGCCCCTCCCTGCAGCTGCCAGTCCACCCCCTCCAATGTCACTTCCTTGTTCCAGAGCAGAGCATGGTGCATGGAAGTCCCATGATGGCTGCATTTAATATTACTGTTGCTGCTTCTGGTTCAGCATCAGTCATGGGGGAAGTGAGAGAAACAGACGCTGGATGGAAGTGGGGAGGGGAGAGAGAGGGGAGCATTCTCTTTCTAAGGTTTTCTCTACAATAAACATCACTTCTTGCTCATTTGATTCCTTCCCTTTTTCTTGGCTCAAGGTTTCACAATTTGAACTACTACCCTATATCTTATCTATAATAAACACTAGCTTTTCATCTGGACAGGTTCCATTTCTCTGGAAGTCAGCTATAGTTCAACTTATACTAAAAAAAAAAAAAAATCTTTAGACCCACTAAACTTGGCAAATTATTGTCCAGTATCAAACCTGTTTTTTCTCAACACTATTGGAGAAAATAGTATTTCTTCAAATTTCCTCATACATTGAAAAATCACTTGCCCTTCACCTTAAACAATCTTGCTTTTGAGTCTACCATAGCACAGAAATGGTCTCAACAGCTCGTCTTAGTGATTTGCTCTCATTTCAACAGATTTCTCTTCAGTGTTTGACTTGGTCGACCACTCGCTGTTTTTCATAGAAATATGATGGCAGGAAAAGGCCAAATGGCCCATCCAGTCTGCCCATCCGCAGTAACCATTATCTCTTCCTCTCTCTAAGAGATCCCACATGCCTATACTATGCCTTCTTGAATTCAGACAGTCTGTCTCAACCACCTCTTCCAGGAAACTTGCACACATTTACCACCCTTTCTGTAAAAAAAAAGTATTTCCTTAAGCTCAGGAGTAATCAACCCTTAACTTCATCCTATGCCCTCTCATTCCAGAGCTGCCTTCCAAATAAAAGAGATTCGACTCATGCTCATTTACGCCATGTAGGTATTTAAATGTCTCTTATCATATCTCCCCTTTCCTGCATTTCCTCCAAAATATACTGTACATATTGAAATCTTTAAGTCTGTCCCTATACGTCTTATGATGAAGACCACGCACCATTTTAGTAGCCTTCCTCTGGACCAACTCCATCCTTTTTATATCTTTTTGAAGGTGCGGCCTCCAGAATTGTACACAATATTCTAAATGAGGTCTCACCAGAGTTTTATACAGGGACATCAATACCTCCTTTATCCTACTGGCCATACCTCTCCCTATGCACCATAGCTTCCTTCTAGCTTTTGCCGTCACCTTTTCAACTTGTTTGGCTGCCTTAAGATCATCTCATACAATCACACCCAAGTCCCGCTCTTCTGTCATGCACATAAGTTCTTCAGCCCCTAAACTGTACTGTTCCCTCAGGTTTTTTGCAGCCCAAATGCATGACCTTGCATTTCTTAGCAGATTTTGGTATCATCCGCAAAGAGGCAAATCTTACCCAACAGCCCTTCATTAACATCGTTTTTTAAAAAATGTTAAAAAGAACAGGCCCAAGAACAGAACCTTGAGGCCCATCACTGGTAACATCCCTTTCCTTAGAACGATCTCCATTGACCACTATCCTCTGTTCCCTTCCACTCAACCAGTTCCTGACCCAGCCTGTCACTTTGGGGCCAATCCCGAGGGCACTCAATTTATTTATTAGATGTCTGTGTGGAACAATGTCAAAGGCTTTGCTAAAATCTAAATACCCTGGATTCCAAAAACTTCACCATTCCCTGTTTTAAAAGTGTTTCCATTAATTTGCTTACCACAGAAGTCAGACTTACTGGCCTGAAATTCCCTACTTCTTCCTTACTTCCACTAGCAACTGTTATTCTGGCCACCAGTATTTCCTTCCACTTTTACGAAGATGACATAAGAACATAAGAAACGCCTTCACCGAATCAGACCATTGGTCCATCCAGTCCGGTGACCCGCACACGTGGAGGCCAAGCCAGGTGTTCCCCGATGAAGACCTGTTTATCCGTATCCATCAATGTGATTTGCAAGAAGGTGTGCATCCAACTTGCCCTTGAAACCCAGAATGGTTGTTTCTGTCACAACCTCCTCCAGGAGAGCATTCCAAGTGTCCACCACACGCTGCGTGAAACAGAACTTCCTGGTATTTGTCCTGAGCCTGTCGCCTCTCAACTTCAGTCCATGACCTCTTGTCTGATTCACATTTGACAACTTGAATAACGATGCTTCTCGCTCTATTTTGTCGAATCCTTTTATTATTTTATAAGTCTCTATCATATCCCCTCGCAGTCTTCTCTTCTCAAGGGTGAATAAGCCCAGTTTTCTGAGGCGTTCTTTGTAGCTCAAATTTTCCATACCTTCTACTAGCTTCGTAGCTCACCTCTGCACCCTCTCCAGCATCCTTTTACTCTATCCTACAAACCCCTTCTTATCACTTAGACCATTACAGGATTGCTTAACTTCTATCTCAGGATGGCTTTCTGCTCACAAGTTGGCACTCAATAAGGAGAAAATTATAGCTTGCTGGTTTACCGGGTGGCTTTTCTATCCCTAGCTTAGATCTCAATTTATTTAATACAAATATCA
Source organism: Geotrypetes seraphini (assembly GCF_902459505.1). Lineage (NCBI taxonomy): Eukaryota > Metazoa > Chordata > Amphibia > Gymnophiona > Dermophiidae > Geotrypetes > Geotrypetes seraphini. The sequence continues at coordinate 377,102,222 of NC_047086.1, forward strand.
AAACAGTAGATTCCTTCATTACCTTGGAATAATACTCGATTCCCAATGTTCCTTTTCTCCTCAGAATATAAAATTCTGTCTTGCATAGAGAAGATATTTATCTCAATTGTGCTCACTTTGGTGGTATTTTGATACAAATATCAAAACAGTAGATTTCTTCCATTACCTTGGAATAATACTCGATTCCCAACGTTCCTTTTCTCCTCAGAATATAGAATTCTGTCTTGCATAGAGAAGATATTTATCTCAATTGTGCTCACTTTGGTGGTATTTTGATATGGACACTTTCCACACACATTCTTTCACATTCTTGCAGCTCAACAAATGGTAACCCTAGTCTTGTCTGAAAATCTTGAAATGAGGACAGCTCAAAAATTCCTCCCTGCCTGCTCTGAAAATCTGTAACAGAGGTGAAACAGGAAGTAGTTAGGTGAGGACCCACACACAAGGTGCATACGCATGCTGAGGGATCTCAGCACCTGCCATTGAAGTGAAAATAGGTGGCTCTGCCCTTGTTCTCTCTATGGACCCCGCTCATGCACCTGGCTGAAGGCTAAACTGGAAATGGGACACTCCATACCTGCTGTATGGAACTTCCCAAAACCTGTAGAGTAAAATAATCTTTGGAAGCAGATAAACTAGCAGGCCTGAACCCCAGGAGGGTTAAGGAGCCAGTCGTTTCTGTTGACCATAACTTAAAATCTCAGGATCGCTTTGCTTCTGACCTATCTTTAGCAAAGCTTTTACAAAACTGCTTAGTCATCAAAGGTCTTGTAAGTCAGCAAAATCAAGTCTGAGTACCTCAAAAGCCCAGAATACAGCACAGTTTTGCATCATCTAAAATTACTTAAGTAAATATGAAAATTCAGTATCTAATTAAAGCTTTCTGCTCTCCATAAACCTGATCCCTAGCCAACAAAACAAATATATCAACATACTCGTACCATATATACTAGACTATAAACACATCCAATTATAAACAGATATCATTCCCCCTTCTTTTTAGGGGAAAAATTGTAACTCAAATATTAACTAAGGTTTCTATTCTTCCATTCCTTCCTTTCCATCTTTCCTTCTGCCCCCTATCGTGCCCGACATTTCCCTCCCTCCCTTCCATCCCCACAATGTTTGCATTCCTACCATCCTCCCTCCTTGTAGTGTTCCTCCTCCCCCACTGCTGCCACTGCCATCAGCACCCCCCCCCCCCGAACCAGTAGTTCTCCTACCATCAACCCTCCATCCGCCGAACCAGCAGAGTCCCCTCCCCCCTGCCTGGACATAGCTTACCCTCTCTCTCCCTCCCTGCCCTGGGTGAACCCCCCTCCCAGACTCACCAGAAGGCCCACTCCAGGCTTACCATACTTCTCTGGTGGTCTGTTGGTGTGTTGGGGGCCCATGTGCTCCTGCCCATGCTGTTTCTATTGTAAAAATGGCTGCTGCAACTTCCAGTGGCAATCTCATGATGGGCCAAGATAGAAGAGAGGTTTTCCCCCCCCCTATGTGCCTTGAAGTGACTTCTGTTGGCACAAGATAGCAGCCACCATTATCCTTGTACATGCACGATCAATGTCTGTAATAGAGCGTATTATTTCTTTGAAATTGTTGAATTGCGTCTGTTTTGGATAATGGAGGAGCTTCGTGATCTGTCTTGAGATTGATGTAAATGGGAGTGGTGTTTGTTAGGTGTGAGGGTTAAATTGTACTCTTTTCCTTCTTCAATATTTCCTTTTTCAATTAGCGTCCTGTGGTGTTTGTTCTCGGCCCCCCACCATTTGTGTACTAATGAGCACAAATTTATTTCCTAGTTAAGTAACTGTTAACATATTTTAGTTTGTTCTTTTTGAGCAGAAATTTCCGCACAAAGCTGTTTCTTTGTTTAACCTTGGGTAAATGTATTTTAAAAAAATAAAGAGGGGGATCTTGGGGTCTTAACCACAATAAAAGCCTTCTTTGAAAGTGCTGATTCAGAGAAACTAAAGCAAATCGCTGTAAATCTTGAACATGTATTAGAGCAAATTAACAAGCTAAAGAATAACAAAACAAACAAAAACCTAGAAGTTGACATTTACCTCAGAGTTTTGAAAGAGATCAAAAGGTAGTTCCTAAGGACAGAGGCGTAATAAGAGTTATGGGAGGGGGGTGAACTGTCCAGGGTACCGTTTTGGTGGGGGCACCGGCACTTCTCCAACCCCCCCAATGCCACGCTCACACCCTCCTTTCCCCCATACCTCTTTAAATCTTCGCCAGGGTGAATAACATCTCCAGCCTGCTGCTAGTGCTGGCCTGGCTCCCCTTTAAAATCACTTCCTGGTTGTGGGGCCAGGAAGTGACATCAGAGGGAAAGCCAACGTTGGTGCGAGCAGCAGGCCAGAGAATCTGCTCGCACTGGCGAAGATTTAGTATAAACTTTTTATTCACCAACATGAAAGATATACACAGAACAGAGAGAACACAATCATTTTCTCAGTACAATACCACAATACAGATGAACATGGTAACACCCAACTAGAAATCCCAGATATCAGCGAGAGTCCAGGCCTGTACTCTGATAGCCTGGAGCCCTCCAAATCCATACTAGACACAACCCCCCAACCGCTCCCTCCCAACACCCCCCACCCCCAAAACCCCACCCTCAACCCACTGGCAAGACAGGGGCAACTGGCCTCCGCAAGCGATTGACCACCTGGCTCTTTATCACAGGGGGCAAAGTATCCAAATAAGAAGCCCAAACAGACAGAAAAAGCTTGCTCCGAGATCCAGAGAACCGAGCGGACATGGACTCCCAGTCCATTAAAAGATGCAATTTATTGCGCCAATACCAGATGGTGGGCGGGGAGTCCTGAAGCCAATGAGTAAGAATACATTTCATTCCCACAATATAGCCCTTACGAATGAGCTGGCTATCCCCTGCAGAAAGGCCGCCTAAATAGCCCTCCGCCAAAAAAATAGTCCCTTCCACCGATGAGGGGAGCCGATAACCTACCAAAGATTCCAAATAACAGCGGACCTCCATCCAAAAGGCAGAAATTGAACTACACAGCCACACCCCATGTGCCAAAGAATTATCAACCCGGTGACATTTCAGACAAATAGCCGTAGGGGCACATCCGAAATAAAAGGCCCGCTGCTGCGAGACATATCCCCGATGTAAGACCCGAAAGTGACATTCCCGGAGCTCGGCGCTCTGCACCACCCGAGGTATCCGGCGCACCAGAGGAGCCAAGGACGCCACCCGCGGGCGACATCCCAGGTCCCGGGCCCAAGATGCCAAAAGCCGCTGATAATCCCTCCGAGGCTGCAGAGCCACCAATCGGCGATGATATTGAGAGATAGAAAGCCAATCCCACTGAGCATCAAAGAAAAAGTCGCGTACAGTGATAGCAAAAGACTGGGTCAAGGAGTCCCTGGGCAAGGAGGCCACATAATGTGAGAGCTGCATATAAGCAAACCGATCCGTCGCACCCAAAGACCAGGACGCCTGGAGAGTCAAAAAAGGAACAGCGCTACCATCCATCTGGAGAAACTGCTCCAAAGTTCGGAGTCCCTTCCTCGCCCACCTTTTGAAAACAACATTGTCCTGTCCCGGACTGAAGGCCGCATTGCCCACTATGGGCAGCATAATAGAGCTAAAAGGCGAGTGACCCCACATCCGCGAAACACATCTCCAAGCCCGACGAAGCGGCTCCACCAAGCAGCTACGGGCCCCAGGCCCCAATCTCACCTTCCCGTCCCACTGTAAAAGATAAGGCAGAGCCCACGGAAAAAAATAATCAACCTCCAACTCCCGATCAGTATGCTGAGAGCCAAAAAAGAGCCAATCCCGGACATGCCGAAGCAAGCATGCCAAATTATACAAACGAATCGAGGGAAGACCCAAACCTCCCTGTGCCCAGGACCCCTGAAGGAAAGAACGATGCATTTTACCTTTCTTACCCCCCCAGCAAAATGAAATCACCAGTCTCTGAAGACCCAAAATATCTTTTTCCAAAAGAAAGAATGGAAGCGTTTGCAGGACAAATAACCATTTCGGGAAGATAATCATGCGAAAAAGATGAACACGGCCCATCAAGGAAAGCGGGAGATTCAACCAGCGCCGTAAAAGCCCCTTAGTTCCCTGCAACAAATGATCAACATTCAAACGGTAAAGCGCAGAGACATCCATAGACAACAAAATACCAAGGTATCGAAAAGAGGATCCCGCCCAGCGCAAAGGAAAATCCGGCCCCCATTCCACCCGCAAAGATTCCGGAGACGCCATAGCCTCCGACTTCTGCTTATTTAAACGGAAACCAGAAAAATCCCCATACTCACGAAAACACTCCAAAAGAGCAGGGAGGGAGGCCCGAGGATCCGTCAAATAAACCAAGAGGTCATCGGCAAAAGCCGCCAGTTTAAAATGATGAGCCCCCACGACCATTCCCATAATGTCCGGGTTATCCTGCACATCCCGAATGAGAGGATCCAGAGTCAGGACAAACAACAAAGGTGAAAGGGGGCATCCCTGGCGAGTACCCCTACAAATTGGAAAAGGATCAGAAAGGGTATCATTGGCCCACACACGGGCCACCGGGTTTTCATAAAGAGTCCGCACCGCCTGAATGAACCAGGGGCCGAGACCGTACACTCGCAGGACCTCGAACATAAAGCCCCAATCCACCTGGTCAAAGGCCTTCTCGGCGTCAAAGCTGATCATCAAAGAAGGCACCTGATCCTGTGCGGTCCGCTCCAAAGCCGCCAATATACGGCGGACATTCTTAGCAATCGCACGGCCCTTCACAAAACCCACTTGCTGATCAGAAATAAGACTCGGGAGTACCAAGGCAAGACGGGTGGCCAAAACTTTAGCAAAAAGCTTAGCCTCAAAATTCAATAAAGAGATCGGTCTGTACGACTCGGGTCTAGTCGAATCCTTCCCAGGTTTCAACAGAACAATAATCTGTGCTACATTCAAGTGGCGAGGGAGCTCCCCCAAACCGACCGCCTCGTTAAACACCGAAGCCAACAAAGGCGCCACCTCAGCTCGCAATATCTTATAAAACTCGCTACGTAGCCCATCCGGGCCAGGAGACTTACCCAAAGCGCTAGCCTGGATCTCCCGCTCAATCTCCCCTGCAGTAACCTCCGCCTCCAACTGCTCCCGAGAGGAAGCTGAAAGAGTCGGGAGATCCCGTCCAGCCAAATATACCTCCCCATCTAGCAGAGGGTCAGAGGGAGCAGAATACAAGTTCTCAAAGAAATCCCGCAACTCCCTGTTGATGTCTCCATCAGTATGCACTATCTCCGAGTTCCGCGTCTGAAGAGAAGCAATACGCGAACTACCCCGCTGCTGTCGAACTAGCTTTGCAAGAAACTTACTACTCTTATTCGCAAAACGATAAAGATGATACCTATAATGCTCCATAGACCGACGAGCATGTTGATGTAACAGAGAGTTAAGCGCACACTGAGCCTCCAACAATCTAGCCCTATCCGGGAGTGCCCGAGTGGTGCCGTAGCGTCGACGGAGAGAAGAAACCAGTCTCTCCAGCCGAAGCAGCTCTCGCGTGCGCGCTTTACGCTGAAAACTAGCATAGGAAATAATCTCACCCCGAAGGACCGCCTTTGCCGTCTCCCAAGCCAACGAAGGAGTACCAAAATGAGCTGCATTGGTATCCTGAAATGAGCGCCACCGGGCTACCAGATGTTCGTGAAATTTACTATCACGATATAGGTGGCAAGGAAAGCGCCAACCCCGAGGGGTCCCCGGCGTCCGAGATAACTGCCATACCAACGCCACCCAAGCATGGTCCGATACCTCAATAGGCCCCAGCGTAGACTCTACGACCTCTGCAAACACAGAGCGGGAACAGAGAATATAGTCTATACGAGATAAGGAAGCATGGGCCCGAGAAACGTGAGTGAAATCCTTCTCCAAGGGATGCAAGACCCTCCAGGCGTCCACCAAGTCAAGGGAGGCACAAAGAATCTCAATTCCAGTAGCAGATTTCCGAGACTCCCTCCCCACCCCCGACGATCTATCCCAAAGAGGATCCGCCACCTCATTGAAATCCCCCCCCACCAACAGAGGAACATCTCCATAGACCGACAAAAGGTCTGCTAAATGATGAAAAAAACCCACGCCCGGGCTATTGGGAGCATAAAGGTTGCAGAGAATGTAAGGTTTAGAGTTCAAACTAACCGAGGCTATCACATACCTACCCTCCGGGTCCCTAAGGACAGTCTGTACCTCCAAATGAAGATGTTTACCCACCAAAATAGCCACTCCAGCCCTCTTACCCAACGCCGGGGAATCCAGGACATCCCCCACCCACCAGGTGCGCAGTTTGGCATGCTCCGCAGCAGTCAAATGCGTCTCCTGCAAAAAGGCCACGTCCGCCCGGCTCCTCCGCAGCTGTCGAAGCACCTTCTGTCGCTTTATTGGGGAATGAATGCCCCCCACATTCCAAGATAATAACTTAAGGGACATAAAAATGAAACAAAAATACCCAACAAGGAATCAAAAAATTCAAAAGCCCAGGAAGAGGCGTCCCAGCAAGTCCCCCTCCTAAGGCCACAGTCCTGCGGAAGCCAGTGCCTGCGGTCACCATGGAACAAGAACAACAACCCTCCCCACCCCACCCTCCCCTCCCCCCCCAACACCAACCCACCCCCACCCACCACCCACCCCAACCCAACCCCCAAACCCAACCAGACCAATCCTACCCCACTAAACTCCTCCCATCCCATCCACCCCAACCCTTCTGGTCCCCACAGGAACCCAATCACTACAGACGCCCCCTCCACAGAAACCCCCCCAAAATAGCGAAGAGAACTGGACAAACCCCCAAGAGCAACCTAGCAGAATTAGAACCCATCTCCCGATCTCAAGACAGCCTCATATAATGCCTCAGTGTCCCAGGAAGGGCCCCCCGACCCAAAGAAACCTAATCCCAGACCCTATCCACCCCCTAATATCCCTTGAACATGAAAAACCAAGAACCCCAAAACTCCTACTCAACCGGAACCCCAAAACCCCCACTCTAACTCTCCTCCCCCCCTCGCATCAGACACTCCACCAACCACTCGTCCCCATGCACGCCCCTCACCCCAGTCAACAAGCTCAACAACACCCGCTCCAAAAGATGGATCCAGGCCACCGTCCACCCAACACAGCCTGGGCCGTTTAGGGGTAGAGAGAGGCCCCGTCCACCCGTAAGAAACAAGAAAGCCCCACACATCCAAGGGCCTGGAGACCACTGAAAGTCAAAAGCACCGAAGCTGAGCAGCGCCCCAGTCAAAGACCGAAGTCCAACCAAGGTCCCAGCCAACTCCAAGAAGGAGTCCCAAGTTGTAGTTGAGCCAGAAGAATGAGGAGCTCCGAAGAGAGAAATCCAGCAGAAGTCCAGGGACACCGCGGCATCTGGAAGCACAGAATCCGAGCGGTGCCACCATCAAAGACATAGCCGCACAGGGCCATCTAAGGACCTGACAAAGATCCAAGGAGGAGACCATAGTTGCACCAACTCCAGAAGAAAGAGTGTCTCGGAAGACCGGCAGCTATCAAGCCGGACCAGCAGTAGAGGAGATCACACCAGCGGCACTAGTAGAAGGCAGGTCCACATTCCACGCATCCAACATGCTCTGCGCCTCCGCTACGGTAGAACAAAACTGAGTAGTGCCATTGTGATGGACCCTCAACCTCGCCGGGTAGAGGAGGGCGAAGCGAACATGGCGAGCCGCCAGCGTAGAGCACACCGGAGCAAATGCCCGCCGTTGCTGAGCCACTTTTGTAGAATAGTCCTGAAAACAGAGCACCCTGCCGTTTTGATAGGTGAGAACGCGCTCGCCCCGAGCCGCCTGAAGAATAGACTGTTTGTGAGCATAGTTCAAGATCTTTGCTATTACCACCCGTGGCCGGGCCTGATGAGCTGAACTGAGACCCAGGCGATGCGCCCTCTCGATACGAAGCGGGCCGAGATCCGCAGGAAAGGTAACGGAGGCAGCTAACCAAGCTTCCAGCGTGCCTCTCAAGTCCCGCTCCGCTACAGCCTCTGGAAATCCGATAAAACGCAAATTGGACCGGCGTGATCTATTTTCCAGGTCCTCAATGCGATCCTCGAGAGCAGAAATAAGGCGCTGCTGTGTTGTCTGGACATCCTCCACGTGCTGCAGGCTATCCTCCACATCGCTCACCCGCTGCCGGAACGCCGCCGTCTCCTGGCCCATAGCATCCAGCGAAGCCTGGACCACCGCCAGCTTGTGATCCAACGGCAGGAGCTTTTGTTCCAACACGAGCTCCATCGCCGCCGTAACTCCGGCCGTGATTTCAGTTATCCAAGCCGGCCCCCCCGTAGCAGCTCCAGGACTCGGCGGCGCCGCCATCTTAACTTCCCCCTGCTTGCCGCGGTCCTTTTCTCTGCGGGCCGACTTCAGCGACATGCCCCTGCACAAGCCGCCCGAAACTCGCCCACAGCGACCGGAGAGGGGGGAGATATCGGAGGGTCCGGTCCAAAGGCTCAATGACAGAGAATGCCTGTTAAGGGAGGAGAAGCTGCGAGGGGCCACAGGAGAGCGAGACACAGACCAGCTCTCAGGGCCAGATCACTATCCCTTCTAGAAGTCCCCAGGAACTCCGTTTGAAGCGAGTCCAACCTCCCCTCTCCTGATCTCCCCCCGTTTCATGGGCAGGAATGCTCCCTTGCTGACCACTGTAGCTGCGATCCCGGGACTGCTGCTGGACTCGGCGGCGCCGCCATCTTGGCTTCCCCCTGCCTGCCGCGGTCCTGTTCTCTGCGGGCCGATTCCAGCTACACGCCCCCGCGAAATCGGCCCGAAACTCACCCACAATATCCGGGGGAGAGGAGGCAGCGGAGGGTCCGGTCCAGGGCTCAAAAGCCGAAGGATACCCGACAAGGGAGGGGAATCTGCGAAGGGCAGCGGGAGAGACACAGACTAGCGTCTGTCCCGCTGCATGGCGTCACGTGATCCCCTCTGGCGAAGATTTAAGGTGGTAAGGAGGGAAGAGAGGGCGTAAGGGTGAGATGGAGGGGGGGCGGGGACGCAAGTGGGGATGGTGCGGAGATGAGGTCATGGAGGCATCACCGCCCCAGGTGCCTCCTATCCTCCTTACGCCACTGCCTAAGGACTAGAGAATGGCCAATGTAATTATAATATCTTTTTTTTTTTTTTTTTTTTTAAAGGGCTCCAGAGGTGATCCAGGGAACTATACACAGTTGAACTTGATGTTGGTGCTGAATAAAATGGTAGAATAAAGGGGACCAATTACTAAACCACATTAAGTGTTAATTAGTGAAAAATAAAGCACTTGGCGCCAAAAATTGGGCACCAGTGATCAATTATTGGTGTGAATTGGCACCAATTTGAATTTGTATGCATATTGCTAGGCTTTATTCTACAAAAGATGTGTGCATCATTTTTGGGAGTGCAACTCAAAAGGGGGCGTGGTCATGGCAGGAGCATTCACTAAAAATATGCACAGTACAACAGGAGATCTGCAGCTAATATACCCCTCCCCCCTTTTACAAAACTGCAGAAGAGGTTTTTAGCGCAGGCTGTTGCGCTGAATGCTCTGCGCTGCCCCCGACGCTCAAAGGAACTCTGTGAGTGTCGGGACAGCTCAGAACATTTGGCGCACCGGCCTGTGCTAAAAATCGCTTTTGTGGTTTTGTGAAAAAGGAGGGAGGGGTTAGGCATGAGGATTTACATCAGGGTTCAGTTGGAGTATATCCACACCCCAAATTAGGTGTAGCTCCCTGCACTAAATGCTGTTCTATAAAACATACCAAATTCAGAGTGCCATTTATAGAATAGCGCTTATCAGCATAGGTGTCAGAAAAGGAGGAGGGGGAGCCACGGGTGCCATGGGCGCCCCCCAAAATCAAAGCAAGACTGACAGCAGAAGTGGAGGCAGCAAAACAAAGATAAAAGTCATCACGTGGCCGCTTCTTTCATTCTCATGGTGTAGGATTGGCCCCAGAATGGGATGTGATGTGATGTGAGGGGGAGAGGCAGGTCTGGCCAGCTGCAAATGTAAATGGAGCGGCAGCAGTGGCCAGGGTGGAGGATGGGAGGGGATAGCTGGATGCAGAAGGTAGAGGAGGAGGAGCCTGGGTAGAAAGAAGAGAGGGGACAGACATACTGAAAATAAGGGGACGGGTGGGACAGACACGCTATATGGGGGAAAAGACACATTGGATGTAGGAAGGGAGAGAGGGGGGACAGACACGCCAGATGGAAGGGGACACACACTGGATGGGGGAAACATAGGAAAAGCCACACTAGATGTAGGAGGGGAGAGGAGCCAGAGTCTGGATGCAAGGGGGACAGACACGCCAGATGGAAGGGGAAGGGGACACACACTGGATGGAGGAAATATAGGAAAAGACACACTGGATATAGGAGGGGAGAGGAGGCAGAGTCTGGATACAAGGGAGACAGACATGCCAGATGGAATGGGAAGGGGACACACACTGGATGGGGGAAACATAGGAAAAGACACACTGGATGTAGGAGGGGAGAAGAGGCAGAGTCTGGATACAAGGGGACAGATGCTGGATGGAAGGAAAGGTGTGAGAGATGCTTGATGGGGGAAGATGCTGGAGCTGAGGGTGGAGCTTGAGTAGAATTGGGAGAGAAGCTTGGCCCCCAAACAACAAGGCGTTCCGCTGCCCCTGCTTATTGATCATTTTTTCATCATCTAAATTTGGCTGCCATTTACTGAATCTGTTCCTATAAGCACTTAATGCAGGAAGAACGGCTTACTATAAAAAGCATTAAAATGCTTTATGGTAACTTGCCTGTCAATGCATTATTTAAGTTTTTGTCATTTTTTTCAGGACAGAGTGTGTTATTGGTAGGTAGTGGGCGGGGAAGTGTTATCTAGCAGTGAGCTGTAACTAGCTAATACATGACTAGCATGGGGCACTTTCTCCCCAATTCTGTATATGGTGCCTTACCTTGTGCATGCAGATCGGTGCGTACAGCTGATTTGCATGCACAATTTAATTAGCAAGCCTAATCAATGCCAATAACTGACAATTAACACCTCATAATTTACACTAATTAGCAGTTATGCCCACCTTCAAAAACGTGAATTACAAAGGCACAAGGGCAAGAATGTTCTCTTTAATGGCTCCAACGTGGTGGAATGCCCTACGGAAAACTCAACAAAGGAATAAAGGCTATCCTTTTCTCAGACCACTTCAACTGAAACTGTGAGCCAACAGAGGGAGGAAGCAACATAGAGGAAAACAGCATCCCTCCCCTCTACTAAGGAACACGATAGGAGGACAGAACATGACATGTATAGTAGAACTTTCCAGAAATGTTTAAGATATGAGGGGCCGTTTATTAAATGTCAAAATGTACAGCACTGTGTACGCTTTTGAGCACTATAGAAGTGATAAATAGTAGTACACTTCTCTGTATTCATGGTTTCACCACTCAAGGTTTCTATTATTTGCGGGTTTTCAACTTGGGCCCCCCCCCCCCCCCGGCCGCCCGAGTAAATCGCTCCATCCCCGACCTCCCCGTACCTTACTTGGTGGTCTAGCGGTGACACAGGGCGGGAGCGATCTTCCTACACTCCTGCCCCGTGCAGAGCCGTCGTCAAAAATGGCTGCTGTGAGCTCCCGTGGTCTCATGAGACTACCTCAGGAACTCAGCCATTTTTGATGACGGGTCTGCACGGGGCAGGAGTGTAGGAAGATCGCTGTGTCATTGCTAGACCACCCAGGTAAAGTCCGGGAGGCGGAGGTGGGTCAGAGTCAGCCCAAAAGTTATTTGCAAATTTTCCATATTCAAGGGCCGGCTCTGCCCCTAGCTCCCGTGAATAAGGAGGGAGGAGAGTAGTTCCACGTGCTACAAAACTGTAGTGTTTTTTGAGCCATTGCTGTCTAGGAACCTGGATTGTGGAATTCATTACCTTATCTGGGTTTCAAAAGATTTGGAGAAGTTCCAAGAGAAAAGGTCCATCGTCTGCTATTGGGATAGAGATGGAGGATGCCACTGCTGTCCCTGGAATTGCTAGCACGGAATCTTGCTATTATTTGGGATTCTCATCACAGACGCTGAGGTAACAACAAACGTTATATCTTCTTCAAAAATGGGTACTAGGACCTCCCTGATTCTGTCACCAAAAGAAGATTAAAGATTTTCCATGATATAGAATCAGGGAGGTCCTAGTACCCATTTTTGAAGAAGATATAACATTTGTTGTTACCTCATCGTCTGTGATGATTATACTATCTGGGGTACATAAAACCTTTTTGTTGTATTTTACAAAAATCTCCTAGTTGCTTTGATATTATTTGGGATTTTGACAGGTACTTGTGACCTGGATTGGCCAATGCAGGAAAGCAGGATACTGGGCTAGAATGACCATAGGTCTTCCTCAATGTGGCTATTCTTGTGTTCATTGAAATGGATGCTCAGTTGGAAAAACATAGGCCTAGATTCTCTAAGCTTACCGATTGTGTCCCGACCAGTTTGCAGCCACTTTGCGACCCGATTCACTAACCTTCCTCCCGATCCGATCCGTACGTGCAACTGAGGGGAAAGGGCATGCAAAGCAGGAAGGCAGCGATTCACTAAAGAGAAGAAGGAACACCGACTGGGCTGGCCGATCAAAAAAAAAAGAAGCGACTGCTGAGGACTGGTCGCTCACATCCTTTCCGACTGTCCTGCTCTATGCTGCCCTGAAATCCCAGCCCTGAAATAAAACATCTACCTTGTGCAAAAAGTGCCCTGCTCTCTGCTGCCCTGCCTCTGCCGCCCTTCGAGCCTGTGGTTTTAACCTGCGGGCTAAAAACTTGTTCTAATCTGGCTGCAGTGTATTCTGTTCTGTAGGCAAAGTGTGTTCCGTTCCAGCCCTACCCCCCCATTTTGACCTTGCTTGTTGTGTGGAGAGCCAGCGCATGCGCGGACCGCATGCACAGGCAAAGAAGATGGTCTGTGCATGTGTCTGGATCGCTCTGCAGCGATCTGTGGGGCGATCGGCCACGGATTGCCCACAGATCAGATTGCTTAGGTGAGTTTAGTGAATTTAGCCCATAGTTCTTTTTACAGCAGAAAGTAAAAGCTGAATACTTGGACAGAGAACTTATAATGATGTACAGTCTGGCATTATGCCTCCTCCACCCCTGAAACCTCAGCTAACTTAATCAGGATTTTGTTGAAATGTTCCAGTCAACCTCTCCATGAATCCATGGGGGCATATTTTTTTAAATGAAAAAAAAAAAAGGAGGTTGGAGGGATGTTCTGCTTTATAATTTTTTTAGCGTTCTGACAAGTTTCAAGTTTATTAGTGTTTTTGATTAATCGCTTAATCGTACTTCAAAGCGATGAATATAAATGATAAACATTAAAAATTACAATATCAAGGAGTAATACAATATTTAACATAGACTTAATATCAAACTAGACTATTAACAAGTTTCACATACAAGAAAAGAAGGGAAAAAGGGAATTGAACTACAAAATATTATAAATAGAAGTCGGGGAAAAAACACAAGGTAGGGGATATAAAATTCATTAATCAAAATCAACACAATTAATAAATCTAAGAGGGAGAATTATCACTCAAAAACATCTTTGAAAATAAATGTTTTTAAATTAGTCTTAAATTTATCAAGATTGTGTTCTCTCAAATGGATAGGAAGAGAGTTCCAGACTTGAGGGGCCGTAACAGAAAAAATATATTGTCGTCTAGTATTGATGATCTTGAGAGAAGGAATTGTCAATAAATGTTCTTTTGACCGTAATATTCTATTCGCGGAGTAAGGAATTAACAATTTAAAAATAAATACAGGAGTTTTGAAGAGTAGTGATTTGAAAGTAAGTAAGCATGTCACGTCAGCGTGCTAGGAGTTTACTATCATCTTGAACCAGAAGCTAAAATTCACATCTGAGCAGGGTTTGTGAAACGTGACATATTGTAAAGTGGACTTTTTACACAGCATGGTAGGAACTAATTAGGTCATTCCCATTTTATTGACGTATGGGAGCAAGCTCCAAGTGTTTGGGATTTTTTTTTGTTTGTTTTCACTAACTGTAACTTTGTCCCACTTCAGCCAGGTACAAACTGAGAAAAAAAATTTGGGGATAGGAAAACTCCACCTCAAACACCCATTCTGATCAAGCCCTCCCACATTCTCCCTAGTAGTTACAGACTTCACACGCTGCACCAGTTCAAAACAAAATTATCTTGATAATGCCCCCCCCCCCCCCCAAAAAAAAAAAATATATATATAGCTAGGGTTTCAGCAATCATGCTGCTTACTTTCTGGCCATCCTTCTCTCTTCACCCAAAAATGAACCCGCAGGCAAAACAAGTACACTTCTCCCTCCGTATTCGCGGTTTCAGCAATTGCGACTTCGATTATTTATGATTTTTAGCGATTTTACAGTACGTCATCCATGAGTATGGCACCTTTTAGAATACTAGGCATTATGCCAGCGCAATCCGTCCTCTGCCAGCTTCAGACCGTCAACGTTTCTGACCTCCTCCCCCAACTTTTAAAACTTTCTCATATATTATTCGCGGTTCTATCATATTCTCGATGGTTTTTAACAGAAAACCGCGAATAACATATGAGAAAGTTATTAGCGGTTTTTCCGTATTCAAGGGTCTGATCGTCCCCAGTCACCGCGAATACGGCGGGACAAGTGTACAGAAGTTTTCTTTGAGGTCCTACCCTGTGCAGTCTGGCTTGGTCATTCAAAATAGAGAATGACATGGGGAAAAAAATCTGTCCCCATCACTGCCCCGTCCCCAGACCACCGTCCCCTTCACTGCCCCGTTCCCGCAGTCCCCTTCACTGCCCTGTCCCTATCCCCACAGCATCCACCCTTCCCTCTCGCCACCTCACTGCCCTTTGGCACCCCTCGCACGTTCTATGCATCTCCCTCCCTCCCCCTTACCTTCGCGGCACATTTTAAGGTTTGATTAGCTTGTTGAAAGCCGCCGGAATGTTCGTGCAGTCGCGTGTGTGTGTGGCTGGAAGCTTCTCCTCTGATGCAACCGGAAGTTGCGTTAGAAGAGAACCTTATGCCCACACACGCACGCGACTGCACGAACACTCCGGTGACTTTCAACAAGTCTCCAACCTTAAAACGCGCCGTGAAGGTAAGAGGGAGGGAGATAGATAGATTTGGGTAGGTAGGAAGGAGGGAGGGGGCCGCGCGTGATCGGTGACTGCGCGCGTTCACTCCCTTAATTGCAGGGACAAGGCCATTCACAGCTCCACGGGGCAGTGGATGGTCTTGTCCCTGTACCTGTGGTGAGCACCTTTTCCCCCCTCCACCGTTTTGGCGGGTTACCTGCGGCTATTTGTGGCTAGCCCTGGGTATCATCCACTGTGTCATTCTCTAATTCAAAATCCATGAGTACATTATCCAGCTCACTGACTCACTTTCTTCAGCTGTTCTATCCCTCTGGCTCCTGTATGTCTTCGGGTTCTGGTCTTTCCCAACTCTCCCATACTGCTTTTCTCCTCTCCTTTCTCATATGCATCACTTTGTACTGGCTCACATTAAATGTCGTCTGTCATTTTGATGCCCAATTTCCCAGTCTCACAAGGTCCTCTTGCGATATTTCACAATCCTTTTGTGATTTAACAACTCTGAACAACTTTGTGTCATCGGCAAATTTAATTAACTCACTAGTTATTCCCATCTCTAGATCATTGATAAATATGTTTAAAAGCAGTGGTCCCAGCACAGACCCCTGGGGAACTCCACTCTTTACTATCAATCATACCTCTCTGTATTCACTTTTAGTGCTTCTAAGTGAATACAGAGAGGTATGATTGATAGTATTTGGATTGGTCTTTCTGTGTCCTACATATAATATATTTGGATTTAGAACTCCACTGTTTACCCTTCTCCACTGAGAATATTGACCATTTAAACCAGGGATCTCAAAATCCCTCCTTGAGGGCCGCAATCCTGTTGGTTTTTCAGGATTTCCCCAATGAATATGCATGAGATCTATGTGCATGCATTGCTTTCAGTGCATATTCATTGGGGAAATCCTGAAAACCCGACTGGATTGCGGCCCTCGAGGAGGGACTTTGAGACCCCTGCTTTAAACCCACTCTCTGTTTTTTATCTTTGAACCAGTTCTCAGTCCATTAAGGACATTGCCTCCTATCCCATCACTTTCTAATTTCCTCAGAAGTCTTTCATCAAGGCGTGGATAGGGGTGTAGCGGGACTTAGGCATCTTTAGGCCTAATTCACTAAAGAAAGTAGGCAACTGTACTATAGGCTAGTAATATCCCGGGCTATGCTGCATATGCCTATGTGTTCTGGTTGGTGCCGTTAGCCGCGATTCTTCAAACCAGTGGTTCCCAACCCTGTCCTGGAGGACCACCAGACCAATCGGGTTTTCAGGCTAGCCCTAATGAAAATGCATGAGAGAGATTTGCATATAACGGAAGTGAGAGGCTATCCTAAAAACCCGACTGGCCTGGTGGTCCTCCAGGACAGGGTTGGGAACCACCGCTTTAAACGGTGCCTAAGTGTGATTGACATGCGATTTTGTAGGTGGCTGAAGATTTAGGCGCTGGCAGAATCTGGCCCTAATTGCTCTGTGCTGAGCTAATGAATAGCATACTGCAAGATGCAGTAATTGGTTGATAGTGCCCAATTACTGGTTAAGGGCTCATTGATCAATTTAGTTGTGAATGCAAACTTTGGCATGCATCCTTTGGTGCAATATATAGAATCAGGGGTTAATGCATGGCTCTACATTTACCATGGAGCCTGTGGATGCAAAATGTTCGGTGTCGGGTCAAAAGCGCGCCGGGACAAAGGCGCGCCCAGACAATTGAGCGCAGCGTGGAGGCGCGCGCTGCTATAAATTATTGTTTTTAGGTGCTCCCCTCCACTTTACTTAATAGACATCGCGCCGCGTTGTGGGGGGCTTGGGGGGTTTTAACCCCCCACATTTTACTGAAAACTTCACTTTTTCCCTGTTTTTAGGGAAAAAGTTAAGTTTACAGTAAAATGTGGAGGGTTACAACCCCCCAAACCCCCCATAACGCCGGCGCGATGTCTATTAAGTAAAGTGGGGAGGTTCCCCCCCACGCCCCCGTCGGAGCCCTAAAAACAGTAATTTAGAGCGGCGTGCGCCTCCGCGCTGCGCTCAATTGTCCGGGCACGTCTTTGTCTTTCGCGCCGTTGTCTATGAACCAAAATGTTCTGTATGCTAGTGCATTTTCTCATTAGTTCCAGTGATCTCCTATTCAGGAAAGAATACTATTTAAATTCTACTGTATAATATTTAAAACTATAAACGGAGACAGCCTAAACAACTGCCTCATCCAAACTACCTCAATCAGACATAGAAAAACACACACCCTACAATCAAAGACGTTAAAAGGAAAATAAAACTATACGATGGGCTCCTGGCCACTCAAGCAGCAAAACTAGATAACCAAATCTCCAATCTACTGATAACAATCCCAGACTATAAGATGTTCAGAAAAGAAATGAAGACTATACTCTTCAGGAAATCCCTGGATAAAGTCTTAACTCCCACGAGTACCTTCCTTCTGCCCATCTTCTTCCTGACTCACCGATACTACCTGATCTACTCTTTACCTTCACTAGAAATGACCACTGATCTTCTTTTGTATCCCTCCTTCTAGAACTCTTTTGTAATCTGCCTTGAACCGCGAGGCAATGGCGGAATAGAAATCGCTAATGTAATGTTATAACAAGAAAACTTGTGCTGTGGCATATTTCATGGGTTCATAGACAACCCCGCGAAAGACAAAGGCGCGCGCCGACAACTGAGCGCAAGATGGAGGCGCGCGCCGAAGAAAATTACAGTTTTTAGGGGCTCCGACGGGGGTTTTTGTTGGGGAGCCCCCCCAGTTTACTTAATAGAGATCGCGCCGGCGTTGTGGGAGGTTTGGGGGGTTGTAACCCTCCACATTTTACAGTAAACTTAACTTTTTCCCTAAAAACAGGGAAAAAGTGAAGTTTTCAGTAAAATGTGGGGGGTTACAACCCCCCAAGCCCCCCACAACGCCCCCACAACGCGGCGCGATCTCTATTAAGTAAAGTGTGGGGGGCTCCCCAACAAAACCCCCCATCGGAGCCCCTAAAAACTGTAATTTTCTTCGGCGCGCGCCTCTACGCTGCGCTCAATTGTCTGCGCACGCCTTTGTCCCGGCGCGCTTTTGACCTGACACCGTTTCATGTGGTAGCCTCATCCATATCTGACCCATGCGTATACCCCCCTTGCAGTTATGCAAGGAGACCTTGTGTTAAAATAACCCAATTTGGGGTAAAATAACAGTAGCCCACGTTGATGGCTTCCAGCCTGTCAAGCCACTGTGTAAACTGTCAGCTTGGCCATATGCTAACGGTCCCCCTGCGATAGCGTTTTATAGCTCAGGCCGGCGCGCCAAATGCTCAGCACTGCTTCCGACGCTCATAGAAGCTCCGGGCGTGTCGGCAGCAGCGCCGAGCATTCAACGCACCGGCCTGCGCTAAAAAAAAACGCTATCGCAGTTTTGTAAAAGGGTGTGCATGCGCGAGCCAACCTGTGCATTAGCTAAGTAACACACCCTTGCAAATCCCGAGTGGTGCAGAATGGGTAAAAGGTTAGGGCTCTTCAGCTTGGAAAAGAGACGGCTGAGGGGAGATAGGATTGAAGTCTACAAAATGCTGAGTGGAGTAGAACGGGTACAAGTGGATCGATTTTTCACTCCGTCAAAAATTTCAAAGACTGGGGGGGACACTCGATTAAGTTACAGGGAAGTGCTCTTAAAACCAATAGGAGGAAAAAATGTTTTCACTCAGAGAATAGTTAAGCTTTGCAATGCATTGCCAGAGGTTGTGGTAAGAGTGGATAGCATAACTGGTTTTAGGAAGGGTATGGACAATTTCCTGGAGGAAAAGTCTATTATTAGAAACATAGAAATCGACGGCAGATAAGGGCCAAGGCCCATCCAGTCTGCCCACCCTAATGACCCTCCCCTGCCTTTACTTTGCGAATAGAACCCACGTGTCGATCCCATTTGGCCTTAAAATCAGGCACGCTGTTGGCCTCAATCACCTGAAGTGGAAGACCATTCCAGCGATCCACCACCCTTTCGGTGAAAAAGAATTTCCTGGTGTCACTGTGCAGTTTCCCGCCTCTGATTTTCCACGGGTGTCCTCTTGTTGCCGTGTGACCCCTGAAAAAGAAGATATCTTCTTCTACCTCGATGCGGCCCGTGAGATACTTGAACGTCTCGATCATGTCTCCCCTCTCCCTGCGCTCCTCGAGCGAGTATAGCTGTAATTTATCTAACCGTTCTTCGTATGGGAGATCCTTCAGTCCCGAGACCATCCGGGTGGCCATTCTCTGGACCGATTCCAGCCTCAGCACATCCTTACGGTAATGTGGCCTCCAGAATTGCACACAGTATTCCAGGTGCGGTCTCACCATGGATCTATGACTTCAGGCTTACGGCTGACGAAACCCCTGCGTATGCAACCTATGATTTGTCTTGCCTTGGAAGAAGCTTGCTCCACTTGATTGGCAGCCTTCATGTCCTCACTGACGATCACCCCTAAGTCTCGTTCTGCAACTGTTCTTGTTAGGATCTCGCCATTATAAGTCCTGCATGGATTCTGGGTACCCAGGTGCATAACTTTGCATTTTTTGGCATTGAAGCTGAGCTGCCATGTCTTAGACCAGCTCTCTAGTAAGAGTAGATCATGCATCATATTGTCGGGCATTGAATTTTTATCTATTGTGCTTTTGCCCACTACATTGCTTAGTTTGGCGTCATCGGCAAATAATGTTATCTTACCTTGGAGCCCTTCTGCCAAGTCCCTTATAAAGATATTGAACAGTATCGGGCCCAAGACAGAGCCCTGGGGTACTCCACTGATCACCTGCGTCATTTCAGAGGGGGTTCCATTCACCATTACCCTTTGAACCCTACCTCCAAGCCAGTTCCCAACCCACTTCGTCAATGTGTCGCCCAATCCTATGGAACTCATCTTGCTTAGTAACCTGCGATGAGGCACGCTATCGAATGCTTTGCTAAAGTCCAGGTATACGATGTCCAGGGACTCTCCAACATCTAGCTTCCCCGTCACCCAGTCAAAGAAGCTGATCAGGTTGGATTGGCAGGATCTCCCCTTAGTAAATCCATGTTGACGGGGATCCCGTAGGTTCTCTTCATTCAGGATCGTATCTAATTGGTGTTTGATAAGAGTTTCCATTAGTTTGCTCACTATTGATGTGAGACTCACTGGTCTGTAGTTTGCCGCTTCTGTCTTGGAGCCTTTCTTGTGGAGTGGAATGACGTTAGCCTTCCTCCAGTCCAACGGGACGCTACCTGAACTAAGGGAGAGGTTGAAAAGCGCCGACAGCGGCTCCGCCAAGACATCACTCAACTCCCTGAGTACCCTGGGGTGCAGGTTGTCCGGTCCCATTGCCTTGTAAACCTTGAGCTTGGACAGCTCAACGTGGACACTGTTGGGCGTAAATTTGAAATCGCTAAATGGGTCAACTGAGTCAGCCCTTGTCTGTAACTGAGGGCCATGCCCCGGAGCTTCTCGGGTGAAGACAGAGCAGAAGTATTCATTTAACAGTTGGGCTTTTTCTGAGTCCTTTTCCACATAGTCTCCGTCTGGTTTCCTTAGACGTACTATTCCCCCTGAGTTTTTACTTCTGTCGCTGATATACCTGAAGAATGATTTATCTCCCTTCTGGATGTTCTTTGCTAGAGATTCCTCCATGTTGAATTTAGCCTCCCTGACTGCTGTTTTGACGACTTTTGACTTGGTCAGATATTCTGCCCTGGAGTCCTGTTCCCTTGATTGTTTGTAAGAGATGAATGCTTTTTTCTTTTCTTTGATGAGGTCTGAGATCTCCGCAGTGAACCACTGTGGTTTATTGTTTCTACGGCGTTTACTTACTAGCTTAACATAACGGTTTGTCGCTTCCTGTATGGTGGCTTTCAGAGTCGACCACATTTCATCCACACTATCGGTTTCTGCTTGGCTTTGTAGCATCTGGTGAACAAAGTCACTCATCTCTTGGAAGTTTGTGTCCTTGAATTTGAGGACCTTGGTCAGTGTGGCAGGTTTAGTGAAGCCTTTCCCAAGATTGAACCATATCATGTTATGGTCGCTTGAAGCCAATGTGTCTCCCACCGAGACCTCTGTGACACTTTCACCATTGGTAAGCAACAGGTCCAGTATTGCCTGATCCCTTGTTGGGTCCAACACCAATTGCCTGAGACGTGCTCCCTTCAAAGAGTTTAATAGCCTCCTGCTGCTGCCGGTATTGAGAAAAACATGAGGCAAAGCACTGCTTGCTCTGGATCGGTAGCATGGAATGTTGCTACTCTTTGGGTTTTGGCCAGGTACTGGTGACCAGAATTGGCCTCTGTGCTTGATGGACCTATGGTCTGACCCAGTAAGGCTATTCTTATGTTCTTACTAGAGACACTTAATGACGCTCCATGGAAACATTTTTAAAAAAATTAGGAGGAAATATTGTTTCACTCAATGAATAGTTGGACAAGGTTTGGACAAGTTCCTGGAGGAAAAGGCCATAAACTGCTATTGAGACAGACATGGGGAAAGCAGATGCTTGCCCTAGAATCGACAGCATGGAATGTTGACACTATTTCCGGTTTCTGCCAGGTATCGACTGGTCACCTAACCCTGTCCATTCAATATCAACTAGCTAACCTATGGAACCAACTCCCACTGAACTTACGCCTGTGCAACCACTATCTCAGGTTCAGAAAACTCTTAACCCTTTCAGGACCAAGGGACATATTTGTCCCATAACTTTAAAATCCTATAAATTTTGATTGGGATAGTCTACAGTTCTAAATTTGATATGTACGGATTCCATATGATACTGCCTTTATGTAAACAAACCGGTTCCGACATTCATTCTTAGCGTCGTTGCTAGATTGATGAGAAGATTCACTTGCCACACTGTCCATAAGCCAGAAGTGTGATTTTTTTTAAATAAAAATAATGATATTTCACCAAAAAAAATCAATTTTTTGGCATCTGCAAGCCCTTTTTACCATAAAAATGTCGTCAAAACCACAAAAATTGGCCTACGATCCTTATGGTCCTGAAAGGGTTAAAATCTTTCCTGTTTCGAGAAACCAAAATGACTGCAACCTAATTCACAGTTTATTCAAGCAATGCTCTGTATTATGTTAGTATACTCACTTCATGCGCTGTAATTCCTAGGTCAAATAACCTAGCTTCTAATCTATGTAATCCGTCCTTGAACTAAATATGTAAAGGCAGAACAGAAGTGTTTGTATAATAATAATAGAGATATTTGTGACCTGGATTGGCCACTGTGGAAACAGGATAGAAGGACCATTGGTCTGACCCAGTATGGCTATTCTTATGTTCTTAAGAGGGTCCTAAATCTCAAAGTAGAATGCATTACTTGTGCAAACACCCAATTTTAAGAATTTCTTTCCATTTTATGTCTAGGAAAATAAACAGCTTTGAGCACTCTATTTCAATGTAGCTATTTTTTTTGCAACCGAGATAGCAGAGTTCCGGCACTTGTATGATATCTAATATCCCTGGTCATGTAATCTTCAGGGCTTGTGACAAACAACAGATATGATATGAAATTGCAGGTGTCTCAGGAAGAGGAGCAAAAGAATAATTAAGCAAGAATCATTGAGGGATATGCGTAATGGCATTTTCCAATATTGTAATGCAATTAAAAAGCAATCATTTTTTTTTTTAGCATCGCATCTTTCAGTCCCCTTGTTCATTTATTTGTTTCTTTGCTTCATGTTTAAGTGCTTACCTATACCGCAGCTCAAAAGGAACGAGTAAAGAATTTTTAAGCAAATGTGGTTGCTAACAGTAGGGATGCACATGGTCAAAATGGCTGGATTGTTTATCTTATTTTTTTTCTTTTCATTGTTTAGGGAAGTGCTTTTGGTACTCTTCACACATTCATTTTAATAGCTTTCTTGTACACGTATTAAAACGTCTTAAAGATGTGCAATTTAATTGTACACACATTATAGGGGGAAGTTATCAACATGGGCTACAGTTAAGATGTGTAATTGTACTATTAACCCCAAGTATTTAATTTCTATTGTAGATCTCGCTGCGTAAAATGGGTCCTCTGCTAAAATCAAAAAAGGCAAGAGAGATGTCCTATCAACCAAATGATATCAATTTATTCTTTATAAAAGCATTTTATCCCAACAAGGATCCAAGTTTCGGCATAAGGATATGCCTTCTTCAGGGGATACCGAGTCTTGCTGCGTTGAATTGACAAGCGGACAGTTCTTTGGCCGTTCTTTCCGATCTCCTCTCCTGCCCTTCATCTGACTGTGAGACTTCACCAGGCTCTCTCCTAGCTTCTTTAGTGCGCCAGACCTTGAAGCAGGAACTGGCTTGCCCTCTGTTTCCCCACCAGCTATGTGGTGTATTATTTTAAAAACTTCTATAATGTTTACAGCTAAACGGTTAACAAGATGTAATAACAAAATAAACATACAAACAAGCCTTAAAATTCATAGCTAAAAAATACTAACATAACTTTGCATAGAAACAGAGCTTAAGAGACATGGATAAAAATCAATAGCATATCATAGATACAGATTAATAGTGTATCTGTGGATCATACATTGTGACTTTATGTAACCAATGACTTTATTGTTATGCTCTTCTTGTTGTAAACCGCCTCGAACTACTATGGCTTTGGTGGTATATAAAAATAAAATTATTATTATAAACAGTTTCTCAGGTTTACCAAAAAAGATATGTCTAAAAGCAAGCATCAACAAATAACTGTGTTTTAAGTAATTTTCTTTTTTTTTTAAATCTTTATTGATTTTCAAAGTACAAATGCGCAATAAATGATTCACATATTTGTACATTATATAATAAGCGCAACAAACCTTACAGATATTACTGCACAAATACATTTTTCCCCACCCTCCCAGTTAATAAACAAATAAATCAAAACCTTCATGAAACTATTTATAAATTCCTATATCAATACCATTCCCATTCCCCCACCCCCACTCCCCCAGGATGTGTATGTTTACATGTCCACAAAATGAAAAATTATTCCTCTTTACAATATTTAGCCAATGGCTCCCAAACATCCATAAAATTCTTAAAGCGTCCCTGTTGTATGGCCATGCAACGTTCCATGTTAAAAGTATAACACAGGGGTTAATTTTCTAAACATACCCCTCTCACAACAGTTCCGTATCTGTCCTACCAGAGTTCCAAATCTTAACTCCTGCACCACAAAAGGTCTTTTTGCCAGTATCGACCAACCCTTTGATTCACAGTTGTCTCCAGTAGAGCCAAGTTCTCAGAACGCAAAGATCTTTTGGGAATAGAACTGGATATGTTCGTGTGCCTCCCTCAAGGATCGGAAAGAACTGCCAAAGAACTGAGTTCCGAGTGCTGGTCGTGGAGGTGTTCGATGGTCCGGTTTGTTTTATTTGGTTTATTGATGTCTGTCATTGAGGCATCTTGTATGCCTTATGGAATTTTATATTTTGATGCATGTGTGGGTTTTCGTCGTTGATGCGATGTGTATGTTATATGTAATTTGATTTCATATGTAAGTATGTAATTTGTTATACTGTGTCTCTGAAGTGTTTTGTACGATAAATGTAAATCTTTTATTTTGTTTGTTAATGTAACTGCTTGTCAGTTCAACGCAGCAAGACTCAGGGCTCCTTTTACTAAGGTGCGCTAGGGCTTTAACGCACGGACTAGCGCGTGCTACATTGCCGCACACGCTAGACCTTAACGCCAGCATTGAGCTGGCGTTAGTTCTAGAAGCGTAGCGTGGGGTAATTTCCTGCGTGCACTAAAAACGCTAATGCACCTTAGTAAAAGAAGCCCTCAGTGTCCCCTGATGAAGGCAAATCCTTATGCCGAAACTTGGATCCTTATTGGGACAAAACACTTTTAAAGAACAAATTGATATAATTTGGTTGTTAGGACATCTCTCTGGCCTTTTTTTTTGTTGCTTGGTCACTACAGTAAGGCAAGATTATCTCTTTGTTTACTTGAATTGTTTCTCCTGTGCTAAAATGGCATGAGTTTGTGGTAAAATATGTATTAACGGTAGCCCACATTGCTAGCTATACCCCAAACTTATAAGTGTACTTGTATATAATTTTTTTTTAAACTTCTTTATTCATTATTAAAACTACAATTGTGCACAACAAATGATGCATTTACGCAAAATATTAGCATTGTATGCACTAAACTAGGCTTGTCCAACCTATGGCCCGTGAGCCAGAATCCGGCTCGTCAAGTGCTTTTATCTGGCCTTTGATAGCTTGGCAATTCTTGTGGTGCTTACAGTGGGATTCCTGCTTCTTTGCACAACTCGGCTCTCTGTAAGCATGAACCGTACGGTGCTGAAAGTTTGGGTTGATCTTGTAGTTTCAAGCCTCATAAAACTTGAAACCACAAGACCAATCCAAACCTCCAGCACTGCATAGTCCATGCTTATAGAGAGCTGAGTTTCGCAAGGATGGAGGAATCCCGCTATTTCTTCTGTAGCTACAACCAGGTGAGGGACAAGAAACTGGGTGAAGGTTGATGGGCGGGGGGGGGGAAGGGTTACATGAATGAGAGAGATTAGGTGAAGGCTGAGGGGGGGGGGTTACATGAGCGAGAGCAAGACTGGGTGAAAGCTGAAGGGGCTACATGAATGAGTTCAAAATATGACTGCATATTTTGGCCCTTCAGATGTTACAAAATATAAAATGTAGCCCCTGATACTGTGTATTGCAAACTGTGTGTGTAGCGGTGAGATTCCGGGTGTGCCACGAGATGCTGACGAAGAAGAGAGGTGCCCATGGCACTGGCCGATTGCCTACAGCAGTGATTCCCAACCCTGTCCTGGAGGAACACCAGGCCAATTGGGTTTTCAGGCTAGCCCTAATGAATATGCATGAAGCAAATTTGCATGCCTATCACTTCCATCATATGCAAATCTCTCTCATGCATATTCATTAGGGCTAGCCTGAAAACCCGATTGGCCTGGTGTTCCTCCAGGACAGGGTTGGGAACCACTGGCCTACAGGATGTGCCTCTCATGCATATCCCTTTTAAGCAACACTTTAATATGGAAATGATTGAGACACAAGTACTTGTCCTCTTAGGGCCTGTAAAAGATTCAGGATTTACCTAAGGCTGCCTTTGTCCTGCTGTGTAATCTCTGGGAACTACATGTCCCAGAGTGCCCTGAGCCCTGGAGTGCTGAGTCAGAGGGGTGGGACTCACAGAGAGGAATATTTCTGCCCCAAGCTGGATTCATGTGAGAGAGGTCCAAGAGAGGAAGTAGAAAGCCCAGAGGAAAATAAGGTTCTGAATTGATATTCTAAATTATTCCCACACCCTGCCAGCTGAGGTCACTGTGTGTGGAATTGTGAATTTAGCTCCAGGGTCTGACTAGAAGCAGCCCTGACGGAAAGAGATAGGACTGCTAACTGTGTGTTTGGGGTGGGGCAGCTGCTAGCCAAAGGAAACCTGTTTTTGTTCTTATAACTCAGAACCTTAGTTCTATTTTCTGTTAGCTAAAAAGTATAACTGTTACCTGTACCTCTGAGAGAAACAGGCAGGGCTTGTATGACAATAAACACTCTCTGGTCACTTGCAAAGCATGTTCAGAGATACTTGGCAGGTCTCTCCTACAGCATTTATCCCCTTCCCTCTTACAGGGCCAAAATTCAGCCAGTGATCAGCAGTGATTACTGGATTACTGCAATATCACCTATCTGGCAATTTCCCAGAAGAATATGCAGTGATTACAACTAGAAACAAACAAACCAACCAAAACTGCAGATGTGTACAGCGATGTAGGCAAATTTTATTGTAACAAGCAAACTATATATTAAAACCTTTATACCAAACAGGGGATCCAACACGGTCCGTGTTTCGGACAACCTTCATCAGGGGTCCATGGTAGAAAAAGGCAAAACCATATGTCACAACAAATGTTGAAAAAGATAATATAAAACCAAACAGATGATGTGTCACGCCGAGAATCACTGCAAATAGGAATCGCTATTTGGTTTTATATTATCTTTTTCAACATTTGTTGTGACATATGGTTTTGCCTTTTTCTACCATGGACCCCTGATGAAGGTTGTCCGAAACACGGACCGTGTTGGATCCCCTGTTTGGTATAAAGGTTTTAATATATAGTTTGCTTGTTACAATAAAATTTGCCTACATCGCTGTACACATCTGCAGTTTTGGTTGGTTTGTTCCTGGTTGGTTTTTTCACTGCAGACAAGGTTGGACCTCCCTTCTTTTGGTTTTGTTGCTCTGTGATTACAACTAGTGCAGAATGCGGCAGTCATGCTAATCTTCGGGTTGAAGTTTGATCATATAACTTCCCCCTACCGACTCCTGCATTGGCTGCCGATGGAGGCACGTGTGAAGTTTAAATTTGGCTGCTTTTGCTTTAAGGTACAAGTTTACAAGTTTATGAGAAAAATTTGATATCCTGCCAAATCAGGTTTCAAGGCGGTTTACATATTTAAAAAAATAGGAGATACATAAAATTATAGGTTTTCTCCCTCTGTTCGTTGCTTCTAGTTTGCTGGTTGATTAGATGGGGATTGGTATTGGGGGAGTTTCTATTCGGCCTAGCCCCCAAATACATAACCGACCTATTCTCCTTTTCAGCCAATAGATATAAGAGAAGCTCAAACTTGAATTTTGTTCCCCTCCCCCCCAGGTTAGAGGATGCAAATTTAAAAGATATCACCAACATCTTCTCTCTTATCAAGCAGCATTATGGGGCAACGATCTGAAACAACTACTTACGCTTGTCAATACATATAGGGAATTTAGGAGACCACTGAAAACATATCTGTTCTTAAAGTACATAGGAAACTGATTTGCACAATCTCTCCCACAATAACTGATCTCTAGATAATAGATATAGTTAATCAATAGATATTAACTATGTTAATTCTACACAATCTGTAACATTTATAATCATTGTAAACCGCATAGAACTTCACGGTCCTGCGGTACATAAACTGTTATTATTATTATTGATCAGCGTCTTGCTGACCACCTGGAAATTTAATGCCAGGCCCTATCTGGAATTTGGCATTAAATTTCCAGGTTTCCAAAGTTTCTGCATAAAGATGGGATCAACTTTTATGTGGTCATATTTTTGTGTTAATCTTGTTTTTTGTTTTTTTTTAAATAAATTCTCAGCGGCACTGCCTTGTTAAGTGCTGCTAAAAATGAGTGGCTAAGTCCGAGCAGGCGATTTAACCAGCCAGGAGCCATTTCTGGCCAATTAAATCACTTTGAATATCACCCCCATATGCTGAACATAATTTAAAGAATGTTTTGGATTTGCTACTTCATGGCTACAGCTGGAGAAAGCCTGAAGTAGAAGAGGCAGAGACTTACCACTCTCGCTTTTCCTACCATATTTCTGTTTCTGAAGATTCAGGTCACATTATCCTTTCTTTATTACCATACTGACAAGTACCGTATTTTTTTGAACTATAAGACACACATGACCATAAGACACACCTAGGTTTAGAGGAGGAAAACAAGAAAAAAAATATTTTGAACCAAATGGTCTACTAACATATTGAATAAAATATAGAATATTTCAACCATGTAAAGTCAACAGCAGTATTAAGAAACATCATCACTGTCATTAACAAATGAGGAAAGTCTTTAAGGTTCAAGCACTCTTCAGCTTTCTGTACCCTGTCCCATCTCCCTGCCCTAAACCTTGTCCCCCCTCTGGTGGTCTAGTGGTAGGCCGGGACAGGAGGGATTCGTCCCAGCCGACTAACAAGTTTTTAAACCAACCCCCGGGTACCTTTTTTCACCTTTTAAAATCCTGGTGTATCGGCAGGAGTGAGCTTTCCACGCTCCTGCCCTGCGCTGAGCCCCTCCCTCACTGGACGGCTGCCTCAGATCTCATGGCCAGCGACAAGGCAGGAGCGAGCTTTTCGCGCTCCAGTCTGGGCCCACACTGCTCCCTGACTGGCTGCTGTCAGTTCTCACGAGATCTGAGGCAGCCATCCAGCGAGGAAGGGGCTCGGCGTGGGGCAGGAGCACGGAAAGATCGCTCCTGCCGACACAACGCTGGACCACCCAGATTTAAAACAGGTGAAAAAAGGTATAAGTTTCCCTGGCAGACAGCCGGGCGCTCACTTAAATTAGCCGGGCTGAGCGCCCGGCTAAAAGACGCTAGGGAGAACAGTGCACATCACGGTCTGTGACGCAATATTCGCTTCATAAGATGCACAGACATTTCCACCCACTTTTTTGGGGGGGGGAAAAAGTGCATCTTAAGGAGCGAAAAATACGGCATTTTCATTGGCCCAGAAAAGAACATTAACAAAAAGGTTTCTTGAATTCTGTGTCTGTGAGGATTCTGTGGTTGTTTTTGAGCTATGATATGATTGACCATCAAATTATGCTGAAGCAGTTGAAGGTGCTGCAGTGGGGCAGACTGGCCTTGAGCTGCTTCGGCTCGGAATACCATGTTGAATTTATTATTTGTCTCATCCTTGGTTGCTGACAACTGGAGTCCCAGAGGGATCAATTCTGCTGCTACTACTTGTAATATAGGGTATATCTTAGACTGCCACTGGATGTCATTAAGGAGTGTGGCAGTCGTAATTAGTGTTACAGTGAAGATCTGCAGCTAATTGTTCTTTTTTAATACAAATATCAGTGAGAGGATCAAAAGGCTTAACGCTTGGATGATGGCAGTGATGTCTTGGACAGGAACTAATTATTTGAAGATTAACCCCTGATTAACCTACTACCACCACAAAGAAAGAAAAAAATGATGCCTTGGGGATAAGAAGATCTGGGTTACGCCTAGATATGCATTAGTCAATTAGAGGGGGGAGCAAACAATTTCATATTTGTTTTGTATTTTTATTTTTGTTTTGTTTTGGGATATTTTTTTTTTTGGGGGGGGGGGGGTGACTAAATTCAAAGCCTAAGCATGAAATCCAGGATTAGAATGTCAGCTAAGTTAGCGTTCTGTCAATTAAAATTAATGAAGCAATTCTCTGACTTTTCCTGTCAGGCTGACCTTACCAAAGTGCAGTATTATTCTTGTTTTCACATGTTGAGCTATGCATTATTGGATTTTGAAGAATTCTTCAATTTGGGGACATCGTATAGGTGGAGAGTGGGTGTAGCATTACCTGGCTAGTGCATTATAATTATTGTGTGTTAACTAGCTAATAATAATAACAGTTTATATACCGCAGGACTGTGAAGTTCTATGTGGTTTACAATGATTAAAAGATGCTACAGATTGAGTAGAATTAACAAAGTTAAAGGTTAGTGATTAACAGCTCTAGAGATCAGTTATGGTGGACTAAGATTATACAGGCCAGTTACCTAAATACTTCAGGAACAGACATGTTTTTAGGTGTTTCCTAAATTCCCCATAAGTAGTAAGCATAAGCAGTTGTTCCAGATCTTTACCCCATAATGCTGCTTGATGTGAGAAAAGATGTTGATGATGACTTTTAAATTTACATCCTCTAACCCAGAGGTCCCCAATTGAGGGCCGAATCCAGTCGGGTTTTCAGGATTTCCCCAATGAATATGCATGAGATCTATGTGCATGCACTGCTTTCAATGCATATTCATTGGGGAAATCCTGAAAACCCGACTGGATTCGGCCCTCAAGGAGGGACTTTGGGGACCCCTGCTCTAACCGGTGGAGAAACAAAATTCAGATGTGATCTTCTCTTATGTCTGTTGGTTGTGAAAGAGAAAAAGTCAGTTATATATTTAGGGGTTAAACCGAATAGTACCTTAAAGCAAAAACATCCAAACTTGAACTTCACACGTGCCTCCATGGGCAGCCAGTGTAATGGTGACACTCTAGCAGTAGCATGGGACTATCACTAGGGGGCGCCTTTTGAGAGCCTGTTTTGGGATGGCAAGAAGAGAGACTGGGAATCACTTCTAACCTGTGACCACTAGACCACCAGGTCAGAAAGTGGGGTGGTACGGAATTATGGAATTTGGAAGCTTCGGGGGGGAGGGGGGGATAGGAGCTTGATCATTGGGTGTGAACTGCATCAGAGAGGTGGGGGATCGCATCATTGGTGAGGATGTGATTTGGGAAGGGGGAAGAAGCTTAGATAGCAGGCTCTGGCCTGGGAACATCAGGCTGCAGCTTTGCCTTTGAAAGAATAACGCTTCTAGTGAGATGACTTGCAAACAGCGTTATTCTTTTAACATGGGATTCAGCAACCTGTGGCATTAAAGATAGTTGAATCAACTGCTGAGTCCCAGAAGATCGTAAAGCATGAGCTAGTACGTTCACATTCCCTCACCTGTGTGGCTCTTTTTGCAAAGTTTGGCCTAGTTTGTCGGTGCGTGATTGCCTTCCAGAACTATACAGGTTTATGTTTATTATCAATTCACATTGCGGTTCATTTTAATACCTTACTAACTAACCCTGGACCCCTGAAGAAGGCGTGTTTACCGAAACACGGACCGTGTTGGGCCCCTAAGTTTTTTTTTTAAAGGGTGGTAATATTAACCGCATTTAAATTTGATGTAATAAATGTAGCCTGCATCTTTGTACATTTTGTCTGCCATTTTTTTCCTGGTTTTCTATACAGTATATATAACATAATCAACAAATAACCAGTAAACATACTCACACTAATTTGTGGAACAAGTATTTGTCCACAAATTTATTAAATATTCACATCTTTAGTTCTCAATTTAATCCAAATAAAACATCAAATACCACCAAGTGGTTTCACAATCCCAGAGAGCTGTGTTGCAATTTTGAAACATCATACAAGCATGACCCTTGGTAACATCATGCCAGGCCTCCCCTCATAGCGGTGCCGCCTGCAAGTGCTACATTTTAATTTTTTATGGCTGTAACTAATGGGCAGGCTGGATGGACTGTTCAGGTCTTTATCTGACATCATTTACTATGTGACTATGGGTTAGATTCACTAAGCCCACTGATCAACTTCTAACCACTTAGCGACCCCTTTACGACCTGATTTCCCTCTGACCCGATTCATAAACCTCTGTCCCGATTGTCCTCCGAGCCGCGCTTGCAAATGAGGGGGAACGGCATTCATATGCAGGCAGGAAGCGATTTACTAAAATTAAAAAACAACATCGACTGGGCTGGCTGGTCCAAAAATAAGCGACTGCTGAGGACCAGTCGCTGAGGTCCTTTCCGACTGCCCTGCCTTCTGCCGCCCTGCTCTCTGCCCTGCCTCTCTGCTCTCAGCCCTGAATCTCCTGCGCTCTCCTGCCGCCCCGACTCTCCTGCCCTTCCCCCGCACTACAAGCCCACGGTTTAAAGTGGGTTAAAACCACGGGCTTACGAAGAAAAAGTAAAAACAGCTAGATTAAAAATAGGGGGAAGAGATGCGGATGAAGGAAGGAATCGAGCCTTATGAAATCTGTTTTATATCTCGCCTATCAAAATAGAAATCTCAATTATGCGTTTACATTTTCGAAATCCTCAACAAATGTTTCTGGGAAAGAAAGTATGGATTTTTCCAGACGTCACGAGAACAACGCAGGAGCGAAGGAAATTATTCTTAGCAATGAGAGTAGAGACTTTGACCCTTGGAGCGACATTCTTATTAGCATATCCATGCAAATGTTTAATTAAATATCAAGGTGTTAAATATGTCTACTATGCACCAGAACAATTACGTACCTTTTTAGATTTAAAGAATCTTGCTACCCGGAATGTTTAAGAGTAGGAAGAAAAAAGGGGGTTAAAGACTGTTAAGCCTTTCAAGAATATAGTTATTATTTATGTTTGTTATCTCTTCAATATATTCATAAAACTCCTCTCCCCCCTGAGTTAGTGGTCTAAGAAAGAATGAATTTTTTTTTTCCTGATAGTAGCAATTGTGAGTTTACTTAATTTGTTTCTTTTCTGCTTTACTTGTACAAGAGGAATATTCTTGTGAATTATGTTAAATTTCAATAAATAAAAAAATAGAAATCTCTTGATCAGATGGATTGACAGACTCAATGCATTCATATTAAAAGAATTCCCAGTCTTTCCATTCCAATAAATTTTGAAGGGAAGGTTTGGATTTTTCTTTCTCTTTATCCCCAATCAAATTTGTAAAATGTTTTTCTCGTTTTATCACCTTCTTTCCCTCAATTTTCCCCACCCCCAAAAAAAAAAAAAAACCCACAAAAAACATAACTGTGAGCTTGGTCTGATTTTCTCTTTGCTCACTTGCTTGGCAGGGGGACTGTTTCCCTCGTAGTAACTCATAGAATACTGTATAACAGCAAAAGGTTGAGGATAGGCTGCAAGATATGCCATGCCGGTTCTGTTCTCCCAAATACCAGTGAGGTTGTCTTAAAAAAACCGGTCGCTGCTCTTAAGCTTGTGCAGAACATCTACAGATCATGAAGGGCATAGAGAAAGTGGAGAGGGACAGATTCTTCAAACTTTCGAAAACTACAAGAACGAGAGGGCATTCGGAAAAGCTGAAAGGAGACAGATTCAAAACCAATGCTAGGAAGTTTTTCTTCACCCAGCGGGTGGTGGACACCTGGAAGGAGCTTCCAGAGGGCGTGATAGGACAGAGTACGTTAATAGGGTTCAAGAAGGGATTGGACAATTTTCTGAAGGAAAAGGGACAGAGGGGTATAGATAGAGGACTACTACACAGGTCCTGGACCTGTTGGGCTGCCACGCGAGCGGACTGCTGGGCATGATGGACCTCAGGTCTGACTCAGCAGAGGCACTTCTTCTGTTCTTATGCGTGCGTCGGGATCGCTAGAGAGCGATCCCGACAGTTGGATGGGGGCGTGATTCCGATCGCTCTCATTTGCATGAGGGCGATTCGTGAATCAGCCCCGTTGGATCGGATTGGATCCCTCACAGATCCGATCCAATCCGTGCCCTTTGTGAATCTAGCCCTATGTATTTATTTAAAAATGTATATACCACTTTAAACCAAAGCAGTGTACAATCAACATACAAAATATAAAAACGTACGTCAAGCAAGCGACTCTCCCAGAACCTAATGCATTGAACGCTCCAATTTCACAAAAAAGCTGACACATACAAATAGGCTTTCAACATTTTTTTTTTTTTAAAGCATCCTTGGGCTTATACCAATGCAATTGCCTGCTCAAACCATTCCAGAGCTTGACGCCCATGGTGAAGAACATTGACAACCCTACATCCACATGTGATATAGTGTTTACTCTGTCAATGGTCAGTCTCATTGCATTTTCGGACCTTAACTCTCTGGCTAGATAGTACTGTTTCAATATGTCCTGATACCACTCTGGGGCATTATGATATAGGGCAGGGGTGTCCAACCTGCATCCCGAGGGCCACATGCGGCCCCGTGAAGTATTTTGTACGGCCCCAGTCGAGGGCGATGCAGTGTTTTCCTCTGTTGCCCCTGGGTGCCCCTGGGTGTTGCCGGCTCCCTCCTCTGTCTTGCTGCAGCATTTGCGTGGCCCCAGAAACATTTTTTTTTGGGCTAATGCGGCCCAGGGAAGCCAAAAGGTTGGGAACCCCTGATATAGGGTCTGATGAACTTCTTCCAACTGCATCTGAGACCAGTACCTCCACTTTCCACCCCTCACTCCATGGCTGTGACCTCTCCGCCCTACCGCAAACCCCTGTTAACCCCCATTCCAAAGCCCAAGAACCATCCAAAGAACCACCATATCCACTACAACACAAAGCAAAATACGCTTCGGGGGGGGGGGGGGGGGTTGGAATTACAATAGGTTCCACTTAATCCTTCCCTTTCCTGTTTCTCACAGACTAATCCTTCAAACCTGCTAAAAAGTTTATACCGGGGATCTCAAAGTCCCTCCTTGAGGGCCGCAATCCAGTCGGGTTTTCAGGATTTCCCCAATGAATATGCATGAGATCTGTGTGCATGCACTGCTTTCAATGCATATTCATTGGGGAAATCCTGAAAACCTGACTGGAATGCGGCCCTCAAGGAGGGACTTTGAGACCCCTGATATAGGGTCTGATGAACTTCTTCCAGCTGCATCTGAGACCAATGCCTCCATTTTCCACCCCTCATTCCATGGTTGTGACCTCTCCGCCCTACCCCAAACCTCTGCTAACCCCCATTCCAAAGCCCAAGAACCATCCAAAGAACCACCAAATCCACTACAACACAAAGCAAAATACACTTCGGGGGGGGGGTGGGGGTGGGGGTGGAATTACAATAGGTTTCTCCTAATCCTTCCCTTTCCTGTTTCTCACAGACTAATCCTTCAAACCTGCAAAAATTTATACCATTCCCTAACACAACTCCTCCCACCTTTTGTTTATGTAACTCCACCAATCCAGAATTTTATTACAGTTCTACTTCCACTCTTATTATCTCTTCCTGGACCCCCCCCGGTCCCGCCCCCAGGCTGCCCAGTTCCAACCATTCCCGCCCTATTATGCCCCATCCCTTCCCCCGCTGCCTGCTCTCGTTGGGCAGGAGGGCATCTGTGTCTGTTAAAATGCTCTCCTGCCTGATGCGATTTTGAGGAACCTTTTTCTAAACCTGGACAAAGTGCTGGGTTTTGAAACGCTGTCCGGACCCCCAGACATGTCCTCGGAAAGAAGGACATATCCGGGGAAATCCGGACGTCTAGTAGCCCTATCTCTTCCGTACACACTGTCCTTATATAACCTTTATTTCCCACGCCACCTCCCTTTATCCCTCCCCCTCTCTCAACCCATTTACACAAATCCCACTTGCAGGTGCTCAGCTAATGTTATTAACACATCAGATTAGTCTAGTGTGGCTCTTAATCATGATATCATGATTATCATGATATCATGATTATCATGATATCATGATTATCATGATTATCATTAAAAGCATGGATATCAATCAACATATAAGGCGTGTTCAATAATTTATGTACCTTAGTAGGAAGGTATATTTTTCAATATAGTCCTCTGATAGCTCCGTACACTTCATCCATTTTTCCTGCAATAACTTTAACCCCTTTGAAAAGAATTCTGTTTGACCTTCAAACCAGGACAGCTTCCTTGATGTCTTCATCACTTGAAAACCGCTCGTCCACGGAGAGATTTCTTCAAAACTCAGAACCGGAAATAATCTGAGAGAGCCAGGTCAGGACTGAAGGGTGGATGGTTCAAACCCACATTCTTGGAAGGCAGCCTGTGATTGTCGTGACATGTGTACCGGCACTTTGTCGTAAAGAAGCATCACGCCTTCTGTGAGTTTTCCTCGTTTTATCTCCTTGATTGACTCCCGCAAAGCAATCATTTGTGTTAGTGTAACTCTCTTCCCGGTTATGGTTGTCTGGTATGGCACGAACTCCAGAAGCAAAAGTCCTTCATTATCCCAGAAGACAATTGCTATGATTTTTGCCTGCAGATTTTTCTGTCTTGAACTTTTTTGGGGTGGTGGATGACTTGTGCTTCCACTGCATTGACTCCATTTGGGACTCAGGATCTCTCTGATGGACCCAGGTCTCATCTCCAGTCACCAAACGATGAAAAAAAAAAAAAATCACTTGGTCTTCACAGAGCATCTGTAAGTTCTGACAGCACTGGAGCCTCGTGGCCTTCTGACATGGCGCTAGCGTTCTTGGAAACCATCTTGCACTAACCTTGGACATGAATTATTTTCCAAACTGTATCTGCCGAGATGCCTATTTCTTCAGCTATTCAGGAAACCTTAATTCGCCTGTCTGATAAAATTAAATCCTTGCCTTTCTTGCACAATTCCGTGGAGGTTGCTTCCACAGGCCGTCCAGCATGAGGGTTATCTTCAATGGACTCTCTACCTCACTTAAACTGCTTGCTCCAGAATTTTACTTTGTAGGATGATGGGAAAGACTCACCATAAACTGCAGTCACACATTCGTGGATCTCCTTTGGCTTTTTTCCTTCTTTTTTGAGAGATGTCATCACTGAACAGTGCTCCAAATCTAGCAGTTTCTTACTTGATTCACACGAGGACTCTCCTGACATCCTGTATCCTGGAATGTTAGATTCGCACTGAGCCGCAACTGTGCACGAGTACCTTGAGACTTGTCACAACATGCACAGACTTGCTTCAGCATGCTTGCTCCTTTCCTTCATGCTCAGCTAGATAAATTATTGAATGCCCTTCGTAATAGTTTGTTATTGATAAACCATATATAAGCTTAACAAAAGATATGAATACATCGACTACATTTGTTACCTCGCAATAAGGGTCATTTATCTTTCCTTACACATCCAGGGTGGGTGGGTGGGGGGAGGGAATTGTATTTTGAGGATTAAAATTACTTAATTATAATATTGTAATCATATCATATGTCAAATTGTATTAATAATTGGATGGAGGGTGGGAGAAAATGATTGTTTTATGTATTATTTGTGTAGTTAATAGTGCGTTTTATGCAGTATTTTATGTTCAATTAATTGTATTGCGCTGTCAGAGTTTGAAAATCAATAAAGATTAAAAAAAAAAAAATGATACGACTACTCTTCTGAACCTTTTTTTAAAACCTATTCAGTGACGCATGTGAATGAAAAACAAAAGCAGACAATTTGGTGGGGATGGGGATTCATTAATGTGTGCTACTGTTATGACAGATTATTGCACCATAAGTCATGCTATTTTATCACAGGGTCCCATTTTATCCATGAGACTTTGGGCTCCTTTTACGAAGCCGCGTTAGCGGTTTAACGCGCGCTAAACTGCCGGCTGCGCTAGCCGCTGCCGTCTCCTCTTGAGCAGGGGGTAGTTTTTCGGCTAGCGCGGAGGTTAGCGCATGATAAAAAAAATCGCGTGCGCTAAAGCCGCTAATGCGGCTTCGTAAAAGGAGCCCTTTGTGCAAAAATAGCATAACTTGATCAATTCCCCCTTTATTTTATTTTATTTTATTTTTTTAATCTTTATTGATTTTCAAACTACAAATGCGCAATAAATTATTCACATATTTGTACGTTATATAATAAGCGCAACAAGCCTTAGAAATATTACTGCACAAAGAAATTTTCCCCCTCCCTCCCAGTTAATAAACACATAAATTAAAACCTTCATGAAACTATAAATTCCTATATCGATACCATTTCCATTTCCATTCCCCCCCCCTGGATGTGTATGTTTACATGTCCACAAAATGAAAAATTATTCCTCTTTACAATATTTAGCCAATGGCTCCCAAACATCCATAAAAACTTGTCAAGTGATTCTTTATCTTAAGCCTTTTCTTCTGTACTATTGGCTTCGACCTGTCACGTGATTCTTTACTTCTGCACTAGCAGAGTGAAAGAATGTTTTCTAAAGGATTGATTTTTCCTGTGATTAAGGAAAACGAAGTCGGTTTGTTTGTTGTTTTTTTTTTCATTTTTGAAATATTTTAAAATATAATAACAAAGAAGGAAGTCGCCTGTAGATAATTGTTGAGCTGTAGTGGAACATTCTGGTAACATCACCATTGATGAGATAGCGAATGAATTATTGACGTTAGCTTTGTATGCAGCTGTATCGAAAGGTTAAACAGTACAAATCCTAGGTGATAGACAGCGAGATGTAAATAAATAATGTACGCAACAGTGACATCCCAGCAGGGTGCGTTTTTTAATTGCGTATGTATAAGAGCAAACATTTCACTCCGACTTTCACTCGTATTGAAATTTAATGACAGACGGTATGGTACACATTGTGACGTTGATGCACCAACCCGCAGGATTTCCTGTTGGTCAGCGGCCTGGATCTCGCGCAACTTGGGCTGTCCATGCGAACGAGCTGCTTAGCAAAAGTGCTTCTGAAGTTTTCCTTTCGAGCTGGCCTGCACCACTTTTATGTGAATGTGGGCCTGTTTTTGTTGTATTCAGAATTAATTAGCTGCAGTGTGTGATTCATATCATAAATTTTAAATGAAAATGAACTTCCACGTGTAATAATTTATTTATTCAAAAAATTTATACACCGCCTGGAGTCTCAGCGGTTTCCATATGGCAACATACATAATAAACATGAACCATACAATTGTCAGATACATATCATCCTGAAGCAATAGCTCTTCACACTAAAAAAAATAAAAATAAAATACAACCTGGAAAACTTCAATATTATCAAGAAATGAAATATAACAGAGGAACCAGAGCAAATTCAAAATGGCTTAGTTTTCAGCAACATCTTAAAGCTGTAATGATCAGTACATAGGCCTAGATTCACTAAGCTCACCATTGGGCGATCCGAGTCTTGCCAGGCGACAGGCGACTGATTCACTAAACAGTCCTCATGCAAATTATTTGATCGAGGGCACGCCCCACACCGACCCCATGGACCGCTGAAGAGCAACCCAGACGCATGCGCAGACCATCCGCTTTGCCTGTAGCTGTGATCCGCGCATGCGCTTGCTGTCCGCACAAGCGAGGTCAAAACAAAGGAGGAGGGATGGCATAGGTACAGACAGGTCCCGAAAGGAAATTGTGCAGGCAGAATGGAACAAAACACCCTTTAAACCTGCGTGTTTAAACCACGGCCTCGCAGAGAGGCAGGGCGGCAGAGAGCAGGGCACTTTTTGCACAAGAGAGAGATTTTATTTTGATGGTTTTATACTGGGGTATCAGGGCTGCAGGGCGGCAGAGAGCAGGAAAGTCGGCAAGGACGGGAGCGACTGGTCCTCAGCACTTGTTTGGATCGGCCAGCCTAATCGATGTTCTGTTTTCTGTTTAGTGAATTGCTGCCTTCCTACTTATGCATGTCATTTCCCCTCATTTGCACGTGCGGATCGGATCGGGCAGAAGGTTAATGAATTGGGTTGGGGGTCACAAAATGGTTGGGACACAAATCGGTGAGCTTAGTGAATCTAGACCATAGTCTCAATTGACCTTTAAACTTGTTCCAAAGAGACATTTCCTGTTCATTTTAAAGGTGTTGGTATGTAGCTTCATTGAGTGTCCCCCTAATCTTTTTACTTTTTGAAAAGACTTAAAATCAATTCGCTATTTACCTGTTCTATACCACTCAGGATTTTGTAGACCTGTATCGTATCTTCAGCCATCTCTTTTTCAAACAGGAGAGCCATAACGCCTTTGACCTTTTCTCATATGAGGGAAGTTCCATCCCCTTTATCATTTTGGTTACCCTTCTTTGAACCTTTTTCTAATTCCGCTATATCTTTTGTGAGATATGACAACCAAAACTGAACGCAATGCTCAAGATGAGATTGCAACATGGAATGATGGTTCATAGTCATTCGCGCGCGAGACTTCAGCGCACTGACATTGCAGCGCCGACAATTCAGCGCAAGACACCAGTGCGCCGCCTAAAAAGTGACTTTTAAAGAGCTCCGACGCAGGGTGTGAGTTACTTCATACTCTTCGCGCTGCTGTTGGAGGTTGGTGGGGGGGGTTGGAACCCTCCATTATAGAGTAAACTTAACTTTCTCCCGATTTTTTTTTTTTTTTTTTGGATAAAGCTAAGTTTTCTCTATAATGTGGGGAGTTGCAACCCCCCACCCCAACGACAGCGCGAACAGTCTGAAGTAAAGTGTGTGTGGGGGGGTTCTCCCCCCACCCTCGTCGGAGCTCTTTAAAAATCACTTTTTAGGCGGTGCGCCGGTGTCTTGCGCCGAATTGTCGGCGCGCTGAAGTCTCGCGCGCTTTTGTCCCATCACCTGGAATGATATAGAGCAGTGGTTCTTAAACTTATCCTGGGGGACCCCCCAGCCAGTCGGGTTTTCAAGGTATCCCTAATGAATATGCATGAGGCAGATTTGCATATAACAGAGGTGACAGGCATGCCAATCTGCCTCATGCATATTCATTAGGGATACCTTGAAAACCTGC
Source organism: Geotrypetes seraphini (assembly GCF_902459505.1). Lineage (NCBI taxonomy): Eukaryota > Metazoa > Chordata > Amphibia > Gymnophiona > Dermophiidae > Geotrypetes > Geotrypetes seraphini. Next base: position 377,143,049 of record NC_047086.1, read on the forward strand.
CTAGCTTGGGGTCCCCGGGACAGGGTTAAGAACTACCGAGGCAGTATAACATTATTGGTCTTGGTCTTATTCATCATCCCTTTCCTAATAATTTCCATTTGCTTTTTTGGCCGCCACCACACACACTGGGAAGATTTCAACATATTATCTACAATGACACCTAGATCCTTTTTCTTGGGCGCTCACTTCCAAGGTGGACCCTAGCATCTGGGGTCCTTTTACTAAGGCGCACTAGCCATTTTAGCTAATGCGTCCACAGAATATAATAGACTAGTCTTTAAGCCTGTTACATTAATGGGTGCTAGAATAGATGTGTCTGTCTGTGTTTCTTTATCTCTCTCTCCTTGGCCGCTGTCTGTGTCCTTCTGTCTTCCCCTCCCCCCCGAGCAAAGCTGTCTGCCCCAGCACACACCTCCCCCCCAAAGCAGCCCCCTTTCCCTCTCCCTCCATGGCCCCTTCTGTCTCCCCCCATCACACCCCTTCCCCCAAAGCAGCCCCCTTTCCCTCTCCTTATCTCTCCATGGCCCTTCTGTCTTTCCCCCAGAGCAAAGCTGTTTGCCCCAAGCACACCCCTCCCCCCAAGGCAGTCCCCTTTCCCTCTCCCTATCTCTCCATGGCCCCTTCTGTCTCCCCCCCAGCACACCCCTCTCCCCAAAGCAGCCCCCTTTCCCTTTCCCCCTGGCCCCCGGTATTGATCCCCTTCTTACCCTCTCTCCATCCCGGCGTCTTCTGGCCTGCTCCTCTTCATAGCAGCCTGCGATCATGGTGGCCAGTTTTTACGAACCTCGCAGGCCGCTTTCCAACTTGGTAGCACGTTCTTATTTCTAATCTTAATGTATATTTTCTGTAAACCGCTTAGAACCTAACGGATGTAGCGGTATATAAGAAATAAATTACATTACATTACATTCCCTCTGACGCGATCCCGTGCGTCAAAGGGAACGTGCTACTGAGGTTGAAGAGCGGCCTGTGAGGTTCTTTAAAGCCGGCCACGATCGCAGGCTGCTCTGAAGAGGAGGATCAGTGGCGGCGGCAGTGGCGAGTGAGGGCGGGAGGTGTGTTCCCTGCCGAGGACGTGGGCAGGAAGAGAGCTTGCCTGCGCTTCCAAATGGTGAGTGAGGGCGGGAGGAGGGGAGTGGCCAGAATGTTCCCTGCCACCAGGTTCTAAAATGGAACACAGATCACACACCAAAGTGGCAGGGAACACGAAACCCTAAGTGTGCATGCGCGCTTAGGGTTTTATTATATAGGATGCATTAATGTTTAGCACACGCTAAATCGGCTAGCGTGCCTTATTAAAAGGACCCCTATGATTTGGATTAGTCTTCCCACTGTGCATCACTTTGCTTTTGTTCACATTAAATTTCATCTGCCAAAAATTACCTTATTGAAAATTTAAAGTTTCCTCAAGACTCAATTCCACCTATAAATAGGATATACCGTATTTTCCCGCATATAACGCTCGCGTTATACACGATTTTACAAACCGTGCATAACCTTGCGCATTATACGCGTGAGCGCGTTGTACAAATTTTTTTTTACATAGTTCTTCCCCCCCCCGACGTCCGATTCACCCCCCCGCAGGACCGCTCGCACCTCCACCCCGAAGGACCGCTCGCACGCACCTGCACCCCCACCCCGAAGGACTGCTCGCACGCACTCCCACCCGCACCCGCACCCCCACCCTGAAGGACAGCTTGCACCCCCACAGCCTCCCGACCCCCCCCCATCATGTAGACGCTCCTACCGGTGTCCTGCTGCTTCCTCTTGGCGGTCCCGGCCCTTCTGTGAGCCCTGCGCCTGCGCTGCTTCCTCTTCCGGCGGTCCCGCCCTTTCTCTGACATCAGGTGCGGGTGCGGTTGGGAGTGCGTGCGAGCGGTCCTTGGGGGTGCGGGTGCGTGCGAGCGGTCCTTCGGGGTGGGGGTGCGAGCGGTCCTGCGGGGGGGGGGGGGGGTGAATCGGACGTCGGGAGGGGCATCAGGCTTTCAGGGTGGGGACAGGACTTCAAGGGGGAGAGGAGAGTTGGGGCGGGCGAAAGGAGAGTCGGGGTGGCCAGAGGAGAGTCGGGGCGGGCGAAAGGAGAGTCGGGCGGCGACGGGAGAGTCGGGGCAGCATGCGCGGTATATGGGTGTGCGCGGTAAATTTTTTTTACATATATTTTGGTTTCCACGCGCTATACCCGTGTGTGCATTTTACACGGGTGCGCGTTATCTACGTGAAAATACGGTATTATCTTCCTAAGAAAGTTGGTTCTTCAGTACAAGGTGCACAGGCTGTCGGATCACAACCTTTGGATTTAAATAATTTAACCGACATTTTGGAAAACTCCCAGGAAGAAATAGACTATCGGGGCACTTTGATAATATCTTTTGTTTTTGAACAAGCAAGATCTTAATGCTATTTTGAAAATATTCTTCCAACATGTTCAGAGTTTATTCCTGGGTCAGAGAATTTGGATATTCCCTGACGTTACAAAATCTACTCAAGATCGTAGGAAATTGTTTCTACTTATGAGAGAAGAAGTTAAAGCCCCGGGAGCTACTTTTGTACTAAGTTATCCTTGTAAATGTTTAGTAAGATACACTGGAATTAAATATGTCTTTTTTTTTCTTCCCGAGCACCTTCGAACCTTCTTGGACACTAAGAAAATGCTGTAGGGCTGCAGAAAATTAGGGCCGTGAAAGCACATTAAGCCATTTCTTTTGATAATTGTGATTTTCTTTTAAGACCTCCTTGTCTTTTCTTAAATTACTTCTCCAATCTTTTTGAGGGCTAATTAAGAGTTTAAGATTATGATTAACTGTTATATATAATTCTCAAGGATTCCTAAACTGTGTTTAGGCTTGAATTCTCTATAAACTTTGGGAACTTATCTTTTACTGTATACTCTGTATTACTGTAACAGGTGGATACTTGTGATTTCATTTGAAAAAGATAAATATTTAAAAAAAATATATATATATATCATCTACCATTTGGATTCTCGGTGAGGCAAGACGTCCCTTGGCTTCAGACAGATCCTTTGATAGTTAACACATTAATCAGATTGCCCTAGTGATCTTTAAAGCTATTCTATCTTCCTCACGGTACCGTAATTAACACCTAACTCGGGTCAGAAGCAGTTTCCTCTCTTTCTGGCAAAGGACAGAAAATAACTTTTCATTTTATTTCAGAAAGTTTGAACAAGCCCAAGCAGTGAGGGTAATGCACTGAGGGAAAAAAATAAAAATAAAAAAGGACTCGTATCCCCCACTTTCTCAAGATATACTGAGGTCAACTGATTTTAGGGGTAGTATAAGCATGTAGACCCTGATTCACTAAAGTCAGCGATCGTCAGGTTTAGCGAGGATTGCTGCTAACCAACCCGATTCACAAAACAGTCCACCGTGTTTTTTCCCCTTCGATCGCCCATTTTCCAATCTGGCCATGTAAATTTGCAAAACCCCATGCAAAATAGCCAAACTATTGATCCAATAATATTTGCTTGGCTATTTTGCATCAGGTTTTATGACAGGTCTGCCAGGTTTTTTCCCCATTTTTTTTAATGGCACTGATATTTTACGTGCATTACCCACATAAAATATCTGTGTCCCCTCCCCCCCAAAATTAAAAAAATCCACCACCACTGCTGCAGACCTTCCCCGACAAATCATTGACAATTGGGTACCACCCCCCTCCCCGACAATTGCGGTGACCCAGCCGAAAAGATGGCAGGAGGGATGCCCACTCCTTCCTGCCCTCAAATACCTCCTCCTGAAAAAAACAGCATGAGGGATGCTCACTCCCTCCTGCCATCGGGCCCCCCCCATTGTTGCCCCCTCCATCAGCCCCCCTCCCCCGTACCTTTAAGTCGGGAGCAGGAGGGGTGCCCAGTTAGACCCTCATACTCCTCTGGCCTCTTCTTGCACAAATCGGTGCTTAGGCCTCTCTCCTTGCCTGCCCCCTGCCACCCAACACACTCCATTCACTCCAACTTTCTTCTTTTTTCCCTGCCTGCCCCTCCTCCCCTGAAGCCACTGCCGCCGTTGCAGATTTCTCCCTGCTTCTCTGACCCACCCCCGACCCACTCCATTCTCCTCTGCTGCTGCCAATGCCACCACAGCAACAGGTACGGGTCAGCCGCGTGTAGCAACTGCACAAGTGGATGGCCCACAAGCCTTACCCCCAACATCAATTCTGACTTTGCAGAGGAAGTTCCGGGCCAGCCATGCAGTGATTGGCTGGCCCGGAACTTCCTCTCCGATGTCAGAATTGACATCGGGGGAAAGGCTTGTGGACTGGCTGTTTGTGCAGTCACTGCTTGCGCCTGGCCCTTCCCTGTTGTTGTGTCGGCATTGGGGGAGGGGAGTGTATTGGGTTATAGGGTTGGTTTTGGGGGTGGGGCGGGGAGGCAGGGAGAAATCGGACATGGCTGTGATTTCAGTGGGTGAGAGAGGCAGGGAGAGATCCCAGGCAGCGGGCAGCCCACGTACCCACAACAGGCGGCCTGCGTACCCCCTAGGGTACATGTACCGCAGGTTGAGAAACACTGCTCTATACGTGGACTAAAGACCTATATGCAGACTATACTCATGTGTGTTGAAGGTAGGTTCTCCCACTGTTTGTTTGAAACCATGTATGTTTCTGGGAGGAAGAGATATAAATCAAAATAAATCAATAAATCATATAGAAAATAGAATATTATTTATTTATTTAAAAATTTTTACCCTTGCTAAAACCTAAATGGTTTCCAAAGCAATACATTGCAAATATAACCTGGCCACATCATCTTCCGAAGAAAACTGAAAACCCTTAAACTCCTTTCCCCTCCCCTCTTTTCCTCCCCTTTCCTCTTCCCCTTCCCCTCCCACCTCACCTTCCTCTCCTCCTACCTATCCATATCCCCTCTCTCCCTCTTCTCCTCCCTCCCTCCCCATCTTCTCCCCTCTTGCCTTTCTTTAAAGTCGCCTCGAGCCTGAATAGGTATGAGCCAGGCACAAATAGAAGATTAGATTAGATATATTAACATACAGTCTACTTCCTGGCCTTTTGCTCATCCCCTCATTTCCTCACATGAAAGTACTTACAAATAGCAGTGTCTTTTTAATAATTTTTAAAAAGCTGCTCTATCAGCACATAAACGTATTTGCCCCGGTAAAGCATTCCAGAGTTTTACTCCAGCTGTTAAAAATATCGAACCGCTTATCTTTGCATGAAATATCCTTACTACTTTGTCTTCTGACAATCACATTCTACCCTCAGATCTTAATGCCCTTCTTCCAAGAAATCTCAAAAGCAGGCAGGAGCCACATGATACACGGTCTGATGAATTATTGACAGTACTTTGTATGGTATTCTCTGTTGAATCAAAAGCCAATGCAGTTGTCAAGACGGGTGTACCATGGGCTAGCTGTGGAGTTCAGTTATCAGTCTTGCTGCTGAGTTCATCAAAAGTTGTAAAGCACAATCTCTGGTCTGATGGAGATCGTGGTCACCTGCTGCCTATTGTGGATGATCAGCAGAAAACCTGTACTGATTTTTTTTGTATGTGTGTGTTGGGGGGGGGAGCTCTGAATGGAGGTAGGTTGTCAGGAACATGGTAGTTCTTTTTGAAGAGTTTCACAGGGTGTTTTGCCAGACCTAAATTTATCGTGATGTCTGTTTCATTAGAGAAATATTAGATGGGTCCGTCCAGGACTATAGCTATGGAAATTCTAGCATAAATACATTCCCTCTCCAGTTTTTGACTTTTCAAAAAAAGGCCCTCAACTTTAGACATGAAAGTTCAACGAGTAAAGAAATATGGCGTTGAATCCCTGTCGAGCAAAACTGCAAAAGAGCCTCTAATTGTTCGCTTTTACTGCAAACATGTCTTTGCCATTCCTTGTTGAGTAGAAGGAGTGTTGCGTCCCTGGCACGTTTGATTTTCCTCTTGAATTGTAGCAGTGGAAAACATGCATGTTGTGTGTGGTGCCATTACATGATGAAGACATGTAATGGCAAGTTCCAGTCTGCATGCCGCTTAATGAATATTTCTCCTTTTCTCTCCTTCCCTGTTATGTGCTTTCAGAAGACAACTATGTAGAAGGTGGGTGCTTTCGACCTTTTCTTTTTTCTAAGCTCTATTTTCCCTTTTGTTGCATACTGCTGTAGTGGTATACCCGTAATTAGACACGGTAAGTTATTTCTTGGTTGTTGATGATAAGGTTCTGCAAAATGTTGGGCCTCGCCCGTGTTGTGGGGGAGGGGAGTGCAGAAGTTTTCATCCAGAACACAACTGTCAAAATTGCATTTGCTTTTGGAATGAATGGGGTTCTTTTATTTGCATGAACTAGAGAATGACACGGTGGATGTTACCCATGGCTAGCCGCAAGTAGCCATGGGTAACCCGCCAAAACGGTGGAGAGGGAAAGGTGCTCACCGCAGGAATGGGGACAAGGCCATCCACCGCCCTGTGGAGCGGTGAATGGCCTTGTCCCCGCAGTTAAGGGAGGGAACACGCATGGTCACAGATCACGCGCGGCCCCCTCCCTCCTTCCTACCTACACACCTGAATCTATCTCCCTCCCTCCCCCTTACCTTTGTGGCATGTTTTAAGGTTTCAGGCTTGTTGAAAGCCGCCGGAGCGTACGTGCAGTCGCGTGCATGTGTGGGCAGAAGCTTCTCCTCCGATGCAGCTTCCGGTTGCGTCAGATAAGAAGCTTCTGCCCACACACGCACGTGACTGCATGAAAATTCCAGCGTCTTTTAACAAGTCTGAAACCTTAAAAAGCGCCGATAAGGTAAGGGGGGAGGGAGGGCAATGCACGGACCGCGTGAGGGGTGCCGAAGGGCAGTGAGGTGGCGAGAGGGAAGGGTGGATTCTGCGGGGACGGGATGGTGAAGGAGATGGTGGTCCGGTGACGAGGCAGTGACGGGGACAGATGTTTTCCCCTTTTCATTCTCTAGCATGAACACCCCCCTCCCCCCCCAAAAAAAAAAAATTGCTTATAGCATTGGACTTTACCTTTCTATTGGGCTAAGAGCCTGCAGTGTTCTGTATGAAAACCTGCACATTGTTCCATTTTATTTTCATTGTTTAAAATCATTGAATAAATGCATGCATGCTGTCTGTGCATTTATTTTTTTTTTTTTTTTTTTTCGGAAAGAACCTGAAACTGATCATTTCATTTTAGTATTTTAAATAACTTGGGTATTCCTGACTCTGTGGCCTCCCTCTACCCAAACCGCCCTTCCTTCAGCCTTAAATAAACATGAATTCAACAAGAAAGAGCACAAGTTTGATAGGAATCTGGAACGCTCTTCTGGAGGCTGTTAGAGGGGAAACACCCTTCAGGGATTCAAGACAAGGTTGGATAAGTTCCTGCTGGAACAGAACATATGCAAGTAAGGCTAGACTCAAATAGGGCACTGGCCTTTGACCTAAGGGCCGCCACATGAGCGGACTGATGGGCACGATGGACCACTGGTCTGACCCAGCAGCGGCAAATCTTATGTTCTTAAGTAAAACAGAAATTCATATCATTTACCCCGGTGGATATATATTGTGCTCTAGCAGCACACCAGTAGTGAGAAATAGGGAAAGGGAGAGGAGATGGAATTTGATATGCCACCTTTCTGTAGTTACTGTCAAAGCGGCTTACATATTATTACTGTTTTGTACCTGGTGCAATGGAGGATTAAGTGACTTGTCAAGAGCCGCAAGAAACTGCTGTGGGCGTCAAACCCAGTCCCCCCTGATTCTTAGGTTGCTGCATTGAACAGTCAGGCTACTCCTCCAGATAAACCCAGAACATCCACCGCACCCCAGTAAAATCGCCTACAGCAGTGTGATTGTATCCTGTCACACCCTGGCCATGCGAATCAGTACTACTCTGCATGTCACCCTCAACTCGGGTATATCACTGTGACAAATCCAGGTCTCTTGAACAAATGTAAGAGAAATCCAAGACCAGGGTGGAAGAGTTGTCATATAAATGCTGGAAGAAATAAGTGGTGATAACCATAGCAGAGGATGAAGAACCTCAATGTGTACCATGTTTCCCCGAAAATAAGACACTGTCTTATATTAATTTTGGGCCCCAAAAAGGCACTAGGTCTTATTTTCAGGTAGGTCTTTTTTTTTTTTTTTTTTTTTCATGTACAATGATCAATTCTCCCTTCCTCTCCTCCACCCCAATTCTTCCTATTTCCTTTCTCTCCCCCACATGTGCAGCATCTTTCCTCCCCTCTCACCCATCCCCCTGTGCAACAGAACCCTTGCAGCTTCTTTCCCTCCCTCCCTCCCATCCCCCTGTGCAGCAGAACCCTTGCAGCTTCTATCCCTCTCTCTCAACCCCTGTGCAGCAGAACCCTTGCAGCTTCTGTCCCTCCCTTCCTCCCATCTCCCTGTGCAGCATCTTTCTATCCCTTCCCGCTGCTGCAGCTGTGCATCCTGCAACTCCCTCAGATGACCCTTTCATCTCTCCCTCCAATCCATACCCCAACCGCGAGCCGAAACGGAACAGCCGGTCGTTACCAGGTATTTCAGTCTCACGGTCAGAGTTCAGATAAGAGGGAGAGATGAAAGGGTCGGTGGGGGGGGGGGGGGTGTGGGGCGTGCTGCTGCTGGCGACTAGGGCTTATTTTCAGGGGTAGGGCTTATATTAAGACCTACCCCGAAAATCATGCTAGGGCTTATTTTTGGGGTAACACGGTAGTATCCCTGCCTCACCTTGATGAGGTGCTTAACAAACAGATCTGTGATTCATGAACTGTTGTAAAATTAACAGATCATCAAAGGCCAATTCAACAGTTGCCCACACCCACTCTCCATCCTTCTTCCTCAGTGGGTGAGGCCCAAACCAGGACCCCAAGTTATTATAGGCAGCCTTGAACATGGCCTGTGATGTTTTCCTCATCTGTTGCTGTGTTCATAGAGAATGACATGGGGACAGAATTTGTCCCAGTCCCCGCATATTACCATGGTTAAACCATCCCATGTCATTTTAAGGGGCCCTTGTACTACAGCTAATGGATGCTGGCCCATGCTAAATACTGCATCTGAAGGGCATCCGAGCATCCTTGTCATTCTTTAATGCCTATCTCAATCTCGGTCCTTCTACGCCAGCTTTTTTGGCTTGAGGGTCGGTGGTTGTGCCCATTCATAGTCTGATTTTTCCCTCTCTCCATAAAGAATGACACAGGGATGGTTTCCCATGGTTAACCATAGGGACGGGAACAAATTCTGTCCCCATGTCATTCTCTAGTTCACTGCTGCTAAAATTATTAGTGCAAACAGCTAAACTTTAGAATGGTAATGTAAAAATGGAACTGAAATCAATGTGGGTAACAGGTCGAAATAATGGTAAGATTGTCCAGTTGGAAAGCAACTTTAAAAGGACATACGGACCATGGAAACTGAACACAGTGATTTTCTGTCTAGAATAAACAGTAAGTACTTTTCATGCACTGGCTGGTATAAAACACATGAAACAAGGTTTTAAAATATTTAGACTATTGATTGCTGTTTAGGGTTACCAGATTTAATCAGTAAAAAAAGAGGGCACACGACCTCGCTCCTTGTTGCCCCCAGCCCTGCTACTCTCCAAAGGAGTCTGATACAAGGTCTTCCAGCCAACGTAAAGTTTAATAAAATCAAGTCTTCTTTCAACGTAAAGTTTGATCAGATCAAGACTCGACACAGAGCCTTGTTTTGGTGGACACCTGCCTGCTTTAGGAGTCAGAACTTCTAATATCACGTAAAAACTAAATGATCCCACTAAAAAATTTTTTTTCTAGCATAGCATGCATTGCTGGTCTAGGAAGACTTAAGGGCCCCTTTTACAAAGCCGCAGTAGTGATTCTCAAACAGCGAATGCAACACAACCCATTCAATTCCTATGGGTTTCATCACATTTGCCACACTGGGACTCGCTACCGCGGCTTTGCAAATGGGGCCCTTTAATATGCAAGATAGGAATGAATCCGCCTGGAAGACGACTAGGCTTTTCCGGGGAGAAAGTTCTTCAAAATGGAGAATACTTAACAGCATAAACGGACTCTTTGGTTCCTCTTGAACTAGTCTTTCTAGACTGAAACTTGCATGCATTTTTTTTTTTTTCTTTTGGCTGAAGAGCGATGTGCTTTCATTACTTGTGCTTTCCTGATCTTGTTGCAGACCAAGAAATGCAATCACATGGGGCAATGATTATTATAAAATATATTTGCAAACAAAATTGCCAAGCAGAAATGAGTACTTTTAGGTATGCCATTCTTTTAAATATCCCTGAATAATGAGTATTTTGTGAGCCAACTAATATATACAATGTTGAAGACACCGCAGGAAAAAAAATGATCTGTCATTGCAGAATCTGGTATCTGTTATTATTATTATTATATATTATATATTATCTATATTACATATTATCTATATTACATATTATCTATATTACATATTATCTATTATTTATGTGCATGTAAGATTACTTTTCAACTCTAGAGCCAATCTTGGTTTTCTTTATCATGTATTTCTCACAGAGGTGAAGGCATCCTTGCATTCTCATTTCAGTGTGACAGAAGACTATTGTTAATTTAATGATTTGGTGCTCATTTTTAAGGAGGGGAAAAAGATCAGACCCAGCCCATTGTTCACATCTGCAGATTTGTTGTTTCATAATAGCTGGAGGAAAGTGCATCCTCTTAACGGGTTATGTCTCAGCAATATCGTCAAATTGCACAAAAGAGAAATGGCGTATTTAAGGAGTTGGTTTGACTGCAAAATCATTTTCTTCTTTTTTTTTTCCTCATACAAACTATATTACATGGGAGAAATAGCACAATATGGGATTACCCACTGTTTCAATACTGTTCTATTATTCTTTACCCCAAAAGCATTCCAACCGATGGTTGCAAAATGCTATTTTTTTTTTTTTTGTATGTTTTGGTAAGACATCTCATAGGAAACAGATGCCTGTCGCAAATCATTTCTGTCACTGTGACAGTACAAGCTTCTCATTCTCCCTTGTTCATTGCTGACTGTGCTCTTGTTTCCCTTTAAGGTCTGGCACACCTGATGATGGGCGACCAAGGTATGGGTTCTGTTCCTTTTCCACTCTGCTTTCATTGTTTGTTCCTGTTCTGTACCTGCTTTTCAATCCATCACTGCGGACGATGGGCAAATGCTTGCAAGTTGTCTTTGGCTGCAAAATAAGCTCACGATTTTATGCATTCTTTATTGTCTGCTTCACATCTTGCGCTTTTTTTTTTTCCTATTTTCTTTCCTGCAAAGTCATAAGAGAAACAAAATGAGGTAGACATGGGGGGCTGATTTGGAAAAAAAAAAAAAAATCCATGCACCGGTCAGACAGTGCAGTTCTGGGATGGGGAAAGGCGCTTGCTATCGCCGAGGCCAAAAGTTGGTGAGAGCATTCAGGAGGTCACTGGAAAACCAGCCACATTTTGTTGTAAGTGTCCTTATCCACCGATGCATGGCTGAGTGGAAACATGCAGAAAGCACCTGCTCCTGAGTTCTGGAATGCGAGAAAACAGTTGTGCGTCGTATGGAAGTTTAGTGATCTTTGTATTCACAAGCCGTTCTTTATGTTGCTTATGTGTCATTTATCATAAGAAAGCATGAGTATGTCTGAGTTCCTCTGCATGCACATTACTGGAAAAAGACGTGTCACTTGACCATACAGATCAGGGGTCTCAAAGTCCCTCCTTGAGGGCCGTAATCCAGTCGGGTTTTCAGGATTTCCTCAATGAATATGCATGAGATCTATGTGCATGCACTGCTTTCAATGCATATTCATTGGGGAAATCCTGAAAATCCGACTGGATTGCGGCCCTCAAGGAGGGACTTTGAGACCCCTGATAAAGATCATATTCTCTTTTGTATTCAAGAGGGTAATTCTATAAAATGCACGCTAACAATTATCGAGCAATAATTGGACACTAACAACCAACTGGTTTAATTTGGCACAATTGGGATTTCCGCGTGTATCTGACTGTGCATTATTATTCTGTGCCCAAATCCCATAGCATGCAACACAAAGGAGGGTGTGACCGTGGGAGGGGCATTCTATATAACTGCACATGTTGATATAGAATGCTGGGTCAGTGCACCCAGCTTGGGTGCCAGCTAGAGATTGACCCGGTGCCAAAATTTATCACCATTCCCATGGATTACTGTGGGAAACAATCCCGTGTCATTCCTTAGTGTCTATCTCAATCTCAATCCTTCTACACCAGCATTCTTTAATGCAAGGCTTGAGGGTCAGTGGTGGAGCCCATTCACACTTTGATTCTTATTTGAGCCAAGTAGAGGATAATGAAGCCATTGTGTCATCACTAATATGATTGGCTCTTAGGCTTTGGACTAATTAAAGAACCCAGAGGGGAATACAAATCAAACAATAATGACAAAATCCCCCAGTATAAACCAAGAAAGGTAGGTAGCACTGTAGCCGAATTACCATAACCCTACAAAGAAGGGAAATTACATATTTAAATAAATATATAATAGTGAGGCCTCAGTGCAAAAGTTTAAGCTGTGGTGCGCTGGAACCAGTGCTCCTGGCTTAACGTAATGAAGCAGGACACTCTTTCAAGTCTCGGTGTGTACCATCATGGGCCCACTTGTGCACAACTAATAATAATGTCAATAATATTTAATATTTAAAGTGCTCAGTGCAAAATTAGTAGATAAATAAATAAGCATAAGACTGCAGTGCTATCAACATTTCAAGATTAAAGTTTAAAGCCAGCGTCTTAGGCTTTGGAGGCATTATGATATCACAATCTCAGCTCTTTGGTTTCTGCCAGGTACTTGTGACCTGGGTTGGCCTCTGTTGGAAACAGGATTCTGGGCTTGATGGACCTTCAGTCTGTCCCAGTAAGGCAGTGCTCATGGTCTTATGTTCTAACCATCCAATGTCATTCTTTAGTGTCCATCTTAACCTCAGTCCTTCTACACCAGCATTCTTCAATGCAAGGCTTGAGGGTCAGTGGCTGTGCCAATTCATACTCGTGATTCTTCCCTCTCTCCTTAAAGAATGACATGGCGATGGTTTCCCGTGGTTATCCACGGAGATGGTTACGGTGTTGAATTTTGTCACCGTGCCATCAGCATTTACACCAGATTTTAGCAGCTGCAAGTTTGGCCCCCCAAAGTTTGGGTGTGGAAATCGGCACTAAGCCCAATTTTAGAAAGGTCACGTGCCCTTTATAGAATCGTGCTTAGTGCCAGTCTTTTCCCGTGTCCATTTTTGAGTGCCATTTATAGAATCTGCCCCATAATCTCTAGAATACGATGGGTGAACCCAGAAATTCAATGCTGGGGCCTTATCCGGAAACTGGTAATTGAATTTCTGGTCCGCGTGCAGCCGCGTTTCACATAGCTGGCCAATATAGCAGGTCTATGCCACGCAACATGACCGGGCTAGCCACTAAGGGCTAGATTGTAATAATTGCGCCGGCGGCATTATAGGTGCCATAACGCCGCCTAACTTAATTGTTTTAATTGGTTCAATCAGCAGTAATTGATTATGCTGATTGATCCAATTAAAACACCATTAAAAACTGGTGTCGCCATTTTCCCATCTAAGTAGGCGCCTTAGATGCGATTTTTCACGAAAGGTAGGTGCTGGAAATGTAGGCCTTTAAAACTCTGGCCTGCATATCCGGCGCCTACCTTTCACGCGGCTGCAGTTCCGCAAACGGCGCCCTTGTGTGGAGGCGCCGCTCAATAACGGCGCCATTTTGCACAATCTGGCCCTAAGGGCCTTGTTTTTATCAAGCACAATAGTGTGGCAAGACGCCGCAAGGCAAATGCACCAAACACCATAGGAATTGAATGGGTTGCAAATTATTTTCTGCATGGAATTGCCTACCGCGGCTTGATAAAAGAGGCCCTGACCCGGGATGTTCAGTGGAGAATAGGCTTGGGCAGGGGTAGGGAATTCCGGTCCTCAAGAGCCACAGGCAGGTCAGGTTTTCAGGATATCCACAATGAATATGCATGAGATGGATTTGCATGCCCTGCCTCCTTAAGATGCAAATCTACCTCATGCATATTTATTGTGGATAACCTGAAAACCTGACCTGCCTGTGGCTCTTGAGGACCGGAATTGCCTCCCCCTGGGCTAGGGTAACCAGGATACCCATTCCAGAATGGAGACTTTTTTGGCCAGTCCTGGTTTTAAAATTGCATTCCAAAGCAGTGCAGTATTTGTAGTCCATGATTCTATGCATTGAATTCAGCGCTGCAGGTCCCATAAAGCACCAGGATGAGGTTGGCAGAATTCCAGAACCAGCCCAAAAGTCTCCCTTCTGGAACAGGTAACCTGGTCACCCTAAAGCCAGCTATCTTCTACTATTAGCGGTTTGCTGGCCAAGAGCCATTTCAAATCAACTAAATAGTGCTGAATATCATAGGGCATGAGCTTGATCGTTGGAAATGGGGGACTTTTGCCTTTTTGTGGCTTTTGGCATTCAAAGCGGTGGGCACTGGAGGATTAAGGGATTTGCCCAGGGTCACAAGGAGCAGCCCTGGGACTGTGATCTCACAACCTCTGGGCGTAGAGACAGCAGCTCTACCAGCGAGCAACACCTTAGGCTTACAAAGCCAAGCTCTATGGCTGGCATAAGTGCTGACATCGACTGTACTGCAGGCCCAAATTTTCCCTTTGACACTATTATTCTTAAAAATAAAATAGGCCATTACATTCCTTTTTTAGAATGGGCACCCAATTATAGAATTACCCCCCACCAAGGGCGTGATATCTTGTCTCTTCTGTTTTATTGCTATTTCACCAACCCAGGCCTGGTCGTTATTGTTTATTTCCTGTTCTTTATTCTCTTTTTGTCTGCAAATGCTTTCTTCATGGAACCATTTCATCAAATCCATAGGTAAAAGTAAAGGTATTAAACAATTTATTTTTTCTTTCTTATGAATTCCATATGCCTAATTTTTGTATGTTATCAGTCATGGCAATGTGTTAAAAGCTGTTTGCACTGATTATGTGAGGTAGGTAATAGTCATTATTTATTATTGTTTTCCTAATTCATGGACATGCTGTTAAGGTAAGATAATAAAAGCAGCTTTAAATGCGAAAGCCGTGCAGTAGCATTTTGTGTGAATGGTGTGAAGCATTAGCTAATAATGGTATTGAACTGGAACTAATTATACACCCTGAAGACGAACGTACAGTCGACATTACAGGTATGAATTTAATTATTACTAGTAAACTACAGTCGGAATGAATAGTTTCCGATGCTGCCATGCTGTTTATGAACACTGAGACTGCGGAGTGATCCTGATCAGACCTTACCACCCTTTGACGTAAGTTTTAAGCATGAATTTCATTGATTTCGGACGGTCCTCGGTATGCCACGCTCTTGTACAGTGTTTGTCGGTGAAAAAGAATCTGTCCGAGATAAGAATAAGAACGAAAGCAAAGGAAAAGTGAGCAGCATAGAGAAGCAAGGTCTTATTACTTCGCTGATGTGAACGTGGGTGCGTGAACCGGTGTACCCGATTCTAATTCTGACTAGATGTCAAAGGTGACGTTTTAGTTGCGTTACCATTGAACGGAGTGATGTTTTTTGCTTGTGCTAATCCTAATCCGTAAGCAGTAATTAAGAGTTGTATTTTGTCATTTCAGATATGTCTTGTGTTCTAATTTTTCAAAGAAGGATGCATGTTTTAATCTAGAATGCTTTGATAGGATGTTGGACACACCAAACTCAATGACACTAAGAGCCAACTGTGAAACGTGTGCGACCCGGCTCAACAGATTTTGGATGGGTCCAAACTAGCTTGACGCTTTTGTCTTTACCGACTGATACATGTCTGGCTTTCTTTTGTCATTTACCTAGAGGAACTGCCTCCAAAGCCATTTTATCCCAGTAAATAGTAATTTTCTAAAGTAAATGGATGTTTCTGAAAATTGTCATCTTCAGAGTAGTTATAATGTGTATGTAAGGTTCACAGCAGATCAGTGGCGTAGCCAGTCAGCCAATTATGGGCGGGCCTGAGCCCAACGTGGGTGGACATCTCTCTCTCTCTTTTGCCCTCCCTTCCCATCACCCAGCCTGTGCAGCAGAATCTCTCTCTCTCTCTCTCTCTTTCCCTTTCCCTCCCTCCCTTCCCACCCCCCCTGGTCCCTACAGCAGATTCTTTCTTTCCCTCCCTTCTCACCCCTCAGCCCATACAGCAGATTCTCTCTCTCCCTCCCTTCCCATCCCCCTAGCCTGTGTACCATTTATTCAGGTCACCGGCAGTTCTTACATGCTGCTAGCAGCTGACCCAGAAGCCTTCCCTCTGACGTAAAGCGCAAACACATCAGAGGGAAGGCCTCTGGGTCAGCCGCCGGCAGCGTGTACAAACCGCTGCTGGTGACCTGTAGCTACTGAGTGACCACACCTGAAACCAAACTGTGTGGGTTAGGCCCACCCATACCCAACCGTGGCGATACCCCTGAAGTGGATGAACTCAACTACAGTGGTACCTTGGATTATGAGCATAATCCGTTCCAGGAGCATGCTCGTAATCCAAAATGCTCGTATATCAAAGCAAGTTTCCCCATAGGAAGTAAGGGAAACTTGCTTTGATATGTTTCCACCCCTCACCTTCCTCCCCCCCCCCCCGAGGCCAGCAGCGCTGCTCTCCCCCCACGAGAACCGGCATTGCTCCCCCCGAAGGCCCCCCCCTGCGATCCGGCACCCCCCCCCCCTTCCACGACCTGAGGTCCCCCCAACCCACCCGAACCCTCTTCTTACTTTTCTGTAGCCTACGCAGCGGTACCGGCACCAGCATGTCCTGTGCGTGGTGCCGGTGCCTGAAGATCTGCTTCCTGTGCTGGGCCTTGAGAGTTCACGTTCGACGTGAGAGTTCACGTTCGACGTGAACTCTCAGGCCTTGCACAGGAAGCAGATCTTCAGGCACCGGCACCACGCACAGAACATGCTGGTGCTGGTGCCGCTGCGGAGGCTACAGAAAAGTAAGAAGAGGGTTCGGGTGGGTTGGGAGGACCTCAGGTCGCGGCAGGGGGGTGCCCGATGGCAGCGGGGGGGGGGGGGTGCCGGATCGCGGGGGGGGAGGGTGCCGGTTCGCAGGGGTGGGTGCTCACAAATCGAAGCGCGCTCGGTTTCCGAGGCGCCGATTTTGCGAATGTTTTGCTCGTCTTGCAAAACACTCGCAAACCGGTGTACCACTGTACATTAAGAAAATAAACTCCTGGGGATATGGTTACATTGTGGAAGTAAAGCACACATACCAGATACCATTTTTAAATCTGTATGCTTGCTTTCCTACTTTCACCTGCTCACAGGAAAGGGAGATTCACAGTCTGAGGGTATAACTAAGCAGATAGCTTTCTTTGAGCAGCACCTACCAGTTTCATGGGTGGAAAATTCTCCACGGAAAATTGCTTCTGTTATGTCTTTTTGCCAGACATCACAGAGAATTGCTGAGGTTATCAGTAATGTTTCTACCCGTCTACCATACAGTCAGCTGGGTAAATCGATGTCAACTTGCATTAAACATGGTTTGACATACCGAAATAAAAACACGCTTACAACAATTTCAATTGAATCAGTTCAGACACGTGAATTAAACTGAGCCTCAAAAATTGAAGTAAGCTGTAAAAAATATATATATATATATATCTCAGACCTCAGTAATCAGCATCACTTTTCCAGGTAGGAGCAGCTGATACAAGGATAAATGCTGCTTATTGGGAGCAGAATCAGATTTTCAGCGGCATGCATCTCCGCTGGCTTCCGATATTTTCCAGGATACGCTTTAAATGGGCCTGTTTAACTTTAAAAATTCTATTTAGCATATGCTTTCTACTGGTACCACTTTCCTGGAATTCTCAAAGACTGGGTTTGGTCAGGACCATGCAAAAACTTAGGGCTAATTTTACGAAGGTGCGCTAGCGGTTTTAGCGCACGCTATAGCATGCTTTAGCTGAAAAACTACCGCGTGCTCAAGAGGAGGCGGTACCGGCTAGCGCGTGCAACTTTTTAGCGCGTGCTATTCCGCGCATTAAGGCCCTAATGTGCCTTCGTAAAAGGAGCCCTTAAATTGTCTTTTCCATCCCTTTAAAGCTATTGTTTCTATTGGTAAATAAGGGAAATCTTTTTCGTTTAAACTAACAGAAATATGACACGATATTCCCCTAAGGTTAAGAGAATTAGGTTCACTTAAATCCTTTCGCAAAAAAACTTAAAAACTTGGCTGTTCTCAAAATTGTAAGTTCTGTTTTTGGGTTTTTTTTTCTTTTTAATTCTTTTACTTTATTGTAAACCGAGTCGAGCTTTATTAGATGAAGATGACCCGGTCTATCAAGTCAAGTTTTAGTTTAGTTTAGATTTTCTGGATAGTGCTACTGAAAATTCTTCCTGGCCACTCCAACACTACCTCATAGTGCTGGGGATGGAGCTACATGTTATCCTGGGACTGCCAATTGATATTCAGCGCTGTCGTGTCTTGAAGCAGGACTATTGGGTGTTTCTGTTTTGGCATCGCCATTTTAGCACCACGGCTAGGGCACTGGACTTATTGCCTGCAAGAATTTGGGGCACTGGAATTTTGGAAGCCCCACCTCTTCCTCGCAGTGACCTCAGGTACTTGTTGGGAGCAGAATTCCTGCTTTCTTACTGCTGCTGCTTAGGAGGTCCTTGCTCAGAAGGGAAAATGTGGACTGTCCAAGGCAGTGCTTATGAGGGAAAGCAGAACAGAAACATAGAAACATGATGACAGATAAAGGCCAAATGGCCCATCCACAGCATCCACTATCTCCTCCTCCCCCTGTTGGCTAAGGCTCTTTACACCTGCATTGTGATGTCATAGAGCTTTATGGTTATAGAAACATAGCAACATAGAAACATGATGGCATATAAAGGCCAAATGGCCCATCCACAGCATCCACTATCTCCTCCTCCCCCTGTTGGCTAAGGCTCTTTACACCTGCATTGTGATGTCATAGAGCTTTATGGTTATAGAAACATAGCAACATAGAAACATGATGGCAGATAAAGGCCAAATGGCCCATCTAGTCTGCTCATCCGCAGTGTCTCTTTCTCTCTCTGAGAGATCCCACGTGCCTATCCCAGGCCCTCTTAAATTCAGTCACAGACCACCTCTTCCAGGAGACTGTTCCACGCATCTACCACCCTTTCCTTAAAAAAAAAAGTATTTCCTCAGATTACTCTAGAGTCTATCACCTGTCTTTCTTCTGTCCGAGGATCCAAGACTGCATAAAGCAGGCAGATGCCCTGCTCCTGATGAATACCGGAAGTCATTGTGAAGAGATGGAGGAAGTAGAGGACTTTGGATGTTGCCATTGGGTCCAGAATTATTGAGGGCATAAGTCCAACACTTTTATAGCAGCGCTAAAATGCCAGCACCAAAACGGCAATACCCAAAGCTCACGAACCCATCCTATCTTATCTGGGTAGTCATTCAAGTACTGGCCCTAAATATTGGTAGCATCTGGGAAACTTCTAGTGGCCACCTTATACATAGATAGTCCACACTGGTTTTCTAATATGACCTGGCACTAAGGCCATTGCATACAATACGACCCTGAGCTAAATTAGCACAACTTGTGGTAAAATAAGCCTTCTTAACAGTAGTCCACATTAATAACTCAACCCCCACCCCTCTAAATGTCGGTGTATAATTTTAAATGCCACAGTAAGCATTTTAAATCAACTCCAGCTGCTGAATTTAAATGTAATGTAATGTAATTTATTTCTTATATACCACTACATCCGTTAGGTTCAAAGCGGTTACAGAAAATATACATTAAAAATTATGAGCAAGAAAGGCACTTTTGAAATTCCCTCACTGTCCCGAAGGCTCACAATCTAACTAAGGTGCCTAGAGATTAGTAAAGAAGTGAAGAGTTCAGAAAAAGGAAAAAATGAGAAAGAAAACATTCTAACAGGAATGTATTGAATTAAGTATTATGGAAGATAGAGGAGAGAGGAGAATGAAATAGTTGATAGTTTGATAAACAGCAGGACTCGTATTTTAATCTGACCTGTTTAAAGTTAGCTTAGATTTTGGAGCTGAATTTTTGTGAGGTATGAAGCTAGAATTTCCTCCCCCCCCCCCTAATACAGTGGCAACTTGGTTTGCAAGCATAATTTATTCCAGAAGCATGCTCGTAATCCAAAGTGCTTGTATATCAAAGCAAATTTCCCCATAGGAAGTCATGGAAACTCGGACGATTCGTTCCACATCCCCAAAACTGGCTGGTGTGAGGGAGAAGATGTGCACATAGGCTGTGCCTGCAACCGATGACTTTAGGAGGGGGACCGGGGGGGGGGGGGGGGGGAGAAATCTGCTGAGCTGAGTCAGGATCCGTATGCGCTCGTGTATCAAGACCATGCTCGTTTTGCGAGTTAAAAATTGCGGGACTGTTTTCCTTGTCTTGTAAAACACTCGCGAACTGAGGTTTGACTGTATATTGTTTGCTTATCTACGAGAAAGATTTACTATTCTATGTAATGTGCTGCACTCTGTCATATCATATGCTCCATTACACTCTCAGAATGAAATCTACTGTATATTTGAACTAGGCTTAGTTATGTTGAAATATTAACCTTTTGAATTGTGCATTGGATATAGGTTATCGCTGTTCATTACATCTTATTAGATGCTCGTCAGTGTTATCTCTATTATTGAACTGCAATGTGAACATGGAGGACTGGGTTAGAAAGTGGCTGTTTGGAATAAGTATACAGATTAACAGATATTGATTCTGAAATCCTTTTTTGATTGTATCAGTTGCCAAGCATTAATTATTGAAATTACTGTGTGGTATCTGCATAGGCTGGCTATTAATTGGTGGGAACTTTCCAAGCAACTTTAGGCTTAACGGATTTTCCTTCCGGAAAGTCCGGACCCATGGCCACGCCCCTCCCAGGACCACCCAGTTCCGCCTCCGTCTTGCCCTGTTCTGCCCCCCGGCCAGCATCCACACGTGTGTGGACATGACGCAATGATATCATGCGTGCGCATGGCGTCACAGCGCTGTGACCACGCATGTACGGACGCCCCTTCCCGACGCGATTATGTCGGGAAGATTTTCAGAACCCGGATGGACTCCCGGTCATGTCCTCAAAAGGAGGACATGTCTAGGAAAATCCGGGTGTGTGGTAACCCTACAAGCACTTTCCATATGCTCAGTGCGGAGACAATTTTCCTGCTATGCATTAACTGCATTGCAGATAACAAGATTCAGTTAGCTACAGCTGTTTAGGTGATGTTCAATGAGCCGTGTTATTTGCCACATTTTTAGAAATGTGCATTTGTTTGAAATGACATGGGAAATTTGAAAGTCGAGCCATAGCCATTTTGAAAACAATCGCAATGTTTGTGGTGCATATCCAAATGGAATGCTGAATGATTTTCCCCTGATGTAGTGCTGTGAAGGAGCGAGACAGCTACGGATCGCTGTCGGGAATAAACTAGAGCACTGTTCTTCAACCGCCGGTCTGTGGACCGGTGCAGGTCGGCAGTAAATTTCTGCCGG
Source organism: Geotrypetes seraphini (assembly GCF_902459505.1). NCBI lineage: Eukaryota > Metazoa > Chordata > Amphibia > Gymnophiona > Dermophiidae > Geotrypetes > Geotrypetes seraphini. The sequence goes on from NC_047086.1 coordinate 377,164,558, forward strand.
TCTGCACAGGGCCGTCGAGATTGATTAACTTCAATTTCCTGCCGGTCCGCGCAGGGCCAGCAAGATCGACGAGATATTTCAGCTGGTCCGCGCTGGGCTGGAGAGATCATGGGGACCCTCCGACAGTAGCTTTCTTCCTCTCTGCAGCTCTCCTTACTTACCAGCGCAGCGATTCACTAAGGCAGCCTTGGGGCTTTTGCTGAGTCGCGGCCACCTCTGATGATGCAACTTCCTCTTTCCTCAGAGGCGGTGCGACCCAACAAAGGACCCGAGGCTGCCTTCCTGAATCGCTGCGCTGGCAAGTAAGGAGAGCTGCTGGGAGGGGAGAAAGCCACTGTTGGAGGCTGGGAAGCTACTGGGCAAGGGGAAAAAAGGGACTGCTGCTACTGGACCTGGAGAGGGAGAAGAAGAGATGCTTGTGGGAGGGAAGGAGGGAAAAGGAGTCTGGGAAGCTGCTGGGCAAGGGGAAAAACGGGACAGCTGCTATTAGACCTGGAGGGAAGGATAAGGAGAGATGCTGCTGGGAGGGGAGGAGGGAAAAGAGTCTGGGAAGCTGCTGAGCAAGGGAAAAAAAGGGACAGCTGCTACTGGACCTGGAGGGAAGAAGAAGGATAGATGCTGCTGGGAGGGGAGGAAGGGAAGAGAGTTAACTACTGGACAAGAGGAGGAGGGAAGGGAGAAGGAAAAAAGGAAGGAAACAGCTGGTAGGGAGATTAGTGAAGGGGAAGGGGAGATTAGTGGAGGGGAAGGGGAGAGACAGGCATGAGAAAGTAGAGAGATTGATGGGAAGGGGTCAGCAGAGAAATAAGCAGAGAGGGACAACGATGCTAGATCTGGTGTAGGAGAGATAAAAAGGAGAGAGGGGGCACAAGCTGGATGGAAAGGGGAGAGGGGCATAAAAAGAAGACAGATACCATATGGAAGGGGGAGAGGGCAGACAGTGGATGGAAGGGGCAGATGCTGGATTGAAGAGACAGAGGGCAGACGCTGGAAGGAAGAGAGTGAAAATAAGATGAAAGCAGAAACCAGAGAAGGCAAAAGGTAGAAAAATAATTTTATTTCTATTTTATGATTAGAATATATCAGATTTGAAATATATATCCTGCTAGAGCTGGTGTTAGACATAACTGGGGACTGCAAAACCCAGGTAGTGCTTCTTTAGCTTCCAGCTGGCTTAGGGTGCTCTCTGACCGGGGGCAGTTGTCCTAGTTGCACTCCCCTAACACTATTCCTGTCATGTGTGACTGCAGTATTCTGTTAGCATGATATTTCTGTGTAGCATTCTGTAATAAAATTGGCTTGTTCAGTTTTCTTGATAGTAGAGGGGATATATGTGAAGGGGAGGGGAGACAGGGGTTTTGTTGATCCTTGCCCTTGTATTATTTGTATTTATAAAATGACAATTGTACAGTATATTGTTTCTTTTTATACTTTAATAAAATACATTCAATATAAAATCATAACTGAGGCTTGTGCGGATGGGATCAGATGATTTGCGGGGTCCGAACTCGCGGAGATGGGGCGGAAACGGGGTTTTTAAATTTTAGTCCTAGTAGTTTGCCGGTCCACAAAATAATTCTTTTATTTCTGCCGGTCCACGGGTGTGAAAAGGTTGAAAAACGCTGAACTAGAGGATGAGTTCCGGCAAAAGAAGTTGAACTTTTTTCGAAAGAAGATTGAGATAAGTCATTTCTGATAACTACCGGGGCTCGCCTCATAATATGTTAGAAGCACTATAGCTAGTTATATTATGTAGCTAATTCCTGAATAGCCATCACATTTGAGAAGTGATATTGTTGTGGACTTTCACTGAAGAATATGTTGTTGACAAGTCATCAATTTATACATGAAAGTTTTTTATTCAGATAACATAGTAACATAGTAGATGATGGCAGATAAAGACCCGAATGGTCCATCCAGTCTGCCCAACCTGATTCAATTAAAAAAAAATTTTTCTTATCTATTTCTGGGCAAGAATCCAAAGCTCTACCCGGTACTGTGCTTGGATTCCTACTGCCGAAATCTCCGTTAAAACCTACTCCAGCCCATCTACACCCTCCCAGTCACTGAAGCCCTTCCCAGCCCAACCCCACCAAAAGGCCATACACAGACACAGACTGTGCAAGTCTGCCCAGTACTGGCCTTAGTTCAATATTTAATATTATTTTCTGATTCTAAATCTTCTGTGTTCATCCCACGCTTCTTTGAACTCAGTCACAGTTTTACTCTCCACCACCTCTCTCGGGAGCGCATTCCAGGCATCCACCACTTTTTTTTTTTTTGGAGGGGGGGTTTCAGACCCGTGATGATACACTTATGTACACTTATGTGTCTGGGAACCAGAGATGTTGAGGCCTGTGTTTTTTTCCTCTTTGTCTTTATGATTTAATTATTGGTTTTCAGAAGTAATATGTTTAATTTTGGAGTTAATGTTATAAGCATAACGTCTGCGTCTGTGTTGGTTAGTGTTTTCACAGTGAATATTGTTTCATGTCATTTTTGATATATAGTGACGGATATGTGGCATATGCAGAATATCTCTGATTCTATAAACAACACCTAATTTCTAGGTGCCGAGGCGTGCAATTATCAATCATCCACTAGGCGCCGTTTATACATGGGTTGATTCATAAATCATAACAACTATATTTTTTCTCTTGAAAATGCACCACCACCGGAAATCTAATATATACATTTGAAAGTACTTCTTAATGTTGACACCAGATAAGAGATGAGTGCAGGTGTCTCTGGTAGGGAGAAGCGAAAAACATGACATTTGAAATCATTGTTTTATTATAGCATATGGTATACAACGTAGAAACATGATGGCAAATAAAGGCCAAATGGCCCATCCAGTCTGCCCATCCGCAGTAACTATCTTCGTCATAAGGCATATGGGGACAGATTTAAAGATCTCAATTTGTATACTTTGGAGGAAAGGCGGGAGAGGGGAGATATGATAGAGACATTTAAATACCTACATAATATAAATGTGAATGAGTCGAGTCTCTTTAATTTGAAAGAAAAAACTGAAATGAAAGGGCATAGGATGAAGTTAAGAGGTGATAGGCTCCGGAATAATCTGATGAAATACTTTTTTTTACAGAAAGGGTGGTAGATGTGTGGAACTGTCTCCCAGAACAGGTGGCGAGATTGTGGTGCAGTAGTTAAAGCTATTGCCTCAGCACTCTGAGGTTGTGGGTTCAAACCCATGCTGTTCCTTGTGACTCTGGGCAAGTCACTTAATCCCCCCCATTGCCCTGGATACATTAGATAGATTGTGAGCCCATCAGGACAGACAGGGAAAAATGCTTGAGTACCTGAATAAACTCATGTAAACCGTTCTGAGCTCTCCTGGGAGAACGGTATAGAGCAGGGGTGTCCAATGTCGGTCCTCGAGGGCCGCAGTCCAGTCGGATTTTCAGGATTTCCCCAATGAATATACATGAGGTCTATTTGCATGCACTGCTTTCATTGTATGCTAATAGATCTCATGCATATTCATTGGGGAAATCCTGAAAACCCGACTGGATTGCGGCCCTCGAGGACCGACATTGGACACCCCTGGTATAGAAAATTGAATAAATAAATAAATAAATAAAGAGGTGGTGAAGACAGAGACTGTGTCTGAATTCAAAAGGGCCTGGGATAGGCACATGGGGTCTCTCGGAGAGAGAAAGAGATAATGGTTACTGCGGATGAGCAGACTAGACCATTTGGCCTTTATCTGCCATCATGTTTCTATTATCTCTTCCTCTTTCTAAGAGAATCCCATGTGCCTATCCCATGCTTTCTTGAATTCAGACACAGTCTTTGGGCCTGATTCTGTATCGGACGCCCAGTCTCAGCAGTCGCCTAAGTGGCTTTTGAGAATTGCGCACAGGCATCCTATATAGAATTGGATCTGTCCCGATGGACAGACACCTAATCCCTCCTAACCATCTCGATTCTCTAACCGGTGTCCATGTCGCAGGCACCGGTTAGAGAATTGTGTTGCTGCTGAGCTGATCGCGGCAAGGGAATCTCCCTGGCGTGATCAGCTGAGCAGCCACGGCAGGAAACCCCCGTTCTGCGAAGTCAGCTGGCAGGAGTGATGCCCAGTCCCTCCTGCTGGCATGCCTCCCCCCCAAATGTCCCCAAGAGGAAGGATTCCCACCCACTCCCTCCTGCCGGTAGTTTTGATCACAAACTATCCTTTCATGACCACATCAGTAGCATTGTTAAATCCTCTTTCTTTAGGCTTCGTCAAATTCGCTCTGTTTCTCAATTTCTTTGCGCTAATTCTCTCAATATTCTTATCTACTCTCTCGTGATTTCTAAAATAGACTACTGTAATGCCCTGTTCAATGGAATAGCTCAAAATGAAATCAAAAGTCTACAAATCATTCAAAATGCATCCATTAAGCTCATTTTCAAAGCTAAGAAGTTTGATCATGTAACACCCCTTCTTAAGAAAGCGCACTGGCTTCCAGTTGCTCATCGGGTAACATATAAACTATGTCTGCTCACATTTAAATCCCTTCTTTTTAAAACTCCGGCTTTCATTTACAAGTTACTAATTCCATACACTTCCAATAGAACATTAAGATCCGCTGAACAGCATTTGCTGACGATTCCTTCCCTTAGAATTATTAATACTAGACGACAATTGATCTTTTCAGTCACGGCCCCCAAAATTTGGAATTCTCTCCCTAGCCACTTAAGGGAAGAACCCAATATGGAAAAATTCAAGGGTAAACTAAAGAGCTTTCTCTTTAAAGATGCCTTTGTAAATTAATCATTTAGTCTTCTATCTAATTTTATTTTTTCTCTATAATTTTATTGAAGTAATTTTTATCTTCCCTCTCCTTATGTATCTCCCTTATTTGTTTCTATAACTTTTAAACAAATTGTAACTCTTATCCATCTCCTCCTTTATGTTCCTAGTTTTGTTAAATTTGTCAATAGTCTCGTTAGTCTTAGTTTTGTCATTTACTATATTATTCCCCTTATTTTGTAATTTTTATTATTATGTACATCGCTTAGAATTTAGATTAAGCGATTAATCAAATTATTATTAAACTTGAAACTTGAAGATCACCCTCTGTTGCCTTCCACTCAACCAGTTCCTGATCCAGCCCGACACTTTGGGGCCCATCCCAAGGGCAGTCAGTATATTTATAAAATGCCTGTGTGGAACACTGTCAAAGGCTTTGCTAAAATCTAAATACACCACATCTAGCTCACTCGTATCTAATTCTAAGGTCACCCAGTCAGGGAAATTGATCAGATTTGTCTGACAAGACCTAGCTCTAATGAATCCATGTTGCATCCGGTTCTCTAATCTACCAGATTCCAGAAACTTCACCATTCTCTGTTTTAAAAGTGTTTCCATTAATTTGCATACCACAGAAGTCAGACTTGCCGGCCTGTAATTCCCTACTTCTTCCTCACTTCCACTTTTGTGGAGAGGGACCACAGCCGCCCTTCTCCAGTCTTCCGGTATCACTCCCGACTCTAGAAAAGCATTTTAAAGGTCAGTCAGCGGAGCCAGCAGAACTTCCTTCAGCACTCCGGCTCCATCGCTTTGTCTACTTTTAATATAGCTAGCTCCTCACGAACCCAAAATTTATCAAAGTCTACCATTCTTCCACCCCTACTTGCATTTGTCTTCGGCAGTCCCTCTCCTGGCGCTTCAGCTGTGAGCACAGAACAGATATATTTGTTAAGCAATTCAGCCTTTTCTTTATCAGCTTCCACATATTTCTCCCCTTCACCTTTGAGTCTCACAATGCCACTTTTGCACTTCTTCCTATCACTGATGTATCTTAAAGATGTCTTGTCACCCCATTTTATCGTGTCAGCTATTTTTTCTTCCATTTGCATCTTTGCTTTCCTGATGTCTACTCGGCCAGCCTCTCCTATCTTTTCAGATATTTTTGCCTGTCTTCCTCTTTCTGCAATCTTTTGTAGCTTATGAAAGCTAGCCTCTTATTTCTTACCTTCTTAGCTACTACTTTCGAGAACCAAAGCTGCCTTCTTTTCCTCTTACTTTTACTTGCTTGCCTCACAAAAAGGTCTGTCACCCTTATAATAACTCCTTTCAGTTTTGCCCAGTGCATTTAACATATAACACTATTCCCTCTTCTTTTCTTCCTACCCTGTCTTTCCTGAACAGATTATAGCTCCGTAAAACTACATTCCAGACATGGGTCTCTGTGAACCATGTCTCCGTGATCGCCACTATATCCAACTCATCTTCTTCCATCACAGTTTCTAGATCTAGAAACTTGTTTCCCATTCTTTAAGCATTATTACTGCTTTCCAGACATTGCCCCCTTTTCCCATCTGTGTAGAGGTATTCAGTGATTTACTTACCTGAGGACTTATACTCACCCAGGGTCTTTGATCACCCTGCCCCATTGCTTCTAGTTTAAAGCCCTCTTCAGTAGATTAGCCAGCCTGTTGCTGAAGATACTTCTTTGATAGATGCATACCATCCCTGCTCAGTATCCTTTGGAAAATCCCATGTTCCAAGAAGCTATAATGGTCTTGATGACACCATCCACCTTGCCACACATTCATCTCCATGATGTGAACTTCTCTGCCCTGACCTTTACCCTCGACAGGGGGGATGGATGAGAATACCACCTGTGCACCTGACTGGTTCACCTTCTCTCACAGAGCCACAAAGTCACTTTTGATATGATTACAGAGATACCTGGCAGTATCATTAGTGCCAACGTGGATGAGCAGCATTGGATAATAGTCATAAGGTTTGATGAGTCTTGACAAGCTTTCCATAATATCTTGGATTTTGGAACCAGGCAGACAGCATAACTCCCTGAACACCTTTGCACCCCTCAGAAGAGAATCGCCAACCAGCACTACCTTATGCCTCCTAGTGGTCATGGATCCAGCAATTTTGGAGATTTCAAGCTTTGATCTTTCCTTTCCCTAGGATGCTCTCATTTCCACTTCCAGGGCCACATACTGGTTCTTCAGCTCAATCTTACCTCAACATAGCCTCTTCTTCCCCACTGCTGGAAATCTTTGACTCCTCATGAACTATTTCAATGATGTACCTCTCATTCTCATGGATGCTTCTCAGTCTTGCCACATCCTCTCTCAGTTCCTTTACTTCCTTTATGAAGTAAAGGAACTGATTCAAGTTGAAGAGAACTTGCACGTGGAACTACTCTCTCTGCTTGGGTAACATTTTCTGTCTGCATAGAGACAGAAGCTGTATCCTGAGCAGCAGCTTTGGTGACACGATGTTTTCCAGCCATACCGTGGTTGCAGAAGTACTTAACACCTGTAAGAAAAAAGAAAGAGCAGAAAAATCCTACCAAAGCAATGCCCTGCTCCTGGTTGGCCATGGGGTGGGTCAGATCCGTTTTCATTTTTTGGGCTATTTTTAAGCCCTCTTAGACCCCCCCCCTTAAGCCTTACCTGGTGGTCTAGCGGGTTTTAGTGGCAGGCGCGATCATCCTACGCTCCTGCCCTGTGCAGATCACTCATAGGAAATGGCTGCCGTGAGCTCCCATCATAGTCTGTGGCTATCAGCATCTGGAATTTTATGATGGGGTCTCGATTCAGGAGATTAAAAGTTTGGGGGTGTTAGACTCCCTCTGTTTTTTTGGGGTCATATTGCCTCAGTGGTCAAAACTGTTTTTCAAAATCCATCTGGTACTGAAATTGCAAGGTTTGCTTTCTTCAGCTAATTTTCATCAAGTTATGCAATGTTTTGTATTATTGCATCTTGACTATTTCAATTCTCTTTTATATGGACTTCTAAAAAAGTCATTAAGTACTTTACAGGTGGCTCAGAACATAGCAGCAAGAGTGATTAGATTTAGTATCTCGTAGCAAACATGTGTCACCTTCGTTGGCTGATTTGCACTGGCTTTCGGTGGTTTGGAGAATTCAGTTCAAGATAGTGGTATTAGTGTATAAGGCACTGCACCAAATTTTGCCAAACATGGTAGCCTCTTTAATTGTACCATATGAGCCATCTCGTCCTATGCGTTCTCAGTCTAAACAACTGCTGGAAGTTCCTTCATTAACGATGTACTGTATAGCTAAGGTAGCTACTCATGCTCGTGTTTTTTGTGTAGTAGGTCCTCCATTGTGGAATGCTCTTCCAGACACTGTTCATCAGACAGTGTTTGGCTCATTATTTTCAGGAAGCTTTTAATTTGTGATGTGATGATGATATTACTGTTGTACTGGTTGTTTGTTTATTCATAAATGAATGGTGTTTGTCTTGAAATGCTATAGTTTATCAAACTATTTTATTTCCTTTTATAGGTTTTGAAGGTTTATTATCTTTTAGTAAGTCTTAATTTGTGATGTAACATTATTAGTGTTTTCATTTTGTGTGTTCATTTACAGCTTATGTATATTTTTGGTCACCAACATCAATTTTTGGGTATGCGGGCTATACCATATTTTTCGGGCTATAAGATGCACCTGACCATAAGACGCACCTACGTGTAGAGGAGGAAAAGCCAAAATTTGGTTCAGAATTTTTTTTTCTTGGTTTTTCCTGTACACGTAGGTATTTCTGGTGGTAGGCATTCCTCCGCCCCTATACCGTTTTTTAAACACTGGAAGTCCAGCATGGTCTCGCCAGGAGCTTTCCGCGCTCCTGGACGGCTGCCTCCTTTGTTGCTGCAGAGTGGTGAATAAGGCAGGAGCGTGAGCTTTTTGCTTCCTGCCTGGTCCGGCGCTGCTCGTTAGTTCTCACGATTCAGCAGCCATTCACGGAGTGGCGCGGAACTAGGCAGGAAGCGAAAAGCTCACGCTCCTGCCTTATTTGCCACTCTGCAGCAACAAAGGAGGCAGCCATCCAGCAGGAGCGCAGAAAGCTCTTGGCGAGACTGCACTGGACCATTGGCATTTAAACAACGGTATGGGGGGTGGGGGAGGTGTTAAAACCCCCCCCCCACAAAATTGTATTCGCTCCATAAGACGCATCCACTTTTCCACCTACTTTTTGGGGCGGAAAAAGTGCATCTTATGGAGCGAAAAATATGGTAAATCTTTTACATAAATAAATGTTAGTCAAGAGATACAAAGACTAAAACCGTTAATTACATAAATGAAAAAATGAGCCAAACATATGGCCTGGTCACTTAATTTTGCATGATATTGTCAATCACTGCATATTAAATGATGACAAATTTGATAGCAGTAAAGCACAATTAGGCAACATCATTTAAAAAAAAAAAAAAATTAGATTTAGCACAGGTTTTCCCATTGGTAGCTCAAGGTTAGTTACTTTCAGATACAGGAAGTATTTCCCTGTCCCTAGAAGGCTTACAACTTAGAGGTCTTATTTACTTACTAGTCTTTAAGCCCGTTACATTAATAACGGGTGCTAGAATAGATGTGTCTGTCTGTCTGTGTTTCTTTATGTCTCCTTGGCCGCTGTCTGTATCCTTCTGTCTCCCCCTCCCCCCCCCCGAGTAAAGCTGTCTGCCCCCAGCACCCACCACCCACCTCTGCCCCCCAAATGTCTCTCCATGGCCCTCTCTGTCTTCCCCCCCAGAGCAAAGCTGTCTGTCCCCAGCACACCTCCCCCCAAAGCAGCCCCCTTTCCCTATCTCTCCATGGCCCCTTCTGTCTCCGCCCAGCACACCCTCCCCCCCAAAGCAGCCCCCTTTCCCTCTCCCGCTGACTCTCTCTCTGGCCCCCTTTCTCTGTCTGTCTTTATGGCCCTCTCCCTGCCCCTGTCTTTCTTTCTTTCTGTCTCCCTCCCTCCCGCTGCCTGTCTGTCATTTTTCCCCATTTCCCTGTGCAGCAGCATTTCCATCCCACTTCCCTATGCAGCAGCAACAGCATTTTCCTCCTATCTCCCCCCTTTCCTGTGCAGAAACAGTAGCAGCATTTTCCCCCATCCCCCTTTCCCTTCTCTTCCCTGCTCCGTTCGGCCCCTCCCCCTTCTTTTACTGCCTTGTCCTGCTCGATCTGGCCTGCTCCTGACCCTCCCACCGCCGACAAACCTCGGGGCTCCAGCGGCGTAGGCAGCACTTTAAACACGCTGCTCTTCGGCCTTCTACTGCCGATTTCCTCTGCCGCGTCTGTCTCCAATGATGTCATCAGAGACGCAGCAGAGGAAATCGGCAGTAGAAGGGCGAAGCAGCGTGTTTATAATGCTGCCTACGCCGCTGGAGCCAGGAGGTTTGTGGAGGGCCGCTGGAGCCCCCTATGCCGCTGGAGCCAGGTTTGGAGAGAGCACAGTCGCGCGCCTTCAGCCCCCGCATGCGCCGTGAGGTTAGAATGTTGTCACAGAAGCACACCTCACGGCGCCACACCGCACGAATTTTCAAGAGCGCATGCGCGCTCTAGCATTTTATTATATATGATAGAAACATAGAGGTGTTTTTAGTGTCTGTAGCAGTTGAAAATGTCTTATAATTGAGCAACTTCCTCCCTAGTAGGGTTTTACCAAATATTCATATTCAATTTGATTCGGCATTGAATACAGTACACTTCTCCCCCCATATTCACGGTTTCAGTACATAAGAACATAAGAAGTTGCCTCCACTGGGTCAGACCAGAGGTCCATCGCGCCCAGCAGTCCGCACCCGCGCCGGCCCATCAGGTCCATGACCTGTCAAGTGGTCCCTGCCTCATCCTAAAACTTATCACTACTTCTATCCGTATCCCTCAATCCCCTTATCCTTCAGGAATTTATCCAAACCTTCTTTGAATCCCTGTAGTGTCTTCTGCCCTATCACAACCTCCGGGAGTGCGTTCCATGTGTCCACCACTCTGGGTGAAGAAGAACTTCCTGGCATTGGTTCTAAACCTGTCCCCTTTCAGTTTCTCCGAGTGCCCCCTTGTACTTGTTGTTCCCCACAGTCTGAAGAATCTGTCCCTTTCTACCTTATCTATGCCTTTCAAGATCACGGTTTTGCTTATTCGCGATTTTTCTCACGCTGACTCCTCCCCCAAATTACATCATCCATAAGTGCAGGGGGAGCGCGAGGCAGAGAGCGAGCGCAAGGGAAAAGTATGGAATAATTACCAAGCGTGTGGGGAGTGAGAGCTGAACCGGGGGGCAGGGAACGGGCGGGGAGCCTTCCATTTAACTAGTTCTCATGGGAAGTGCTGGATGCTGCGGCGGCTGCTGCTCTCCTAAAAGCCAGGCATGGTACGAGCCGGCAGAGCGGACCTGAAGCTCGACACTGCCGCTTCGTTGTCCATCTCGGTTTGCCAGAAATGAGAGGGGGGAGGGAGCTGTGCCAGAGCTTGAGTTAGGAGCGCATGCCGCCGCCTGAAAGGATGGGTGGGCGAGACCGAGACCGACGCGCAAGCATGGAGCTGGGTCCTGCTCCAGAGCCCTGGACTTTTCGGCATGGTTGGTCATTGGAGAAATTTGGACATGGGGAAGTCTGACCCCGGCTCTGCAGAGGTTCCCTCCTGGGGTGCACAAGGAAGATGTGTTGGAAGTTATTCGTGGTTTCATCATTATCCTGAGGGTTTTTAATAGAAAACCGCAAATAACTTATAAAAAAGTCTGCTCCGTCCCTAACCCCCCACGAATACGGGGGGAGAAGTGTATTTGTATTTGGCCGAATAGTGCTTGAAATTAGAATACAAATAATCTACTGTGCTACATCCTTCTAAAAAAATAAACACTTGATCTCTGATTTAACATTTTTTCTTTTCTTATTTGTTATGTTAAAGTTCAGGCTTGTGTCCCACTACCCAAGTTATGCTCTGTCCATCATGGTGACTTGTTTGTGCCACCCGTAAGGGAATTGAGACTGAATACCTCACGTGTGAGCATGTTTTCCTGCAGGAGCCCTCCAGGAATGCAATTGGCTACGTTTGTACATTAGAAAGCAATGGAATTTTGATGCTTTTAAGAAGTTATTGAAGAGACATTTATTCTGTAACATGAAATATGGGCATTAAAGCATTTGTAATTATGTAAGTGCTGGTCGCTAATTTGTTTGCGTTTTATGTGCATTTTATGGGTATTTTTTAATTGTGTATGTTTAAATTTTGAGCCACCTTGGAAAAGGCGGGTTATAAATAAAATAAATAAGTGATGCCTATTATTCATATTTGGCTGAAAAATATTTTCCCTAGCGCATGCGGTAGGGGCGTTTTGTGCTTTGGTTGTTACGGAGGTGGCGTTTGCTTCCCACCCAGATTGAGGATTGCTTTGCTACATCCCATTGGTCTCTGGATTCATCTGCTGCTGTTGCTAGGGAAGGAAAAATTATGTTCTTACCTGTTAATTTTCTTTCCCTTAGACGCAGCAGATGAATCCAGAACCCCACCCTTTCTGGATATTGTCTCTCGGTTTTTTCTTTTGCAACTTTCGCAGTTGGTTATTGTGGCAGGTTGTTTTCTGTATTATTGCATTTTGAGATTTGTTATGGGAAAGAAGTTTTTTTTAACAGGCTATTCCTATTGTTGGTTACGGATGCTTGGGAAAGGAGCTATACTGGATAAACAGGACCACCTGTTAATCAGTTTCTCTATCTCCGCCTACTGGTAGATGTGGGCTATCCCATTGGTCTCTGGATTCATCTGCTGCGTCCTAAGGGAAAGAAAATTAACAGGTAAGAACATAATTTTTCCTTCCGTTATTCGTATTTGACCATTAATTTGGAAAATAGATGTTTTCCAGCTGCGATAAAATAGTGGGCAGGAAAAATCCACAAAGGATGGGCTAAGACTACTTTTTACTGCTGCTTAGTAAAAGGACCCCACATAATTTTATAAAGACAAGTGAAAAATTAAAAAGTGCTGTGATTAGATACCCGCTTGTACAGTTAACCCCCTCAGTAACTGCAAAAAGAATAGACGTCTGCAGATGTGCGTTGCCCCTGGCAGAGTTGACATTTTCACAGCTACAGATACTTAGAAACAATATAGCATTTCCGATTTCTTATTACTTTAGTCTTTGATGTGAAAATGAAATAGCACTAGAGTTGTATATTGATTGTACACTATTTCAAGATGCTGAGAACAAATGCACCCTCTTACGCTGGTCCTTGAATTATTCATATGTGCTTCTGCTGTGTGGTAGCAGATAGAGGCCCTTCTCCAATCACAGAGCGGTGATTAGCATGTAGGAAACGTGGTTAATCAAGGGATAATGTCAATGGATTGGCAGCCTGTGGCAAGATAATTGTCCTTTACTGTCACAGTAAAATGCCAAAGCAGAGCTGAGAATTCTACAGGACGTGAATATCAAGGTGAAACTGAAACATTTTTTGAACAAAAAAAACCATTCTGTAAATCCTTGCCTTTCCCAATGACATTGGTATACTGGCACACAAAATAATTTGCAATCAAGAAAACTATGTGAAAATATTGTAATACTAACCTTAATTAAGTAGAAATGGTCAGTTGTTAATAGCACAAGGGAGCTAAAAAAATTTTGGGGAATCATCTGACAACACAGCACATTTTTCTAAATTAGTTTTTCACGCTCATTTCAGATCTGTTGTTAGTTTTTTTTTTTCAGTCACGTAAACTTTTAAAGCTATAACTAATGTTAATTTATAGCGTTTTAGCAAATAGGGTTTTAAGAATTGCAGCATCAACTTAAAGAAATGTTGCAGTATCTTCGGTCCAAAGTCAAATAAGCACACAGCATAGCATAATTATACTGGACTGTGTCACTTAGCAACCAATATTTCTTCAGAAATGCTTAGAGGATGATTTCTTTTAGTGAGTTGTGTCTGGATTGTCACGGCACAACATCCAGCAGTAGTCGGCCATCATACTCTAATTCCAGAAATCTTGGTAGCGATGCTCGATTAACTGAATGTCCTGGTGAAAATGTTCTCCTTACTCGTCACTCACCATACCAAGATTTTCCAGAAAAAAGTCAAGATGTGAGTGCAAAAAGTGTATTTTTAATGACAGACAAGTTTCTGATATGAGTCAAGGAGATTCTGAACTCTTTCCTTGTATGAAACAGACTTACGGTTGCCCAGAAAGTTTTCCACTAAGCACTTGAATACCTCCCAAGCTACAAAGCTCAGCTGCTGAGAGATTGCTTAAAATCTTCATCCTGCATAACGGACTTGATCTGTGGACCTATAAATATCCCTTCCTTCAGTTTTGCAGTGCTGTTTTTTGGAAAATTCTTAACAAGATATTGAAAACCTGGCGAGTTTGCTTTACCCATGGCTTTTACCAGGTTTTTCATCAACTCCAGCTTGGTATGAAGAGGTGGAAGAAATATTTTATGAAGATTCACCAATGGCATAAACTTCACACTGCTTGTCCCTGGGTTATAGGTATCCCTCAACTGCCAGACACGCTTGACATAATGTTCAGCTGTAGATCTGCTATCCCACAAGCACAGGAAACAGCAGTATTTAGTGAATCCTCCTTGCATTCCCATTAGCATTTCAATGACCTTCAGATCACCACAGATGTTCCACTGGTGTGTTTTATAACTGATTGCTTCTAGTAAATTCTTCATATTCTCATAAGACTCCTTTAGATGAGCAGAATGGGCAATTGGTATACAGTACTCCCCCGAAATTCGTGGGAGTTCCGTTCCAGGAACCCCCGCGAATCTTGAAAAACCACAAATACGTTTTTTCGTGGGGGAGACTGAAGAGGGCAGCAGGAGAGGCAGGAGAGAGCAGCCGGAGCACCGGCGAGTGAAGGAAATCACTCACTATATGCTCCGACCGCCTCTTCCTGCACTAAAGTCGGGCCTTACCAATCAGGAACTGCTTTGACACGCAGCTCCTGATTGGTAAGGCTTGATTTTAGTGTATCGGGCGATGGTGCGTCCACATTTGGAGTACTGCGTCCAATATTGGTCGCCGTACCTTAAGAAGGACATGGTGTTACTCGAGAGAGTTCAGAGGAGAGCGACACGTCTGATTAAAGGGATGGAAAACCTTTCATACCCTGAGAGATTGGAGAAACTGGGTCTCTTTTCCCTGGAGAAGAGGAGACTTAGAGGGGATATGATAGAGACTTACAAGATCATCAAGGGCATAGAGGGAGTAGAGAGGGACAGATTCTTCAAACTTTCAAATAATAAAAGTACAAGAGGGCATTCAGAAAAATTGAAAGGGGACAGATTCAAAACAAATGCTAGGAAGTTCCAGGTGTCCACCACACCCAACGTGTGGTGGACACCTGGAATGCGCTTCCAGAAGATGTAATAGGACAGAGTACGGTACCGGGGTTTAAGAAAGGATTAGACAATTTCCTGCTGAAAAAGGGGATAGAAGGGTATAGATAGAGGATTACTACACAGGTCCTGGACCTGTTGGGCCACCGCGTGAGCGGGCTGCTGGGCACGATGGACCTCAGGTCTGACCCAGCGGAGGCATTGCTTATGTTCTTATGTTCTCTGGCTGCTCTCTCCTGCCTCTCCAGTTGTCCTCTTCTGGTCGCGGTTGGAAAATACCGCGAATGACTGGGACCGTGAACCGTCAACCGCGAATGACCGGGGGAACACTGTACTTAGCTTGGAATTTCTGTTGTGCAGTAACACAGACTTCAAGCTTCTCTATGAAGAATCAATAAAGAGACGCCATTCATCTGGACAATGCACTTGTGACAAACTGTTGAAGAGCCCGTTGATGCCAAGACAAAAGCACAATGAGCCATTTACAGTGAAAAATTTTGTTAAGTTACGATTCCTTTTTCTGCAATGACTTATATTACCATCTTTTGCAAGCAAGTGCTTTTGCTTAAGCCTTAAAGCAAGAAGTTCTGCTTTTTCTTTTGAAAGATTTAGATCACGAATAAGATCATTGAGCTCAGCTTGTGTAAAGGTCTCTGGTTCTGAATCTTCATCGTTCACATCAGGATCAAATAATTCTGGATTGTGACCAGCTGCTGCATCATCATCACATTCCTTATGTTCCACAGAAGCAAGTGAGTCATTATGAGGAATAGGTCTAATACCCTGTTTCTCCGAAAATAAGACATATCCTGAAAATAAGCCCTAGCATGATTTTTAAAGATGCTCCTAATATAAGATGTACCCCAAAAATAAGCCCCAGTTAAGATCGACCCCCGAAGTCCCCCTACCCCGAATGTCCCCGACACTCCCTGACTCTATCCCTGACACTAGTGCTGCCTGATTTGCTGAAAAAAAATTGGATTTGTTGATTCAGCAACCCCCACCTCTGCTGCTTTAGGAGGCCTTGGAGTGGAGGTATGTCAGTCTCATAGTGGGAGGGTCAGTGGGGTTCTGCTGCACAAGGGGATAGGTGAGAGGGGAGGAATGATGCTGCACATGGGGGGGGGGAAGGAAAGAGGAATAATTGTGGTAGAGGAGAGGAAGGGAGAGATGATTGTTGTACATGAAAAAAATAAGACAGTGTGTTTTCTGGACCCCAAATTAATATACGACACTGTCTTATTTTGGGGGAAACACGGTAGCAGAATCCAGAGTACGATATATAATTCTGTGCTTAGTTTTAGCTGAAAATCCACTTGTGTTCACAAGGCAAAAGTAGCAATCTTGGATACGGTTTCACTGTTCCCTCCATATCATTGGGATTGTAAATGACATCGCTGCCTTTTGTTGATTGAGCCAGTCACAAAGTCCACTGGAGCAACTGGTACAGATGATATGTGGAACCCAAGACTTATCCTGGTCACCCAGTGGACAGCCAAAGTACAATTTGTATATCTTCTTCAGATCTACGGTAATCGGGTGAGGTTGTGCTTTCGTCGTGAATGAACCACAGACGTAACAGAAACTATCTGAATGATTAGTACAATGTCTTGGCATGATAAAAATATTAATCTCCGTAAATAGTGTCTGTAGCATAAAAAAACAGACAATTGTCGTTAACCCTCCTTCCTCATCATGTGTTCATCCTATAAACGCATGATATATATATATATTTTTTTTTTTGAATTCTTTATTTATAATTTTAATAATTGACAATAATTACAAGTCAATAAAAGAAAACATGCAGTGTAAATTGAAATTGAATCAAAATTCTAAACAGCTAAGGAATATCAAAATATACATCGCATTATTAGTCCACAATTTTGGAGACGAGGCTAATGAAAAAGACTGAAATAAGTCATCAAGGCAATTAATATAAGGCAAAAAGATAGGCGTTTTGAGTGCTCTTGAACCAATATGTTGAGCTTAACAAGAGAACAAGGCAGCTCATGAAGACTCTCTATCAGAAATAAATTTAGATAAATGCTGTGGATCATAAAATACATATCTATTCCCCCCATATGTCAAAACGCATTTACAGGGATATCTTAGGACAAAGGTCGCCCCTAGCTGAACAGCCTGTGGTCTCAATATTAAGAATTGTTTTCTTCTTTTCTGGGTCGAGCGAGATAATCAGGGTACATCCTAATTATATTTGTCATGAATGGAACATCTCTATGCTTAAAAAACATTTTAAGCAGCCAATCCCTGTCTGAGTCAATTGCAAACTGTACTATTAAGGTAGCAGGGACCTGATTTTCCGTATCCGACCTCTCTAGAAAATGTGTTAAATCCAAGCTATCAACAGATAAATTCTGTTGATTTGGATTTTGAGATTTAACTCTCGTTGGCAGGTAATATATTTTTGTGAGAGGTGGGTACAAAGTTTCTGGTACCTTCAAAATTTCTAACAAATATTTTTTAAACATAGCTAGGGCAGTTATTGTTTGTACTTTAGGAAAATTAATAATCCGAAGATTACATCTTCTAACAGAATTTTCCAACATTTCTTGTTTAAAGTGCAAACTAGCACTGTCCTTAATCCAAGTCTGGGCTTGTACTTCCAAAGTTTTTACTTTAGGTTCAATGTCACTCATTTTATTTTCCAGACTTGTAACTTTATCCTTTAGTTCCAAATTTTCCGATATAACAGTATTGCAGCTCAAAGATAATTGCTGAATTTGACTTCCCAGTAAAGTTTGCATACTAGATATGGCCTCCCATATGGATTCCATCGTAATCACCTTGGGCCTTTGCAAGGGAACAATCTCAGTTCCAGGAATCCCTGCAATGCCCATTGAGCCAGATACCACTTCATTTATCAAAAGAGTTTCTTGGGCTACTGAAATACCTGTAGCCATCAGTGAACTTGAAGAGTCTCCTCGGGCTTGCTGTGAACTCCTCACCGCTTGCTGTGATCTTGAAAACTCCTCCTCCCCCCCTCTGGGGTTAGTCCTCCCAAACAGAGAGGACAGCAAGAGGGCATCTCGAGCCGGTGAGTCAACAATCGACTCCTCCGTCGCAGCGGGACAGCAAGGCGGTCTTCGCTCATCCGGGGACAGAATGACAGCCTCAAAGGAGAGATCCCGCACCTCAGCCTGTGCAGTCTCTCCAGCCGTGGCACCCTCCGGTTGTAACGTTCGTGAGCCGCGTTCTACAAAGACATCCATCGGACCCAATGGTGCTGCTGCCTCAACGGGGAACACCCGAAGTTTAGACTTTCTTTTTACCATAACTCTAGGAAATCCACACGATGAGCACGACGGCGTCTCCGCAGCTACTCCCAATCCGCCATCTTAGGTAAGCTCCGCCTCATCTTTTCCCGGTTCAGCAAGAGCAGATGATGTGTCACGCCGAGAGTCTCTGCAAATAGTAAAAATCACTAGAGTGAGACACATGATATATCGCCCAATTAATGTTTATAATTATATTTAATGTGCCTCATTACAAAAATGTGATGTGCTAGTGAAAAACTAAATACAGATTTGAAATCAGCATGAAAAATACTGCAAAACCCACCCAACGTTAACTCTGATGAAAAATGATGTGTTGACCTGTGTAATGACGGAGGAAGTGTCAATGACGTCTGTTGTTTAAAGAAGTGCTTTAACTAGGCCTCCCCCCCCTGCCACACACACAAAATTACTTCCTAAATGATAAGTTTTAATAAACTATAAATAGATTTAAAAAAAAAAAAAAAAAGTTTGGCCGAGAAGCTTTTTTTTGTGTTCCTCTCTGCAAGGGCTGCTTTTAGTTCCAGCCCTGGTAGAAACTAAGATATCTTTTCACAAAGCTGTACTAGGTGATAAACACACCTAAAGCAGCAGTAGCAGAAAAAAAAAGCCTAAAATGGGATGCACTAAAGCAGGAGTGTCAATGTCCCTCCTCGAGGACCACAATCCAGTCGGGTTTTCAGGATTTCCCCAATGAATATGCAAAGGATCTATTAGCATACAATGAAAGTAGTGCATGCAAATATCTCATGCATATTCATTGGGGAAATCCTGAAAACCCGACTGGATTGCGGCCCTTGAGGAGGGACATTGACACCCCTGCACTAAAGCAAGGGTAGGCAATTCTGGTCCTCAAGAGGCACAGACGGGTCAGGTTTTCAGGGCATCCACAATGAATTTGTATAAGATGGATTTGCATGCACTGCCTCCTTGAGATGCAAATCTATCTCATGCATATTTCTTGTGGATATCCTGAAAACCTGACCCTGAAAACATCTTAAGTTAACATACATAGAGCGGATCTTGTTCAGCGTACATTTAATAAACATTTGATTGGAAAGGAGTGATTGGCTAGATGTTTAGATTGAAAGAGATGGGATGATCGATGTGATGATCTGTTGGTCCATCACAATGATGGTGATTAAAAAGGTGCTGAGGTTTAGGTATTCTAATCTAATCTTCATTTTATATACCGAATCTACTCCCTAAGGAGCTCAACTTGGTTTACAGTTCGTTAAAAAATGAAACATAAGTAAAAACTGTGGGATAAAAACAGAAATTGGTTAGATTAGATGGATGGAAAAAGTTAGAAAAAAGTATGTTGAATTGTTTAAATTACTATACGACAGCTAAAACCAAATTAACTATTGTGAAAACAACTATTGTGAAAACTTTTTTGAAATTGAAATAATTGATCTACCAGTTTTAGAGAATCATTCTCACCAATTTAAAAGTAAAAGATTTACTAAGCTTCCCAGTGCATTTAATACCTTTCAGAGAAGGAAATGCTAATTTATGAATTGTTGTAATTATTAATAACAGGATCTAAAGGAATTCCCACTAAGGGGAATCAAAAAGTCAAATAGTCCATGAAGGAGTTTGAAAACCACACATGCACACTTGAACTGTATCCTATGATGGACCGGTATTATATTTAGGTACTTCACTATAAGGATACTAAGCAAATAGATTTGTGGGTGTACTGCAACAACTGACTAGTAGAACCAAGTGGTTCACAGACTAATAAAATAAAATGAATATTGTCATAGGCAGCCTCAGGGCAATGGGTCCTAGGGCACCAGTGACAAGGAAACACTCTTGTGAGTCGCACAGGGAGAATAGGCAACCAAAGGAAAAACACCACACCACCAGGTAAGTATGTCCGAGGTAGCAAGGACCTAGTTTATTCACAAAAAACCCCCCAACAAAACACCCCTTTAAACCAGCCTTCTTCCATAAGGGTTTAAACCAAGGGTCTCAAAGTCCTTCCTTGAGGGCCACAATCCAGTCGGGTTTTCAGGATTTCCCCAATGAATATGCATGAGATCTATGTGCACGCACTGCTTTCAATGCATATTCATTGGGGAAATCCTGAAAACCCGACTGGATTGCGGCCCTCGAGGAGGGACTTTGAGATCCCTGGTTTAAACAGTTCAATGTAAAAAAAAAAAAAAAAAAAAAAAAATCCAATACCGTCAGAATGCTCTAAGGTACAGAAATGTGGTCCTTTTACTAGTGCACACCGTACCCAAAAAGAAACATACTTTAAAATATTCTCTGCAGACCAATAAAGTTCTTTGAAACACGTTAGCTTGAGTCTCTCAATATTAGAAATACAAATAAACCAAAAGCCATCGCAACTTCTCCAGCTTATCTTCAAAGCAAATATTTGGATTTAACCAGCGGTTCCTCGGGCTGATGTCTGTTAACTCAGCCTGCACTAGTGCTATGGCGCTAGGCACCATCATTTGACGTACTGGCCAGGGAGTGTGCTCTGTGTGGTCTTAATATGCAAAAAATTATGCCCTCAAAACCCACATCAGAAAAGACACTGAGCAGTCTCCACTTCCTGGGACTATCAACAGCCCTTCCCCCACTGGCCAATCAGGGATGTCCTTAGACTCCTCCCTAAGGAATTCCCTGATTGGCTGAGATGCCCCAGCCCCTCCCAAGGGAGGAGCCCGAGGTGCCTCAGCCAATCGGAACCTTAGGCCCCTCCCTGTGCATCACATGATGCACCGGGGCATGGCCTAAGGCCGCTATTGCATCGGACCGGCAGAACAACAGGAGCAGGAGGACTTTGCGCTTCCTCCTGCTCCTTAAGATTACTGGAGACCTAAGGAGCAGGAGGGACTAGGCACCCCTCCTGCTCCCAACATTTTTAAAGGTACGGGGAGAGGGGTTGGTCCGTCGGGGGTGTGTGCGGTGGGCCGGTGGGGGGAATCGGGCATATGGAGCAGGAGAGATACTTTATTCTAACATTCAGGGTTTCTCTCCCTTGTTAATAAAGAAGTATTTTAAGAAGGCAGAATCAGAGTGGCGAGATCTAATTAAAAGATGAACTGTGGTCTTATCTAGAAGGAAAAACTATAAAAATGTGGGGTGAAATTATTAACAATCAAAAATCATAACCTATTGTTAGTCAATACAAAAAGGGTGGTTCAAGTCAGCCTACACAATATTGCTCAATGTAAATTCTTCACTGAGACCTCAGAAACTCTTAACCCGACTCATTATATAGCAGCCAGAACTGGTCCACTCAATGGGTTTCTCTATAATCATTGGTCGATCACCTCCTCTAACCTAATGTGAACTTGTTATTGTATTTAAAACAATAAATATCATAAATATGTTATAAACCAGTGGTCTCAAACTTGCGGCCCATCAGTTACTACTATGAGGCCCTCAGTATGTTTATCATAATCACAAAAGAAAAATAAAAGTTTCTTGATCATATGTCTCTTTAGCTATAAATGACAATATTATTATTAAGACTTAGCCAAAAAGAAAGATTTATAAACTATAAAGAGTTCTACCTTATGCAAAATTGTCATTTCTTTAATAAGACATTAACTATTTTTTTTCTGAGGCCCTCCAAGTACCTACAAAACCAAAATGTGGCCCTGCAAAGGGCTTGAGTTTGAGACCAACTGTTATAAACGTTATAAATGTGGAACTTAGCTTCAAGTAACAGTGAAACTACAGCTCAATCGCAATCCCAACGGGGCCTATTTCGCCATTGGCTTCCTCAGGAGATCATGAAAAACAGTTGTATATAAACACGTTCCAACTAGAGAATGATACGGTGACTAAATTCATCACCGTTTCCGTTCCCGCGGGAAACCATCTTCATATCATTCTTTAAGGAGAAAGGGAAGAATCAGAATATGAATGGCCACACCCACTGACCCTCAAGCTTTGCTTTGAAGAATGCTGGTATAGAAGGACTGAGGTTGAAATAGACACTAAAAAATGACATGGGATTATTTCCCGCGGTTATCCGCAGGGACGGGAACGGTGATGAATTTTGTTACCATGTCATTCTCTAGTTTCAACCACATATAACATCAAGTTACCTGAAAAATAAGGAGGTAATCAGCCAGCCACCTTCATGCTTATTCAAACTTCCTATCCTCATACATCAAAACTTAAAAATAATAACACGTACATGACAGACTTAAAACTTTAAACAAAGCCTATCTAGAAGGAGCCATTTGCAAGGGCAAGGAGCTTTGTTTCAGGAAAGTTGCATAACATGAAGAATAAAATAAGAACAATGAGACTTTTAAAGAAACGGCTGAAAAAGTAAAAGTAAGATCGCAAGAAAATAACTTTTGAAAAACGCGAAGACGGTGGGACAAAGAAATATAACTTAAAAAGCTAAAATAATAAAGCAAAATGACAAATCCTTTTTCAAGATAAGTTAGAGAAAGGATGATATGCAGAGGAGGATTTTAAAACCAGAGATAAATAGTATGAATTAGCAGAGGGCAACACAAAATAAAACAGAATTACTGAAGAAATACTTTTGTCTAGGGTTGGAATATGAAACATAAAAAGAAATGAAGACAGATAAAATCCATCTATCCTATCCTGTTTGCCCATTAATGCATCCTGCTCTCTCTTCCTCTCCTCTCGAGATTCTGTGCACTTGTCCCAAACTCTCCCTAAATTCAGTATCCGTCTTCAGCTCCACCACCTCCATCAGTCGACTGTTCCACAAATTTACCACCCTTTCCATGAAGAAGTATTTCTTCAGGTTAATCCTGAGTCTCTTCTCTTCCCTTTCACTTTCATTCCAGAGATCCTTTTCAAATTGAAAGAGACTTGCCTTCTGCTAATTTATGCCACAGAGGTATTTTAATATCTAGCATATCTCCCTTCTTATTCATTTATTTAGCTCCAGGGGAGCTCAGAATGGTTTACGTGAATTTATTCAGATATTCAAGCATTTCTCTCTGTCTGTCCCGGTATCTAATATACCTTGGGCAATGGGGGACCAAGTGAACTGCCGAGGGTCACAGGGAGCAGCATGGCAGGGTGCTCTGGCTATAGCTTTAACCACTGCGCCACTCTGGAAATCAAAGTGTAGTAGAAGTGAGCCAAGTATAGGACATTGAAGCTATTGTGACATCATTGATGAGGTTGGCTCTTAGGCATTGGTGGAATGAGGCATTGTGATGTCACAATACCAGCTCTGGTTATCAAATGCTGAAATTTGTTCGCACTATTTATTTATTCAATTTTCTAAACCATTCTCCCAGGGCAGCTCAGAACAGTTTACATTAATTTATTCAAGTATTCAAGCATTTTCCCTGTCTTGTCTCAGTGGGCTCACAGTCTTTGAGGGACCAAGCGACCTTCCCAGGGTCACAAGGAGGAGCTTAGGCCTGAACCCACAACCCCAGGGTGCTGAGGCTTCAGGTCCAACCCCTTCGCCACACTCTCAGACATAGTATGGTAGAAGATAGCATGACAAACATTGTTCTTCCAAAGAATATACTGAGATTTTTAAATCTGGCCCCATATATTATGATGAAGACCACTAACCATTTTAGGAGCTGCCCTCTGGAAGAACTCCACTCTTTTAATGTCTTGGGAAAGTGTGGTCTTCAGAACTGTACACGGAAGCATTATTATCTCCTTTATCATGCTGTCTATTCCTCTCTCTGTAAACCCAAGCCGGCTTTTTGCCATCACCATTTCTATCCGTTTGGCCACCATATTAAGATCATCATTTATAATCACTGCCAAATCCCACTTCTTTTTTGTTCTTAGAAGTACTTCATCCCCCTAAACTGTACCAGTTTTATTTTTTAGCCCTGATGCATATAAATGTTGTTCCATGCCCTGGATCTTTTTTGCTTCCTTTCTCTATGCAAAACAAAGGGCAGATAATAGCCTGCAAAATATATGATTGGGCTACAAATACAGTAGAAGGACAGATAATGCATTCGATTAGCAAAACTGAAAGTGAGGCATGCGGTGGGATCAGATATGGTATATTTCAGTTACAGGAAGCTTTGGCAGCAACCATAATCTCCTTGGAAATTAGAATTGTTTTAGAGGGCTGGAGACGGGGAGTTGACATCCGCAGGAGAAATATGAAGGAATCTGAACTCTTATTTTCTTTTCTGTTTCACTCAGTCTGGTCTTTGTGGTGACTAAATTAATGGAGTCTTTGCTCTTTGTTCTTTGTATAGCACTTACACAATACACTAGGGTTATCATTACTAAGAGAAATGGTTGTGGAATACCTTGAATCCAGCAGGTTATAGACACTGAAGAAGTATGTTTTATTTATGTACTTTTTTTTTTAAACCAGCAAACAATTTCATATGTATTTCATCTATTTGCCTCTTTGGATGCCAAAAGACATTTATCTCATGTCGCATGGTGCCCTATATTCAACTAGGACAGTTGGTATTTTTTTTTTTAAAAAAAAGCGTCCGATATACACTAACCCCCAGCTCTATCTGGATAGTGACAATATTCAGCCTACTCTCTGGATAGCTTTGTGAACTTTTTTTTTACTGTCCTAACTTTATCCATAAGAACATAAGAATTGCCGCTGCTGGGTCAGACCAGTGGTCCATCGTGTCCAGCAGTCCACTCGGGCGGCAGCCCTTAGTTCAAAGACCAGTGCCCTAACTGAATCTAGCCTTACCTGCGTACGTTCTGATTCAGCAGGAACTTGTCTAACTTTGTCTTGAATCCCTCGAGGGTGTTTTCCCCTATAACAGCCTCCGGAAGAGCGTTCCAGTTTTCTACCACTCTCTGGGTGAAGAAGAACTTCCTTATGTTTGTACAGAATCTATCCCCTTTTAGTTTTAGAGAGTGCGCTCTCTTTCTCTCTACCTTGGATCTGTTATTGAGAAAGACATGAGGGAAGCCACTGCTTGCCCTGGATTGGTAGTATGGAATATTGCTACTCCTTGGGTTTTGGCCAGGCACTAGTAACTTGGATTGGCCACAGTGAAGAAGGACTATTGGGCTTGATATATCATTGGTCTGACCCAGTAAGGCTATTTTTATGCTCTTATATGAACCAAGTATAGGACATTTAAGTCATTATAACATCACTGATGAGGTTGGTTCTGAGGCACTGTGGAATGAGGCATTATGACATCACAATCTCAGCTCTGGAATGATGCTCTCATTGGTGTTCCGGAATCTTGCTATTCTTTGAGATGCTGGGATGTTGCTACTCTTTGGGTTTTAACCAGGTACTAGTGACCTGGATTGGCCACCGTGAGAACGGGCTACTGGGCTTGATGGACCATTGGTCTGACCCAGCAAAGCTATTTTTATGTTCTAACTCTACCCCAGCTCTATCCATGGACTGATCTAGCACTCTCTGGATACCACTGAGGCTCTCTGTAAGGATGCCCAACAGCGCTATCTGAATACTGTCAATCAGTGGCGTAGTAATGGGGAGGTGCATGGGGGCAGTCCACCCTGGGCATCATCATGGTGTGTGCACCACACCCCTCTTTCTACTCCTCCCCCTGCCGCACGTGTGCACACCTCCCTTCTCTTCACCCTACTTCTAGTTGTTCACCACCATGAGCAACAACTTCCAACGTGCGCCTCACAACCGTGTCGGCTCCCACTGACGTCACTTCCGGGTGCCACACATAGGAAGTAATGTTAGAAGGAGAGCCTACAGCATGTTGATGTTGTTTCTCGCACGTTGAACAACTAGAGGTATAAGGGAAGGGTTGGGCATATGCATAGCAGGGGGGGGAGGAGGAGATGAAGGGGGGGAGGGTAACCACCACCCTTGCTACGCCACTGCTGCCAATGAAAATCTGTGGATAGGCCCGGTTAGGGCAATTATAGGAATAAGGCAGTCGTTATATGGATAAATGCCACTGAATGACAACCCCTCGAGTTTTATTAAGGCTCTTGACATTATTTCAGTTATTTATGTATTTATTTAGTTATAATAATGATAGCCTGCACTATTCATCCTCCTAGGTGGGTAACAATAACACATGTATTATAAACCAAACAAGGCAAAACAACGTAATGATATTCAAACATTACATTAGGTTTCATAAAATATGGTCATAAATTCCAGCAGAATCTTCTGAAATTCATTAATTGTCTAATTGGTTCCACTCAAAATCAGTGTCTAGATTATGATTTGACTAGTTGTCTACCAGTAAAAGCTTCAGAAAATAAAGTTTTTCACGGTTTCCGGAATTGGAGAAAATCCCATATACATCGTAATTCCTGTGATTGGAGAGCTTATAATTAAGCTTATAATCTTGAGGGTGAGTCTTGGAGAAGTTAAATGGTTATTCGGATGAGTGGCAGGCAGCAGAACACGGTGGCTATTCAGGGTTGGCTCTAGGCTGACTGGTACCCATGTGAGAAATGAAATTGGCATCTCTTGCTCTCTCCAATGGTGACATAAGAACATAAGAATTGCTATACTGGGACAGACTGAAGGTCCACTAAGCCCAGTATCCTGTTTCCAACAGTAGCCAACCCAGGTCCCAAGTACCTGGCAGGAACCCAAATAGTAGCAACATTCCAGAACTGAGATTGTGATGTCATAATGCCTCATTCCATCAATGCTTAAGGGCCAACCTCACCAGTGATGTCACAGTGGCTTGATTATCCTATACTTGGCTCACATAAGAGCTGCCATACTGGGACAGAGCGAAGGCCCATCAAGCCCAGTATCTTGGTTCCAACAGTGGCCAACCCAGGTCCCAAGGTCCAGCACAGTACTCCTTCCGTATTTAGAAGCAGTATCTCCAACACAATTGATTTTATTCTTACTCTTTTTCCTAGTTGCCTCTTCTCAGTTCCACTACCTGTCCAGCAGTGTTATCACTTATCCTCTTTCTCTATCCCAACACCCATATGGGTGATTCAGTAAACAGCACCCAAATTTAGGCATTGAGAAAATTTTGTGCTAAATGCTATTCTATAAAGGGCATTCCGGGCTGTGAGAGTAGATTCCTATACCCAACTTACACCAGCTGAAACCTGGCATAAGTCGTGTCGCTCAACTGGCCATGAAACCCCAGTATTCTGTAACCCTGCAACAAAATATTTGGAACACCCCTGATACACCCATGCCCTTCTTATGGTCATTCCCCCTTTTTGGTTTGCACATGAGATACTTTGGGCATGCAGTATTATTGAATAGTAAATATGCAGACATGAGTGTAAATTTAAATTAGTGCTAATTAATTGCCAAGTAACTTCAATTAACCTCAAAAATTGGTTGTTAGCACCCAATTGACTAATTAGATTACACATGCATCTGGACTCTGTGCCCTAGTTTGGGTAATCATCTTTGGTTCACCTATGTGAAATTTGGAGGATGATGTGGAAGGGAGCAGAATGGAGAGAGGGCAGCATGGTGGCATCTCTGTGTTCTTAACATTCCATGGGGCCTCACAGGTTGTGCACCCCAAAAGCTGGTCCTTTGGTGAATAGGATTTGCTAGGGTTACGAGACATCTGGGAAAACTCAGACGTCCTCTTTTTAAGGGACATGTCCAGGTGCCTGGAGGGCCTTCCAAAACCTGGTAGTTTGTCCGGATTATGAAAGTCCCTGATGTCTGGGTAGCATGTGGAGTACCTCCAGGCATACTCAGACTTTGGCGCAATGAAGTCCTGCACATGTGTGTGACCTAATCGTGTTGACATCCGCCCATGCACGGAGGCCCTCCACATGCTGCTCTAATGCCACAGAGGTTCATGTGGGTGCGGTACGGGGCAGGGGTTGAAGACGGAACAGGTCATGGCCACGCAGCCGGGATTTCAGCAAACAAAATCTGGTAACCCTAGGATTTGCCTCAAAAAATAGTGCTGGATGATGAAAACACGTCAAAAGTGGTGCCATAACAGATCAAATTTATCAGCCGTGTCACCATTGTGATATAATTAATTGTATACGTGTATCTCAATATATCAATAAAAAATGTATATAAGTGGATAATTAAGAAGTTCAAAAAATTAAACATGTTTTCTTAAGAGGGTTCCTCCAGGGTCCCCGAAAATAATGCTATCAATAAAGTACCTATAAATTAGCTCTGGGTCTAGTTCTGTTTGATATTTTTATAAATGATATTGTACAGATGCTGATAGAAAAGGACGATCTTTCTACTGATGTAATAGGGTGCACCATCTAAATAAAGCAGAAAAATTCATCAAAGAAAGCCTGAGGAATTATCAGATGACTAATAATTAAAATGTAACATGAAAAAAATATCGTGTTTTGCATCTATAGTAAAGGATTCCAAGAAAACAGTACAGGGTGGAAGCTGACCTCCTGACACAGAAAAATCAAGATAGATATTTGGGAGGCTAAAAGGGAGAATACTTTCAATTACAGAAGAAAATATTTTTCTTTAAATTAAGGGTGGCAGGTACATGGAATAGTCTCCTAATAGAAGCAGTGGAAACAAAAAAAAAAAGTGATTACATTCAAGATAAGCGCAGGACATTTTTGGAAAGTGGGGATGCAGCCTGAGATTGGAATTATATTAGTATTAGGCAGATTGGCAGGGGTTTTTTCCATTTCTTTTCCGTCATTATTTTTCCAGGTTTCTAACTTTTCAATGGCCAGAACTTTATTTGCCTCATGGAACTTTTTTTGGGCAAGTTAACATCATCTAAGTCATTTACAGAAAGCATCTGTTGTGGAGAAGAAGCGCAGGGACTGATTTGTATTGCTTACATGGCTGCATATCTCTGCACATCTCGGTGATATTCACAGGAAATCCTGAGCAAATGCCAGATGGCGAAGGAAATTCAGACATCGATCCAAGCTGGCTTAAATTTAAGGGGAAATCTGAGCCAGGACATCATAGCCTGAATTGGCTTTGAGATGGGTCCCATACAATTTGCTAGCCCTAGAATTTCTGTCAGCAACTGTTATAGTCATCCCACACAATTATTAGCACATTAACCTAGTAACATAATAAATACCAGCATGGTCCATCCAAGCTGCCTGCTTTATCCCTCTCTCTTTCTCACTCTCACTCTTATTTTTTGTGTGTCATTTATGTTTTAAGGAGATAGGAAACTATAGACTTTTAAGTCTAATTCCTTTAACTTAAGACTTAATTTTATATACCGCTAAATGCCTTTCAGTTCAGTGCGGTTGCAGAAAAGTAGGTGCAACAAAGAAGAAGAAAATTTTCAACATTGAAATTTAATAGAATATTAAGGCACATAGAATTTCCCTGTCTGTCCCAAATTGGGATC
This sequence comes from Geotrypetes seraphini, assembly GCF_902459505.1. Taxonomy (NCBI): domain Eukaryota; kingdom Metazoa; phylum Chordata; class Amphibia; order Gymnophiona; family Dermophiidae; genus Geotrypetes; species Geotrypetes seraphini. Next base: position 377,194,197 of record NC_047086.1, read on the forward strand.
GCAATTCAAGCTAAGTACTGTGACCGGGTAAGACCTGGACTGGATTAACCATTGCCCAAACCTGGGTCATCCAAGCCTCAGCCGAGCGGTTGAATGAGGCATGGAGGGTAGAGGGGTGTCTGCATCGGATAAAAAGGTCCAGTACAGGTGTTTGGTGTGAATGTTAAGATGGCTTTGTTTTCTGGCTTTATACTGTAGTGGCACTCAAATTATCTAAGGAGTTACACTTTATTCTTCTGTGATGATAATGTTAAAAATGTTATAAAGTATATATTTATTATTAGTACTTTAAGTTTTAATAATAAAATTAGAGCTGTGATTTTGGAAGAGGTTTATACTTAGTGCCATTCAAAACATAGTAACATAGTAGATGACGGCAGATAAAGACCCGGATGGTCCATCCAGTCTGCCCAACCTGATTCAATATAATTTTTTTATTTTTTTTTCTTCTTAGCTATTTCTGGGCAAGAATCCAAAGCTTTACCCGGTACTGTGCTTGGGTTCCAACTGCCAAAATCTCTGCTCATCTACACCCTCCCAGCCATTGAAGCCCTCCCCAGCCATTGAAGCCCTCCCCTGCCCATCCTCCACCAAACGGCCATACACAGACACAGACCGTGCAAGTCTGCCCAGTAACTGGCCTTAGTTCAATATTTAATATTATTTTCTGATTCTAAATCTTCTGTGTTCATCCCACACTTCTTTGAACTCAAACATACAAACAAAAAACAAACATACAAACAAAAAATCTCTCATTGGTGGCTAAACAGTCTGTTAGCCCACCATGCTTATTCACTTTACAGTCCAAGAAAAGAAAATATAGCAACTTCAAACAGGTTGCCTCTGGAGCAATTCTCAGGGTGTAATTAGCCCTCTTACCCTAAGCATGGGCTTCTCAACTCTTCTGTTACCCTTAGTTAATCAGAAGCAGTAATTCTTAATTTCTCTATTATTTTGTCTGTGAGGCACACCACATTATCAGCAACAGTTTTTACATCCCTCAGACTTCACTCTGTGACCATGCCCTCAAACATGCCTGATTCCTCAGGCTCCATTTCAATATCCTCTACTGACATTTCTTCTGGCATTGCCATCTCGTATTCAGTATCTTCAGAAGAAAGGCTAGAGGTTTCAGCTCTGAGGTTTTCTACCTGCTTGTTCTGGGAAGTGCTGGCCTCTGCCTTCTGAATCCGGGTTTGCACAGGTCTGCTTCTCCTCAAGGATTCAGGAATGCTGTAAGTTTGTGGCTGCCCCCTTTGCCTAGATACAACACCCTTTTCTCTAGCCCTGTGCTGATTGTCTCTAGGAATACCTATGGTTCTCTGGTGCTTTGCTAATGAGCCTGGATAGCTTCCCTGCTCACTAACCCTGCTCCCAGCAGAGCTGATTGCAGGAGCTAATAATCCCTTTGTGGGTTTTGCTATCATCCTGCCTGGTGCATACTGGCATCTAAACCATATAGCCTTAGCTAGAGTTTATGTTTTATCCGTTTAGGACCTCAGCGGTGCAAACTGTGAGAAGATTTCATTCACAGCATAAATTGCACTAAAGTCTTCATCGGTCAAATTTTCTATATATAAGTTTATCTTGTTTATTTTATTTTTCAAATAATTTAAGAAAGATACTCATCTCTTTATCAAAGCATAGCAGGGGTTCTTCACCAACATAGGCTATGTTTCGCCAAAAAAGGCTTTATCAAGGTATTCCCCTGACAAAAAAGAGAGATATCACAATTAATATCCTTAGTCGATTACTCGAATTTTACCAGCGATTCATAGGGGCAACACTTCAAACCCATATAAGTAGTTGGAATCAGATGTTATACATTTAAAAATATTTCCTGGAACAGAAGTGGATATACCAACTCAACTCTATCACTCCTCACGGGTTGAACTTAGAATTAGAATGGCAATCTCTCTGGTGAGGTTTCGGTTCAGTTTTCTGTCTATGGACAGTAAAGCAGGAGTGGGTTAAACCCTTTTGAATTTCCTCCCGTGGGTGTCCCCGGTTTCGCGGTTATTCCCGCGCTTCGGGCTCACCCGATGACGTCGATCTCAGCTGGGAGAGAGGATATTTAAGAAGCTACAGTACACACCGCGGCCATCTTTGATCATATTACGGGTGGCCGCGTTGTGTTGAGTGTATAGTTTTGAGGTAAGAGAACGTTAGTAGCATAATCTATAGGCATGGTTTGCGATTTTATGGATTATTAAAGTTGGGTTTTTTCATTGCAGGGATATTGCCCTGAGGAAACCTTAACGGGGTGAAACATGTTGGCGACTCTGTCCCTCTAGGCTAACCACCCAAGCTAAGCTAAGTGCACAGCATTTATTATTTAAGCACTCTTGCTATTTAAAGCATTTAAATTATTTAACTTATTTATTGAAAAATTGAAAAATCATAAACACTGACAAAATATTAGATTTCCGTACCAGGTACCCGATGACGATTAGGGGCATAAATCCATTGGTCATGATAGTTCATTGAACCCATGGTGGCACAACTGAGGGCCTGGGAAACTTTCAGATAGAACCACATTGTAATAGAAGGTGCACAAGGGAGGTTTGAATCACAACTGCCCTTGGAAGTATTGTACTGGTACATAAGAACATAAGAATTGCCATCTCCGGATCAGACCCTGGGTCCATCAAGTCCAGTGATCCGCACACGCGGAGGCCCCGCCAGGTGTACCCTGGCATAGTTTTAGTCCCCATATCACTGTATGCTTCTCAAGGGAGATGTGCATCTAATTTACCCTTACCCGTATCACTCTATGCCACTCTTAAGGAGATGTGCATCTAGTTTACCCTTAAATCCTAGAACGGTGGATTTTGCAATTACTTCTTTGGGAGAGCATTCCAGGTGTCCATCACTCGCTGCATGAAACAGAACTTCCTGATATTCGTCCTGGACCTGTCCCACCTCAGCTTCAGTCTATGTCCTCTTGCCCTGCTCCATTTTGTCGAATCCTTTCAGTATTTTGAAAGTCTTGATCAGATCCCCTCGCAGTCTCCTCTTCTCAAGGGAGAACAACCCCAGTCTCCTAAGTCGTTCCTTGTAGTCCAGGTTCTCCATACCTTTCACTAGCTTCGTTGCTCGTCTCTGCACCCTCTCTAGCAGTTTTATATCCTTCTTTAGGTATGGAGACCAATGCTGGATGCAGTATTCCAGGTGCGGTCTGACCATGGCTCTGTAGAGCGGTATTATAACTTTCTCTGATCTACTCGTAATTCCTTTCTTTATCATGCCTAGCATTCTATTTGCTTTCTTCACTGCTGCCGCACATTGCGCCGATGGTTTCAGGGTCCTATCTATCAGTACACTCGGGTCCTTTTCCTGTTCGGTCTTTCCCAGAGTTACACCTGACATACTATACTTGTGATCTTTACTTTTTCTGTCTAAATGTATCACTTTGCATTTTTCCACATTAAAATTCATCTGCCATTTATCTGCCCACTTCTCCAATTGATTCAAGTCGCTCTGGAGTTCCTCGCTGTCCTTCTGCGATCTGATTGCCTGGCATAGCTTTGTGTCGTCTGCAAACTTGATGATTTCACTGGATGTTCCTTCTTCCAGGTCATTTATGAAAATATTAAATAAGATGGGTCCAAGTACTGAGTCCTGGGGTACACCGCTAGTCACTTTTTCCCATTCTGAGAACTTCCCATTTCTGCCCACTCTCTGTTTTCTGTTCTCTAGCCATTTGTCTATCCATCTTAGTATATCTCCCTCTATTCCATGGCCTTGTAATTTCCTGAGAAGTCTTACATGTGGAACCTTGTCGAACGCTTTCTGAAAGTCCAAGTATACAATATCCACCGGTTCTCCACTATCAACTCGAACAAGGCAAGTATAATCAGGTCACTTTTGGGTTGCCTTTCACTGGGGATAAATTCTACAGGGCAGTTTCCCTAACCTGCCTGCTTCTAGGGGTAGGTTTAGGGATAGTTTTAGAGTACTGCAGGGTTTCTTCCAGCATGACAGGACTCTCCCTGTCACAGTACCAAAGAAGTAAAATGGTAAGATTGTGTATAAAAGAAAAGAAAAATAAATAAAACGGGGACGAAAGTACCTCAGATCACAGCCTGCACCAAGAGGCAGACGAGTAAATATCTGAGAGGAAGATATAAAATATTATAATGTACACATCAAATTTAACACAAGAAATAATACAAGGTAAATAAATTAATGTAGTAAGTAAATTAATGGTCAACAGAAAAGAAATCCTCAACATAACCACGTTGAGGAGTTCTTTTTTTGTTGAGTATTTTGGATTGAGAAATCCTGGCTTCAATTTTATTCTCCCATTCTTTAACCATTTCGTATAAGTAAATTAATGGAACACTTTTTAAAACAGAAAATAGGGAAGTTTCTGGGATCCGATGGACTACAGGACCCGAAGCAACATGGTTTCACTAGGCAGATCTTGTCAAATCTACTATATGACTTTGACTAGGTGACCAGAGAGTTACATAAAGGGAAAGCGCTAGATGTGGTGTATTTAGATTTTAGCAAAGCTTTTGACACTGTTCCACACAGGCGTCTGAAAAAAAACTGAGTGCTCTCAAAATGGACCCCCAAAGTGACGGGGGTTAGGATCTGGTTGAATGGAATGCGGCAAAGAGTAGTGGTAAATGGGGCTCACTCCGAGGAAAGGGATGTTACCAGTGGTTGGATTATCAGACGTCCAGGAAAACCCAGACATGTTCTCTTATAAGAGGACGGTCCGGGGTCCTGGACGGACTTTCCAAAACCCGGCAGTTTGTCTGGTTTTTGGAAAGCTCCAACGAGCTCCAGCCGCATTTGGAGGGCATTTGAGCTTGTGTGAAATACCATTGCACACATCCCTCACATGCTCCAGGCCCTCCAGACAAGGCCGGAGCTTGTCAGGGAAGAAGAGAGGAAGTTTGTGGGGTTGGGTCTGGAAGCTGAACTGGGAGGGGCTGGGGTGGAATGGGGCAGGGCTGGGGTGGAACACGGCGGGACCATGTGTCTGGATTTTTGCAGCCCCAAAAATAGTAACCTTCCCAATGGTGTTCCTCAAGCTTCAGTTCTTGGGCCTGTTTTTTTTAAAAAAATATTTTTATAAGTGATATTGTTAAAGGGCTGTCTGGTAAGGTTTGCCACTTTGCAGACGATACTGAAATCTGCGATAAGTTAAACACCGCCCCTCCCCCCACCCCCGATGGCAAACGTTGAACAATGGTACAGAATGTGGCAACTAAAATTTAATGCTAAAAAAATGCAGAGTAATGCATTTGGGCTGCAAAAACTCAAGAGAATAGTAAAGTTTAGGGGGGGGGTAAGAACTTTTGTGCACAAAAGAGGAAAGGGACTTGGGTTTGATAGTATATGAAGATCTTAAGGTGGCCAAACTGGTGGAAAGGGCAACAGCTAAAGCTAGACGGATGCTTATGTGCATAGGGAGAGGATGGACCAGTAGGAAAAAGAAGGTAATTATGCCCTTGTATAACACTCTGATGAAACCTCATTTATAATATTATGCACAATTCTGGAGACTGCACTGTCGAAAGATATAAACAGGATGGAGTCGGTCCAGAGGAAGGCTACTAAAATGGTCAGTGGTCTTCATCATAAAATGTAGGAAGAGAGACAAAGTTCTCACTATGTATACTTTGGAGGAAAGAAAATGCACATGAGGAGAGACACCTCCTACGTACCTAAATAAAGCTAAAATATTATAGAACTATCCCCCTATTGAAGTAATTCCATAAAGAATGTGCCCATAATTAGAAGAAAAAGTAGGGTACACATAATCAAAGGGACACCAATCCGTAATAGGAACAAACCGTCTTTATTCCAGAGTTGGTTACATAAGGAAGATTTGCCATGGCCGTGTTTAGGCAACTGAGCCTGCGTCAGGAGTCAATGTTAACCTTATTAAAAATTTGGAGAAAGGCTTGGCTCAGGACAAAAGGATCCCTACAACGAATCTGATTGGTAAACGCGAGTATGAAATGAGTCAAAAACAAGAAAAGATTGGAAGCAGTGAAGCTGACATAAGGAAAAGAGGCAAAACTGGAGGGTACGCGAGATACGCTCTTGGAATGATGGTTTGGAATCCAACATAACCTCAAGATACCTGAAGCTTGTTGGAATGGGCATGTCGAAAATGCACAGGGCGGGCTGAGTTAGGGGAGCAGAGATCCAAGAGGCAACCGTTTGGTCAGGGTTGAGCATATGTCAACAATCATGTGGATTCTGCCTCTAAATAGATGCACGCAAATTTTAATTAATGAATTAGCACCGATAATTGCTTATTAAGGTCCCAATTATCAGTACTAATTGGTTCATTATTCCATTAAATTGCTTGTGGCAGACGCCCAAATTTATGCATGCAATTTTTAGTGCCTTTTATAGAATTAGGCTGTCAGTGTGCAGTATTTTTGTCTTTTTTTGAAGGGGGCATGTCAGGGACAGCGAATAGCCTCGGATGCACTAATTACTTGTGTTCTAACTTGAGAGAGACTTGCGTAAGGATACCCTAAGCTCATTTCTTAGCACAGCTTAGTAAAGGAACCTATGAGTCTACATACGCATTTGAAAAGCTTGTTAAATATGAGTTGGATAAGCTAAAAAATATGTAGACCATTTTTTCCATAATATTTGTAATGAACTAAAACTCAGGCAATTGTATACTGAATAGTTTCCAGGATATTAACGCAGACAAACAACTCTTATTCTAATGTTGTTTAAAGTGCCAAATATCTTTTTTTTCCTCTCTCTCAGATTTATTTTTCTTTGTTGACTCTAAAAATAGTTTGGCACATGTTCTACTATGATTCACCAATCTTCCTAACAGCAATACCAGCTGGACTGTCATCCAAGCAGATTCCAAACCAAACAGCTACAGCTTCTGTAAACAACCAAGAAGTCTTAACGAGTCATTTGAATTCTTACTCCGTTCCGATAAGTCATATCCTAACCCAGCAGTTAATCAGACTAATATTTCCACCTCTCTAAATGTGGACTGTTGACCCTTGTACGGATATTCCCAAAATTCTATATATGGTGCCTAAAAAAATTGGTAATGATCAGAACAACGCTAAGCTTGATTCTATAAAAGGCTCCTGTTTATGCAGTGGTACCTCGGTTTACGAGTGCAACGGTTTGCGAGTGTTTTGCAAGACGAGCAAAACATTTGCAAAATCGGTACCAAGAAACCGAGCATGGCTTGATTTACGAGCGCCCCCCCCCCCCCCCAATCTGGCAACCTCCCCCCCCACGATCCGGCACCCTCCCAACGCTTCTTACCCTCATCTGGGCACCGGCACCAGCATGTCCTGTGCTTGGTGCCGGTGCCCGAAGATCAGCCTCCTCTTCTGCTAGGCCTTGAGCATGCTCCTGGAACGGATTATGCTCGTAATCCAAGGTACCATTGTATATAGAATTGTGCTTAGCAGCTAAACTCGATATAACATTTAGGCACACCCTTCTAGGCCAAGAAAAATCAGGCTTAAATGCCTGTGCCTAAGTTGTGTGCAGATCGGTACATAGACGAAAGCGCGCGAGACAAAGACGCGCCGAAAATGCCGCCCAGACGATTGCTCACAGGACATCTGCGTGCTGGATTTAAACAGTATTTTGAAGCGCTCCGAGGGGGTGTGCGAGGGTGGAACGCCCCCACTTTACTTAGAACTGTTTACGATCCCATTGTGGTGGGGGGGGCACACCCCATTATAGAGGAAATAGCTTTTCCCCCCTTTTTTAGGGAAAAATTTGTTTCCTCTGTAATGGGGGTTTCTCCCCCCACCGGGAGCACCAACAATTCTAAATAAAGTGGGGGGGTTCCCCCCTCACACACCCCCTCGGAGTGCTTTAAAATAGTGCTTAAATCCCCCGCGCGCAGATGTCCTGCGCGCGACTGGGCGGCATTGTTGGCACGTCTTTGTCTCGCACGCTTTTGACACGTCACTGCGCAGATCAGGTGAATTCTACAACCATGTGCCTAACTTTTTGGAATGCTCACAATCCGCCCATGCTATTCCCCTGTCCACGCCCCTTTTGAGATTTGCACACTAGAAGTGGCATGCATCACTTTGTAGAATTCAACTATGAAATTCTGTGTGTAACTTCTAATTAGTGTCAATTAGCATCAGTTATTAGGCATTAATTACTAATTATCAGGACCAATTGGCTTCTTAAACAATTAAGTTGCATATGCAAATTGGCTTTGCGCAAAACTTAAGATGCATATATAGAATTTGGGCCATAGTGTTTTCTGTATTGTAAAGGAGTAGAAGGAGGGTAGAGAGAGAATAAGCTTCCAAATTATTCAGATAGTGTCTGAATATTGCAGCTATTTATTATATATATATATATATATATATATATATATATATATATATATATATATATATATATATATATGCGGTTTCGGCAATCGCAATTTTTTGGGGAGGGGGGAAAAGAAAAAAACTCCACAGTTTAGCCTTCCCCCCCGGCGTCCCAGCCTTACCTGGTGGTCTAGCGGGCTTTCGGGGCAGGAGCGATCTTCCTACACTCCTGCCCCGTGTAGATCGCCAATAGGAAATGGCTGTGGGGAGTTCCCGTCGTAGTCTCGAGAGACTATGGGAACTCACGGCAGCATTTCCTATTGGCGATCTGCACGGGGCAGGAGCGTAGGAAGATCGCTCCTGTCCCGAAAGCCCGCTAGACCACCAGGTAAGGCCGGGATGCTGGGAGGAAGGCAGGAGGGAGGCGGGAGGGGGTCAGAGCCGGACCAGAAGATATTTGCGGTATTTCACCATTCGCGGTCCGGCTCTGCCCCTATCCCCTGCAAATCTGAAGGGAGAAGTGTAATCAATAGCTGCAATATTCAGACACTATCTGAATAATTTGGAAGCTTATTCACCGCCTATCAAAGTTATCTAAGCATTTTCCATATCTGTCCCAGTGGATTCACAATCTATCTAATGTTCCTGGGGCAATGGAGGATTGAGTGACTTGCCTGGGGTCATAAGGAGCAACCCAGGATTTGAACCTCCTACCTCAGGATTCTGAGGCTGTTTCACTTAACCTCTACACCACTCCTTCCTCCATATAGATAAATTCTAAGTTGAGTTTAGGTCCCCTGAATAAAAAAAGTTAACTTATAAACTGAATTGAGTGGTAGGCATCTAAGAGAACCAGCTGTAGGTTTAGTTTAAGTATATAATCAGATTAATTTTCAGGAAAACATCTTGAAATAATTAGAAACATCGAAAATAGAAATTTTTTAAAATTATTCTTACAGCATATTCAAAAGCACAAGCCTCCAAATACTATCAGGGACACACACAAAATGAGGCATGGATCCCAGATCTGTGCCCCAAATAATTAGTTAACGGGCTGCAGTGATTTAATTATTTCAGTTAACAAGTACTTAGTTGGCACTTATGATTTAGGCGCTGATCTGGCTGTGCATTGTGGTGTAACAATGGGCATCTAAAAAGGGGAGAGGTAATGGAAGAGGCATGAGCGGTTTGGAGGCTTTCACAAAAGATGCACGCCGTGTTATAGAGTATTATGGATGTGCATCCAACTTGGGCGCCAGGATTTACATCAGGTTTCAGCTGGTGTAAATCCTGGCGCCCAAAGTTGAGTGCGTAATTTGGTAGACAACGCCATTCTATAAATAATGCTCATCCTGGAGCAACCTTTCTAGAATAATGTTGAGTGCCAATTTTTATCAGCACCTAATTTTTGGCACCATTTACTGAATTTCCCCCAGTGTATATAGCTAGCACCACAAAGGTGTCCATATTCGAAGTGATTTTACCAGCCAAAAATGGCGTGAGCAAAACCAGCTATTTTGGGGGCGTTCCGGAGTGGAGTTGGTGCTTGGCCAATTAAGTGCAGATCTTCAGCACTTACTTCTCCCCCTTTTATGAAGATGTGCTAGGTTTTTTTTTAAATCACCAGCTGTGGCGGTATTAGCTCTGATGCTCATAGATTTTAAGCGGAATAGAAATTCATTTGGCAGCCAATGTAACTTCAGTAATAAAGGTGTAGCTCTCTTAAATTTGGAAGCTTTAAAGATTAGTTGGCCTGCAGTATTTAATAAGGTCTAAAATTTCTTAATAATCAGTTCTCTACAGCCTATATATATGATGTTATAATAGTCAATATAGGCTTAAAAACAATATGATCAATCAATCTGAAAGTATCTGTATTAAAATTAGATCTACACTTCTCCCTCCGTATCCACGTGGGTTAGGTGCAGAGCTGGACTGCGAAGTGTGAAAAACCGCAAATAACTTTTCGGCCGGCTCTGACCCACCCCTGCCTAATTCTGGACCTTTCCGCCTCCCTCCCGGCATCCCAGACCTTACCTGGTGGTCTAGCGAGCTTTTAGGGCAGGAGCGATCTTCCTACGCTCCTGCCATGTGCAGATCACTCATAGCAAATGGCTGCCGTGAATTCCTGTAGTCTCTCGAGTAGGAGTAGGAAGATCACTCCTGCCCCGAAAGTCCCACTAGACCACTAGGTAAGGTCCGGGATGCCGGGAGGGAGGTAGGAAAGGTCCGGAATTAGCTTAAAAAAAATTAAAAATCCCGAATAACCGAATCCGCGGATACTGAAACCATGGATTCAAAGGGAGAAGTATAATCCGTCTTAACCTCTAAAGAACTCTAAAGACCCTAGTCGACACTGCATTAACTTGAGGCTCTAGATTCAAGTAACTAGCAAAAATTGCCCCCAAGATCTTTAGAGAAATTTCCAGTGTAACAATGGTTCTATTAGTATTTAAATTATTAATGCTAGGAATATTTATGCATATCTAAAATATTAATAGAACTTCTCAAATGATCACCCAAATGTATAAGACCCCTGGATTAAAAACAAAACAAAACCCAAAACAGTTATACTATAAAAATGTATAACTGCTTGTAGTAACATGGTTTGTTCAGATCCCAGACAAAGTGGAGTCACACAATGGATACAGGGGTACAGAAAATAGTTGCCTTATGGTTAGCGCAGGGGTCTGTGATCCTGTGGAACTAGTTTTAATTCCTACTGAAGCTCTTTACCTAATCCTCCACTGCCCCAGGTGCAAAAATTTAGTGAGTTCACAAGGGACAGATAAAGTATCTTCATCATTAGTGTGTGATCAGGGCCTTCAGTGAATCTCTAGAGCCCTGCTTTTTGTGTGTATTTGTTTACATTTTGTTTGGTACAGTTTGATCAGATCAACCAAACTGCATCAAGCAAAAAAGTTAAAAAAAAAAAAAAAAATAGGGCTAAAGGATGGGGATTCATCCACTCCCTGAAGGCTCTGGGCAGCACTGTTCTGAATCTGATTGATTGAGCAGCTTCTGCCTGCTGCCTGCTCAACCATTCAAATTCAGAGCAGTGCTGCTAGGGCCTTCAGGGGGCTAGATGAATCTCCAGCTTTATAGCCATTTTTTTTTTAACTGGTTGATGCAGTTTGATTGGTTGAACAGACTGTTTGCTCAACCAATGAAACTGCATCAAGCAAAAAGTTAAAAAAAGAAGAAGAAAAAAGCATGGCTGTAAAGCTGAGGATTCACTCAGCTTCCTAAAGGCTTTGACTGCACTGTTCTTCAGCTGGAAGGAGTGAGCTGGCAGGAGATTTGGGGCAGAAGCACCGGAAGAAGATGAGCAACTGTATGAGGTGGGAAAGTAAAGGCATTCCCACTCTGTGAAAACTGAGGGCAGGCAGAATGCAGAACAGAGGGACTTTATCCAGCCATTCTGAAGAAGGTAGATAATCCGAGGCTGTGTTTCTCCTGGTTTCTTTGGCTCAGTATTATTGAAGAGGAGTGCCTGTCAGATATGTTTTCTATGTACACTGCTGTCCAGTTCATTAAATAAACATCTCACTTCCCCTGGCAGTTCATCCTCCGAGTCTCAAAAGAAATGTGGTTCTATAGGGGAATCATTTGGGGGAATCCAAATTCTCTGTAGTTGCTCCCGTGACCAGGAAGCGATGAGAGGGGGAGCTGAGCCCTGCGTGAGCAGAACATTTGAAGAGGTAGGTGGGTGGGTAGAGAGGAAGAGGGGCCAGCTCCCCTGCCAAGACGGCGCCTGAGGTGGTCCAAATCCCCCACCTCCTTGCTTTGCCACTGCCTGTCATGTTTTTACATTCTTTTTTTTCAGCATCTTTCTGTCTTCCCTTCTCCCACTGGTGCAGTGCCGCCCCCCACCCCCCATGAGTCCAGTCCCATTCTTTTATCTATCTTCAACACACACCCTCACTTTTTTTTTTTTTTTTTGCTGGCATTGGAGGCAGCAGCACTGACGAGCAGCCAGAGCTCCCTTCTGCTGCATCCCACTCTCGCTTATATAGGAAGATGTATCTGTTGGATGGGGCATGACAGAAGGAAGATGTCAGCCCTGGCTGTCTGTAAACGCTGCTGCCGCCGCCAATGCCAGCAAAGAAAAAGTGTTGGGGGTGGAAGTGCTGAGAAAGGATGAAAGAGAGGGACTGGAGACTGGGGGGGGGGGGGAAGGGGAGGGCCCACAAAGGAAGAGGTGATAGATAGGGTGGGGGCTGAGGGAAAGGCAATAGACTTGTAGGGTGTTGAGGAGAGGAGAGGTGCTGGAGCCAGTGAATAGGGGCAAACAAGAGGTCTGGACTTCTTTGAGGAGAGGAGCAGGAGAGATGCCAGACTAAGGGAGAAGGGCAAAAGTAAGAGATGCTGGACTGTGGGGGCTGGAGGGTAGAGAGGGAAGCAAGAGAGAGAAAGATGCCAGACTTTAGGGAATAGACAGACAAGGGAGGAGAAATGATGGGTTGGGGGAAGGAAGAGGGGCAGAGATGCTGGACTACATGGATGTGAGGGAAACGTAAGGCACAGAGAGAGAGCAAATTTGTTGGACAAGGAGGGCTGAGAGAGCTGGATCCAGGAATGGATAGGGACACAGAAAGAAAATGCTGAGCATGGTAGGAGAGTCCTGGGATATAGATGGGGTAGGAACATGAGCCATGCTGGAAACGCTGCGGGATAACAACACAAATCTCTATCTTTATTTCCAACTTACTATACCTCTTCATCTGACATTCAGGATAGAGAGGTTTACAAAACTGAAAGGAAAAGAACTCCAAACAGTGATAGGAAAGAATCTCAGTCATGTAAGAACAAAATTATTATCACTGTTAAATCAATGGGGAGTGATGCTGGGCATGGGAGGTTAGGGGAATGGACAATCCTGAATAAGGGGGGGGGGGGGGGGCTAGCACACAGAAAGGCAGTGCTGTATAGGGGGGATACGGACACAGAGAGAAGATGGATGATGTACATGGAGAAAGATGAAATGCCCAAATGAACAGGAGATGCTGGCAAGAGTTAAGAGAAGCTAAAGGAGAGAAGAAACCTGAGACTGGAACCAATACAATTAAAAAAATATAGTGACCAGATAACAAAGGCAGTAAAATAATGTCATGTTCTATTTATTGATTAGATCTGTCAGTTTTTGGAATACAGTACTCCCCTCTCCCCCCCCTGAAATTCACAGGGGTTACGTTCCAGGAGTACCCGTGAATTTCGAAAAACTGCGCATGCGGTTTAGGAGCGGCTGCAGGTGCTAAAAAAATCAATATTTAGACTTGCAGATGATTTGGCTATGCAGAAGGCTGATGGGGAGAGAGGAGGAGGAATCAGCTGTGCAGAAGGCTGATTGGCTGACGAGGCGGAGGGGGGAGAGGAGGAGGAGGAATTGGCTGTGCAGAAGGCTAATTGGCTGACGGGGGAGAGGAGGAGGAATCGGCTATGCAGAAGGCTGATTGGCTGACCGGGGGGAGAGGAGGAGGAATAGGCTATGCAGAAGACTGATTGGCTGACCGGGGGGAGGGGAGAGGAGGAGGAGGAATCGGCTGTGCAGAAGGCTGATTGGGGGGGGGGGAAGGAGGAGGAATCGGCTGTGCAGAAGGCTGATTCATGGACTCAGTCATTCCCTGTATTTTCTGACCAGAAGAAGCAGTCAGAAAATAATGCAAATGACTGAGTCAGCGAATCGCAAATTCGCATGAGTCTACTGTATACAATTGCCAGAGTTGGTATTAGATGTGTGGAGCTCAGTGTACTACCAAGCCGAACCTTTTGCTGGTTCAGGCAGGTTTGGGGCTCCCTGGTAGCACACATCCACTAACACCAGCTGTCTTTTTATTTCGCACAGCACAGGGGGAAATGCAGGATTTGGTTTCTTCATTTCTGTCTACATATTTCTACCAATAAGTGGGCCTACAATGATGCTGAATTTATATCCAGTTGTGGTTGCCTCTGAAGCAAGAGTGTCTGAAGCATCATGTGTGCCTTGTGCGACCTCCCCCCCCCCAACCTAACACAGTGCACACCTGCTCTGCCTACTTTAGTGTCGGCACAAGGGAAGCCAATGGACGCGCATAGCTTGAGAACTGAGAATTTGCAACTTTATTAGAGGCAACCCAGATGGCAACTTGTCTAATGCTTGTCTAATTATGTACCTCAGAAACCCACTGAATATCTGTGGTGGACTCACCATTCACCCTACCTCCTGGCCTAAGAAAACCCTTCCCCTCTCATATGCCACATGCCTCTTCCCTTCCCCCAGCACACTCCCTCTTTCACCATCATTCCTCTTCCCCTGGCAGTCCCCCATTCTCTGTCCTTCCCTCCACCAGTATTTTGTCTCATTTTTTCCCCCTTGTGAGACTCTCTCCATGAAGACACTCTCTCCTCTCTCTTCTATCCCTCTGTCTGACATCCCAACTTTGCTCTCCTCCCCTCAGTTCACACACACATTCCTTGCCATCTCTTTTTCTCTCTCTGTCTATCCTGCTTCTTTCTTTGTCTTCTGCAGCTCCAAGATGCTCTCTTTCTATTTTCTTTCCCTTAAGCACCCTTCCTTAACAAAAAGGCTCTCGCCCAAATCTCTCTTTCCCTTGCTTTCTTTTGTCTCCCTCCCCTCCCCCGGGCACTCTCTTACTGTGTCCCCTTCCCTTTCATCCTCTTCTCAGCTGTCCAGCCGCAGCTATGATTCTTCCAGTGAGCTGGATCCTTCTGCATCCTGCAGCTCTTCCTATAAGCAGTTCTTCAGGATACCTACCACCGCTCTTTATATGAGCTGGATTCTTCAGACCACCATTATTTTTCTGTTTTGATGGCATTACTCTTTGGTTGTAGCATGAGGCCCCCAGAAGAGAAGCACCTCAGCTACTCTCTGGATTTTTAGAACCACTCCATCAGGCCATGGGCATGCTGGGGGGGGGGGAGGAGGGGGGAAAGAGATGACAGCGTGATATGTGCGCATCGCCCAGCAGGCAATAAAAACCTTACACTCCCCAACCACTACTATGTATATAGATAGAACATTTAAATGTATTGACCTACATGCTTCCCAGACTTTTTAATCATATATTCACTCATTGAAGAAAAAAAATGTGCACCAGAAATGGCTGAGTTGGCCGTTTTAACCTTTTATTTTGATCATAAATCTTCTTTATGTGGGAAATGTGCATCAGACTGAAAGAAATTAATTGGGCCACCACTGTGAACATTTTCTTTAAAAATTCTGCAGATGTGATTTATTAAACATTTCACACATTCTATGCTCATCTTTGATAAACTGAACTCTTGAGTTTCCTATATGTAAATTTATTGTCAAAGTGCTGATTTACTCCTAGGAGCGCAGTTGAGGCGCCTGGGAGGAGGAGAGGCGCCAGAGCCAGCTGACTCGCCTACACGACGTGCCTCTTGCAAGCACACCTGGAATCTCACTGTGGTTAGGGTTACCAGATTTTGTGATCGTAAAATCCGGGCCCATGGCCCCACCCCCCCAGGACCACTCAGTTCCACTACGCCCTGCCCTGCTCAGTCCAAGTCACTCCCAGTTTTACCCCAGCCACCTCCACCTCTTCTTGTGCTTGGATCTGCGTCGAGAGAGCATCTGTGTATGCTCAGATGGTGCTTGCAATGACGTCGCATGCGTGTGCACGTGGGTGTGACATCACCGCGTTGCAGATGCCCTCCCAACCCGATCCCCGATCCCCAGTGTCGGGTTTTATAAAGCCGTCCGGATTCCTAGACAGTCCTCTAAAAAGAGGACATGTCCGAATAAATCCGGACGTCTGGTAACCCTAGCCATGGCACACTGTTTGCAATACACTGCCCTAAATGAGTGCACCCAGGTTAAGTATCTACCAGCACTTAAGTCAAACAATGCCCAATATCTGCCGTGAATCTGCTCAGAATCTGCCCCTAACCATGCCTACTTGCTGATAGGCGCCTTGTCATAGGAGCCTACCCTGAAATCGGCGCCTATCAGCTAATTAAATTTTTAATGGATTTTTAATACCATTTTAAATTATCGGCACCAATTAATCCAATTAAGAACATTAAGTTAAGTGACTAGATTGGCTAGGCGCACTAATCTAGGTGACTAATTTTAGGTGTCATTTATAAAATCCGGGCCTGAGTGTACATTGGCTGTTTCTTCTAATCAGGACATCACAAGATTAAGAAGGAAACATTGTCAGGAGCAGCACCATGTTCTTGGGAAAAATCTTCCTGTTGAGACAAAATCATCTTATGTTGAGTTTCAAATAAATAGCACCCCCCCCCCCCCTTCTACAAAACCATAGCGTGGTTTTTAGCACCGGCTGTGGTGGTAACAGCTCCGACACTCATTGAATTCTTATGAGCGTCGGAGCTGTTACCACCGTGGCCAGCGCTAAAAACTGTGCTACGGTTTTGTAAAAGCAGCGGCAAATAGAACAAAATTTTTTTTACATGGTTACTGAAAAGGTTTTGAGATAGGCCTCAATATTTGACTGGGAATGGATGGTATTTTGGATACTGACCTGATAATATGCGATATCAGAAGAGAGAGGTTGAGAGGCATGTTGCCCAAGGGTAAGGAATTCAGGAAAATCTGACCTTTTCTATTCAAGATTTCACCAACTGGGGCTGTTAGCATTCAATCCCTCTTCCGTACTCTTTATTGTACTCCCCTATCAAGTCATAGAAACATGATGGCTGATAAAGGCCAAATGGCCCATCTAGTCTACCCATCTGCAGTAACCATTATCTCTTTCTCTCTCCGAGAGATCCCGCGTGCCTAGCCCAGGCCCTTTTGAATTCAGACACGGTCTCTGTCTCCACCACCTCTTCCAGGAGACTGTTCCACGCATCTACCACCCTTTCTGTAAAAAAGTATTTCCTCAGATTACTCCGGAGCCTATCACCTCTTAACTTCATCTTATGCCCTCTCATTGCATAGTTTCCTTTCAAATTAAAGAGACTCAACTCATATGCATTTACATTACATAGGTATTTAAACGTCTCTATTTTATCTCCCCTCTCCCGCCTTTCCTCCAATGTATATAGATTGAGATCTTTAAGTTTGTCCCCATATGCCTTATGTTGAAGACCACATACCATTTTAGTAGCCTTTCTCAGAACCGACTCCATCCTTTTAAAATCTTTTTGAAGGTGCGGCTTCCAGAATTGTACACAATATTCTAAATGAGGTCTCACCAAAGTCTTATACAGGGGCATCAATGTCTCCTTTTTCCTACTGGCCATACTCTCCCGATGCAACCTAGCATTCTTCTAGCTTTCGCTGTCACCTATCCAACCTTTTTGGCCACCTTAAGATCACACCCAAGTCGTGCACATAATCTCTTCACTCACTAATCTGTACCGTTCCCTCGGGTATTTGCATCCCAAATGCATGACCTTGCATTTCTTAGTATTAAATAAGTCAATAAGAGTCACACAATATTATAATTCAATAAAACATTGTGGCCACTGAATAAACTCAAACACAAAGATTGTATGATGTTCAGCATGATTGAAACTGTAGAATGCAACTCTCATACAACAGCAATCGGACCAACCCTAATTGTGCTCATCCCCAAATACATCCTATTAGAACCTCCACAAAAAGGTCTGGCAGCCATTGTATGAAAATATTGCTCAGATTGCTCACTGGTATTAAGAAAACCTCCCCCACAAAATATGGTGGCCAGCAATCAAAACATGGCTGCTGCATTTGATGAGTTCATTGGATAATCCCACATTGGCTAGCTCCACCTACCTTTCAGCCAGCAATCAAAATATGGCTGCTGCATTTGATCAGGTCATTGGCTAGCCCTACCCACTATTCGGCCAGCAATCAATACATGGCTGCTGCATTTCAGCAGGTCATTGACTAGCCCTACCCACCATTCAGCCAGCAATCAAAACATGACTGCTGCATTTCAGTAGGTCATTGACTAGCCCTATATTGACTAGTCCTACCCACCATTTGACAATTTTTACACCAATATCTTTGAATGGTCAGTATTAAAAACCTGGTTATGGCAACTTGGGGCATGCAGTGCCACAGAAGCCTGACCATACTGTATTAGCAACCCATCTACACCCTCCTCCAAGTGCATGAGCTTATACAAAAGCTTCAAACCCTACAAGGAAAAAGACACATGGTAATTTTAGCATGCCATTACTGCGGGCCTGCTCTAGCATGTGCTAAAAAAAAACCCATGCTATTTAGCACACTTAGCAAAAGAATACATAATGCAATAAAATTTGGCAAGCTCTTGGGTTTTCATCAGGGCTGATTCTCATTGTATTTGCAACTGTAGAATAGACCAGGTGTGAGTTTACTGAAGAAAATATGCCTTTGTTCTTTACACAATAACACCCATTTGGGTTTCCTCTGAGCACCTGTCTCTCTGTTTAATTTCCAGATGGTAATTTTGCAGTTGATGAGATTTCAAACAGAATCTGGTTTGCAAAATGATGGGGAGGAAAAAAGTGTCATGAAAGAAATAATGCTTAAGCAGAAGTGTTTATGGTAATAGACTTTTTGCAGAGGAATTTCTCTTATGAGTCATAAACAAGTTAGGTATTCTGGACTGAATGCAAATTAGGTAATGATAAACAGATAATTAATATAGGAATAGTCTAATTATCTGGGGGGGGGGACACTTTTAAGATGTAATGTAAAAAAAATAAAATTATATATATATATATATATACTAGCTGATGCCCCAGTGTTGCACGGGTATTTAATTATAGCAATAACACTGTAAATGGATTCAAATAAAGATACTTTATAATGGTGAATTAAATTATTTTTTTACAGCTTTATAAAAAGTACAATATTCAAATTATAATGTGAAATATTTGACAAAATGAATACAATACAACTAACACAAAACTTGATTATAAACAACATTTTTAGTTTCACCTCCAGGAGCAAGAACATATAAATTCTTGGGTGAAGAGACCCCCAGAACATATCACCCCAGTTAGTGAAGGATCTGCATACAAAGTTTCGTTCAAATCGGTCAAGCCGTTTTAGATTTACTGTGAGAATGGCAGCTGTTTACATTTTTTCCATTGACATGAATGGGTGAAATCTGATGTTCTGTTTGTAGCTCCGCCCACGTGTGCAGGTGGGCCGCGAGACCCCCAGAACATATCACCCCAGGTAGTTGGAATTACTGTGAGAATGGCAGCTTTTTACATTTTTTCCATTGACATGAATGGGTGAAATCTGATTTTCTGTTTGTAGCTCCGCCCACGTGTGCAGGTGGGCCGCGAGACCTCCAGAACATATCACCCCAGGTAGTGAGGGATCTGCATACCAAGTTTCGGTCAAATTGGTCAAGCCGTTTTTGAGTTACTGTGAGAATGGCAGCTCTTTACATTTTTTCCATTGACATGAATGGGTGAAATCAGATTTTCTGTTTGTAGCTCCGCTCACGTGTGCAGGTGGGCCGCGAGACCCCCAGAACATATCACCCCAGGTAGTGAGGATCTGCATACCAAGTTTCGTTCAAATCGGTCCCACAGCTTTTTACATTTTTTCCATTGACTTGAATGGGTGAAATCTGATTTTCTGTTTGTAGCTCCGCCCACGTGTGCAGGTGGGCCGCGAGACCCCCAGAACATATCACCCCAGGTAGTTGGAATTACTGTGAGAATGGCAGTTTTTTACATTTTTTCCATTGACATGAATGGGTGAAATCTGATTTTCTGTTTGTAGCTCCGCCCATGTGTGCAGGTGGGCCGCGAGACCCCCAGAACATATCACCCCAGGTAGTGAGGGATCAGCATACCAAGTTTAGTTCAAATCGGTCCCACAGCTTTTTACATTTTTCCCATTGACTTGAATGGGTGAAATCTGAAGTTCTGTTTGTAGCTCCGCCCACGTGTGCAGTTGGGCCGCGAGACCCCCAGAACATATCATCCCGGGTAGTGAGGGATCCGCATACCAAGTTTTGTTCAAATCGGGCAAGCCTGTTTTGCGGAGGCAGTTTTTACATTTTTTCCATTGACATGAATGGGTGAAATCTGATTTTCTGTTTGTAGCTCCGCCCAGGTGTGCAGGTTGGCCGCGATACCCCCAGAACATATCACCCCAGGTAGTGAGGGATCTGCATACCAAGTTTCGTCCAAATTGGTCACAGTGAGAATGGCAGCTTTTTACATTTTTTCCATTGACATGAATGGGTGAAATCCGATTTTCTGTTTGTAGCTCCGCCCACGTGTGCAGGGGGGTTGCGAGACCCCAAGAACATATCACCCCAGGTAGTGAGGGATCTGCATACCAAGTTTCGTTTAAATTGGTCAAGACGTTTTTGAATTACTGTGAGAATGGCAGCTTTTTACATTTTTTCCATTGACATGAATGGGTGAAATGTGATTTTCTGTTTGTAGCTCCGCCCACGTGTGCAGGAGGGCTGCGAGACCCCCAGAACATATCACCCCAGGTAGTGAGAGATCTGTATACCAAGTTTCGTTCAAATCGGTCAAGCCGTTTGTGAATTACTGTGAGAATGGCAGCTTTTTACATTTTTTCCATTGACATGAATGGGTGAAATCTGATTTTCTGTTTGTAGCTCCGCCCACGTGTGCAGGTGGGCCGCGAGACCCCCAGAACATATCACCCCAGGTAGTGAGGGATCTGCATACCAAGTTTCGTCCAAATTGGTCACAGTGAGAATGGCAGCTTTTTACATTTTTTCCATTGACATGAATGGGTGAAATCTGATGTTCTGTTTGTAGCTCCGCCCACGTGTGCAGGTGGGCCGCGAGACCCCCAGAACATATCACCCCAGGTAGTTGGAATTACTGTGAGAATGGCAGTTTTTTACATTTTTTCCATTGACATGAATGGGTGAAATCTGATTTTCTGTTTGTAGCTCCGCCCATGTGTGCAGGTGGGCCGCGAGACCCCCAGAACATATCACCCCAGGTAGTGAGGGATCAGCATACCAAGTTTAGTTCAAATCGGTCCCACAGCTTTTTACATTTTTCCCATTGACTTGAATGGGTGAAATCTGAAGTTCTGTTTGTAGCTCCGCCCACGTGTGCAGTTGGGCCGCGAGACCCACAGAAAATATCATCCCGGGTAGTGAGGGATCCGCATACCAAGTTTCGTTCAAATCGGGCAAGCCGGTTTTGCGGAGGCAGTTTTTACATTTTTTCCATTGACATGAATGGGTGAAATCTGATTTTCTGTTTGTAGCTCCGCCCAGGTGTGCAGGTTGGCCGCGATACCCCCAGAACATATCACCCCAGGTAGTGAGGGATCTGCATACCAAGTTTCGTTCAAATCGGGCAAGCCGTTTTTGCGTTGGCAGCTCTTTACATTTTTTCCATTGACATGAATGGGTGAAATCTGATTTTATGTTTGTAGCTCCGCCCATATGTGCAGGTGGACCGTGAGACCCCCAGAACATATCACCCCAGGTAGTGAGGGATCGGCATACCAAGTTTCGTTCAAATCGGGCAAGCCGTTTTTGCGTTGGCAGCTCTTTACATTTTTTCCATTGACATGAATGGGTGAAATCCGATTATCTGTTTGTAGCTCCGCCCACGTGTGCAGGTGGGCCGCGAGACCCCCAGAAAATATCATCCCGGGTAGTGAGGGATCTGCATACCAAGTTTCGTTCAAATCGGTCAAGCCGTTTTTGCGTGATCGCAGCACATACATACATACATCAGATTTTATATATATAGATATATATGTATATACAAGGGTAAATCAAAAAGTAGAGGCAAAATACATTTAATGGCTTTAATAAAAGAAACTGTGATCAAATAAACATATCCCTTTTCCACATAGTCCCCATGCAAAATGACACATTTGTTATCGTTCAACTAGCTTCTGCATTCCTGCAGAGAAGAATTTTTTTTCAGCTGCTCACAAAGCCAGGCGAGCACTGCTTCCTTTACTTCATCCTGCTTTGTGTTTTGCTCTCCGGGTCGCAGCGATGCACCCATATCTCATCGCCGGTGACAGTTCTCTCCAGAATACTCAAATCTTCTTCATACCATCTCAGAAACTTGGTTGCAACCTGCACACGCCGTTGCTTGTGCAGATCAGTAAGTCGTTTGGGAACCTGTCGGGTACAGACTTTCCCGTATCCCAAGTCGTCATGCATTATGGTTAATGCAGATCCATAGCTGATATCCAGATTTGCAGCCAGTTGAGATACCGTTATCCTTCGGTCTTCTCTAATCAAGGCATCCGCCCTGTCACACTGTTTTTGTGTGTGCGATGTTGTTGGGCGACCAGAATGACCTTCGTCGGTTACACTTGTTCATCCCGCTTTACACCTTTTTATCCACTCATAAACCTTTCCTTGATTCATGGTGCTCTGTCCATACTGAATCAATATCTGATGGTGAATTTCCACAGGTTTCACTCCCTCTGCCCAAAGAAAGCGCACTACTTCACGTTGTTCTTTGATGGTGCAGTCTTGCAATGGAGCGTCCATGTTTCTGACCTCATGGCTGCCACATGACCTAAGGCCAAGTGCTACACTGGGCGTCGATGAACTATCCAACAGGCAATGTACAAGCACATATGTTGCATGTTCCGGTTATCACGTAATTCATAAATTGCCTTTAATTTTTGATTTGCCCTCGTATACTGTATATAGGGATGGTTAAAACAAGCAAGTTGATCATTTGCCTGTCTAAAGGATGACCTTTAGCCCCAACCATCAAGAGGTCTAGTACATTCATACTGCAGAAATGAGCCTGGACATTTGTGTATGTTTCATTGCGGTGCCTATTTATCAAAAAATGATCATGTGCTTTGATGTGTACGGTTATACCGTGGCATGCAACTTTGGTAAACAAGAGACCGTTTTAATTCAAAATATTCAGTAATATTTGCATGGCTTTTACTCGTCGTTCTGTAACTCACATATTAACTTTCTCAGTACAAAATGCAAGATAGCAACTATGAAGACTAGAGCTTCCTTCCCCTTTCCCACCTACCAGGTCTCCATTATTGCAGAACTCCCCATAGGGCATGCCCAACTAAAACCAGGATCTTCCGTTTCTGCCAAAATTGAACCTGACACCAAAATTAGGCGCCCGGTTTTGGCAGAAAATAAAGCCGAAAATGAAACTGCCCCCACCCTAAAGGACCAGACATAGACCAGACTTCCCCCTCCCAGCTCCCACTTGCAGCTCCCCCTTCTTGAGCCCCCTCCCATGAGCTCCCCCTTCTTGAGCCCATGGTAATCCCCTCCTGGGCCTACCTTTTCATTTGTGGTTATTGGGTGCAGGAGAATTCCCCCTTCCCCCACTTCTGCATTTGCACATGCCCTGTCCAGAAAATTGCTTCCGGGACTTAAGAGCATAGGAATAGTCATACTAGATCAGACCGATGGTCCATGTAGCCTAGTATCCTTTTTCCAACAGTGTCCATTTCAGGTCGCAAATACCTGATAGAAACCCAAATAGTAGCAGCATTCCATGCTACTGATCCCAGGTCAATCAGTGACTTCCCCCATGCCTATCATACAAGACTGCCATGGAAGGTCCTGGAAGCCATATTAAGAATGGAATTGGAACGGGCAAGAGTGATAACATAAAACATAACATAGAACTCACTTCTATACCGCAAATACTGCCAAGTTCTATGCGGTTCACAAAATATCATGTGTTCAAAAGATGAGAAGAAAGTCAGAGCATACCTAATTTTCAAAATATTCAGTAAAAAGATACGTTTTTTTTAAGACACGTTGAAATTGTAGATAATAGTCAGCCGACATAATTAAGAAAGTCAAATCCTTATCCCATAGTGCCGTTGCTGAAATCTTTTAAATTTACAACCCTTGGCAGATGGAAAAGAGAATAGTGTGTGTGATTTCCTGGAATGTTTGGAGTTATTGAATGTAAATGATGTGCACAGGACCAGGAGCCAATGAAAGGTAGGCCCACCGATTGGGGTGTCTTGGAAGGGGAGCTCAGGAGGGGAGAATTGCTGCTTGGGGGGGGGTGGAGCTTAGCAGGGAAAGCTCTCCCACAATGGGCCTTTTTTTCTGCTGGGAGGGCTGGAGTGATTGTGAGGCGAGGAGAGAGAGTTTTGGTTTCAGCCATAAATGCTCGGCAAAAACTTGAACCTGAATTTCGGGGTTTTTGGGATGCTGAATCCAAAGTTGTCAACCTCTGACGCCTATGACTTATTTTTTTTATATGCCGCTCATGGCAGGGACCTGGGAAGTTGTAAATCATTGAGTGTGTGCAAGCTATCACAGCTGTGCTTCCGAGACACAGCTTTTATGCTTAATCACTTATTCATCTGTTCATTAGTGTGGCTCTCGGAGCTGCTGCCTCCGCACCCCGAGGTTGTGAGATCAAATCCAGTGTTGCTCCTTGTGACCCTGGGCAAGTCACTTAATCCTCCAGCGCCCACCGCTTTGAATGTCAAAGCCACAAATAGGCGGTATACAAGTCCCCCCTTCCCTTTTAAGCACCCCTATAATAAATAACTCCTTAAGCCTGTATTTTTCCTGTTTGTCTTATAAATGCTGTCAAGCAGGAATAGTCTCTTATGTATTTTGTGTACACTGCTGGCTACGTCTTTTAATTCAATTAAATTCAATTCAGTTTTTTTTTTTCTATACCGTTCTCCCGGGAGAGCTCAGAACGGTTTACATGCATTTTTCCCTGTCTGTCCCGGCGGGCTCACAATCTATCTACCTGGGGCAATGGGGGGATTAAGTGACGTGCCCAGGGTCACAAGGAGCAGCGGGGGTTTGAACCCACAACCTTAGGGTGCTGAGTCTGTAGCTTTAACCACTGCGCCACACTCTCCCCATGCTATAGGCATGGGGAAATACAGCAGTAGTATAATGTAAAGCCCTTCTGATCTCTTGCTTCTTCAGACCTCTGGAAAGAAACCATATTCAGTCATGGTAGTCACAAAGGAGTGCAGACATCTGGACCATGAAGAGTGGGTGCTGTCTCTTGTTCATCCTGCTGCCTTTGGAAATCTGCTGCTCCTTATGAGAAATAAACCCAGGTTGCCTTTCAGCGCTACCAAAGGGGCACAAACAGATGTGGTTCCTTTTGAAAAGCTTGGCCATAGTTTTCCGGAAGTGCTGCGGTGTAGTGTGCACTGCAAAGATCGTGTACAGTACTCCCCCAAAGTTCGAGGGGCTCCATTCTAGGAGCACCCGCGAATGGTGAAAATCCGCGAATATCGGATATGGTACAAAATGGAGCGGAAGAAGCTTTTGGAGCCAGGAGACCGGTGCGCCTGAGAGAGTTTCCGTGTAGAAAGGATAGAGAAAAAAAGCAAACATACCCAGCACTGCCCAGAAGCACTGGAGCCACGGAGAAAAAACCAAAACAAAGAGTAGAAGCAGGTCAGGCTACTGCGTCTCAATGGCCACAAATTTGGACTTGGAGGATGAGATGTACAGTGTCGGCATATATGAGACAAACTTGGTTTTTTCTGTTACATAGAGCGTTATGGACCCCTGTTCGGTTACAAAAATTGGATAGCTCTAAGTCTAATAAATGTTGGCACTGTCATCTAGAAGCAGGGAGTTTAGATCATTTATTGTTCTATTGTCCATTTATTATGAATTTTTGGAAATCAATTTGGGACCAAATTAATTGTTTATTAGATAACTCAGTGGCATTATCATATGATACTGTGCTGTTTGGTATGGCAATGAGAGCAAAAAGTCAGATTTCTACAAATAACAACAAATTATTACTTATAATGACTGGGGTTGCCATTCAACAAATTACGTATAATTGGAAAAATTGGAGTAGATTAAATTATAATTTTTGGTGGAATTCCTTATGTCATGCTTATAAAATGGAAAGATTTATTGCAATACAGCGCGGATTTTTCAGGAAATTTCAGGATGTGTGGGAGCCATTTACAAAGTATTGTACCGATTAGATGACATTTTATTTTTTTTTTTCCCTTAAATTTACAAGTTTGATTGTGAGGGGGAGGGGAGGGTAAATTTACTGTTACATATTGTATAAGGTATTGATTATATGATAAGAAAGGGTGGGAAGGGTGGGAGATAAGAGCATATAATTTGTACCATTGATGATAATTAAGTGTTAATATATCCAAACAAATTAACAATAAATATGTTACACTTATTGTAAATTTGAAAATGAATAAAAAAAAAATAAAAAAAAAAAAAAGAAGCAGGTCAGGTTTTACTTTTTGCCCCCGGAGGAGACTCTGGACTCCTCATTGGTTGTCACTCCCCAGCCAAACCACGAACATCGCGACTCAAACACCGCCCCCCCCCCCCCTCCCGGGTCCAGCACTGGAGCCACGGAGAAGTTGCAGCCATCCGTTCCTGTTTTCAAAGAGCAGAACATGACACGTGGAGGGAAAAATCACGAATAACCAGGACCGCGGATGCTGAACTGCGAGTTTGCAGGTGTATGCTGTACACCTGTTATTCTATCTAAGGACAGAATGTACAAATCTCTGGCAACACGGTAAAAAAATATCAGGTTGGAAGCGATTTTGATTTTTTTTTTTTTTTTTTTAAGCGTGCTCAGCACCAATAACATGCAAATCGATTGCACGCTGTTTGTGCTGAGTAGCTCAGTAGAAAGGGGAGAAAGTGTGCCTGGCGCCTGCGCACAAGAGCTAAGCGGTAAGCACAGCTCTTCTGTGTAGGCACAGCATGATTCCCAATTGCTGGAGCTTGCAGCAGTTTATTTTTGAGAAGGGTTTTTTTTCTTGTGGGGGGGAGGAGGGGGTTTACACGTGATACGAAGGAAGCTCTTGTGCATGTGTTTTGTGAGTGTGTGTCCTGTGCCTAATAGCTGCATTCTGGCCATAGGTGTGGGAAATACACACATACAACAGATGCACAAACGGGTACCAGCAACTCTTGAACGCTCAGAAAATTTTGCCCGGTAAGAGGTGGGTGTTTCCTTCTATGCATTACAAAGAGTGCTCATTTTAATACTAACGAGCTCCTTGTAATGTATTTGTATAGGGTTCTCAATGTCTGCTGTCGCTAAAATTACTATAGTTGAAGACGGAGAAACCTGGACTCATGGCCTTGCCCCAGTCTCCCTCCAACCCACCCCATTCCGCCTGCAGGCCCGCCCCCAAAAGCTGCATCTCTTTTTTTTTTTTTTTTCCTGACCTCCGGCCGTGTCTGGAGGGGCCTCTAGCATGTGCGGATGCGTGTGACATCATCCACACATGCTTGTGGAAGGCTCTCTAGATGCGGTTAGAGCTCGGGGCTTTCTAAAACCCGGTCAGACTGCCGGGTTTTGGAAAATCCATCTGGGAACCCGGACAGTCCTCTATCGCAATTGGTAAAAGCCCCTGAGAACCCTATACTGCAATTCCAAGAGGTCACACACACAGTATTTGTTGACTGTAAAACTGTACTTCTTGCATAAGCCCCAGCGGATCATTGTGGCTCCAAAGACGAGGAGTCCCCACAAAAATCTAAATCAGATCAAACAACAAGCGTGGGAATAGATGAGATGCTTCCATTTGGGATCTTTATTAGAATGTAGTAGAGTAAAATGACTCGACGCTGCCAGCGTTTCGGTACTAAACTGAGTACCTTCTTCAGGATCATTGTGGCTACCATGTTCTGGTGTTTATAGTCCATTTGGGCAACTTTGCTACATCCACTAAGCAACTGATCAATGCTTTAATCTTTTTCCTTACATAGTTTACATTTGCTATTAGTTGAAGTATCCTCTATAATAAAACCCTAAGCGCGCATGTGCACTTAGGGGGCCGTGATCCCTGCCGCCGTGATGTGTGCTTCTGTGCTGAATTCGATTTGAGGCGCATGGGGCAGAAGGAGGCAGAAGAAGGAGAGTGCGACTGTTTCGTTCGGTGGTTTCCACGTGCGCAGTAGAGCACCCATCAGTACGAGCCTGCGGCGGTTTAAACATCGCCTTTCTTCCACGACGCTACGACCCCAAAACCACTACTGACCACCATGAAAACCGGGTAAAAGGTAAAAGGAAGGGAGAAGGGCTACTGCTGGACAGGGGGAGCAGGGAAAGGGTGCTGCTGAACAGGGGGGAGGTAAAAGGAAGGGACAAGGGCTACTGCTGGACAGGGGGAGCAGGCAAGGGGTGGTGGTGGAGAGCCGAGGAAAGAGAGAGACAGAAAGAAAGAAAGACAGACAGACAGACAGAAAGCGGCCAAGGAGAGAGAGAAAGAAAGACATACACATCTATTCTAGCACCCATTAATGTAATGGGCTTAAAGACTAGTTTTGAATATTCACTTTCGTGCAGTTAGTTTGCAGAGCTTGTTCCTGAGCTGTAAAAATGAATCCTTCTTCTTTGTACACTTAAAATGAATCCTTCTTCTTTGTACACTGCATAAGTTAAACGCAGAATTCAGCATAGACATACAAGAGACAGTACAAGCTCCTTAGAGGTACAATCTAGTTACAACAAAGGACGAGATACAGAGAGAAAATAAATAAATAAAAGGCTTTAAGTTAACAGAAAAGTCGTCATTTGAAAAAGCAAAACTTAACATGGTGGATTATAGGTAAAAGTGAAGGGATAAACATGGCTTAATAAGGCTTGTGAACATGAATTTAGCAGGGGAAAGTTTTGCTTTAACAATCTTTTTTTTTTTTCTTTATTGACAGAGCAATACAATTAATTGAACATAAAATACTGCCTAAAACACACTATTAACTATTAATAAATAAAACAATCATTTTCTCCCACCCTCCTCCCAATTTTGTATTTTGAGGATTAAAATTACTTAATTATAATATTGTAATCACATCATATGTCATATTGCTTTAACAATCTATTAAATTTCATTGAAGGTGTTAAAAAATTTGTAAATAAAGGTAAGGCAGTTGATGTGAAGCCTGTTTTTGCATACTAGGGCTGAACCGGCTTTTTGTGTTCGATTCGATTTGGCTCCGAGTGGTGCTCCGAATGCATTATTCGTATTCGGTCAAATAATGATTTAAGTTTGAATACAAATAATCTGGGGCTGTACTAAAGCTAAATCCTACTTGAAGCCCAAATTCTGTAAATGGTGTCATTCACGTTTCAATTCTGGTTAGGAACCATTAACAATAGCAGCTACAGAAAAAACTTAGGCACCGATAATATAGACCAGGGTTTTAAAGGCTTACATTATTGGTGCCTAAGGTTGACGGAGAATCGTGGTTGATGGTGCCTAAGGTCATCTCCATCCCTATGCCTGCTTTGACCTTAGGTGCCATTAGACTTGCCCTGGATCGGTAGCATGGAATGTTGCTACTCTTTGGGTTTTGGCCAGGTACTAGTGACCTGGATTGGCCACCTTGAGAATTAGCTACTGGGCTTGATGGACTATTGGTCTGACCTAGTAAGGCTATTCTTATGTTCTTACGTAAGCCAAGTATAGGACAATCAATCCATTGTAACATCACTGATGAGGTTGGCTCTGAGGCACTGTGGAATGAGGCATTATGACATCACAATCTCAGCTCTGGAATGTTGCTTTCATTGGGGCTCCGGAATCTTGCTCTTCTTTCAGATGCTGGAATGTTGCTACTGTTTGTGTTTTGGCCAGGTACTAGTGACCTAGATTGGCCACCGTGAGAATGGGCTACTGACTCAGTAAGGCTAATCTTATGTTCTTATGCTTACATGTGATTCCAGCACCTACTTTTTTTAATGAGCTATTGGGTACCACAAGAACAAGGGGGCACTCGGAGAAACTGAATGGGGACAATTTTAGAACCAATGCTAGGAAGTTCTTTTTCACCCAGAGGATAGTGGACACCTTGAATGCACTTCCGGAGGTTGTGATAGGACAGAGTACACTACGGGGGTTCAAAGAAGGATTGGATAAATTCCTGAAGGATAGGGGGATTGAGGGATACAGATAGGGGCAGAGATATGTTATAGAAAGAGTATAGACAGAAGATAGGAGGGATTAAAGGGCTTAGGAAAGGATCACCGTACAGGCCATGGGCCTGATGGGCCGCCGCGGGGGCGGACTGCTGGGCGCGATGGACCTCTGGTCTGACCCAGCGGAGGCAATTTCTTATGTTCTTAATCATTATTTTAACAGTGTAGTCAATTACCTTGCCAATTAAAGCAATTAAGTTAGGCGGCAGTAGGATGCCGTTTCTAGAATCCGGGCCAAATTCTGTAAACGGTGCCTACATCGGACAGTGGCTACAAATAATGGTGCCGTTCGCATGCCAATCATCCCGTAGGTGCTGTTAACAGAATCTCATCTGCAGAAAAAAAAAAAAATGCAGGTCCTGGTAATGTAGGCCAGGGTTTTAAAGGCCTAAGTTTGACGGTAGCTAAGGTCATCCCCACTTTAATCACGCCTAGTTTTACTTTAGGCGACATGCTTAGACCGTGATTCCAGCCTTTACTTCATGGGCGCCCCCCGGTTCCAATGTTTTTTTTAAACGAGCTTTTAATAATTGAAATCTAGAAATTGTCCTTGTATCATTGAGGCCCTATGCTTTAAATTTTCTGTTTTTTATTTCTTTCTCCTCCCTAATGTTGTTTTGCCCTTATATGTTTCCTTTACTATTTTTTTAAATTGTATTTCTTTACCTACTCCCTTCCCTCTGTGTCATTGTCAGTCGTATTTACATTGTCTGTTTCCCTTCAACTATTGTAATTTAATATTTTATACTTTGTACATCGCTTAGAATGTTAATAAGCGATTCATCAAATATTTAATAAACTTGGAAAGGTGGAACATATAACTGTCCAGGTGGGACAGGTTGGTTTGCCTGTCTCCTTGGGCTCTTCTTTGTGAAACGCACACAAGCAGAAAGCATAAGAACACAAGAATTGCCGCCACTGGGTCAGACCGGTGGTCCATCGCACCCAGCAGTCCGCTCACGCGGCCGCCCCCCCAGGTCAAAGACCTGTACCCTAACCGAGACCAGCCCTACCTGCGTTCGTTCTGATTCTGCAAAATACCAGACAACACAGGAAGCAGAGATGACCAAGGATGTCCAGCTAAGCCTCTTGGGGAAACCCATTTTTTCACCCCTGTACCAAAGCTGGTGCCGGCTTTCACCTTCTCATTTTAAATAGCACTTGAATCACCTCAGGCTTCATTAGTTTAGCACCTGAGGCAAGATTCAGTTAATAATAAATTATTTATGCCAGCACATTTAGTGCTAGCATTAGCATGACTAGTGGTGGGATGATAAATATAATACTTTGCTAGGCCTTTCTAGCATTTTCATCGTAACCCTATCATATTGGAACCCTTAATATCGTTGAAATTCTCAATGGAAGACCACAGGGGTTAACAAACCCATTCGTTCAGAGGGCAAGGAAAGTGCAGGTATCCAGTCAAGAGGTTCAAGCCTTGGTTTTAGTACAATTGAAATAAATTTGCAACAGTGACTAATTCAGTATAATAGCTAACATGTTCAAATCATTTTTTGGATAGCTAACTAGACTACAATTCAAATGCAGCCGCAAGGATGATCCCTGGGGTTTCTCGTTATCAATGTATTTCTCCAGTATTGAAACAGCTAAATGGTTTGCCTATTATATTCCGTATTGAGTACAGAGTTTTGACAATTATATATCAAGTAATATATGGAGAAGAACCATGGTATGTAATGCAAGTTTTAAGGAAGTATTTACCAAGTCGCTCAATGCGCTCGCAATCAGCACTCAGGTACTGAGCTAAGTACCAGTATTATACCTATTTAGGAAGAGTATTGGAGTTAAGTAATCTCAGTAAAAATAAAATAAAAGATGCCAATCACGTAAATATAGAAAGTAAAGTTATATATCAACTCATGGACCGATGATAGTTCACTGATAGTTATACGCCGAGACGCGTTCTAGTGGCGATATAACTGTGAACACTTGAGATCCGTGATAAAATCCTTAAAGAGTATTGGTATGAATAAAGAAGTTGGACTGTGGATTCTGCAGTAGCCTACATATATTTTTGAAGATTGGGTGCGTAGCACAAGAGTATTATAGAAGTGTTTATCACCATGTACTAAATACAGTGTTCCCCCGGTCCTTCGCGGTCCCGGTCATTTACGGTATTTTCCAACCGCAAACCGCCGACAAGGCGAGGGCAGCGGGAGAGGCAGGAGAGAGCAGCCGGAGCGCCACGAGTACAGGAAATCACTCGCGGTACGCTCCGACCGCCTCTTCCTGCACTAAGTTGGGCCTTATCCAATCAGGAGCTGCTTTGGCACGCATCTCCTGATTGGATAAGGCCCGACTTAGTGCAGGAAGAGGCGGTCGGAGCATACCTCGAGTGATTTCCTGCACTCGCGGCGCTCCGGCTGCTCTCCTGCTGCCCTCTTCAGGCTCCCCCATGAAAAACCGTACTTGCGGTTTTTTGAGATTCGAATATCGGGGGAGTACTGTATATATTTAGTGTTTTCCCTAAAAGGACCATGTCGGGGGAAGTGGAGAGTGAGCACAACAGCACTAACAGTGGTGTAGCGAGGGTGAGAGGCGCCCGGGGGCGGTGGCGCTCCTCCCTATTCTCTTCCCAGCCCCATCCCCTTCTTCCCTGCCCCCTCTTACCATGCGTGTATGCCCCTTCCCGTCCCCTGTACTTCTTTAATGTTTGTGGCAAGAGCTGCAACCCCACCTAAAGGCGCCATCGTCAGTTCTTCCTCTGATGTTGCTTCCTAGGCGGAGATCCAGGAAGTGATGTCAGAGGAAGAGCTGATGCTGGCATGAGCAGCAGGTTGGGGTTGCTGCTTGCTTCGCAAACGTTAAAGTGGTACACGAGAAGAGAAGGGGTGGGTGGGGAAGGAGTGGGAGGGTTGGAGAGGATAATGGGTACCGGCGCCCCCACCAACGGCACCCGGGGTGGACCTCCCCCCATCCTCCCTTACTACACTTATGAGCACTAATCAGTTAACACATGAGGCATTGCCGCACACTAAGACCCAGAGTCTGTAACCGACGTCATTGTTGGCGGCCACCTTAAAAGCGACTGCCAATTGCGTGTCAATCATGCAGCGGTACCAGGTACAGAATCGCACCTCCGATAAAGGTAAGTGCCAGAAACGTAGGCCATGGTTTTCCAGCTACATTTCCCACGCCTTCCTTTGATGTGAATCGCGGCTCTTTAGGCCGCTTAACACCACATCTGGCATTAGCCATGCCCACAGTGATGTTAGGTGGCCTAAAGCGTCTACAGAGGCACGCTTCTGGCGCTGATTTTTTAGACACTGATAGATGCCTTGAAACTTGGTTAAAACTGATTTTAAAAAAGTGTTTTGTTTTGTTTTTACTGAGGTTGGGTGCCTACTGGCACCTAAAAATTCAGCGCTGGTTAGACAATCTGAGCCTAAGCACAGGGGCCCTTACCACCTGCAATGTAGGTGGTGATAGGGCTTTGCACAATAATTTTTATAACGGCCACGTGCTAATGGCAAAATTAGCGTGTGGCCATTAATTCGGAAAATGGGAAAATGTTACATTTTCCAGTCGCAGTCGAAGTGAGCGGGAACGACATATGCAAGGGCACTCTATGACCACTTTTGCTATAGCTTTATTAAAAGTGCCCCTGTGTGTTTGAGTAAAAAAAAAAAAAAAGGTTTTCATATGTCATTAAATGTATATGAAAGAGAACAAAAACATGTTTTTCTCATTGTATTGTGTATCGACCAAAGAAACCCAAGGAACTGACCCCTTGAATCCACAGAGAAGTAGAAATCCAAGCAAAAAAACAAACTGGAATCTGATGTTACTGATGTCAGCTTTATTGGTGTGAAAAAAAAGTTATTCACAGTCTAAAGGCAATGAGGTGCATCCAAAACTTTAGTCAGTGAGGTCCGTGTTTCGACTACAAAGATCTTCCTCAGGGGTCCCGACAAGTCTTCTGAGATTTTGTGGCGATAGTAATCTACGCCCAGCGTAGGTCGAATAAATGTTTCCCTCAAGCGTGCAGCTTGTAGAGTAAGAGACCTATCATGACCCCTGAGGAAGCCCTTTCTGGTCTAAACACGGACCGTGTTGGGGCCTCTTCACTGACTAAAGTTGTTGATATACCTCATTGCCTTTAGATTGTGAATAACTTTTTTTCACATCAATAAAGCTGACATCAGTAACATCAGACTCCACAGTTTGTTTTTGGATTGTGTATAGACCTTGATGTTAACCCATTCTAGGATCGATACCTTACAATGCTGTCAATCTCTATCTATCTGTCTAATCTATCTATCTATGTTTTCTCATGTTAATCTTTTTTCACTTTATTTTTTTTTTATTGACAGCATTGTAAGTCATTGATAATAACAGGTCAATAAGAATCATTCAAAAGTTGACATCCTGTGAAAAAGAACATGAATCTAATTAGGCTGAACTACTTGGCGCACATTTCCTGGTAACCCTCCTATGAAGCATGCTTCCTGCGTAATAAATTCTATTTTATTTAGTCAAGGATGTGCCTGGAGTATTGTTAATGAGGCGCTCTCCTGATTGCAATGGGTTTCTTACTTGAGCCTTGTGGGAGGGTTGCTCATGAGATCATCATTTATTAGAGCAGTTTTTGTGCTTTGTGCGACCAAAGGGATTTATTATAGGAAGCGACATGACAGCATGGCCATATTACGTTGATTCTTTTTGCCTTAAAGGTCATGTGTCCTATTAGAAAATGAGCGAATACATATTAATTATGTTTAAATTACATTTTGTATGCAGTGAAAGCTGAAGAGTTATATTCCTGCTGAAAATGCAGTTTCCTCAGTGTTTTACTAATTAAAATGTTTATTTTTCTTCTTTACCCTTTGCATGTAATGATTAACTTTTTTGACTGATGATATGAAAGTTCTTGGTTATATGTAATAAGTTTTATCTGCTGGGATGTCACAACAGAACAAAAGACAGTGTGCACACTGTCATATTCAGGATGGCAGATAAAACCATTTTGCATAAAGATGAGCCCTTTTGTGCTACCTTCCACAGTTGCCATGGCAACAAAGCATTGCTTCATGGGAACTCCAGTTTTCTTGGTAATGCAGAACATGGTGAAGCCAAAGCTTATTCTTCATATCGTGTGCTTAGTCTAATTCTCGGGGGGGGGGGGGGAAGGGGGGGAATCTGTTGTGTTCTGTCTGGTGCATTGGCTATATTCCATTTCATTTTTCTGTCTCCTCTCTCTATTAATCCATCTTGCATTGTTATGTAAAAATAGTCAATAGTTAATATGCTTTAGCTAACTAGACGGTGGAGCTTGAAGACAGCATTTCTAGTAACATATCATTAGATTACTACAAAGAAAATGCAGTATTAAAAAGGAGCTATGCTGAGTTGAAATAATTGTCATGGACCTGGTAGGCATGCTTTAAACAATTGTGATTTTATTTTATTTTTTTTCATCAGAAGGATTGAACATACCCTGCAGAGAAATGTGAGGAAATACTGCACTTTAGCAGTTAGAATGTATAGAATTTCCAAGATCTTTTTTTAAACACGATTGTTACTGTTCATTGGGGGTTTTTTTCCCCTTTTGTCATGAAGCCCTTTTCTGTGGTACTCAAAGTGACAGTGAAAAACTGATACAATTCATCTATAAGAGTTTAGTCAAGTGTGGCATTATAAATTAACCATCTGCGTCCCTTTCCACTCTTACGCGAACCTTACAAACCGCTTGACCAGAAACCATCTGCAATGCTGATTATGTCAAATCTATATTAACTTGAAGAAGACTTGAAGCGGTCCAGAGGAAGGCGGTGAAAATGGTAGGAGGTTTGCGCCAGAAGACGTATGAGGAGAGACTGGAAGCCCTGAATATGTATACCTCAGAGGAAAGGAGGGACAGGGGAGATATGATTCAGATGTTCAAATACTTGAAAGGTATTAACGTAGAACAAAATCTTTTCCTGAGAAAGGAAAAAACGGTAAAACCAGAGGGCATAATTTGAGGTTGAGGGGTGGTAGACTCAAAAGTAATGTTAGGAAATTCTTCTTTACGGAGAGGGTGGTTGATGCGTGGAATGCGCTCCCGAGGGAGGTGGTGGAGAAGAAAACGGTGACAGATTTCAAACAAGCATGGGATGAACAGAGAGGATCTCTAATCAGAAAATAATGGGTATATATTGAAGGAACTAAAGCCTGTACTGGGCAGACTTGCACGGTCTGTGTCCCATATATGGACATTCAGTTGAGGACGGGCTGGGGAGGGCTTCAATGACTGGGATGGTTAAGATGGGCTGGAGTGAGATTTGATGGAGACTCCAGTAGATAGAACCGAAGCACACTGTTGGGCAGGGCTCTGGGTTTCTGGCCCAGAAATATCTAAGAAAAAGGACCATTTGAATTAAATGATTGATTAGAGAGCATGTATGGTTGGGCAGACTGGATGGACCATTTGGGTCTCTATCTGCCGTCATTTACTATGTTATGTAAATATGATATAACTTGATTCATATATGATGAGCAATATTTAAAGTAATGTACATTTATTAACAACCTTTATGAAGAGATTCATCCAAAGCCGTGCATATCGTAGCATATGGTACTGAGCTGGAACCTGCTAACTTCTGGAGGACGGAGCCCATGCTGTTCAGTGCACCCCTTGCTAATTTATTTCTAACTAGTATAACTGCTTGTGAAAAGAGTCTGGCAAATGCTCCGTGAACACATTGGTGGTAGATTTTTTTCCCCTTCTTCCTTTAAGTAAATGAGAAACCAAAAAGGAAACACTGTGCATATAGAAGACAGTTTTATTAAAAAAAAAATAATAATAAATTGCCAAACTTCAGGCACCAAGGGCTAGATTCAGTATATGGCTGAACCATATTCTATGAAGGATGATCCGTAGAGTGTAGTGCAAGAATCTGTGTTTGAATGCCAACATTTGCACCAGCTGAAACCAAGTGTAAACATAGCCTGTGAGTTGGGTGCAGATCCCCTAAATTCTATAACTGTATGGATTTTAAAGGAACGCCCCTGACCTGCCTATGTTCTTCCCGTCATTCACCCCCTTTTCAGATCCATGCAGATGTGATTTTATAACAGGGGGGAAAACACGTGGGGATTGGGATAGAACGCGTCAACCTTGGGGACAAGCAAACTTTTATTTCTATAAATTCGAAATAAATTCAAGCGCACGTGAATAAAAAGACGTGCATAAAAAGTCCTATCTTTTTAGGCACTCAGTTACAGAATCTGTCCCTTACTGCCTTTTTAGGAGGTGGTAAGTGCTCTTACATTAACCCTGCATTAATGTGAATGCACTAGCTGGAAAATGTTTCCATGAGGATGACGTTCTGCCAAAACACAGACCACGCTGAGTCCTTGCTTTTCACTGCATGTACTCTGTCGTAAAAAAAAAAAAAAAAAGATATATCTATTTTTGTTTGTTTTCAATAAATTCATCACGTCAAGGCACAAATCACTAAACTTGAGGTCACTTATTTCAATTAACGCATTCACTTTTACCCCAAGTGACTTAACTCTTCATCAGGATCTCAGCGACACCATTTAGGACCCAACAATTTCATTGCCCTAAGCTTCACACGTCTACTCGTCATTGGTTCGTAGCTTGGTTGTTCCTATGAGCGTCGAAACTGTTACCGCTATGGCTGGCACTAAAAACCGCACTACGGTTTTATAAAATGGGGGGCTGGGGTTAGTGGTCTTGAAATCTGGGAAGTAGTAGCCAACATGTTTCACCTATCGCTTTCTCAAGGCCATTCTCCTACGAAATATAGAATTTATTAATGTTTAAACCATAATCCTGCCTTAAAAACCCTTATTTAAGACATATAAGCCAAGCCTATCCAGCATCTCGCTTGACCATTTTTCAGACTAAGATGGGGATGTTGGCGTTTTAATTTCACTTTAATTATCTGGTGCTAAGCATCAACTGATCAACACATCATTCATGTTCTCCAGTTGCTTTAATTGCAGCTGTTGCCTGTGCCAGACTTACTTTATTCCTTTCCCTCCAATCATCAGGCATCTCAGATGAGGGAAGCCCATTTGAGCTCCACATTGAGCCCATCTGAGCTAACAGTATGTAACCATTATATCCATCTTTGTTCCCTAAAATTTAATATTGCCTCTGTGTTCGATTCTCCAAAAATCTTAGGCACTGGAAATGTAAGCCTTGAAAATCCTGGTCTACGTTAACGGCACCTAAGCGCACTTGACTTGAGGCCGGTGCTGTTTTTCTAGGCACCGGCCGATTTAGGCCCCATTTACAGAATCCAGGCCTCAGTTTATTTATTAGACATCTGTGTGGAGCACTGTCAAAGCCTTTGCTAAAATCTAAAAACGCTACATCTAGCTCACTCCCTTTATCCAGTTCTCTGGCCCAGTCAAAGAACTTGATCACATTTGTCTGACAAGATCTGCCTCTAGTGAATCATGTTGCCTTGGGTCGTGTAATCCACTGGATTCCAGAAACTTCACTATTCTCTGTTTTAAAAGAATTTCCATTCATTTACTTACCACAGAAGTCAGACATTACGGGCCTGTAGTTCCCTATTTCTTCCACTTTTGTGGAGAGGGTACCTCATCCACCGTTCTACAGTCCTCTGGTACCACTCTTGGCTCTAGAGAAGCATTGAAAAGGTCAGCCAGCGTATCCGCCAGAATTGCCGTTAGTGTACATGCGAGGGTACTGAAGGAACTATCTGGCTCCCATCACTTTGTCCACTTTGTTTAACTAGCTCCTCGCAAACACAATCCTCTGAAAATTAATCAGGGTCTGCCACATTTCCAGCTCTATTTGCTTTTGACTACCCTGGCAGTGTTCAAATCCAGACTAAAAAACCCACCTTTTCAAGGTTGCTTTTAATTCCAAACCCACACTTGGTTGTAGCGTACCCATGCCTGAAAAACTCCCTAACCCCCTATTTGTCCTGGTTTTCTGTATGATTAGATTGTAAGCCCTACTGAACAGGGACTGTCTTTTGAATATTTTAATGTACATTTCTCCGTACGTCTAGAAGTGCTATAGAAAAAAGATCAGTAGTAGTAGTTGATCCATTGTCTCTTCCCATTCCCTAGCCTAGTCTCTCTTTCCCCCTCCATACCCCTCTGCAGCTGCTTTGGAGAGAGACACCAGCCAGAGGGGTGGGGTGTTGGGAAGAGAAGGCAAGTGAAGGGAGGTAGGAAGGGAGAGCTGACATAACCACAGGGAGGAGGGGGAGAGAGAGGGCTTAAGCATTAGAACAGGTGATGTCAGAGGCTTGGGATTTTGATGCCTTTCCTAGCTGGCACCCTGAACAAGTGTCTCACTTGGTCCACTGATTAAACCGGCCTTGTTACCAGGTGTTCTCCGTTATAAAATTGCTGAACTGCGCTGGAAGTGTCAGTAAGATTTATTTCAGAGTGCGATGGAGAATCCGATATGGAAAACGAATGTATAGAAAAACAACAACTAGAAACTACGGTAGATAAAGGCCAAATGGCCCATCCAGTCTGCCCATCCACAACATCTGCTATCTACTCCTCTCCCTAAGAGGTCTGCTATGAATTGGCACCGACTGCAGTTCTCATATTAAGAAAGGGAAAGAAAATCACAATAAATACAGGGAAAATGCAATTAAACCAGAAGCATAACTGTACAAGAATATTTTAAAGACAATAGTTCTTCACATTTGGTAAACGCAACGATTCACTTCCACCGTTGTTCTTCAGTCAACGGTTTCTTTCTTTCTGCTTGAGCTTGGATTTCTATATTCATGGATAGCATTTTCATATTTCATTGAATTAGAGTGGTATCATGCCAGGTTCCAGGATGAAGAGCATCACATTTCAAGTCAGCGACGTCCTTGATCCTCCAGCCTAGTGATGTTTAGCTTAAGCATCAGGGCCCCTGAATGATTCGGAGTTTTTGGTCTATGCATAATGAATTATGCATGTGATGTATTTGAATAATTCATTTGACAAGCAGGGTATGTGAATATACCTCGTGCATAATCATGGATGTTCTAAAAACCAAACGCGTTGGGGTATATGGAGAACTGTGTGGAGAATCATTTCTCTAGTACACTTCCCCCTCTGAATCCGCGGATTCGGTTGTCTGTGATTTTTTTGGGAAAAAAGCTTCCCCGCCTCCCTCCCGCCTTCCCCCCGGCATCCCGGCCTTACCTGGTGGGCTAGCGGGCTTTCGGGGCAGGAGTGATCTTCTTACACTCCTGCCCCATGCAGATCGCCAATAGGAAATGGCTGGCGTGAGCTCCCATCGTAGTCATTGATCAAACTACCATGTTTCCTCGAAAATAAGACACTTTCTTATATTAATTTTGGGCACAAAAAAGGCAGTAGGTCTTATTTTCGGGGTAGGTCTTCTTTTTTCATGTACAATAATCATCTCTCCCTTCCTCTCCTGCACCCCAATTCTTCCTATTTCCTTTCTCTCCCCCACATGTGCAGCATCTTTCCTCCCCTCTCACCCATCCCCTTGTGCAGTGTCTTTCTATCCCTCCCTCCCATCCCTTGTGCAGCAGAACCCTTACAGCTTGTATCCCTCCCCGCTGCTGCTGTGGCGCACCCCCCCCATCTCTCCTGCCGACCGAAATACTGTACCTTGTAACAAATGGTAGCATTGCAACAATCTAGACAGGCTGCTTCGTGGCCTTCTCCCACCCGGGCACGTGTGCCACATTGCTGACATGACATCATCAGTGATGCGGCAGAGGAATGCCCAGGCAGGAGAAGACCACGAAGCAGCTTGTTTAGATTGCTGCGACGCTGCTGCTTATTACAAGGTACAGTATTTCGGTTGGCAGGAGAGATGAAAGGGTCGGGGGGGAGGGAGGGGGGAAGCGCTGCTGCTGGCGACTAGGACTTATTTTGGGGGGTAGGGCTTCTATTAAGACCTACCCTGAAAATCATGCTAGGGCGTATTTTCAGGGTAGCTCTTATTTGGTGAGGTCATTGGGGTTCTGCTGCATGTGGGGGATGGGAGGGAGAGATGGACAGGTACTGCGCAGGGAGATGAGTTGGTGGGGTCATCAGAGATCTGCACGTGGGGGATGGCAGGGAGAGATGGACAGGTGCTGCGCAGGGAGATGGGTTGGCGGGTTCATCAGGGATATGCATGTGGGAGATGGGAGGGAGAGATGGACAAGTGTGCAGGGGGATGGTTTGGCAGGGTCATCGGGGTTCTGCTGCTCATGGGGGATGGGAGCGATAATGGAAAGGTGCT
The DNA here is from genome assembly GCF_902459505.1 of Geotrypetes seraphini. Lineage (NCBI taxonomy): Eukaryota > Metazoa > Chordata > Amphibia > Gymnophiona > Dermophiidae > Geotrypetes > Geotrypetes seraphini. The sequence goes on from NC_047086.1 coordinate 377,235,576, forward strand.
GTGCAGGGGGATGGATTGGCGAGGTCATCGGGGTTCTGCCGCACGGGTGAGATGGGAGGAAGAGATGGAAAGATGGTGTGCAGGGGGATGGTGGGGTCGTCGGGGTTCTTCTGCACGCGTGTCACTGTCTTCCATCATCCTCAGATGGGATCGTCTGGTTTCAGGAAAACAAGCTGCCCTACAAACCCAGTCCAAATCCTCCCCCCCCTCCCCCCCCCCCCCCGCTACCTAAAGGTCCCTGGAAAAATTTGCTTCTATAAAAGCGGTCCTTGCTGTCAAAAAGGTTTGGGACCACTGGGTTATAAGAGAGCAACAATTTGGAAAAGTTGATCCTTCATGTATGCGAGGGATATTTCCATGGTTTCCGCCCACTTGCAGCTTCTCACAGTGTTTCCTCCTGCAGCAATGTAGTTCTGGATCTGTTGCAAACTACTTTGAGAATTCTTTGTAACTAGACTTGGGCATGTGAACTGTCCTCTCGGTGCGCTTTCTAAAGTCTGCTTCTAAGTGTACAGATATTCAAAGCATTTTAAATCACTTGTGTGGGGTTGTCCAGGGGATGCTCAGCAGCACTTAGCTGAATAATACATGAGGTCCTGAATAAGAAATCAAAAATTAGCTACCTTGCTGTTTTGTGGAATCTCAAAACAAATTAAGCCCAGGACTTAACCTCCAGGAGTCAGGTTTTAAAGCTTGGCAGGTGACTTACAAAACTGTATTTTATCTAATCTTATAAAATAAGGTCCTGGTTCATTGACAGAAAAAAAAAATAAATCCACTAGTAAATGACTCCAGGCTAAATCCATTTATTATTTTATGTTATGCTTTATTTCTCAGACAGACATTACACTCTGGAGAGGATGAGATAAAATAGTCGAAGAATAAAATTACAACAGGATTTGGAAGAGAATATTTAGCAATCCTTGCAGCTATTTCAATGACAGGCTAAGGCTATTTTCTAAACAAAAATATTCACTCTAATATTACCCCCACCCCCTTTACTAAACCACGATAGCAGTTATTTGTGCATGGAGCCACGCTGAATGCGCTGTCCCGACACTCATAGAGTTCCTATGAGCGTCGGGAGCAGCTTGGCGCATTCAGCGCGGCTCCCTGCGCTAGTAACCGCTATCGCGGTTTAGTAGAAGGGGTGATAATTGACTTATCCGACTGCCTTTTTAAAGCCTGCCTTTTTACTGCTGGTTAAAACCCACAACCACGGTTAGCAAGCGCCAGTATAGCTTCTCCACCTTTGCTCATTCTCCTTGCTCAACTTGCACACCGAGATTTACACCAGGTTTCAGCAGGCATAAGTCCATGCACTCCAAAGTTGGGCGTGGAAATCCGTGCTAAGTACTGTTCAATAAAGGGTGTTTATTCTGGAGCGCCCTCTATTGACCAGTTCCCAGCAACTAATTTTCGGCACCATTTACAGAATCTGGCCCATAGGTGTGTGTTTTTCACAAATAGCGCAATACTCTTTGCAAAAAGGTGTGGATTTTTTTTCTTCTTCTTAGGCGCCATCAACTCTTACTTGAGTCCTAGCGACTTTAATGAATTAACACAGATCTAAAAAGAAATTGGTTTTGTACTAGTCCGATAAAGTCCTGCAGCGTCATCCCCATGGTTGTCTTCAACGTGTCCAGCCATCTGATTGCAGGCTGCCCACTTCGGTTTATAGACAACGGCGCGAAAGACAAAAGTGCGCGCCGACAATTGAGCGCAGTGCGCGCCGCCGTGCCGCTCTAAATTACAGTTTTTAGGGGCTCCGACGGGGGTTTTTGTTGGGGAACCCCCCCAGTTTACTTAATAGACATTGCGCCGGCGTTATGGGGGATTTGGGGGGTTGTAACCCTCCACATTTTACTGTAAACTTAACTTTTTCCTTAAAAACAGGGAAAAAGTTAAGTTTTCAGTAAAATGTGGGGGGTTACAACCCCCCACAACGCCCTCATAACGCGGCGCGATGTCTATTAAGTAAAGTGGGGGGGTTCCCCCCACGCCCCCCCCGTCGGAGCGCTAAAAACAGTAATTTAGAGCGGCACGGCGGTGCGCGCTGCACTCAATTGTCTGGACGCGCCTTTGTCCCGGCGCGCTTTTGACTTGACACCGCCCACTTCACCTGGTTCCTTCAATCTTCCCAAACGTGTTGCCCTTCTCCAGTGATCTGTCTCTTCTGACGGTGTGACCAAAATAAGACAGTCGTAACGCCATCATTTGGGCTTCCAGTGACATAGCCGGTTTGATCTCTTCTAGAACCGATTTGCTAGTTCTTCTGGCGGTCCATGGCACGCCTAAAATCCTTCTCCAGCACCAAAGCTCAAAGGAGTCAATCTTCTTTCTGTCTTTTTTTCCGTAGTGTCCAGCTTTTGCATTCGTAATTGACCACTGAGAAAATGAGTGTGTGGACAAGTCTGATCTGTGTTTGGAGTGTTATTTCCTTGCCTTTGAACTCTTTGTCGAGAGCCTTTGTTGAAGAACGACCAACTGCTATTCTGCGGAATATTTCTTCCCTGCTAGTTGCGTCTTTGTTTACAGAAGAGCCCAGGAGATTGAAATCCTTTACAACTTCTATCGCCTTCAAGCTCAAAATCTTCCTCATCATTTTCCGTGTTAGTGGATTTTTATTTTTTTTTTTAGTTCAAAAATTTTTTCAAAATACAATTTTTTCAGAACAGTAAAGGATAAAGAAATACAACATACCAAGAAAGGAAATAATTAAGTCTAACACAAATCTTTCTAGCCCACATTAGTTTAGTAGATTCTTTTACAACACACAAAAAAACTGAAATTAACATAACATAACAAAATTTCTTATATGCCGCAGCTACCTCTCAGTTCTGTGCAGTTAACAAAATTTAAAATACACGTATGCACGTTATAAACACAATTAATTAAAATATTTACCAAATAGATAAAGTCTTCATAAATTGGAAGGGGGGTGGGGCTGTAATTCTCTCATGTTATTTGAAATGAATGCACATCCCTAGGGAATGCAGATAGTGGAGGAGCGCAAACAGAATGATTACATCACTACTATTAGAAAATAAAGTGGTATACACTTTATACGGTATTCCCCTGATATTCCCGACTGGGAACAGCTCCTGGCTGGCTAAGTCCTGTTTGGCTGGCTTATCAGCTAGTCCAGTGTCTGGCTATGCCACACTGCCAATTTTCATCGGTTGGCCAGATAGACTTGTCTAAAAAGTAGGTCTGTTTGGGTTGGGCCTTTAGCCTTAGCTAGCTAGCTGATGATGAAAATCAGTTTGGCTGGCTAAATCTAAGCTGCAGAACTTTGACCCAGATATTCAGTGCTGGCGGATATAACCCCAACATTGAATATTCAGGATCACCATGCTGCCTCCTATAGTCTCAATATTGAGGCCTGGCCTATGAGCTATATTAGTAAAGATCTTTGTATTCATTAAAGTCCAGAGAACAGCGACTAAGATGGTTAAGGGGCTGGAGGAGTTGCCTTACAGTGAAAGATTAGAGAAACTGGGCCTTTTCTCCCTCGAACAGAGGAGATTGAGAGGGGACATGGTCGAAACATTCAAGGTACTGAAGGGGATAGACTTGGTAGATAAGGACAGGTTGTTCATCCTCTCCAAGGTAGGGAGAACGAGAGGGCACTCTCTAAAATTGAAAGGGGATAGATTCCGAAAGGAACATAAGGAAGTTCTTCTTCACCCAGAGAGTGGTGGAAAACTGGAACGCTCTTCCGGAGTCTGTCATAGGGGAAAACACCCTCCAGGGATTCAAGACAAAGTTAGACAAGTTCCTGCTGAACAAGAGCGTGCGCTGGTAGGGCTAGTCTCGGTTAGGGCGCTGGTCTTTGACCAGAGGGCTACTGCATGAGCAGACTGCTGGGCACGATGGACCACTGGTTTGACCCAGCAGTGGCAATTCTTATGTTCTTAAAATTAGTTTTCCTAATATATACATAGAGACCTTTTTACCAAGCAGCGGTAAGCAGCAAGACGTGTTACCGCTGCTTAAAATCCACGACCACGGGTTGTATTCAGGCGTCACATGCTAATTTCAAGCTTGGTATGCGCCAACCATTTGCTAAAAAGGCACAAAGTGCATGTTTGGGGCCAGAGAGTAGGTATGCCCTGCGCTAATGGATTAGCGCATGGACACTTCAAAATAGGTGGCAGTAAGGGCGCAAGCATTAATGTAAGAAATCAAATTGTGACTCTTTTTAAAGCAATGCTAAAAAGTGATCTCAGTGCACAGAATACCACGTGCCAAAAATAGCTCAGCCCACTTTTTAGTGTGGCTTTCTAAAATATCCTCATAATGAATCCAGCGTCCATAAGGTTCAGAATATCATCACGCCATGGTTCTGAACCCCAGACACACTTGTACCTCAGAAGCATCATCAAAATTAGAAAAGTCCAAACGTTCAGATCCAGAGACACTGGAGGAAGTGTAGAAACTCTGCATGACCAAAATTTGATTGGCATCTATTGTAGGGCCTCGGCCTGAGCAACTTTTTTGTGTACAGATGAGGCCAGATCCAAGCCATCATGGATTCTGCTGCAAAGCACTATGGGTCTGTCACTACGGCAAAGGGCATGCTGCCACTGTGTGAAGAAGGAATACAGGCATTGTTCTTTCTTTTATACATGCACGTGCTGCAGTCTTGTCACAGGGACTCTCTTGGCATCAGATTTAGCTGAGAAGACCTCAAATGTGACACAGTATTACACTTATGCACAGTCAATCATGGTAGCACTCCTCATTGGAGCAAGCAGAAGAGAAGATCTTGATTTACTGTAGTATACACATTACATTACATTAGAGATTTCTGTTCCGCCTTGCGGTTCAAGGCAGATTACAAAAGAATTACAAAAAGCGAATAACATGAAGAAGATATCTGGTAATTTCTAGAGGAGATAAAGAGTAGATGAGGTTGTTTTGGGGAGTTGGGAAGGTATTGGAAGTGATATAGGGAGGTGGGGAGGAGCTAGCGTTATTAAGTCGTTTGCAGGAATTTCTTGAAAAATAGAGTCTTTATTTCTTTTCTGAATGTTTTGTAGTCTGGGGTCATAATTAGTAGATTGGAGATTTGGTTGTCGAGTTTTGCTGCTTGTGTGGCTAGGAGGCTATCATATAGTTTTTTCCATTTGACTTCTTTGATTGGGGGTGCATGAATGGAGGGTGGGTTTTCCTATGTCTAGTTGATGTAGTTTGGATACACCAAAGAAAAAGGCAAGAGAAGTGTCCTTCCAACAAAATGAACGTTTTACCCTTTAAAATACGTATTGTCTCAACAAGGATCCACGTTTCGGCATGGAAACATGCCTTCCTCAGGGGACACTGGGTACTACTCTTTGCAAAACACAAAGTTGGACTGTTAGAGTGTACGTCACTGGAGAAAAGTTTCTACTGACTCCTAACTTTTCTCCAGTGACGTACACGCTAACAGTCCGCAGTAACGCACAGTCTGTGAATTCCCCTTCAATTTTAATAGCTATTTTAATCTTTTTTTTTTTTTTTTACTGTTAACCTTATTGTAAATCGTTTAGGATATGTATGATAAGGATATCAATTAACCAATAAACGTCAAACTTGTCTCTCATCACTGAGAACATAATTAATCTAACTGTCACGCGATACCGACTGTCTGATTGGCTCTACCAGTGTTAGTGTGCTCTGACTCTTCCAATCAGAGAGGCAGTTTGTCATTCCCTCTATAGTTCCTCACTCTATCTGCTTTAGCATTCCCTCCATAATTCCCTACCTGAGTAGCATGTAGAGACTCGCCCTTTTTGCCCTGTTTGTATGTCACAAATTGTAAGTTCTTTCGAGCAAGGACTACCGTATTTTCTCGCATATAACGCGTGCGTTATACGTGGTTTTTACAAACCGCGTATACCCTTGCGCGTTATACATGTGAGCGCGTTGTACAAAATTTTTTTTACATAGTTTCCCCCCTCCCCCGACGCCCGATTCATCACCCGGAAGAAGCGCTCGCACTCCCACCCCGAAGGACCGCTCGCACCCCCACAGCCTCCCCCCCTCCCCCATGGAGAAGCTGTCTACCTTGTTTCCGGATGCCAGCCCAGCTGCTTCCTCTGCCGGCGGTACTGCCCCTTCTCAGAGCCCTGTGCTGCGCTGCTTCCTCTTCAGGCGGTCCCGCCCTTTCTCTGATGTCAGAGAAAGGGTGGGACCGCCGGAAGAAAAAGCAGCGCAGCAGGGCTCAGAGAAGGGGCGGGACCACCGGCAGAGAAAACAGCTGGGCTCGCTGGCATCCGGAAACAAGGTAGACAGCTTCTCCATGGGGGAGGGGGGTGAGGCTGTGGGGGTGCGAGCGGTTCTTCGGGTAGGGGTGCGAGTGGTCCTTCGGGGTGGGAGTGCGAGCGCTCCTTCGGGTTGGGGGTGCGAGCGGTCCTTCAGGGTGGGGGTGCGTGCGAGCGGTCCTTCGGGGTGGGGGTGCGAGCAGTCCTGCGGGGGGGTGAATCAGACGTCGGGGGGGCATCAGGCTTTCAGGGTAGGGACAGGACTTCAAGGAGGAAAGGAGAGTCGGGGCGGGCGAAAACAGAGTCGGGGTCTCCAGAGGAGAGTCGGGGCGGGCGAAAGGAGAGTCGGGCAGCATGCGCGGTATATGGGTGTGCGCGGTATATAAAAATTTATGTACATAAATATGTATTTTTTGCGCGCTATACCCGTGTGCGCGTTTTACACGGGTGCGCGTTATCTATGTGAAAATACGGTAACTCTTCCATGTTAAAGTACAACGTAATGTGTGGCTGGTAGCACTATAGAAATAGTAGCAGTGGTAGTAGATGTCAATCAACCTATAGAGAATGTTTTTTGAACTGATTTGCCTTCTAAACAGAGGAACGAATAGCAACTACCATGGGCTTAAAAAGCTGAGCATAGAACAGGAGATGCCTGCCTTGTTTGTACATTATTTTGGAGATGCTTTTCTCTCATCTTACATTATTACACTGAATTGTTAGTTTAGATTATTAAGGTTATTTAATAGTTATTATAGAGGTAGCAATAATTCAGGTTCATATTGTTATGCTAGATCTGCTTGAAAGATTTCCAAAGGGCGAAAGAGATAAGAAACAATATTATCTAATTGCAGCTGAACAAATGAGACTGATCTAATTTTACACAAAGAGGAAATGGAAATCCAGGCTCTGAAGTCAAAAAGCCCTTATGCATAGCTTTTTGCTTTAAACCATTAGATCAAGCCCGCTCAGTCCATGCTCGTGGGCTTCCCAAAGTGATCATAATGTTGAAAGGCATTAAAGATTAAAATAGACTGCCATCAGTTTCAAAGAAAATTCAATTTCTAGAATGTTGTCAGAGGACAACCATGTCATGTGAAAGAGAGTGATGTCTGGGGAAAAAAAAAAAAAAATTGAAAACGTTGCGTGAAAGGTTGAAGGAAGCAAAATATGACGAGACTTGAAGAAAGAAAAGAAGGGATATACAAAATAATAATATTAGAAAGTATTTCTTCATAGAAAGGATGATGAATGCATGGAACACGCTTTCTAAATGAAGGGAACAAAGCAGTGACCGAATTGAAGAAAGCAAGAAATAAGTCATCCTGTGCCTTACAAAGCTACCTCGATGATGCTTCCTGATAAACTTCATGTCTTGAGACAGACATGGGGGGAGCCACTGCTTGCCTTGGATAGGTAGCATGCAATGTTGCTACTTTTTGGGGTTTAGCCAGGTACTACCATGTTTCCCTGAAAATGAGACAGTGTCTTATATTAATTATAGGCCCAAAAAAGGCACTAGGTCTTATTTTCGGGTTATGTACATGATCATCTTTCCCTTCCTCTCCTTCACCCCAATTCTTCCTCTTTCCTTTCTCTCCCCCACAAGTGCAGCATCTTTCCTCCCCTCCCTCCCATCCCTCGTGCAGCAGGCCCCTTGCCCAGCTTCTATCCTTCCCTCCCTCCCATCCCTTGTGCTGCAGGCCCCTTGCCCAGCTTCCCTTTCCTCCCTCCCATCCCTCGTGCAGCAGGACCCTTGAGCGAGCACTCCCTCCCCCCCTGAGCACCCGCCATACAGCTGTACCCCTATCCTTCCCTCCCTCCCATTGGAACACAGCCGCGAACCCTCCTTACCTCCCTAAGCAGCGTCGGGCTGGCAGCACTCTAACAGGCTGCTTCGGCCTTGTCCATCCGTGAACTCTGCCACGTTACTGATGACATCATCAGTAACACGGCAGAGTGAATTCATGGGCGGACAAGGCCAAAGCCGCCTGTTAGAGTGCTGCCAGCCCAACGCTGCTTAGGGAGGTATGTAGGGCTCGCGGCTGGGTTCCGATGGGAGGGAGGGAAGAAAGGATGGGGATATTTGGCAGTGTGGCGGGTGCTGGGGAAGGGGGGGAGGGAGTGCTTTCTCAATGGTACCGCTCCGTTTTACATGGCTAATAGATTTTCTTTAGCATCGTATAAATATAGTATAAATATAGTAGAAGATCTCATGCTCTGTTTGCTTTTCCGTCAGTACAAGGCTGTAAAAGCAAGAAATTTCTTGACCATACTCTAGTATTCCAAGCGGCTTCCCATGATAGAGAATTTCAATTGTTATTGCTCGGAGCGTGTTCCTATAAAGACTTTAGAACCCAATTGAAAACTCATCTTTTTTCAAAATACTTGGTCAAATAATTTTCCTGCCATCATCAAATTGTTTTTAGTTTTGAATCTTTTGTAAACCGCATAGAACTTATGGTTACGCGGTCAAGAAATACGATGTTATGTTAATTTTCTTAATTGGCACTGATAATTGAAAGCAATTATAACAATTATAAAAAAAAATTAAAATTAGCTGGTAGGTGCTTAACTCAGTAGACGCCTACTACTTTGATGTAGTCATCTACACCAAGGCACCCACTGGCATCTACCAGCAAGTAGGTGTGGTTAGGGGCTATTTCTGGGAGGAGTTTAGGTGTGGTTTGAGTTATACATACATACATACAAAAAAATCCTGGCCTAAATGGAGCGTGCTTAAGGATTTTATGCTTACCGGCACCTAAGAATGCTTAATCACCGCTAGGCACGAATTGGAAAAGTTATTGTAACAGCACTCAGTTTTTCAGTACCCCCTGATGCAGGCGTTTTCTCACACCAAAACACAGTACTGCGTTGGGTTTAGACTGTTCGTTTTTGAATACTAATAAAGAGCTATGACATCTTGTTGGCTGAGGTTTGCTCCATTGGCATTGGCGTGTGAGTTGAAGGTCCATTGTGCAGTCCCACTCCTTTTCCTTGATTTTGCTGCCATGGGCCTATTTCTTGCTGGACTCTGGGTGGTTCATTGAGTTAGGCACACTCATTGGCCTAAATAGAATGTAGCACTAATACAAAATCAATGGAAAAGGCCTTGATGGTTATGAATCACAATGAAACGGTAGGATTTTCAAACACAACTATCCATATCAAATGTTTGATTTATAAAGAGAGGAAAAGATCTCAGATGCCTGCGCTGATATATAACAATGGTTAGATCAGCCACTAGCAGGTGTCACAAGCCCAGCACTACAGCTAGCCTTGTTCAGGTAACAAGCATAAAATCATAGCCCTGAAGCTGAAGAGAGCTGACCAGTGCAGCAGCTCTCCAACTAGCATGGAACAGGACTCAGATTCTAGGGAGGTTACCCAAGAGCAGGAGCCCTGGGAGGATTTGGGACACTATGGGGATAAAAACTCCTTTAAAACTAAGCCAGCCACTGTTAGGACACAGCCTAAGAAACAAGCCCTGGCTCCTTTAGGCACACACCTGCTGAGGTTAATAGCAGCAAAAAAAAAAAAAACTGACTTCAATAGAAAATAAGTCTATGGAGTACGATCAACTAAATATATAAAATGCTCAGAGACATGAAACTCTGAAGGGAAGGCTGCTAAACCTCCCTAAAAAGAGTTCACCTTCCAGTCATTGCAACTTCATAAATCCATGATCACACTCTAAGACGCTGAAAACAATTTGTAAAAATTTTTAAAGTTCTTATAGTGCTTCAGATATGTTGAAAGTGATACCCTGGCGGTTGGAACTTTTCAGAATTAACATTTAGATCCAGCAGCGATGTGACTGAACATCACAAAGTTTAGAGAATTACTACAACTTACAGCACTAAGCTTTTAGAACACCTGTAATCGGGTCTCCTGAAGCAGAGATCGAAATGGGGACACGTTGGGACCCCTCAAATCAAACTTAAAAGCTAAGTGAATATTAATATATCTAATGAACGTAGTGATGACTTTTTTTTTTGCTAAAAGAGAGAAGATATCACTTTCAACATAGCTTAAGCACTATAAGAACTTAAAAAATTTTTACAAATTGTTATGAAGTTGCAATGACTGGAAGGTGAACTTTTTTAAAGGGAGCTTTAGCAGCCTTCCCTTCAGAGTTTCATGTCTCTGAGCATTTTATATATTTAATTGATCGGACTCCATAGACTATTTTCTATTGAAGTCAGGTTTTTTTTGTTGCATTTAAATTCCTTTTTGGCTTCCTTTTTTTAAAAATTAATAACCCTGACCTACTCATAAGGAAACGAGGTTAATAGCAGAGCAGGAGAAAGCTGAAGCCTGCTCATCCCCCACATAGGCTTGGGCGTGGCTCTCACAGAGAAAGGCAGTTTGAGCAGTGCAAGCCAGGGAGAGACAGCTGAACCAGGAGAGGAGTCAGACCCTGGGTTAGGTGCTCCAGAGGCTAGGCAAGGAGAAGAAATAGAAATGCTGGATTAGGAGGACTCCTTACTGGCTAATCAGCTGCCATGCCTGGGACCAGAGGAGGCAATGGAGGTTGCACTGCCACCAGCTGGATTAAATAAACTGGCACTGCGCTGTGTTTTGATAAAAGGACTGTGTTTTGCTGGCTGATTGGGTTCCCCGTACCTTGAAAATAATTTGGAATTTTGCAAGGGCAATTGAAAGCGAAGCTGCCCTGCCTGAAAAGGACTTTGTATTGTGGGTTTTTTTTCTGGTTAGGAATTATAAGCCACTGATTGCTACAGTGGGGATTGTGGAGCAGAATCCACATAAGATCCAAAAGGATGGGATTGTGGGGCCTAGAAGGCTAATTTTGATAGTGGATTCAGCAATTCCCCACCCCTACCAACTTACTAGAGTAGATAGGGGAAGCCTGACTACATTTTGGCAGGTACCATGAGTTTTGTAGGGAACAGTTTGTGAGTAAATAGATTGTGGAATACTTACCTGATTTGATGGGTTTTTTTAAAAAAAAAATGTTATTGGAAAAAGTCAGCAAGGTAAATTTCTGGACTTATCCTGAGGCAAGGGTGTGTCCAGCCATGTGCTGACCCGGCAGCCAGAGGGGCTGTAGGACTACTAGCCAGAATACGTGAACTGTTTGGATTTTTTTGTCTTTATTTTGGAACCTTTGGTAGCCACCTGCAAGCAGAGACTATGAGACCCTGATTTACAGGGAATGGAAGTAGCCAGGCCACTGGCTAATTTTTGTTATTACATGTTTTGAACATTGGCTGAGTACACAAATAAAGCCTACTTTATTTGAACAGTGGCCTTATTGTGTTTTGTGAACTTTTTGTCATTCTGACTATTGTTTTCCCCAGAATATTATTTTCCCAGCAGGGCTTTCACCTTTTGAAGACATTCCAGGATCATAAATTGTGCTCAGCAAGGGTATCCACCTCAGGGCCTGGCACCGACTGCGCGACACAGACCAAAGTATCTTTCATCGACATTAAACACCTCTCAAAATTTACTTATTGCTTATGTTCTCAGTTATCAATACAAGCAACTTAGAATCAAAATTCGGCACTTAACTTTTAACATTGGTCGATGTTAAAAGATAAGTGCTGTTTTTTGATTCTTAAGTTGCTTATATTGAGAACTGAGAACATAAGTACTGTATATATTCGAATGTAAGTTGAGGCCCCCATTTTCCCCCCCAAAAGGAGGAAAAAATGGTTGACTCGAATATAAGTCAGGTGGCTTAATATTCAAGTGCCCTGCCCTGTCAGGCTCTGAACCCAGCCCCCTTCCCTCCCTCTCTCCCCTACCAGGTACTGCACCCAGCCCCCTTTCTGTGAGGCACTGTACCCAGCCCTCTTCCCTCCCTATTAGGCTTTGCACCCAGCCCCCCTCCCTCTCTCCCCTGCCAGGTACTGCACCCAGCCCCCTTTCTGCGAGGCACTGTACCCAGCCCTCTTCCCTCCTCCCACCCTGTTAGGCTCTGCACCCAGCCCCCTTCCCTCCCAACTCCTGTCAGATTCTGCATCCAGCCGCCTTCCTTCCTTCCCTCCCTACCCTGTCAGGCTCTGCACACAGCCCTCCTCCCTACCCTGTCAGACTCTGCACCCAGTCCCCCTCCCCCAAGCTCGGCATCCTGTCTCCCCTCCCTGCCCTGTCCTGTCCTCGTAACTCCTCTGCCGATCCCTGGTGGTCCAGAGGTGCAGTAGGCAGGAGCGAGCTTTCCGCGCTCCTGCCCCGCTGCTAACCCAGTCGGTAGTGGCTGCCGTGGATTGGGTTTCTTCAGCCACTGAGCGGCACCGAGCAGGAACGCGCTTTGGCGCTCCTGCTCGGCGCTGAGCGGCTGCTTGACTGGCTCCCGCAAATTCTGGCTAGAATTCGCGGGAGCCAGTCAAGGAGTGTGCCTAAGGATTTTATGCTTACCGGCACCTAAGAATGCTTAAGCACCGCAAGGCATGGTTCTATAAATGGTGCCTAATGGTTGATTGACAACTGCGCCAAATGACGCCTAGCATTTAGGCGCCATTTATACTGTAGAATCAGGCTCTCGGGCTCTAATGGACGTTTTACCATTTAGTGCACGCTAAATCATCTATCGTGCCTTAGTAAAAGACCCCCTAAACCGTAGTAAAAGGGTGTCTCATATTTAGTGTATTATGCTTTATGGATCATTTCATATTTTAACTAATTAAAAAAAAAAAGGTGTATAGTGAACAAAATCTAGAAATATGGAGTTTGAGGGGAGGAACAAATGATTATAGAATTGGGATTGGTGAAATGGATTCTCTCCCTGGTTGAATTTCTGACGTTCCTCTCCCTGGTTAGTTGTAAGTTTTAAAAGAAATCTGAGTGAGCATGAATTAAGAACCCACCCAGTCCATGAGATACTGAGAAGAAGTTTTTGAATATCGTTTTATTTGAAACCATTGCCGTTTATTTGAAACCATTGCCATTGTACAGATCCATGGTGAGACCCCATCTGGAATACTGTGTACAATTCTGGAGGTCACATTACCGCAAAGATGTGCTGAGAGTTGAGTCGGTCCAGCGAATGGCCACCCGGATGGTCTCAGGACTCAAGGATCTCCCGTATGAGGAACGGCTGGACAAGTTGCAGCTATACTCACTCGAGGAACGCAGAGAGAGGGGAGACATGATTGAGATGTTCAAATATGTCACGGGCCGTATCGAGGTGGAAGAAGATATCTTTTTTCTTAGGGGGCCTATGGCAACGAGAGGGTATCCGCTGAAACTCAAGGGTGGGAAATATCATGGTGATACCAGAAAATATTTCTTCACCGAAAGAGTGATTGATCGCTAGAATGATCTTCCACTGCAGGTAATTGAGGCCAGCAGCGTGCCAGATTTTAAGAAAAAATGGGATTGGCACGTGGGATCTCTTCATAGAGGAAGGTAGGGGGGGGGGGGGTCATTGTTGTGGGCAGACTGGATGGGCCGTGGCCCTTTTCTGACGTCATTTTCTATGTTTCTATAAAGAATCAAGAGGTTTATGTAAGAACAACTGGAGTGATTGACTCATTTTTAAGACGTGAAGTGCTAAGACACTACCCCTGGCATTTCTTCTTTTTGCTGATATTTCAAAAGTGTGCCAGCCTCGGCTCAACAGCCAGCAAGGCAGGAGAGAACGGGGATCACCCCAGACCCTTTTTATACCCTGACTATAATGAGGCTCGGTTAACTGCAGGTCAGGTGGTGGGGGGCGCAGTGAGTGGGAGCCTATATTGTGGCATGTATTTTTTATTAGATTGGTGTTTTATTTTTTATTAAGCTGTGATTGAAATAAAATGGAAAACAACATTTAATTTGACTTTCCCTTGTTTCATTTCCAAAACAAATTGAAATGAAATAAGAAATGTCGTCGGCGGTTCCCATTTTGTTTCCAGCAAAAAGCGCATCCCTGGTTTTATTCACTGTTTACAGTGTGAGAGATAATCTGCTATGGTGTATTAAGAAAGACAGAACACATCTGCTTCAAACTGAACTGAACCCTTTGCGACCCTTTGGCACCATCACTAAATCTGTTCGTTGAGGGTCATTTTCAGGGATGTTTTACATCTGGAAAACAAAATGGTTGTAAAAAAAAAAAAAAATTTTTCACAGGGTTAGAGAGATGTAAAAGCTCCACTGAAAGACAGCAAATACTTTTACATGATCTACAACAGTGGTCTCAAACTCGCGGCTCAGGGGCCGCATGCAGCCCGCCAGGTATTATTTTCAGGCCCTCGATATTATAAAGAATGATTCCTTTATGTAAAACTTGTGCCTTAAGTGTCCGGCGGTCGCGTTCTGGAACGTTGCCCGCCTGGCTGCCGTAACCCCACGCAATCGCTTTCCTGTATCTGTACGCGATTGTCCTCTCTACCTCACAATTGCGTGCAGACCACAGGAAAGCGCTTGCATGAGGTTATGGCAGTCAAGGCGGGCAATGTTCCATTGGAGGCAGTGCAGCTTGTGCGTGTGTCCAGTGCTGGAGGAGGTGAGAGCTGAAGGCGGTTGCGGATGCGACCGCAGGACACTTAAGGCACAAGTTTTCCATAAAGGAATCATTCTTTATAATACTGAGGGCCTCAAAATAGTTGGTCCAAAATCTTGACTCTTGCAGTCGATACTTTGATAGTTTTTCACTTTCTGTATGTTGCACTTCTTTCAGCTGTGTATAGCGGAAATGATCAGAAGCAATTAAGGAAAGATTTATAAACTAAAGTTTATAAATCTTTCCTTAATTGCTTCTGATAATTTCAGATAATCCACATTTTGGATTTGTAGGTACTTACCTCATGCAAAGTTGTCATTTCTTTAATAAAACACTCATATATTTTTTTTTTTTTGCGGCCCTCCAAGTACCTACAAATCCAAAAAGTGGCCCTGCAAAGGGTTTGAGTTTGAGACCACTGATCTACAAGGAGTTCCCAGGGCTTAGATCCCACCAAATCCAAATGTTTTGTTCATGGTGAGCATTGGCGTCGTAAGGGGGGGTAGCAGTCCATCCCGGGCACCATGTTTGGTGAGGGTGCAGGCACCCATCCTCCTCTCCATCCCCCACCCCTGCTGCACATGCACGCCACTTCCCTTCCCCCCATACCTCTGTAACATTCCTGGCGTGAGCTCTTCCTCTGATATCACTTCCTAGACCCGTGCCTAGGAAGTGATGTCAGAGGAAGAGGTGATGTCACTTCCTGGACCCGCGCCGAAGAAGTGATGTCAGAGGAAGAGGTGATGTCACTTCCTGGACCCGCGCCGAAGAAGTGATGTCAGAGGAAGAGCTGACGCTGGCGTGTCAGCAGATAATAATAATAATAATAGCTTTATTCTTGTATACCACCACGAAGTTCTAGGCGGTTCACAAAAAAGAGAACTGAACAGTCAGCAAAAATACAAGTGTTAGAGAAATACATGCAACGGAAAACAGAAATATCAAGTGACAAATCTATCGAACAGATACATCTTCACCCGTTTTCTAAAAGAATAATAGGACAGGGCATGTGGAATAATTTCACTTAGCAGATGGTGGGGTTGCTGCAGGCAGGAGGGGGAGGGGAAGGAACATGTGGAGGTGGGGAGCAGGGAAGAGATGCCACCGCTCCAGGCGCCTCTCGCCCTCGCTACGCCACTGATGGTGAGTAACAACATATGCTTAATAAAATAATCACAGTACTATCGCCTGACAGAGGTAGGCATGTACTTATCAGGCAAAGAAATGACATATTTCTGTGCAGTTATGGTATTAGAATGTCCTCGTTCAGTGACTCAGGAGTTGGATGCTGATATGACGCTGCCCGATTTGCAGACATGTTTGTCTATTTAGTTATAAATATTTTCTGTTAGAACTTTTCTATTTTTCTTCTCTGGAATTACTTCGTTTTTTCTCTCTTATCTGTCCTACTGAATAAAAATGTTCTTATTTCTGTGATTTCAGATTTTAAAATTTTAGCCTTGTGAACCTCCTGGAAGGTTTTTCTAATTGGGTGGCATATCAGATTTTTAATAAATATGAAACTACAGTAGACTTTCAGTTAACCGGCACCCATGGGGAATGGTAGATGCTGGATAAATGTAGTTTCTGGTTGCTTGAGAGTTTCTATTTAACATAGGTCTAACTAATACTATACCCCATACTATGCCATACCATAAACTGTTCCAGACAAACTACTGGACATGTGGTAGGAAAAGTGTGGGGTTACTCAGGTGCGGTGTGCCAAGTTTACACTTAAATTTGTGCCAGAAATTGATTTTTATTTAAAGTATTACAGTATTTCTTTTGATTTTTTTTTTTTTTCCTGTTTGCTTGAGAGTTCTGGTTGCTTGAGTTCCGGTTAACAGAGGATCTACTGTATATGCTTCAGTCTTCAAGATTAGGACAGAATCGGTGCTTTCTATGCTTTACATACCCTTCATGCATTCCAGGGAATTTGTCCTATTGGATTTGAGCGTCTATCCTGTGCATTGCCTTGCCTTTCATGTTTTCCCTTGCATTGCTTTGTTGGAAAGCTAGTCTAGATTTTACTTTATTTTTTATTGTTTTTGTTCTGACTTGTTTGACTTTTTATTGTATGCCGCCTTGATATTCTTTAGAAAGGTGACACAACAATTCTGCAAATAAATATCTAAAATATATATATTTTTTAAATGTGCATGTGCTCATATGCTGTTTAAGCTGCTGGCTCTGTACCCAGAGGTTGTGAGATCAAATCCTGGTGCTGCTCCTTGTGACCCTGTGCAAGCCACTTAATCCTCCAGTGCCCACCGCTTTGAAATGCCAAAGCTACAAAAAGGCAGTATACAAGTCTCCATTTCCTTTTCATCAAGCCCAGTATCCTGTTTACAACAGTGGCCAACCAAGGTCTAAAGAAATCTAAAGAGAAGCAACATTCCAGAGCTGAGATTGTGATGTCATAGTGCCTCGTTCCACCAATGCCTAAGAGCCAGCCTCACCTTTGATGTCACAATGGCTTGATTGTCTTATAAGCTTGCTCATATTTCAGGGGTGTGAAAGTCCCTCCTCGAGGGCCGCAATCCAGTCGGGTTTTCATGATTTCCCCAATGAATATGCATGAGATCTATTTGCATGCACTGCTTTCATTGTATGCTAATAGATCTCATGCATATTCATTGGGGGAAAACCCGACTGGATTGCGGCCCTCGAGGAGGGATTTTGACACCCTTGTCATACTTGGATAGACTGAAGGTGTGGCTCACTGGTTGAGCTGCTGCCTCTGCACCCAGAGGTGAGATCAAACCAGCTGCTCCTTGTGACCCTGGGCAATTCACTTAATCCCCCAGTGCCCACCGCTTTGAATGTCAGCTTTGAAACGCCAAAGCAACAAAAAGGTGGTATACAAGTCCCCATTCCCTTTCCATTTTAAACCTATCATGAAGCAGGTGTAAATTTGTGCCTGTTTACTAACATGCAGTAATATTTTGCAATTATCATATATTACTTGCAAAAATGAAAATTCGGTAACTTGGTAGCTGCAAACCTTTGTGGTAACTGTTAGGGACGTACCCAGAATCTGCTCTAAAATTACCAAACAGGACAAACGTTTACTGTACAATAAGCATATTGGCAGCATTTATTGCTGCATTGGTTTCATATAAAGATAGATGTACACTTACAGCATGTTTGCTGACCTATTTGTCTGTCTACAGTATCTATTTATATATTTAAATGTGCCTAACTTTTGCAGGTCAACAGACAGTCGGCAAGGTTGCTTGGATATTTGTAGCTAGATGGAGGAGGCACAGAATAACAGTGGCACAAGTGCCGAAAGTGTGTCATGGATCTCTAAGCACATTCACATGCTCAGGCCTGCCATGTTGTGGCCTCTCCTATACAGAAAGCTAGGAATGAGCTGGATGCAGCAGGCTTTGAGTGTACACATGTATTAAAGGCCTTAATTCACCCTGGCCATGGTGGAGATTGTATGGCAGTAGTGGCACCGATATCAACAAGAGAAGATGCAGATCTGGCAAGAAATGGAGACGCGGGAGGGATGCTGGCTCCAGAGAGCGGAAAGGGAGATGCTGGAGGGGGTATCCATAACAGGGAAGAGAAAGAAAGGGGAATGCTGGACATGAGGGAGAAGAGAGAAGGGAAAAGGAAATGCTGGGCAATGTGAGATAGGGAAGGGAAGATATTGAACCAGGTTCATAGACAAAAGCGCGCAACGACAAAGGCGCGCAGACAACTGAGCGCAAGGTGGAAGCGCACCAAAGAAAAACTGTATTTTAAGGGGCTCCGACGGGGGGTGTTGGTGGGGAAACCCCCCCACTTTACTTAATAGAGATTGCGCCGGCGTTGTGGGGGGTTTGGGGGGTTGTAACCCCCCTCATCTACTGGAAACTTAACTTTTTCCCTCTTTTTTAGGGAAAACGTGAAGTTTTCAGTATAATGTGGGGGGTTAAACCCCCCCACAATGCCGGCGCGATCTCTGTTAAGTAAAGTGGGGGGTTCCCCCCCCCCCCCCCGTCGGAGCACTTTAAAATATTGTTTTTCTTTGGCGCGCTTCCGCCTTACGCTCAGTTCTCTGCGCTGGGTTGTCAGCGCGCGCTTTTGACCTGTCACCACTGAACGGTTCATAGACTTGTGAATAAGGAAGAAAAGATTCTGGACAAAGGGGAGGTAGAGAAGGAAGTAGGAGATGCTAGACATGGGGAGGTCTGAAAATGAAGGAAGACAGAGGATGATGGTGATGCTGGACATGGGAAATAGGGAAGGAGAAATTTTGGGCATTGAATGTGTAGGATCTTGAGCCACCCCTAGCAGAGAGGTGTGTACGGTTGAAGGTTCATCTAAGGCAGGGGTCTCAAAGTCCCTCCTTGAGGGCCGCAATCCAGTCGGGTTTCGGGATTTCCCCAATGAATATGCATGAGATCTATGTGCAAGCACTGCTTTCAATACATATTCATTGGGGAAATCCTGAAAACCCGATTGGATTGCGGCCCTCAAGGAGGGACTTTGAGATCTCTGATCTAAGGCTTCACATACCTTTGATTTAGCCCTGCTGAATATGACAATGCCCCAGCAGATGATGGAATATAAGTTGAAGGCCAGGCTTCAGCCATCCGTTCTTGTCAATTACTGCTATAACTCAGTGTAGAGAAGACCTTCATTTAAAGGCTCAAGTAATCACGTCAAATGCTAATGGAGTTTCATGAGAAAAAACGGAGGTCAAAACATTCGGGTCGTGTTGCAAAATTGCTAGAAATTGCCATTTGTTCAGAAACAACATGTTTACAATAAGTTAATTATCAATGAATTGCAAAAACAAATCAATGTATATGAAGCCTACAGCCTATGATTTTGATAACAAGAGCTTTTTTCTCTGAAAGTGTAATCTGTATGAATGGAGGCAATTTGCCTAAGAAGAAGTGGGTGGTGATGTGATTCAGGAAGAATAGTATGAAGGAAGAAAATTATTGTTCTGTGCAAGAAAACAAAACATGGATCAGGCGTTTTCTGTTGATGTATATGGTAGTGATAAGTGCCTTGTTTGTTGTAGACTTGGGAGTTCTTGATTCCACCGTGTCAATTGGGTTATTTTATATATATATATACTAGTCATTAAGCCCGTTACATTAACGGGTGCTAGAATATATGTGTCTGTCTGTCTGTGTTTCTTTATCTCTCTCTCCTTGGCCGCTGTCTGTGTCCTTCTGTCTCCCCCCCCCCCCCCCCCCCGAGCAAAGCTGTCTGCCTCCAGCACACCCCTCCCCCCAAAGCAGCCCCCTTTCCCTCTCCCTAACTGTCTCTCCATGGCCCCCTTCTGTCTTCCCCCAGTGCAAAACTGTCTGTCCCCCGCACACCTCCCCCCCCCAAAGCAGCCCCTCTTTCCCTTCTCCCTATCTCTCCATGGCCCCTTCTGTCTCCCCCCAGCACACCCCTCCCCCCAAGCAGCCCCTTTCCCTCTCCCTATGGCCCCCTGTATTGATTCCCCCTGCTTTACCCCTCCCTACATCCTGGCGTCTTCTGGCCCTGCTCTAGGCCGCGATCGTGGTGGCCCGTCCCCAGTGAACCTCACAGGCCCGCTCCCCAACCCGGAAGCACGCTCCCTCCCGACGCGATCCCGTGCGTCAGAGGGAACGTGCCACCGAGGCCGGAAAGCGGCCCGCGAGGCCCGCCAAAGCCGGCCACGATCGCAGGCTGCCCCGAAGAGAAGGAGCAGCGGCAGCAGCAGCGGTGAGCGAGGGCGGGAGGTGAGGTGCTTGCTTCCAGTTGGTGAGGAGCTTGCTTCAGATTGGTGAGTGAGGAGGGGAGTGGCCAGAGTGAAACCTGGCCGCGTTCTAAAATGGAACGCATCCACGGATCAGAAAACACGGCGCCAGGGATCACAATTTTTCAAGAGCGCATGCACGCTCTAGGGTTTCATTCACACACACACACACACACAAACACACAAGGGGATGCTGAAAAGTTCTCAGCCCAACCAACCAACTTCCTAAATGCTGAGTGTTATTTTGCCACTAGCTGAAAAGAGTGTTATCTTATTCCATTAAGTGCCAATTTGCAGAAACAAAATTCCGTGTTTTGACATAGTTTCATATCACTGATTGAACCATATCCACGTCATTCTCTTCTTGGTTGGGCTGAGAACTTTTCAGCACCCCGTTGTAGTGTGAAGAGTTTCAGTCTCTGGTAACCAGAGCTGAGACTGTGATGTCATAATGCTTCATTCCACCAATAAGAGGCAACCTCATCAGTGATGTCACAATGGCTTCATTGTCCTATACTTGACTCACTTTTATTATATATGAGGGGGTGCTGAAAAGTTCTCAGCCTAGGCAAAGAACTTCCTAAATTCTGAGCATTATTTTGCCACAGTACCTGAAAAGAGTGTTATCTTATTCCATTAAGTGCCAATTTGCAGAAACAAAATTCTGTGTTTTGACATAGTTTCATATCGCTGATTGAACCATATCCATGCCATTCTCTTCTTGGTTGGGCTGAGAACTTTTCAGCACCCCGTTGTAGATTTCGATAGATATAGATATAATAAAATTGATATGTAAGGCAATTTTTTGTTTTAATTTATTTCATCTGTGATTCTGGCAAACCGGTCAATTTTTTTTTTTTTTTTTGGGGGGGAGGCTTTCCCCTTCTCCCTCTTTCTCTCTCTCCGAGCATAGAACCAATGGTGGGTGCTTTGCCGGTGTGTATGTCACCAACCAGCCCCAAATAGTAATGTCCAGGAGCTGGCCAGTGGCAATATAGATAAGCCCTTCTTGACTGAAGAGACTGCTGGTGGTCTCTTGAGAACAAAACTCAGTTTTTAAAGAAAAACTCACTGATACCCTTGAGTTCTGGTGGCTTTTTCAAAACACTGGCTTTTATTCTCAGTCCTTTTCAAAAATATAACAAAAAATGTCAGAATGCTCCCAAAACTTTTATAGCGCCAAAGTACTCAGTTCAGAGCAGCCCTTTCTTTGTACCTTCCAAACGGCTGAAAGGCTGCGTGTACCACCCTTAGGCAGTGTCCTGGAGCGCTTAGCTCCCAAAGAAAACAATTAATCAAAATGGAAAACAGTTCACTGGCTCAGTTCCCCTCTCTGCTAGGGGAATCCAGTGCTGCCTTTTAGAATTATTATTATTTCTCTTGCACAAAATTCAAAAACTTCACCAAGCAGTATCTGATAGCCTTTAATTGACTGGGCTATCGCCTTGCTCTCAGGCGCCAAGGGAGAGTTGTTGGGTTTGCTAGGAAAAGGTTTTAACGCAAGCTCCACAGGCCCACCCATCATTGAAAATTCTGTTTTCATCATACACTCTTCTGCGTTTTAGCAAATCTTTGGTATGGGGTTTCCAGAATTTTCTGAATGCAAGTGTTAGAATACTGTGTCTGGAGACCACACCTTCAAAATGATATAAAAAGGATGGAATCAGTCCATAGGAAGGCTACTAAAATGGTGTGTGGTCTTCATCATAAGGCATATGGGGACAGACTTAAAGATCTCAGTCTGTATACTTTGGAGGAAAAGGGAGAGGGGAGATATGATATATTTGTTTAAATACCTACGTAATGTAAATGCACATGAGTCGAGTCTCTTTCATTTGAAAGGAAACTGCAATAAGAGGGCATAGGATGAAGTTAAGAGGTGATAGGCTTCGGAGTAATCTGAGGAAATACTTTTTTATAGAAAGGATGGTAGATGTGTGGAACAGTCTCCCAGAAGAAGTGGTAGAGACAGAGATTGTGTCTGAATTCAAGAAGATGTAGGATCTCTTAGAGAGAGGAGGAGATAATGGTTACTGTGGATGGGCAGACTAGATGGGCCATTTGGCCTCTTATCTACAATCATGTTTCCTTGTTTCTATGTGTATATGTATGTGCAGAAATGACAATAATCAAGAGATATGCTATTCTTTAAGCATGTACCTATCTCTTAATCATGCATAATTTTCAGGTGGGAAGTCACATGGATAGAGTTGTATTTTTTTTTGCCGCGCAGGAGACCGGAGGAGCAGAAGGGACTGAGCACCCCTCCTGCTTCCAACTTTTCAAGGTACCGGGAGTGGGAGGGGGCGTCCGCTGTCAGGAGGGAGTAGGCATACCTCCTGCCGTTTGTTTTGGGGGGGGGGTGTGGTGGGAGGAAGGAGCGACGATGGCAGGAGGGAGTCGACATTCCTCCTACCATATTTTTAATTGCGGGTTGGGTGTTTGGTGGGCCGGCGGGCGGGGTGTTGAGCCTGCCACGGGCATGCAGGGGAGGAGGGGGGCCGATGGTTGGAGGGACTGGGAATCAATCCCTCCTGCCATTTGTGGGTCGCGAAGGGAGGGGGGGAATTATTTTTGACAGGCCTGGATTTGTGATCATTGTTACAGGATCGGTAACTCAAATTGTGCACTTCGCACTGTTGCTTTTACCCCTCATGGTCTAGCGTGGAACAATGATAAAACTCAGGCGTTTATCAACTCATGTGGAATTTATTTTGGCCGCAGCCATAACAGCACAATTACATCAAACTGTTATTAACTGAACATAATAATCAAGCATGAATGGTGATGAACTGTACACTGTAACCGCACTTCTGAAAATGGCATAACACGCAATGTACATCACCAGGCAACATATAACCGACCGATGATCAGGCGCACAGCATATGCCTCTCTATCCCCGCACAATGTGGGGCGCCATACAAGCTTTCCCGGCTCACCGGACCCTTCCCGTTCAAGGAGGTGTCCCCTCGTCAGAGGTACGTTGCTGTGAAGATCATGGCCTGGCCTCCCTGCCGTCCAAGCAAGGCGACGTGCCCCATGTCTTAACCACTGTAAAGATGTATGCCTTCTACCCATATGCTGTGCTTACCTGCGAGACTGGCTGCGACAGTAGTGAAGGGTGAGCGGGAGGGAAGCCGGGTCTGTCTCCCAGGATCGCCGTCTCGAAAGGGCGACCTCCCTTCCGCTTCCCCCTCTTCTCCTAACCCCCCCCCCCTGCTTCCTTCGTTGATTGGCCTTTTCTTCTCCTCCCTTCCCCCTCCCCCTCCCATCCTTTTCGCTCCGGCTTCGGCCGATTTGCCCGCGCTTCTCCCTATATGGGATCGGAGCTTGTTCTTTAATGTAGGTCTATAAAACCTCTGGCCTACAATACAGATGCCTAAGTTTTTTTTTTTTGTTGTTGTTTTTTTAATCATGTTTATTGAGGTCAGCCAGAGCAACAAAGGGCATACAAGAAATACAGATGCCAACAAACACAAAGCGGCTGAGAACAGTGCAAAACAATACAATACAATACAATACAAGCAGCCGCATCATCAGAGAGCACAGTAATGGCATAAAGGTTACATTGTGTGCTTTTGAAAGACTAAAGAACAACAAAAATGCCAAAAAAGACCAAAACCAAAAGAATGAGGAGCCCACCGCCCCCACCCCCTCCAGAGCACATCAAAACTAGTCTAATAGTCACTAAACGTGTGAGGCACCTACAGATCATAACAAGCTCCCCAGTCCAGGAGAAAAGAAACAATGAGTAGCAGATATCTCCCATTCGCGCTCTCAAAACACACCAACCACAAAAACAGCCCATCTCCCCCATTAGGCCCCCCCAAATTTTGTTATTATAAAAGCGGCCTAAGTTTTAAGTTAGGTGTCGCAAAGTGTGATTCTGTAATGGGCACCTAAGTGTGTTTGCCATGCAGAATCTGGCCCTTTTTTTCCCTTAAACGTAGCAGCTGAAAAGGTAAGGGAAAAGAGATTAAATGCCTTCATAAAGTACAAGAGATCACAGAAAGAGGAAGACAGGCCAGGTAAAGCCAAGAGAAACTGGTAGTCAGGGAATCAACGATGCAAATGGAAGAAAAAAAATAGCCAATGTGATAAAAATGGGGTGACAAGATAAATTTTTAGATATGTGGAGGTAGGGTTACAAGACGTCCGTCTACTGTCTACTGTGGCTCAACCTCTGATGGGCAACGTGTGTGAATCACCAGCCTTTTGGAAGATTTAAAGGTAGAATCGGGGGGGGGGGGGGGGAGGTGGGTGCTCTCATCATTCTCTCAGGCAGCAGATTGCCTTGGGCCGCTCCTGTGCTCAGAAACAGGGGAAAATACCACAAAATCCCTTAACACGGCAACCTGTTTCTTTGCATTAACAATGCATGCGTTAAGGACATAATCACATTTAATAAAAGGGCCCCTTAGCAATAAAACGTTCCAGTTTTCCTACACTATGGCCCTCTTTTACAAAGGCGCGCTAAGCAATTTAGCGACGATTTAGCGCGCGCTAAATCAATGCGTGCGCTAACCGCTAATGCATCCATAGCATAACATGCACGCGTTAGCGTTTAGCGCGCGCTAAAAAGCTTAGCGCACCTTTTGTAAAAGAGGGGGTATGTTTCCCATCAAAAATAACTGAATAATTTCTTTTTTTTTTGCGAAGGTGAATATTCCTAATTTTGTAAGAATTTCATGCTGTGCTGGATCTTGCCACGACAAGCACATTTTCTTACCAGTATAATCATAAATAAGAAAAAGAGAGAGAATGGCATCCCATTGTATTTCAGTGCTGAGAAGTCACAGGAAACTTTAAAGATAAGGGCAGAAACGTTCACGGTTTCAACAAGCTAATATTTATTCAAAGGCATTTCATTCAAACTTTGGTGATACAATTAAGTTCTTGCAGTCACAGTGGATGTCTTCATGAATACATTTTTGGCAAAGTAATTATTAGCTTGAAAGCTATCAGTTCTGCATGCTTTGTGAAATGACTCTGACTTATATGAGGACATCCTTTTCCACCTGTGAAAGTATTTTTTTTTTCCTTTTCATCTGATCGTTGCCTAAACTACAGGCAAACCATCTGGAACCCAAAATGAAATAATTAAAACTGAAAACAAACTAGAAACTCAAAAATCAAGGTATATAACTTGAAGCTCTAAAATGAAAAAAAAAAAATACCTAGTCAAATACAAAAAGGTTCGGACAAGTTCCTGGAGGAAAAGCCCATAGTCTGCTGTTGAGTCAGATATGGGACGGTAGCATGGAATACTGCTACTATTTGGGTTTTTCAAAAATAGTAAAATGGATCACTTTTAACTATATCCAACCCACATAATAGTAATCCTGTATCAAGAAAAGGGGGTCTTGATGGATAATGAAAGTGAATGACATAAAAAAATTTTTTAAGGCAAATCAATGTCAATAACTCACATATATATCATCATATGACACTTACATCCTGCTCAAGCTGTTAAAATAGCAACCCAAATACTAAAAAAAACCCTCTTCTAAGTAATATATCAACTAGGAGGTTGAAGTATCGTAACTGGGCACAAAGCTTCAGTGCATAGAACCTCTTATAACATTTATGTTATTTCAGGTCCTTATCCTGAATGGTAAATGCCGGATAATCATCTACGTCAAACCTCCTTCCTACTCTTAAACAACTTCATTTGAAACTTTCATTTATTTGTTTATAATTTAGCTTAAAAAACTATCTGAAATAAAGGGGAGCAGCAACGCTTATCCAAATGACCGGATTGCCAGGTCCAACGTTGGTGCGTGTTTTAATCAAACACCCAATTAACTTATGCAAATGAAGCCCCTAGTGGGCTCTGGCCTTCTTCAAAATTGTTGCGCCAAATGAATGGCTGGTGGGGATTCCCATTCTCTGACAGCCAAAGAGATTTTCTGGCCGAGACCCTTCCCATGCTGCCTCAGCAGCAAGGAAGCCAGCGGGGTGCTTCAGCCATGGATGCCGGCCCTTTTGCACATGCTCAGTTTTGAACATTCGCATAAGTGCTAGCATACATTCCTGAGCATCCTGGCGGCTTTCTCACTGCTGAGGGCAGAGACTCAGCCAGCAAATCTCTTCAGCTGGCAGGGCTTGGGCATCCGTTCCAATAAATTTGGCAGTGGAGGAGTGGGTGGAGCAGGGGGGGAAAAGAGCTGAGTGGAAATGCTTGTTTCCAGCAGTCCTGGGGCCTCATAAATTGAACATCTGGCTTTGCCCCTGGATTCCCTACAATGTGCATCTAGAAACAGTTCTACTTTCACTATAAGCTACCCCTCCCTGTTAAATGACATCAGTTTCTTTACCAAAACTCAGAACACATTAACTGAATTAATTTTGCAGTAAACCAGATAATTGTGATTACTGAATTTGTTCATTTGGACACGTGGAATAAAGAGTCAAGAACCAGGCTGCAGATGAGACTTTTTTCTTGAACTAATTTAATGTAACACTGACAAGCTTCTGCCAGGTCATTAAAGAAATAATGCAGTTACACTAGGTTTAAATAATACAACTCATTTACATTTTAAGTTGAATGCACATATTATATATATAAGAACATAAGAAGAGCCTTACTGGGTCAGACCAGTGGTCCATCTAGCCCAGTACCCCGTCTTTACGGAGGCCAATCCAAGTCACAAGTACCTGGTAAACTTCTCCTTCCATATTCACAGGGGTTAGGGGCAGAGCCAGCCCGCGGATATGGAAAAATCGTGAATAACTTTAGGGCCGACTCTGACCCACCCACACCTCCCTCCTGCCTCCCAGACCTACTATACACTATACTTACTTTTTAAAGCCTGGTGGTCTAACGGTGAAGAGGGGCAGGAGCGATCCTCCTATGCTCCTGCCCTGTGCAGAACTGGGAACAAAAATGGCTGCCATGAGTTCTCACGAGACCATGGAAACTCATGGCAGTCATTTTAGTTCCTAGCTCTGCACAGGGCAGGAGCATAGGAAGATCGCTCCTGCCCTGCTTCACCGCTAGACCACCACGTGCCCTATGTTCAGCACGTTTTGACTTGTAAAACATCCACGCTTTTGAAGCTAAGTACAACCTTATTTATTAAGCGAACTACATACGACTTTACATTAATACATAAGAGGTTTCTAATAGGGGGTTGAACCTCTCCATAATGTTATGATTTGAACAATTATATGAGAATACTCACTCGGAGAAGATCATAGTACATTATTTTGATTTTTTTACTGTTGTGTTGATTGCACATGCACATAAAGCACAAGGTCCAAGGATATTTCACGCTTTATTTACTCTCCTGGGTTATTATGAGCTTACAACTCAGGGGACAGGATTTTCCTGGATATGAGTTGTGAATACTGAGGACCTTTCTCACATATTACATAATTTGGATTGATTTGTTACACAGAGTGATAAGTTTATGATCTCCCGCTGGGTCTATTTTTGAAAGAATATTAATTGGCGCTCTGATCCTTTCATTTTTTCTATATTGGGTTCTGTATTTTTTTGAAATTTATCTTTAAAACATTCTGTAACAACAAACACAAAATTTTAAAACTACTTGCATGAATATGCACTGTATATGTTCTATAAAATTTTGGGCACTGCTCCCTCTGCCAGAGTCTATTACTGAAATATGTAGGTAGAGTAGTGAAGCATAAAATGGAGGCTATGAATGATTACTTTGGAAGCAGTGGTGCGTGGTAAGGGGAGAGCGGGGTGGGGGGGGGATCTGCCTAAGGACATGACGACACCCCCCCTCTTTGTTCTTCTGTCCGCTCGCTCCCTGCTCTTTGCTGCGGGGGCACACGCCCCTTGCCTTCCCCCGTATCTTTTTGGTACAGGGAAGGCAAGTCCTCAAGTTGACATCGGCAACTCTGACGTCACTTCCGGGACCCGAGCCTAAGGAGTGACGTCAGAGGGTGAGCCGACACCGACGTGGGCAGTATGGGAGAAGTTTAAAAGGTATGGGGAAAGGGAAGGGGGCGGGGGCGGGGTGGGGGAGTGGCAGGGAAGAGGGTGGGGGAGGGGCACTCACTCTTACTGCACCACTTTTTGGAAGGTCCTAGCCTTTGCTGGGCTGGGGATTGCGAGAAGACATAAGTGTCCAGAACTAAACCGTAAAATTAAATTGTTGGAAACTAAACAGTAAAATTAAATTGTTGGAAACTAAAACTACAGTACTTCCCCGAAATTCGTGGGGGATTCCTGAAAAACTGCGACTGCCCAGTTTTTCACCTGTCAAAGGCAGGGGAGGCAGGAGAGGGCAGCTGGAGAAACAGGAAAGAGCAGCTGGAGTGCCGGCAGGTGAAGAAAATCACTCGTGGTCTGCACCGACCGCCTCTTCCTGTAGTAAAGTCAGGCTACACCAATCAGGAGCTGCTTTGACATGCAGCTCCTGATTGGTGTAACCCGACTTTACTACAGGAAGAGACGGTCGGAGCAGACCGCGAATGAATGAGTCCGCGCTTCGCGAACTGTGAATCGCAGGGGAACAGTGTAATAGATTAAAAGCTAAGTAAAAGACTGTGGGTTAGTTTCTCATATTATACAAATTGTCTTATCCACATTGAAATCCATACAATTTTCTTTTTTTAGCTAAGAAGCCATGATCAATTAAATGTTCTTTTTTTCCCCCAACATAAATAAAGATAAAATTTAGAATGCAGTGTAATGCCAATAATTGTCTTTATGTGAATAAACAAAAGCATAAGTGGTACATGGATCAATTATCATCTTGGCCTGTGGTCTAGCTGGTTGATTCACAAGCCACTTATCTTCACGTATAATCTACATCAACTGTTATTACGTCTGTGGATTATGTTGCTAAAACATTCACTTCCAGCACTAAACTGCTCTTTTCAGAGATCAGGGTAATTTATTTCGGAAATATATATATATTTTTATAGATAACAGAATGTTTTCAAAGCAACAATAAAACAGCAGTAGAGCAGGATGTGGTTCCCATAGGCCCTCTTTTACAAAGGCGCGCTAAGCGTTTTAGCGCGGATTTAGCGCACACTAAATCAATGCGGGGGCTAACTGCTGACGTGTCCATAGGATAACATGCATGCGTTAGCATTTAGCGCGCGCTAAAAAGAGCGCACCTTTGTAAAAGAGGGGGGTTAATCTTGTCTCAACATCTCCCCGAGGAATTTGACTGCATCTTCCATCTTACCGAGTGATCCTGTCTTAAGGCCTCTTTTATGAAGGCAAAAAGCACGGGCCAATAAGTAAATGCACCGAACCCCATAAGGATTGAATGGCTTTGGTTTTTTTGGCCACGTGGAGCTCGCTACCATGGTTTGATAAAAGAGGGCCTTAGGGTCAGTTTCTGTGACCAGCACCATTTGTCGGCATCCATCTTAAAAGCGGCCGCCAATCGCATATCACTAACGCCACGGCTCTGGGTACAGAGTTACGCCTCCGGCAAAGGTAGGCAGCGGAAATATCTGGTGCTCATTTTTTAGGTGCTAGTAGGCCCCTTGAAACTCAATTATAAACATTGTTTAAATGGTATTTTTTACTGAGGTTAGGTGCCTAAAATATCAGCACCATTTAGAGAATCCAGGCCATAATGTTTTTCTTCATACACAAAAGCTGTTTTATCATCCACAGCATTGAGATAAATAGATCCTTTCCTTGACAGATTTCTGAAGCATTCTGTAACACCTACTTTACATTTCAATTGGTTTGGCTTTTTTTTAATTTTTTTAATCTGATTTACAAGTGAGATTTCTGTTGGGTGTTGCGATACTGAGGTGCACTTAAAACATTTTTATTGTGACTGATGTTCCCTCTAAGTTGTGCAGGGGATCCTGCACCTACAGTTCCGCCAGCTGGAGGTGCTGCTTCAGTATTACACTTTCAATACCGAGGGCCAGGTACAGCTCTGCAGACTTCAGGGAACCTACTTGACCCTAGCAATTGAAAACATGTAAACGAATGAACATAAGAACTGCCATAATGGGTCAGACCGAAGGCCCGTCAAGCCAAGCATCCTGTTTTCCAGCAGTGGCCAACCCAAGTCCCAAGTATCTGGCAGAAACCCAAATAGTAGCTACATTCCAGAGCTGACATTGTGATGTCATAAAGCCTCATTCCACCAGTATCTAAGAGGCAACCTCATCAGTGATGTCACCAGGGCAGGATTAATTCTTTGAAGGCCCCTAGGCACACAAGTACACTGGGCCCCCTGGCCCTACCCCGCCCACGTCCTGCCCCCATTTATCTGTTTTCTTCTTTACTTCTTTATTTCCACTTGTATTTCTTTAAAAAAAAAAAAAAAAAAAATCAAAACAAAGAAAGATTAGTATACCAGTGCACAGTTTTTCTTCTATGCAACCCCCAAACATCTCTGAACAAATCCCCCATCCTTCCCTTCCCTTCCCATCTACTTACCCAGGACTTTAACTCTGAACCCTTTCGATGCATATATGAAAGTGTTCAAATATTTGTAAAGCAGTAATACTATCCGAAATATAAGTCTATATTAATAACCAAGTTTACAACGCCTCTCAACTGCCTCACTCTACATCAATCATCTGTAACTCATATATGTATGTATAAACAACCAAATCTGTAACTCCTCTAATACGTTCCACTCCATGTATGTTAATTTGCAACGAAACAACAAGGCAAGCAGTCTACCAAAGAATCCAACGTGAAACAAAAGAAGATTGGCAGAAAGTAAGGAGATTCAAATCAGGTTTATTCAAGGTGCTCGCAAAAACCATGCCCTATACATTTCGCCAAACAAGGCTAGTCAGCGCTAACAAAAAACCATGTCTTTCATACAAACAGAACACAGAAAACACCTTCGCCTAGTATGGAATATGTATTCACAAACTAACCTCTCCCCCTTTTACAAAACTGTAGTATGATTTTTAGCCATAGCCAGCGCTAAAAAAATGCTCTACAGTTTTGTAAAAGGGGGGATAAAATAGAAATACGTAGACAAAAGTTAAATAAAACCACCAAGACACTGTACTCTGCATACAGTGCAACACCACAAAAACAGCAATGCATGTCCCCTAAAGCAAAAAAAGCATTGCATGTCCCCTAAAGCAATGCATGTCCCCTAAAGCAAAAAAATAAATAAATAGAAATTTTTTTCTACCTTTGTCTTGTCTGGTTTCAGCTCTCCTCATCTCTTGTCACTCTCTTCTTTTCATCTTCTGTCCTTCTGTGCCATTTCCAGAAACTGTAAGCCTCCCCCTTCCATCTTTCCCTTCACTCCCATTGGTCTGGAATCCATCTCCTCCTTCAATGGTCTGGCATCTCTCTCCTCTCTTCTTCTTCCCTTCCCTCTCCCACACCCACATCCCCATGGTCTGGAATTTCACTCTCTCCTCTCCCTTCCCCCCACTTCCATCAGCATCTGCCCCCTTTCTTTCCCTTCAACCCAATTCCATCCAGTATCCTTCCCCCTTTCCCTGCATCCCAATTCCATCAGCATCTGCCCTCTTTCTTTCCCTTCAACCCAATTCCACCCAGTATTCTTCCACTTATATCTCTCCCTTCCCTTACACACCAATTCCATCAGCATCTGCCCTTTTCTCTCCCTCCACCACCCTTCTAGGTCAGAGGGGGCCCGCTGAAGAAACAGAGGACCCGGTGTTTTTTTCCCTTGGCAGCGCTGCCCCCTCCCCAGGAAAGAAGGCCAGCACTGTGTCCCCCCTGGAAAGATCGGCAGCACTGGACACCCCCCCCCCCCGGGAGATCAACAACACCGCCCTACCCGGCATCGCCATCAACCAACCTTAATAAATGACATCGGATGGGGTGGACCAGCAGATGCAAAGAGTTACTGCAAGGTCCCGCAATGACTGCGTCTGCCAGTCAAACCCCTCTGACGTCACTTACCTCTTCCCTGTGCAGAGCCGGCAGACGCAGTCATTACGGGACCTTGCAGCAACTCTTTGCATCTACCGGTCCACCCCCTCCGATGTCACTTATTCAGGTTGGTTGATGGCGATGCCGGGGGAGGGCGGTGTTGTTGATCTCCTGGGGGAGGGGCAGCGCTGCCGATCTTTCCCAGGGGGTCCACGTTGCCAAGGGGAAAAAAACCCAAAACGAGTCCTCTGTTTCATTGGGCTCTCCTGACAACTTTGGGCCTTAGGCACATGCCTAGTTGGCCTATTGGTTAATCCTGCCCTGGATGTCACAATGGCTTGATTATTCTATATTTGACTCACATAAGAAAATAAGAATTGCCGTACTGGGACAGACCAAAGGTCCATCAAGCCCAGTATCCTGTTTCCAACCGTGGCCAACCCAGGTCCCAAGTACCTAACTTGATCCCAAGTAGTAAAACAGATTTTATGCTGCTTATCCTAGGAATAAGCAGTGGATTGCGGTTGGAAGACTCCTGGACATCTTTGAGGGAACATTGAGTGTGACCTTTCAAAACTGGAATCACTGCTCACAAATTTCTAACTTGTTTAGCTAGTGGACACAAAAAAAAGTAAAGCGTTCAGTGTCTAGCCAAAGGATTCAGCTACTGTGGCAGAGAGAAGTACATTTTGGGGGTAAATGTTTACAAGTCTTTTTCATGTGAAACATGTTGATGTATGCACATAATGAGTGAAAAAGACCTTTTGTTAAATATTGACTGGTTTTAAATTATGTACTTTGTTAAGAAGATCCACACCTTGCTGGTAGCCATAATTTGGGGTGTGGTCTGGTTAGATATTTTCAGCACTGCTGTTCCATGCGATTATGCTCTTTGGAATCCTGCAATCCAGTTGCATACAATATATATATATTTTTAAATTGGGATTTATTAACCACCTTTATGAAGAGATCCACCCATGGCGGTGTACAGCAGGTATAATTCAACATAAAACTTATAATGTTGTTAACAGCATAACAGTAGTAAAAAAGACCAAATATAAACATAAATACAATGAACATAAGAACATAAGAATTGCTGCTGCTGGGTCAGACCAGTGGTCCATCGTGCCCAGCAGTCCGCTCATGCAGTGGCCCCTAACTTTGTCTTGAATCCCTGGAGGGTGTTTCCCCCATAACAGCCTCTGGAAGAGCGTTTCAGTTTTCCACCACTCTGGGTGAAGAAGAACTTCCTTACGTTTGTACGGAGTCTATCTCTTTTTAACTTTAGGGAGTGCCCTCTCATTTTTTCTACAGTCAGTCAATTGAAACTTAATAGGACTACTGTGAAATAGTTTCAAAAATATAATTATTAACAGCACTGAAGTTCAAGTAAAAGAGATATAATACATACTAAAAGGGATATATAATACCTGTGAAGATCTAATCAGTTAAATTGGCAAGATAGACAGATTTTGTAAAAGTATTGGTGTTGGGTAACTCTACATAATCAACTGGTGTTGGTTTTCTTTTATACGTGTAAACCTGAATTATGTGTACAAGTATATGGCAAGGGGGCATGATGTGGATACAGGTTTTGTAAAAGTATTCATGTTGGGTAGGTCGACCCCAAAATCCAAGTTGAATGTTCATTGAAAAACCACTGTGGAATAAAAGACTCAACACGTTTTGGAGTTGATCACCTGTCTCGGGAGTGGTAATTCCTCCATTATATACTGCTGAGCCTCAAAGCACAAGCTGGATCAGTTGGTGCTTCCACATCGCTGTGTTGTACCAATCAGTTTTCCTCACCAAAGTTGCACATCCCTTCTGTCTTTCAGACCACCCTTCCCATCTACCTTTAAAGATGGTTTTCTCCTTTCACATACCAGCAGTGTTTCACCTAATATTACCCTCACCAGCCTTGATGTCTTCCCTCTGAGGCTTCCTTGTGGAAACAGGAAGTTATATCAAAGAAGGGGGCATGGCAGAGAGAAGACACCTCACCAGGACTGGTGTAGGTAGCAGGTGGAACACGGCCAAAGCTTTGGAGTAGAAAACGCCCATAAAGGTAGACAGGGGGGGAGGATGGATGTGGAGAGGGGGCTGCCAGACCTTGGGATGGAGAGAAATATGCTAGAAGTGAGAGACATAATGCTGCTAGCCAGAAGAACAGGTTTTGAGTGCTGCAGGGGAGCAGATGAGGCAGTCTTTTGGTTACCTTGTGGCTTGGCACCCTGTATAGGGTTACCATTTTTTGGGCTGCAATAATCCAGACACATGGCCATGCCCCGTTCTGCCCTGCCTAGTTCCACCTTTGGCTACCCTGCATTCCACCCCGGGCCTACTCAGTTCCACCAATGGCTCCGCCCCATTCCGCCCCAGCCCCTCCCAGTTCAGCCTCTATCTCTGCCCCCACAAACCACCTCTCTCCTTCGCCAACAAGCTCCGGCCATGTCCGGAGGGCCTGGAGCATGCACGGATGTATGTGACGTCATCCGTGCACGCTCAGATGCCCTCCAGATACGGACGGACTCGTCGGGGCTTTCCCAAACCCAGACAAATGCTGGGTTCTGGAAAGTCCATCCGGGAACCCAGACGTCTGGCAACCCTAACCCTGAGCCATTGCCTTACCTGGCCCATGCCTTGAGCCTGGCCCCGCAGTAGAGACACGTACATTCCTGAATGTATTTTCGAAGAGGCTGTAGGTTGGCAGATCCTGTTTTAAAAGAGTATTAGAATTGCATACATCTTGACAGGGAGTCTCAGTGGGGCTGCACATACATAAATATTTGCACTTTCAATGCACGCATGATATCTACTGGATTTCTGTTAGGTTATGCAGATACATGGGCTACTATGGGCCTTTTCAAATAGGTGAAAATGTGTGTTTCTGTCCAATTAATCTAGACAGACTTGGTTAAAAAAAATTATCGTCAAAAAGCGCATTTTGGAACAGTATTAAATTTGTGTGAGAGAATTTACGCACTGTTCAGATCTATTTTACCAAAGCTTATAGGCATCTAGATTGCCTTTATAAAAATAAATAACTATGGACCAGTGCATGCTTAAGCCCTAGTGTACCCTTACCGCACATTCAAAAGGCTTACTGTGGGACATGCGCACTAAAAAAAAAAAAGAAGTTAAAAAAAATTTTTTTTCTAGGTAGGGGCATGTTTGGGGTGGAGAGTGGGCATGACAGCACTAATCAGCGCATGAGGCAGTAGCCTGCCCTAGTTGAGTTAATGAGGGATTAGCGTGTGGGTCCTTAGGCCCAGATTCTATAAATGAAGCCTAAAGTTAAGGTGCCAGTAATTAGCACCTTGTAATTGATGTACCACTTTGAGGTAGGTGCCTAATTTAAGCTGTCTACCAGAAAATGGGGGCGGAATGTGGACATGCTTTTCATGTAGGCGGTAGCGTATTAAGGGGGAATCCGTCCCGGGCGCCATCTTGGTGAGGGCACCAGCACCCCTCCTCCTCTCTACCCTCCCCCCCCCTGCACGCCTTCACTTCCCCCCCTCCCCTCACTGTATCTCTTATCTCTTCACCAGTGCAAAAAGCAACTCCAACCTGCTGCTCGAGTCAGCGTCGGCTCTCCCTCTGACGTCACTTCTGGGTCCCGCACCTAGGAAATGATGTCAGAGGGAGAGTCGACGTGGACAGCGAGTTGGTGATGCTGCTCGCATTGGGGAAGTTAAAAGGGGGTATGGGGTAGGGAAGGAGTGCGTGTGGCGGGGGGGGGTTAGATTAGGAGCAGGAGAGCAGAGGGGCGCCACTGCCCCTGGCGCCTCTCACCCTCGCTGCACCACTGCATGTAGGTGCTTGTAGACTGGTGCCTAACTTAGGTGCACTCATTTAGGCCAAGAAACCCCGGACATAAATCCAGGGCACCTAGGTCAGGACGCCTATTGATGCCTAAGCCCACTTTGGCTAGGCACAATTCTATAGAGTGTGCCTAACTCTTTATAGAATCACACTTAAGCACCACACTACTCGTGGCTCCATTTATAGAATCAAGGCCTTATTGCCTAGAAAATAAATGGCGGTAGGGGCTCACGTGGTAAGTTTTTGTAATCATCGCCTGAAAGGAAGTGGTGTATTTGAAATTTTTGCATGAAACTGCCTTGGCCACTGCTGGAAACAGAATTCTGGGCTAGATGGACCATTGCACTGACCCATTAAGTCTATTCTTATGTGTTAATATTTAGTTTTCAAAGAGGGTGCTTAAATTTAGGTCCTAATGCTATAGAATGAGAGAAATGTGTACTGTTGTTTGAGTATTTTTACCTCTGAAATTGTTGCCTACACTATGTTTGATTTATTCTTGATCTGGAAATTGGAACGACGAATGAGGTGATTAAATTTGCAGATGACGCTAAATTGTTCAAAGTTGTTAAAACGCATGCGGATTGTGAGAAATTGCAGGCGGACCTTAGGAAATTGGAAGACTGGGCATCCAAGTGGTAGATGAAATTTAATGTGGACAAATGCAAAGTGATGCACATTGGGAAGAATAACCTGAATCACAGTTACTGGATGCTAGGGTCCACCTTGGGGATATGTGTGGCGGCGGCCAAAAAAGCAAACAGGAAGCTGGGAATTATTAAAAAAAGGGATGGTTAAGTCAAGAATGTCATAATGTCCCTGCATCGCTCCATGGTGCGACCTCATTTGGAGTATTGCATTCAATTCTGTTCTCCTTATCTCAAGAAAGATATAGTGGCGCTAAAAAAGGTTCAAAGAAGAGCAACCAAGATGGTAAAGGGGATGGAACTCCTCTCGCATGAGGAAAGACTAAAACGGTTAGGGCTCTTCAGCTTGGAAAAGAGACGGCTGAGGGGAGATATGATTGAAGTCTACAAAATCCTGAGTGGAGTAGAACGGGTACAAGTGGATCAATTTTTCGCTCTGTCAAAAATTACAAAGACTAGGGGACACTTGAAGTTACAGGGAAAAGCTCTTAAAACCAATAGGAATAATTTTTTTTTTTTCACTCAGAGAATAGTTAAGCTCTGGAACGCGTTGTCAGAGGATGTGGTAAGAGCGGATAGCGTAGCTGGTTTTAAGAAAGGTTTGGACAAGTTCCTGGAAGAAAAGGCCATAGTCTGTTATTGAGAAAGACATGGGGGGAAGCCACTGCTTGCCCTGTATCGGTAGCATGGAATATTGCTACACCTTGGGTTTTGGCCAGGTATTAGTGACCTGGATTGGCCACTGTGAGAACGGACTACTGGGCTTGATGGACCATCGGTCTGACCCAGTAAAGCTATTCTTATGTTCTTACATCACTTTTGTACAATTTCTTTTAAAAGGTGGTAAAACCATCCTAATAAATAACCCCCTCCCCCCTTTTTTTTACTAAGTCGCGGTACAGGTTTCTACCGTGACCCTTAACGCTAAATGCTTCGACACTCATAGAATTCCTATGAGCGTCAAAACAGCGTTGGAGCATTTAGCACCCTGAGCCATGGTACAAACCTTTACCACAGCTTAGTAAAAGAGGCCCTAGATAAATAAAATCATCTAGCTAGTGAATAATTTTGTCCTAGTGTATCTATGTTAATTATAAAATATTCTTTCTCAAAATCCATCTCATCATTCAACCGACCTATATCTAAATGCATCTAGAAAGCGAGTGGAACAGAAATACGTGCTTTAACTTCCATGTAACGTTTTTTTTTTTCCCTGCTTGTTTAATAAATCTCAAGAGACCACGTCTTTCAGTGAATTAGCCACTCTAGTTTATTTGCATCCCCTTCTTAATATTCAGACACGAGATTAGCTCATCCTCCCCGAGCCCCATCTTTGAGTTATTAACGTATCATTAAGATACAAATCAAACATGCAGAACGGAAAACCATTTTGGGAGAAACAGAATCATAGCTGCAGAGAACGGCAAGGAAAGATTCATTTGGTGAGCGCCAGCATCGACAGCAAATTACGGTGGAAACTGAAAGAGCTTGCATCTTAGCCCAAGCTGCCAAAAGTGGTAGCTGTTTATTAAAAATACATAATCAGCTGAACCCTCGGCTCGAGATTTTCCATATGCTAAATAGCCTGTGTCTGGTCTAGGGTTAATCAGTCTTTTAGAGCAATAACACAGGGATGAATTAATAAGGTCAAGTTATTGGAGCATCAAAAGAGCTGATGGCATTCCAAATCTATATTTGGCATTTACTACTTAAGGCAGACGATATTAAAAATATGCAAAACGTTAAGCATTAAATGTGGTTTGCCTAACAACCTTCAATTAAGCTAAACTCAGAATGCTGTCACGCTTTATAAAACGGTTGGCATTTATGTAGCTACAAAGGAGGCATGGAATGTATGTAATTACATTAAATTGGGAGAAATGTCCTGTGACTAAATCACATTATTTGCAAAGAAAGGGAATGATACCAGTATGATGAAGAGACGAAATATGTCCGAAAATAGCAAATGCATTTTCTTGTGTTTTAGTCTTCAGAGAATCTTGATAAAATATGGATTTATTCAAAAATAATTGTGAACAAAATAGCATGGGCACTGACGGCAATTAGAGTGATTCCTGTAAGTAGATCATAACAAAATGGATATGTGACGGCCTAGAAATGGCTTAATATGTTGCAAATTCCTGTAACCATAGAACTCTGTCAAGTTGGTGTGTAGAGATAAATTGCCTGTCATTTAAACTGGAACATGTTGCTAAATTGTACATTGTGTGCATTTTAAGTTGTTTTAAAGAGCATTTGCTGAGGATTGTGTGGTATTTGTTCTAAGCATTGTAGTATATTCATAAATATATGGGAGTGATTC
Source organism: Geotrypetes seraphini (assembly GCF_902459505.1). Classification (NCBI taxonomy): domain Eukaryota; kingdom Metazoa; phylum Chordata; class Amphibia; order Gymnophiona; family Dermophiidae; genus Geotrypetes; species Geotrypetes seraphini. The sequence goes on from NC_047086.1 coordinate 377,274,644, forward strand.
TATAACTGGGTGCCATAATTTAGGAGCCTTGATGCACCACACTGAGTGGTAATCCTACGGCGAATGCAGCACACTGAGTGGTAATTCTACGGCGGCATCTCAATTTAAATATTCCGTTATGGAATACCAACATAATTTGGCGTCAGTAGGGTCAATATTCAGCTTTCGTTTTGCTCATCGCTGAAGGCGTTTTTCCTGGATATTCAAATCTGGGACCTGTGTGGGCTGTGGCTTTGAATATCCAGTTATTTTTGAGCCGGCTAACACGCAGCCACTTAAATCGATATTAAGCACTTAAGCGGCCTTGGGCTAGCACATAAAAATAGGATAGCCTTTTAGCTGTCTCATTTATGTGCTAGTCCTGGCCGCTAAAGGCCTGAATAAGTGGAGTCTACGGCTTTGAGCCAGTATGTGATTAAGCAGGGCCTATGGATTTATAACACTATGCAATTAAGCAAGCCTATGGCTTTGAACCAGTGAGCAATTAAGCGGAATGTATGGCTTTGGAACAGTATCTAATTAAGTGGGGTCTATGGCTTTAATCTAATCTAATGTAGACATTTATATTCCACTTACCCAGAAGGTTCAAGGTAGATTATAAATAAAAATAGGAGACATACTTCTGAGTCACATAATCAAGTTTCAAGTTTATTCAAATTTTGATATACCACTTATCAAATGACTAATAAAAGTAAATAGAATAAAGTTAAATTACAAATTACATAATCTACGTAAAGCATAGATACAGCACAGATGGCTGCAGTGGAGTTGAGGAAGACCTGGAAAAACGGGATGTTGATTGATTGAAAGATGAACAAATAAAGTAGAACACTGGAGTTCAAAGCACTTTTAATAAAGCACAGAACGGTCCAAATAATAACAAGTTGCTCTCTGGGAGAACAGACTCAATTCCAAGCAGTCTCTTTCTCTCGTCACAGCCTTGTTTCGGCTGGTGAACCTTCATCTGAAGGAAAAACCTCCTTATGAACTCGCCGGTCGAGATGATATCGACTGATGTTTAGAACACAGTTCGAAAAAGAGAACTACAGTGGTACCTCAGTTTACGAGTGCACCAGTTTGCGAGTGTTTTGCAAGACGAGCAAAACATTCGCAAACTTGGTGCCTCGTAAACCGAGCTTGCCTCGCTGTACGAGCGCCCTCCCCCCGCGATCCGGCATCCCCCCCAGCGATCCGGCATCCCCCCCGCTCGCATTGCCCCCCCCCTCCACCGCGATCCTACTTCCCCCCCCCCCCCCAAGCAGTCAATGACACCCTTTACCCGACTTGGCACCAGTGCCGGTGCCCGAAGATCCTCCCTCTTCTGGCGCGGCCTGGGCTGGGCGGTGCGTCGGAGATCCTCCTTCTTCTGGTCTGGGCTGGGCTGGACTGGCTTTGAGCATTTGCACATGCTCAAAGCCTTCTGGTCTCGCTCTCTCCGAGATTGAGAGCGAGACCAGAAGGCTTTGAGCATGCGCAAATGCTCAAAGCCAGTACAGCCCAGCCCAGACCAGAAGAAGGAGGATCTCTGACACACCGCCCAGCCACGCCAGAAGAGGGAGGATCTTCGTGCACCGGCACTGGTGCCAAGTCGGGTAAAGGGTGTCATTGACTGCTCGGAGGGAGGGGGAAGTAGGATCGCGGTGGAGGGGGGGCAACACGAGCCGGGGGGGTGATGCCGGATCGCTGGGGGGGATGCCGGATCGCCAGGGGGGGGGGTTGGAACAGCGTCGGATTCCTCAAGGGGGGGAGAGAATGGAGCAGCGCCGGTAGCCTCGGGTGGGGAGGGGAAGGAAGTGGAACCAATCAAAGCAATTTCCCTTACTTCCTATGGGGAAACTTGCTTTGATATACGAGCAATTTGGTTTACGAGCATGCTTCTGGAACGAATTATGCTCGTAAACCAAGGTTCCACTGTAATTGCAGAAAATGAGCTGTAGCTAGTGAAACAATCGCACACCGAAATGCCGACGAAGGCTCACCAACCAAAACATGGCCGTGTCGAGAGAAAGACTGCTTGGAGTTGAGAGAAAGTAACGGCTTTGAATTGAGTCTGTTCTCCCAGAGACCACCTTGTTATTATTTGGACTGTTCTAAGCTTTATTGAAAGTGCTTTGGACTCCATAGTGTTCCACTTTGTTTATTCATTTGTTGACTTCTTGTGGGACTCTTTTTGCTCCCTTCGTTTGTTTGATCTATTGAAAAATGCACACTGTTCGCTCAAATAAAATAAGAGAACTGATGAATGTATGTCACATCACCTGGAACAGAGGATGTTAGAAGGGTTAATTCTTAAAATCTAATCTAATCTAAACCTTAAGTTTCTATACCGCATCCTCTCCATAATTATAGAGCTCGGCACGGTTTACAAGAGCTTAATATAAGGAAGGAACAACTTAGTGAGGTTGGAGGTTGAGTAGGTGGGAAGAGAGCATTACATTTTTGTGAATAGCCTAGTTTTCAGATGCTTTTTGGAATAGTTGGAAGGAGCCCAGATTCCGAAGTGGGGCAGTAAGGTTATTCTAAAACCTAATTGTCTGAAAGATGTGTAAATAAGAGAATTGATGAATTTTATGTCATTGACAGCTTGTCAAATATAACTATCAAAGCCATTAAAGAAGTCAAAATGAGCTGTAGAAGGTTTTTAATAAGCAAACAGGGCCTCAGACTGTGGAGTAAATTTTCCCATTCTGGGATTTCTTCCAAGAGAGAGAAAAATTTCCAACCATGAGAAATCATTGAGTTATAAGAATCTCTACATTAGATTTAATTTAATTGAAGAATGAACTAAGATTAGATAGTGAGATTTATGAATTGAAGGAATAAATAATAAATTAATAGATAAGTAATAAATTAACGTTTTTAGTTATGGCAGGGAGGATGGGTTCAAGCCAGTGATATTATCAGGAGTAAGAGAAAAGAAGTTTTCTTTCTCTTGGTAGAAATCCCAGAATAGGAAAATTTACTCCTTTCTGTTTGCTTATTAAAAACCTTCTACAGCTCATTTTGACTTCTTTAATGGTTTTGATATTTATATTTAACAAATAGATAACCATTTAGCTTTTTTACTTTATTGTTGTATTGACAGCTTGTCACACACAGGCAGCGATGTGAAAGGTATTGTGCACTTTAGAGCTTTCCTACAGGCCTCAGATGCTAACATTCATAGAAATTCAAGGTTTCAACACATGAAATTACAAAATGGCAGGTTATGTAATGACAGTCCCCTGGTTCCTAGGGCTAACCTAATCTCTCCTAGGCACCTTTTCACCAGCATCCCATTAAGATGATGATCTCCGTTTTTCTCCCTATATAACATCCCCTGAATGTAGGAAACATCTGTCAAATGAACACAGCTTGATAGTATTCTCAGCCTGAGTCTCCTTTTTTGCTTTCCACTCTTTGACGATCGCTCTGCTCTGTACGGCAGCAGTGTCTTTATTTTTATTTTTTTCATTTGGAGGAACAGTCACCCGGATGTGATATGTCCTAGATTTGGAGGGGGATTTTTGGTTAGATCTGATGATTTGAGATTCCCTCTTTATGCGCTGTGGTGGTTGTAATATTGATTGGTGATCTTGCAAACTGTAGTAATAATAATAATAATAATAATTGCAAATGGATGAAACAGAACAGGAAATACTGCTCTATGTTGTGGTGAAAGTTCAATATCCGTGTCTAGGGGTGTCAAAGTCCCTCCTCGAGGTTCCGCAATCCAGTCGGGTTTTCAGGATTTCCCCAATGAATGTGCATGAGATCTATTAGCATATAATGAAGCAATGCATGCAAATAGATCTCATGCATATTCAATGAGGAAATCCTTAAAACCCAACTAGATTGCGGCCCTCGAGGAGGGACTTTGACACCCTTGGTATATAGCTAGTAAATAGTTTCAAGTATTTGAGGATAAAAACAAAAAACTATGGATGTAGATCAGGGGTGTCAAAGGCCCTCTCGAGGGCCGCAATCCAGTTGGGTTTTCAGGATTTCCCCAATGAATATGCATGAGATCTATTTGCCTTCACTGCTTTCATTATATGCTAATAGATCTCATGCACATTCATTGGGGAAATCCTGAAAACCCGACTGGATTGCGGCCCTGCTTTAAGGGGAAGAAGTTTATACATGTGGGCTGTTATTAATATATGTTATTTTACTGTTAATCTCAGTTATTACCATGTTTCCCCAAAATTAAGACACTGTCATATTAATTTTGGTTCCAAAAAAACGTACTAGGGCTTGTTTTCGGGGATGTCTTATTTTTTTGTGTGTGTATAACAATCATCTTTCACCCATCCCCTTGTGTAGCATCTTTCTATCCCTCCCTTCCATACCCCCCTCCCCCCGTGCAGCAGAACCCCAAAAGCAATTTAATTGCGTTGCGTTGGATCTGATCTAATCTAAGCATTGTTCTTGTATGCCACATCTTCCCTATAAAATAGAGCTTAGTAAATTGGCTTCAATAATGAGCTTTAACAAGCTCATAATTGAAAAAAAAAAAAATGAATTGGGAGATAGGCACCACCTATCTTCTTAGGCTCAATTCTACAAAAAAAAATAGGAGCACTTATCGCATGATGCCTAGGGGCACATGACACCAAAGTAGGTGTGTTTAGGGGTGGAGAAAGATTTAGGTGCTGCAAGGTGCAATTCTATAAAGAACTTAGGTGCCTATAATGTACTCTTTTAAAACCCTGGCCTATATTACATGTGCCTAAATTTTATGTTAAGTGCTGCTAAGCACAATTTTAAGAGAGATTGACATGCAATAGGCGTCTAACTTTAGGCACCTATCTTTTTAAAGTGCCAATTACATTCTCAGCAGGCTTTGTATTATGGAAACTTGAATAAAGCAGGCTGATTATCTTAAAGCTAAAAAAAGGAAAGTAAAGATTGCGGCCATTAGAGATGAAAAAGGGAAATCTATAATCACATTGGAGATGTTTTGAAACAATTTTTGAATTGTTATAAGGCTTTATATTCTTCTGAGATTTATTCAAATAAAGTAAATGAGGGTAGAAATTTTTTTTAATATTCTTTATTGATTTTCAAATTTTGACAGTGCAATACAAATATATTAAATATGAGCATTATACATAACGCACTTAAAATACACAAAATTAATACATTTCCAATCCTTTTCTTCCTCCCTTCCTCACATAACTATTATACTGCACATGCATATATTATTACAATATTATAGATAAATACCTTTAGCAAACCCAAATAAAGAAAATGAGGGTAAAACATTTTTAAATTCAAATAATGGGCCAAGAATTTCTGAGCATATAAAAGATAAACTTGAAGGTGGGGCCGCTGGACGATGGAGAAAGGAAGGGAGTGATTAAGGAGGATAAAGAGGTAGCTGAGAGGTTGAACACGTTCTTCTCGTCGGTTTTCACGAGAGAAGACACATCTAATATACCGGACTCAGAGGAGCTCATGAGTGGGGAACAGGCTGAAAAATTGGAGCATATAGAGGTCAGTAAGGAGGATGTCCTCAAAGAGATAGACAGGTTAAAATGCGGCAAATCACCGGGTCCGGACGGGATCCACCCAAGGGTTCTGAAGGAACTAAGACAAGAAATAGCGGGCACAATCCAGCATGTTTGTAACCTATCTTTGAAAACTGGAGAGATACCAGAGGACTGGAAATTGGCGAATGTCACACCTATCTTCAAGAAGGGATCGAGGGGTGACCCCGGGAACTACAGGCCGGTGAGCCTGACTTCAATTATAGGGAAGATGGTGGAAGCTATGATAAAGGACGGCATTTGCGAGCACATTGAGAGAAATGGCCTACTGAGAACAAGCCAGCACGGATTCTGTAAGGGAAGGTCGTGCTTAACGAACCTTCTGTACTTCTTTGAGGGAATAAGCAGTCGGGTGGACAATGGGGAACCCATCGACATCATTTACCTCGATTTTCAAAAGGCTTTCGACAAGGTACCACATGAAAGGCTGCTTAGGAAACTGTGGAATTACGGGGTGGGAGGGGATGTGCACAGATGGATCGAGCACTGGTTGTCGGGTAGACTGCAGAGGGTCGGAGTAAAGGGCCAATATTCTGACTGGCGGGGAGTCACGAGCGGTGTGCCACAGGGATTGGTGCTGGGGCCGTTACTCTTCAACATATTTATCAATGACCTGGAAAAGGAGGCAAAGTGCGAGGTTATAAAATTTGCAGACGATACGAAACTGTGCGGCAGAGTTAGCTCCAGGGAGGAGTGTGAGGACCTGCAAAGGGACCTAGACAAGCTGGAAGACTGGGCAAACAAATGGCAAATGCGCTTTAACGTGGAAAAATGCAAGGTCATGCATATAGGGAAAAAGAACCCGTTGTTCAACTACAAATTGGGGGGGGCATTGTTGGGAGAAAGCAATCTTGAGAGAGACTTGGGTGTACTGGTGGATGCATCACTGAAGCCATCTGCGCAGTGCGCAGCGGCCTCAAAAAAAGCCAACAGGATGCTGGGCATCATAAAGAGGGGCATAACTACCAGGACGCGGGAAGTCATCATGCCACTGTATCGAGCGATGGTGCGTCCGCATCTGGAATACTGTGTTCAATATTGGTCGCCGTACCTCAAGAAAGACATGGAGGTACATGAGAGAGTCCAAAGGAGAGCAACAAAACTGGTAAGAGGGCTGGAACACTACCCATATGCTGAGAGGTTGGATAGGCTGGGGCTCTTCTCTCTGGATAAAAGGAGGCTCAGGGGTGATATGATAGAGACCTTCAAGATCATGAGGGGCATAGAGAGGGTGGATAGGGACAGATTCTTCAGGCTGAAGGGGACAACAGGTACGAGGGGGCACTCGGAGAAACTGAAGGGAGATAGGTTCAAAACGAATGCAAGGAAGTTTTTCTTTACCCAGAGGGTCGTGGATACTTGGAATGCGCTACCGGAGGAAGTGATCAGGCAGAGTACGGTACAGGGATTCAAACAGAGACTGGATGGATTCCTGAGGGATAAAGGGATCATGGGATACTGAGAAAGCTAATCAGAAAATAAATGTAGAAGCCCAACCAGGTCGTGCAGGTGCAAGACCGGAGGGCTAGGACGTTGATGGGAAGATAGGACTCAATTAGGAAACCGAGGTGGCATGGGGGCCCTTCTGGTGATTTAGACAGGTCGTGACCTGGGCCGCCGCGGGAGCGGACTGCTGGGCAGGATGGACCTATGGTCTGACCCGGCGGAGGCACTGCTTATGTTCTTATGTTCTTAAGCGCCTATATCATCTACAGTACTCCAGGCAGCATTGAAGTCTCTCAGGGCTGGATCCGCACCGGGTAGTGATGGATTCACAGTGGAGTTTTTAAAATCTTTTCATTATTGGCTCTCCCTTATATGATTGGTATGCACCAAACGGGTTTTGTTGCTCAAAGACATTCTGCAAACAGTACTAGACTTACACTTCATATGCTAAATTTAGCACAAAAAAATGGATGATCCGGCCTTCTCTTTGGGTGCAGAGAAGGCCTTTGATCGTGTTGAATGGACTTTTATGAACCAAGCAATGGATTGGTTTGGTATAGGATCCGGTTTATTCAAATGATTCAAACTTTGTATAGTTCTCCTTCTGCCAGATTATATATTAATAATACATTCTCGGAGCGTTTTTGTCTAGAGAGAGGAGTTAAGACAAGGATGTCCCTTATCTCCATTGCTTTTTGATATTGTTTTGGAACCCTTGATGTTGGCCATTCAGCAGGCAAAGGAGATACAGGGAATTCCATATGCAGGTCGAGATTATAAGGTTTCAGCCTATGCAAATGATAGTTTGCTTCATTCGAAGAATCCTGAATCCACCATCCTGCATTTACTGGAACTGATTGATCGATTTGGTATATTTTCTGGTTATAAAACAAATTGGAGCAAAATCGGAGGTTCTTCCGTTAAATGTGCATTGTGTAAAAGGTTTATTTGACCCATTCCCATTTCTTTGGAAGGAAGAGGGTATAAAATATTTAGGTATCATGATTCAAAGAACATGATAGTAAATGAAAGGTCTTTATTGCTGAAAGTCAAAGAAATGTGTGAGCATTGGAACCCACTACATATTTCTTGGTGGGGGAGAGACCAAACCACCAAAATGATGATTTTGCCTGTGGTTTGTTACCAAATGAGTATGTTACCGGTTTATTTTCAAAGTTCATTTTATAAGAAATTAAATGGGATTTTCACAAAATTTATTTGGCTGGGTAAAATTGCTAGAATAGCCTTAGTATCTTTGCAAAAACCACAATCGCGGGGGGGGGGGGGGACATTTTCCTAATTTTTATATATATCATCAAGCCTTCATTTTGCGTCAGGGTATGTATTGGATCTTTCCTGAGCTAATGGGTAGTCTACCGGTTTGGCTGAATCTAGAGAGTCATCTCATGTCCCCATTACGTCTTAACCACATTTTGAGTATCAAGCTGCCTAGAATATATAAGGGCAATAGTATTCTTCTTTCCACCTGGAATACATTGAAATTTATTAATAATTTGACACCTACTCCAATACAGCAATTTACATGTCAATCCCTATGGTTAAACTCCAAGATACAAATCGGCGAGTCTAAAATCCTCTAGAAACATTGGTTGCAGGCAGGCATACATACTTTAGATCAGGGGTCTCAAAGTCCCTCCTTGAGAGCCGCAATCCAGTCGGGTTTTCAGGATTTCCCCAATGAATATGCATGAGATATATGTGTATGCACTGCTTTCAATGCATATTCATTGGGGAAATCCTGAAAACCCGACTGGATTGCGGCCTTCAAGGAGGGACTTTGAGATCCCTGCTTTAGATGATGTGATCTTAAATAGGAAAATGCTAAATTTATTACAACTGCAACAATCATTCGGCATATCAAAGTCTCAAGCTTATAAATGGTTGCAGTTGAAACAGGCTATTCAGAAAGGGTTCCCTGATTGGCACAACTTAAAAAATCAGTATAGCCTGCCGGGCCTATGTTTCCAGACAGATTTGCAAGGGTATCAGGCTGCCAAGTGGTATAAATCAATATCTGAATATTTGAATAAAAAAACAAAAACAAGCCTAAAAAATATTTGGAGCATTGAGATAAAGCAGCAGATTTCTGCAACTCAGTGGCCACGGATTTGGAACTTGGAGGATGAGATGTACAGCGTCAGCATCTATGAGACAAACCTGTTTTTTTTTGTTACATAGAAGTTTTGGGACCCCAGTTCGTTTGCAAAAGTTGGATAGTCGGGACACTGGATCATTTGTTGTTCTATTGTCCTTGATACTCAATTTTTGGAAATCAATATGGGGACAAATTAATATGGTACTGGAAATATCGATTCCACTGTCCTACGATGTAGTCATTTGTGGTACATTGTTGAAAGCTAAAAATCCATTAGATAGGTATAAAAGCAGACTTTTTATAATTATGACAGGGATAGCCATGCAAATGGTCACCAGGAATTGGAAGGCCTGGGACAGGCTAAATTTTTCCTTTTGGTGGGAAACTTTATGTCTATGTTATAGATATGAAAAAATGAATTCAGAAATATTGGGTCATAATGAACTATTTAAAACAACATGGGGTCCATTAACAAATTTTGTTAACTCTGATTAGTTGTATAATGCCTTTATTTCCTATTTGGTTTGCACACACATCTAGGGAGGGAGGAGGTGGGGAAATATATTTTGTATTATTCTTTGATCGAATGTAAGTGCTGTTCATGATATTAATTGTATGTAAAATTTATTACACTTTGTACTCGAATTGAAAATCAATAAATAATTTTTTTTTTTTTTAAAGTGCCAATTACAGAGTCTGGCCCTTAGGCCTGGTTTTAGCTGGCTTAAATAGGTGTGCCTAAGTTATGTGGTTATGGGGTTAATGATCAGTGTTGGCTACCATTAAGATATATCATTTACCACTGTCCTTTGCTATTTGGTTTTATAATCGTGCATTATTTAAAGAAAACAGAACTGCAAGTCCATAAATGCACAATGGGGCAAACTTTGTTTGAGATGAATCTTGCTAGCAACCCTGTCGTACTTTCCTAGCACTCCGGGAACCAATTCATGGTGAAGGTACTTTTAGGAAGATACGTTTAGGAAGGTAATGGCTTAGCTAGCAATTCTGACCTTGTCTAGTGTGATACCACTAAGGTCACTTAGGCATAGATATCATCAAGGTCATCCACTTTTGGGGCATAGCTATCAAGATAGGCTTCTATTACCATATATACTCGAATATAGGATGAGATTTTTGGGCCAAAAATATGGCCCAAAAGTGGGGGTCTCATCTTATATTGGGTCATCACCCGACCCCCTCCCTGACTTGATATAGGCCTCTGATAGGCTGGGACAGGAGAGATCCCTCCCGTTGCGGCCCGGCCGATACAAATAATTTTTTATACCTCCCCCCCCCCCATGTACGTTTGCTGTTATCCCCGCTGATCCAGCGGTGTATCAGCAGGTCTGCGCTTCTGCCCTGCGCAACTACTTCTGGGCTCAGGGCTCGCGGCGCACAGGCACACTGGAGCGAGCTTCTCGAGCTCCCGCACGGTCCAGCGCCACTAACTGAATGGCTGCCGCCAGTTCTCTTGAGACTCGCAGGACCTGGCGGCAGCCATTCAGCTAGTAGCTCTGGGCCGTGCAGGAGCTTGAAAAGCTCGCTCCTGGGTACCTGTGTGCCACGAGCCCGGAAGAACTATATGCACTTGTATTGCAAGACTTTGCTTGTTTAGAACAGTCACTACACTCCTGCAGTGTCAGAGAGAGAAGAACCATCGGCTCAGTTGTGATGTGTGTATTCTGTATATACTTGTATTGCAAGACATTGCTTGTATATCAAGTTAAAATTTAATAAAATGTTTTGCTTGTCTTTCAAAACACTTGCAAACCAAGTTACTTGCAATCCAAGGTTTTAATGTAGTTGGTTCCAGCATTTTGCTAATCGATATTGGATGGATAAGGTAATTTGCCAGTTAGACTTGTTGCATGCAGGGGAATTTTTAAACGGAAAAGATTTCTGGTGGAATATCTATTTTAATGCTGTTAAAGTAAAACAAGCAGGCATTCCTTTTACGGTTTTGCTCTTATCAATGTAAAATTGTACTCAGAAATGATTTAAATCATGGTTTAATGGATTTGATTTAAATCAAATTCAACATACTGCCTGACTAGTGATTTGAATCATTATGTAAATGTAATTGATTTAAATCAAATCTGCCCTGATCTGCTTGCATTAATTGAATCTTCTTCATTTTAAGAAGAATATATTTTTTTTAAATACATATACATACTGATTTCTTATACATTCAAAAGAGGAGAAGCAGATACATGGGTTTAATGTGCAACAAATGACAAAGATTAACTGGATAAACAGCTTTTGGCTTCAGTTGTTCTATACAGTGAAGGAAAAACTTGATACGACACAGCCCCTGATAAGAATGAAAGATGCCAGACGGAACCTTAAGGAGGCTGGCCACCGAGGACGGGGACTCACATGGCTGCTGGGGAGGAGGGGGGGAGGCTTGGAGGGGGCGGGCGTAGTGTTACCAGACATCCGGAAAAGCCCGGACATGTCCTCTTTTTAGAGGCCTGTACAGGCGCCGGAGGGATTTCCAAAACCCGGTGGTTTCTCTGGGTTTTGGAAGTCCCTAAAATCGGGGCTGTGTCTGGAAGCCCTCTGCACATGTGCAGACATCATCGCAATGATGTCATACATGCATGTACATGCATGTGACATCATTGCGTCAATGTACGTGCATGTGCAGAAGCCCTCCAGACCTCAGGGGAGGAAACAGGAGGTGGGGCTGTCAGTGGAGTTGTGGGCAGGGCTGTGGGTGTAGCTTGGCGGAATGGGTCAGGGCCAGGTGTCCTCTTTTTTTTAAAGAGGAAATCTGGCAACCCTAGGCGGGCGGTAGGGAAAGGGCATCAAGGAATGTTGGCAAATGGGGAATGATAGGAGAGGGGTGTGGACAGTTGGCAGGGATTTAAATCTGCCTTCCCCCTCAGTGCGGCCATTTTCTTTTTCAGACGCCGAGAGAGAAGCAAGCCAGATAGGCCTTTCAGAAGAACAGATAATGGCAATAGGAAGATGGAGATCCAATAGATAAAAATAAATCTTTGTTAGGCCCCACCTATCCTAAAGGAGAGATGTATGTCATAATTGTTAACAGATGTCTGTATCTTTCATAGGCGCATGGGTGGTGTGGATATGTAATAATAATAATAATTTATTTCTTATATACCGCCAAAGCCATGTAGTCACTCTTTTGTGCACTGGGAACACAGGAGAGCCCTCTCCTGGAGTTCCGGCAAGTGACTTGGTCTGTCAGCCTCTGGCATCACCTTGATACGATTGGGCATGTGGGGCATGAAGTGGGACCAATTTATGCCTACAGTCTTGGCTCAGCCGAACAACCAAAGGCCTCCATGGGCTCTCGTCATACATCTCGGAGTTAACAACTTAGCTGCCGTACATAGTATCAAATTGATTGAAACATATGCAGAGAGACGTGGCCGAGCTGTACGTAACATGTAGAGGCATGCACCTCATATAATCCCACCCATGGGCGTCGGAACAGGGGAGGCCACAGGGGCCTTGGCCTCCCCAAGGACTGTCGGTCACCAGTCAGTTCCCACCCACCCACCCCCTTCCAGGGTTGCACTTTTAAATCTTTCGGCAGCTGCTGTCCAGCGTCAGTGAGAAGGCCTGTCCCGGAACCCTTCATTCTATTTCATTGATATTGCACAGTGGCTGCCCAAAGATTTAAAAGTATAGCGCTGTGCATTCATTTATTGAGTTTTTGTGTAGTTCTTTCACAGCATGGTGGGATCTTTTTTCCTATTCAAACCATAGGCAGTGGAACACTATTTTGTGTGTGTGTGTGGAGGGGGAAGCTCCGCCCTAGCCAGCAGAATCCTGCTGCAAAGCCTCTCACCAGCTTCCTACTCCCCCACCCACCCACCTTTTTCCGACACTGTACTTTTAAATCTTTGGGTAGCTGCTGATTACTCTACCTTCCTCCTTAACCCTTCCTCGTACACAAACAATGGGCACAAGAAGACCTCCCCATCCCTTCATTCTGATCACCCTATTTCCCCCCCATAACCCTCAAACAGAAATAATGAACACAAGTAGACTCCCCATCCCCAATTTTCAGTTCCCCTTTCTCCCTTCCCCCCCAAAACATGTAATGGGCACAAAAAGACACTTCCCCCACCAATTTGCATAGGTTGCCAAAGAGCCTGCCCTCAGGATTTGAAAGGGTAGGAGTGATGCCCACTTCTTCCTGCCCCTTTATGGCTGCAGCCTCAAAACAGCCATTGTGACCTCTCACCGCACGGATCTGGCACCTCCGTTCATCCCCTCCCCACTGGCCAGCTTATCATGTAGGTGCTCAGCTGATCACTTCCCCTTCCAGCTCCGCTGATCGCTGCCATTAATGCAGGTTCATAGACAATGGCGCGAAAGACAAAGGTGCGCGCCGACAACTGAGCGCAAGATGAAAGCGCGTGCCAAAGAAAATTACAATTTTTAGGGGCTCCGACGGGGGGTTTTGTTGGGAACCCCCCCCCCCCCACTTTACTTAATAGACATCGCGCCGGCGTTATGGGGGGTTTGGGGGGTTGTAACCCTCCACATTTTACTGTAAACTTAACTTTTTCCCTAAAAGCAGGGAAAAAGTTAAGTTTTCAGTAAAATGTGGAGGGTTACAACCCCCCAAACCCCCCACAACGCGGCGCAATGTCTATTAAGTAAAGTGGGGGGGTTCCCCCCCACGCCCTCCCCGTCGGAGCCCTAAAAACAGTAATTTTGAGCGGCGCGCACCTCCGCACTGCGCTCAATTGTCTGGCCGCGCCTTTGTCCCGGCACGCTTTTGACCTGACACCATTAATGCATATGCCTCTATTTGAGTAATATGCAATATTCCATAAGATACCTGCGTAAATGTCAGCCCTGTCTATGACGCTCCCATGCCTCTTCTTTGTGAATGCCCTTCATTTAGCGTGAACTTTAAAACCCAAATTTAATTCAATTGCATAATAATGGTTAGACATGCTTCCGCCATTTATACATGTGAACGGCAGCATGTGGCACATTTAGACACACAGCGGTCACTTAAAATGAAGGCTGTTGCGGAAAGAGAGGTATAGTGTCCAGTTTGATATTGTGTCACATTTTTAACTCATTACTGGGGCATAACCCACTATAAATGATCAAAATGTTACGACACCGTTTCTCTAATGCTTCAGCAATACTTTATGGAAAAAAAAGAACTGCGTTCTTCATGCCTAAGAAATGCTGTAGTTAGAGAGCTCTATAATTCCATTAGCACATAATGGTATCTCTGAACAACCACAAAATCTTTGAAACTGATCATAAAATAAAATTCAGCTGCGAGCAAAGAACAGAAGGATCTGTAAATGCTGCGAGTACCTGGGCGCTGTTTGGAGGGCAATACAATGCAGAGAATTTGAACAATGCGATGGTTTCTGATTTTATCATCTCGGTATTTCTTTAGCAGTGACAAATGCAGTTGAATAATCTACTTATATGTTTAAAACCTAATTTCAATTGTTCTGCCTAACACCCCCCTTTTACGAAACCACAATAGGCTTTTTTTTATTGCCGGCCGCGGCGGTATTAATTCTGACGCTCGTAGAATTCCTATGAGTGTCGGAGCTAATGCCACCTAACGCGACTTCGTAAAAGGGGGAGCAAAAGGGGGGTGTAAGGTGGCTGGTTTTAAGAAAGGTTTGGACAATTTCCTGGAGGAAAAGTCCATAGTCTGTTACTGAGAAAAACATGGGGGAAGCCACTGCTTGCCCTGGATCGGTAGCATGGAATGTTGCTACTCTTTGGGTTTTGGCCAGGTACTAGTGACCTGGATTGGCCACCGTGAGGACAGGCTACTGGGCTAGATGGACCATTGGTCTGACCCAGTTTGTTTGTTCTTATGCTCTTATATGTGCGGGTTTTGGCCAGGTACTAGTGACCTGGATTGGCCACCGTGAGGACAGGCTACTGGGCTAGATGGACCATTGGTCTGACCCAGTTTGTTTGTTCTTATGCTCTTATATGTGCCAAGTATAGAACAATCAAGCCATTGTAACATCACTGATGAGGTTGGCTCTGAGGCACTGTGGAATGAGGCATTATGACATCATAATCTCAGCTCTGGAATGTTGCTCTCATTGGGGTTCCGGAATCTTGCTATTCTTTGAGAGGCTGGAATGTTGCTAGACCTTGGGATTTGGACAGGTACTAGAGACCTTGATTGGCCACTGTGAGAACGGGCTATTGTGCTTGATGGACCAATACATGAGCCAAGTATATGACAATTAAGCCACTGTAACAACACTGATGAAGTTGGTTCTGAGGCACTGTGGAATGAGGCATTATGACATCACAACCTCAGCTCTGGAATGCTGCTCTCATTGGGGTTCCGGAATCTTGCTATTCTTTGAGAGGCTGGAATGTTGCTAGACTTTGGGATCTGGAGAGGTACTAGAGACCTTGATTGGCCACTGTGAGAACGGGCTACTGGGCTTGATGGATCTTTGGTCTGACCCAGTAAGGCTAGTCTTATGTTCTTTCATGAGCCAAATATAGGAAAATTAAGCCACGTAGAATTCATATGTTCACTTATCCAACAGTAAAGGTCTGCCGTTATAAAAGATCCCTGGACAGAACTCTTGCTTTCCAGGCAAGTAAATTGGGTAACATTATCATGCACTCCTCATCCTATTTTAGTTTTAGAAAATCAGTAAAAACAAAATTGTTTAATCGATTTATTGCTTTTACTTCTTTTATTCTGTATGCATGTATTTGATGATTTTTACATTGTGATTATTTCTCTGATTGTCCAGCACTTCTTATTGTAAACTGCCTCGAACTATTATGGCGTTGGCGGTATATAAGAATAAATTATTATTATTATTATCATCACTGATGAGGTTGGCTCTGAGGCACTGTGGAATGAGGCATTATGACATCTTAATCTCAGCTCTGGAATGTTGCTCTCATTGGGGTTCCGGAATCTTGCTATTCTTTGAGATGTTGGAATGTTGCTACTCTCAGGGTATTGGCCAGGTACCAGGGACCTGGATTGGCCACCATGAGAACGGGCTACTGGGCTTGATGGACCGTTGATCTAACCCAGTAAGGCTATTCTTAGGTTCTTATGTTCTCCATAGAAGGCAAAATAAGTGACAGTGAAAGATGAGTTTTCCAAGATCTTTGATGAATTCAGCTTTTTCTACTACTGCCACTATTACTACTGCTACGCATTTCTATAGCGCTACTAGATGTATGCACCTTCACGGGTGCTGCTCCCTATCTTACTCATCCATCGTTCCCTCTGCTAAGTGACTGATTTTCTCTCACCAATCGTTGTCTCCACATTCCCTTGGCCTCAAAAGCAAAATGAGAATCCACTATAGTGCTTTTTTTTACATCATGGCACCATCCCTCTGGAATTCACTCCCAGTTCCCCTCTGACTGGAACTTTCATTTGCAAAATTTAAACTGCACTGAAAACCCGTATGTTTCTTGAAGCTTTTGGTGAGAATCTCACCATTGTGGTCAGCCAGAGTCTAGGTCGGCAATGTTAAGTATACCGATTGCCATTTTTTTTTTTTTTAAGATTTATTTACAAACTCGTGTCACCCCAGTACAAATGCACAAAATATGTAAGATTAAATTTCAAATGTGCCAATACAAATGTAAAAATGATGTCATTTTTATTACATTTTAACCATCTTTTTATGAGTCTTATCAGTGGCTTCCTTGCGCATCTATTTTTAAAGATAGATTTGCAACTGGTTTCTGAGACATGCTTCAGAGTTTTCTGCCGTCAGTTCATTGCAAACAGAATTTAATGTGGGTTTCCTTTGCTGAAAAACTCGCAGCAATAGCTCGCACTAAAAGCTGACAGCAGAGCGAATGCAACCTTCTTCGCCGCACAGAATTTTGCTGGCCTTTGCGACCAACAATCAAAGCAGATATCTAAAAAAGAAAAAAAAAAAAAATTGGTTTTATTTTTCATCGACACCAGAGCGGCGACACTGACGTGGGCGGCAAGTTCGTCATGCTGCTCGTGCAGGAAAAAAGAAAAAGGTACGAGGGGAGGGGCGCACGCACGCTGCATGGGGGAGCGGGAAAGAGGGGGGGCAGAGAGGAAGATAGATGCCTGCGCCCTTTACAAAGACTGCACCTGGGACGAACCCCTCCCAAATCCCCCCTTACTATACCAGTATATATATATATATATATATATATATTTTTTTTTTTTTTTATTCAAAACTTTTTTAAAAATAAAATTTGCCCTTTAAATTTCTATGGGCTTTGGGGCAGTTACCACAGCGACAGCCACTAGTTCAGCTTTGTAAAAGATAGGGGGGGGGTAAACTTGTTGAGCCATAATTTTTTGAGCTTTGGAAATTAACCAAAACATTGTGAAAAGTTCTCTTTAAGAAACTCGCCATCCTTGACCAGTTTCCCCTTTTGTGCAGTATAGATCAGCACAGCGTAGCTTGGTTTAGCAGTGGCGCAGTGAAGGGGGAGGAAGGCGCGGACCGCCCCGACCGCTGTCCTGGTGAGGATGCCGGTACCTCCGCTCCATACCTCTTTAAAAATCTTGCCAGGGCAAGCAACTGCTCTGGCCTGCTGCTCGCGCAGGTCTGGCTCCCGCTGAAATCACTTCTGGGTCATGGGGCCAGGAAATGACATCAGAGGAAGAGCCAGTGCCAGCACGAGCAGCAGGCCGGGAGAAGCTGTTCGCGCTGGCGAAGACGTAAAAGGGCATGGGGGTGGGAAGGGAGGGCACGAGTGTTCATGAGGGCATGGGGGAGGGGGAGGCAGTGCCCTGGGTGCGTCCCACCCTCGCTGCGCCACTGATTGGTAGAACTTTCGTGTCTCTTTGTAAGCTTCAAAGTTTTTCTTAGCATTCTCAGCCACGTCAGCAGAATCCATGTGTAGCAAAGATGATTCATGCTTGGTATTAAAATGTCTAAAAGCATTTGATGTGCAAACCACAGTGGATTCGTTGCACATACGATCTTCTCTCCTTGAGGAGCAAAGCCATGCCCGTTCTCGCCATTCTATTTGAAAGAGTTCTGTCATGTTAAGAAAGGCTGTTTTGGCCTCTTTTATCGTTCAGCTTTTTCCCTACTTAAAAGTTATTTTTTTTTCTCCATGCACCCGTCTCGTCTAATGTGAGTCTAGCTAGCAAAGATGGCTGCCAGGCGTACCTAACTATGTGTCAGGACATTTCTACGTTATCTTTCCACTCCGGCCAACTAACAGTCAGCTAATTAGGGGCATAGGACATGAGGCAAATGGAAATTGACCCCGGTGTAGTTTGGGATAGTACAGCCATGAACAATATGTGCGTATATGAATATCTGGGAAGTCATACATGCAGCTTTTGTGTGGCCACGCAAAACCTCTTAGCATGTCACCTAGTGGCACACGTGCCGACCCCTGGTATATCTCCCACCCCTCTCTCCAGATGATTACTGATCTCTATTGGAATGTTACGCTGGCAACCTTTGGTTGAATCAGTGACCTCAGAATGGTTGTTGGACTAATATTTCCTTAACTAGGTTACCCTTTCTCCTCTCTTTGCCTCTTCTATCCTATCAAATTTATTTTATTCCATCTTTCATACTACATTCTATACTACCCTTTTATGCTGTCATGAATACCAGTATAGTAAGTTAAATATACCATAACCATATTGGAAAAGACAGCTTGCTTATACCAGTATGTAGCAAAACCTTAGTGACTTTCTTTCATATTTGCCTTCCCAGAAGATTAGGTGAATGAATTAGGTATAACCATATGTGGTTTTCTTTTGTGTCCTGCTGGTTTCTCTGCTGTAATAAGGCTTTGTAGATGCTATGATCAGATCCGTCTCCTGTTTCATAGATGCTTTAATCTTCTCCGTTCTTCTTCGGCAGTTCGACTGATTTTTGGGCTGAAGAAAAGAGAACACATAAGTCCCTATTATCAAAAACTTCATTGACTGCCCCTGGAAGCATGAGTTCTGTTTAAATTTTTCTGTCTTTGTTACAAATCAATATTTGGGGACATGATCGAAACATTCAAAGTACTGAAGGGGATAGACTTAGTAGATAAGGACAGGTTGTTCACCCTCTCCAAGGTAGGGAGAACCAGAGGGCACTCTCTAAAGTTGAAAGGGGATAGATTCCCGTACAAACATAAGGAAGTTCTTCTTCACCCAGAGAGTGGTGGAAAACTGGAACGCTCTTCCAGAGGCTGTTATAGGGGGAAAACACCCTCCAAGGATTCAAGACAAAGTTAGACAAGTTTCTGCTGAACAAGAACATGCGCTGGTAGGGCTAGTCTCAGTTAGGGTGCTGGTCTTAGACCAGAGGGCCGCCGCGTGAGCGGACTGCTGGGCACGATGGACCACTGGTCTGACTCAGAAGTGGCAATTCTTATGTTCTTATGTACCTGGTTTCTCAATTTAATCTGGATCGTTCTATTAGGCTCACACGCAGAATTCAACTGTTCATCTATCCGCCAATAAAGGCCTGACACTATAAAAGATTCCTGGACAAAACTCTCGCCTTCCAGGTGGGCAAATGGAAAGATTGGTTGGGTAACATTATCACGAATTCCTCATCCTACCTCAATTTTAGAAAATCTGTAAAAACGAATCTATTTAATCGATTTGTAAGCTAAGAATTTAATAAACTTTCCATTTCTTCCTTTCTATAAGCTTGTATTCGATGACTTTGTATTGTGACCACTTTGCTGTTTGTCCAGCACGTTTTGTTGTAAACAGCCTCAAACTATCATGGCTTTGACAGTATATAAGAATAAAATTATTATTATTATTATTATTTTCTGGATGTTAAGATCAAATCCTTCTCCTCCGTCTTCCCTTTTGTAACATAGTAGCATATGGGGTTACCAGATTTTTCCATGGAAAAACCGGGACACATGGCCCCACCCCGTTCTGTCCCAGCCCCACTTTGTTCTTCCCATAACCCCACCCCATTCTGCCTCCAGTCCTACCCCCATAAAGCCTCGTCTTCTCCAATCTCTGGGCCGTGTCTGGAGGGCCTCTGAGAATGCACGCATGTGTGTGACGTCATCCGCACTTGCTTAGAGGTCATCCAGAGACGGCCGGGAGGTCAGGGCTTTCCAATACCTGGACAAACTACCGGGTTTTGGAAAGTCCCGTCCAGGCACCCAGACAGTCCTCTAAAAAGAGGACATGTCCAGGTTTTCCTGGACATCTGGTATCCCTAGTAACATAGTAAATGACGGCAGATAAAGACCTGAATGGTCCATCCAATCTGCCCAATAGTTACACTCGCCATAAATTCAAGATTAAATTGAATCATCTTTTTTGTTTGATATTACTGGGTCATAGACGGTTGAAGTCCACCCAGCACTGTCCTTAGGCTCTAACCACTGCAGTTAATGTCAGAGTTTGGTGCCTTAGGTTCCAAATACTGGAGTTGACATTGAAGCTCACTCCAGCCTTTCTGAACCATCTCTTCATTTGCGTGATTCGGGCCTTAAAATTCTGCCCAGTACCATCTTCATGTTCCAAATTACCGGAGTTCCCGTTGAAGCCCTCCCAAGCCCATCCTTAACCGAGTTGCCATTTATGGGGCACAGACCATGCGTCCTGCTAATACCGGCCCTAGTTCACCTAATACCAGCCTTCGTTCTTCAATTTATACACCATTTTGAAATTAGAGATCCATTCTGTTCATCCCATTCTTTTTTGAATTCTGTACCATTTTCATCTCCATCACCTCTCTCGGGAGAGCATTTCAGGCATCAACCACCCTCTCTGTGAAAAATAATTTTCTAACATTGCTCCTAAGTCTACCACCCCTGTAACCTGAATTTGTGCTAGATGCTAGGCTCACACCCATCTCCTTTGTAAGCTGTTTCCTAGATGCTATGATCAGATCTGTCTCCCTATCTTTTTTTTCTCTCCACCCCTTTTGTCACTGGCCCAGTATTTCCCAGCCTTCTCCTTGCAGCACACCTAGTCAATTTGCTTTCAGGATGTTAACAATGAATATGCACTGGAGACCCACACAAGTCTGTTCTGCAAACCCAGCCAAGTTAACCACTTTCCAGAAGGAAGATCTTAGGCTAGTCCTGGATTGTTGGCAAACCTGTCCTGGTGCATTGTGGGATCTGCAGCACTGATTTCAGTAGTAGAATCAGGGACTATAGAAAGCATTGCTTTTGGGAGTTTAAAATGAGGACTGGCCAGAAAGTCTTCCTTCCTCCCTGCTGGAACTTGTTAACTTGGCAGCTATGTATGCATGTTCATTATTTTGGAATACAGAAGATAAATAAGTATATTAGTGTGATGCCTCTTTGAGAGCAGTGTACAATTATAATGTTTATTGGTGTGTGTTTTGGCTCTGGAGGCAGGGCTCTTTCAACCTCCAGGCGAGGAGCCTGTAGCCCAAGATAAGTTCTGTTTCTGACTGGATGCATCCCAGTCAGTAATGCCAGGTCAGTTGTGCCAGAGTGTCTGGACCTAGTCCCAGGTTTCTGAAATGGAACATTGTGTTTCTAATCATTGTATGTGTTCTTGAGTAACGTTTTAGGTAGTAACAGGTTGCCATGAAACTGAGCAAAAGGTACATCTCTATTTTGAGACAGCAGCTATCCTCATAGGAAAATACCTTAAAAATAATTGATGTAGCTTCTGAATCATTTTCCATTTGGAAGTGATGGAAGATGTAGACTGAAGGCATTTTATTGTTGTTTTTCTCTCTCTTAGTATGTAAAAATCTATCTAAAATATTTGTCATATTTAGTGATTTGTTTCTTTCAGGTCTACTATGGCAGCTGGTAGCTAGGAAACTGTACATTGGACCACTTAACGTAGGTGTGAGTTTAAAGCAGTTGAATTTTTCAGAAGACTGTGCATGTTTTTCAGCTGAAACTTTAGGGTAATACTTTGAAACAGAGGGAGCTAGGGCAAGAAGACAGCAGAATGAGACAGGCTAATCTTCGGAGGCGAGGTACTTGACGTCAAAGTTTATTGTGATGATACTTTGCAGATGCTCCAAATGGAGCAGGTAATATCAATCCATACAACTCACATCAATGAATTGTGGTACGGACCCAACACGGCTAGAATTGCCACCTTCAGGGGTCTAAATTCCAAATGCCACAAAGCTTCGTTATGCCGCGAGGCATGCATTGATGTATCAATGGGAAAAGATTCAACTCTGCCGCAAGATTAATCACAGGGGTTTCAAGGAGTATTCGTATAACTCCTGTGTTGATCAAATTGCCCTGGCTACCCATACAACAGAGAGGGGAGAGGAGAGAAATGCTGGCTGGACACATAGGGGTACTAGTTTGTGGGTGAGGGTAGGAGGGATGCGAAGGCTCTAGTGCTGACAGTGACAAGACATTTTAATATCCTTTAGGCAGCATGTCCTAGCCAGCATCTCACTGACTCACTTGTTAAGCCAACTCTAAGGTTTTCACTAGGGATAAGGTTTTCCGTCAAGTTAGTATGAAATTACCTGGAGGAACTTTCTGTTACTGCTTGAGCCAACACTGTTGTTTTTTGGTTTTGTTTCTGTGTCCTTATGCTGGTGGCAAGTCAAATGCGCGCAAGACAAAAGTGCGCGGACAATTGCGCGACTTGTGCTATAGAGTCTTGCGTGCTATTGTCTTGCACTGTAAAGACTTGTGCGCATCTGACCATGCGCGTTTGTCTGCGCGCAAACGACTATGAACCCCTTATGTTTTATCCCTGGGCAGATTATTATTATTAATATTATTATTGCACCTAAGCTTATGTCTCTTGATCTCATTACATTACATTTATTTGTGAAAGCTTTCTGCTAAGTGGATAGAAGGGCTTCTCTGCTATACAGTAGTACATATGGATTTTTGATATGCAGCATTATATGTACGTTATAGGTACATTATAGGTATGTTAGATAGATTGTGAGCCCACTGGGACAGAGAGGGAAAAATGCTTGAGTACCTGATTGTAAAAAAACCCCGCTTAGATAACCTTGATAGGCGGTATATAAAATCCTAATAAACTTGAAACTTGAAACTTATGTATAAAGTTTCTGTTGATTATATGGGTGATATAGTTTGTGTAATGGTGTGCTTTTTGTGATTTTAATATGTGTATATTTGGGAACCCGTGTTTTAGGCAGATTATAAGGGCCAGATTCTGTAAATGTCGCCGCTTGACGCAGTTGTCAATCAACCACCGGGAGCCGTTTAAAGAATCGCGCCTAGCAATGCCCAAGCAAACTTAGGCATCACTAGTCATCCTAGCTTTTCACTCTCCTAATTTGGCGGTGCCTATGTCGGATGCCTGACGCCGCCAAAATCAAACATGACTTTTCTCCATCAGTAACCACTCCTACTGCTTAAGATAGGTGTCAGGCATCCTTAGGCGTGGGAGGTCACCTCCTAGGAATTCGGCGCCAAACTCTTAAATTGTTTAATCAATGTTGTTTTTTAAAAAAATTTTGATTACCGTATTTTCACGCATATAACGCGCACACGTGTACCACACGCACACGGGTATAGTGCGCGGGAACAAGGAATTTATGTAAGAAAATTTTGGTATAGCGTGCCCACGCGTATACCGTGCATGCTCCTCATTTTGTTTTCTATTGTGATGCGGTGTTTTCTGTCTTGCTGGCCCCCTCCTCCATCTTCCTGCATCGTTCGCTGAAAGCCTCGGGCAGCGGATCCTATGTGCCTCTTGCGGCTGACCCAGAAGTGTTCCTCTGACGTCACGACCTCAGAGGGAACGCTTCCCAGCCGCAGGAGGCGCATGGAAGCCGCTGCTGCGGCTTTCAGCGAACGCTGCAGGAAGATGGAGGAGGGCGCCAGCAAGACAGAAAACACTTGTATAACGCGCTCACGCATATAACGCACATGGTTATGCTCGGCTTGTAAAATCTTATATAACGCGCGCGTTATATGCGTGAAAATACGGTAGTTGGGGGAGGGTGTAAAGTATTTTGTTTTGTCTGTTTTACTTTGCAATAATAAGTGCTGTTATTTGTTTATACTTGTATGCACTTTTTGTTCAGTTTGGAAAATTAATAAAGTTTTATTAAAAAAAAATAATAATAATTTTTGATTGGCTGAAAACCGGCATAGTCAATTACCACACCGATTCAGCCCATTAAAAAATAAAAGTTAGGCATGGATCCCAAATATATGCATCTCTAGGCAGCTGCAATTAGGGTGCCTTTTTTAGAATATGGCCCTAAGTTGTTTTTTTTTAAATAAATAAATTAAAACTTACCATGGGAACAGAGGCTGCTCACCCTTCAGCTTAGTTAGTCACAAGTTAGGATGAGGAGCATTAGCTAGAAAGTACAACTAAAAAAGTGTAATTTCATCCCATACAGAAAAGGAAATAAGCTGTCTGTTTTACGAGAAGATATTAATTACGTATCTCCAGGCGGTAACCCACTACAGTAGGTAGTTTAGTACCTTGCAATGGATCTTAAACAGCAATGCTGTCACACCTGTCAGCAGATATGAATGCAATCATTTCTCTTCAGAGTAGCCGACAGCCATTTTGATCATTTCTATGCCTTATTTAACATCAGGAGCAGCTAGGACTAGTCTCACAACCAATTTTTTGACTGCCAAGGTCTGTCGACCTAATTGACTGTGTCGAATATATCACTTTAAAAAAAAAAAGCAAACTTGACTTCACGCTGCAAAATTTCCTACGCTAATTTGAATATAAATGATATTCTGGGAATAAAATAAGAATAATCATTGTTAATTTTATAGTAAAGTAAAAACGAGAGAATGAGTTTTGAGGGGCCTGTTTTCAATCTGTGCATTTTTTTCTAAGAACACATACAGTAGTTTCTACACATGGCTATGACACAATATGTGGAAAGTACGATCCGTATTTAAATTTGACTGTGATTACATAATTCTCTATTATTGGCAAGAAAGCATCAGGAATATTATGGTGATAAAGAGGAACGATTAGTATCTTTCTTGCATAACATTGTAATTTGTTATCCCCTCCCCCCTTTTACTAAGCCGCGGTAGAGGTTTCTACCGTGGCCCGGAGCACCAAGGGGCAAATTCTATAAATGATACTTAACATTAAGCGTCTATAATCTAGATGTCCTTTTACTTAGGCGTCCAAATAGACTGAACAATAAGCACCATTTGTGACTTTAACAAGCGATAATTAGAAGTTAGGCATCCCAAAGGCTGTGCTCGATTCTCAGAAGAGGCGTCTAAAATTTCATAGACGCAGATTTAAAAAAAAAAAAGCGCCTAGCAAGATAGGCATAGGCGTAGTCTTAGGGCCTGTTTTACAAAGCCGCGCGGTAACGGTCCCGAAGCCCATAGAGATTTAAAGGGCTTCGGGGCTGTTGCTGCGCGGCAGCCGCTAGCGTGGCTTTGTAAAACAGGCCCTTAATGTAGACATCTGTTTGCAGAATCGCAAGGCACTCAGCATTCTTAAGCATTTTAAGTCTTTTCGCCTAAAATGTAGGTGTTCCAAAACCAAGTCTACTTTTGAGCGTTCCTTATTAGGCGTGCTTTAGGTGCGCTTTAGCGTGTTGGAGTCATCCAGATATAGGCATAAAGTTGTGTTTTTTGGGGGTAAAGAGTACTCCTGTTTGATAATAATGGTAAAAAGATGCTTAATAATGCATTACTCAATCAAAGTACATGAAAAAATATATTGCATACTAAACCTCATTCCCAACTGTTAAGAAAATAAGAAGAGAAGCCCTACTCACAGTGGCTGTGGCTCAGAGCAAGTGGACACGTTTGATTCACAATCTTGACACCATTGTGACATCAATATGCACCTAGACAGCAGATTGTCACAAAAAAAAAAACCTAACTAAATATGTGCTGGGGTACCAGATCACTATCAGTTTCCTGTGGATTGGAACCCTCCATCTTGAGAGGATGGAAGAAGTAGCTTTAACCACTGAACCGTGTCAGCTGCCTTTCAGGCCAGGGGTTCCTGCCGTGTGAGATGATACCTGAGGGAATTGGAAGTCAAGGCCAGAAATGAGAGCCTAGACATCATAGGGATCACCGAAACATGGTGGAACGAGGAAAACAAATGGGACATAGTACTGCCAGGGTACAAGCTCTACCGAAGAGACAGGACGTATCAGAAAGGAGGAGGAATAGCACCAGTGACGTACCTAGCATATGTGACACCCGGGGCCCATCATTTTTTGACACCCCCCCCATCTGTATGAAAAACATGATTTTTAGTAACAAGCCACATGTCACGCATGAATACCTAGGAAAAGGCAGCATCTTACATACTGTAGTGAGCAGTACAACATCAATACACCTATTGTAAAACTAAACAAGCCAGACTAGTACAGATCAATCCTGCAGTCAATCCTAACAAAAAAACATGTCTTTCGAACACACAGAACACAGAAAACACCTTCACCTAGTATGGAATATGTCATCACAAACTAATCCCTCCCCCTTTTACAAAACTGTAGTGTGAATTTTAGCCATGGTGGTAACAGCTCTGACACTCATAGAATTCTGAGCATCAGAGCTGCTACCACCACGGCTGGCGCTAAAAAACGCTCCACAGTTTTGTAAAAGGGGGGATAAAATAGAAATACATAGACAAAGGTTAAATTGAACCAGTAAGAAGCTGGATTCCGCATACAGTGCACCACAGAAACAGTGACACATGTCTCCTAAAGCAATAAATAAATACAAATTTTTTTTCTTCATTTGTCTTCTGTGGTTTCTGCTTTCCTCATCTTCTTGTAACTCTCTTCCTTCCATCCACTATCTGCCATCTCTCTTCCCCTATATGGCATCTTCTCTCCTTCTATGCCCCTTCCAGAAACTGTATGCCTCCCTCTTCCATCTCTACTTTCACCCCCATTAGTCTGACATCTCTCTCCTCTCCTTCCCTCTCCCACACCTCTCCTCTGCAATCCCTTTCTCTTTTTCCCCTCATCTTCCTTTTCTGCATCTGTCTGGATTACGTTCTTACTACCCTCTCATCAATGTCCTTTTTTACTGTCTACCTAAAGCTTGCCACCTCTTTCCCTCACCCCTTCAGTGTTTCCCTAAGTCAATCCTTTTCTCCCCATCATGTGCCCTCCTTTTATTTAACTCCTCCTTCCATCATGTACCCTCTTTCTCCAACCCTTCCATCTAGTACCTTCTCCTCTCTCTGTCCACTTCCATCCAGCATCTGCTCCCCTCTTTCTCTCCTCCCATTTCCTTCCTGCATTTGCTCCTTTATCTCTCCCATCTGCACTTCCATCCAGCATAGGCTCCCCACTACCATCCAATATCTGCCCTTTCTCTCGCCATCCACCCCTCTTCAATCAGCATCTGCCCCCTTGCTCTCCCTCCAATATCCTTCCCCCTTATGTCTCTCCCCTTTCTCTGTACATCAATTCTATCAGCACCACCCTTTCATACCACCCTGCCCCCTTTCTTTCCCTCCTTCACTCTTCCATTCCAGCAATCCTGTTCCTTTCTCTCCCTTCATGCAGCAAGGTCCCACGATGATTGTAGCTGCAGGCTGCCAGTCCACCCCACTCTGACATACTTGCTCTGGAGCGGACTTAGCAGCCGCATGCTGGAAGGTCCCGCGATGACTCGTCTGCTGGCTCTGCTCCAGAAGAAATAAGTTACGTCAGAGGGGATGGACCCTGCAGACGCAGAGAGTTGTGGCAAAGTCCCGCAATGACTGCGTCTGCCGGGTCCACCCCCTCCGACGTAACTTACTTCTTCCGGAGCAGAGCTGGCAGACGAGTCAGCATGGGACCTTCCTGCACCTCAGCACGGCTGCCGACTCTGCTGCAGCGAAAGTAAGTCAGAAGTAACGTGACCATTTCTTTTTTTCATCAAAAGGTGACATCTATTAATTGACTGTGTATCCTTTCTTTCATTTCTTTCTTTCTGCACTCAGGCCCAACAATTGTCCCTTTCTATTCCCTCCCTCCTTCCTTCCCATGTCCTTAGTGCCCCCAATGCCTCCGTCCTGTGTCCTTAGTGCCCCCAGTGCCTCCGTCCCGTGTCCATAGTGCCCCCAGTACCTCCGTCCAGTGTCCATGGTGCCCCCAGTGCCCCCATCCTGTGTCCTTAGTGCCTCCTTCTCATGTCCTTAGTGCCTCTGTCCTGTGTCCATAGTTCCCCCAGTGCCCCCTTCCCATGTCCTTAGTGCCCCCAGTTCCTTCTCATGTCCTTAGTGCCTCCGTCCTGTGTCCATAGTGCCCCCAGTGCTCCCGTCCTGTGTCTATAGTGCCCCCAGTGCCCCCGTCCTGTGTCCATAGTGCCCCCAGTGCCTTCTTCCCGTGTCCATAGTGTCCCCAGTGCCTCTGTCCCGTGTCCATGGTGCCCCCAGTGCCCCTATCCTGTGTCCTTAGTGCCCCCAGTGCCTCCGTCCCGTGTCCATGGTGCCCCTGTCCTTTGTCCTTAGTGCCCCCAGTGCCTCCGTCCCATGTCCACGGTGTCCCCAGTGCCTCCGTCCCGTGTCCATGGTGCACCCAGTGCCCCCGACCTGTGTCCATAGTGCCCCTAGTGCCTCCTTATGTCCCCCCCACTACCTTCCCGATTTTAGCCACCCCAAAGCCGGCCTGCCTGTCTACCTATCTCCCTCCCTCGCTAAAGCCAGCCAGCTTGCCTGCCTACATCCTGCCCTCCCTGCTGCGGAAAAAAAAAAAGCGCCTCTCCCCTTCCTTTCCCCCAGCCCGCGCCGCTACGATCTTACCTCCTCCCACCGACAAGTAGTCTTTCCGATGTCAATTCTGACGTTGGAGAGGATGATCTGGGCCAGCCAAACACTGCCTGGCTGGCCCGGAACGTCCTCTCCGACGTCAGAATTGACGTCAGAAAGACTTCTTGTCGGCGGGAGGAGGTAGGATCGTAGCGGTGCGGCTGGGGGAAAGGAAGGACAGGAAGACCCAGACCTGGCCGGCTGTGCACCCCCCAAGCCTTGCACCCGGGGCGGACTTCCCCCCCTCTCCCCCTTGGTATGCCACAGAATAGCACTATACATAAAGGACACCATTCACTCGGCCAGAGTAGACGCAGCATCCGCGACAAATGTCCAACTGGAGTCACTATGGGTTAAAATACCAGGTAGAAATGGATCCGAGATAAAGATGGGGCTGTACTACCGTCCACCTGGGCAAAATGAAGCAACTGATACAGAAATGGAAACCGAGTTGAGGTGGGAATGCAAGCATAATAATACCATAGTTATGGGAGATTTCAACTATCCCGGAATAGACTGGAGTCTTGGAAATTCAAAATGTACAAAGGAAACAGGGTTCCTGGAAGCTGTAAGGGACTGCTTAATGGAACAACTTGTAAAGGAACCAACAAGAGGGTCAGCAATTCTGGATCTAATCCTCAGCGGGCTGAAAGGACCCACAAGAGGAGTGGAGGTTGTGGAACCACTAGGAACCAGTGACCACAACATGATCTGGTTCAAAGTAGAAATGGGGTTACCCAAAGGGAAGAGAACCAATGCAACAGCGTTTAACTTCAAGAAAGGGAACTATGATGCCATGAGACAAATGGTGAGGAAGAAACTCAGAAACAGCACCAAAAAAGGTCAGACTGTGGAGTAAGCCTGGTCTTTATTCAAAGACACGGTAAATGAGGTGCAAAACCTGTATATACCCAGATTTAGGAAATGATGCAGGAAGAATCATACAAAAAACCCAGCATGGATAACCAATGAAGTAAAAAAGTAATAGGAGACAAGAAAAAATAATTTCAGAAGTGGAAAAAGGACAAAACTGACGAAAATTGGAAGGAGCACAGGAAGCAGCAAAAAGAATGTCACCGAGTGGTCAGAAAAGCAAAGAAAGAATACGAAGAGAGACTGGCCAAGGAAGCACAAAATTTTAAACCATTCTTCCGATATGTGAAAGGAAAGCAGCAAGGGAGGAGGTGGGACTTATGGACAAGGTGAAGGAGGAAAAAGAGGTGGCTGATAGACTAAACACGTTCTTCTCGTCAGTCTTTACAAGAGAAGACACATCCAACGTGCCTGAAATGGAAAAAATCTTCAAGGGGGATCAAGAGGGAAAATTATCATACTTGGAAGTAAGCCTCGAAGACGTGCTCAAGTAGATAGATAGATTAAAAACTGACAAATCTCCGGGCCCAGACGGAATCCACCCAAGAATACAGAAAGAGCTCAGGGTCGAAACAGCGGAGTTACTGCAACTGATTTGTAATCTATCCTTGAGAACAGGGGTAATCCCGGAGGACTGGAGGATAGCAAATGTTACACCTATCTTCAAAAAAGGATCGAGAGGCGACCCGGGGAACTACAGACTGGTGAGCTTAACCTCGGTTCCGGGGAAGATGGCGGAATCATTGATCAAGGAAAGTATCAGTGAACACATAGAAAAAAATAATCTGTTAAGAACAATCCAGCATGGTTTCTGTAAAGGAAGATCATGCCAAACGAACCTATTGCATTTCTTTGAGGGGATAAGCAAACAACTGGACAAAGGAGACCCTATAGACATTGTATATCTAGACTTCCAAAAAGCTTTCGACAAAGTACCCCATGAGCGCCTACTAAAGAAGCTGTGGAGCCACGGGGTGGAAGGGGACGTGCACAGATGGGTCAAAAATTGGCTGGCGGACAGGAAGCAGAGGGTAGGAGTAAAAGGACACTATTCAGACTGGAAAGGGGTCACAAGTGGTGTCCCACAGGGGTCAGTGCTGGGGCCGTTGCTGTTCAATATATTAATTAATGACCTGGAAACGGGGACGAAATGCAAAGTTATAAAATTTACAGATGACACAAAACTCTCCAGTAAGGTCAGAACTGTTGAGGAATGCAAAGAACTACAAAGTGACTGAACAAGCTGGGTGAGTGGGCAAAAAGATGGCAGATGAGCTTCAATGTAGAGAAATGTAAAGTCTTGCACATGGAGAAAGTGAACCCGATGTAGAGCTATACGATGGGAGGGAGGGTACTGGGGAAAGTCAATCTAGAAAAGGCGAACAGAATGTTGGGCATTATCAAAAAAGGTATCACTACCAGAACGAAAGAAGTTATCCTGCCGCTTTATTGGGCAATGGTGCGCCCGCATCTGGAGTACTGCGTCCAATACTGGTCGCCGCACCTTAAGAAGGATGTGGCGATGCTCGAGAGGGTCCAGAGAAGAGCAACAAAGATGATTAAGGGCATGGAAAACCTTGCATATACCGAAAGGCTAGAGAAGCTGGGGCTCTTTACCCTGGAAAAGCGGAGACTTAGAGGGGACATGATAGAGACTTTTAAAATCATGAAAGGCATGGAGAAGGTGGAGAGGGACAGATTCTTCAGGCTAGCGGGGACATCAAAAACAAGAGGGCATTCAGAAAAACTGAAAGGAGACAGATTCAAGACGAATGCTAGGAAGTTCTTCTTCACTCAGAGAATGGTGAACACCTGGAATGCGCTTCCAAGAGAGGTGATAGGACAGAGTACAATATTGGGTTTCAAAAAGGGCTTGGATGACTTCTTGAAGGAGAAAGGGATTACAGGGTATAGATAGAGGGTTACTATACAGGGTACTTCAGGATTAGGGCACAAACAATGTAGGTGGTGGGAACTTAAAGGTCAAGGACCTGGGGGGCCGCTGCGGGAGCGGACTGCTGGGCACGATGGACCCCTGGTCTGACCCGGCAGAGGCAATGCTTATGTTCTTATGATCCTAATTAGAGCGCCATTTATAGAAATCTGGCCCTTAGTGGACATACTGTACAGCAGTCAGCGCTCTCTATTTCCTACGAAGAAGACTTGAAAACAATAATAATCAAAGCAGAATAAAGAGTATTCCGCAGCTATTATTTTTCTGCTATTTTTAAACTTCCCTATAAATATTTATTATGTTGTATTTATACCAGCGTTCTTCCATTATTTTTAAGACTCATGATATGAATTAAATAATGTTAATGTCAAACATCCTAATTTACTGATTAAGGTAATTAGATGCGTCGTCCCTAGCATCACCGTATCTTCCCAAAGTAATGGAGATGAACATGTGGCAGATTGCATGCAATTAGAGCACTAGCTTGCTTTACGGCTGTCCCGCCACTGCTCTTTGCGCTAAACATCACCAGCCAAAGATTAAATAACGGAGGCATGCCTGGTATAGTCCAGCAAGACTAGGGTTACAAGACGTCTGGGACAACCCAGGCATGTCCTCTTTTTGTAGGACTGTCCGGGTGCCCGGAAGGATTTCCAAAAACCTGGCAGATTGTCTGGGTTTTGGAAGTCCCCGACCTCAAGGCCGCAACTAGAGGCCGTTTGTTGCATGTGCAGCTATCAAATCGGTGACATCACATGCATGCATGTTACATCATCGCGTCAACATTCGCGCATGCACAGACACTCTCGAGCTGGGGGGAGGTTCGTGCAGGGGTAAGGCCGGAGGATGGGACGGAACTGGAGGTGGAACAGGGGGGCGGTGCTGTGGGCAGAATGGGGCGGGACCAGGTGTCCTCTTTTTTTTAATAGAGGAAATCTGGCAACCCTAAGCAGGATGATAAGGAGACAAGGAGTGGATCAAGGAGATGCAACTTAGTGGCTCAGGAAATCACAAGGTAGCCATGTTATTGCCACCGGGCTGCAAGTACCTCTCCCCCACCCCCACCAAAAAAAAAATCCAACCAAAACCAATATCGGTAGATTGATGGGTGCCTAAATGTCATC
This sequence comes from Geotrypetes seraphini, assembly GCF_902459505.1. NCBI lineage: Eukaryota > Metazoa > Chordata > Amphibia > Gymnophiona > Dermophiidae > Geotrypetes > Geotrypetes seraphini. Next base: position 377,307,339 of record NC_047086.1, read on the forward strand.
CAGCAAGATAAGGAGATTAAGGAAACTCAGCCTTGTGATACTGCGGGGAATAAGCTGTACTGGTACTAGCAGCTGAATCTACACAATTAGATTTTCAAAGTTCAAAGTCGGCCTAGATCAGGGGTCTCAAAGTCCCTCCTTGAGGGCCGCAATCCAGTCGGGTTTTCAGGATTTCCCCAATGAATATGCATGAGATCTAGGTGCATTCATTGGGGAAATCCTGAAAACCCGACTGGATTGCGGCCCTCAAGGAGGGTCTTTGAGACCCCTGGCTTAGATTAATCGAGGCAGCCCTGGCTGAAAATGGCCACTGAATACCACCAGATCCTATATATCTCCTCTTTCTTATAATGGATACAATGTTGTGCTGAAGCCTCCTCATTCCTCACACGGGGTAATTATATGCGGTATGCCCATATGTAACACCTAGAAGCCACCTGACTGGTAGATTAGTGTGTTTGGGGGGGTTCGGGAAGCGGCGGTCAAAGGGGAGAGCTGCAGCTCAGTTGATTGGGGCAGGGAGAGCGGCTTTGACAGGAGGGAGGAATGTTGCTACTCTTTGGGTTTAGGCCAGGTACTAGTGACCTGGATTGACCCCTGTGAGAACGGGCTACCGGGCTTGATGGACCATTGGTTTGACTCAGTAAGGCTATTCTTATGTTCTTATAATAACATAGTAGATGATGGCAGATAAAGACATGCATGGTCTATCTAGGCTTCCAAACAAGATAAACTCCTAGTTTATGATAACAACATATCCATACTTGATTTTGAGCTGCTTTTCCATTCTCAGGGCACAGACCCTAGCGGTCTTCCCAGCCCTGGCTTAATTTTTAACTCCTGGAATTGCTGTTAAAATCTGCTCTATCTGACCTATCAGGACAAAGCCGTAACCTATAAAGGAAAGTAGGTGCCTATTTTCCTTTATAGAATATTGGCATAACCAAGTGGGTACACACATATGTGCCTAAGCATAAACACTTATTTATTTATTTTAAACATTTATACACCGCCTAAGTACCTAGGCGGTTCACAAGCGACATACGTAATGAAATAAACATATCTAAACAATCAGCCTTACTAAACACAACAATCTGTCTGTCATTGAGAAAGACAGGGGTGGAAGCCACTGCTTGCCCTGGATCAGTTAGCATGGAATGTTGCTACTCTTTGGGTTTTGGCCAGATACTAGTGAGAACGGGCTACTGGGCTTGATGGACCAATACATGAGCCAAGTATATGACAATTAAGCTAGTGTAACATCTCTGATGAGGTTGGCTCTGAGGCACTGTGGAATGAGGCATTATGACATCACAATCTCAGCACTGGAATGTTGCTCTCATTGGGGTTCCGGAATCTTGCTATTCTTTGAGAGGCTGGAATGTTGCTACTCTTTGGGTTTTGGCCAGGCACTTGTGACTTGGATTGGCCATTGTAACATCACTGATGAAGTTGGCTCTGAGGCACTGTGGAATGAGGCATTATTGCATCACAATCTCAGCCTAGATAGAATGTTGCTCTCATTGGGGTTCCGGAATCTTGCTGTTCTTTGAGATGCTGGAATGTTGCTAGTCCTTGGGTTTTGGCCAGGTACTAGGGACCTGGATCGGCTGCCGTGAGAACGGGCTACTGGGCTTGATGGGCCATTGGTCTGACCCAGTAAGGCTATTCTTATCAAAGTACATGTTAACTGCAATTCCCTCATGTCCTATCACAGATCTTATAACATGCAAGCAGGCAAAATAAATGCCCTTGCAAAGAGCTGAGTTTTCAGTGTTCCCTTAAACTTCCATCTGGCACTGCATTGCCATACTAAATCAGGCAAGTGATTCCATAATTGCACTCCAACTACAGCGATTGTAGATTCCCGTGTAATTGCATAATGTGTTTTTATCATTTCTCCTCAGCATAGCAGGCTCTGATCTTAATGTTCTACTAGGACATTAGACCCTCAACAATTTTTTAAAATACAATGGTACAGGAGCATACAGTGTTTGATGATAGAAACCTTCAAGATCATGAAGGGCATAGAAAAAGTGGACAGGGACAGATTTTTCAAACTATGGGGAACCACAAGTACAAGGGGGCACTCAGAGAAATTGAAAGGGGAGAGGTTTAGAACAAACGCCAGGAAGTTCTTTTTCACCCAGAGGGTGGTGGATACATGGAACGCGCTACCGGAGGAAGTGATAAGCAGAAGCACGTTACAGGGCTTCAAAGAAGGTCTGGACAGGTACCTGGAGGACAAAGGGATTGAGGGGTACAGATAAGAGTAGAGGTAAGGTTATAGAGATAGAGGTAATTTAAAAAATTTAGTCAGAGACCACTGTTCAGGCAGTGGGCCTGATGGGCCGCCGCGGGAGCGGACCGCTGGGCGAGATGGACCTCTGGTCTGCCTCAGCGGAGGCAACTTCTTATGTTCTTATGACCAATAGAGAAAACCTTGTGATGAATCCAATATGCTACCGGTAACTAATGAAACTGCTTTGATAACGGTGCCTGTGTCAGCGCTGAAATTGGTGTCAACCTCCAAAGATAAGATCTGTCTCCCCCCCCCCCCATTTTTTTTTTTCCCTTTTCTTTGCCTCTAAAGATTGTAGTTCTTTCCCATATTCTATGTTTCTGTATGTCATGTCTCGTATCTAGTCCCCCGAGTATCTGTATTCTGTTAATCTTAAATACTTGCATTTTATATTGTACACCGCCTAGAATTTTGATTAGGTGGTTAGTGCCATTTTTTTAAAAAACTTGCCATTTAAAAAAAAAAAAAAAGTTGTGATGCAGATATTTTTGATACTGTGTGATTTGTTCATGATATCAATTTGTTGCCATTGCGAGTCAACAAGGGGATTAGGCAATGAAGGACTTTAGGCTGGAATTTAAATTAAGGGTGGAGTATATATGATTAGACCTAAGATCCCAGGATGGGGATCTGAAATAACATATGTTATAAGAGATCCTATGATCTGAGTATTATATGCATTATGATATACCCACCAAGTTAGTTGATGATCACCTTTGCAAAGAAAAACTTTTTGGACTGAATTGAAACCTTGAAAAGTACAAATAATAGACATCTTAATTGATGGGCAGACTTGATGGGCCATTTGGCCTTTATAGACGTAGGTCCAGGAAGTGACATCAGAGGAAGAGCCTATGCTAGCGTGACAGCAGGTTGGGGGGTTGCTGCTCACACCAGGAATATTATAGAGGTATGGGAGAAGGAAAGCTGCATGCACGCATGGCAGTGGGGGGGGGGGAGGGGGGAGAGGAGAACGGGTAACTGCACCCCCTTTTTACACCACTGGTACCAGCACAATCTTCGCACTTACTATGGATTTAATTTTGTGGTTAAAGCACAGTAAGTTACAAAGCATACCACATTTTAGGAAAAGAACCATAGTGTGAGGGCCTCAACTGGGTTTAATATTCAAAAGATATCCTCAAATTACCTAGACAAATCTTTACTTCCAAAATTCTCTCTCCTTTGATGTGTTAAATTTTATCTGGCCAACTCATTTTCAAGACAAAGTTTGCCCACTGCCAAAGGGACAGACGGAGGTATTCGGAGGGGGGGGGGGGGGGTGCCGGTGTCAATTCAACCAGATGGAGCTGGATATCAGCACTGTCCAGCTAAACCTAGCAAGAGAGGTTTGGATGCCAGCAGGAGCTGTCCTAATATTAACTGGATATCTTTATTGGATTATATTCAGTGGTATTAAAATCCTGCTGAATATTCAAACCAAATCAAGCAGATAAAGATATCTGATTAAATTAGCCACTCACTGCACACTGGCTATGGTCTCCTTTTAGTATAAAAACATAACTCTATCAGCACGTAGTTCACTATCACTAATTTATAGGAGTGAGGATAAATCAATCAGTTCAATATATCAAGAAGCCTCATTGCTCACAATACAAATATATAGAGTTTTTTTTATGGACCTCAGTGGGCTTCCCTCATAGGATTTTTTTTTATCCAAACTGAGCTTCGCTAAGTCAGTATCTTCATAAGTCCTTCTTATTTGCAATTTTCAACATTTCATCCTGTGTTCATTATTTGTAGAAATCATACTCATAAATATTGCCATCTAGTGAAGGCAGGGGTAGGGAACTCCGGTCCTCGAGAGCCGTATTCCAGTCGGGTTTTCAGGATTTTCCCAATGAATATGCATGAGATCTATTTGCATGCACTGCTTTCAATGCATATTAAGTACATAAGTACATAAGTAGTCGCCTCCGCCGGGGCAGACCAGAGGTCCATCCAGCCCAGCGGTCCGCTCACGCGGCGGCCCATCAGGCATATTGCCTGGTCAGCGGTCCCTGACTAATTTTATTGCCTACCTCTACACTTATCTCTAAACCTTCCACTGCTCTTATCTGTACCCCTCAATCCCTTTGTCTTCCAGGAACCTATCCAGGTCATCCTTGAAACCCTGTACTGTGCTATTTCTTATCACGGCCTCCGGAAGGGTGTTCCATGTGTCCACCACCCTCTGTGTGAAAAAGTACTTCCTTGCGTTTGTTTTAAACCTGTCCCCCTTCAATTTCATCGAGTGACCCCTTGTTCTTGTGGTTTCTTTCAAATTGAAAAATCTGTCTTTGTCAACCTTTTCGATGCCCCTCAGGATCTTGAAGGTCTCTATCATATCTCCTCTGAGTCTCCGCTTTTCCAGGGAGAACAGCCCCAGCTTCTTCAGTCTGTCAGTGTATGTAAGGTTTTCCATACCCTTAATCAGTTTAGTTGCTCTTCTCTGGACTCCCTCAAGCATTGCCATGTCCTTTTTGAGGTACGGTGACCAGTACTGTACACAGTATTCCAGATGCGGGCGCACCATAGCCCGGTACAGTGGCAGGATGACTTCCTTCGTTCTGGTCGAGATACCCTTCTTAATGATACCTAACATTTGGTTTGCTTTCCTCGAGGCTGTGGCGCACTGTGCCGACGCCTTCAATGTCGTGTCTACCATCACTCCCAAGTCTCTTTCCAGATTACTGACCCCTAGCATTGATCCCCCCATTTTGTAAGTGAACATCGGGTTCCTTCTCCCTATATGCATGACCTTGCATTTCCCTACATTGAAGCTCATTTGCCACTTTTTCGCCCATTCTTCCAATGTCGTAAGATCCCTTTGGAGATTCTCGCAGTCAACCGTGGTTTCAACCTTGCTGAATAGTTTGGTGTCATCTGCGAATTTGATGACCTCGCATTTTGTTCCCGCCTCCAGGTCGTCAATGAATATGTTAAACAGGAGCGGTCCCAGCACCGATCCTTGAGGAACCCCGCTCGTGACCCCTTGCCAGTCCGAGTAATGGCCCTTTACACCAACCCTCTGCTTCCTGTCTGCCAGCCAGTTTTTGATCCATCGGTGGACCTCCCCGCGCACCCCATGATTCCATAGCTTCCTGAGCAACCGCTCATGTGGTACCTTATCGAAGGCTTTCTGGAAGTCTAGGTAAATTATGTCTATGGGTTCACCTTTGTCCACCTGGTTATTTACCCCCTCAAAGAAGTACAACAAGTTTGTGAGGCACGACCTACCCTTGCAGAACCCATGCTGGCTCGACCTTAGCTGTCCATTTTTTTCGATATGGTCACAGATGCTGTCCTTAATCAGTGCCTCCATCATCTTTCCCGGGACCGATGTGAGGCTTACCGGCCTATAGTTTCCCGGGTCGCCCCTCGAACCCTTCTTGAAGATGGGCGTGACATTAGCTATTTTCCAGTCCTCCGGGATCTCTCCAGTTTTTAGGGATAGGTTGCATATTTTCTGAAGTGTCTCTGCTATTTCATTCCTTAATTCCTTGAGCACCCTTGGGTGAATGCCGTCCGGACCTGGTGACTTGTCGCTCTTTAGCTTGTCTATCTGCCTGAGGACATCCTCCTGGCTCACCTCTAATTGGACCAGCTTGCTATCTTGATCTCCATTTTCTATTTCCTCTGGTTCCGGAATGTTGGATGTGTCCTCCCTCGTGAAGACCGACGTAAAGAAGTCATTTAACTTGTCAGCTATTTCTTTTTCCTCCCTCACTACTCCCTCACTACTCCCTTTCTATCCCCATCATCCATATTCATTGGGGAAATCCTGAAAACCCGACTGGAATACGGCTCTCGAGGACCGGAGTACCCTACCCCTGAGTTAAGGGAATTCCGTAAGGGAGTTCCGACATGATATCATGTTTTGCCAAAATAGGGACTGTTTCAAGGTGTTCCCCCTAAAAAACAAGGACCAAAACTCAGTTCATCCTTCAAACATGTACCAAAACATGTCATTGTTCAATCAAAAAAATGGCAGCAAATAGAATAATATTTCAATTCTTCCTATCTTCACATTAGAAAACGGTCATCTCAGCGTCGTCTTTCTTCAAAGATAGGCACGATTTGTTTCATTCATATGTAAATCACTTCATCACATGTTCACCCCCCACCAATCACAGCGAAACACTCTCAGACTACTTCACTGACAAAGTAGACAAAATACGGTCTCACCTTGACTCCGCCATGCTACAGACAGGTAGGGTCGGGGTCATGTGTCATCTTTTTTCACAAATATGATAATCCTAGGCTGGCAGGAAGACATTTCCCTAGATGGCATGGGTCAGAGGTGGGAGACCTAACACTATGTCTCTGGGAAGAATGTTCTTCTGTGAATCTTACTTAGCAGATTTGACTGTATAGCTGTCATTATTTTTGTTCGTTCTGTGTAATCCTGGTTTGTCAAAAAAATATTATAGTCGGGGTGGGGTGTCTCAACTGCTACAAGAGCCTTCTCACTGAGGCCATATGGCATTTATCTGTCATAATTGTCTATGTTTTATTATAACACACATTCCCAATATTCTACCAGCTTCTTGAGCTTTTATTCCTTTGCTGGAAGTTACTGCCTCCTTTTTGGAGAGTGTCAGGAAGCAGATAGTTCGAGCAGATGACACCAGACAACTTGACTGCAGTAAATGTTATGCAGTGCTCAATTCCTCATTGTAAGAACATAAGAATAGCCTTGCTGGGTCAGACCAATGGTCCATCAAGCCCAGTAATGTAATGTAATGTAATGTAATTTATTTCTTATATACCGCTACATCCGTTAGGTTCTAAGCGGTTTACAGAAAATATACATTAAGATTAGAAATAAGAAAGGTACTTGAAAAATTCCCTTACTGTCCCGAAGGCTCACAATCTAACTAAAGTACCTGGAGGGTAATAGAGAAGTGAAAAGTAGAGTTAGAGGAAAAATAAAAATAAAATAAACATTTTAACAAGACAGCATTGATCTAAATACTTTGGAAGGTAGAAGAGAGGAGAGAAAGGAATAGAAGCAGAAGGGGGAGCCGTTGAACAGTAGAATTCTGGAGAAATTTAAATGATAGAAATAGAACAAAACAAAGACAAAAGGCAAAACAATAGATAAGATTAAAGATAAATCATAAGCTGGAAAGAAAATAAAATAAAACTTTGTCTTCAATCCACGGTTTCAGCGTCAGTGATGAAGTGGAGCAAGTAAGTTTAGGAGGAGCGATTGACGTTTCCAGAAAGGGCTTCTTCAGGGAAGAGACTTGGCAGACAGTCCCAGGATGCCTATGTCTCCTCCCCTGCGATGTTCTCCCATCCATGCATTCCCTCCCAGACACACTGCCCGTGCCCCAGCCGCTCCAAGGAGGCTGCCCCAGATGAGGCCCACGGTGAATGCAGGATTCTCTCCTCTGTAGCCTGTTCTCATGGTGGCCAATCCAGGTCACTAGTACCTGGCCAAAACCCAAGGAGTAGCAACATTCCAGCCTCTCAAAGAATACATAGTAACATAGTAACATAGTAGATGACGGCAGATAAAGACCTGAATGGTCCATCCAGTCTGCCCAACCTGATTCAATTTAAATTTTTTTATTTTATTTTATTTTATTTTTTTTCTTCTTAGCTATTTCTGGGCTAGAATCCAAAGCTTTACCCGGTACTATGCTTGGGTTCCAACTGCTGAAATCTCTGTTAAGACTTACTCCAGCCCATCTACACCCTCCCAGCCATTGAAGCCCTCCCCTGCCCATCCTCCACCAAACGGCCATACACAGACACAGATCGTACAAGTCTGCCCAGTAACTGGCCTAGTTCAATATTTAATATTATTTTCTGATTCTAAATCTTCTGTGTTCATCCCACGCTTCTTTGAACTCAGTCACAGTTTTACTCTCCACCACCTCTCTCGGGAGCGCATTCCAAGCATCCACCACCCTCTCCGTAAAGTAGAATTTCCTAACATTGCCCCTGAATCTACCACCCCTCAACCTCAAATTATGTCCTCTGGTTTTACCATTTTCCTTTCTCTGGAAAAGATTTTGTTCTACATTAATACCCTTTAAGTATTTGAACGTCTGAATCATATCTCCCCTGTCTCTCCTTTCCTCTAGGGTATACATATTCAGGGCTTCCAGTCTCTCCTCATACGCCTTCTGGCGCAAGCCTCCTATCATTTTCGTCGCCCTCCTCTGGACCGCCTCAAGTCTTCTTACGTATTTTGCCAGATAGCAAGATTCCAGAACCCCAATGAGAGCAACATTCCAGAGCTGAGGTTGTGATGTCTTAATGCCTCATTCCACAGTGCTTCAGAGCCAACCTCATCAGTGATGTTACAATGGCCAATCCAGGTCCCTAGTACCTGGCCAAAATGCAAGGTGTAGCAACATTCCAGCCTCTCAAAGAATAGCAAGATTCCGGAACCCCAATGAGAGCAACATTCCAGAGCTGAGATTGAGATGTCATAATGCCTCATTCCACAGTGCCTCAGAACCAACCTCATCAGTGATGATAATAATAATAATGTATTCTTATATACCGCCAAAGCCATAATAGTTCGAGGCAGTTTACAATAAGAAGTGCTGGACAATCAGAGAAATAATCACAATGTAAAAATCATCAAATACATGCATACAGAATAAAAGAAGTAAAAGCAATAAAATTCTTAGGTTACAAATCGATTAAACAATTTTGTTTTTACTGATTTTCTAAAACTAAAATAGGATGAGGAGTGCATGATAATGTTACCCAGCCAATCGTTCAATTTACTTGCCTGGAAAGCAAGAGTTCTGTCCAGGAATCTTTTATAACGGCAGACCTTTATTGTTGGATAAGTGAACATATGAATTCTACGTGGCTTAATTTTCCTATATTTGGCTCATGTAAGAACATAAGACTAGCCTTACTGGGTCAGACCAAAGGTCCATCAAGCCCAGTAGCCCGTTCTCACAGTGGCCAATCAAGGTCTCTAGTACCTGTCCAAATCCCAAGGTCTAGCAACATTCCAACCTCTCAAAGAATAGCAAGATTCCGGAACCCCAATGAGAGCAACATTCCAGAGCTGAGATTGTGATGTCATAATGCCTCATTCCACAGTGCCTCAGAACCAACCTCATCAGTGATGATAATAATAATAATAATAATTTATTCTTATATACCGCCAAAGCCATAATAGTTCGAGGCAGTTTACAATAAGAAGTGCTGGACAATCAGAGAAATAATCACAATGTAAAAATCATCAAATACATGCATACAGAATAAAAGAAGTAAAAGCAATAAATCGATTAAACAATTTCGTTTTTACTGATTTTCTAAAACTAAAATAGGATGAGGAGTGCATGATAATGTTACCCAATTTACTTGCCTGGAAAGCAAGAGTTCTGTCCAGGAATCTTTTATAACGGCAGGCCTTTTTTGTTGGATAAGTGAATATATGAATTCTACGTGGCTTAATTTTCCTATATTTGGCTCATGAAAGAACATAAGACTAGCCTTACTGGGTCAGACCAAAGATCCATCAAGCCCAGTAGCCCGTTCTCACAGTGGCCAATCAAGGTCTCTAGTACCTCTCCAGATCCCAAAGTCTAGCAACATTCCAGCCTCTCAAAGAATAGCAAGATTCCGGAACCCCAATGAGAGCAGCATTCCAGAGCTGAGGTTGTGATGTCATAATGCCTCATTCCACAGTGCCTCAGAACCAACTTCATCAGTGTTGTTACAGTGGCTTAATTGTCATATACTTGGCTCATGTATTGGTCCATCAAGCCCAATAGTCCATTCTCACTAGTACCTGGCTAAGACCCAAAGAGTAGCAACATTCCATGCAACTGATCCAAGGCAAGCAGTGGCTTCCCCCATGTCTTCAACCAGTTTTACATCTGTTGCTAAATAAGGCTTGCTTCCTGACCAACCAGCTATGTTGGGGGAAAATCATGGCCACTTTCTAGCCATGAAAAGTTAAAAATGTTTATCTGCAGCTCAATGCAGTATTTATGGTGCTTCCTTTTCCTAGGAAGGTCTTTATGGGTGCTGGTAGATTTATTCTATAGGTCCTGATTGACTTTTGTAAGGCTTTGTATGAATTTATTATATGCCTGCTACTGAGAGGGGTTATGTTGCTTTTACTGAGATGAAACCACAATCATTCTTTTTTTATATGGCAAATTCTTTGGGGGAAATGCCTCAATTCTGCTCTGCACCTGTTGTTGCATGCTGAAGGTTTCTGTGAACCAGAATATATGCTTGTATTTAACAGCATGCCTACAGGGTAGGGAGCACTGGGGTTTTTTAAAATTAAGTTTCAGGTTATATAATTTACTCTAAACCAGTGGTTCTTAAATCTGTTCTGAGGGACCCCCCAGTCAGTCGGGTTTTCAAGATATCCCTAATGAATATGCATGAGCGAGATTTGCCTATAAAGTAGGTAGTAGGCATGTAGATTTTTCCCTTGCATATTCATTAGGAATATCTTGAAAACCTGACTGGTTGGGGGGTCCCCCCCGGGACAGATTTAAGAACCACTGTTCTAAACCTGTTTTGTTCAATACAGTAGACTCTCTGTTAACCGGAACTCTCAAGCAACCGGGGGGAAAAAATCTAGGAAATACTGTAATACTTCCATTAAAAAATGAAAATAAAACCAATTCCTGGCACAAATTTAAGTATAAACTTGGCACATCTCACATGAGTACACCCACGCTTTGCCTACCACATGTCCAGTAGTTTGTCTAGAACAGTTTATGGTATGACATAGTATGGGGTATATAGTATTAGTTAGGCCTGTTTTTAATAGTAACTCTCAAGCAACCAGAAACTCCATTTATCCAGCATCTATCAGTCGCCATGGGTGCCAGTTAACTGAGTCTATTGTATAAGCAACGTTGGCAACATTTTCTTTTCTTTTCCTTTTGTATACCCTGGGAACATAAACTGCTTTCTTTTTTTCTCAATGTAATCTTCAGAGATATTATATTAACCATGCTTTGTAATAAGTACTAAATTATTTTAACACCTTACATACTTCAATTTTTTTCGGTATCAGCTCCTTCACTAAGGGCCTGTTTTACAAAGCCGCACTAGCGGCTGCCATGCGACAACGGCCCCCAAAGCCCTTTAAAGCCCTATGGGCTTTGGGGGCCGTTATCGCGCAGCAGCCGCTAGCGCGGCTTTGTAAAACAGGCCCTAAAAGAAGAAATGTCAATGACACAGTTATAATCAAAATTAAAAGCATTTTTGTTTAAAGATGCTTACAATATCTAAACGTCCTTTTTATTTATTACTATTGTATTAATTTAAAAATTTATATACCGCATAAAAACTGTGCGGTTTACAAAATTACATGCATACGTATTAAAAATACTAAAACATGTTTCGACAGAACAAACACAATAAAAACATTAACTAACGGTCTCATTATTGAACCTTTTTTCAAATTCATCCTACAAGATGGAAAGACAAAGGGCTCCTTTTACTTAGGTGCGTTAGGGCATTAACGCGCGGAACAGCGCGGGTTGAATTGCCGCACGCGCATAGACCTTAACGCCAACATTGAGCTGGCGTTAGTTCTAGCTGCGTAGCGCGCAGTGTAGCGTGCGGAAATATCCTGCATGCGCTAAAAACGCTAGCGCACCTTAGTAAAAGGAGCCCCAAATCCCATAAAAACATTTACAGGACGGTGAGGCTTCAACAGCAAAGAGCATTAGCACATGAAGGCATTGACGGATAATTGTGCTTTCAATATTTTCTTCAAATTCAGTTTCCCGTCACAAAATCGCAGAATACCAGGCAGCGCATTCCAAAGCATGGCACCTGCTACAGATGGCAATTTTGCCCCAATCTTAACATGAGAGACTAACATCTTACCCTCTAAATTCAACTTTCTCCATTTTCAGATCTCAAACATTTTTAGGATGAAATGATCAATATTTGTCTTCCTTTTTTATTTTTTCCATTTTTATTAAAATCTCTTGTACCAGAGTGCCTCCCTTTTTCATGCCCTAATTGCTTCTTTTCTATTTAATATTGTAATTCGTCCCTCCTATCCTATTGTTCAAGTCAGTCTATTGTCGTGTCTACTGTCCTTAAATGTATTGTTTACCCATTAATTTTAGCTGGAAACCGCCTAGAAACTATGCATAAGCGATTAATCAAATTTGAAATAAACATGAAAACTTGTGTTATGTTTTGCCGAACTATACTCACCGTGCTATGTCTTACCATACCATAGGCAGTGGAATGCTCTTTGGTTTGGGGGGGGCCCAGGGGCTCCGTTCTAGCCCCAGCAGAATCCTGCGGCACAGCCCGCCACCAGCTCCCAACTTCTCCCCCTATCTCCTCCCTGCATTGTACGTTAAATCTTCAGGGCATCCCCCACGTAGTGCCAACGAACAGGCCTGCCCCTGGAAGTAGAATGACGGGGCCTTAGGCATCTGAGCCAATCAGTGCCTTAGGACCCTCTCCATGTATCACATGATGCACTGGGGAGGGAAAGGCCTGCCAGAGGAGCTCATGAGTGGGGAACAGGCTGAAAAATTGGAGCACATAGAGGTAAGTAAGGAGGATGTCCTCAAACAGATAGACAGGTTAAAATGCGGCAAATCACCGGGCCCAGACAGGATCCTCCCAAGGGTTCTGAAGGAACTAAGACAAGAAATAGCAGGCACAATCCAACATGTTTGCAACCTATCCTTGAAAACTGGAGAGGTACCAGAGGACTGGAAATTGGCAAATGTCACACCCATCTTCAAAAAGGGATCGAGGGGTGACCCCGGGAACTACAGGCCGGTGAGCCTGACTTCAATAATAGGGAAAATGGTGGAAGCTATGATCAAGGATGGCATTTGCGACCACATCGAGAGAAATGGCCTACTGAGAAGTTTCAAGTTTCAAGTTTCAAGTTTTATTTCACATTTGATGAATCGCCTATTTCGAAATTCTAGGCGATGTACATAATAATATAGAAACTATGACATAATTACAATAAAATCAATAAAGACTCACATGAAAAAGAGGGAAAGAGGGTAAAGTTACAATGGGGGAGAAGAAAAAAAACAAAAAACCAGGAGAGAACGAGAGGTAGGGTAAAATTATTCAAAGCTTTTCTTACGTAAAAGTTGATTTAGGCATCCATTAGTTAAATTATAAGTCAAAAGCGTCCTTAAAAAAATAAGATTTTAAAAGCTTTTTAAATACTAGGATATCGCTTTCAATTCTAATGTAATGGGGAAGGGAATTCCACCATTGTGGCCCTGCAACAGTAAACAAGCCAGCACGGATTCTGTAAGGGAAGGTCATGCCTAACAAACCTTCTGTACTTCTTTGAGGGAATAAGCAGTCGGGTGGACAATGGGGAACCCATAGACATCATTTACCTCGATTTTCAAAAGGCTTTCGACAAGGTGCCACATGAAAGGCTGCTTAGGAAGCTGTGGAACCATGGGGTGGGAGGGGATGTGCACCTATGGATCAAGCACTGGTTGTCGGGTAGACTGCAGAGGGTCGGAGTAAAGGGCCAATATTCTGACTGGCAGGGAGTCACGAGCGGTGTGCCACAGGGATCGGTGCTGGGGCCGTTACTCTTCAACATATTCATCAATGACCTAGAAAAGGAGGCAAAGTGCGAGGTTATAAAATTTGCAGACGATACCAAACTGTGCGTCAGAGTTAGATCCAGGGAGGAGTGTGAGGACCTGCAAAGGGACCTGGACAAGCTGGAAGACTGGGCAAACAAATGGCAAATGCGCTTTAACGTGGAAAAATGTAAGGTCATGCATATAGGGAAAAAGAATCCGTTGTTCAACTACAAATTGGGGGGGGGGCATTGTTGGGAGACAGCGGTCTTGAGAGGGACTTGGGTGTGCTGGTGGATGCATCACTGAAGCCATTTGCACAGTGCGCAGCAGCCTCAAAAAAAGCCAACAGGATGCTGGGCATCATAAAGAGGGGCATAACAACCAGGACGCGGGAAGACATCATGCCATTGTATCGAGCGATGGTGCGTCCACATCTGGAATACTGCGTTCAATATTGGTCGCCGTACCTCAAGAAGGACATGGCGGTACTTGAGAGAGTCCAAAGGAGAGCAACCAAACTGGTAAGAGGGCTGGAACACTGCCTATACGCCGAGAGGTTGGATAGGCTGGGGCTCTTCTCTCTGGAAAAAAGGAGGCTCAGGGGAGATATGATAGAGACCTTCAAGATCATGAGGGGCATGGAGATGGTGGATAGGGACAGATTCTTCAGACTGAAGGGGACAACAGGTACGAGGGGGCATTCGGAGAAACTGAAGGGAGATAGGTTCAAAACAATTTCAAGGAAGTTTTTTTTCACCCAAAGGGTCATGGACACTTGGAATGCGCTACCGGAGGAAGTGATCAGGCAGAGTACGGTACAAGGATTCAAACAGGGATTGGATGGATTCCTGAGGGATAAAGGGATCGTGGGATACTGAGAGAGGTGCTGGGATGTATCACAGGTATAGAAAGCTAACCAGGTAATAAGTATAGAAACCCAACCAGGTCGTGCATGTGCAAGACTGGAGGGTTAGGACTTCGATGGGAAGCTAGGACTTAAATGGGAAACCAGGGTGGCAAGGGGACCCCCTCTGGGGATTCAGACAGGTCGTGACCTGTTTGGGCCGCAACGGGAGCGGACTGCTGGGCAGGATGGACCTGTGGTCTGACCCGGCGGAGGCACTGCTTATGTTCTTATGTTCTTATTTTGGACTGGCGGGCCTCTGGAGCAGATGGGACTGCATCCCTCCTGCTCCCAACTTGTGAAAAAGGTACCAGGTGGGTTGTGGGGGTGAAGGTTCGGAGGAGCATCCAGTGGCAGAAGGGAGTACGCATCCCTCCTGTTTTTTGGGGGGAGGGGATTGTTCGGGGGGGGGGGGGGGTAGCGCCAGGTGCAAGGGGGGGGAGCTCCATTGGCAGAAGGGAGTGGGAATCCTAACTGCCAATTTTTTCTCATGTTGGGAGGGGGGGCAGCAAGGCTGGAAGGAGTGTGGGCATGTCTCCTGCCAATTATTTTTCACGTGGGGATGGGTTGGCAAGGCAGGAGGGGAGTGGGCATCCTTCCTGCTGATTTTTGCTGCTGTGGGAAGGGGGTGGGGGTTGTTTGGGGTTGGTCCCCAGTGCCAGTTCATCAGGGAGACGGGAAGGGCCATCATCGGCGTGGGGGGGTAGGGCTTTTTTCTTTTTTTAATGGGGCAGATATTGTGCATATATAACACACACACACACATCATTTGTGTCCATAAAAAAAAAAAAAAAAGGTTTTCTGCACCGAACAGTTGAGTGGCATGTGTGACAGTTGTTTTCACAGCGATCAATCGGACGGGAGAGTCGGGGATTTTGACGAACCTCTGCACAAATCATTTGCATGCAAACTTCTTAGTGTGTCAATAGCTCTTTTAGAATTAGCCAAAAATCAGATCGGAGCGGACCCACGCGGTCTTACCGATGCTGTTTAGTGCATTTGGCCTCTATTCCCCCATTGCCCCAGGTACCTTAGATAGATTGTGAGCCCACCGGGATAGAAAGGGAAAAACGCTTGAGTACCTGAATAAATGAATGTAAATCGTTTTGAGCTCCCCTGGGAGAACGGTATAGAAAATCGAAGGAATAAATACATATCGAAATAAATAAAACTGGCTGACTGATATGTTCTGAGTGAGGGGATCTTCTCTTCCTCTTCCCTGACCAGAGTTTTTAGGGGGGGGGGGCCCTCTCTTTTGGGTGTCTTGGGTGGGAGGAACCATCTCATCCCTCTCCTTAGGCAACAGATTGCCTTGAGCTGCCACTGTAATAGTCATTAAATAAAAATATGCAAACCTGATCTATTAGCTTCTAAGATAACTTTCTGCATATTAGTCATCGCCTACAATATGTCACAACATTTACAGCAAAACTTGCTATGGAGATTACAAGTAACTGCAAAATAGTTTATTAACATTTTTTTCTTTTTCTTTTCAATCTAGTACAATTTCAAATCAGTTCCTATCTCAGCCCATTTATAAAGATAATTGGTTAAAATTGCTCAGTAGCATTATAGGCATGTTGGTCGATGAATAAAAACATTAATATGAAGTTCAACATCTATAGATAAGTAAAATCTTCCTTTTACATTACATCTAGGGTTACCATATTTGTGAAGACAAAAGGGTGGACACACGATCCCGCCCACACTCTACCCACAGCCCCGCCCACACCACCTATTTCCTTGGTCCCCCTTCTCATGCTCTGTACCCATGTAGTGCTCCTCTCTCTCTCCTTCCAGCCCCCCTCTTCTGTGGATTTCTCTCTCTCTCCTTCCATCCCCCCTCTTCTGTGGGTTTCTCTCTCTCTCTCTCCTTCCATCCCCCCTCTTCTGCGGGTGTCTCTCTCTCTCTCCTTCCATCCCCCCTCTTCTGTGGGGGTTTATTTTCTCTCTCTCTCTCTCCTTCCATCTCCTCTAATGTGGGTTTCTTTCTCTCTCTCTCTCTCTCTCTCTCCTTCCATCCCCCCTCTTCTGTGGGTTTTTCTCCCTCCTTCCATCTCCCTTCTTCTGTGGGTTTCTTTCTCCTGCCATCCCCCCTCTTCTGTGGGTTTCTCTCTTCTGCCACCACCCCCCTCTTCTTTGGGTTTCTCTCTCTCTCTCTTTCTGTCTTTCCCCTTCCATCCAGCACTATCCTACTCCATGCTGTTTATCCAGCCTCCTCCCCTCCCTCCTGAGGAGAAAACAGAAGATAAGAGGAAGAAGACATTAAAGCAGGGAAGAGAATGAGAAAGAAGTGGGGATGGTCTAAGAGAAAAGGAAGTGTATTGTGTGCACAAGTTAGGTAGGAGAAAGGGACTAGTGAGGACTGGCTGGGAGGAGAAGAATATGGGTTGTATATGAACTAGGGCGGACTGAAGGCATAGCATGAGTGTGGTGTATATAGATGGGAATAAGATGATAAATGGTAGTGATGAGATGGGGTTGAGGAGGGAAAGAGACTGGTGGGACTTGCAGCATTACCCCTAGCATTTCTTTTACCCACAAGTTCTCTCTTTGTGGCATCACCTGCTATGCTCTTCATTCCAGTTGTGTTCATAACCCACATTTCTTTTATATAGACATTAATGACCTTTTTTTCTCAGTCAACTTTTGGTCAGACGTTCCTCAAAATGATCATATTTATTAAGAAAACATCAATGCACTTTATAGAGAATGCTTTTTAGAAGGCTTATGGCACTTTCTTTTTTTTGAATGCTAGTTTAGGTCTTTCCTATATGTTGTGGAGTTCTTTTTCCTTTTTATTAGCTACAGAGAACTGTTGTAAGCTTCTGCGGGATATCAAATTTTAATAAACATAGAAACATGAAGGCAGATAAAGGCCAAATGGCCCATCCAGTCTGCCCAGCCACAGTAACCATTATCTCTTCTTCTCTCTAAGAGATCCCTCGTGCCTATCCCAGGTTTTCTTGAATTCAGATACAATCTTTGTCTCCACCACCTCTTCCGGGAGACTGTTCCACGCATCTACCACCCTTTCTGTAAAAAAGTATTTTCTTAGATTACTCGTGATCCTATCATAAACATAATTTGTGCTGAGCTGAACACCCCCAATCCTTTTGAAAAGTTGACTCCTGTGGATCAGAGAAAAAAAAGAGATTGACCAATATTACATTTTTATGAATAAAGAACTAAAAAAATAAAAGAGGTAGAAACAGGTTACATCTTATTTTCCCAGAAATGTATTTCCTACATGTTGGCAATGAGCAGCCAATGACTTTTAGAGAAACACGGGAGAGCAAAATGAATCACAAAGCCACTGCTGACTTGTATTTGTCTGTATGATAACAAAAAGAAAATCCAACAGGTCTGCAGTAAAAGGCAAAGTGTCAAAAACAAAAAGGTGATGTACAAAACCCAGGAATTTTATTTAAAAAGTCAACAAATGTTGTTTTCCAAATAATGGTTCTTGATAGAACGCTGGGACCCGACACGGTCCGTGTTGCAGAGAAACACTCCTTCCTCAGGGGTTTCAGCTGACAGTTTCACATTGTCCAGCGTTACCTACGGGAGTTCTACTTTGTGGTTTGTTTGTTTTTTTTAGCTAGACATATTTTTTGGTTTGTATTTCCATTTGGTTCTCATTACACCTAGTACGGTTTACAGCTAAGACCCCTGAGGAAGCAGCATTTGTTCGAAACACAGACTGTGTCAGGTGCTTGTGTTCGATTCAAGAACCATTATTTGGAAAACAACATTTGTTGACTTCTTAAATAAAATCCCTGATTTTTGTAAATCATCTCTGCAGTTTTTCTTTTTGTTTTTGCATCAGATTTATGCCAGTTTGGTTGTGATGTTCCTGAATGTGTGTGCTGTTTACCATAAGGGTTTAGTTTACTGCTTGATGTATTTTCTTTCTCAGAAGAGGACGGACTAAGAACATTTCATACGATGGAAGTGGCAAGAAATAGCTTGATATGAAGTGATTTTGAAGTTGGATTTTTTTTGGCACAGTAAAGAAATCATTTGGTTGCAATGGTCTTGTTAAGTAGATAACTACTAGCTTTGTGCATTAACATTAACATAAGTGCTAATATGAATTAAACTCCCACATGTTAAATTGGCATGAAGGTACTTGGGCTAATGGTAGTGTTTATGCTTACCAGTGAAGTCATTGAAAGTTACACTCACTTTACCCAACAAAAAAGGGTGAAATTAATTTTAAATCTATGGGTTTTGCAGTCAGGCACAGCTGTGATCACTTACAAAAAGGTGATGTAGCTCTGGAAGAACATCCTCCTAAATCAGTGCCTTTAAAAAAAAAGTACAGAGCTTAATTTCTCAAGTTGAAGTTAGAAGTGAAACATCCTGACCTGCGCTGTCTTGAACACTAGTAAAATGCATCGTGCTTTAAGGGATTTTGGGGTCTTTAACGTGTGCTTAGTATGTGAAAACAGGCTACAGCACAAATAGAAACTTAGAAACATGATAGCAGATAAAGGCTAAATGGCCCGTCCAGTCTGCCCATCCAATATCCCCTCCTCTCCCTAAGAGATTCCACGTGCCGGTCCCACACTTTCTTGAATTCTGACAGTCTTTGTCTCTACCACCTCTACTGGGAGACTAGTCCACACATCTGCCACCCTTTCAGTAGATTACTCCTGAGCCTATCATCGCTTAACCTCATTCTATGACCTCTCACTCTGGAGTTTCCTTTCAATTGAAAAAGACTCGTCTCATGTGTGTTTAATGCCACATATGTATTTAAATGTCTTTATCATATTGCCCGCCTGTCCTCCAAAGTATACATACTGAGCTCTTTAAGTCTGTCCCCGTATGCCTTATAATGTAGACCATCAACCATTGTAATAGCCTTCCTCTGGATCGACTCCTTCCTGTTTATATCTTTTTAAAGATGCGGTCTCCAGAATTGTACACAATATTCTAAATGAGATCTTGCAAGAGTCATATACCTCCTTTTTCTTACTGGCCATTCATCTCCCCATTCACCCAAGCATCCTTCTAGTTTTCGCCGTCGTCTTTTCAACCTGTTTAGCCATCTTAAGATCATTACATGTTATCACACCCAAGTCCCACTCCTCTTTCATGCACCAAAGTTCTTCACCCCCCCCCCCCTAAACTGTACTGTTCCCTCAGGCCGAATTTCAGATCATTCTGCACGCGTAGTTAGATCCTTCTTCAGGTTTTCCACACAATCAGGGGAGGTCTACTCTGCGAAGAGGCAAATCTTACCAGTCAGCCCTTCAGCAATACCGCTTACAAAAATGTTAAAAAGGACAGGGCCAAGAACTGAACCTTGAAGCGTATCACTAATATCCCTTTCCTCAGAATGATCTCCATTGACCACTATCTTCTGTCGCATTACACTCAAGCAGTTCCTGACCCAGTCCATCTCTTTGCGGCTCAAATCGAGGGCACTCTGTATTTATTAGACACCTGTATGGAACACTGTCAAAGGCTTTGCTAAAATCTAAATACACCACATCTAGGGAATAATTAGTGAGATGACTAACCCCCCTTTTTACGAAGCCATGTTGGCCATTTTTAACGCTCATAGAATTCCTATGAGTGTTGAAGCTAATACTGCCACAGCCGGTGAGAAAAAAATAAAGCCTAAAGAGGCTTCGTAAAAAGGGGGGGGGGGGGGGTAGATTTGCTGATGACACAAAGTTATTCAAAATTGTTAAATTGCAAGAGAGTGAAAAATTGCAAGAGAACCTTGTAAGACTGGGAGACTGGATATCAAAATGGCACATGTGGGAAAGAGGAACCTGAATTGTAGCTATGTGATGCAGGGTTCCATGTTTTATGTATAATTTAAAATATTTATATTCACCCTAGTAAAAAGATCTAGGTTTCATGGTTGAGGATATGTTGAAATTCTCAGCTCAGTGTGCAGCGGCAGCTAAGAAAACAAACAGAATATTAGGAACTAGTCTTTAAGCCCGTTACATTAACGGGTGCTAGAATAGATGTGTCTGTCTGTCTGTGTTTCTTTATCTCTCTCTCCTTGGCCGCTGTCTGTGTCCTTCTGTCTTCCTCCCCCCCCAAGCAAAGCTGTCTGCCCCTAGCACACACCTCCGCCCAAAGCAGCCCCCTTTCCCTCTCCTTGTCTCTCCATGGCCCCTTCTGTTTTCCCCCCCAGAGCAAAGCTGTCTGTCCCCAGCACACCTCTCCCCGAAATCAGCCCCCTTTCCCTTTCCCTATCTCTCCATGGCTCCTTCTGTCTCCCCCCAGCACACCCCTCCCCCCCAAAGCAGCCCCCTTTCCCTCTCCCCCTGGCCCCCAGTATTGATCCGCTTCTTACCTTCCCTCCATCCCGGCGTCTTCTGGCCTGCTCGTGGTGGCCGGCTTTAGCGAACCTCGCAGGCCGCTCTCCAACTCGGTAGCACGTTCCCTCTGACGCGATCCCGTGCGTCAGAGGGAACGTGCTACCGAGGTTGGAGAGCGGCCTGCGAGGTTCGCTAAAGCCTGCCACCATCGCAGGCTGCTCTTTAGAAGAGCATCAGCGGCAGCAGCGACGGCGGCGAGTGAGGGCAGGACAGGCTGCTCTGAAGAGGAGGATCAGCGGCTGCGGCGAGTGAGGGCGGGAGGTGTGTTCCCTGCCGAGAACGCAGGCAGGGAAAGAGCTTGCCTGGCCAAATGGTGAGTGAGGGCGGGAGGAGGGGAGTGGTCAGAATGTTCCCTGCCGCTGGGTTCTAAAATGGAACACGGCCACGGATCACACACCACGGCGGCAGGGAACACGAAACCCTAAGTGCGCATGTGCGCTTATGGTTTTATTATATAGGATTATCTGGAAAGTAATGGAAAACAAATATGATAATGTAATAATGCCCCTGTATTGCGCCTTGGTGTGGCCACACCTCAAATACTATGTGTAGTTCTGGATGCCGCATCTCAAAAAGATATAGCGGAATTAGGAAAAGGTACAGAGAAGGGTGACAAAAATGATAACATGGATGGGATGATTTCCCTATGCAGAGAGGCTAAAGTTAGGACTCTTCAGCCTGGAGAAGATAAGGCTCAGGGGAGATATGATAAGAGATTTATAACATACTGAATGTAGTGGAACAGCTAGATGTGAATTATTTGTTTACTATTTCCAAAAATACTAGGACTAAGGGCTCCTTTTACTAAGCTGCGTTAGGGCATTAATGCGCGGAATAGTACGCGCTGAATTGCCGCACGGGCTAGACCTTAACGCCAACATTGAGCTGGTGTTAGTTCTAGCCACGTAGTGTGTGGTAATATCCTGTGTGCGCTAAAAATTCAAGCGCACCTTAATAAAAGGAGCCCTATGGGGCATGCAATGAACTACAGTGATAGATTCAAAACAAAGTGGAAAAAATAATTTCTTCACTCAAAAAGTGTCATTGAACTCTGGAATTCATTGCCAGAGAATATTGTGAAAGCAATTAGCAGGGTTTAAAAAAGGTTTGGATAACTTCTTAAAAGAAGTTCCTAAACTATTATTAAAGGTGGACTTGGGGGAAATCCACTGCTTATTCCTAGGATAAGCAGCACAAAATCTGTTTTACTCTTTGGGATCTTGGTAGGTACTTATGACCTCGGTTGACTACTGTTGGAAACAGGGTATTGCACCCACACTATGGAACTCTCTCCCACAATATTTACGGGACGAACAAAATCTAATCAAATTCAAGACCGGCTTAAAGACTTTCTTATTTCAAGATGCCTTCGGTTGAATATAAATCACTCTCTTTCTTCTCTTAAATATTTCTCCTATTTATTTCCCACTCTCACTTTTTCTGTCTACTACTGCGAATAATTATCTGCAGCTACAATGCTACCCCACTCCTCACGTTCTATCCCCTCCCCACTTTCTCCTTCTTCACTAAATTATGTAACTTCTCCCCTCCTTCCCTTATTTTCCTCACCTTCCAGTTTGTCTAGTCTATGTCATATACGTTCACATTATTTTATAATATTTTTTAGCCTCTACAAAACATTGTTAACCGGCCAGATATTTGCTTGATGGTCGGGATATTAAAAACTAATAAACTTGGAAACTTGGTATTGGGCTTGCCAGCCCTTGGGTCTTGTCCAGTATGACAACTTTTATGTTCTTATTTCCCCCTGGATAATGGCTGGAAAAGGCACTTTCCACACCTTGAAGGTAGCTCAGTAAGGGTCCACATTGCATCAGGCCTCTGCTCTCATCACCTCGTCCAAGCAGAATAATGCCCTAACTCAGTTTAGCGTTTTCCTACTTTGACAAAGGCTCGCTCTTCTCACACACCCATTTATGCCCTGAGATCAACACTAGACAATTCTTCAGTTGTGCATCTTTTTCCTTTTTAGTTGACTCCTCTATGCTGTGGGATTTTGCTGGGTACTTGCACCCCCAAGTGGGGGGATTCCCCCCCCACGCCCCCCCCCCCCCGTCGGAACTCTTTAAAAGTAAGTTTTCCCGCGGTGCGCTGGTGTCTTGCGCCAAATTGCCTGCGCTCGATTGTTGGCGCGCTGGTGTCTCGCGCACTTTTGTCCCGTCACCGATATTGCTATATATCCTAACCCCTGGCTAAATTATGCAGACTCCGAGATCACATTCCCAATGAATGTGTTCGTCCGACATGCTGTTCTGACCACATGAAGCTTACAAGTTATTCCACGCTTTTCTCGACACTCCATGAAATGAAACGAAAAAGTGCCGAAAAAAGTAGGGGAAATAGCTTGTAAGTTTCACGGCTTCACTTCATTCTCGTCTTAGCTGGGCTGAGAACTTTTCAGCACCCCTCACTTGGTGGTAGGCTTCAAAGGGTAGTGGTGAACGGCACCCCCTCAGAAATGACGGAGGTGATCAGTGGAGTGCCACAGGGTTCGGTCTTGGGACCGACCCTATTCAACATCTTTATAAGAGACTTGGCAGAAGGGCTTCGAGGTAAAATAGCCTTATTCGCCGATGACGCCAAACTAAGTAATGTAGTGGGAAAATGCACAACGGACGAAGATTCAATGCCCGACAACATGATGCACGACCTACTCCTACTGGAGCGCTGGTCTAGGACCTGGCAACTCAGCTTCAATGCCAAAAAATGCAAAGTAATGCACCTAGGCAACCATAATCCATACAAGACTTATACTCTTAATGGTGAGATCCTAACAAGAACGGTAGCAGAACGGGACCTGGGAGTGATCGTCAGTGAGGACATGAAGGCTGCCAGTCAGGTAGAGCAGGCCTCATCCAAGGCAAGACAGATCCTAGGTTGCATACGCAGGGGTTTCGTGAGCCGTAAGCCGGAAGTCATTATGCCATTGTATAGATCCATGGTGAGGCCCCACCTGGAATACTGTGTGCAATTCTGGAGACCACATTATCGCAAAGATGTGCTGAGATTGGAGTCGGTACAGAGAATAGCCACCCGGATGGTCTCGGGACTCAAAGATCTCCCGTACGAAGAAAGGTTAGACAAACTGCAGCTATACTCGCTCGAGGAGCGCAGAGAGAGGGGGGACATGATCGAGACGTTCAAGTATCTCACGGGCCGCATCGTAGCGGAAGAAGATATCTTCTTTTTCAAGGGACCCACGGCAACAAGAGGGCATCCGTGGAAAATCAGAGGCGGGAAACTACGAGGTGACACCAGGAAATTCTTTTTCACTGAAAGGGTGGTTGATCGCTGGAATAATCTTCCACTGCAGGTGATTGAGGCCAGCAGCGTGCCTGATTTTAAGGCCAAATGGGATCGGCACGTGGGCTCTATTCACTAGGCAAAGGTAAGGGAGGGTCATCAGGGTGGGCAGACTAGATGGGCCGTGGCCCTTATCTGCCGTCAATTTCTATGTTTCTATGTTTCTATGTTCTATGTTAAGCTTTGCCCTTTCTGGCCTGCATCGAGGACCTAAAATTCCAGGTGCCAATTGACAACAGACTTTTGGCTGAGGAAGAGAATTAGGGCTCCTTTTACTAAGCCACGCGCGCTAGACACTGACGCCACCATTGAGATGGCATTCGTTTTTTCCGCGTAGCACAGGGGTTAGCGCGCGCTAAAAAACACTACCACAGCTTAGTAAAAGGTGCCCTTACAAGTCTTTATTCTATATATAAGCTATATATATATTTTTTTCTATATATATGCTCATGTAAACCTTTTCCTTTCTCTTCTTATATTTTAAGTTCTTGTAAACCGTGGCGAGCTCCACTTCCGTGGAGAGGATGCAGTATATAAACTTAAGGTTTAGTTTAGTTTATGATTCACCACATGGTATTTGAGGCCTTCGATGCAGCCCAGAAGGGCAAATATTTGGCTAGTTTGAGCACAGTTTTCATCCTTCCACTGAATATTATTGTTCAATAAAATTGCTTTTTTTGGGGACCGTATTTTGGACATTTTTTTTTGGGAGGGGGAAATGCAAATTCCTGCCTGCAGAATAAATGGCATTAAGCCTTGTGGAAATAAGTAATTAACTGGCCTATTATTGCCCAAGCTACTCTCTCAGTGCTACTCACCCATTTTGGGGGGGGGGGGGCAGTTTGATCTATTGCAGTTCCAGAACACGGCTGTCCGCTTGATATTTGGATTGAAGAAAAGCGACCATGTAAGTCCCTACTTCAAGCTGCTACACTGGTTGACTATAGAGGCACGAATAATGTTCAAGTTTTCTTGTGTCTGTTTCAAACTGGTCTGGGGACTAGCTCCCACTTATCTTCTAACTCATTTCGCGCTATATAGTCCAACAAGGACAACCAGAAATTGTAATCTTTTTGTATACCCAAGCATCACTGGCTGTAAATACAAATCCTTCTTAGATAGAAACTCTCATGTATCAAGCAAGTAAACAGCAGTCTTGGTTAGGAAACCACATTAATGGAGCTAGGTTGACTCACGGCGCCTTTAGGAAAGAAATTAAAACTGCATTGTAAGATAGATTTATCTCCTAAACAGAAGCTACACTAAAAATTCCAACAATTGTACTATATCTGTTCCTGTATAACTTGTATAACATGTCGTACTCTTATAATCTTATAATGTGTACATTGTAATTCGCTGATTGTCCAGCTGTCTTCGGTGATAACCGCCTAGAAGTCATCTGACTATGGCGGTATAGAAGAATAAAGTTATTATTATTATTATTTTACCTGCAGTCTTCTAATAAGTTACATTATATGTACAGTTGTACTTGGCTTGCTCAATGAGTTCAACTTGCAGCCCTAAAACCGTTACTGAAAGTTTCCTTAAAAACCTGAGACCACCCCTGTGATTGATCATCCCTCCTTCCTCACTGAGACTCCACTCCCAATACCGCAATCACCAACGCAAGTCCACCACTGCCACAATCACCCACTGACGTGGTAAAAAAGAGATGAAATGTGCCAAGAAATTGCAAGCAGAAGAAGTTGCTGAAAAGAGTACAAATGTCAATAACACTTTAATGAACATGACCGTCACCACGATGAAGAGATGAGTCCACCTATTTTTCAAGACCCCTCATGGTAGCAACCAACCTCCAGATGAGGGTTTTCCTATTAAAGATTGATTCAAAGGACAAATGCCAAAGGAGGTGAACGACGGGCAGCGCGACGTATTAAAAGGTTGTCTCTAGATATTGTTTGGCAGGGGTGTCGAACTCAATCACATTAAGGGGCCGAAATCCAAAACACGGGCTAAGTCCCGGGCCAGACCCCACCCCCCATAATAGTACTAATTATAACACCATTTTTTCCATTCATTTTTCATGTATACACACACGATATAATCTTATTAACACATAATGGTTAACCATAAAATTAAACCGCACAAAGCACACTGTATGCTTCTCAACATTCATTCATTCCTACCAGAACAGATAACCCCTATGCCAATACGGGACCAAAAACTAAAAGTACTAATATATACAAACAAAACCGTAAGATTCAAGACTCGGCATGCAGTAGAACCCCAGAGAAAAAAACCCAAATGAATTTCATCTTGAAGAGTGCAAAATATAGACAGCAAATGTGAATTCTCAAAATTGACACAATTCAGACACTAAATTGAAAATAAAATTATTCCCCCTACCTTTGTTGTCTCCCTCCCTCCATGCTGTGCCTCCCTCCGCTGGGTGTCTTATCTTCTGGCTGGCTCCAACCTGGCCGTTTTATGCGGCCGGCGGTCCGATGCCCCCGGTGTTATCTCGTGGCCGGCTCCCTCCCTCACAGCTGCGGTATGCACGAAACCGCGTGCAGCGGCTCCTCATGTGTCCTACGCCAGAACCGAAAGCCTGCATGTGGATGTGTCCTGCGCCTGAACCGGAATCTTGCTTGTGGATGAGGCGTGAGATGCACGAGGAGCCACTGCACGCAGCTTCATGCGCACTGCGGCTGTGAGGAGGAGGGAGCCCGGCAGAAGATAACACTGGGGGCATCGGCCTATGGGCCACATAAAACAATCAGGTGAGCTGGATTTGACCTGCAATGTTTGAAACAGTATGCGAGTATACAACGGTCTTATTTTAAGCTTAGCTGACTCTATAGCCCATAGGATTTTCTTCCAGAATTTAGATGTTAACGTTTCACAATTCATCAGCTTGGACAAGAGATGATTGAAGGGAGATACGATTGAAGTCTACAAAATCCTTAGCAGTAGAGAATAGATACAAGTGAATCGATTTTTTATTCCCTCATAAATGACAAAGACTAGGGGACACGCAATGAAGATACAGGGAAATACTTTTAAAACCAATAGGAGGAATTTTTTTTTTTACTCAGAGAATAGTTAAACTCTGAAACACATTGCCAGAGGATGTGGTAACAGTGGTTAATGTAGATGGGTTTAAACAAGGTTTAGAGAAGCTCCTGGAGGAAAAGTCCATAGTCTGCTATTGAGACAGACATGGGGGCAGCCAATGGTTGCCTTGGAATCGGCAGCATAGAGTGTTGCTACTGTTTTGGTTTTTGCCAGGTAATTGTGACCTGGATTGTCCACAGTGGAAACAGGATTCTGGGCCAGATGGACCATTGGTTTGACACAATATGACTGCTCTTATGTTCTTATTATTTTATATGATCGTCAAAGTGTCCTGTTTTGTTGTCAGTTTTTCATCTGCCTTAGTTCAGAAACTTTATAGATAGAAGCAATTCAATGAATTTTCTTAAAGTTTATTTTTAAATGTTTTTTTTTCAATAAATACATAATAAACACTCGCACACACACACATATATATATTTGTGTATATATATCCTATATAATAAAACCCTAGCCGCGCATGCGCACTCCTACTTGCGTGTTCCATTTCCCCTGATCTGTGAGATGTAGGTCCGTGGCCGCAGGAGGGTGCATGCACGAGTCCCCAGCCTTACTGCTTCCCAGCACCTACCTACACTCGCCAGCCAATCCAGCGCTGGACTCCCTGCTCTCCACAAGATCGTGGTGTCGGCTCCTCTCATGACCCGCTCCAACGCTGGCAGGGATCAAGAGGAGCCGACGCGACACTCGTCTGGAGCAGGCCAGACCGTGGGGCGGGCAGGGAAGCGCCAACAAAAAAGACTCCAGCTGTGAGCCGCTCAATGGGACCAGGCAGGCCTCCATGCGAGGGAGGGCAACAGAATGAAAAAAGGCAACATTCAGGGAGAAGCTGGGTCTGCCTGCGAGGAACACAATAAGGGAAGGGGGGGGAGCCCTTGGAGCAGGCTAGACCGCGGGAAGGGAAGGGGGAGGGGCCAAAAGGAGCAGGCCACATCATGATAAGAGTAGGGAAGGGGGGTGAGGGAAAATGCTGCTACTGCTGCACAGGGACCTGGAGGAGGAGGGAAATGCTGTTACAGCTGCACAGGGAAATGCAGGGAAAGAATGACAGACAGATAGCAGGAGGGAGGGAGAAAGAAAGAAAGACACAGGGGCAGGAAGAGAGACAGAAAGACAGAGAAAGGGGGCCAGGGAGAGAGAGAGACAGTGGGAGGGAGAGAGACAGAAAGACAGACAGACATATATTCTAGCACCTGTTAATGTAACGGGCTTAATGACTAGTATATATACAAAACAAGTGGACAATTCTAATGCAATAAATGCAAAACATTAGTAGTGAGAAGTTGTAAGAGTATCATAATAATTTCCATAAGTACTCGTATATTAAACATATTCCCCTAGAAAACGTAACATTTTGAACATTCTGAAAGCAAATTTTATTTGCCGATATGTCATTTATGATAATTACTTAGAAACATTTACATTTTGAGAAGCAGGCTTAAATTAATCTCCTTCAATTTATTTTGGTTTTGGATCCAGATAAAGCCGCTTATAAAATATTATTGACTTACTATTGTGATAATATGAAGATTACAGGAAAGAAGAAGTGGCATGTGTTGTTCTCTTTCTAGTTAGGTAAACACAATGGCATAGAGGTCAGAATGAAAAGTACTTCATAGGTACAGTATGTATATTTCTTCTTTAATCAACCCAACGCTCTTTTGGCTGTGATTAAATGTGTTTCAGTATCTGCTAAGTATTTTCATATCTTATATAGCACTGTCTTTCATGTACTGTAGATTCAACCATGGTAGTAAACTGGCTTAGGTGCTCATTTTCAAAAAAGAAAAACATCCGAAAAGTGGCAGAGGAACTTGTTTTTTTTTTTTTGCGCCAAACCCTTCCAATTCACCATTTTCTAAACAGATATCTGTGCTGTTCATCTGCAGTTTGTCTAAATTTCAAGAGGAGGGGAGGGGTGTTAGAGATGTGGTATGGCTGGGACTAGGGCAGGCTTATGACTTGGGTGTTTTTCTGCTATAATCAAACATTTAAGAATGCATCCGAGGCACAATTTAGACGTCTGGGGCTAGAATTGTATTAACAATAAAGTGCCACCAAAAAGTGCCCAAACGGACCACTGAAGGAATGTAAATGTGTGTTCTTTGCCCCCCCCCACCCCTCCCTCCGTTCCATCGCCAAAAGATGTGAGTGAAACAGTATATATCTGCCTGTATGACAGCTTCAGATGTTATGGTCACTCCTAGAATAGCAACAAGCAGGTTTCTAGAGTGGCCTGGTGGGCAGTGCAGTCAACCAAAGAGAAGGGGACTCGGGCTCATATTCCACTCTAACCACTACCGTGCTAGTGGAACTTGTGAGCCTTCCAAACCCCCATCCTAATCCCTCTGTACCCACATATAGGTGTCACCTGCAGGCATAAGGACTACTGATGTGGTATGCATTTGGGTACAGTGGGTTTTGGAGACCTCACCATAAGGGAGTTATGGTGAGATGTGTACCTGGGCCTTTTTATGTGAAGGTCACTGCAGTGCCCCCTAGGGTGCTCTGCTGGTATGTCTGTGTGGCCAATGGATAGATGTGGCGCAGTGGTTAAAGCTACAGCCTCAGCACCCTGAGGTTGTGGGTTCAAACCCAGTGACCCTAGGCAAGTTACTTAATCCCCCCATTGCCCCAGGTACATTAGAGAGATTGTGGGACAGACGGGGGAAAAATGCTTGAGTACCTGAATAAATTCATGTAAACCGTTCTGAGCTCCCCTGGGAGAACAGTATAAAAAATTGAATAAATAAATAAGCGTGCTGGACACTCCTACATCCTAATGGCTTGATCTGTGCGATTTGGAGTATGTAATATAGAGAGAAATGGACTGAGGACCTACAGTAGGTGCACCAACTTTATCCGTGCAGAGCTGCTTCAACACAATATCAAAACTAATCCAAGATTCACAATGAATTCAAGATGGCTGGAGCAGCAGTACTGGTAATTACTAGGAACTTATATTTCTTCCCAAATGCTCCTGAAACAGGAACGGAGGGATATGCCATAGGGGAAAACACTCTCCAGGGTTTCAAGACAAAGTTAGACAAGTTCCTGCTGAACCAGAACGTACGCAGGTAGGGCTAGTCTCAGTTAGGGCGCTGGTCTTTGATCAGAGGGCCGCCGCGTGAGCGGACTGCTGGGCACGATGGTCTGACCCAGCAGCGGCAATTCTTATGCTCTTATGTTCTACCTTAACCCATCTATTTTGGAAGTATGACATGATCCAACAATACTGGGATCAGGTGCTTAGATTTCCGGAACAGATTCTAGAAGTAGAGCTGGAAAGGTCAGTCACATTAGGGATCCTTTTACTAAACTGTGGTAGATAGTTGTCTTAGCGCACCTTTAAGCGGGTTTTTCCTTGTACTAAAGCCATTTGTACCACAACAATAAAATGGTTGATTTTCTATTTTTGGTATTAATTTCCATGCACGAATGCTTCTAAATTCAACTCTGCCAAGCATCGACTCTAATAAACTTAATGTACAAGGGGGCCACTGAAAAGTTCTCAGTCCAACCAACAACGTTGGGGCAGACTCCATCGAAAGCTATATATTAGTCCAGCGATTTTTCCACTTTTTTTCATTCCGTATTTTTCCGATGGAAGGAAAAATGTGGAAAATCACTGGACAAAGTCTATAGCCCTCGATAGAGACTTTGTTGGTAGGGCTGAGAATTTTTCAGTGGCCTCTTATATTTAAATATCCACAAGAACCTCAGTGACATCACTCAGTGCTCAAAAAAACTCTCGTGGCCCTAAGTTTTTACATGTTAACTCTTCATCCATCCTTTTATTGTATGTAATACTTGCATCTCTGCTACTGTTTATTATTTCTAAAGCGCTGAAAGGCGTACGCAGCGCTGTACGTTTTAACATACAATAGACGGTCCCTGCTCGGAAGAGCTTACAATCTAATTTAGAGAGCACTATGATGTTTAAGCTATATACTAATTATTTAGTTGGCCACTTGACGAAGGGGTATTCTGTCCAACATGTTTTGCTGAAATGCTTCTTCAAAAACAGCCCCCATTTTTAATATGCCACTGACTCCATCCAACTTCAGCTCTCCCCCGGACCAAGACTAACACGTTGGCGCTTGGTTGGAGCATTCTAAAACGCTTAGCGCACTTTTGTAAAAGGAGCCCTGAGTTTATTAGAGTCTATACTTGGGAGACTTGAATTTAGAAGTTATTGAATAATAATATCCCTAAGCTAAGTGATTTGCGCCTGAGAGAGGTTTAATTGATTCGGTTGATTTACGCATGCACTAATGCTGCCATTAGCTCACAGCCATTAACAAAAATTACCATGTGAGCACTTACCGCCACCCATTTTGGAGCTGCTAAGGGCTCCTGTGGTAATCCTATGCTGAATTGCTTCATCCTAAATTTAAAGCATTACCTGAAGCTTATTTTTTTTCAAATCACATTTAAGGTCAAATACATCTTAGTAACATTATTTGGCAGATTGGTTTAGCGCTTTGAGACTAAGGGCTCCTTTTACAAAGGTGCGCTAGCGTTTTTAACGCACGCACCGGATTAGCGTGCGCTATAGCACGCACTAGCCGAAAATCTACTGCCTGCTCAAAAGGAGGCGGTAGCGGTTAGCGCGTGATGCAATTTAGCGTGCGGTATTTCGCACATTAAGGCCCTAGTGTGTTTTGTAAAAGGAGTCTGAAATGCATGTTTCTAAATTATGTGGGGATTTTTTCAATTACAGTGGTACCTTGGTTTACGAGCATAATTCGTTCCAGAAGCATGCTCGTAAACCAAAATACTCGAATATCAAAGCAATTTTCCCCATAGCAACTAAGGGAAACTCGCTTGATTCGTCCTCACCCACCCCATCCCCCGAGGCCAGCGGCGCTGCTCTAACCCCTAAGAACTGGCATTGCTTCCCCCCACTCATGGAGGGCCCCCCCCCACGTGATCTGCCATCCCCCCCGCTCGTTTCTCCCCCCCCCGCGATCCGGTGACCCCCCCGCTCGCGTCACACCCCCTCCCCGCCGCGATCCGGCATCCACCCACCCACCCGATCAAATTCCTTACCCCATTGGCACCGGCACCGGCACCAACGCACAGGACATGCCGGTGCTGGTGCCCGAAGATCTGCCTCCTTCGCGCTGGGCCTTGAGCTTCTGTGCATGCTCAAGGCCTTCGGGTTCCCGTTCTCTCCAAGATTCTCGGAGAGAACGGGAACCCGAAGGCCTTGAGCATGCGCAGATGCTCAAGGCCCAGCGCGAAGGAGGCAGATCTTCAGGCACCGGCATGTCCTGTGCGTTGGTGCCGGTGCTGGTGCCAATGGAGGTAAGGAATTTGATCGGGTGGGTGGGTGGATGCCTGGGGGATGCCAGATCGCGGCGGGGAGGGGTTGCGACATGAGCGGAGAGTGCTGGATCACGGGGGGGAGGGTGCCGGATTGCCGGGAGGGGGACGCTTGTAAATTGAGGCACGCTCGGTTTCCGAGGCGCCGATTTTGCGAATGTTTTGCTCATCTTGCAAAACACTCGCAAATCGGTGCACTCACAAATTGAGGTACCACTGTATCATCTTTATTGAACAAAAATTATTAACATATGGCAATACACAAGCAAATCGAACAAGTACTGAACACAAAAAGTCGTAAAGCAGAAAAAAAGACAATTTTGTAATTTTCTCCCCATCCCCCACCCCCCTCAGAAGCCCCCCCCTCCCTCCCTCCCAAGATAGGCGTGCAGTAGCAAGGAATCTAAATATCACCACCATGATTTAACAAGCTCAAAGGTGGGCCGAGGAGCCCAGAGAGAGAACACAGGACAGAGCAACGCCAATTACAAGTTAAGTAAGTAACTACAATCTGCTGGGGTGAAAATATTCCAAAAAAGAGACCAGACCAGCCCTAGAGTCCATATTCAGGACCATATGGCATTCCAGCTGCAACAGTTGGATCATATGTGCTCGCCAATTCTGTATTATTATTATGTTTTTATTTGGAAACAATTTGTTTGGAATGTTTGATCTTGTAATGAATGATTTTTTTTTTTTTCTTTCCTGCGGTAAAAGCTCATAGAATTCCTTTGAGCATTGGAGCTTTTACCGCAGTGACCCGTTATAAAAAAACTCTAACGCAGCTTGATAAAAGGGGGCCAACATTTGGCATTCTTTATTTAATTAATTGTAGTATTTTATATTGTATTTTTGAGCCATTTTGACCTTTTTGTAATGGCGGGATATCAACATTTTTTAAAAAATTCTTTATTTAACCTTTGCTACATTCAAAATATAACAAAATACAGGAATATCCAAAAATACAGGCAAACTAAATCAAGAAGAGAATACAGTACTCCCCCAAAATTCATGGGGGACGGGGGTTCCATTCCAGGAACACCCGCAAATTTTAAAACACTGTGAATGCAGTTTAGGAGTGGATCGGAGACAGGAGAGGGCAGCAGGGGTGCCGACGGGTGCTGAAAATTGGGAGCGGGATCATTCTTTGTATTTTCCGACCACCTCTTCTGGGAACTAAAGTCAGGCTACACCCATCAGGAGCTGCTTTGACACGCCAGATAGTGTGTCAGAGGAGCTCCTGATTGGTGTAGCCTGACTTTAGTTCCCGGAAGAGGTGGTAAGAAAATACCGCAAAAGTCTGAGTCTGCGATTCGTGAACCGCAAATTCGCAGGGGTAGACTGTATCTCTTTTCAGTGATACAGTCCACATTATGGGAGCCGCTCAATAACCACTAGCAGGGATAAAATATGTGCTTATTGTTTATGCATGCACTCAGTTATTAAATTATCTGTTACCACACTCCGGCAATGCAGCTGTATAGCACAGTTTGCAAATGCAATATCTTCAAAAAGAATAAACTACAATATATAATACAGTGAAATATTAATAAATCCCCCCCCAATACACATGCCTATGATTTCAAAACAGCATCTCAGCATCAGGTGAGACATTATCTGAAAATAAAATATTGCATGGAGGCCTGTAGAGGTACTCACTGTGCTATCGACATGATCATATAAAAATATCCCAGCAGCAAAGAACCTTAATTGCTTTTTATAGCTGAAAAACTAATTAATAATGCACACCAGGGACAGGATTGGATTCTGTTCTTACAGTTTTAAAAAGTGTGCTGCAAAGACACAATTTAGATTTGTTTCACCAGAGACTGCGTAATAAATGCCTTGAATATTTATCTATAATTCACTGAATACAATTTTTATGAGTAGTGAAAATATATACACTGGTGCAATATCCAGCATTTATTATTTAACTTGATCGCTCTTGCCGCAAAATTATAGATGAAACTACAGTATACATACTGTGGTAAGTATCTGCAGGTGCTTAATTTAAAAAAGCAGAATAAAAAATGCAATTCAACATAATATACTAGTACAATCATATCTTTAGTGTTGCTTCGTTAATTTTAAGTTTAATCACCATCTTAACTAATTCTTCTCATTAAACCGTGCTACAGCGTGCTTGTTTGATTAGACTCCAGCCATGTACTATTATTTTGCAGCCCTTCCAACAAGTGAAAATAAATAGATTGGACTTATTAACTGCAGAATATTTTCAGAGGGAGACAATTTGCATGCTTTTAATCTGGTTTTCAGCAATGTACCGTGATGGCTACGGAAGCAAATAGAGTTGATGTTAAAAAGCAATAAATGCAGCCCCTGTCGCTCAGAAAGGCTAGAACAAAGCAAACTCTTTTGTTTTGAAATGTCAGCCCTGTAATAAATTATTGATTTTTTTCACATCAAAAATTCATGTTTTTATTTTACAATAATGTTTTGGCCAATAGATAATTTAGCATTGAACCAATAAACATAAGCAAAAAAAGAAAAAAAACAACCTGAAAATCTTTGTTTCGCTTAACTAGTATGCCGTATTTGTGAGTTGGGCATTTAATATTGTGATTACTGCACTTATGTTATATTATCATGTTATATACTATATAATACTATTTTAAAAAATTATCATTAAATATATTATATCATCAAGTTGCTCATGTGAAACCCGAATAAAGTTAATGATATATGATATTATTTATAATAATTTTATTTTATGAGGAAGTTATGTTGATATATGTGCTTATACAATATTATATATTGTATTATATTATATAATATATGATAATATTTTTTTTTAAATTACAATTAAATATGTTATACTATCAAGTTGCTCATGTGAAACCCAAACAAAGTTAATTATATATGATATTATTTATAATAATTCGATTTTATGAGGAAGTTATGTTGGTACATGTCATTAGGGTAGAAAGACTAGGAAAGAATTATGCAACTATTCGACCTATGTGTCTACCGAAGGAGAATATCTTAGGGGAATTTACCCCCTCTGGAATCAATTTGGAGAATGTTTAAGAGGCTGGACGCAGTTACCCTGAAAACACCTAAAGAGGTAAAGGCTTTGGGGGGAAAACTTGATATTTCTAAAACCTTGGAACAAACAAATACTGAAACAAAAAAATTCACTTACAAAAATGCAGTCTAAAATACAGTCCCTACAAGAGTGTAAGAATATGGCGATTAAGGATAGTATGATTATACATAAAAAAATTTGAAAATATTGAAAATTTCAATAGAAGGTTGAATGTGAAAATTCTAAACTTCCCCAAGTCCTTGGGGATATCCCTCTATGATATGTTCAAGAAATATCTAGTGACAAGTATACCTCTGAATATATTCCCCCTTTAAATAAAATCTGCTATCTTCTAATGTTAAACAATCTCGAGGGGGCTTGGATGGAGAAGATATTCAACTCAACTTGACTTGCAGAATTTATCGGATATCCTGGAAGAATCCATAACAGTAAAGCCACCTAGAACAACTCTTCTAGTATCTTTTGTTTTTCAGCAGGACATAGATACTTTCATGAAACAATACCGTACTTTTCGGACCATAAGACATACTTTTTCCACCCACAAAATCTACTCAAGAATTGAGAAAACAATTCTTAGAGTTAAGACAAGAGACTAACCCCCTCTTTTACGAAACTGCAATAGCAGTTTCTAGCGTGGGGAGCCGCACTGAATGGCCCGCGCTGCTTCCGACGCTCACAGGAACTCAATGAGCGTCGGGAGCCATGTGGGCCATTCAGCGTGGCTCCCCACGCTAGAAACTGCTATCGCAATTTCGTTAAAGGAGGCCTAAATCTTTAGGGGCTTCCTTCTTACTTGCCCACCCTTACAAGTGTACTCCAAACTGAGAGTTTTGAAGAAATAGCAGAATGATTGTGTTAAGCCTGTTTAATAATTTTATTTTCTTCATTGGTTGATACTTCTCTATCTCCCCCACTTTATTATGGTTCATAGACAACGGCGCGAAAGACAAAAGCGCGCGCCGACAATTGAGCGCAGCGCACGCCGCTGCACCGCTCTAAATTACAGTTTTTAGGGGCTCCGATGGGGGGTTTTGTTGGGGAACCCCCCCCAGTTTACTTAATAGAAATCGCGCCGGTGTTATGGGGGGTTTGGGGGGTTGTAACCCTCTACATTTTACTGTAAACTGAACTTTTTCCCTAAAAACAGGGAAAAAGTGAAGTTTTCAGTAAAATGTGGGGGATTACAACCCCCCACAACGCCCCCACAACGTGGTGCGATGTCTATTAAGTAAAGTGGGGGGGTTCCCCCCACGCCCCTCCCCTCATCGGAGCACTAAAAACAGTAATTTAGAGCGGCTCGGCGGCGCGCGCTGCGCTCAATTGTTTGGGCGTGCCTTTGTCCCAGCACGTTTTTGACCTGACACCCTTTATTATGGCCTAAAGAAGGTTTAAAAAATTGTTCTTCTGTTTGAAGTAATGTGATGTAACATTATTCCTAATGCATTTCTGTAACAAGAGGTTTATTTTCTTGTAATATTATGGTTGAAATATACATTTTTTTTAAAAAAGGTGATGGCAAAAGCTTTGGGTGCATAGGGAGAGCAATGGCCAGTAGGAAAAGTGGAGGTTTTGATGACCCTGTATAAGACTGTGGTGAAACAGAATATTGTGTACAATTCTGGAGACCGCACCTTCAAAAAGAGATATGAGATAAAGCTGGTCCAGAGGAAAGCTACTAAAATGGTCAGTGGTCGATGTCATAAGGTATACAGGAACAGACTCAAAAATCTCAATTTGTATAATTTAGAGGAAAGGCGAGAGAGGGGAGATATGATAGGCACTTAAATACCTACGTGGCGTAAATATGCGTGAAGCCAGACTCTTTCAATTGAAAGGGAACTCCAGAGTGAGAGGGCATGGCATGGAGTTAAGAGGTGATAAGCTCAGGAGTACTGTATACTTGAATATAAGCTGAGATTTTTGGGCCAAAAATGGGGGGTCTTGGCTTATATTTGGACCATCGCCTACCTGCCCCCCTCCTGGACTTATTGCAGGCCTCCACAGGGCCTGCCGCAAGACCCGGTGGTCCAGCGGTGGGCTGGGACACGAGGGATCCCCCCATCTCCCATCCCAGCTGATTCCAAATCCCCCTCGCACCCGCGACTCCTCAGCGGCCTTGAGGTGGGAGGGACAGGAGGAATCCCTTCTGCCTTCTGTGCCTGCTGAAATTGACAACCACACCTGCCTCCCACCTTCCCCATGTACCTTTCGGGTCCCTGGTAGCCAGCCGGTGCACAGAGCAGGAACGATCTTCTGCCTTCCTGCTCTGTTCGAGGCCGCTGGCTGATTGGCTGCTGCGAGTTCTCACGAGTTGAGAACTTGCAGCAGCCAGTCGGCCAACGGCTTTGTCGCTTTTGCACCATAGAAAAAAATAAGTTAGCAGTGAGTTCTGCTGATGTGTTATGTGACTTTTATTGTGACACTAGATATCCAAAATTTCTTAATTTACACTGTTAAACAACACAGTTAGATGACAGAATTTAGGGGTTCCCTTTTTTTCACTCACCATCTACCACATATACTCAAATCTAGACCGAGAACATTTTCCCCAATGGTTTATATTCAGGCACCAGTCTGCCCCTCCCTGTCCCATCGCAGGCCTCTCCCTGGCTTACCTTACTGCCCTAGCGGTCGAGTAGTGATCGGAGGCAGGCGCGATGCTCCTACGCTCCTGCCCATGCAGTCTCTCTATTACAAATGACTGCTGTGAGTTCCCACGGTAACCTCACGAGACTGTGGCAGTGGGACTGGGATTGAGGGGTGGGGGGA
Organism: Geotrypetes seraphini; assembly: GCF_902459505.1. NCBI lineage: Eukaryota > Metazoa > Chordata > Amphibia > Gymnophiona > Dermophiidae > Geotrypetes > Geotrypetes seraphini. The sequence goes on from NC_047086.1 coordinate 377,346,031, forward strand.
TGTGGAGCTGGCAGACAGGACACCTGGGGGAAAGTAGGCAGAGATTGATTGCTCCTGGTGGGTCTAGTAGTGGGGATGGCTGGGTGGGACTCGAATATATCCCACAACACAAAGGAAACCCACTACCCCACATGTGAAAATGTAAAGCAACAAAAGGGACAATCAATTTATTGATACAGTCAACCAACTTTCAGGGACAAAAAAAGGAACATATCACCCCATACTTCCAGATACTCCACTGGTTGCCGGTGGAATCCAGAATACTCTTTAAGTTTGCCTGCATCAGCTACAAAGCTATCTTTGGGATGCTACCAACTTACCTCGCCTCTCAGTTCATCCTCAACAGCTCTAATAAGAGCTCTCGCAGAATAAATCTCTTTAATTACCCATCCCTGAAATCATGCTTTACAAGAAGTTCCTAGACAGAATGTTATCATTCCAGGCAGCCAAACTGAACACCTGGCTCGTAAAACCCATTCTCGAGGCCACTTCTTACGCCGACTTCAGAAAATCACTGAAGACCCGTCTCTTTAACAAATTCTTATTCCCAATTCTTGCCCAATCCCCCTCAGCTATCCTCATCCCAATCCCCAATTCTCTTGATTTTAGATTAACTCATCCTTCTTCCCATTTTTAAAGGCCTTCCACCCAAATTGTTTTCCCCTGCACCCCATTCTCTGACTAGATACTTCCTTTTGATTCAAACCATCTTGGCTCTCTTCCATTTGCAATTTTGTATCCCTGAAAGTACTTTTCTGTTCCCCTTACATCTCATACACTCATTGTATGTATCTTGTTGTAAACCGCTTTGAACTTATGGTATAGCGGTATATAAGAAATAAAATTATTATTTATCACTATTGAAAGATTCTTTGTTATGCCTGCATTATTTCATGTATATGTTCTATATGTATGAGTTATTTATATAGTTTCAATAAATTGATTGTTCCTGAAAGTTAGTTGACTGTGTCCCTTCCCCACTCTTTTTTTGGGGGGACTCAAATATAAACTGGGACCCCCATTTTGGGGCTCCAAAATCTCAGTTTATATTCAAGTATATACAGTATATCTACTTATCTTTTTATTATTATTATTTATTTATAAAATGTACACATTTATTATCAAGCATAACATCTTGTACAGAAAGTGAGATCAAGAAAACATAATAATATTATTATTTACTCTCAAACCTGAAAATAAATCTAAATATTAGAAGAAAGTAAACATCATAACTTAATCACACACTAGTCCTCAAATTAGGATCCAGGATTAACGATAAGAGTAGAAATTAAATTAAAAGAAAAATATTTTAACAAGGAAAATCGCTTAAACTGCTACTGAAAAGTGAGCTAATTATTGTAAGGTTCTACAGACTCAAGACGTTTCGCAGAAAGGAAAGCAGTCAAGTGGGCTGGTTCTACGAATACATATTTCAAGGAATGGTATCTTATGACACATTTACAAGATACATTTACAAGGGTACCTAAGAAAGAAAAGACCCCCTATCTGAGTCACTCCTGGTTTTAACATTAAAAATTCCCTTCTTCTCTTCTGAGTCTCTCTCGAGACATCAGGAAATATCTGGATATGGAGACCCAGAAAGTCCTTGGCTCTGTTTTTAAAGAAAAGTTTAAGAATCCAATCCTTGTCTGGGGCCAAAGCCACAGTCAATAAGAGAGTGGCTGGAGTAGCCAGTTCTCAATCTGATTGCTCTAACAAAGTGGAAACGTCCAAGGATTCTTTCTGTAGTATTCCTTCCTCTTCTTTCTTTTGAGGTTCCTGATTTCTTATAGGTAAATAATAAACCTTTGTAAGAGGTGGTAAGGAATTTTCAGGATTTTCAGAAAGTACCGCTTTATCATATCTTGTGGAGAAATTGATAATACTTTAGGAAAATTAATTAAACGCAGATTATTAACCTGAATATTGTTCTCTAAAGCTTCCAATTTTCTCTTCATAATCTAAATATATACAGTATGTCTGTATGGCCGTGGACTTCCAGAAGGATTTCATGCTTGCCGTGGACTGCCGGAACGACTAACAAATCAATTCTGGAAGAGATCTAACCGGCTAGCTCACTTGAATCCCAAATGATGAAGTTGCGACTATCTTAATCCGGTCACACTGTCGGAAGAGAAAGATCTTTGGAGAAGGACATTATGTTTGGGAAGATCGAAGGATCCAGGCGAAGAGGGATGGACACGTTGAAAACAACCATGGGGACCACACGGGAGGACCTTTCCGGCCTAGCACAAAACCGATTTCTTTTTAGATCCTCAATTCATCAAGTTGCTGGGACTCGAGCGCGAGTCGATGGCACCTAGCTAACTAATGTAAAATAGCACCATATACTGTTCTGTATGCATCTTTCACAGTAAGGAATGCCGGTAGCTAGCAAATTAATGAGAAAGCTTTTAGCTGCTTTATCACACTGTGCTACTTCATTTATTTCCAAGCTGAGTAATTTGCTGGCTAAAACCTTCTGGCAACGTGTGATTCAAGTGTCACAAAATCCCAGAACCAAAAAGAGGTTTAAAGGATGATTAAGGATACTTTTTAAGTTTAGAAGAAGCAGGTTGTTAATAGAAGATTAATTTTCTGAGACCTACAGTCGAATTTCACAGCAGATGTGACAAGGTCAGCCGTTCCGAGTTGTGCCCTTAAGCATTTAGTACAGATAATAGAAATCTTTCCAAGTGTTCAGTAAGAGCTGAGATGATGGCAATTTAAAAAAAAATGTAATCGGAAGTAAAGACCAAAAGCCATATTCTCAAACTACTCTGCATCTTAGAAAATGTATAGTACAAAGATGTAGATGACAGCAGAGAAAGAGAGATTGGTCAATCAATTTTGTACAGTTGTTCCTAGCAGCATTGGCAAGGATATACAGTGGAACCTTGGTTTACGAGCATAGTTCGTTCCAGAAGCATGCTCGTAAACCAAAATACTCGTATATCAAAGCGAGTTTCCCCATAGGAAATAAAGGAAACTCACTTTGATACGTTCCCACCCCCCCACCCCCCCCACCCCCGCCGAGGCCAGTGGCGCTGCTCTCCCCCGCCCGACCAACTTGAACTCACCACCCCGTCTGGCACTGGCACGCAGCCCACAGGACGTGCCGGTGCCGCTTGAAGATCTTCTTCCTGCCTCTGCCGGCTTTGAGCATGCATCTGCGCATGCTCAAGCCCTTCCAATTCTCCCTCTCGCCGAGATGAGGCATCTCTCCTGCCGCGATGGTTAGGTTGCCGGGCCGCTGAACTGATGGCGTCAGCGGCCATCAGCTGAGCGGCCCCTTTTTCGGCACTTAGACCTGGTTTTATTTTGTCTAAGTCAAAAAGGTCTAAGTGCCGACTAAACTGTTTTGGTTATACCTGTTGTACGCCTAGGTGTAGGTCGGCCCACCTCCCGCCCACTGCCCGCCCTTTCCCCTCCTCTAAACACACCTCTTTTCTCTCTGTGCGTCTAGAGGCAGGGGAAAGGCCTAAGCTGTTTTTAGATACGTCTAAAAACCAGCTTTGGTTATGGGTACTTGGACGATCAGGCTTTTTGATCATCCAAGTACCCATTTAGGCCACTTTTTAGACTTTTTTTTTAATTATTATTACCCCCTTAACTTTTTCCCTAAAAAATAGAAAAAAGTTGAGTTTACAGTATAATGAACATAAGAACATAAGCGTTGCCTCTGCCGGGTCAGACCAGGGGTCCATCGTGCCCGGCAGTCCGCTCCCGCGGCGGCCCCCCAGGTCCATGACCTGAAAGTGTTCCCTACCTAACCTGAAATATCCATACCCTATTCGCTCAATGTCCTGTACGGTAAACCTCTATCTGTACCCTGTTATCCCCTTCGCTTCCAGGAAGTCATCCAGTCCCTTTTTGAACCCCAGAATTGTACTCTGTCTTATTACCTCTCCGGGAAGCGCGTTCCAGGTGTCCACCACCCTCTGAGTGAAGAAGAACCTCCTTGCATTCGTTATGAATCTGTCTCCTCTCAGTTTTTCTGAATGACCTCTTGTTTTAGTTGTCCCTGCTAGTCTAAAGAATCTGTCCCTCTCCACCTTCTCTATGCCTTTCATGATTTTATAAGTTTCTATCATGTCCCCTCTCAGTCTCCGCTTCTCCAGGGTAAAGAGCCCCAGCCTGTCTAACCGTTCGGCATATGAAAGGTTCTCCATACCCTTTATCATCCTCGTTGCCCTCCTCTGGACCCTTTCGAGTATTGCCATGTCCTTCTTGAGGTATGGCGACCAGTATTGGACGCAGTATTCCAGATGTGGGCGCACCATTGCTCGATACAGTGGCAGGATAACTTCTTTTGTTCTGGTAGTGATACCTTTTTTGATAATGCCCAACATTCTGTTCGCTTTTTTTGAGGCCGCTGCACATTGTGCCGCCGGCTTCATTGTGTTATCTACCAATACCCCCAGATCTTTTTACAACCCCCTAACTCCCCCAACGCCAGCGTGATCACTATTAAGTAAAGTGGGGGAGGAGCCGTAGGAGCCCTTTAAAATAAGTTTTTTGTTCAGTGCGATGAAGTCCTGCACTGAACTGTCGGTGCTCGTAGCATGCCAATAAACCCATTCTCTCTTTAAGTCTTATTTTAGTTTTCCATGTTCCAGTAGTGGCGTAAATTTATTTATTTTGATTTTTAGCCCGTTGTCCCCCAGGAGCTCAGAACAGGTTACAGGTCTAACATACATAATTGTGTACAAGTTTACGATACAAGTTTTTATCCTAACTTGATATGTATACTAAGGTCTAATATTAATATGCATAACTAGTATTTTAGCCGTTACATTAACGGGTGCTAGAATAAATGTCTGTGTGTCTTTATTTCTGTCTCTCTCTCCCTCCCGCTGTCTGTCTCTCAACCTGGCCCCCTTTGTCTGTCTGTCTTTCTGTGTCTCTCCCTGCCCCTGTGTCTTTCTTCTTTTCTTTCTATCTGTCTCTCTCCCTGCCTCCTATGCAATAGCATTTCTCTCCCACCACTTCCCTGTGAAGCAGCCACAGCAGCATTCCCTACCACTCCATTTCCCTCCCCCCACACCACTTCCCTGTGCAGCAGCAGCGTTTCCCCTAACCCCCCCCTTTCCCTTCCTGCGATCTGGCCGGCTCCCTTAGTCCCTTACAGCCCCCCCATTCCCTTCCCACAGTCCCGACTAACCTTCCGATTCCGCTGCTTGAATCGGAAGGTTTCAGGACCCGCAGCCCTTGCCAGACCCGAAGCGAGCTCTGGTTTTTTTGGTTTTTTTTTTTTTTTACGCGGGCCCAGCCAGAGCAGGAGGAGAAGTCTGGGAGGCAGGAATTAAAGTCCGTTCCGGCCCCCACTGACGTCGCCCTGGCCAGTTCACATCCTTCAGACTGCAAGAGCCGCCGCGTCCAACAGGCTCCGCGCTGCCACACGCATGCGTACTCCTACCTGCGGGTCCCTACAGCTCACGGAAAATGGGAGCACGCAGGTAGGAGTGCGCATGCGTGCTTAGTGCTTTAGTATATTAGATATACAGTTTACTGGTTGCAGTTTGTTATAGTTGTCCGTACAGTGCGAGGTTTTCAGTACAAGTTATATCCTAATTTGACACACAGAAATTTATAGAGTATGATAAAAATTATCCTTATGTGACACATACGAATTGCTCTGAGTTCTAATAGGTTGATTTGGAATGTTTTTTCTCGAACAGACCAAAGGATGGCCCACCAGAGGGGAAACTGCACATGGCTCATCAGAGAGCATGTATATGTAAGGAAAGTTATATCCCTTGCTTTTACTTATGGGCAATATGTTCCTCCCTTTGAACCTTTCGCAGTTTTGCCCTGGATCGGTAGCATGGAATATTGTTAGTCCTTGGGTTTTTACCAGGTACTAGTGACCTGGATTGGCCACCGTGAGAACAGGCTTCTGGGCTTGATGGAACATTGCTCTGACCCAGTATGGCTGTTCTTATGCACTTACATATGCCAAGTATAGGACAATGAAGCCACTGATAATCACTGCTGAGGTTGGCTCTGAGGCACTGTGGAATGAGGCATTATGACATCACAACCTCAGCTCTGGAATGTTGCTCTCATTGGGGTTCCAGAATCTTGCTATTCTTTGAGATGCTGGAATGTTGCTACTCCTTGGGTTTTGGCCAGGTACTAGTGACTTGGATTGGCCATTGTAACATCACTGATGAGGTTGGCTCAGAGGCACTGTGGAATGAGGCATTATGACATCACAACCTCAGCTCTGGAATGTTGCTCTCATTGGGGTTCCGGAATCTTGCTATTCTTTGAGATGCTGGAATGTTGCTCTCATTGGGGTTCCAGAATCTTGCTATTCTTTGAGATGCTGGAATGTACTCTTTAGATTTTGGCCAGGTACTAGTGACTTGGATTGGCCACCGTGAGAATGAGCTACTGGGCTTGATGGACCTTTGGTCTGACCCAGTAAGGCTAGTCTTATATTCTTATTTACCAACCTATCTTTGCTTTTCTTGTCCTTCTCTTGTGTCTGCTTGCAATTTCTGAGTTGATTTTTATTTTATTTTATTTTTTTAATCTTAACGACTTCTTTGATGAACTGTAGTGATCTGTTTACTCACTTGTCTTTGTTAACATACTGGCATAATAATTTGTTGTTATTTATTTGGTTCTGGGGTTTTGTTTTGTTTTTGCTGTTCATGGTTCCACTGTAAGTCTTCATGCTATGAAAAAAAGGTGCATCTTCCAGAGAGAGCGAGAATATACCATTTCGCCCGATCCATTCTATGCATTTAAGTACAGAATAAACAAGACGCTGAGTTTGTGATTCATTAGGCACCGAAACAATGACGTTGAATGCAGCAATGAAACATCAAGGTGTCAAAATGAAGTGGAACAATTTCATCTGATCTAACTGATTCGTAGCCTACAAGGTTCCAGGTGGATTGCAAAATAAAGAAGCCAATGAACTTGGGAAAATACGAAATATAAACAAAACATAACTAGAGGCTAAAACAGTTTTAAACGGTGATGTGGTATTTAGATTATTCCAGAAATAGACAGCCTGAAATGAAAAATAAAAAAAAACCCAAAACAAACCTATTCAAGAGCTTCTTATAACATAAGCCAGGAACAGATGGAACGCGAAGCAGTCGCATATCTTTAGATCAGAAAGCCAGAGAATTTATTAGATATTCCGGTACATTCTCCCTAAAGCACCTGTGAAGAAGGCTTTGCCAGTATGAATTCAGTGCATGTCTGTGAAGGAAGCCAATGTGCGGGAATCAAAAGAGCAGTTCTCCTTTTGCATTTGTGCAATTTAAATAGCCCAGCAACTGCGTTTTGAAGTGCTTTAATTTTTTGTTTTGTTTTAATGAAATTGCATTGACACTTGAATAAAGAGAGTTGCTGTAATCTAAGTGGTGGAGAATTACAGCCTGAACTAATGGGCAAAATGCTTCTTCATGAAAAACATGAAAAGGAAAAGGCAGTGTGTTAGCCCACATGTCTAACTGCTTCAAAAGAAACATGAGAACTCCAGTATGGTACTTCTCACACACATTTCTCTTAGCTGTGTTTCACAAAGTACAATTTTAGAGGCCTATGCACTGAAAGACAGTGTGCATAGTTGACCAAGAGCCATTTGGCATACATCCTGGGAAACAGTCCTTAGTATGTTAACACAGGGTCAGAAAGGGTGTTAGATGCATGGAATAGTCTCCCAGAAGTAGTGGTGGAGACGGAGGCTGTGTCTGAATTTAAGAAGGCTTGGGATAGGCACCTGGGATCTCTTAGAGAGAGGAACAGATAAGGGTTACTGCGGCTGGGCAGACTAGATGGGCCATTTGGCCTTTATCTGCCATCATGTTTCTATGCTGCTATGTTTCTATAACCATAAAGCTCTATGACATCACAATGCAGGTGTAAAGAGCCTTAGCCAATAGGGAGAGGAGGAGATAGTCAATGCTGTGGATGGGCCATTTGGCCTTTATCTGCCGTCATGTTTCTAAATTTCTATAACAAAAAGAAGATTTTGTATGAATGAAAAACGTGAGAATTGATTATTTATACATGTTTTGGAGTTTTTTATAAACCCGTGATGATGAGTGGAGGGTTGGGTACTTGCGTAGTCCCAACTGCCCTCAATTGAGGTTTATTTTTCTCCTTTTCATCTTTTTTGATTTTTAGTATGTCAGCTATTTCTATGTATATTTGGTCTGGATGAATCCCTGCTTATAACTGAATTTCACAAACGTATTTTTTAATATATTTACTATTAGTTTCACGTTTGTGCCTCAAACAAATTATCTATGTTTCTATAACCATAAAGCTCTATGACATCACAATGCAGGTGTAAAGAGCCTTAGCCAATAGGGAAAGGAGGAGATAGTCGATGCTGTGGATGGGCCATTTGGCCTTTATCTGCTATCATGTTTCTATGCTGCTATGTTTCTATAACCATAAAGCTCTATGACATCACAATGCAGGTGTAAAGAGCCTTAGCCAATAGGGAAAGGAGGAGATAGTCGATGCTGTGGATGGGCCATTTGGCCTTTATCTGCTATCATGTTTCTATGCTGCTATGTTTCTATAACCATAAAGCTCTATGACATCACAATGCAGGTGTAAAGAGTCATAGCCAATAGGGAGAGGAGGAGATAGTGGATGCTGTGGATGGGCCATTTGGCCTTTATCTGCCGTCATGTTTTTATGCTGCTATGTTTCTATAACCATAAAGCTCTATGACATCACATCGTTGCTCTCGGCGGTGAACCCTCCTGCTGTTGCTCTCGCCGTCTCTGAAACCACCGCACATACACCGCCGGCGCATACACCGCAAATGGAACACAGCCACGGAGGCACAAATCACAGCGGCAGGGATCACACTGTTTCAACTGCGCATGCACGGGTAAGGGTTTTATTATATTAGATATATATAATGCAAAATCTTGCGGCTCAGTTCAGTTAACAAGTAAAAAGAACTTAACATCCTCAGCAAATAGCAAAGCATCAATTTAACTCAAACTTATTAGTATACAAATAAGTTTTTTTTTAACAGTCTTCTGAAATGCATATAAGAAATCAGACTCGATACTAAAGACTAAAAATCAGGCTCCAAGCGTGCAGCCTGAAAGGAAATCAGCCGCTCTACATTTGTCTTTTGCAAGCAACTTTTAATAGAGGGGTGATACTTTTAAAATGGAACGTTCGATGGCTGTACAACAGGGACGGTATAAAAAATGTATGGATGTTTGGGAACCATTGACTAAGTTCTGTAAGGAATGATAACTGATTTTATTTTATCGACCCTTAAGCATACACATCCAGGGTGGGAGGGGGGAGGGTTTTCCATTGGAATTTCATTCGGGGAACATATGGAGGGTTTCCTGTAGGTATGTAATTTTTCTGATTATTTGGTAGGGAGAAATAGTTGTGCAATAATGTTTATAATTTTAATGTGCATTTTGTGTAAACTTATGTATATTGAAATTGTATGCACTATGGTAGTTTGGAAATTTAATAAAGATTTTTTTTTAAAAAAACAACAACTTTTAATAGAGGGGTGAGCAAAAAAAAGCTATAATATGCGTGGAGGGACTAGGCATTGCAAAATGAAACTGATCCCCAAGATGAGAATTGGGTCATATCAAATCTTGCCTAAAATTTAACCAAACTTAAACATCACCCTGGCTTCAATAGGAAGTCAGTGCAGCCTTCAAAAACAAGGTGTCACATGGTCTGATTTCCGCTGATTAAAAATTAAACGGACAGCTGTCTTCTACACTGCTTTTCTGTTTTATAGTACTCTCATCTAATGCATTTTTCTAATATTTTTTTTCCTGCCCATATTTATTTTGGTGTATTTATTTTGCATCCCTTTGACGCTTACCTTACTATGCCTCTAGCTCAGGGGTGGGCAACTCCGGTCCTCAAGGACCGGAATCCAATCTGGTTTTAAGAATTTCCTCAATGAATATAAGAACATAACATAAGAACATAAGAAATGCCTGCACCGGATCAGACCTGGGGTCCATCCAGTCCGGTGATCCGCACACGCGGAGGCTCAGCCAGGCATACCCTGGCAAATACATTAGTCACTCGTATCCCTCAATGTGTCCTGCAAGAAGATGTGCGTCCAATTTTCCCTTAAATCCTAGAATGGTGGTTTCCTCCACCATCTCTCTCAGGAGAGAGTTCCAGGCGTTCACCCCTTGCTGTGTGAAGTAGAACTTTCTAACATGTTCCTGGCCGTGTCCCCTCTCAGCTTCAGGCCATGACCTCTGCATTCAATGCATATTCATTGGGGAGATTCTGAAAACCAGATTGGATTCCGGCCCTCGAGGACCGGAGTTGCCCATGTCTGCTCTAGCTGCTTATCAAAATAGATTTATTAGGGTGCATTCACATCACTATAATGATTGTTATTTACTGCACTGGGATCTATTTATTAATCATTTCCCAAAATCTAGATATGGTGCTCAAATTTGTACACCCAAATTTGTGTGCACATCCAAGGTACGCATGCAAATTAATTGAATAACAAGCTGTGAACCATCAATAATCCAGCCTTAGCAACCTGTTATTGATGGCAATTCATACCTATTAAAATCTGTGCATGCATCTGGCTGTACACAGTTCAGTAGGGCAGGTCATCCAACTCCCACAGTGCATATCTCAAAAGGGGCGTGGCTATAGGAGGGGCATGGGAGTGACAGTTTCCTCAGGCATAAGTCTGGTGCCCAAACCTAGGTGCAGGAATCAGTGCTAAGGGCCTGATTCGATGTATGGCGCCTAAAAAATTAGCCACAGACTAGTTCAGTGCTCAGCGGGATCCTATAAAAGTGAGGCACAATTTATAGACCTCCCCTCCCCCACTTCCCTTTTGTTCCATGTACGTCAATTTGAACTTGTCTAGTATTTTAAATATTTGATAAGATATTGTTTTTAATTCACCTCTTTTCTTTCTTTTATAACCTCATTATATTGTACACTGTTTACACTTGGTTTGATAGACGGTATATCAAAAGTAAAGAAACTTGAAACGTAACATGATAGCACACTTGTAAATCTAGGAATGTAAAGACTGACCTACTATAACATGTTTTGGATGCTCTAGTTCTAAAACGTAAGAGATAAATAAATGATGATAACGATGAAGTACAATTATAGCATGCACGGTTAATATTTTATCAGAACATTTTTTTTTATCCTGGGTTTTACTGCATTGGTCCCATTGTCTCTACATTAGATTAAGGTCAATTTACGTGCTCTACAGCACTTTTTCCAACAGTTTATAGGATTTTTTTTTAAATGGAAAAGTGGGAAAACGTGCTAAGTTTTTCAACAATCCTTAAACGCGATACAGGTGCCGAATTCGCACTGCATGCAAAATGCATTTTTGCAAATTGTATACATTTTAAACTCTATATTTAAGGGCTCTTTTACTAAAATGTGTTAAGTTTGGGATTTAACGCACTGTAATGTAGGATTTTAATACGTGACGAGCCTAAAACTAATGTGACGGCAAAAATGCATTTTCACAATGGAGACATGCATTAAAGTTGCCGGTAACATGTGAGACCAGTGCACTGTTACTTCAGAGGCATTTATGGGAGACAGAAACATAGAAACATAACGGCAGATAAAGGCCAAATGGCCCATCCACAGCATTCACTATCTCCTCCTCTCCCTATTGGTTAAGGCTTTTACACCTGCATTGTGATGTCATAGAGCTTTATGATTATAGAAACATAGAAACATGACGGCAGATAAAGGCCAAATGGCCCATCCACAGCATCGACTATCTCCTCCTCTCTCTATTGGCTAAGGCTCTTTACCCCTGCATTGTGAGGTCGTAGAGAAACATGATGGCAGATAAAGGCCAAATGGCCCATCCAGTCTGCCCATCCGCAGTAACCATTATCTCTTCCTCTTTCTAAGTGATCTCACTTCTTCCGGGAGACTATTCCACACATCTACCACCCTTTCTGTAAAAAAAAAAAAAGTATTTCCGTAGATTACTCCTGAGCCTATCACCTCAACTTCATCCTATGCCCTCTCAATCCGGAGCTTCCTTTCAAATGAAAGAGACTCGACTCATGCGCATTTACGCCACGTACTTGTCTAAACATACCTCTTCCTATGCACCCTAGCATCTTTCTAGCTTTCGCCGTCACCTTCTCAACCTGTTTGGCCACTTTGAGATCATCACGCCATTTTAGTAGCCTTCCTCTGGTCCGACTCCATTCTTTTTATATCTTTTTGAAGGTGCGGTCTCCAGAATTGCACGCAATATTCTAAATGAGGTCTCACCAGTCTAATACAGGGGCATCAATACTTCCTTTTTCCTACTGATGTCAGAAGGGAGCAGGAGGTCGAAGATGCTGCAAATATTTCAAGGGGGAGGGGAAATGGAGAAGAGGATAGACACCGGCACCCTTGCCAAGTTGTTGCCCAGGACGGTCTGCCCCCTCCTCCCTCACTAGGCTACTGCTAGGTCTGCACCCTATTGCAGCTGTACAATCTGCATTAAGTGCATGCTGTTTGCAGAACACCTACTAAAGGCAGTCAATTAGTGCATATTTAGCATCTAATTAATAAAATTGCGTGTATAGATTATCTTAGGGGGAAATTCTATAAACAGTGCCTTAACTTAGGCCCATTCCCAAATTAGATCCTCTCTCAGCGTAGAAACAAATGCAATGCCTTGAAAATTTAATCTAATAGCTTTGACAGTCACACACCTGCAAAGGTCATACTCTTACAGAATGTAGTAAATACCCCAACTATGCTTCATGACATCCAAGCGTGATATTTTATTACACAATGTTGAAAATCTTATTAAAATCATATCAGCTATTAAATTGTTTTACTCTATGGTTTTATTCAGCGTGTTGACAGTTTACTTTATTCACCTGTCGAGGAATGAAAAATTACATTTTTTACTTGAGATTTGTCCTCTGTTGCCTTAGCTATATTTAAGCTCATACAACTATGAATGATAAGATTTTTTTAATGAATCTTAGCTAAACTGTCCTAGTGTTGCTCAAACATAATATTGTCTTATCAGCAGTAGCATGTTCTATCTATACCAAGGATGGTTGCAGATTATTTATCCATTCAATTTTCTATACCGTTCTCTCAGGGGAGCTCAGAACGGTTGCCGTGAATTAATTTTTCCCTTTCTGTCATTGGGGGACCAAATGACCTTCCCAGGGTCACAAGGAGCATTGTGCGTCAGAACCCACAACCTCAGGGTGTCGAGGCCGCAGCTCCAACCCCTGTGCCACACTCTCAGACATTGTATGGTAGGAGGTAGCATGGCAAACATTGTCCGACAGGGATGACAAAACCATACCCTTCCCCCCACACTTTTACTAAACCGCGATAGTGGTTATTAGCGCAGGGAGCCGCGCTGAACTCTCCACGCTGCTCCTGACGCTCATAGGAACTCTGTGAGCGTCGGGAGCAGCGCGGAGCATTCAGTGCGGCTCCCTGCGCTAATTAACGCTATCGCAGTTTAGTAAAAAGGGGTGGGGAATAGTTAACAAAGCATGGTAAAACATAATATGACAAATATGGTAGGGTGAGAAATAGAACGGTGATCCTAGTACTACAAAGCATGGGCGACATTCCCCCTCTTTTACAAAGGTGCGCTAAGCTTTTTAGTGCACGCTAAACGCTAACTTGTGCATGTTATCCTATGGACGGCGTTAGTAGTTAATGCAAGCGTTGATTTAGTGCATGCTAAATCCGCACTAAAACGCTTTGCACGCCTTTGTAAAAGAGGGCCATAGTATGACCTGAGTGGGCAAAATTGGTAAGGCAAGCGTGCATGATATAACTTGGCCTGAGCTTTCCTCAACTAGGGTTTCTACAGTCTGCTCACAGTATACAGCAGGGATCTCAAAGTCCTTCCTTGAGGCCGCAATCCAGTCAAGTTTTCAGGATTTCCCCAATGAATAGGCATTGAAAGCAGTGCATGCACATAGATCTCATGCATATTCATTGGGGAAATCCTGAAAACCCGACTGGATTGCAGCCCTCAAGGAGGGACTTTGAGACCCCTGGTTTAGGGGGTCCGGATTTCCATTTGGAAAATCTGGTAACCCTATGTTGTGAAGAAGAAATAGCCTGGGTAGCTCAGATATTAGACTAGGGGTGGTCAACTCCGGTCCTCGAAGGCCGGAATCCAGTTGGGTTTTCAGGATTTCCCCAATGAATATGCATTGAAAGCAGTGCATGCACATAGATCTCATGCATATTCATTGGGGAAATCCTGAAAACCCGACTGGATTGCAGCCCTCGAGGAGGGACTTTGAGACCCCTGGTATACAGTAATCTCAGGTGCTGACAGCTCTGTTCTAAACATCTGATTCAGGAATAAATAGTTATCCAGGGCTGTTTGTGTTTCATTCTTGGGGGCCTCAGGATCCATTATTCAAACAGATGACAGTAAAAAAAGGGAGGGAGAAAAACTCTTGTCCTCATTCATAGTCTTCCTCAAAGATATAAGAATGGCTTTAGGGCTGTGCATCTAGTGTAGGGTTATCAGATGTCTGGATTTCCCAGGACATGTCCTCCTTTTGAGGACATGTCCGGGGCTCTGGATGGCTTTTCAAAACCCAGCACTTTGTCCGGGTTTTGAAAATAAATCGCGTCGGGAGGGGGTATCCGCACATGTGCAGATGCAACACGGTGACGTCGCATGCACACGCGCAGTGTCATCGTGTCGCATGCGCAGATGCCTTCCTGCCTGATGAACAGGCAAAAGGGGGTGGGGCTGGGGGAGGAGCTGTGGCACAATGGGGCGGGCCTGGGGGGGGGGGTCTAGGGCAGACATGGGCAACTCCGGTCCTCGAGGGCCGGAATCGAATCGGGTTTTTAGGATTTCCCCAATGAATATGCATGAGATCTGTTTGCATGCTCTGCTTTCAATGCATATTCATTGGGGAAATCCTGAAAACCTGACTGGATTCTGGCCCTCGAGGACTGGCGTTACCCACCCTTAGTATAGTGCCTGTACCTAGTGGTTTAGCAAGGGTAGGAGGCTCCTGGGGCAGTGGCATCCCCGCGTCCTCCTCTTCTTCTCTCCCCCCTCCCCCCCCGCTACACTCGCTCCCTTTTTCCCCTCATCATATTTCTTTAAATCTTCACCAGTGTGAGCAGCTTCTCCGGCCTGGACCAGGAAGTGAGAGTGCCCCCACCAAGACAGCGCCCGGCATGGTCCGCCCCCCCCCCTCACCCTACATCACTGCCATTACTGTGCCCTACCCGCCCTGCTCCTGCAGAGTAATCTCTTCCCTGCTCTGTAGATTAAATTGGGAGTTCTGTTAAGGTGGGGGGGGGGGGCAGTAATTTCTTATACACTCCTTCACATACTGTAGTACTGGAGAACAAGATTTTTTCTGGGATTAAACTAGTTAATGCTGGTATACTCAGATAGTAATCCTCTTCATTATATACATAGGTTTATATGTTATATACATGAGTTATACATAGATTTTCATTATGACATTGCATATTACTGTATTTTTCACTCCATAAGATGCACTTTTTCCACCCCCAAAAAGGCGGTGGAAAAGTGAGTGCATCTTATGGGGCGAAAACTCCTCCCCCCCTGTCCCCAGGTACCTTTTTTTTTAATGGGCAGTGATCCAGCGTGGTCTCCTGCTGGACGGCTGCCTTTCTCCTTGCAGAGTGGCACACAATGCAGGAGGGCGACCTTTGTGCTTCCTGCCTGGTCCCATGCTGCTCCGTGATTGACTGTCATCAGTTCAGCTGACGGCAGCCAATCACGGAGCAGCGCGGGACCAGGCAGGAAGCATAAAGGTCAGGCTCCTGCATTGTACCCCGCTCTGCAAGGAGAAAGGCAGCCGTCCAGCAGGAGACTGCGCTGGATCACCTCCCATTAAAAAAGGTACCTGGGGCGGGGGAGGTGTATTCGCTGCTGCTGCGGGATGCTGCTTCCCAGCACCAGACCACCAGACTTATACAAGCGGGATGCTGCGGGCTGCTTCAGGCTGCGGGCTTCCCAGCACCAGACCACCGACCGCACCTACGTGTAGAGGAGGAAGAACCAAGAAAAAAAAAATTCTGAACCAAATTTTTTTTCTTGGTTTTTCTTCCTCTACAGGGGGGTGCGTCCTATGGTCAGGTGCGTCCTATAGAATGAAAAATATGGTATACTGCATGCCAAGAATCATCCAGCACTCCAGTGTGGGATAGCATTTTGTAATTAAACGAGGCACAACCAACTAATATAGCCGACATTTCCCTGAGGAACATTCACATAAAACTGAAACGTTGACTATAACAAGTTCCTATACCATATGTAATTAAAAATGTTGAGTCCCTTTGGAGGGCATGGATTTTTTTTTTCTCTCTGTATCATGTTCATATTGCACGAAGCAGTCTGAACTCATGCCATTTGTGACTCAGCTTGGAACAGGAGTGCCACTAGAAGTTCCAGAGAATAGCAGGAGGTTATTTAAATAATCCCAAAAGAAAAAAAAGGTCTTCGAAATGCACTTTTAAATGATAGGAGGTGAACTTTAATGTCTGCTTTTACGTAGCTGCAAAATATTAAACCGCACGAAGAGAATGCAAAGATCTTTAAAACAGAGACAAGAAACCTGGAAACTAATGAGATGCAAATATTAGCAATTTTATGGTCTTGCTAAGTATTTATAAAATGGTAGTCATTTGTTCAATTGACAATTAGTAGGACGCTTTGGTGAAATTGGGTCAGTACTGACAGAATATTTCCTTCAGTAGCATTTAGGTAAGTTCAAACAAGCTAAAATTTTCAATACTGTTTGCCATATAAAACAATGAGGCTCATTTTCAAAAAAGAAAAACGGTCAAAAGGTGGCATAAGGGGGCAGATCGACATTTTTCATATCAAACCCTTCCAATTTTCAAATCTTACATTCTAATTTATTGAGGCTTGGCATACCACTTTAATTACCAAAGCGGTTAAGAATATAAAAACATAAGCAGTGCCTCTGCTGGATCAGACCAGGGGTCCGTCATGCCCAGCAGTCCGCTCACATGGCGGCCCATCAGGTCTAGGACCTGTATAGTTAATATCATACAAAGTTTAAAATTTAAGAAAAAAACGGGGAAATGAAAATTCAAATCACAAGATACTACTGACGAGACATGGTACAAAAGGGAAATGGGTGGGATTACATTACTTAAAGAGAAAGGGAGTGTCTGGAATATGCCTTATGTCTGAGTGGACTGAGTGGGAATTTTTTGGGAAAGGACCTAAGGACGCAATGCAGAGCACCAGGAGAAATTAAAAGGGGATAGGTTTAGAACAAACGCCAGGAAGTTCTTTTTCACACAGAGGGAGGTGGATACATGGAATGCGCTACCAGAAGAAGTGATAAGCAGGAGCACGCTACAGGGCTTCAAAAAAGGTTTGGATAGGTACCTAGAGGACAAAGGGATTGAGGGGTACAGATAGGAGTAGAGGTAGGTTATAAGGATAGGATTAGAGGATTTGAGGTAAGTTACAAAATTAGTCTGGGACCACTGTTCAGGCGATAGGCCTGATGGGCCGCCGCGTGGGCAGACCGCTGGGCAGGATGGACCTCTGGTCTGTCCCAGCGGAGGCACCTTCTTATGTTCTTATGTTGAACCCTATGTCTGAATCTCATAGGCATCTTTAAAAGAGAAAGGTTTTGAGGCTGGACTTGAAGTTATTGGAGTTAGTTTCCTATTTCAGGGCAATGGGGAGGGTATTCCATAACGTGGGTGCAACTACTGAATAGATTTAAAACAAACCGGATAAAATATTTCTTCATACGACATGTAATTAAACTCTGGAAATTGTTTCCGGAAAATGTGGTGAAATCAATTTGTTTAGCGATATTTAAAAAAAAAAGGTTTGGATAAATTCCTAAAAGGGAAGTCCATAGGCCATCATTGAGATGGCTTGGGGGAAATCCACTGCTAATTCCTAGGATAAGCAGCATAAAATCTGTTTTACTCCTTGAGGCCTAGCTAGTTACTTGGGACCTTGGTTGCCCTCTGTTGGAAACAGGACACTGGGTTTGATGGACCTTTGGTCGGTCCCGGTGTGGCAATGCTTATATTCGTAAGACTCCTCAATCTTCTCCAACTCATCAGTTCTGTGGGCGGTTTCGGTAAGCAAAGTCTCCATGTGGATTATTTGCCAGGATAATTTGTCCAGCCGGGAATCTACAGCAGTGATTCCCAACCCTGTCCTGGAGGAACACCAGGCCAATCGGGTTTTCAGGCTAGCCCTAATGAATATGCATGAGAGAGATTTGCATATGATGGAAGTGATAGGCATGCAAATTTGCTTCATGCATATTCATTAGGGCTAGCCTGAAAACCCAATTGGCCTGGTGTTCCTCCAGGACAGGGTTGGGAACCACTGGTCTAGAGCAATAATCACGGCAGAGGTCAGTAGTTTAAGTTGCATGTCTGAAAGCTGTAAAGCTTAATCTTCTGGTTGAGCAGCCATTTTCTCATCCGCACTGCATTTTTTTCCCCCCTTATCCTTCTTGGAGCTATTAGAGGCCATGTCATCTCCAATTCTCTCCAAGTATTTGTCCATACAGCAAAAAAAAAAAAAAAAAAAAAGCAGCTGGTGAGTAGCTCAATATAATCTGGTTGCTAGCAAACTAGTAGTTTTGCAGCTGTTGGGGTGTGGAATCCCTGACACCGAGCAGAGACATGTCTACACAGTCCACTCTATCACGTGATATTTCCAAACAATAAGAATAGCTTTACTAAGAAGATGAACAAGATGTAGAGGAGACAGAAGTCACCCCTCTAAATAAAACCAATCTGGGACATTTTCCATGAGCTCTGGGAGGACCCCAATACATACCCTGTCGTAAAATATATGCTTGATGATACCTATAAAAATTTGGAAAATTTACCCCCCCCCCCCCTTCCATTCAGCATATTACCAGAAATTGGAACGATTATACAAGACTTAATTACACCTTTTGGTGGAATTCTGTATGTTATATATATAAAATGGAAAGAATTATTGCTTTACAGAAAGGAAATTATACTAATTTTAAAAAGATTTGGGGGCCATTGATTGCATATTCGCATGATTAGGCACCTTTTTACATAAAGAATAATATTATGTGGGGTTGGGGAGGTATAATTTGTATGATTTGATTGAATTTACTATTATTGTTGGAAGGGGTGGGAGGGGGTATTTTGGTACTTAAGGCAAAGTGATTTGTATGATTATTTGATTAATTATTGTATACTTGTTGAAAGATTTGAAAATGAATAAAGAATTGGAAAAAAAAAAAAAAAGAATAGGCTTACTGGGTCAGACCAATGGTCCGTCAAGCCCAGTAGCCCGTTCTCACGGTGGCCAATCCAGGTCACTAGTACCTGGCCAAAACCAAAAGAGTAGCAACATTCCAGCATCTCAAAGAATAGCAAAATTCCGGAACCCCAATGAGAGCAACATTCCAGGTCTGACATTGTGATGCCACAATACCTCATTCCTCAGTGCCTCAGAGCCGACCTCATCAGTGATGTTATAATGGCTTGATTGTCCTATACTTGGCACACATAAGAGCATAACAACAGCCAAACTGGGTCAGACCAACAGTCCATCAAGCCCGATAGTCCGTTCTCACGGTGGCCAATCCAGGTCACTAGTACCTGGCCAAAACCCAAGAAGTAGCAACATTCCATGCTACCAATACAGGGCAAACTGTTCTATAAGATCACTGTACTTATTCACAGCCAGGGCAATCCCTGCTAGCTCGGGCCACATTTAGGAGGCAGGCTGTGCGTTACAGTGCCAGGTTGTCTTACCAGGTCTTTAGCAGAAAGGTCTCACAAGCTCTGCCACCTATAGGTGTCATGGCAGCTGCACCAGATTATCAGTTTCCAATCTACTTTCTTCCTTTGGCTTGTACCACAATTTGTTTACATGGTGTATTACATTTTAGCTTTCACGTTTCTTAAATTATATTGCAGTAAAATAAAATTTCTTGCTCCTTTGGGACTGTCAAGTTAATTTTCTGAGAGCTTAGTTCATTAAACAGCCGTAGTGGAAGAGGTGAAAGTAAGAAGCTATCACACAGCCCGATGCTAGAGAATGCACATATAAAAATAAGGTTTTGGAGGGACTAACGACTCTATTTGTGAAATGAGAACTAATGCCCCTAGTTATTAAAATGTATTTAAACACATATTAGCATGCCAAATTAATATGGCATTTATTCAAGGGTATTAAGCTGTTTCTGTCACTCATAATGCATAGAAGTTACTGGCAGTCGGAACATATCTGCAGACATGCTGCCAGTAATGCAGGCTACCAATCCACTATCTGCTTTTCATTAAAGATTCTGCAGTGGCACAAAACCCCCAGGGATCACCTCCCTAAACCAATCTGTTGAAGTAAACCTCTCCACTTACATTTCTATTAATTTGTACTGATTCGTGTTGATTTGGATTTATTTATTTCATATAACAGTTTTAGTGGATGTGTTTTAGAAATGTTCATTTCTTTGATGCTCTCAAGCTCTGCCAGTGGCGGATCTGTGAAGTGGGCTGGGCCGTGAGTTGTATTAAGACTTGCACTAAAATATGACTGTTTGCTATCAGGCTGCTTCAGAGACTTTTCTATCTCTTAAATTTGTTTTATTCAATTTTTTTATTTTTTTAATCTTCTTTCATTATTTCTATTTGTTTGATTTTTGATCTTGGAAATGTATTATATATATTTATCTTCTATGTTCTTAGTGTGTTACTAAAAGAACCTACCATGTTTCTCCCATCCATACAAAAAACAAAAGGAATTGACCCCAAAATATCCACAAAGAAAATCCAGAGAAAACCAAAAAAAACTCTGTGGAGTGACGATGTTCCTAAATGGACTTTATTTGAAAGTGTCAAAGTTCCAAAGGTCCACTGAAATCATCCACATAAAATAATTTCATTCACATAAAAATGAATCATCCACATAAGAGCCTTAAAGGACCTAGTCCGCTAGGGATACAGGACCCAACACGGGTGTCTCACTTCCGGCTCACCACACAATTGTTTCCCACATACTCACCTTTATAGGACCCCCAGGGACCCCTGAAGAAGACTTTTTGTCGAAACGTGGACCGTGTTGGGTCCTGTATCCCTAGCGGACTAGGTCCTTTAAGGCTCTTATGTGGATGGAATTATTTTATGTGGATGATTTCAGTGGACCTTTGGAACTTTGACACTTTCAAATAAAGTCCATTTAGGAACATCGTCACTCCACAGAGTTTTTTTTGTTTTCTCCCATCCATACCACATGCCACTCTCACTGTCCTTAAAGGGTTACTGACCGTCCAAAGTTGATCCCTCCCAGCATTAGTACACTCTGAACAGCACTGCTCCTCAATCAAGGTTATACCCTCCTGAACATGCCCATCCCGTCTAATCAAATCCACTTCCCAGAGCAAATCCTATCATGCATAACCCCACACCCACAAAGTATAACCTCCTGCTGTATCTCCCAACCCACCCTGGTGTAAAATCTATTCCAGACCAACCTCTCGCAATTACCCCACTTCAAAAATAGGGAGATGGGACTTGATATACTGCTTTTTCTGTGTGGTTTCCACTAGAGAATGACACAGTGACAAAATTCATCACCGTTCCCGTCCCCGCAGGGATAACCGCGGGAAACTATCTTCATGTCATTCTTTAAGGAGAGAGGAAAGAATCAGAATATGAATGGCCACAACCACTGACCCGCAAGCTTTGCTTTGAAGAATGCTGGGGTAGAAGGACTGAGGTTGAAATAGACACTAAAAAATGACATGGGATTATTTCCCGTGGTTATCCACGGGGACGGGAACGGTGATGAATTTTGTCACCGTGCCATTCTCTAGTTTCCACATTCAAAGCAGTTTACATATTTTAGATAAGAATTTATTTTGTGCCTGGGACAATGAAGTGTTTAAGGGACTTGCCCAGAGTCACAAGGAACTGTAGTGGGACATGAACTCTCAGCCACTCCTCCATAGCCATACTGGTTCAGACCAGTAATCCATATGGCCCAGTATCCTGTCTCCACAATGGCCAATTCAGGTCACAAGTACCTGACAGAAACCCAAATAGCAGCAACATTCCATGCTACCAATCCCAGGGCAGGCAGTGACTTCCCCTAATGTCTGTCTCAATAGCAGACTATGAACTTTTCCCCCTAGAACTTGTTCAAACCTTTTTAAAACTAATCTATATGAACTGCTGTTACCACAATCTCTGGCAATGAGTTGTAGACCATTATATGTCCCCTCAGCCATCTCTCTTCCAGGCTCAAGAGGCCTAACCTGTTTAGTCTTTCCTCATACAAGAGGAGATCCATCCTCTTTATCATCTTGGTCGCTCTCTTTTGAACCTTTTCTAATTCTGCTATATCTTTCCTGAGATATGATGACCAGAATTGGTGAGATCACACCATTGAGTGAAAATATGGAGGCATTATAATATATTTAGTCTTATTTACCATCCCTTTTATAATAATTCCTAGCATCCCATTTGTGTTTCTTGGCTACCGCCACACATTGGTTGGAATGTTTCAGCATAGCTGTCAACTTAAGTTGACCACTATAGCTAACCACCCAAGAAAATATCATTTTCCCCTGGATATCTGTTTCTTATTGAAGAAAATTCTGATTTGGGAAACTACTTAAAACACAATTATTTGTAAATGCCTTTTTCTAGACATTGATTCCTCTTGACTCCTGATATTTTGAAATTCTGTATGTACGTAATTGATCATATAGGCCTTTTCCGGTATTGATTTTCCTGCTGCTGATACTTTGAGAATTTGTTTACGACGGGGGTGATCAGTGGAGTGCCGCAGGGCTCAGTCCTGGGCCCGATCCTATTCAACATCTTTATAAGAGACTTGACTGAAGGGCTGCGAGGCAAAATAACATTATTCGCCAATGACGCCAAACTAAGCAATGTAGTGGGCAAAAGCACAACAGACATAAATTCATTGTCCGACAACATGACGCACGACCTACTCCTACTGGAACACTGGTCTAGGTCCTGGCAACTCAGCTTCAGTGCCAAAAAATGCAAAGTCATGCACCTGGGCAGCCAAAATCCATGCAAGACTTACACCTTAAATGGTGAGATCCTGACAAGAACTGAAGCAGAACGAGACTTGGGGGTGATGGTCAGTGAGAACATGAAGACTGCCAATCAAGTGGAGCAAGCTTCATCCAAGGCAAGGCAAATCATAGGTTGCATACGCAGGAGTTTCGTCAGCCGTAAGCCTGAAGTCATTATGCCATTGTATAGATCCATGGTGAGACCCCACCTGGAGTACTGTGTGCAATTCTGGAGGCTGCATTACCGTAAGGATGTGCTGAGACTTGAGTCGGTCCAGAGAATGGCCACCCGGATGGTCTTGGGACTCAAGGAACTCCCGTACGAGGAACGACTGGATAGATTGCAGCTGTACTCACTCGAGGAACGCAGAGAGAGGGGTGACATGATTGAGACATTTAAGTATCTCACGGGCCGCATCGAGATGGAAGAAGATATCTTCTTTTTCAAGGGTCCCGCGGCAACAAGGGGGCATCCGTGGAAAATCAGGGGCGGGAAACTGCACGGGGACACCAGGAAGTTCTTTTTCACTGAAAGGGTGGTTGATCACTGGAATAGTCTTCCACTAGAGGTTATTGAGGCCAGCAGCGTGCCTGATTTTAAGGCCAAATGGGATAGACACGTGGGATCTATTCACAGAGAAAGGTAGAGGGTGGGTCATTGAGGTGGGCAGACTAGATGGGCCGTGGCCCTTATCTGCCGTCTGTTTCTATGTTTTTATTATGTTTTATAAAGTTATGTATGTGATATCATGTAAACCGTTTAGGTTTTAAACGGTATAGAAATTTTTAAAATAAATATAAATAAATCTTCCAAGATATCCAAGGCCCTGGAAAAAATTAAAAAGTAAGCGTTATTCCCTCCACAGACAAAAATAAATCCTAGAAAACTCCTTTCCTGACATAAACCCAGTCCCCATCTATTGTGGGGTTTGGGTCCAGGAGGAGGGATCAGAATGGAGGGGAGGAGTTGGGTTCAGGAGGTAGGTTAAAATCAGGGATGGGCTGAGGGACTTGATATTCTCTCATGTGGATCCCAGCCAATATTCAGCTCTGACCCATATGAGTAGGTCCAGCCTGAATATCAGCCATGATCACATAAGAGCCAGCATCCAGAACATGCCTTGGTTAGGGGCTAGTTCAGCCAGCGACAGTGAGCACTTAAAAAAAAATGCTCACTACCACCAGCTGAAATATTGGCTGGTTAGTGTATATTTCTGTTTCGTTTGAAACATATAAAGCAATCAGAAAAGGTGTTTTTTTTATGTTTGTTTGTTTTTTTACATTCTTTGTCTTTTCTGAATGCTATGGCTGCCTTGTCAGAAGCTAACGGTTGCCTGAGGGATTTCCCAAGAATGCAACCGAGAAACATTGTTGATGTTGATTTTTCCTGCCTACTTTCATCTGACTGTATGTATTTCAGATTCTTTTCCGTTTTGATGTTTCACTTAATTGTTATTCTTGTAGATCTTTCCTTGTGATTCTAACGCTTTGTTTGGGGCACCAAACTAGACCCAGTTGGAATGTTAAAAAATATTTCTTTTCTCCAATCTACTATGGTTAGTCGCATGCACCTTCACCCTCAGGGGTAGACTCTTTGATGAGGAAGAGAAGTTTCCCTTCAAGGGCAAGTTTTCTAGTCTCAAGCTTGCCAGTAACACATAAAGGGTATAATTCTGTACAGGCCACTTAAAGACAGGTGAATTAAGTGCTTAATTACCATTATTGAATAGTAGTATATGACTGCAGTTATGTGCATAGGTTCATGTGGGAGCACTTATGCTGGTTCTTTAGCAAGCCTAAGGGGCAGATTTTATAAATGGGTGTCCTACCGCTGTCTGGCAGCCAATCAGGATGCATGTTTATTTTAAAAAAAACAAGCTGGCCGCCTAGGCTCTAGGTGTTTGTCGCAGGTGCAGGGTGATGCCTAGGGACACTTAACCTCACCCAAGGCTGGCCTACATTTCAAGAACTAAAACTAGACACAGCCGGCCAAGCTGATCGCGGTAAGGGAATCCCTGATCAGCTGAGCCGGCAGGCCTCCCCGAAGTCGTGGCTTTGGGGAGTCCTGCCAGCTCAGCAAATCAGGGGGAAAATACATCTGCCACGATCAGCTAAATGGCTGCGGCAAGGGGCCCCCAAGAACCCCTGAACCTATCCCGCGAAGTGCCCCCGCAGGAGGGATACCCACAGTTTCGAGGAGGCCTGCCAGCTCAGCTGATCGGGGATTCCCTTGCTGTGATCAGCTGATGGCAAGGGAATACCTGATCAGGCAGGCGCGATTCTGTAATTGGCTCCTGCGACATGGGTGCCAGTGTTTCCCAAGTCGGTCCTGGTGCATGTCCCCTTTCCAGTCAGGTTAGAGGCTATCCAAAATGAATATGCATGAAAGAGGTTTACAAACTCTTGCATATTCATTGTGGATATCCCAATAACCTGACTGGCGAGGGAGTACTCCGGGTCCGACTTACGGAAACACTGCTAAATGTCCAGCTGCGAAGATACAGTAGTTTTGGGCAGTGACTCTATTTCATATAAGGTCATCTTATTGGATTGAATAATATCTTAGCAGAATTTAGAATCTGGCATTTTAATAAAAGCAGTTTCATGTTCACAGGTTTGTTACCTACAGATTCTGAGGAATAAAAGAGTGATACTGTCCACTAGGTTATCTTTCCTTTCAGGATAAATTCAAATTTTAGGGAAAGGATTTGCAATGTTACGTGCTGTTCCTTTGGGTTTCCAGCTAGATTGAAATCATGACTAGAATCTAGCATCCCAAATGTTCATTTACAGCTCTCTGGACATTATTCCATTTTATATCCATGCCCAACTCATCTAATCCATGAGCCTGGATCATAAATTTTGATTGCTAAAATATATAGCAATATGATTTAACAATATGTATGTCATGTTGTATTAGGAGATGTACCTTATCAAACTGATAGCTAATTTCTATAGAGAAGGCAGGGCGGAGGTGGGAGAGACGGACGGATGGGGGAGGAGTGTGGCAGCAGGCGGCAAGGCTTTCACAGGGCATGCTGATAGCAACAAAACTTCAATTAAAGGGGAAAGGGATGTATATACCGACTTTTTGTAATTTTTACAACCACACTTGAAGTGGGTTTGCATACAGGTACTTCAAGCATTTTCCTTATCTGTCCTGGTGAACTCACAATCTATCTATGGGGCAGTGGAGGATTAAGTGACTTGCCCAGGGTCACGGGGAGCAGCATGGGGTTTGAACCCACAACTTTAGGGTGCGGAGATTGTAGCTCTAAGCACCGTGCCACACTCTCTTCCAATACAATATCAGAAGTGAGCCAAATAGAGAACAATGAAGTCATTGTGACATCACTGATGAGGTTGGCTTTTATTGGTGGAATAAGGCATTATGACATCAGGGAAAGGGTTGGGACTTGTATACCACCTTTTTGTAGTTTTATAACCACAGTTAAAGTGGTTTGCATACAGGTACTTCAAGCATTCTCACAATCTGTCTAATGTATCTGGGGCAGTGAAGGATTAAGCGACTTGCCCAGGGTCACACTGAGCAGCATGGGGTTTGAACCCACAACTTTAGGGTGCTGAGACTGTAGCTCTAACCTCTGTGTCACACTTTCCTCCAAAACAATGTCAGAAGTGAGCCAATGTGACATCACTGATGAGGTTGGCTTTTATTGGTGGAATGAGGCATTATGACATCAGGGAAAGGGACTGGGACTTGTAGACAGCCTTTTTGTAGTTTTATAACCATACTCAAAGCAGTTTACATGCAGGTACTTCAAAAGCATTTTCTCTATCTGTCCCGGTGGGCTCACAATCTAATGTACCTGGGGCAGTGGAGGATTAAGTGACTTGCCCAGGGTCACAGGGAGCATCGTGGGTTTTGAACCCACAACCTCATGGTGCTGAGGCTGTAGCTCTAACCACTATTAGCCACAGTCTCCTCTAAGAAGAGTCTTCTTCACAGAGAACATTCCCATGTATTCTTTGCATACCCTACTTCACCTCTCCTAACCCACAGTTCTCTTCACATGACATGTCTCTTCTTCTGTCACACACAAACGCCCCAGTCCATTCCCTCCCTTACCCCCCCCCACCACCCAGCTGATACTCGCATCCTCCAACTCTTCTTCACTCACGCACTCTAAGGGCTCCTTTTACGAAGGCGCGTTGGGGCCTTAACGCGCAGAATAGCGCGCGCTAGCCGCTACCGCCTCCTCTTGAGCAGGCGGTGGTTTTTCGGCTAGCGCGCGCTAATCCGGTGCGTGCGCTAAAAACGCTAGCGCGCCTTCGTAAAAGGAGCCCTAAGTCTTCGTTCTATTGTCCCAGACTTTTCTCCTCTCAAAATCCATCTTGTGCACACCCTTCCTCTGTATATTTCTCACACATTTCCCCAGATTCTATATAGTGGGGCTCAAACTAGCACGCAGACATTTAGGCATGCGTCCAATTTCCGTGCACAATTTAATTAAATAATGAACCAGTTAGCATTGATAATTGGTTACAAATAATCGATTGCCAGTGCTAGTTGGAAGCAATTAAGAATGTTCGCGTGCTTCATGCATGTTATATAAAAATGTGGGTGTACATTCTAGTGTCAAATCTGAAAAGAGGGCGTGGCCTAAAGAGGTGTATGGGTATTCCGAGAATGTGCATGCACTGTTACAGAATACGCCTGATCTGTGCCTAAATTAGGTGCAGGGATTTATACTTGGTTTTAGCTGGTGTAAATCTTTGCGCCTAAAAGGTGCGCAGATCTCGGCACTAAGCGCTCTTCTAGAAACCAGTGTCTCTCAAACTGTGTGCCACGGCACAGTGGTGTGCCACAAAGTGATTCCGGGTGTGCCATGAGAGATTCCAGAATTTTACTTTATTTTTTAAAATTCTTCATAAATATATACTAGAGTAGATAACATGTACATCACGTGCGCAAGAGTCTGCCAATGTTATAAGCATCTGTGTGCCCAGACAAGCATCCAACCGTACAAGCATCATTCTCTGATGTGATCGGTCCTTGAAAACTAATAACAAGTAATTTTATTTTTAATTTTTTTATGCATCAGTTATTCTAAATTGAGCAACAAAGCAATCAAGGCTTTTCTACCGTTTGGATCTTCTTATCTTTGCAACTGGGATTTTGAGCTCTGACAGAAATTAAATAAAAAAAAAAAAAGAGAATGACTGCAGATGGTAGATAACGAAATGCATCTTTGCTTGACAACTATCGAGCCACGTTTTGAGTTTTTTACACTCAAAAGCAAGCACATCCATCGCATTGATTAGCAATTCTATCTTCTTTGGTTTCACCATTGTTACAATTACACATACATAGTTTAATGAACTTTAAATAAATAACGCTCAAATTTAATTTTTTGTTGGTTTTGCAATTTTATCATTTCAGTTATAATGTGCTGCGAAAAACATTTGCTCTGTTTAGTGTGCCGGAGTTAGAAAGGTTTGAGACACTGCTATAAACAGTGCTGAACTTGGAGTACTATTAATAATTAAAAATCGCAGACTGTGGAGCAAGCCTGGTCCTTATTTAAGGACACGGTGAGCGTAGCGCAAAATCTGTATATCCCCAGATTTAGAAAAAGATGCAAAAAGAACTGAACAAAAGACCCGGCGTGGATAACTTAAGAAGTGAAGAAAGCGATAGGAGATAAGAAAAAATCATTCTGGATGTGGAAAAAGGACAAAACCGGGGAAAACTGGAAAGAGCACAGGAAGCATCAAAAAGAATGTCAACAAGTGGTTAGAAGAGCAAAAAGAGAATACGAAGAGAGGCTAGCCAGGGAAGCACAAAATTTCAAACTGTTCTTCAGATATGTTAAAGGGAAGCAGCCGGCAAGGGAGGAGGTGGGACTGCTGGATGAAGGAGATAGGAAGGGAGTGGTGAAGGAGGAAAAAGAAGTAGCGGATAGACTAAACATGTTCTTTTCGTCAGTATTTACAAGAGAGGACACATCCAACGTGACTGAAAAAAATCTTCAGAGGAGATCAAGCAGAAAAATTAACATTCATGGAGGTAAGCCTCGAAGACGTACTCAAGCAGATAGATAGATTAAAAAGTGACAAATCTCTGGGCCCGGACGGAATCCACCCTAGGGTATTGAAAGAACTAAAAGAAGAAATAGCGGAAATACTACAGCAGGTTTGTAATCTATCCCTGAAAACAGGGGTGATCCCGGAGGATTGGAAGATAGCAAATGTTACGCCCATCTTTAAAAAAGGATCAAGAGGTGACTCGGGGAACTACAGACCAGTAAGTCTGACTTCGGTCCCAGGGAAGATGGCGGAAGTGCTGATAAAAGAAAGCATCGAAGAGCATCTAGAAAGAAATAAACTGATGAAAACAAGCCAACATGGCTTCTGCAAGGAAAGATCGTGCCTAACGAACTTACTGCACTTCTTCGAAGGTATTAACAAACAAATGGATGAAGGGGCCCCCATAGAAATCGTATACTTGGATTTCCAAAAAGCCTTTGACAAGGTACCCCTTGAACGCCTACTACGGAAACTAAAGAACCATGGGGTGGAAGGAGATGTACATTGATGGATCAAAAATTGGTTGGCGGGTAGGAAGCAAAGGGTAGGAGTGAAGGGCCACTACTCGGACTGGAGAAGGGTCACGAGTGGTGTTCCGCAGGGGTCGGTACTCAGACCGCTGCTGTTCAATGTATTTATTAATGACCTAGAAACAGGGACGAAGTGCGAGGTTATAAAATTCACAGATGACACACAACTTTTTAGTGGGGTTAGGACTAAAGAGAACTGTGAAGATTTACAAAGGGACCTGAACAAACTGGGTGAGTGGGCGACTAAATGGCAGATGAACTTTAATGTAGAGAAATGTAAACTCTTGCATGTAGGAAACAGAAACCCGATGTACAGCTACACAATGGGAGGGCTGGTAATGGGAGAAAGTAGCCTAGAGAAGGACTTAGGGGTACTGGTAGATAAAACGATGAAACCGTTGGCACAGTGCGCAGCGGCCTCTAAGAAGGCAAATACAATGCTAGGTACTATCAAGAAAGGTATTACAACCAGAACGAAAAAAGATATCCTGCCGTTGTATCGGGTGATGGTGCGCCCGCATCTGGAGTACTGTGTCCAATATTGGTCGCCGTACCATAAGAAGGATATGGTGATACTCGAGAAGGTTCAGAGGAGAGCGACGCGACTGATAAAAGGTATGGAAACCTTTTCATATGCTGAAAGATTAGAGAAACTGGGGCTCTTTTTCCTGGAGCAGTGGAGGCTTAGAAGGGACATGATAGAGACGTACAAGATCATGAAGGGCATAGAGAAAGTGGAGAGGGACAGATTCTTCAAACTCTTGAAAACTACAAGAACGAGAGGGCATTCGGAAAAATTAAGAGGGGACAGATTCAGAACGAATGCTAGGAAGTTATTCTTCACCCAAAGGGTGGTGGACACCTGGAATGCGCTTCCAGAGGGTGTGATAGGACAGAGTACGGTATTGGGGTTCAAGAAGGGATTAGATGATTTCCTGAAGGAAAAGGGGATAGAAGGATATAGATAGAGGATTACTATACAGGTCCTGGACCTGATGGGCTGCCGTGTGAGCGGCCTGCTGGGCACGATGGACCTCTGGTCTGACCCAGCAGAGGCACTGCTTATGTCCTTATGTTTAGCATTTATTGTTTCTGCACCATATAAAGAATCGAGCCAATACTGTATGCCTCTATACTGTTTCTATCCTCTGTCATCACCCAGCTTGTTCTTACCCCCTACAACCTATTCTCCTCTTATCCCTCAACAAATACTGTTCATATTTGTGTTTATTATCCCTTAATATTCTGCCCAATTAGCAGACTTTCTAGACAGTTTACACTACTTTCTTAAAATAATAAAAATATCAAAGAAATACAGCGATTGATAGAAACATAAAACAAAATAATAATTAAACAACAGAGCCAGCTACGCACCATCAATCCTCCATGTGTGCCTATATTCCTGTCCAATTGTGAAATCTCCGTTAGTGCCCCCTCTCTTTGGAACAGTATCCTAAATTGCTTATGCAAAATAACAAGTCTTGCCAATTTTAAGGCAAAGTTAAAGACATTTTTATTCCTTGAAGCCTTTGTAACTTAACCTGCCCTTTTAAGGGCGACTTAGATTCAGGAAAGGTTTTTACCTTCAGTTTCCGTTCCCTTTATTCTTTTCCTTGAATGTTCCTTTTCTCTCTATCAATTGTAGTTCCAACCCTTCTTCCCTTTCATTCCCGTTCGTCAATGTCTATAAAAATTTGTCATTTCCCCCGATTTGTCTTTGTTTATATTGTAAATTAATTTGGCGCAGGGTTTTGGCATTTTTATACACCGCCTAGAAGGCTTGATTAGGCGGTATAAGAAATTTTAAATTCAACTTGAAACTTTTTGGATGAAGGTTTGGAGTTCCATTCAGAAGATCCTGCCCATTACCTCACCAATTTCTCCTGATATCATTATCCTTAGATCCTCGGTACTTCCTGATGTACTAGATACCTGGCAAAAATCTCTTTTTAATATCTTAATTGCTCTTACGCTCCAAATGATACTACACAATTGGAAGTCGGCAGACCTCTTAAACATCACATTTTGGTGGAAAACTGTCCTAACTCACTTGTATGAATCCAAGGCTGCTTTTTTTTTTTCGAATAGGCATAACCTGGTCGCTAAGATTTGGGCCCCAATATTGACCTACTCACAGTAATGATTGACATTCCATATCCTTTGATATCATCCATTTGATAGACCTAGACTATTCACATATTATCTCACCTTCCATGGAGGTATTGCATGGGATTCCTCTCTACATGGGGTATGACAACTTTCATGGACCTTGTTTTGTATTTATTTCTGGCCAGCTCTTATTACTCATTTTTTTTTTCTGTCTCTCTCTCCAAGTTTTATGTTTGTATTGCTCGAGGATGTGATCGCATATGGATAAACTTGTTTATGCATTTTGGGGGTAATTTTATTTTATTTTTTAATATCTTTATTAGCAATTGCAAAGGGAACATACAATCAAGAAGGGAAGCGGAGAAAAACAAGGCACAACAATCAAGTGGAGCAAGCTTCATCCAAGGCAAGGCAAATCATAGGTTGCATACGCAGGAGTTTCGTCAGCCGTAAGCCTGAAGTCATTATGCCATTGTATAGATCCATGGTGAGGCCCCACCTAGAGTACTGTGTGCAATTCTGGAGGCCGCATTACCGTAAGGATGTGCTGAGACTTGAGTCGGTCCAGAGAATGGCCACCCGGATGGTCTCGGGACTCAAGGATCTCCCATACGAGGAACGTCTGGATAAATTAAAGCTATACTCACTTGAGGAACACAGAGAGAGGGGTGACATGATCGAAACATTCAAGTATCTCACGGGCCGCATCGAGGTGGAAGAAGATATCTTCTTTTTCAAGGGTCCAGCGGCAACAAGGGGGCATCTGTGGAAAATCAGGGGGCGGGAAACTGCACGGGGACACCAGGAAATTCTTTTTCACTGAAAGGGTGGTTGATCGCTGGAATAGTCTTCCAGTTCAGGTTATTGAGGCCAGCAGCGTGTCTGATTTTAAGGCCAAATGGGACAGACACGTGGGATCTATTCACAGAGAAAAGTAGGGGAGGGTCTTTGGGGTGGGCAGACTGGATGGGCCGTGGCCCTTATTTGCCGTCTATTTCTATGTTTCTAACTGCCAGGTACATCAACAAGCGTAAGAACAGGACAACAAGGAAACAAAGTGCAAAATCCCCTCGGCTGAATGCCCAACAGGGGTCATGACTGTTGGGATGTCTGGTTTGTGACTGATGTGACTTGAGGCTGGTTGTTCAGGGTTTGACTGTTTGTTTGGGGGTCTTATATTACTTAAAATGTCAATTGGGGGTAATTTTATAACAGAGCACCTAGGCAAAAAGATACCTTGTTTTTAACATATTTTTTAGAAGCAACATACTGTAGAATCTTGGAGATGGCTATGTGCCTTTATAACACAGGTGCCCAGAATGTTCATAAGTAGTGCCCCGATTAATATGCATTAATTTATTCCTGCTCTGAAGATGATATGAATTTGTGTCTATCTATGCATGCACAGACATCAAAAATTCACCCCTGCGTTATTATTATTATTATTTTTTCACATTGAAATTTGATGTTATGATGAGGGGTTTTGACCTGTGAAATTACTGTTCTCTTTAAGTAACCGAGTTACCTCTAATCACAGTTTGGGCCTCTAAGGACTTTTCCTTCCATCTGAAAAATAAGTAGCTAAAATTGTTAGGTGCTATTGACTCGTGTTTGAGTCCTAGCAACATGAAAATCATCAAATTTTCGTGGCAGAATACTGAAGTAGATGGCCAGGACTTTCTTCTGCGCAGTATAAATTTGATGTAGTCGCTGTAGTCGCATCAAACGCGATCCTTCACCTCCACAACCATCTGCTGCTGTCCAGATGGGCAGTGTACTGTTAGTCTGACATCTCTGCTGATCCCTGTCCGCCTTGGGAGGCCCTGCTGGTGGTGAAACTACCGACGGCATAGCTTTCAGCTTCACAGATGTGCACAAGCCCCAGTGGCACGGTAAGCCCATGTACCATGACTGTAATTAGATACATTTATATTTCCCATTTCTTATAGTCTGTCTATACCAGTGGTTCCCAAACCCTGTCCTGGGGAACCCCCAGCCAGTCGGCTTTTCAAGATATCCCTAATGAATATGCATGAGAGAGATTTGCATATAATGGAAGCGACAGGTATGCAAATCTCTCTCATGCATATTCATTAGGGATATCTTGAAAACCCGACTGGCTGGGGGTCCCCCAGGACAGGGTTTGGGAACCACTGGTCTATACCATTAAATTCAAGGCAGAGCCACAGTTTTGGGAACACAAAAAAATACATCAAGCTTAAAATCTAAACAATGCTGAAATGATCCTGGGAAATAAAATTTAACCTTCAACTCCACTAAGGAGAAATTATGTGCTTCCTAAATAACATTGTCTTGATAGATTTCCTAAAAACATCATAATTTGCTAATTGTCTACTAGATATAGCTAATGTGTTCCACATAAACCACCTTACAGTAGTCTAACTGAAGAGCAAACAAGGCCTGTACAACCATTTTGAACTTTTCTTGGTGCAGATATTTCTGAATCCTTCTTAAATTTCACAAGATCCCAAAACAACTCTTGACCAGGGAATTGTTAAATCTCTGATCAAGTGCGATAGCCAAGATTTTCAATGATGACTTCAAACTATGGGCTCCTTTTACTAAGCTGCGTTAGGGCTTTAGCACGCGGAATAGCGAACGATTCAATACCGCGCGCGCTAGACGCTAACGGCAGCATTGAGCTGGTGTTAGTTCTAGCCGCCAAGCCCGGGGATAGCGCGCGCTAATCTGCGTGCGCTAAAAACGCTAGCGCACCTTGGTAAAAGGAGCCCTATATGTTAGTTTCCCTATGGTAAGAGAGTTTCTAAGTCTTTCTTGTCCTTAACCCCTACAAGAAGGAGCTTAGGGCTCCTTTTACTAAGGTGCGCTAGGCGTTTGAGCGCGTGCTAATCACGTGCTAAACGCTAATGCGTGCATGTTAGTCTATGGATGCATTAGTGGTTAGCGCGCGCGTATATTTAGTGCACGCTAAACGCATGCTAAAACGCCTAGCGCACCTTAGTAAAACAAGGGGTTAGTTATATCCCAGGGGTCTCAAAGTCCCTCCTTGAGGGCCGCAATCCAGTCGGGTTTTCAGGATTTCCCCAATGAATATGTATGAGATCTATGTGCATGCACTGCTTTCAATGCATATTCATTGGGGAAATCCTGAAAACCCGACTGGATTGCGGCCCTCAAGGAGGGACTTTGAGATCCCTGGTTATATCCTTATTTGACTTCACACTTGTCCATTGAAATTGATGCAGTGTATTATTGTTGTACTGTTAATTGGAATTGTTATGTCCTTCAATATGTCCCAAGCTTTCTTGAATTCAGATGCAGTCTTCATCTCTATCCCTTCCAAGGGAGACCATTCCACACATCCATCCACTATAAATAAATATTTCCTTAGGTGACTCCTGAGCTTGCTCTCTTTCACCTTCATTCCAGAGATTCCTTTCAATTGAAAGAGACTTACCTCTTGTGCTTGGAAGTACAGTCAAACCTCGGTTTACGAGTACCGCGTTTTATGAGTGTTTTGCAAGACGAGCAAAACATTTTGTAAAATCTGCGACTTGTAAACCAAGCTTCACTCGCTGTACGAGCGTGTCCCAAAGTAAGGGTGTCCAACCTGCTGCCCCGTGCGGCAGGGCAATGCGTTTGTTCCCTCTGCCGCCCCTGGATGATTGCCGACTCCCTCCTCCTTGCTGTGGTGTTCACTTGGGGCAGCGGGCGGCAGCTCCGGCATGCCTCCTGCGGCTGGCCTGGAGACGTTCCCTCTGACGTTGCGATGTCAGAGGGAGGGCTTCCGGGTCGGCCGTGGGGGGCATGCAGGAGCTGCAGCTCGCGGCCCCGAGCGAACACCACAGCAAGGAGGAGGGAGCCGGCAAGAAGGCAATCATCCAGGGGTGGCAGAAGGAGGGCTTCCGGGTTGGCCGCGGGGGGCACGTGCGAACCGCTACCCGCATCTTTAAATGAGCACTGTAGCAAGAAGGAGGAGAAAGCCGGCACGAAGGTAGGCACCACGGCACAAAATGAATGAAAAAGAAGGTTGGTTGGTTCGGTTGTAAAAAGAGCCCCAGAGCCCCAGTTCTGTCATGTTTATGTCGGTCGCTGGCAGCCGTAGCAACGAATCGTTTGAGTCTCCATTATATCCTATGGGGAACTTTGCTTTGATAAACGAGCGTTTTGGATTACGAGCATACTCCTGGAACGGACTATGCTCGTAAACCAAGGTACCACTGTATTTAAACGTCTCCTCTCTCTTGCCTTTTTTTCAAAGTATTGCGATTGTTAAGTCTGTCCCCATATTCATATAGATATCAATATTCAAAGCGATTTAACCAGCCAGAAATAGTAACCTATGGTACTTTGTGCATCTTAAGTGCTTTGAAAATGAGCCCCCCCCATCACTTATTCTGGGCAAACTGCTCATATTCAGTGACACGTAGCGGGATACTGCCACTGAAAATATCTGGTTGGCGTCCAACTCAAAACTGGCTGTTTTGGGGGCATTTTGGGGGTGAAGTCAGTACTTGGTCAGTTAAGTGCTGATATTCAGCTCTTAAGTGCCCATGATAAATGGATAAGTATGACGGCATAAAAGTCAGCTCTGTCTTTATGGGGGGTTCCCAATAGCCGGATAAGTGATGACTATTGCACTTAAGTGACTGTGGTTTCACTGGCCCCCGTAAACCCAGAAATTAAATGCTGGAGCTTGGACATGGCCCAGCATTAAACCTCCAGGTATAGCACTCAAAATGCTGAGTATCGAGCCCTCAGTGTTTTACTATATTCACATATTTGACCATTTACTCACCTTGAATTTAAGGTCGACTTGCTATTTCCTTTTCTTTTTCCTAATATGTCCCCCCTGAAAAAATTCTAAACAAACTGTACTATGTATTTCGCCACTTTAACTAAAAGGACCCCTCTGAATTTCTAAACTTTGCCACAATACATTAGAAATGAAAAAGATCTTACATCTTTCAAAAAATCCTTAAAATCTTATTTTTTTAAAGATGCTTTTAACATTTAAATTTTTAAATATAAATTTTTAAATACATCAAAGTTTTATTTATCCCCACTCCCTTTTGTTTTTTTTCTTCTCGTTCTTTTCTTCTAAGACAAAAATTGTAACTTTTCCTCTTTCCCCCCCTACTCATGTTTGTATTATATGAAATAATTTTGTTAATTTGTATGTCTTAACGTATTATACTTTATTTTTGATTCTGTTCATCGCTTAGTGTTTCTAATAAGCGATTCATCAAATGTTAATAAAACTTGAAACTTGAAACTTAATTGTGATTGCAGTTTTTCTATGATTCTGTATACTGTAATTTCATTAATTATCAGCATATTGTAACTCACTGATTGTCCAGCTTTCTTCAGTTGTAAACCGCCTAGAAGTCGCACGATTGTGGCGTGTGGTTGAAGCTACAGTGTGTGTGGCGCAGTGGTTGAAGCTACAGCCTCAGAACCCTGGGGTTATGGGTTCAAACCCCGCGCTGCTCCTTGTGACCCTAGGCAAGTCACTTAATTCTCCAATGCCCCAGGTACGTTAGATAGATTGTGAGCCCACCGGGACAGATAGGGAAAATGCTTGAGTACTTGATTGTAAACCGCTTAGATAACCTTGATAGGCGGTAAATAAAATCCTAATAAACTTAAAAACTTAAACTTAACTTATAGAAGAATAAAGTTATTATTATTATTATTATTTTGATTTATCTGTGTGGTTTGTTTGTTTTTTTTCCACCCACTCCCCTTCAGATTTTGCCTATTTTCACGCAGAAGGTTTTAATTCATTGTAGAATAAAAATCTTTAGGCTGCTCACCATGGCATTTCCAGCACTCTGTAGAGGAAAACGGAACCTTTCTAAATGGTTGACGTTCTCATTAGATTGAACTCTTGGGAGCTTGAAGCTGTATTAGGATATTGATTCGTTTTTTTTTTTCTTTTTCTTTACATGGGGATTGCTGGGCATTGAGAGTTAGCTATCATATTTTGGAGAGAAAAATCCTTTCCTTTTGCATTGTAGCTGTGACATGTTGATAAATCAGCCTGTCCTAGTCAAATGAAAAAAAAAAAAAAAAAAAAAGTATTCATTTTCTAAGCAGCTCTTAATAGGAAACTCTGATTGAAAGCTGTGCTTTGTATGTAAGTGCTGGAAAAAGCAGACGTACAATGCAGTACAGGAATCCTTATGGCTTTGATAATGCACTGATACATAAGCAATGCTGGTTTCTAATGAGTATCTGAGATATATAAAGTGCACCAAAATTCCATATATACTTAGGGACATTCAAGCTATAATTTGAGATGCGCTGTTCAGAAACTGACATTGAGTCGCTTCTATTTGCTGACACGTTCTATTATCACACTAATATACAAACTTATATATCAATAATGCGCAATCATATACCAGTTATATATTATTTTCCTGAAACAATTAATCCTTACAGATCCCTTTCCTGGATCATCAGAATTTAGCACAGTCTTTATTTCACATCTTTGTATAGAAGAACTGCTAAATCGTCATTGATCCCATTTTTATATATATATATTTGTGTGTATTTTTATATTTAAATTAATTATTTAACTTATTTAAAAGCTTTCTTCATCACTTATCTTTATTTTTTGAAGCTCTGTCGGCGGGGGAACTATGCTGACATGTTTCGCCGTGCAGGCTGTATCAA
This sequence comes from Geotrypetes seraphini, assembly GCF_902459505.1. Taxonomy (NCBI): domain Eukaryota; kingdom Metazoa; phylum Chordata; class Amphibia; order Gymnophiona; family Dermophiidae; genus Geotrypetes; species Geotrypetes seraphini. The sequence continues at coordinate 377,384,465 of NC_047086.1, forward strand.
GACCGTCCCCGCCTAATCTCGCAATCCCCCATCGAGTCCATGTAATTCTTAAGACATTGATATTGCATGCAGTTTTAAATCCTCACGTTAGAAGGTTATCGGATAGATATGCCCAAATCAGAAATAACATGCTTAGGGCAAGGGGGTGTGAATTGGATGTGTTTGGCTGTGGCAAGGGTATTTCAGAAGAGAAATGCATGTTTATGTCCTCTGAGATAAATGTTGGGATTTATAGCTGCTGCCGGGGACATCTCGGTTAATTAAAGGTGCTTGTTTTGTGCAGCATTCAACTGCAGGGATTAGGGGGAGTACCTTCCCGTTTGCTAGTGGTTTCGGTCACCCCTTCCCATTGAGTGAAGTACTAGGGATTAATATCAGGGTTTGTGACAGCTTGGGAAAATGTAGACATGCATGTTTCTAAAATGGCAAACCTTCACAGGTCCTTATATATGCATGCTGAAATCACAACTAGAATCTAGCATCCAAAATGTTCAAGTTGTTAGTGATAGCAACTATTTTCATTCTTGGAGCAACCCATGTGGTGTACCCCAGGGTTCACCTTTGTCACCCACGCTGTTTAATATTTGCATTGCCTCACTTTTTGAGGAGTAGTGGCTCGTGGCCATTAGGGGGTGATGTTTATGGGACGGTAATGAAATGGATATCAGAACATGATAGTGCAGTATTTTGGTGGAGTTTTTTCTACAAAAGTGCCTGGTTTTTCGTATGATTCTGGGTAATTCTAGTTAGATACAAGCATATATGTCAGTTAAGGCCACGCCCAAAGAGAAGCGTACGAAAAACGGGTGAATAAAAATCTGAATAAAAATGCAGCCAAAGCCAGAAAAACACACTACAGATTAATATAAGGGAAGGTATAATAATATTCTTTTTATGTACTTTGCTATTAGGCTAGATCATGAAGGAAATTAAGAGATACATGGACTCCATTTTGATTGCTGTCTTTTCTATATCTTCTCTGTCTTTGGAATCCATTTTGTGGTCATTTGTGTCCAAGTCTTTGTTCTCAGCATCGTGGTGTTAATTGATACCAGATGTGCCTTAGACTAGCTAGGATTAAGTATCCCAAACTAAGATATAACAGGTATTAAATATAAATGAGTTATGAATGAATGAAGGGGCCCCGAAAGTGTGTGATTATGTGTATTGTGTGATTGTATTGAACAAAAGAATGGGTTTTGAAAAAAACATGTTATATATATTTGCAACCTAAAGAAATTCAAAGGGCACAACATCTGGAAATTAGCAGTCTCTAGTATAGAGAGGGGGAAACCAGCCCCTCCTCCTCCTTTTCTAGGAAGGCTTCTGTGTAAAGACAATGAAATTTGAAACTGTCAGCTCATGGAGAATATTTCAGCACCTATTCAAATTTCTCTTAATACACTTTTTTTGGAAAGGATAAAAAAGAATATTGATTGAAAATGTTATAAAATGTAAATGTATATTCAGAAATGAATATAAGCAAACAAATGTAATTTTCTGAAACTTTTGAACCTAGAGGAATTTCTTTGTTTAACTTTAAACACCACCTCTGATATTTTATTGGTTGTCAAACTGATGATGTCACACTGAGCCAAAAGTATATAATAGAGTGACTTGAGATCTTAAACTGAGCATGTTATCAGAACGCCAGCATTTTGGCAACTATAATGTTCTCCCGCTAATGCAAAGGCTAATGCAATTATGCTTTATTCTTTTGGTGTCATGATTGAACAAACAAAAACAATAATTATATTTTGGTAACAAAACATTTGCATTTAGCGTCAATTTGCATGTTTTTTAATTATTTTTCACACATTGAGCTTATGAGTGCGAATGTCCCTTGCTCATTTTGCAGAGTTTAAACTTGAAATTCTATATCTATGCTGACAAAATCACTATTTTGATACGTCTTACTACTTTCACCGTTGAAATTATAAATCAGATATTGTTTATATTGAATCAGATTGAACAGTGGACCATAGATTTCAAGTTGAAACTCAATACGGAAAAGACTAAATTCTTTCTTGCCAGCCCTAATGAAAAAAAAAATCACAAATACATTACTCCATCTTAACGGATATGATTACCCGATAGCTACTTCCATCAAAATTCTGGGAGTTACGTTAGATCGTCACCTAACCTTGGTTGAGCATACTGACCTATTGGTTAAAAAATGCTTTTTTTGTTTTGTGGAAATTGCAAACCATCAAAACATATTTTGATCCAGCATTTTAGATTACTGGTACATGCATTAATTTTGTCTATTTTGGATTTTTGTAATATCATCTATTTAGGATCTTACCAGAAAATTTTAAGAAGACTGAGGATAATCCAGAATACAACTGTCCATTTGATCTTTGGCTTAAAAAAGAACGACCATGTTAGCCTATACTATCGACTATTGCATTGGCTACCTTTTGAAGCAAGAGTATTATTCAAATTTGCCTGCATTTGCTTTAAATTGGAATCAGGACTGTCTCCAACTTATCTTTCCTCCCACTTTAAATTATACAGGCCTTTGAGGGAAACTAGAAGATCTCATTTATTCACCTATCCCAGGGGTAAGCAATTCCGGTCCTCGAGAGCCAGAGCCAGGTCAGGTTTTCAGGATCTCCACAATAAATATGCATGAGATAGATTTGCATCTCACGGAGGCAGTGCATGCAAATCCATCTCATACATATTCATGGTGGAGATCCTGAAAACCTGACCCGGCTCTGGCTCTCGAGGACCGGAATTGCCTACCCCTGACCTATCCTAAGGTAAAAGCTTGTCGATAAGACTTTCCTAGATAGGACATTGGCGCTTCAAGCAGGTTAGGTGATTGTATCCATCAAGCCCTGCCATACTGTTCTTTTCGAAAATTAGTTAAGACCAATTTGTTTGACAAATTCATTACCTAAATTAGGTGTCTTTTAAGATTGTATTACTGTATCTTTTTGTGCGATTGTATTTTCACTGATTCTCCAGTTTCTCTTTTATGCAAACCACCTAGAACTGCTGGTGATGGTGGTATAAAAAAAATTAAGTTATTATTATTAATAAACCATTTATGGCCTAAGTCAGGGATCTCAAAGTCCCTCCTTGAGGGCCGCAATCCAGTCGGGTTTTCAGGATTTCTCCAATGAATATGCATTGAAAGCAGTGCGTGCACACAGATCTCATGCATATTCATTGGGGAAATCTTGAAAATCCGACTGGATTGCGGCCCTCAAGGAGGGACTTTGAGACCCCTGGCCTAAGTGGTTTACATTCAGGTACTCAAGTATTTTTCCCTATCTCTCTGGGTGGGCTAACACACTACCTAATATACCTGGGGCAAAGGGGGATTACGTGACTTGTCCAGAGTCACAAGGAGCAACGTGGGGTTTGAACTCGCAACCTCAGGAGGCTGAGGTGGTAGCGCTAACCACACACTCCCACTAAATGTTCATTTGCAGTTCTTTGGACATTATTCCATTTTATATCCATGCCCAACTCGTCTAAGTCATGAACCTGGATCCTAAATGTTGATTGCTAAAATATATAGCGATTTGGTTTAACGATATGTATGTCATGTTGTATTAGGAGATGTACCTTATCAAACTGATAGCTCATTTTTATAGAGATGGCAGGGAGGAGGTGGGAGAGATGGACGGATGGGGGAGGAGTGTGGCAGCAGGCGGCAAGGCTTTCACAGGGCATGCTGATAGCAACAAAACTACAATTAAAGGGGAAAGGGATTTGTTTTTTTTAATATAAACTTTATTGATTTTCAAATCTAGAACAATGCTTACAAAATACAATTATCATCAGATAATTAGAATCAATCAGATATTAATACAAGATAATTATCCCCACCCTCCCTCCCACCCTAATTTGAGAACAAAAAGAAAAGCAGGAAATTATACATGAAATTAAAATCCCAGACAACATTTGTTAAGGATATAACCCCCCCTCCCTCCCACCCATCCTGGATATGCATTCTGAAAGGGAAAATAAAGATTTAATTCAATTTAATCAGAATGAACAAAATTAGTCAATGGACTCCATGTTAAATTAAAGTGCTTATTATGGCATGATGTTACGGAATTAATTCTCTCATATTTATAATATAAGCATAAAAACTCCCACCAAAAGGTAAAATTGAGTCTTTCCCAGTTTTTAGCGATCATTTGTAGGCCTTCTCCAGTCATAATCGTAAAGAGACTATTCTTATGCCTACCTAATGAAGGTTTAGTCTGTAATGATGTCCCACATATTATCATCTCATAGTTCAATGGAATTGAGGATTCCAATATCAAGTTGATTTATCCCCATATAGATCTCCAAAAATTGAATATCAAAGAACCATAGAATAATAAATGATCCAGTGTCCCTACGTCAAGATGACAGTGCCAGCATCTATTAGACTTGGAACAGTCCAATTTTTGTAAACGAACAGGGGGGTCCAAAAACTTCTATGTAACAAATAAAACCATGTTTGTCTTATAGATGCTGACGCTGTACATCTCATCCTCCAAGACCAAATCCGTGGCCATTGAGTAGCAGAAATCTGCTGCTTAATCTCAGTGCTCCAAATGTCTCTCAATCTTGTTTTTGGTTTTTTTATTTATATAGTCAGATATGAATTTATACCACTTGGCTGCCTGATGCCCTAGGAAATCTGTCTGGAAGCATAGGCCCGGCAAGCTATACTGATTATTTCACTTTATATCTTGGATTTGAGATCCTAACATATATGTTTTCCATGACCCCCTCCATATGTGCTTTTTTCCTTAAATGTTTCTTTTTCTTTTCTTAAAAAAATTTGTAGTTCACCCCTTTTGCCTTTTGTACCAGTTTGTAATAGAATGCCAAAATTTGTCTATATTATCTTGTTTTTCCTCCCCAATTTGTTAATTGTTATTTTAAAAACAATGGTTATACGCATTGAAATATATGATATTGCGTAGATAACAAATCCCAATAAAACTTGAAACTTTAAAAACTTGATTATTTAAATTACGCCACTCACGGAACCCCTTCTGAATGGCCTGCTTCAACTGCATTTCAACTGGGGAAAGGGATTTGTATACCGCCTTTTTGTAATTTTTTACAACCACACTTGAAGTGGTTCAATATCTTATCTTTTCCGGGCCGGAAGAGGACCTGCACAGCCCCATCTAGTTAATAAAGCGTAAGCCTCAAAGGCTCAGCAAGTATAGACTTCGGCCTAACAGACCATTTTAAACTGCGCTGTTCTGGAGCGCACTCTCATATCATCGGCTTTGTAGCACCAGAGAAAAAGAAGCATCACAGCAAAAGAAAAAAAACTAAAAAAAACCTACTCATAGAACCCTCCCCCCCCAAAAAAAAAAGCTCCTACTTGTAGGAAAAAGTACTCTACTTAAAAAAAACCCCAAAACACAGAGCTGCTAATACAATAACAGGAAACTCTTTCCTCTCTTCTAGATCCAAAGTTGCTCAATATTCCTTGGTAATTTCCACTCTAGATTATTGTAATTCTCTTTATCAGGGAATAACTCAAAAGGAGATTTAGGAGATTACAGCTCATACAAAACACTGCAATAAAAATGATCTTTAACGCCAAGAAATTTGATCATTGTTATCCCACGTCTAAAAAAAAAAAAAAAAAAAAGCACACTGTTACCCATCGCCCGCAGAATTACATTCAGAATTATTTCCCTCACTTTCACGGTCCAAACCAATCACACCCCTTTATTTATCGATGGACTGCTGGTCCCATACGAATCCCCGCGCTCTCTTCGCCCACCACAGCAGCGTCTTCCAGCCGTCCCCTCGGTTCGACAATTATTTTATGATGCTGCGCGCAAGACTGTTTATTCTGTGGTGGCGCCTGCTTTGTGGAATGCCCTTCCTTTGGGCCTGAGACAGGAGAATAATGCTTATGTTTATTAAAAACTTTATATACCGCGTAACAGCCCAAAAAAGGATCCAAGCAGATTACAATATATATTTCACATTCAATAACAAAAGAACTCCATTTAACAATATAAAAGGAAAGAATAAAAGCAAAAGTTATTTATTTATTTTAATTCATAAAATTCTATGACAGTCAAAATCTCAATAATAAGTCCACATTAGGGCATAATAAAGCTTAGTAAAAAGGCTCCTTTGTCTCAATGTTTTTAAGGTATGAGTAATCCCCCCCCCCCCCCTTTTTATAAAGCTGCGTTAGCATTTTTTTTTTTATCACCGGCTATAGCGGTAAAAGTTCTGACGCTCATAGGAACCATTAAAGAAACCCATAGGAATATAATGGATGCCTTTAGCGGTTAGTGTGCACTTCCGTAGGGTTACCATACGGCTCCAGAAAAAGGAGGACAGATTGACACATCCGGGTTTTACTTCCCAGATGTCTCAATCCCTCCTCTTTTTTTTTAACACCCCCCCCCCTTTTTATAAAGCTGCATTAGCATTTTTTTTTATCACCGGCTATAGCGGTAAAAGTTCTGACGCTCATAGGAACCATTAAAGAAACCCATAGGAATATAATGGATGCCTTTAGCGGTTAGTGTGCACTTCCGTAGGGTTACCATACGGCTCCAGAAAAAGGAGGACAGATTGACACATCCGGGTTTTACTTCCCAGATGTCTCAATCCCTCCTCTTTTTTTTTTCTGGAGCCATAGAGTACCCTACACTTAACGCTCATAGAATTCCTCCGAGTATCGAAGCAGCGTTGTAGCATTTAGCGCCCTGGGCCGCAGTAGAAACCTCTACCGTGGCTTAGCGAAGAGGGCCTAAGCAACCTAATGATCCTTTTCTAGACCTAAAGACTCTTGCTAGTGTGCAAAGCTTCCTTGTCACCGCCGTCCTAGAGCCTGAGTAATGACCCTACAGAATCAGGTAGAATTTCTCTCTATCCTGTTTTGGCCGGCACTAATCGTGATGTTACCAGGCAACGGGATCCCGTGGTTACTAGTTTCTCAGTGTCTGCAGAACTGAAATCTTGTTCAACGAAGCTGTGAAGAATCTTTAAAAAAAAAAACACAAAAAAACCCTGAAGCAACAAGGACAGATTTTGAATGCACCCTGAATGGTTCCTGGATTTGATTTATCAGAAAAATAGAATCTTTAAAGATATTTCTTTCAGATGCAAAAGGTTTTATAACAAAATATGTACCACTACTTATTTTTAACTCAGAACCCCCCCCCCCCCTCCGCCTCAAAAAAAAAACCAAAACAATGTGCTTGAACTGATAATTGCTTTCATAATTTTATCCATAAGGGATACAGATATTCCCACATGAGACAGGAAGATACATTGTTTTGTACAGTTAGAATTGTTATTCTCCCTCTTGCGTTTAAAAACCCAAATTGCAACATTCTGTCTAATCATTCTTTCTGCACTATAATGAAAAAAGACCATAAGAATTGCCATACTGAGACAGACCGAAATTCCATCAAGACCAGTATCCTGTTTCCAGTAGTGGCTAACCCAAATCCCAAGTACCTAGCTAGATCCCAAATGGTAAAATAGATTTTTTTTTGCTGCCGTCTCAATAATGGCCTGTAGACTTCTCTTTTAGGAAATTATCCAAACCTTTTTTAAACCCTGTTAAGCTAACTGATTTCACCACATTCTCTGCAATGAAGTCGAATTAAACTACACATTGTGTGAAGAAATATTTCACTGATTTGTTTTAAATCTACTACTTAGTAGCATCACATGTCCCCTGGTCCTAGTATTTTTGGAAAGAGTAAAACAAGTGATTCACATCTACCCTATCCACTCAGTATCATATCACCTCTGAGTAGTCTCTTCTCCACTTTAGCCTTTCTGCGTCCCTTATATCATTTTTGTCACCCTTCTCTGTGCTTTTTCTAATTCCGCTACGGCGACCAGAATTGCACACAGTATTCAAGGTGTGGCTGTACCATAGAGCAAGACAAGGGCATTCTAACATTTTCATCTTTGTTTTCCATTCCTTTCCTGATAATTCCTAACATTCTATCAGGGCTGTGGAGTTGGAGTCGGAGTCGAGGAGTCGGAAGAAATTTCGGGTACCTGGAGTCGGAGTCAGAAGTACAAAACACTGAGGAGTCGGAGTCGGAACATTTATCTACCGACTCCATTTTTGAACTTGGCATACCAATCACGAGCGATTCTTTCAGCTATAGCACCCACTATATACACAGCACAAATGTTGCGAGCAGCTTCTGCGGCCTTAGAACCTTGATTAAAAGCAAAAAGAAGATGGTGTCGAAAATGCTCATTTCTCTCAACTTGACATTCCATTTTAACGATCTGAAAATTAATCAGTGCTGTGGAGTCGAAGTCGGAGGAAATTTCGGATACCTGGAGTCGGAGTCTGAAGTACAAAAAACTGAGGAGTCGGAGTCGGAACATTTATCTACCGACTCCACAGCCCTGCATTCTATTTGCTTTCTTAGCTGCCCGCCACACGTTGAGCTGAGGGCTTCAACGTATCTTCAACAATGACACCTGGATCCTTTTCCTGGCCAGTGACTTCTAACACGGAACCCTGCATTACGTAGCTAAGTAGAGGCTGTTTTTTAAACAGGGTTGTTATTCTCATCCTCCCTTTTACAAAACCGCGGCGTGCCAGATGCTCTGCACTGCTCCCGACACTCTCCAGAGTTCCTAAGAGCATTGGGAGCAGCGCAGAGCATTCTAGCGTGTCGGCCTGCACTAAGAACTGCTTCCACAATTTTGTAAAAGGGAGAGGTTAGGGTTTAGGTCTTTTAGCCAAACCTAAATTTAGGAGTCATTTTTTTTTTTTCAAAACTGCATTACACTCTAATGTGTGCTTGCTTTGGGGGGAGAAAAAGGCTTACTACAAAATGCATGAAAGAGCTTTGTGATAACCTACCTGTCACATGTGCAAATCAAGGGAGAAGGCATGCCATTGGCAGGGAATGGGCACGGAAATGTTATCCAGCTGATACAATTTGCGCACACTAACTGGGGGGTGGGGGGGGGGGTGAAAGGAAGATCAGCCACATTGGGTCCCAGGGGGGGTGAAATGGAAAACAGCCATGTTGGAGGGGGGGGGAGGGGAATGGAGATGGGGAGAGAGTTGGCACTGGGGACTGGAGGGGAGGGAAATAGGGAGAGATTTAGGGAATGACCAGGCATGGGTGCATTTTGGGTGTTCCAAAAAGTTAGGAACACTTCATAGGATACTCCTGATCCACGCACACCTTAGGCCTGGTTTTCTTTGGTTTAAATAGGTCCGCCTAAACGTCAGTCACGCGTACAGGCACGAAGCGTGATTCTACATATGTTGAGTGCCTTTTATAGAATCCCACTAAGCATCATTCTGACCAGAGCTGATTTTTTAGAAGCCATATATAGATTTTGTGGGTTAGTTGCTTCTAAGTGCAACTGTGCTGATTTCAATCAGGTTGCATGTGCTAATTCAGCTTTCAGTGAAATAACTGCAAAGGCATCCTTGGCACCCCCTCCCCCCCCCCCCCCCCCCAGCAATTACACATTTTAATTTTTGCTGTTATAGCTCTCTAAGTGCAAAATAAACTATTAATTTTGCACTCATTGACACGTCTGTGCATATTTTAAATGTTTACACATGGGCCTCAGATAGGGTTACCGTATTTTTCCCTGGGAAACCCCAGACACATGATCCCCGCCACATTCCACCTCCATCCTCAACCTGTTCCACCCCAGCCATGCCCCCATTCCGCCCCAAACCCTGCTCCCAAAGCGCCTCCTCTCTTCTTCCGGATGAGCTTCAGCCGTGTCTGGAGGGCCTGGAGCATGCAGGGGATGTTTGTGATGTCATCCGCGCACGCTCTCGGACACCCTCCAGATGCAGCCGGAGCTTGTGGGGGCTCTCCAGAACCCGGACAGATGCTGGGTTTTGGAAAGTCCCTCTCAAAAGAGGACAGGTTTGGGTTTTTCCGGATGTCTTGTAATCCTAGGGCTCCTTTTACAAAGCCGCGCTAGCAGGGTTAACGCGCGTGACTTTTTCCATCACGCGCCAACCCCCGCGCTGGCCAAAAACTACCGCCTGCTCAAGAGGAGGCGGTAGCGGCTATCGCGTTCGGCAGTTTTGTGCGCGCTATTACGCCTTTGTAAAAGGAGCCCCTAGTCTCAGATCTTGTAACTCTCCTTAGGCACAAACTTTCTTCTAAAAATCATCCCCCCTGGCATTTTTGGGTTTTTTTTTTTTATGGAGAGGGTGACCTGCATTTTTTTTTAGCTCAGTCTGAACCGTTACTTCTGACAGCCTCACCTACACTCCATCAGTACCATGCAATGTATCTTGTTACCTAAGCCCTTGAAATAGCATATGAGGTGTATATGCTAATAGGAATCCAAGACAGGTGTTAAGTTTTAGGGCTTAGCAGGTGAAATAAATTAGTCATGGAGAGATGTAATGCATGTACCTGCTAAAGTTCCATTTACATATTATCGTTCTTCGATAAACTCTGCTGCAGACGGTAGCTATTTTTAACTTCTACTAAATTAAATCAGTGTTCTTGCTAAGCATTGGTATATCTAGGCTCTCATATCTGATTTATTTTGCATGTGTGACGTTTTTGATAGTATGACAAAATTACTTAATGAGAGATTATTTCTTTTAGGATCTGTTGAGTATCTTTTATCAACGTTATAATTTTACAAGTATGTTTAAATGTATTTGTACCTTCTGATTTAAAATCTCCACATATGCATGGGTTTATCCCATTCTAATGTCAATATTCATAGCTCACTTGAATTTCACTACTTAAAAAATTTATCATACGTAATTAATTGTCATATGCTTTTAATTTACCACTGTTTGCAAATTGACAAGTTATCTTAAGGCTTGCATTTGAAATGGTAAAAGTTTGCATAAATTTAAACCAATCTCTGTGAATCTGAATTCCATTGACATTCTGAGTAAATTGAAGTCAAATATTTTAGACTTGGAAAGCAGGAGCTTACTTTGTACATAAGATCCAGCTTTGCTGGATCAGACCAATGGTCTATCTCAGGGGTAGGCAATTCCGGTCCTCGAGAGCCGGAGCCAGGTCAGGTTTTCAGGATATCCACAATAAATATGCATGAGATAGATTTGCATCTCAAGGAGGCAGTTCATGCAAATCCATCTCATTCATATTCATTGTGGATATCCTGAAAACCTGACCTGGCTCCAGCTCTCGAAGACTGGAATTGCCTACCCCTGGTCTATCTCTATCTATCCCAGTGCCCTGTCTTCACAGTGGCCAATCCAAGTCACAAATACGTGGCAAAAACCTAAGTAGTACCAACGTTTGATGCTACCGATCTAGGGCAGTGTCTTCCCCATGTCTGTCTCAATAGCAGACTGTAGACTTTTCCTCCAGGAAATTGTCTAAACCTTTTTTTTTAACCAGCTACGTTAACCGCTCTTACTACATTCTCTTGTTTTATTTTCTATTTTGGAAAAGCTTTATATAAGAACATAAGAACGGCCCTACTGGGTTAGGCCAATAGTCCATCTAGCCCACAGTGGCCAATTCAGGTCATAAGTACCTGGCAGAAACCCAAAGAGTAGCAACATTCCATGCCACCATGAGACGGAAATATTTCCAAAGGGCCAGATATACCAGAGACATTTTTTACAGACTTTTGCAGTCAATACAATAACACATGGGTCAATATACTGGTTTAGCTATATTATATTTAGACCAGAGATGAATTTACCAAGTGAAAGAGGAACATTTGAGGAAAGCTTTAGTTCTACATTTTATGTGCCTGATTCAATCCCGATCATTTTATTAATGGAAGGATACTGCTGAGGCTGAACTGGAAGGGGCAGCTTCACGAATTAGATGAATAGCTAGGTTTAGGATACATTATTAATATATCAATTGTTTGGTGCCTTGAAACACTAGGGATCTGCAAAACAAACACATTAATTTTGTTTAGGTTCCTGTTTCACTTGGTAAATGTGTCTCAGGTTGAAAATTTAATGTAGCTAGAGCAGGTCAGAGACCTTTTTATTACAGATTTGACTCTATATTCTGCAATGGCATGTTCTTTCAAGAAGCTCTTTCACTTTCTTGTGTAAGCCAAGTATAGGACAATCGAGCAATTGTGACATCACTGATGAGTTTGACTCAGGCATTGGTTGAATGAGGCATTATGACATCACAATCTCAGCTCTGGAATGTTGCTACTATTTGGGGTTCTGACAGGTACTTGGGACCTGGGTTGGCCACTGTTGGAAATAGGATACTGGGCTTGATGGACCTTCGGTCTGGCCTAATATGGCAATTACTGATATCAAGGATTGTTTAAATAAGGTGTCAAGGTATCACTTGCACCTTTTCTTTTTACGCAAATACAGGAAGTTGTGTCATAAGGAAGAGCCCTGCAAAAGGGAAGGCTGCGAGCACCGGCTTCGAGCAAGCCTGTGTAGAGATTGGCTCTCTGCAAGGTGTGTGCTAGTGGGAGGGAGGGAAGCCGTCTGGCCCCGCTTGACCTGTGAGTGAGTGGGGGAGCTGGAGCCTTTGGCCCCCCATGAAGAAAGGGAGCAATGCAAGGCAAAGTAGATGGAGGAATTGGTCCAGGAGGGGGGTTGGGGCTGTACGAAAGGGCACAGGAGGGGGGGCTGGAGCTTGAAGGTAAATGAGTGAGAGGTGCTTGACCTATGGAGGGGGAGGGCTGGAGCTGAAAGGAAGGGAGAGAGTTACAGGGCCTGCAGGAGGGGGACCTGGAGGGAAGGGGGAGAGGTGCTGCACCTGTGGTGGAAGGGAGGCTGCTGGAGGGAAGAGAAGGGAAAAGGAGATGCCATACTAAGCAAATAATAAGGAATAGGGAATGAAATGCTGAACACAGCAGAGAGAGGGAGAGACACAGGCATGTATCAGAAACAGTGGGGAAATAATGGGTATGGCAAGGAGAATAGGGTCAGGGACACAAAGGGAGATGCTGCATGAGAATGATGCATGTACAGAGAGGGGCAATGCAAGAATGGGGGGGGGGGAGGGTATATGAACACAGAGGGAAAGTGCTAGATATGAGAGAGAATAGGAACACAGAAGGGAAATATGTAATACAGGATGTAGAGCAGTGATGATAAATTCAGGGAGATGGTCTTGGGAGAGATGCTGGACAGCGAAGTATAGGGGACACAGAGAAGGGAAAGATAGGTACAAGAAGATGGATGGTGAGTACAGAGAAGAAGAAATGCCAAATGAGCAGGAGACCCTGGCGAGTGAGTTAGGAGATGACAGAGGGAAACAGAAACCAGAGCCTGAGACCAACATTGCCTGAAAAAATAAAATGACCAGACAACAAAAGGTAGAAAAATAATTGCATTATCTATTTTGTGATTAGAATATATGAGAACTGAAATGCTTATCCTGCCAGTGCTGGTGTTAGACATGCGTAGGGCCCAGGGCAGACATTTGGGAGGGGACCCAAAAACCCACTACTATCCCGTGCCATCTTCATCTTAAGAACATAAGAATAGCCTTTCTGGGACAGAAAGCCCAGTAGCCCGTTCTCATGGTGGCCAATCCAAGTCACTAATACCTGGCCAAAACCCAAGGTGCAACATTCCATGCTACCGATCCAGGGCAAGCAATGGCTTCCCCCGTGTCTTTCTCAATAACAGACTATGGGCTTTTCCTCCAGGAACTTGTCCAACCTGTACTTGCCCGACATCATCATGAGTGGATCTGAACAAGTTTTTCTGAAATGATTGAAAAGAATATAGGGCGGCTAAATAAATGAACTGCTGGTTTGCTATATTGATTTCTAAATAATTTCTCACCCATTAATATTTGGGAAATTAGAAATATAATGACTTTTGAATTTATTTGTTTGAGGAGATGATAATAATTTTCTTTATTGCGTATGGTGTGTCACTAATACTTGTTGCCGTATCAAGGAAAAGGTTCTTGATTTTCAGTTTGTAATCCTATGAACATAAATTGACTAAACCAAACCTTAAGGGCTCTTTTTATCAAGCCGCGCTAGCGGTTTTTATTGCACGGAATACCGCACGCTAAACTGCCGGCCGCACTAGCCGCTACCGCCTCCTTCGAGCAGGCGGTAGTTTTTAGGCCAGCGCGGGGGTTAATGCGTGATGAAACATCACGCGCGTTGACCCCGCTAGCGTGGCTTGAGAAACGGAGCCCTAACCCTTTTGCCTCCCCCCCCCCCCCCCCCCCACTCAAAGGCACACAGCGCAAGAAAATGTTTGACAACCTTCTGGCAACACAAGCAGCAAAACTCAACCATATCATCTCCAACCTACTGACGACAACGGATGACTTCAAAACCTTTCGAAAAGAAATCAAAACCCTGCTCTTCAAAAAATTCATCCAAACATCTTAACCCCCCTTCACCTAACCTCCAGATAATTCTCCCCTAATAAAATCCTCCCCAAAACACCTACTAAATAAACAGATCCCTGAAATGTTTTGTAACCTTACCTACTCTACCTGTAATCTATCTGTCTATATCACACAGTCCTGCAATGTCAATTTACTATCCAACTCGTAAGTTCCCCTCGGAATCTACCCAGCTATCTCTCCGCTATTATAATAAAAAAAAAAAAAAAAAAAAATTGTATCTTCACTGGAAAATGTCCAGTCAAATCTTTTGTAATTCGCCTTGAACTGCAAGGTATAGGCGGAAAATAAATTAGTAATGTAATGTAATATACCGCATATTCTCTATAAGAACAGAGCTCAATATGGTTTACAGTAAATTTTTTTAAAAAATAAACTAAAAAACAATAGGCATAATATAGAAGGAAACAAAGATCACAATTTTTTTTTTAAAAGGCAAGTTTTCAGATGTTTACGGAATGATTGGAGAAAACCCAGATCACGCAACTGGACAGGAAAATTATTCCAGAGCTTAATCATTTTGACGATAAGGCATGTCCCATCTTATACCTTTATATATTAAAAATTGATGAAATGGAGAAATACATTCCTCGTTTTTTTCTTTTTTCTATTTTCGTATTGTCTAATACGTATTATTTTTGTTTTTATTTTTTATCTTATATATTTCTTTGTTCTCATATACACGATTATGACTCTGATGGGGGATATAGAAACCTCAAGTGCTCGCGGCAGTCTTATACCTTGCCTTATCCCTTCACATCTCTGTTCTGCAGTAAAATATAATGAACCCTGCTAGGATGGCGGATGTCCAGCATTGGGATTGGCTGGAGTGTTGACTGGCTACTGAGGTTGGTGAAAGAGGTCGATCCAGCCTGTGCTTATCTCTTGTTAACCTAGGACATCCCATTCTTTCCCACGTTCCAAATGTAGGCATTGGCTAGCATGGCTGGTCCAACCTCAACTGACCCGGTGCCAAGGTTTAGAGTTAGAAGCTAGGTTTAGAGTTAGAAGCTAGGAGGTGCCAGGCTGTATGCCAACAGGCATGTCATGCCTTTATCTACATTATAGTGCAGAATATTGGCGTCATTGGTTTGAAAAAAAATAAAAATGGTCGTGAATTTGCAGTTTATTGTGCTGAAAATGCCCTCTACATTTCCAAAATTGAACTGTTTGGAGCCAGCTTTAGGAAAAAGGGCCAGGTGTTTTAATTATCATGATATTTTACAGTGATTACAAATTCAAACATCAGAAAACTGTTGGCGATGTAACAGTTCGCAGAACTTAGCCATAGAGCTTGAAATAGAATGGCTTTAATGGAATCAGGCTGGCTAATAGAGAGATACTATGAGATGGGAGAAGGCAGGAGGCCAAATGGTCTTTTTTTCTTTGTCAGGTGAAATATAGTTGAATGAAACATTTTCTTCCGTGACATAAATGTAATGAAATCTGGCAATTTCTCAGGCTACTAACCTTATAGCAGAAATGTGTTTTAGTTAAAGCAGAGTCTGACCTTATACATGTAGAGAACAAAATGACTATCACTGCTGTAGACTTTTTTTTTTTATTTTCTAAATAAAACCCCAGATTAATTATTAGGATCCTTGTAATATACTGAGATACCACAAGAAACAAATTTGTATGATGTACTTATTTTTTGTTTATTTATTTAATTTCTAACTGGCTCCCCATGGTAACTGGGCGCGTCCGAATAATGCCGCCCAATTGAACCGAATGAGATCAGACAAGAGGCACCTGAGACGTTATACTCAGGACCTAACTACGGGCAAGCAGAAAAGTGGTAGGCCACGAAAGGTTATCGGGGGTGGAAATCCAACTTTAACGGTGAATCATCAGCGAAGAAAACAAAACAGAAATGCATTTCAACCATACGAAGCTCAAGGTCTGAAAGAAGTGCAGTGGGGTGGGGGTTGAGGGGGGGGGGGGCGTTAGGGAATGTTATGTCTACCTGGAAGCCCAAAATTCTTCATGAAGGAAATAAATAACTTCCCACAAGCAGAGAAGATGGCAAGCACTTGGCCCCTAGGTGACCCTCTCCAGTGAAAAAGGGGCCCTCGAAGCTGACCAATCATCGAAGTTCCTCTGACCATCCCAGCATGCACCGCTGAAAAGATGGCTGTGCCAGGAAATGACCTAATTTTATAAATCCCGCCGCTCACCTTACCCCACCCCTTTCTTCCTCCTATTGGCTCCTCTGCTCCTTCCTGTCCACCCTGACTAATGATGGCCCCCCCCCCCTTTGTAGCAGGCCTTGCAGGTTGCTCCAGACCACTTCTTTACAAATAATATCACACATTCAATATATCTGCTGGACAGTTGTTAATTTTTAACATATCAAGTTTCAAGTTTTTATTAAAATTTGATGTACAGGCATTGTCAAATATTTCAAAGCGTATTACAAATCTAAAAATGGGAAAACAGTACAATACATTAATACAAAATAATATAAACAAACTCCGTACTATAGGGATGAGCTACAATAGTTAAAGCAAAGAGAGAACATGAGGGCAGGGCAGGGCAAGCGGTAAAGAGAAACATAAGAACAAAAATAAGAACTGAATCCAGCAAATGAAGACAGATTAGAAATTAAAATTCAGGAATATGTAGCCTTAATCCTAGAATAATCCTCACGTCTACATCTCAAAGGTATCCTTATACAGGAAACTTTTTAGCAAGCCTTTGAATTTATCCAGTGATGTTTCGTTGTGCAAATAAGAGCAAACAAAACAAAACTGCAGAGTTGTACACGATGCAGGCAAATTTTATTTTGACAAATAAATTTTATCTAAAAACCTTTTACCAGGCAAGGGACCCAACACGGTCCGTGTTTCGCATAACCTTCATCAGGGGTCCATGGTAAAAAAGGAAAAATTGTGTCACAGATGAAATGTCACAAAAAATGTGTCATAAAAAGCTGGAGAAATAGCGTTTGGTAGTACGCCGAGATTCGCCAAAATTACATTCAAAGTCCGTCACAGTAAAACAAATAACCTGGTAAAGTGCAGTGCTCCCCCGTGAATTTGCGGTCCGTGATTCACGGTCCCGGTCATTTGCGGTATTTTCCGATTGCGAATGACCTGGCCGGAGAGGGCAGCCGGAGCGCCGGCGAGGGAAGGAAATCATTCGTGGTTTGCTCCGACCGCCTCTTCCTGTACTAGTCGGGCCTCTCCAATCACCTAGCTGTGGTAGTGGCTGCCATGCAGCATACACTCCAGGGTTCATCAAATCCCTCTGGGCATAAGAGTGATTATCACAGCTTTGTAAAAGGAGCCCAGAATCTGGTCTTAGCACCAGGAAAATCTCACATTAAGATACTCTATGCACAAATTTTGAACACCTTTTAATGAAAGGTCCCCTTTGTTCCTTAAATGATGCAATTATTTAAAACTAATGATCCCTTCTAAATACTTGTGAAACACACTCTTATCATCAAAAAATAGGCTAATGCTTGAGCCAGAAAATCATATGCTAATGCTTGAGCCAGAAAATCATATGGCTCAAGCATTAGCCTATTTTTTGATGATAAGAGCAATAGTTTAAAAGCCATGTTATGTATTTATTCAACTTCCCTTTGACTAATATTACATTTGTTTAAAGATCGGGGGGAGGAGGGGAGAAAGCCATTGTGTGTGACATATGCAATAATAAGAGGAAACCAGGAGAGGGCAGCACCGTGAGGTTGTGGGCTCAAACCCCATGTTGCTCCCTGCGACCCTGAGCAAGTCACCTAATCTTCCACTGCTCCAGGCACATTAGAAAGATTGTGAGCCCACTGGGACAGACAGGGAAAATGCTCGAAGTATCTGTACGTAGACCACTTTGAGTGTGGTTGTAAAAAGTACAAAACAGTGGTATAAAAGTCCCAATCCCTTTCCCATTTTTTAACATTACTGTACACATGGCAATATGTCTTAAATTCAAAATTTTAAAATTTCTGTTCCTCTCCGAATCCTTCCCTGCGTAGGACCAGCAGCCAGCGCTGCAGTATTGTACTGTGAATAAATCCAGCCATAACCTGAAACATTTGGGGGGACTTGCAGACGCCATGTTGCGACACTTCTTTTCATACAGTGACATATTTTGAAGCCTAGTCCACAAGAAAGTACATATTATCAGGGGGGCATGTTTGATGTGCAATTTCACCACTCTGTCTCAAGAAAAGATGGACACTAAGAAGTCGTGAAGCGATGACAAGAAAAGAGATGTGTATTTACAGGTTGCCGTGCGTTCGGGGGACAGATAGTTGAATGATCACAGAACCGTGAGATCTGCGGGACCATTTTGCCTTGTGCTCTGTCAGTCCTTTGGCGTCTGTGATGAGATTAGCCCATTTTAAAATTAAGTTGTAAAATGCTTTAAAATAATCTCTATTCGGTGCATTTATTAGATTGTCTTATCGGAAAGTAAGTAATAAATTTGTGCTCTCAAATAAAAACGAGTTGACATTTTTCAGTAATGCTTTTTAATGATCACTGCTCTGAGCTATAATAGAATGAAATTAGTTTAGAGGTAGAACAGGCTGGCGAGGTTTGGCAGAACCGAGTGGCATATGGTAAAACAGTTGTGATTTATTGGCAAGCACTTTACACTTTTTTTTGGAAATCTAGAAGTTTCAACACAGTGTACTGGACCTCAGTGTTAAATGCTGAATAGGGGCAACAGCAGTGTACGATTGGGGTAAGCCATAAGCTCATGCCTAGAGCTAAACGTCAAAGGTGGAGGAATAGCCCTAGTGGTCAGAGCAGCTGCCACTTGTGAGTAGAGAATGACATGGGGACAAATTTTTCCCCTTCCCCGCGGGGAACTCATTTTCCCGTCCCGGCAACTTATTTTCCTGCCCCTGCCCCATTCCTGCATGCTCCGTCCTCATCTGCACAAGCCTCAAACACTTTCAAATCCTAAGTAGCAACATTCTAGAGTTCAGATTGTGATGTCATAATGCCTCATTCCACCAATGCCTCAGCTCCGTCCTCATCTGCACAAGCCTCAAACACTTTAAAATCATAAGCAGCAACATTCTAGAGCTCAGATTGTGATGTCATAATGCCTCATTCCACCAATGCCTCAGCTCCGTCCTCATCTGCACAAGCCTCAAACACTTTAAAATCATAAGCAGCAACATTCTAGAGCTCAGATTGTGATGTCATAATGCCTCATTCCACCAATGCCTAAGCTCTGTCCTCATGTGCACAAGCCTCAAATGCTTTAAAATCATAAGTGTTTGAGGCTTGTGCGGTTAAGGCAGCACTTACGGGAATCGTGCAGGGAAATTGAGTTCCTGCGGGGGCAAGGAATAAAGTGAATTACAGAAAGATTAGAGAAACCGGGGCTCTTTTCGCTGGAAAAGCGGAGACTTAGAGGAGACATGATAGAGACTTATAAGATCATGAAGGGCATAGAGAAAGTGGAGAGGAACAGATTCTTCAAACTTTCAAAAACTACAAGAACGAGAGGGCAGTCGGAAAAATTAAGAGGGGACACATTTAGAATCAATGCTAGGAAATACTTCTTCACCCAAAGGGTGGTGGACACCTGGAATGTGCTCCCAGAGAATGTGATAGGACAGAGTACGGTATTGGGGTTCAAGATAGGGATAGAAGGGTATAGATAGAGGATTACTATACAGGTCCTTGATACAGCCTTTTGATACTTTCATTCTTCAGATTAAAGACTCAATACTTACGTGTTTCAGCCTTTATGTCTGCATCAGGAGTCTTGATTTTGATTTTAAATAGCCCAACAGCTAATGTGTATGCCTCGTCGTCAAAAATTGAAAGTCAATTTATCGATGTTCACAAGAGAAGTTCAAACATGCCAGATTAAAAAGCATTAGCTGTTGAGCTATCTATTTGACAATCAAAATCAAGACTCCCGATGCATGCCTAAAGGCCGAAACACATGCGTGCCAAGTCATTTATCTGAAGAACAAAAGTATAAAAGTATTCCAGTACTTTTGGTCACTGCTTTTCTGTCATTGTGTTTTGAATAACACTGCTTTATTAAATTTTGCCTTTCAAGACAAGCAACAGATTAATAACTCGATCCAGTTGAATGGTGATACTATGAGATGCATGCCAATTAAAGATGGTCTCTAAATTAGAATTCGATGTATCTAATTGATAGCTATTACACTGCATAATGTGGGCAGTTTTAAATAAAACAGAGCCATTTACAGTGGTACCTTGGTTTAAGAGCATAATTCGTTCCAGAAGCATGCTCATTATCCAAAGTACTCGTATATCAAAGCAACTTTCCCCATAGGCCATAATGGCAACGCTGACAATTCGTTCCACAACCCAAAAGGTGCCGAGGAACTGGGAGGAAGTGGCAAGGGGTGGCCCAGGGATGTGTACCTGTTGGGTGCCGGGTGCTGCAGCGCCGCCTCAAGGAAACGCCTCCTCCGTCCCCCAGCCGCTGGAGAACCCCTGAGCCCACGCAGCGCCACTTCAAGGGGATGCCTCTTCCGTCCGCCCGCCAGCCTTCCACACCGGGTGCCTCTGGAAAGCCTCTGAGCCCACACAGCCGAGCGCCGTCCCACCTGCACGTTGCGTATGATCACATTGTGCGTGATGATATGCAGTGTGCAGGTGGGAGGGCGATTGACGTTGGGTGGGCTCAGAGGCTCTCCAACATGGTGAGGAAGGCACCCTGCGTGGAAGGCTGGCCGGCGGATGGAAGAGGCATCCCCCCTGAAGCGGCGCTGCCTGTAGATATAAGTGCTCGTTTATCGGGGCGGCGCTCGGTTTGCGAGACAAAAATTTACTGAGAATTTTGCTCGTCTTGCAAAACACTCGCAAACCGCGTTACTCACAAACCGAGGTTTGACTGTACTTCATATGTATCAGGCAAATTAAAAAATTCATCGTCAGATCACAGCAGATTTTCCAGTGCTGGTCTTAAAACTATTGTGCAAGACTCATTTATTTTTTTTTTCCAGTTGTGAAACAAAATCTAAGGCCTATGGCTTATTGGCAAAAACTGAACGTGATTTCTTTGATCACAAACTACAGCGATCAAAGACTTCTGTATTTAATTACACATGCAATGCTGGAGAAGATAGGGAGCATTTTGGACATTGTAGATCAGAGTCTGTGGGTAGAGAACCAGAGCTTTCATGGCAGTACAAATTAGCCTCCTCTGAAAATCAATCGTTCCTGGAAAGCCTATAGTTACTATTGGGTGTTATTGCATGACCGTGCACTTGATATGTGGCAGTGATATAGTAATATTAACCCAGTTATGCTTCTCTAGATATACAAATGACACTAAATCTATTCTCGTTTTTATTTACGAAGGCTTCAAATCAGGCTTCATGGTGTGTTCCCTAAAGTGCCTAAAGATTCTAATGGAAAAAAAGAAAGCACAAGGTTCAAAATAGTTTGACAATTGATTTATGTTTGTACCATCATTCTTTTGAAAATAAGGCAAGGACCTTTTTGTAAAACTCGAAGAGTGAGTAAGAAGCAGTATATTTTGTTCAAAAACCAGCGTAGTATTTTCAGCTGCGTTTCCATGCTCATCCTCTGATACATTGACAGTAACTAGGGTTGCCGTATTTGTGAATACGAAAAAAGAGGACAAAAGCAGTAAAATTTAAAAAAAAATCCACCTGGGCGCCAGATAGAGCTCTCAAAAAAAGGACATGGCTGTGACTACCAGGAAAGAGATCATCTGATCTGCCTGCCTCCTGCTACTTCAGTCCTGCCTGCCTAGAGCAGTAACACCACTTCCACCCCTGGGCCTTGGCAGGGGGGGGGGGTTAGAGTATAGTTGTGATGGTCTAAGGACGATTCCATATTGGATGGTAGCATTGGGTGTTGAGCAGACAACAGGCAAATACTGCTTAGCCAATCAAATTAGATTAGTACTGTCGGGGCTTTCAGGGAGATTCCCCAGTCTAAGAGCCTTGCCTTTTTTTTTTTTTTTTTGGAGGGCGGAGTGTGTTACTTTTTGTTTGATGCAGTTTGATTGGTTGAGCTGGCTGCCTACTCAGCAAATCAAACTGCATCAAGCAAAAAGTAACAACCAGCTGTAGAGCCGGGGACTCACTGAATCCCACGAAAGCCCTCACCACACACTACTGGTGCCAAGCTAGTGTTCTGTAAGGTGGCAAGACAATTGAGCGCAACCACAATTGAGCGCAAGACAACTTAGCTCAGTACAATTGCGTGCAGCAAACTACAACACATGCGCGCATGTGCAGGAAATGTTAACAACACAATCACGCGCAAGACGTTGACGTAAGGATGTAAGGTCATACGTGACTGTGTTTTGCAAGTGCATTTTTATCACAATGGTTACCTAGCCTTTTGTCTTGCGTCCTATTATCTTGTGATATAAAGTTCTGCGCGCTATTGTCTAGTGCTCAGATGTCTTCGCGCTCAGTTGTCTTGCGTGCGCGCATTTGACTATGAACCCTTCGCGCTCACTTGTCTTGCGCTCAGATGTCTTCGCGCTCACTTGTCTTTGCGCAATTGTCCGCGCGCATTTGTCTTGCGCCCATTTGACTATGAACCCTTCACGCTCACTTGTCTTGCGCTCAGATGTCTTTACGCTCATTTGTCTTTGCGCAATTGTGCGCGCACATTTGTCTTGCGTGCATTTGACTATGAACCCTTCGCGCTCACTTGTCTTGCGCTCAGATGTCTTCGCGCTCACTTGTCTTTGTGCAATAGTCCACACAAATTTATCTTGCGCGCATTTGATTATGAACCCTTCGCGCTCACTTGTCTTGCGCTCAGATGTCTTTACGCTCATTTGTCTTTGCGCAATTGTGCGCGTCCATTTGTCTTGCGTGCATTTGACTATGAACCATTCGCGCTCACTTGTCTTGCACTCAGATATCTTCACGCTCACTTGTCTTCGCGCAATTGTCCGCGCGCATTTGTCTTGCACCCATTTGACTAAGAACCCTTCACGCTCACTTGTCTTGCGCTCAGATGTCTTTGCGCTCACTTGTCTTTGCGCTCACTTGTCTTCACGCAATTGTCTGTGCGCATTTGCCTTGCGCGCATTTGACTATGAACTGTTCTGTAAAGGGTGCACTGCACAGAGCGTGTTTTACAGAATACTAGTTCAGAGTGGATCATAACAGCACCTGAATTTTTGGGGCTGCCATTTTCTGAATCTTTTCCCCTAGGCCCCATGACCTCTCCGGTTGGCCTATGACCACCACAAACCTGTTGTCCTTGAGCTACTTGATTTCCGTGGCGTGATAGTTTTCTGATTCCGGCCCAGCTATCGTATTTGCTTGTGGTGCCACTAAGCGGTGCTTCCATTCTCTGTCCCTTGTTTTCTTCTTATCACCTCTTCTCTTGCCTCCGGTCTCAGTGACGCGTTGGGTCATTTGCTGTGCTGTGATTTCATCACCTCATTGCTGCTGTATTGATTTTCGTCCCGTCTGCTGAGATTATTTTCTATCGTTGCTTTCCTCATACAGCCTGAATAATATATTGGAGCTTATTCTTACTTTCGCATTTCATAGCATTCTCTGCAGTAGGAGGAGGCCAGAAGGTACTATCATTGTTATTAACTATTATCCTGCGATTGTTGACCAAACAAAGGGGCGGGAAATGTAAAGGAACTTACCCAAGGTTGCACAATGACTCAATAGAAGCTCTAGGGACTTGGGGGAAGATGCTCAAAAATTAACGTTGCCTTTAACGTGGTCACTAATTCTACTCCAGCCGGTTTAACATGCATGTATTTTAGCGGTGGCTTATCAAAATGGCTTACCATGGTCTTTTCCAACCTTCCTAGCAGTCTCCGATTCGGACATGCAAATGGGCTCATTAATATTTAAACAAGCACTCCGGGTGATTCTTCATCATTGCCGAGTGATTCTCCAAGCGCGGCATCGGCTTTTGGTGACCAAAAATCAGCAACTATTCCACGGGTGCCAGCACTGTGAAAAGCACATGGGTTTTGACTGTGGAACATGAAAAAAAGTTTTTTTTTACAAGATTCACATAAATTATAGTAGTTGCTTTTTTTTTGGGGGGGGGGGGGTTTGAGGGGGAACAAAAGCACGCTTCTTGCTCACATGTATTACAGGTGTGCCTTATGTGCCCACTCCCTTCCACCACCGCCATCAAGC
This sequence comes from Geotrypetes seraphini, assembly GCF_902459505.1. NCBI lineage: Eukaryota > Metazoa > Chordata > Amphibia > Gymnophiona > Dermophiidae > Geotrypetes > Geotrypetes seraphini. The sequence goes on from NC_047086.1 coordinate 377,408,900, forward strand.
AACCCCTTCCCGACACACATGCACCTCCCCCCTGGCAGCAGGAGGAATGCCTACTCCAGCCAGCAGACCTACCTCTTCAAAATGGTGGGCCTTCCCCTTCCCAGTGCATCCTGGGATGAATAGGGTAAGGGTCTAAGGCTCTGATTGGCCCGGATGCCTAAGGTACTTCCTATGGGGGGAGGCAGGGGTTCATTTGAGGCATGGGGGGGTCGTCGGAGGCATGACAGCAGCAGCAGGAGGGAGTGAGAATCCCTCCTGCCAATCTTTGATTTATGGTCTTTTTTAAAAAAAATATGTGGCTGGATTCTACGCATGTGCTAATCGCTCTCACCAGCGATCGGCAGATGCAAATTTAGCAATCCTCTGTGAACCTCATTTGCATACACAGTTTTTAAAAATAATTTCTCACCTTTTTGAAATCGTTACAATGGCGGCCGTGACAGTGACCCGTCGGATTTTACCACAGACATTTGAGAATCTTCTCCTAGGTATTCTCTTTTTCCCTGCTCTTAGCTCTGACTTCACCATTCTGTTATTTCATGAAGTCTGAAGACCTTTTTTTTAATGTTTTCCAATTTGTCATTTCTAATTTTGGACCACTCCCTGATGCTGCTTTATTATTGGGTGTTATGCCTTCAGTTAATTGTCTGTGTCTCCTGCTAATTACAGTAGATGGGTTGTTGTTCCCTCTATAATTAGCACCTTAATTTAATCAGCTGAGATGATTTCTCATCTATTGCATGTTTTTAAAATCAAGTATCACTGATGGATTTTTTTCTCAGATATTTTCTCTGTTCTGTACGGGTATTCTAATAATCTTGTGGAATAGTCAGTATTTCAAGTTATATTTTGTGTGTGTCTTTCTTCTCTTTATTGTTCTTATTCTATATGATGACATTAAATTAAATTTATTTATTAAATATTTGTTTGCCTTAAATGATATGAATACATTTGATTAGTGGATTCTCTTTTATACAATTATAATATGTCACATAGGAAGAACACTGGCTTATTTCACTGTGTTGTGTTATAACATACCGTATTTTTCGTTCCATAAGACACACTTTTTCCACCCCCAATAAGGGAGTGGAAATAAGGGTGCATCTTATGGAGCGAATATCCCCCCCCCCCCATTACCTTATTTAGTTGGTCCAGCGGTTCTGCCCTTCCCGCCGGCTGACTCCTGAACTAGCTGCAGCAGTGTCAGAGGCAGCTTTTCGTGCTCCTGCCTTGTCCCGCGTCCCTGCGTGAATGGTTGCCTCAGTTCTCACGAGGGACAGGGACATGGAATAATGCTGGGAAGGAGAGGAATAAAGAAACAGCTGTGATACTTAATGGAAGGGGAGGAAATGGATAGTGAAGAAGAGAAGAAAGATTGTGCACATTGGGGGGGCCTTGCCTGCCTGCTTGCCTTGGGGAAGGGCCCCTGCCTGTCACTAGGCCACTAGGCCTGCCTGCCTGTGCCCTCTCCCTGCCTACCACTAGATCACCAGAGGGGGGACAGGGTGTATCTTATGGTCAGGTGTGTCTTATTGAGCGAAAAATACGGTAATTGTGTGTGAAATAATGTTTTTATCTAGAGTCTCTGGGTCTTGCATCCAAGCTAAACTATAATTTGTACTGATAAATCATTCTTATATCTTAACCTATATAACCCAAAAGAGAAAATGTAAGGATGAGATCACTATTCTAGATATGATATTAGCCCTAAAATTGAATGTATGACAAAAAGATAGGACTGTTGTCTGCAGAGACTGAAATTGATATTTTAAATTTGACTTTTGGATCGGAACTGTATTAAATTACAAAATCTATAACAAAATTTTATATTGCCTATTTGAGTGGCTTTTTAGTGATTAAAATGACTAATAATTCTAAAAAAAATCAGTCCATGCTAATAAAATCAGGTTCCTGTGTGGGGGAGGGGATGTTCAGTTGCCTTCATTAATGGTAGTTTCAGGGGCAGTTACAAATGGAGGGGAAAGGACGGGAGGAGAGGGATCCTCAAAGTCAATGTAAAGAATTCACTACTCTTAGTCCTTTATAGAGTATCTCCCCCCACCCCCACCCCTGTGGCGCAGTGAGTGGGGAACGAGGTGGCGATCTGCCCCAGGCATCATCTTGGTGAGGGCGCCAGCATTCGTCCCGCTCTCCATCCCCCTGATCCTTCCCCGCCACCCCACTGCTGCACGTGCATGCCGCTTCCCTTTCCCCGTACCTCTGTAATGTTCCTGGCATGAGCAGCAACCCCCAACCTGTTGTTGCGCCCGTGTCAACGGCACAATGCACAGCATCCGCAAAGAAAGCAAACAGAATGTTGGGTATTATTAAAAAAGGTATTACAACCAGAACGAAGGAAGTCATCATGCCACTGTATTGTGCGATGGTGCACCCGCATCTGGAGTACTGTGTCCAATATTGGTCGCCGTGCCTTAAGAAGGACATGGCGATACTAGAGAGGGTTCAGAGAAGAGCGACGAAAATGATAAAAGGTATGGAAAAACCTTCCATACGCAGACAGGTTAGAAAGGCTGGGGCTTTTCTCCCTGGAAAAGCGGAGACTCAGAGAAGACATGATAGAGACTTTCAAGATCCTGAAAGGCATAGAGAAGATAGAGAGGGACAGATTCTTCAGCCTATTGGAAACCACAAGAACAAGGGGGCACTCGGAGAAATTGAAAGGAGACAGGTTTAGAACCAATGCTAGGAAGTTCTTTTTCACTCAGAGGGTGGTGGGCACCTGGAATGCGCTTCCGGAGGTTGTGATAGGACAGAGTACACTACGGGGTTTTAAAGAAGGATTGGCTAAATTCCTGAAGGATATGGGGATTGAGGGATACAGATAGAGGTAGAGATAGGATTATGAAAGGGTATAGATAGAAGCATAAAGGGGAATAAAGGGTTTTAGACAAGGATCACCTTACAGGTCATGGACTTGATGGGCCGCCACGGGAGCGGACTGCTGGGCGCGATGGACCTCTGGTCTGACCCAGCGGAAGCAACTTCTTATGTTCTTATGTTCCTCTGATGTCACTTCCTGGTGCCCGCACAAGCATGGATGTCCTTCCCGATGAGGGCAGGCTGCGGGGGGGATGCGATCAGGGGCAGGACTGGGACGTGATGGTGCAGGGATGAGTGCAACTGGGTGGGCCTGGGGGGCGGGTCTAGGGAACCCTAACTATGAGGATTCCAGATATTGTGCAAACAGGGTTTTTTTTAAATCCAGTACTCCTTAAAAACACTCGACGTGGGATAATTCTCAACAGGAAGAGTGGTAGTCGCTCACAAAATCCAGTGGCCCAGCCGGAATGCATCCAGAAGTGTGCGGACGTCAATGCGACGATGTCATGCGCACGTGTGACATCACTGCGTTGATGCCCGCGCATGCGTGGGGGCCCGCCAGGCTGCGACCCGCTTCGGTGGAAGGGATCCGGGAGGTGCGGGGAGAGGAGGAGAGATGCCGACCGGGAGGAGAGTCGTCTGTGCTGTCCGATTTCCTACAGGACGTGCCTTTCACCGCCAGAGGCACGTCCTGTAGGCAGTCAGCTGGCGAGGATGACTCTCCTCCTCACCCGTGTGTCGCGGCACACAGTTTGCGATACCCTACCGTCGAGCAACATCTTGTCTGTGACAGTGGCAAGCAACAAGAGCTCAGGGCAAGTGCGGAATTGTCCACCTGCCGTCACGCCCTTTCATTTTGAAGCCCCGAACACCGTGTGGCCTCCTTTCCTGTTATGCTAAAAAGCCTCTGGCCTGTCTTCCTTCTGCAGATTTGTCTAATCCTCTGCCTTCGTTTATGCTATGTGCTTCCGTGACATCCTGGGTCTATGAGATTTGACAGCTCTTTAGATTCCGCCTGTCGGTTGCGATCTCAAGAGATGTCACACAGCCCTAGAGACCGCAAACGACGAAGAGGATTTGCTGCCCAGTTCTACAGTGTAGGAGACGTGTGCACTTGTTTGAACCGACGTACGAAATGCCAGCAACTTAACTTGTATCTTGTCATATTCAACACGGAACAATAGGAAAAGAATCATATTAATGCAGATTGAGGGGAATTCAATAAATAGCGCTCAAAAATAGGTAGAGGGGGGAAAAAAAACCCCAACTGGTGCCAAGTGTGTGCTCTTTATATTTTTAATTATTTATTCAATTTTCTATACTGTTCTCCCAGGGGAGCTCAGAATGGTTTACATGAGTTTATTCAGGTACTCAAGCACTTTTCCCTGTGTGTCCAGATGGGTCTCAAAATCTATTCAATGTACCTGGGGGATTAAGTGATTTGCCCAGGGTCACAAGGAACAGTGTAGGTTTGAACCCACAACCTCAGGGTGCTGATGTTCCAGAGGTGCAGCGGGCAGGGGCCGTTCAGGAAGCCGCTCAGCCCTGAGCAGTAGCGCCAAAAGCACGCCCCTGCTCGGTACCGCCCAGCGGCTGAAGAAGCCCAGAACTGTGGGGCAGCCGCAGCAGCGACCAACTGACCAATTGGGTTAGCAGTGGGGCGGGAGCACGGAAAGCCCGCTCCTGCCCCGCTGCACCTCTAGACCTCCATCGGCAGAGGAGGTAGGACGGACAGGGTGCAGAGCTCATAATTTTGATTATCGGCGCATAAGACGCACCCCCGTGTTTTAAGTTTATTTTGAGGGGGGAAAAAGTGTGTCCTATACGCCGAAAAATACATTAAGCACTCCTTTGCAATGTATAGCTTAGATTGTATTTTCACCTGATCAGCTTTGCCTAGTCCACTGGCCATCTTGTGCACTTTAACCTCCACTGTGCTTACAGACTCTGTACAGCGCTGCATGCGTGTGGTAGGGTTATAGAAATATTTAATAGTAGAGTCGACATATTTGACTTACCTTTTTTTTTAGATATGGTCTTGTTTTGTATGCATGGTTCTATATATGCAGAATTTCCTTATTCATGAACTGTTCGTTTTTATATATTGCTCATTTTGTTTTATGTAAACAGTCAAATGTTTTAACTATTTTAAGTATAATTGATTTATATGATTTTATTGTTATAAATGTATTTATTTATTTATTTTGTTTTCTGTCCCGGTCTCCCCAACGAGCTCAGAATGGTTTATAGGTTGACATACATAATACGGTTTCTAGCGGGGGGAGACAGGAGAAGGGCAGCCATAGAGGGAGGAGAGGGCAGCCGGAGCGCCGGCGAGCGAAGGAAATCCCTCGCGGTATGCTCCGACCGCCTCTTCCTGCACTAAAGCCGGGCCTCACCAATCGGGAGCGGCTTTGACACGCAGCTCCTGATTGCCGAGGCCCGGCTTTAGTGCAGGAAGAGGCGGTCGGAGCATACCGCGAGGGATTTTCCTTCGCTCGCCGGCGCTCCGGCTGCCCTCTCCTGCCCGGTCATTCACGATCAGAAAATACCGCGAATGACCGGGACCGCAAATCGCAGACCTCAAATTTGCGTGGGAGCACTGTATATAATTAACAGGTTAGAATTTGCCATAGTTACAGTTCAAGGTTTTTTTTTTTAAATACAAGTTTTTATCCTAACTTGACACATTCTAGGGATCTAATATCAATATACATAATAAATAGTTTATAGGTTACAATTTTCTATTTTTACAGTGCAAGATTTTTCAATTCGAGTTTTTATCCTCCCAAAATATTCCTTTTTACTACCTCACTGATGAAGACTACACGTTCTCTTTCGTAAAAGTTTTTATCGTGGATGCAGAGGCCTGTAGAAACCTTTATGAATTTATAGCCTGAAATCTCCTTGGCGCTAGCTCATTTGAGAGCTGAACGCTTTCTTCAGAGAGCCGCTGTCGAAAAAACGGTCTTGAAGCACCGTATTATCAGATTTAGAAAAGCTGTTATTAAGTTGCCAATACAAGAAAACAATATATGTGAGATGTCAGAAATGCAGCTGATAGCCGACAGCTCCCACAATAGAGCGAATGCACTCTGTGTTTATTCTAATGACAGGGAAACGGCAGGTGTTTTTACAAGCATTGCTTGGAAGACTAAAATTTCAATACCTTCATTATGCTGGGAATATAAGGCTTTTCTTTCTTTTTTTTTTTTTTTTAACAAAAAATAAGCCTTTCATTTTGGAATAAATTAGACATTGATTAAGTGTTTCTATATTATGCGGAGTTGCCTCAGAGCAAAATTGTACTCTTTTGTCCGGGACTGCATGCAAGGACGGCGCTTACATAAACCTGTTCAAGCCTGGGAAGATAATTTGCCAATCAATAGTATATCTGGGTTTTTTTGTGATGTAATTTTACCCCGGCATATAGGAAGTGAAAACATCAATGGCGGTTTATAACCCAGTGGGAAAAAGCACAATCACAAAAGCATGTGCTATTTTCCCCTCCAAAAAGATCATTTCTAAGTTGAAATGGAGACGTGATTTCCTCATAAACAATATAGGATGTCTTTGATGCCCCTGTAGACGAGTACATTTGGCATCGAACGCTCTTGTCCGTTAAGCTTAAACGGCAAAATAAGTTCTCTTCTGCGTTAAGTAAAAAAGTTAAAAGAAGCTTGTCCTGTATATTGTGACAGGGACCCTGTGCTGCGCAGACAGGACCCAGAGTCTCACACGTATCATTGGCCCAGTCCTACCCCTGAACCCAGTTGTAAACCTTGGGCTATCCAGAAGGAAAGAAAGAAACAGCTCAGAGGAGGAATTTTTAATACTGGTCCTTTAAGAAACCCCAGAGCAGAGCCCAGGGGAAAAAAGAATAGTTCCCTTTAAGGATCCAGCTGAGGTAATGATGGGGGGAGGGACAAAACCTGGCAAAGCCCATTTCACCAGGGAGCTGTTGACCAGTGTAATCTAGCAGTACCGCTCACAGATTTTAACAGATGTGCTCAGTCAAGTTATGTGCACCGTTCTCTCTAAGCCAGGGATCTCAAAGTCCCTCCTTGAGGGCTGCAATCCAGTCAGGTTTTCAGGATTTCCCCAATGAATATGCATTGAAAGCAGTGCATGCACATAGATCTCATGCATATTCATTGGCGAAATCCTGAAAACCCGACTGGATTGCGGCCCTCAAAGAGGGACTTTGAGACCCCTGCAAGTCTAAGCTGAGAGAGAATCCTCCACGCACAGAGCTGCCAGCAGGTGTTGCTGTTTCACTATTACATTTTCAATAAGAGAGGGACAGGCAAGCTCTTCAGGAATCCAGAGAACCTGCCTGTCTCTAGCCATTGAATGCACGATATTGAAATACCCCCCCCCCCCACTGGCCGCAGTGCAGTTGGAGGACTCCTGCTTAGCTTAGAGCAGGGGTGTCAAAGTCCCTCCTCGAGGGCCGCAACCAAGTTGGGTTTTCAGGATTTCCCCAATGAATATGCATGAGATCTGTTAGCATACAATGAAAGCAGTGCATGCAAATGGATCTCATGCATATTCATTGGGGAAATCTTGAAAACCCAACTTGGTTGCGGCCCTCGAGGAGGGACTTTGACACCCCTGCTCTAAGCTAAGCAGGAGTCCTCCAACTGAACTGCGGCCAGTGGGGGGGGGGGGGGCGGTATTTCAATATGGTGCATTCAATGGCTAGAGACAGGCAGGTTCTCTGGATTCCTGAACAGCTTGCCTGTCCCTCTCTTATTGAAAATGTAATAGTGAAACAGCAACACCTGCTGGCAGCTCTGTGCGAGGAGGGACTTTGACACCCCTGGCTTAGAGGGAGCAGTAGGTACATGCTCTTCCTTCAGTTAAGATGGGCATTACAGAGACCTTAGAATCGACTTTATTTCCTTTTTTTATCTATATTTAGGCAGTCCATATATTTTACAAATTGGTTCTCGCTTTCTCGAAGGGCTCCGTGTCTTTCGCCAGCAATTACTTGGCAGGATATCTCTTGAGTAACTAGCAGAAAAAATACCCCAAAACCCAACCTAAATGAATTCTTATTTACATCACTCCCGGTTCGCTGAGCTGTAAACTCCAATCTCATTTATTTGAGAAGAAAGGTAATTTTGGTCCTTTTAGCAAAATAACTAAGTGATAAATTCAAATGTCTGAGAGAAGGACTAAGAGCTACTGCTTGGGTTTTATTTAGTTTCCCTGCACAGGCACTAATACAGATCATTGGTTGATTAAAAAAAAACATAGAAGAAGAAATAATTACTAGGGCTGCAGGATGATAAAAAAATTTACTTGCGCTGTGCATTGGCGATTAATTGCAATTAATATGTCAAATATTGTATAAAGAAAATATCCACAAAAATTCATGAAATCAAGCATAAACCATTTATCTGTAGTTTCCTCTCTATCTTTCACCCCCCAATTTCTTTTCTCTGTACTCACCCTCTCATAGGGTTACCAGATTTTCTGTCTGGAAATCTGGGCCCGCCCAGTCTCACCCATCCACGCCCTGCTTCCGCCATGCCACCCCCTGATCCCGCCCCCTGCACTGCCTGCTCTCATCAGGCAGTACGCACACGTGCATGTGACATCATCGCTTCATATCCGTGCATGCGCGGATGCGCTCCCGCCCGAAGGATAGCTTTTCAAAACCCGGACAAAGTGCTGGGTTTTGAAAAGCCGTCCAGACCCCCAGACGTGCTCTCAATAGGAGGACATGTCCGGAGAAATCCGGACATTTGATAACCCTACCCTCTCAGGTTTGTGCTGGTCTCTCCTTTCTCTTGCCTCCGGACCACTGTCTCTTTTCTTTTCCCCACTGACCTCTCGTATACAGTAACTCTCTCCCTACCTCTGTACATCCAGTTTCTGCTTCTCATCCTCAGTCCCCTCATTGAATCTTTCTCTTCCCGCCCTCACCTGCTCCACTAGTTCAGCATCTTTCTCCCTTCTTGCCTCCCCCCCAGTGCAGCATCTCTCTCACTCCTTGCTCATCCTCTTTTCCAACCTTCCCCTGACGTAGCACCTCTTACCCTCCGTGCCCACCCTGAGTCCAGTGCATCTTTCCTCTATGCCCCCCATGCAGCACCTCCCTCCCTCCTTGCTCACCCTCCCCTGGATGCACCGAGTACTAACCGAGTGAGGAACCGGCAGTGACTGCCTTCGAGGGACTCCAGCAAGCTTGGGCCCCTTACCCAGAACTGCCCTGAAGGGGGCATTACATATAGAATAATGGACATCCATGCCTTGGTGCAAATGAACCTCCAGAGTATAAGCACTATTATATAAACGATACCTAACTTTAAGCACCATTTATAGATCAGCACTCTGATGGGGTTTATTAGCCACCAATATTTTAGGCCCAATATATAGAGTCCAATCCCATAGGCTTAACTTAAACCATATAATCAGCATCACTATCCAGATAATTAGGATAGCTCAGGGGTAGGCAATTCCAGTCCTCGAGAGCCGGATCCAGGTCATGTTTTCAGGATATCCACAATAAATATGCATGAGATAGATTTGCGTCTCAAGGAGGAAGTGCATGCAAATCCATCTCATGCATATTCATGGTGGAGATCCTGAAAACCTGACCTGGCTTCGGCTCTCGAGGACCGGAATTGCCTACCCCTGGGATAGCTGAACATGCATTGAAACACAATTTTTAGACAGTTTTCTATGTTGTTTGTCTGCAGTGCATCTAAATCTCAAGGAGGCATGGTGTTTTAGGTGGGATAAGGGCAGACGTTTGATTTTCGGTAATATTGAAACATTTAAGAAAACGCCTAGGGCAAAACTTGGATGTCTGCAGCTAGACCTGCTTCAATAACGAATAAGTGCCAAAAAGATGGCCATGAATGCACTTATCCGCTCCCCCTCCCCCATGTTATTTCCCCAGTGGTCACTGATCCCCTTCCACCTCCCACAAATGTGAAGGAAGCCATACATATCGGGTGTATGACTACTTCAAATGTTACGTCCAGTCCTATCAGCAAACCGGTCTCCAGAGTAGCCTAGTACAGTAGATTGCAGAGAAGGGAACTGTTACACTGTGGAAAGTGTGGGCCCTTCAAAACCCACCCGAAACCTACTGTACAGACATATAAGTGACACCTGCAGGCATAAGGGCTATTGGGATGGTATAAAGTTGGGTAGTTTGTTTTGGGTGAGTTTTGGAGGGCTCACCATACAATGTCAGGAAGTTATGGTGAGATGTGTACCTGGGACCTTTTTTGTGAAGGTCCCAGAATTTACCCGGACATGTCCTCTTTTTAGAGGGCATGTCTGGGTGTCCGGATGGCTTTTCAAAGCCCAGAACTTTGTCCAGTTATTGAAAAATTTCCAGCTCGGGACCACTTCTGCGCAGATGCAACGCGGCGATGCCACGTGAATGCCTGCATGTGTGTGATGTCATCGCATAACACCTACGCATGTGTAGATGCCCTCTCGATGCGGCTCCAAGCATGAGAACAGATCGAAGGGGCAGGACTTGGGGGGAGGGGGAGACTGGGTCAGAACGGGGTGTGACGGGTGGGGTGGAACGGGGCAGGGTTGGTTAGAACTGGGTGGGGCCATGGGTCTGGACACTGGGTGGGGCCACTGCTCTGCTGGGATGTCTGTATGACCTGCCTCCTAAGAATGCTGGCCCCTCCTACATCCCAAAGGCTGCTCTTTGTGTGGTTTTCATTTGGACTTTTTTTTTTGTTTTGTTTTGTTTTCTTAATGGTTCAAAAAGATAGATACACTGAGGACAAACACATCTAGGAAATGGCCATTTTCGAACAAAAATATAGATGTTTTTCTGGTTTGAAGATGGCCATTTTCTCTACTGGATTTTTAGATGTTTTTCCATGTCTGTTGGTATCAAGCCCTACATTTGTTTTGTCTTCATTTTTACGCATTGCAAATGCTAGACAGTGTTTCCATGGATACAGAAAAATAAATATTCCTCTCTTCATTGTCTGGCTCAGTTGTTAACAACTGGTATTAAAGTAGATGAAGAAAGGGTGAGCAGACTGAGACAAAAGTGTTAACATTATGCTATGAAAGGCATTTGAAATGTTTTGTCCTGAAAGTACACAAAAATAAAAGTGTGTGTCACAATTAGTGCTGATGCTATTTCATCAGTTTCAAAATAAAATAAAATAGAGACTGCAGTCCTGCTTACCTAGCTGTTTTCTTTCCTATACATAAGGCTAATGATGCTCCCCCCCCATAGAACCTAGGTGTGGCTCCACAACTTTCTTCATCCTTCTCCAGATTTTTGCTGCTGACACTGTTCTCCGGCACAGCTGTTCTCTTTTACCCTTTAGGAATATGTGGCTTTTAGAGAGCATGACTAGCACTTGGCCGCCCTTCAATGAAGACTCTTGACAAAGTATTCAAAGGCAAGGAGGAAACACTCCAAACGAAGATCAGACTTGTCCACACACTCATTTTCTCAGTGGTCAGTTACAGATGCAAAAGCTGGACACTAGGGAAACAAGACAGAAAGAAGATTGACTCCTTCGAGCTTAGGTGCTGCAGAAGGATTTTAGGCGTGTTGTAGACTGCCAGAAGAACTAAGAAATCGATTCTGGAAGAGATCAAACCAGCTATGTCACTCGAAGCCCAAATGCTGAAGTTACGACCGTCTTATTTTGGTCTCTCCATCAGAAGAGAGAGAGATCACTGGAGAAGGACGTCATGTTTGGGAAGATCGAAGGAACCAGGCAAAGAGGACGACCTGCAATCAGATGGCTGGACACGTTGAAAACAACCATGGGGATGACGCTGGAGGACCTTACCGAACTAGCACAAAACCGATTTATTTTTAGATCCACAATTCATCAAGTTGCTAGGACTCGAGCACGAGTCGATGTCACCTAACAACAATAGAGGGCATGAGCCACGGTTCATAGACAAAAGCGTGCGACGACAACCCAGCGTAGACAACTGAGCGCAAGGCGGAAGCGCTCTGAAGAAAAACAGTATTTTAAGGGGCTCCGACGGGGGGTGTTGGTGGGGAAACCCCCCCACTTTACTTAATAGAGATCGCATCGGTGTTGTGGGGGGTTTGGGGCGTTGTAACCCCCTCATTTACTGGAAGCTTAACTTTTTCCCTCTTTTTTAGGGAAAAAGTGAAGTTTTCAGTATAATGTGGGGGGTTACAACCCCTCAAACCCCCCACAATGCCGGCGCAATCTTTGTTAAGTAAAGTGGGAGGGTTCCCTCACACACACCCCCGTCGGAGCCCTTTAAAATACTGTTTTTCTTCAGCATGCTTCCGCCTTGCGCTCAGTTGTCTGCACTGGGTTGTCGGCGCGCCTTTGTCCTGTCACCATGAGCCACAGAGGGTACAGCTTTCCTTACAATTTAATGTAAACAGTAGTTTGATCACCACTTCACTCAAACTCGCTGAAGACTTTATGGTGCTAGCAGTGGTTCCAGAAATGGCGCTGGCAGCAATATTCCAGTGAAAATTAGAGAGGTCTTCCAAACTGAGGGGAAATTGGGCTAGGGGAAGGGAGGGGAGATAGGATGATGGCAGCTGAATTGGGAGAGTCTGATGAGATAGGAGTTGAGGAAGAATATATGCCTGAATACCTAAGGTTCTGGAGTGGGGAAGGGACACAATCAACCAGCTATGAGAATAAACAATTTATTGAAAATATAACACATATAGCAGCATATACAAAAAAATATATATGTGGCAAAGCCTAAAAAAGTCTTTAAATAGTCTGTTTCCTGGACCCCAACACGGTCTGTGTTTCGGCTAAAACAGCCTTCCTCAGGGGTATGTTAAAAGAGCCTCCAAAACAGTTTCCCGAGGCCTGCCTTTCACACATGGAACCAAAGGATCGCTGCAAAGAAACACTGCTGTTTTAACATACCCCTGAGGAAGACTATTTCAGCCGAAACACGGACCATGTTGGGGGTCCAGGAAACAGAGGATTTAAAGACTTTTTTAGGCCTTGCAATGTACAGTGCTCCCCTGTGAATTTGCGGTTTGCGAATCGCGGACTCATTCGCGTTCTGCTCCGACCGTCTCTTCCTTAAGTAAAGTCAGGCTGCACCAATCAGGAGCTGCGTGTCAAAGCAGCTCCTGATTGGTTTAGCCCGACTTTACTACAGGAAGAGGCGGTCAGAGCAGACCGCGAGTGATTTTCCTCACCTGCCGGTGCTCCAGCTGCCCTCTCCTGCATCTCCTGCCTGTTGACAGGCTGCGGTTTTTTGAAATTTGCGGGGTTTCCTGGAACAGAGCCCCTGCGAAATTCAGGGGAGTACTGTATATATTTTTTGCATATGCTGCTATACGTGTTATATTTTCAATAAATTGTTTATTCTCATAGTTGGTTGATTGAGTCCCTTCCCCACTCCTTCTTTTGATATTACATTTCCCACGTGAGGTTCTTTTTTCCTTTTCTTTTTATTTGGATAAACTATATTTTACTAAGCCGCGGTAGAGGTTTCTGCTATAGTCCGGAGCGCTAAATGCTCTGACAGTGTCGGCGCATTTAGTGCTCTGGACCGCGGTAGAAACCTCTGCCACAGCAAAGTAAAAGGGAGGAGGGGTTATTGCTTTGTTCAACTATTGCCATGACTCTCGCCTTTGAAATCTTTCTGCCGCAGTGGTCACCGCTTGAAAAACATGGGTTATATCAGATTTTGATAGCTATACCTATTAAAAGGTAGATGAGGAGGGCTTAAAATTTTTTTGCTATAATTTTACAATCAACTGTTACAGCTCTACAGCATTCAAGAGTAGTTATTATTTCATCGGTTCTAAATTCTTTACCTTAACTTTTTTTTTTCCTGATGCCAAAATGCCTTAAATAGACAGGTTACTTTTCTGTTCCTTGCCAAAAGGCGAAGAAATATTACTACTGAGCTGAATTAGGTGCAAATTAAGGTACTGTTAGGAGCTGAATAGCTGCAAAGGTCACTGGGGCAGATGAATTACTGTGTTAATTTTCAAAGAAGCTGTGGGAAGCATTTCCCTTAGAATCAAAGATATATATATATAGATAGATAGATAGATAGAAAGAGAGAGAGGGGGGGGAGGAGGGGAATGGGATTTGATATACAGTGTTCCCCCGGTCATGTGCGGTATTTTCTGACCACGAACCACTGACCAAGAGAGGACAGTTGGAAAGGCAGGAGAGAGCAGCCGGAGCGCCGGCAACTGAAGGAAATCACTCGCTGTATGCTCCGACTGCCTCTTCCTGCTTTGACACGCAGCTCCTGATTGGTAAGACCCGACTTTAGTGCAGGAAGAGGTGGTTGGAGCATAGAGCGAGTGATTTCCTTCCCTCGCTGGCGCTCCGGCTGCTCTCTCCAGTCTCCCCCACGAAAAACCGTATTCGCGATTTTTCAAGATTCGCGGGGGTTCATGGAACGGAACCCCTGCGAATATGAGGGGAGTACTGTACCATCTTTCTGTGGTTACAATCAAAACAGTTTATTTATTTAAAACTTTTATAAAAGACTTAACCCCCTGTTTTACTAAGGTGCGCTAACCGATTAGCGCATGCTAATCGAATTAGCGCGCACTATACGCTAACGCGTCCATAGACTAACATGCAGGTGTTAGCGCTTAGTGCGTTGTAAATCGATTAGCGTGCGCTAATTGGCTAACGCACCTTAGTAAAACAGGGCCTAAATGGTTTACATCAATTAAAACACACATAATTCCTTCTCTTCAACTAGTAAATCACAAGATTACAATAGCAAACATGGTTAAGCAGATTCTTTTCTTCAAATGCCGACTATTAAAGCACAAAAATGCGGTAACAAACAGATCCTTAAAACTTTAACGCGGTGGCTAAACTGGTTGCAGACGGCTTAGCCTGCAGGCATTTTAGCGACACTCCGGTGGACTCTTAAAAATCGCTGAGTCATTTTCCAAGAACGACAAAAATTAGTGACTGGTCCGGGGATGCCGGTACAGTGACAGCACTGTTAAAAGTGTATCTTGTGGCTAATGAAAAAAATTAAAAAATTACAGAAAGAATCATAAATTATCTTATTTTTTATTATTATTTTTTTAAGTGGGAATAGTAAAAGCACACTTCTTGAGCGCATGTATTGTAGCCCCCCCCCCTTGGCAGCTGGAGAGATGCCCAGTCTCTCCAGCCGCCAAGAAACACCCACAGGCAGTGGGAGAAATGCCTAATCTCTCCTGCCGCCAACTGACCCTCCCCCCCTGCCCCCCTGGTAGCGGGAGAGATGCCCAGTCTTTCCAGCCGCCAAGATACACCCACAGGCAGTGGGAGAAATGCCTAATCTCTTCTGCCGCCAACTGACCCTCCCTCCCTGCCCCCCTGGTAGCGGGAGAGATGCCCAGTCTTTCCAGCCGCCAAGAAACACCCACAGGCAGTGGGAGAAATGCCTAATCTCTCCTGCCGCCAACTGACCCTCCCCCCCTGCCCCCCTGGTAGCGGGAGAGATGCTCAGTCTCTCCAGCCGCCAAGAAACACCCACCGGCAGTGGGAGAATTGCCTAATCTCTCCAGCCGCCAACTGACCCTCCCCCCCCCCCACTGCCCCCCTGGTAGCGGGAGAGATACTCAGTCTCTCCCTCCACCAACCGACACACTTCCCCCGCGGTGGGAGAGAGATTGACCACCGCAAACAACAACTTCAGCTAGAGGTATGGGAGAAGGGAAGGAGGCCGGCACGTAGAGGGGAGGAATGGGAAGAGGTGGGGGGTGGGGCAGAGAGGAGGAGGGGTGTCAGCGCCCCCACCAACATGGCACCCGGGGTGGACGGCCCCCTCGCCCTCCCCCCCTTTACTACAACTTGTCAAAAGTACCATGATCTGGTGAACTACAGAAATGACTTTTTTGGCACCTGAAACACAACTGGTAACCAATGTAATTGCTTCAGAATTGGCGTAATATGTGCCGTCCTGTCAATTCCCATTAACTAACCTGGCTCCTAAGTACCTTCTTTCCTGAGTTCTGAGAGAGGAGGAAAGTTTCTCAGGGGGACAGATGCAGAACACTACGGGCCCCTTTTACAAAGCCGCGCTGGGGCCTCAACGCGCGGAATAGCGTGCGCTAAACTGCCGCGTGCGCTAGCCGCTACCGCCTCCTTTTGAGCAGGCAGTAGATTTCCGGCTATAGCGCGCGCTAATCCGGTGCGTGCGATGAAACCGCTAGCACGGCTTTGTAAAAGGAGCCCTATGTGTTAGAGCAGGGGTGCACAACTCCGGCCCTCGAGGGCCAAATCCAGTCAGGTTTTCAGGATTTCCCCAGTGAATTGGCATGACATCTGTTTGCCTGCACTGCTTCCATCGTACTAAAGATATGTTGTCGGGATGCAGCGGTGCAAAACAAAAGGGGGGACTCGTTCTTGAGAAAGCCTTTGGGCGAAACATGTCGAGCCAATAAGTCCTACCCGATGTTTAAAGATTTAGCAGAAAAAATTACGGTTGAAGCTAAGTACAAAGTTTTTAATTCCTGAGTTTGGAAGTGATTTTCACACATGAACTGAGCACATGAATTGCACTTTATAAGAAAATATAATTTAAGTCTGATGATGAGACATAAGCCAATGATAATAATAAGCCTAAGAATAATTTGAAGACTTTAAAATAACAAAAAATTTATATATAAGACAATTTTTAAAGGAATATTTAATGCTGTTCTTTTGTTGTGGATTATGTGAGGTATTGACAGCATTTTGAACAATATCGGGCTATATATTTACACTGCTTCCATTGTGTGCATATTGATCTCATGCATATTCATTTGGGAAATCCTGAAAACCTGGCCTGACAAGGGCCGAAGTTGTGCACCCCTATGTTAGAGCCACAGGAGCACATGGCTTAAACTGCAAACTTACCAAGATAATATTCAGCACTGATGCAGTAAGCTAATCTTATGCAAGTTTGGAGCAATCAGAACTTTTGTGCTAATTGGGCTAAGCCTGCCAGATGCACACAAGGTTCTGTGTTGAGGGAAGTTAGCTCAAAACATATCTGAGCACATCTCTGGATGTGCTGGAAAGTTATTCAATGGGTATATACCAACTTCACATATATTTTTGGACATGGTCTATCATCTTTCTCCTTCCCTCTCTTAGTAAGCGACTCTCTCTTGAAAGGGTCACCAGCAGCAGCAGCAGCAGCGATTCCAGTATGTTGCCTGAGGCTGACCCGGACCGTCTCCTCTGCTGTCCCCTCTGATGCAACTTCTTGTATATGTTTGGGTGGGATGTGGTAGAGGGAAGGCTTCCAGGTCAGCAGCAAGCAGCATGTGGGAATCACTGCCACTGTTGATGACCAGGTGAAGAGCAATATGCTCATTTCTCCCTGTGACCCTGGGCAAGCCACTTAATCCTCCAATGACCCAGGTATATTAGGTAGATTGTGAGCCCACCAGGACAGATAGGGAAAATGTTTGAAGAACCTGTATATAAACCGCTTTGAGTGTGGTTGTATAACTACAAAAAGGCGGTATACAAGTCCCAATCCCTTTCCCTTGTTAAAGTAGATGGTGAGGAGGATCCAGAGAAGTGCTGGACAACGAAAGAGGGAAAGGAGTAAATAGATTAGAATTGTTGGACATGGGGGTGGAAAAGAGGGTAGGAAAGAAATGCTGCACAAGTTGGGGGAAGAGAGAGGGTGAACTGTTAGGCATGGAGGTGGAGGGGAGGAAAAGATATGTGTGATACAGGGGTAGAGAGGAGTGAGAAAGGGAGAAATGTTGAACATAGTGGGTAGAGAAGAGGGAAGAAGAGATGCATGGAAGGGGAGACATATTAGACATGGTGGAAGAAGGTAGGGAGGGGAAGCTGCTTCTGTGGGGGGTGGGGGAAAGGGATGTTGGTCCCAGGGCACAAAGGAGGGAGAGAGAGAGAAATGATGGACAATGAGAAGGATAGATGTTGGATATGGGGGGTATAGAGGAAGGGAGGAGAGATGCATAGGAGTTTGAAAGAGGGAGATGTTGGATCCAGAGGCAGAAGGGAGTGAGGGAGAGGTATGGACGTTGGGAAAGAGGAAAAAGAGATGGAGAAATGCTGAGCCACTGTGGAAGGAACAGGAGGGACAGGGAGATGTCAGGCTTTAAGGGTACGGATGGGAGAAAAAGGAAGCACATGCTGGGCTAGAACGGTAGAGGGAGGAAGATGCCTGGAATAATGAAATCAGTGGGAGAGGCCAGGAGGTGGCAAGGAAATGAATTAGAGGAGGACAATGATTACAGGGTGATTAAAATATAGCATGGTTCATAAATCTCGATTAGATTAGATTAAAGATCAAAGGAAAAGGAAGGAACAAGATGGAGAATGGGAGAGCTATTAAGTGAGACAAGGAGATATAAATTTGATAGGTAGTTGAAAAGTAAAAAGGAGGAGAAGGATGAAAAAGAGAGTGAGATTTCAATGAGCAGATAGGCAGAAAAAAAAAAAAAAAGAGAGAGGAAAGCGTTCTAAAAGAATCATCAGTATATCAGAGGCAGGCACAGTGGGGGAATGGAACAAGACAGGAAAAAGGAGAAAATATAAATGGACAGCAGCTACTTAATGGAGAATTAGCAGAAAACAGGAACCATCATAATAATGGAAAACTAAAATATACAAAGGTAGAGAAAAAAGTATTGTATTTTGAATGTTTTAAATGGAATATATTTGCTTTGGGAAATGTGCATAGAAGATGTCTCCTTATTATGTTCAATAAAAAAGGAAATGCATTTATTTTTATTTCTCCAGTGTTGTAGCTAAGTTTAACTTCTCGGGGTTCCCAGTCAATTTTTGTCTATAAATTTTTATTTCTAAAGTATGATCCCTTGTTCGGTATTGGTGAGGTTCTGTTGGTGTAATAGTAATGGGAGGTGAGGAGGGGAGGTAAGGGGCTCCTCCTTTATTTTCTGATTTGGGCCCTGGCATGTCTAATAGTGGCCCTGATCCTTGCTTTAGCTGGTAGGGATTCCCAACCATTGCCAGCTGGGGAACTTCTCCAAAGGCAGCCAGAACTCCCTTCTACCAAGCTCCGCAATCAGTGGCAGCATCCTTGAAGCACTGACAACTAAACATGTGTGTGTGGGGGGGGAGGGGTTACAGCATTGGTGGCTTAGGTATGTTGATGCTGCCTATCAAGATTAGTTAGGGAATTCTGGTCATATTCAGAAGAAGTCTTCAGCTGAAAGAGCTTGAGGATCCTCACTAGCTAAACAATTTATGTTCTGAGGTGGGGGTAGGGGAGGGAGAGACAAGTTTATACTCGTTCACTTTGGACTCAGGCCCACTCAAATTTGCATGTCTTGCTATGCCATAATTTAAAAGCTGATGGCATAAAGGAATCAAAACACATTTTAGTGAACTTGGAAGATGTACTAGGCCAGGGCTGCCCAAGTCCAGTCCTCAAGATCTACTGGCAGGCCAGGTTTTCAGGATATCTAAACTAAACTAAATCTTAGATTTGTATACCGCATCATCTCCACATTCGTAGAGCTCGGCACGGTTTACAAGAGAAGGGATAGAAAGGAATTACAATGAAAGTTAGAGGTTTACAGGGGATGGGATAGAAAGGAACTACAATGAAGGGTAGAGGTCCAGGAATGAAGAGATTTAGAGGGCTTAGAATGTTGGAGATGGAGTAAGTATCAGATTTTTGAGAATAGCCAGGTCTTCAGATGTTTGCGGAAAAGTTGGAGAGAGCTCAGGTTCCGAAGAGGGGAGGAAAGGTTGTTCCACAATGAATATGCATGAGAGAGAGATTTGCATATTCATTGTGGATATCCTCATGTATATTCATTGTGGATATCCTGAAAACCTGGCCTGCTAGTAGATCTCAAGGACCGGACTTGCGCAGCCCTGTACTAGGCCAAATCAACACGCTTAAAGGCAGCAAATCTGGACCAGAGTACTGAAAAAACTCACAAAAATGAAATTGTAGCTCTTCTGTTATTAATCTGAAACCTATAATTAAAATCATCTTACACTAGTGCCTGAAGATTGGAAAGGAGCTCATGGAATACTAGTTTTTTAAAAGGGCTACAGGGATAATCTGGGACAGTAGAGACTAGTGAGCCTGATGACTGTGCTGGGAAACATAGTGAAGGTTGTTATAGAGAACAAAATTCATTAATACGTAGACAGGTTTATTGCTATAATAATTCTAAGGAAGCAGATTATTTTGAAATTGTATCTGTCTCATGCTATCTCACGGATATGGGTGTGTTTCACATCTGCGTTACTGTTGTGTTCTTTAATGTTACAATATGACAACATAGTTGACGTGAATAATTTTATACCTGGCCTCATTAGTTTTAACAATTTAACATCTATTCCCGTCCCAATCCAGTCCATGGAGCACACCTAGTCCCATTGGTTTTTCAGGATATCCACATTGAATATGCATGAGTTAGATTTGCATGCAATTGAGGCAGTGCATGCAAATCTAACTTATGTGAAGAGTATGAGAAGACTAAGACAACCGGAGAAGACTAAGAGTGCCGCTTGGAAAGGAGCCCAAAGATACCCAATGGTCATCATCTCCAAAACCAAGTTCTAAAACTTTTGTTCCATACCGTACCGGCGTTTTATTTCCTTTTATAAGTACTATTGTTTAGTCCAGTGTATCGCAAACTGCACACTAGTGTGTCTGCTGAGATTTCGGGCGCGCCGCAAAATGCTGGGGAAAAGGAGAGGCGCCGGCGCCGGCTGACTACCTACAGGAGGTGTCTCTTGCGGCGAGAGGCACATCTTGTAGGCAATCGGCTGGCGCCAGCATCTCTCCTCTCCACCATCTTCCCTTCTGGCACCCCCCCCCCCCCCTGCCCACTGGCGGCTCGGAGCCCGCCTGGAGGGCCTTCGCGCATGCGGGGACGTTGACATCGTCGCACCGACATCTGCGCACTTATAGATACCTCGAGCCGCGGCCACTATGTTTAGCGCGCCGCAGCTCAAGAAAGTTTGTGAGAGATTCTCTCGTCAATTATGCAGCCTGTCATGCTGCCAAAAGTCTGAATACTACGTCCCTGGTGAGTAGTAGAAGTGTTGTTTATGAAAGCTGTTTTTGCATAAAATTTCTACAGTGGATTCTGGTGGTTATCCAGCTGCATGATTTAAACATGGTAAAACAAAAGCCATGTTTTCAAAGGTTATATGAGCTTTTAGACAAAGTATGTACCTCTGTAGTTTCTAACGGACAGAATTTAAACGCTTATGTTGATTATTAATGTTTGTAAAATTCATGGCACTTTGTATTAGTTTGGAAAATTAATAAAGTTTAAAAAATGTTTCAAGTTTTATTTTAATTTGATGAATTCGCTTAACTTAATTTTTACTAAGCGAGTTACAGCATAAAAAGATAACTTATTTAAACATAATGTTTTTTAAAAAATAAAAAAAAAAATATTTTTAAAACAAAAAACTCACGGCAAAAAAAAAAAAGTATTGTAAAAGGAGATGTTTTAGAGACTAGTAGACAACTTTGGTACCCTACTCACACTTTACTATGACTAGATGTGTGGCAAATGAGGAAAAGGCAAGACTCCAAATTTTGGATTTCAAGGTCTATCATTTTTATTAAGGTGAAAACCGGGAGAAAAACCTCCACAAGCAAGTCAAGAGCCAACAAACAACAGCGGAGGTCCAAAATATTGTTGGCGTACAATTATATTGAACAAATCACAAAATCTTGTGCGGTGGCTCGACACGCGTGTGTTTCGGCCTCTACGGTCTGCCTCGTGAGCCTTTGTAAACCCAAAGCGAAACTGATTTTGACGACGTAGATAGTAATAGACCACGACATGATCCTGAAAGCGCTGGTGTACACTGCCCACACCAAACAATTAAAGAGCATAAGAATTGCCATACTGGGACAGACTGAAGGTCCATCAAGTCCAGTATCCTGTTTCCAACAATGGCCAACCCAAGTCCCAAGTACCTAGCTAGATCCCAAGAACTAAAACAGATTTTATGCTGCTTATCTTAGGAATAAGCAGTGGATTTCCCCAAGTTCATCTTATGGCTTATGGACTTTTATTTTAGGAAATTATCCAAACATTTTTGAAACCCTGCTAAGGTAACTTCTTTTACCACATTCTCCGGCAATGAATTCCAGAGTTTATTTACACGTTGACTGAAGAAACATTTTCTCTAGTTTGTTTTAAATCTACTACTTAGTGGCTTCATTGCATGCCCCCTAGTCCTCATATTTTTGGAAAGAATAAACGAGCAATTCACATCCACCCGGTCCTTTCATTATTTTATAGACCTCTCTCCTATCTCCCCTGAGCCGTCTCTTCTCAAGCCGAAGAGCCCAGGGAAGTTGTCCCAAACTTTTTTTTATTTCCGTTGCCCTTCTCTATACCTTTTCTAACTCCGCTATATTTTTGGAAATCAGTGACCAGAATTGTACACAGTATTTGAGTTTGGCCACATTTCTAACATGAGAATGGGCAATTTGTCTAAACTACACACTCCACGCACCGTAATGAATGCCAACCACTTTTAAGAAGCCTCATCCCCCTTCCTTTGTTTTCTCCTTGCCCTTTTGCCAGCCATTTTAATTTATTTTATCTCGATGTGCTTTTAGGCCCAGTTTTACTAAGATGCGCTAACCGAATAGCACACGCTAATCGCTAACACGTGCATGTTAGTCTATGGGCGTGTTAGAGTTTAGTGCACGCTAATTCGATTATTGTTTTTATTCTCTTTTAAAATTTTTTATATTGTAAACCGTCTAGGTACAAGTTGATGGACGGTATATTAAGTACAGAATAAAACTTGGAAACATCCAACATTTGTTCATTTTGCAGCTAGAAAAGTTTAAAGAAAATTACTTAAGTGGGACTCGGAACCAGGTAGTGAATATTTATCCCGAAATGAGGAAAAATAAGAAGCTTCTTAAAATCAACTCTACTGTACACTTCTCCCTCTGAATTCACAGTTTTATTACTCGCGACTTTGATTATTCGCGGGTTTTATCTTGCTGGCTCCTCCCCCCCCAAATGACATCATCCCAGTCTCACCAGCGTCCTATTGTTGCAACTGTGGCGTCCCAGCTTTTTTGACGTTGTATTGTGGGCCATAACATGTCATTTATGTTTTTCATTTATATGGCATTCCCTTATATATCCCTTAGGTTTTTTAGGCTCCTGTACGTACACGCTACACCATTGTGCAATCCTCCTCAAGCGCGTCGTGCTCATATGGATCCTTCTTTTCTCCAATGATTTTGTTTAATTTCAAACAATTTTTTATTGATGCAAACAACAACAAATACAACATTAAAACTTGTATAACAATGATGATGCATCAAATATAATAATATGATGAACATATTGATGTGGTCAATATTACATACAACACCAAGGTGCTTAGTATAATAATGAGGCATCGAGTAAAATGCATCCCATATAAACCTAGAAAATACCTTCATCCCCCATCAAGCCCCACTCAATCTATGTATGACTACATGTTTTAAATCATTTAATACCCTTTACCATCCCTCCCCAAACCCTCCCTTCCCTTCCCCTTCCAATGGTACTCTCTACCCCTCCTCAATCTCAGTTAGGACACCCATCTTAAAACCGCACTACGACCTTTAGGAAATAAGGCTTGCAAATATGGATCCCATATTTGCATAAACAACATCTTTCGCTTCCTCATCCTTCCAGCATCTCTAGCTTCCCAGATGACGAACTGATGCAACTGGTTTCGCCAATGCCAAAACTTTGGAGGGTCAGGGATCGTCCAATATTGAAGAATACATTTTTTGGCCAGTAGACTCATTTTCCTACGCAGCGCCCTATGCCCCTTAGGCAAATGACAAAAAGCTTCTGGCAAATCCAAAATAAAATGGGATGGAGAGTAGCGCAAAGATCTTCCAATTAACACAGACATATAAGATATTATTCGCTTCTAAAAATGCTGAATAATGGGACAAAACCAAAAAGCATGTCCCAAAGTGTGCTCCCCCATCCCACATTTATGACATAATGGAGTAGGAAGACCTCCACCATAGAACAACTGTGTACGAGTATAATAGGCACGTAATGTTACCCTGTAATATGTTTCTCTTAAACATATCATCATCCTCCCCGCTTCCCATTTCATCCTTATCGTTCTGTCGCATCACATCACGTCTATTTATTCACATGACTTTTCCCACGGTATCCTTTCAGCTCGCCACTACTGCTTGATTCTTACTGAGCTGGCTGCACTTTGGGCTCCTTTTACAAAGGCGCGCTAACGGTTTAACGCGCGCTAAATCCCCGGACGCGCTAGCCGCTACTGCCTCCTCTTGAGCAGGTGGTAGTTTTTGGCCAGCGCGGGGGTTCGCGCGTGTTAACCCTGCTAGCGCGGCTTTGTGAAAGGAGCTCTTTGTCTTTATGTAAGCCACCCCCTTTTGTTCACCACCCCTCTTGGCTTCACTTTTCTCCATGTTTTAGTCAATCGTGCCCATTGTGCTTTCATACTTTTTTCTGCCATTTTTGTATGCTATTGACCCATAGTGTGGTTTAGGTTCGTTATTGGGTTTTTTTTTACTCTTTAGCACACAGTATTTTGGATGCAATAACATATAAAAAGTTATTCATCCAAAATAAAGAGGGAAGGAGAACAGCGCAAAGGTCTTCCAATTATAGCTTTTGGCCATTTGTCTAAGGGACATAAGGCGCTGTGTAGGAAAATGAGTCTATTGGCTAGAAAATGTATACTTCAATATTGGACGATCCCTGACCCTCCGAGGTTTTGGCATTGGCGAAACCAATTACATCAGTTGGCCATTTGAGATGCTGGATTTAATAGAAAGCGAAATATGTTGTTTCTACAAACCTGGGATTCATATTTGCAAGATTTACATCCTAAGGGCCGTAGTGCGGTTTTAAGTTGGGTCTCTTAATTGGGCTTTTGTTTAATTAAATGAAAATAATACTGATATGTTTTGATAAGGTAGGGTAGAGAGTACCATTGGGTGGGGTGGGGAGGGTGTGGAGAGGGGTGGTACAGGTTATTGAAAGATTCAAACAGATAGTCACATATAGATAAAAGTGGGGGTTTATTGAAAATGGAATATGTTTATTTTATTATATTTGATGCATTATTCTTGTAATCAGTGCCTTGATGTTATATTTGTTGTATTTGATGATGTTTGCATCAATAAAGCCGTTTGAATCTAAAAAAAAAAAATAGTTATTCATGATTTTTTCATATTCGTGGGCCAGCTCCACCCTTAACCCCCGCGAATACGGAGGGAGAAGCCTATGTGGAAAAAAATTTTTCCAATGACTATTGTAGCTGAAAATAATGCATGAAGGAATACTGGAGAACCAAAAGAGAACATAAAGAGAGGGCAAATTTGCAATCTGAAATCCTGCTGCACAGTAACAAATGGGCCAAAGCTTTTGTAGTAATAATGCTGCAGCTGATGCCCCGGATCCCTTTATCTCAAGAGAAATCACAGCTATCATTACAGTATCGGTGAGGTGATATTCTATAGATGTTTCGGCTCCGAATGCTTCCTTTGGATTTCCTCAAGCTCAGTTCAAAGGAATTGAAATGAAATGAAATACATTTCTTTTCCTTACAGCTTATAATTTCCATCAGTAGAATTTTAGTATTATTTGTAACACAGTGAAATATATAACCTGTCACATAAAGCCGCTGTTTTTCTAAACAATTAGCTAGCTAGATGGGGGGTGGTTGTCACGTTTTTCCATGGACATTTTAACCCATTTAAATTATTTTAGGATTTTTTTTTTTTTTTTTTTAACTCTATTTCCAGTGCCTTTTCTGGTCGTTCTTCTTACTCATACCGCTGTGACCCTATCAATGTGGTGTTAACAGCTTTGCTGGAAGAAGACTCCAGAATTGCATAGTGTCGTCCATTCTCATTCTCAGCTCTGAAAACTGAAGGTCATTCTGCCAATATCTGACCTTACTCAAAAAGGACTCTTCTTCTTCCTGTGACCATTAAAAGAATGATTGGAATAAGGCATAGCCTGCTATCTTTTTTTTAAATTTTTTTTAAATAATGCCTCACCACAGGTCCACATTGGCAATACAAACCTATTAATATGCGCCCGAGGAAAAGATCTGGGTGTCATTGTAGACAATAAACTGAAACCTTCTGCCCAATGTGTGGCAGCGGCCAAAGAAGCAAACAAGATGCTAGGAATTATTAGAAAAGGGATGGTAAACAAGACTAAGGAGCTCATAATCCAAACCAGAAATATATCTTAAAAACCCGCCCAAATCGGCACTTGGTGACCTAAAAGACAGGTCGTCCAAGTGCCGATAATCGAAACAGGTTTTTAGACGTATCCAGAGACTTTTTAGGCCTCTGAATCCCGCTGTGCGCCCAGAGCTGAAAGGGGCATTTTTGAAGGAGTGGTTAGGGCGGAATGTGGGCTGACCTAGACTCAGTCGAACTGCAGGAATAATTGAAAGTTTGACGAGGCTGCCTGAACGCAACTTATACGTTGTGACTTAGGCTATCTAAAAACAGGTCTAAGTGCCCAGAAGTTATCCAAAGTGACCAGATAACCACTGTAGACTTAACGTACAGACCCCCCATCCACACTCCCCCAGTGATCACTGACCCCCCCCCAAACCGCCATAAAAATCAGAATAAAAACATAAATACCTGTCTTCAGAACATCACCACCTGGCATAGGAAAGCCTAGTAGAGCTGCACAGAGGTGGCCTAAGTAGTCTGGGAGATGGGTTAGTGAACCATAGAGAGGAGGACCCAGGCCCACAAGCCACTCTAACCACTTTATTCATAATGGGAAAAGTGAGTCCATCAACCCCCACAAAACCCTACTGCACTGTCATATATATGTGGCACCTGCAGCCATAAGGGCTATCGGGGGTTGTAGATAGGTGTGTATAGTAGGTTTTGGGGATGTTTTTTTGGGGGGGCACCATGACCCTAAAGGGAGTTGTGGTGAGATGTTTATGTGGCATCCTTTTTGTGACATTCACATCAGTGCCCTGTAAGGTGTCCCACTACTCTGTTGTCATGTCTGGGTGGCCAGTCCATCACTTTGCTGGACCCTCCCAAGTCCAAAAAGGTCTTATTCGAGTAGTTTGGGACTTGGATGATCCAGTGGTCTGGATGATCAGACGGCTGGATGTAGAAGTAGATGCAACTTCACCGTGAGTATTTTATTCAATTCTGGTTGCCTTATTTAATCTCAAAAACGATATATCGGAACTAGAAAAGTTTCAAAGAAGAGCGACCAAGATGATAAAGGGGATGAAACTCCTCTCGTATGAGGAAAGACTAAAGAGGTTAGGGCTCTTCAGCTTGGAAAAGAGACGGCTGAGGGGAAATATGATTGAAGTCTACAAAATCCTAAGTGGTGTAGAATGGGTACAAATGGATCAATTTTTAACTCCATCAAAAATTACAAAGACTAGGTGACACTCAATGAAGTTACAGGGAGATACTCTTAAAAGCAATAGGAGGAGATATTTTTTCACTCGGAGAATAGTTCCTCTGGAACGCGTTGCCAGAGGATGTGGTAAGAGCCGTTAATGTAGCTAGTTTAAAAAAAATGGTTTGGACAAGTTCCTAGAGGGAAAGTCCATGGTCTGCTGTTGAGACAGACATGGGAGAAGCCATTTCTTGCCCTGGATCGGTGGCATGGACTGCTGCTACTATTTGGTTTTTTGCCAAATACTTGTGACTTGGATTGGCCTCCGTGAAGACGGAATACTGGGCTTGATGGACCATTGGTCTGACCCAGTAAGGCTATTCTTATGGTCCTGCATGGCTCTTGTATCACAACAATGTACCAGCTCAATATACCAACTCACCAGTCTCTGATGGAATTTTTAGACAGTAAACAAATAACTGTATTGGAACACCCTCCCTCCTCACCTGATCTGGCCCCCAATGACTTTTTTCTTTAACCGAAGATAAAGGAAATATTGCAAGGAAGACATTTTGATGACATGTAGGACATCAAGGGTAATATGACGACAGCTCTGATGGCCATTCCAGAAAGAGTTCCAAAATTGATTTGAAAGATGGACTAGTTGCTGGCTTCGGTGCATAGCTTCCCAAGGGAAGTACTTCAAAAGTGGCCGTAGTGATATTCAGCAATGAGGTATGTAGCACTTTTTCTAGTCAAAAAATTGTTTCTATAAGCTCAGGATGATTTGATCCTTAGGGCTCCTTTTACTGAGGTGCACTAGCGTTTTTTAGCGCACGCACAAGATTAGCACTTGCTATAGCGCGCGCTCGCCGAAAAATTACCATCTGCTTAAAAGGAGGTGGTAGCGGCTAGTGCGTGCGGCATTTTAGCGTGCGCTAAAACCCCTAGAGCACCTTTGTAAAAGGAGCCCTTAGTTCCTCTACTGGACTCTAAGTTTGTCAACATTTTAATTAAATCTCTCATCATATCTAAAATCGATTATTGTAATTCCCTTTACAAAAGACTATGTCAAAAAGATATTAAGCGTCTCCATCTCATTTAAAATACGGCCAAAAAAAATTATTATGAACTCGAAAAGATTTGATCATGTTACTCCATTATTAAAGTGCGCACACTGGTTACCCATTCTGCACCGAATTAAAATTGCCTTATTAACTTTCAGAACTCAAAAGACTAACGCCCCCGTTTTCCTAGACAGACTTTTCATACCCGGTGATCCTCCCAGAACATTATGGTCCGCCTCGCAACATAGCCTCAACGTCCCTTCACTTAAAATAATTTGCACTCGTCGTGCCACCATTTTCTCGGTCACTGCTCCATTAATCTGGAACTCCCTCCCACTTTTTATTAGAGCAGAACAAAGTTGATCACTCAAAATTGGAAGAACTGGGATCATTTAAATTTTTCATTCTGGTGGGCAAGTCTTTGCTCTAGTTATAGATTTGAAAGAATAAATGCTGAAAATTTAGGACATGGTAATATATTTAAATTAATATGAGGCCCATTGGCATCTCATTGTAATTGTTTGTTTTTTGTGAATCAGTTTGATCTTTACTTTGGTACGTATCCAGGGCAGATGGGGGGGGGGATTTTTTTATGTCATAAATTGATTTTTGAATATTTATTATTGGGATGGGTGAGAAAATATTATTCAAAATAGATAGGATATTTATGATAATCTATGTTTGTGTTATACGGAATGATAATTGTTTGGGTGGATGGGTGGAGGGGGAGGTAATGGATAATTATGAACATAAGAAAGATGAATGTGATTTTATTGCATTAATATGTGTTGCATTGGTTGTATTGCACTATCGTAGTTTTGAAAATTAATAAAGAATTATTTTTCTTTTTTAAAAGAGCAGAACAAAGTTTAGACAGATTCAAGAGTCATTAAAAATGTTTTCTTTTTAAAGATGCCTACGACTGAGTTTTCCAATCCTTCTGCCCTTTATTTATTTATTTTTTTAAATTCTTTATTCATTTTCAAATTTACAATAAGTGTAACAATATATCCAAACAAATTAACAATAAATATAACACTTAATAATCATCAATGGTACAAATAATATGCTCTTATCTCCCACCCTTTCTTATCATATAATCAATACCTTATACAATATGTAACAATAAATTTACCCTCCCCTCCCCCCCTCACAATCAAACTTGTAAATTTAAGGGGAAAAAAATAAAATAAAATGTCACCTAATCGGTACAATATTTTGTCCTTTATTTCTGAAGCCAGTCCCTACCTTTTCTTATCCCATTGTTCTATCCTTTTGCGTTTACGTTACTTATAAATTGTAGTTCTCCCTTTTTTTGATTGTACAAAGATTCTGCCTACTATCTGTTGTTCCCCCATTTTATATTTTGAATGTTATGATAAGCGTTTAATCAAATTTTCAATAAACTTTGAAACTATGAAACTAATTTTATCAGCTTGCATGATGATTTGAACGGCTTGGCTGTCAGGCAGTCAAACCGCCTCCATAACAGTGAACAACACATGTGGTGCATTTTAAGGATATTGGTATTCTTCACTTGCCTGTAGCAAAAATTTCTCAGTAAAACTGGAAGATGCTTGTTTATTTGAAAAAAACAAACAAACAAAAAAACCAACCCAACAATTGGATAAACACATATTAGCATCTGTTCTGTATATGTGATTACAGTCAAACCTCGGTTTGCGAGTAACCAGGTTTTGCGAGTGTTTTGCAAGACGAGCAAAACATTCTCGCAAAACGTGTCTCGCAAACCGAGTGTTGACTCGATTTGCGAGCACCCCCCGATAACCGGCATCTCTCCCCCCCCCCACTCGCAAAGAGCCCCCTCCCGCTCGAATCGGCACCCCCTCCCCGCGAGAAAGGAACCCCCTGCCCGCCCAACTTTAACTCACCCCCCCTTTGGCACCGGCACGCAGCCCACAAGTGCCGGTGCCGCTTGAAGATCTTCTTCCCAGTCTCTACCGGCTTTGAGCATGCATCTGCGCATGCTCAAGCCCTTCTAATTCTCCCTCTCGCCCTGGCCTCGGGGGGGGGGGGGAACGTATCAAAGCGAGTTTCCATTATTTCCTATGGGGAAACTCGCTTTGATAAATGAGCATTTTGTATTACGAGCATGCTCCTGGAACGGATTATGCTCTTAATCCAAGGTACTACTGCATTTAGTTACTAATGAAATGCTTGTTTCGTCTGCTGAATTATTTTGTAAATTCACCTCACGCTGCCCCTCACGTTTTGGTTTGGAAGATGGAAGAGTTACCTCGCTGAAATTATTAGGACGGACACTGGCTTGTGAGGGTGTCGCATTTATTTTCAGTTGAAAGAAAGCCCCCGCGGCTGTTGTCATGGCTGTGCGTGGCCTTCGCCCCTTTTCAGAATTCAGCTCTGTTCGGACTCATTATTACTCTGGTGACCAAGAGCAATTTCTGTGATACCACTTCAGATTCAATACCGTGCGCTGCGGCAGCATTTCATTTTTGCTGACACTGCCCCTAAAGCATGACAGACAGTGCATTAGCAGCGAGAGAGTGCATAGCTGGAGGAATCAATCTTATTCTGTCATTAATGGAAAATCGTCTTGAGTTCACGGACAAGCACCCAAATTGCAGAGGGCCTGTGTCTGTTTCAAGCACCATAAATGCATATGCACAAACTTCTGTGTCCTTTGAAATCTGCATGGTATATGCTTTCCTAGACTGTCTACAACTCAAAGAAAAATTGTCCTAAATACATTTCGGGGGACATTTTACTAAACTGTATTATGCTGTAATGCAGTGGTCTCAAACTCGCGGCTCGGGGGCCACATGCGGCCCGCCAGGTACTTTTTTGAGGCCCTCTGTATGTTTATCATAATCACAAAAGTAAAATAAAACAGTTTCTTGATCATATGTCTCTTTAGCTCAGTGGTCTCCAACTCAAACCCTTTGCAGGGCCACATTCTGGGTTTGTAGGTACTTGGAGGGCCTCAGAAAAAAATAGTTAATGTCTTATTAAAGAGTTTGAGACCACTGAGTTAAGGGGAACAGTTAATCTGCTGGCTGGGTTGGAGGGCAGAGGGGAGAACAGGACAATCAAGCCATTGTGACATCACTGGTGAGGTTGGCTCTTATTGGTGGAATGAGGCATTATGACATCACAATCTCAGCTCTGCTTCCCAAAAACAAACAGGATGTCATGGTTACAGTTAAGCCAGTGGTCTCAAACTCAAACCCTTTGCAGGGCCACATTTTGGATTTGTAGGTACTTGGAGGGCCTCAGAAAAAATAGTTAATGTCTTATTAAAGAAATGACAATTTTGCATGAGGTAAAACTATAGTTTATAAATCTTTCCTTTTGGATAAGTCTTAATAATAATATTGTCATTTATAGCTAAAGAAAACACTTGATCAATAAACTGTTTTATTTTACTTTTGTGATTATGATAAACATACCGAGGGCCTCAAAATAGTACCTGGCAGGCCGCATGGGGTCCCCGGGCCACGAGTTTGAGACCACTGCTTTAGCTATAAATGATAATATTATTATTAAGACTTACCCCCCTCTTTTACTAAGGTGCGTTAACCGATTAGAGTGCACTAATTGAATTAGCGTGTGCTAAATGCTAATGCGTCCTTAGACTAACATGCATGCTAAATCAATTAGCACACGCTAATCGGTTAACGCACCTTAGTAAAAGAGGGCCTTAGCCAGAAGGAAAGATTTATAAACTATAAAGAGTTTTACCTCATGCAAAATTGTCGTTTCTTTAATAAGACATTAACTCTTTTTTTCTGAGGCCCTCCAAGTACCTACAAATCCAAAATGTGGCCCTGCAAAGGGTTTGAGTTGGGGACTACTGCTCTAATGTGAGCTTAGTGGCATAGTGAGGGTAGGAGGTGCTTGGAGTGGTGGTGCCTCGGTACACCGAGAAATCCACACAGGACAATTGTGCTGGGACAAACGCGCCCCGACAATTGCACGCACGGACAATTGCAGCCCGTAAGTGGAATGCCCTGATGTGCTGACACTCCTCAGGCCCCATCTCTTGTCCTGCCGCAGTTGTCCATGCGCGCACTTATCTGTGCATGCAATTGTCAGTACGCACACTTGTCCATGCGTGCAATTGTCAGTGCGCACATTTGTCCGTGCGTGCAATTGTCTGCGTACACTTGTCTGTGCATGCAATTGTCAGTTACTTCGGAACAGTAAGGGAATTTTTTAAGTACCTTCTTACTTCTCATTTATAATCTTAATGTATATTTTCTTCAAACCGCTTAGAACCTAACGGATGTAGCGGTATATAAGAAATAAATTACATTACATTACATTACTTGTCCATGCGTGCAATTGTCAGTGCGCACACTTGTCCATGTGTGCAATTGTCAGTGTGCACACTTGTCCATGCATGCAATTGTCCGTGTGTACACTTGTCTGTGCATGCAATTGTCAGTGCGTACACTTGTCCATGCATGCAATTGTCAGTGCGCACACTTGTCCATGTGTGCAATTGTCAGTGTGCACACTTGTCCATGCATGCAATTGTCCGTGTGTACACTTGTCTGTGCATGCAATTGTCAGTGCGTACACTTGTCCATGCATGCAATTGTCAGTGCGCACACTTGTCCATGCATGCAATTGTCCGTGTGTACACTTGTCTGTGCATGCAATTGTCAGTGCGTACACTTGTCCATGCATGCAATTGTCAGTGCGCACACTTGTCTGTGCGTGCAATTGTCAGTGCGTACACTTGTCAGTGCGTACACTTGTCGGGGCACATTTGTTGGAGCACAATTGTCCTGTGCTCATTTGACAGGTCACCGGTGCATCCCGTGCCTTCCTCTCTATCCCCCCTCCCCGCTCCTTCCTCACCCCCAGCGCCACACTCGCACCCTCCCTCCCCCTGTACCTCTTTAACTCTTCACCAGCATGAGCAGCTTCTCCAACCTGCTGCTCGCACCGGTGATGACTTTCTCTCTGATGTCACTTCCTGGCCCCGCGACCCAGAAGTGATTTAAGAGGGGAGCCAGACCAGCGTGAGCAGCAGGCTGGGAAAGCTGCTCGCACTGGCGAAGCTTTAAAGAGGTGGGGGAAGGGAGGGCACAAGTGTGGCATGGGGGTGATGGAGAGGTGCCATTGCCCCCAACAAGACAGTGCAGGGGATGAATCCCCTCCCTCCCGCCCCCCCCCCCCTTTCTATGCCACTGTGTTTAGCCCTGGATTCTATCAATGCCACGTAAAATTGTGCACACAAATTTAGGTGTGCACCCAATGTGCATGCACAATTTGAGAAATGATGCTGATAACTGAATTACTTTTAATCAATTATCGGGGCTAATGGTCAATAATTAGAATTTATGCATGCATCTTGCTGTTTGCTATTCTGTAAAGAAGTGCACTTAAATTCTTGTTCGTGGATCCTAAAAGGGGGTGGACTGTAGGAGGGGTGTGGGCGGGTCAAGCGCACTCCAGGAATTTCTGCACAATGTCACATAGTGTGCCAGATTCAGGCCTAATTTAGATGTGGGGATTTGTACCACATCTCAGCTGGTGTCAATCTTTGCACCTAAAAGTTAGTGCTCATTTTTTTCCCACACCAATTTTTTCAGTGTGATATATCGTATTTGGTCCTAAATATGGGGGGAAAAGGCTTGCGGCATTAGTGGTCATTTGTCATGCATCATTTAAAAAAATATAGAGATTTTTATTTTTTTTGAGGGGAAATGAGCGAAGAAACGCTACCCAGCAACTGCCTTCTGATTAGTGCCTGCTAACTGGTTACATGAACTTTATCATGGGAACATTTACCCCCTAATTCTGTAAAAAAGCACTGAAAATTGCACGTACAACTTTGGGCTTGTACCCAATTTGCATGCATAATTTAATTGACATAACTAGCTAATTAGTGCCAGATTTATATGCCAGACTATACTCGCGTTACCCCTCCCATAAGGTTACTTCATTGGCTTCCCATCCGTTTCCAAATACAATTCAAACTCTTCTTGCACTCACTCAGCTGCCCCTCACTATCTCTCTTCGCTTATCTCCCCCTATGATTCTCCCCCCACCCCTCCCCCGTGAACTCCGCTCAGCTGGTAAGTCCCTCCTTTCTGTGCCCTTATCTTCAACTGCAGACCAGACTCCGTCCCTTCTTCCTTGCTGCGCCGTATGCTTGGAACAAGCTGCCCAAATCCCTACGGCAGGCTCCATCTCTGGCAGTGTTCAAGGCCCAGTTAAAATCCCCCCCCCTCTTTGAGAGTGCTTTCAACTCCTAACTCATCTCACCTTGGGTTCTGCATCCCCAACCCTCTATGTTGTGCCTGTCTGTCCAAATTAAATTGTAAGTTGTTCTGAGCAGAATATGTCCTTACAATTCTTTAACTAAAAGTACTAACTGTACAATCTATCGTATAAAAATGTTTTCAACATTCTCTGTCCTTATTTGTATAGGTAAGTCATTCCAAATAACAATAGCAACATATGTAAAAGAAGAATTAAATTGACGTTTAAAACGTATACCGTATTTTTCGCTCCATAAGATGCACCTGACCATGAGACGCATCCTAGATTTAGAGGAGGAAAACAAGAAAAAAAACAAAACATTCTGAACCAAATTCTCCCTCCCAGGTTCTGCACCCAACACCACACTCCTTGCCAAGCTCTGCACCCTGTCACCCCTCCCTGCCAGGCTCTGTACCCTGTCCCCCCTTCTGGTGGTCTAGTGGTAGGCCAGGACAGGAGGGATCTGTCCCTGCTGACTAACAATTTTTCACACACCCCCAGTACCTTTTTTAATCATCCCCTCGTACCCCCCCCAGTACTTTTAAATCATCCCCCCATGCCCCCCCAGCACTTTTATAGTAAATAATTTTTGATTGATGATAAAGAAAAAGAAAACCAAACAGCATGATACACAATAAAGCATACAACTGCCAGAAACTGAAACAACATCCGATAAATAAAGATATCATCATTAATGCAGAGAAACCTCCCCCCCACCCCCTTGCAGCGACTCAGGCATTGCCCTCAAAGAAGATCCAACCCAGCGTCCCAGGGCCTTTGACTTTTATAGGCCCAAAATACGGGCCAGCCCTGTAGGAATCTTCCCCCCGTGCCCCCTCCCGTACTTTTAAAACACCCCTCTCCCTGCTGCTGCTGCCCCTTTTAAAACACCCTGGAGTGCGGAAGTCAGGAGCAAGCTTTCCGCATTTCCGCTTGGGCCCGTGTTGCTATCTGAATGGCTACCATCAGTTCTTGCAGGACTTGCGAGACCTGATGGCATCCATTCAGATAACGCCATGGGGCCAGACAGGAGCGTGGAAAGCTTGCTCCTGACTTCCGCGCTCCTGACCTGTGCGCCACTAGCGAGGGAAGGAAACACACTGGACCACCAGGTGCTACAGCGGTGGTGGGTGGGAAGGTGTTTCAAAGGGGGCAGTGGCGGCGGAGAGGGGGTATTTTAAAAGTACTGGGAGGTACGGGGGAATGATTTAAAAGTACTGGGGGGATTCCTACAGGGCTGGGTGGGTGCCCGTATTTTGGGCACCAGGTACTACTGCAGTGGGTGGGAGGGTGTTTTAAAAAGTGCGGCAGTGGCTTGTTTTAAAAGGAGGAGGCGTCGTTGGCGAGGGGGGTGTTTTAAAATGGTGGTGGTGGGGGTTTAAAAAATTGTATCTTCACTCCATAAGACGCACCGAGATTTCCACCTACTTTTGGGTGGAAAAAAAGTGTGTCTTATGGAGTGAAAAATACGGTACTTCTAAAAGGGGGAATCTGCAATAAAAATGAATTACTAAATCTATTAGATAAATAATGCAAACTTAAAACGAACGAAGGGTCAGATACACAAAACTCTTGAGTCATGTTCCAATGGGCTAAACCAGTTTGACTGGTTTAGCGACCACCAAAATTTGCCGACCCAATGTTGAAAACGATTTGTCACTTAGTTTTCCTTGCTGTCGTACATTTTCTGATTTTGGCATGCAAATGACCTCATTATATTAATGAGGTCATTAATATTAAAACGAGCCATCCAATTGATGGCCTAAGATTGCATACCATAATTGGATCGCTACTGCCGATCCCAAGAAATGACTGGTCTAGTAGTCAGTAACTGTGTAACCTACAGGTCTGTCGGGGGGGGGGGGTCATTTTTTTCCTATGGACACAGATGTGATGTGTGTGTAACATACATAAAAAGGAAAAATTGAATGCCTCTCCCCCCCCCCCCCGATGATCCATGAAAGAAAAGTAGAGGCCTCTATGTGCCTCCCTCCCACAGAGCTAAACTGCCCCCCCCAGGACCCTCCTTCCGCAGACTTAAGTAAAAATCATCAGGAGGGATGCCCACTCCCTGCTTCCATTACCCCCCCATTGCAAAACCGAGCAACCCCCTACCCTCGCAGGACCCCTCTCCCCCTACTGTAGAAAGAATCGACAGGAGGATGCCCACTCCTTCCTGCCACCAGATGCCCCCTACCCCCCCCCTCCAAACCTGAATTGGTTGCACTAAACTAGGGTTGTAATCAGTGCTATCGCTTTGCTATGGACAACCAATGGCACCTATCAATCAACGTAACATATCATAAGACATGATGATATCCTGTTGCTGATTTGCTTTTCACATGTAAAAGTTCTTCCCCTTCTCTGTAATGCAGTAATTTTAGTGGTATGATTTTATAGTACAGGCATATTAATTTGATCATTTCTTGTAACAAATGAGTTCTTTGTTTATCAATTACAATATTTATCATGCTGTAGTAAACATTCCCTAAGGTCAGACTGAGCGGTAAAATGTGGTGTATTTTGTGCATATTTATAGCAGTACCTTGCTATTGACAGCCCTTCACAAAAGCTACTTGTCCTTGGCAAAGCGGTAGCACTGATTACAACCTTAGTTTCAGATACAATTACCTTGTCTGGAATGAAATTAACAATCGTGCCCGAAGCTGTGTTTTGTGCTGGTTTTTTTTTTTTTTCCCCCCCCCCTAACCATTTAGGAGTCAAAAACGAAATCCCAGTAAAAGCAATTCACCAGGTATCTGGTTTATCCTTTGCCTTGCTGCTGTGCCCAACCCCCTAAACCAGGGGTGGGGAACTCCGGTCCTCGAGAGCCGTATTCCAGTCGGGTTTTCAGGATTTCCCCAATGAATATGCGTTGAAAGCAGTGCATGCAAATAGATCTCATGCATATTCATTGGGGAAATCCTGAAAACCCGACTTGAATACGTCTCTTGAGGACCGGAGTTCCCTACCCCTGCCCTAAACATATATTCAGTCCTATACGCAGTACATAGGAATTATCTCACTGTTGCCGCTCATCCTTTCAATCTGTTGTTCTGTACTAGAGAGTTGCGCGGGGACAGAAATCCCACCCATCCCCGCCCGTCCCCATCAGGATCCTCTCCGTCCCCACCCGTCCCCGCAAGGAATTACCTCCATCCCCATAAAAACAGCAATTACTTCTGACAGGATCATCAATTCCACAGTTTCTTTTGCTGTTTTCCTTGTGGAATCTCTTTGGTGGAACCCATTTTTTGTTTTCTGTTCAGGTAATTAACTTATAAACCCCCTCTTTTACTAAGGCTGACGTGTCCATTATATTATATGGACGAACCCTGCTTCCAAAGCCTTCCATCCCTGTGGGAGTCCCGTTGGCTAGAGGGGGTAGGGGGGGTGTCCCCGTGGGAGTCCCGTGGGTTACGGGGAGATTCCTGCGGGATTCCTGTGATCCCCGTTTCCGTGCAGACCTCTATTCTGTACAGGTATATCTGCTATGTGTGAATTTGTAACTTTGTTGCTCTCCTTGCACTGGGTATGTAAAATTATAACCCTGTCAGGGACCTCAGGGAGGGCGGAATAGAAAATTGACTAAGTAAATAAATAACTTTTGCTATGTTGGTAGAAACTGATTTATCATCTTTCTAGGATAAAGAAGTTCTTTTTTTAAAAAATATTTTATTATTTTATTAAATTACAACAGTGTAATACATTTGGTTAAAAGTATCAAGTTCTTACAGAAAATACACCATTTCATCTAAATAGTAAATAATAAACTGTGGTTAAAAAAAAAAAAAAAAAAGTGGCTTTAGCACACCGTTATGTGGGTTTACTGTGGCCATAAAAATGGCTTTTTTACATTTTTTTTTGTTTTTTTGTTTTAATGACACTGATGTTGCCATGAGACAACTGCAAAAGATCATAGGTGACGTTGTAAACTGTGATGGCTAGTGAGAAGTGAGTAAATGGGGGGGGGGGGGGAATGCTCCCACCTGAAGACTATAAAGGAAACCCCAGAGTCTGACTCTCAGAAAATATTGGGACAGAGTGGGAAATGTGTACCTTTTGGGGGCCTGATCTTGTGGGGATTCATTGTGAGAAGTTACTATCTAGGGCAGGGGTGTCCAACCTTTTGGCTTCCCTGGGCCGCATTGGCCGAAAAAAATGTTTCTGGAGCCGCGCAAATGCGCAAACGTTGCAGCAAGACAGAGGAGGGAGCCGGCAAGATGGTAAACACCCGGGGGCAGCAGAGGAAAACACTGCTTCGCCCTCGATCGGGGCCGCACAAAATACTTCACGGGGCCACAGGTTGGACACCCCTGATCTAGGGAGTGAACTTGTTTGGGAGGGGGGGAGAGGGTTGCTGTCCTGGGAAGTGCTGATCAAGGAGGTGTGGGATTAGATTAGAGGGCACTGGATAAGGTAAGAGGATCGCTTTGGAGAGCACATTCGGGGGGAACATACCTTACCTTTGACCCGCAGTACAAGCTCACATGGGTTGTTCTTTGAGACATGGAATGCAAGCCCGTGCCGTACAAGGGCACTGAGAGAGTGAGAGAGACAGGGTGAGGACAGGTTACAGGGAAACGAGAGACTCCAGAGGGTGTGCGGTAAAAGCCTATTAAAAAAAAAATAATAATAAAAATAACTGTCTTGGTTCCCTTATAGAATACAGTGGAACGCCGATTATTCAAACTCCAGTTATCTGGATGTCTAATTATCCGGATTGCTTTGGGGGGTCATCAGCCCAGCCCAGCGCCCCCTCCCCCCAAACTGGGAGACTTTCCCCCACCAATGATTGGCCACAAAATTTTTTTTTGTTGTTGTTTGTTTGGTTTTAATAATTGTTAATTAAAAATAGGTTCAGCGTTTCCCTAGGATTTTTCCAATCTTGCCTCTCCGTAATTGAGGACTATAATTACAGTATTATGTAATTATGATTTCTGTTATTTCCTTTTAAGAAGATTATCTTGAATATTAACATTAAATAAATAAATTAAAAAAAAGCTTCAGCACACTCACCCCCCCCAGACAAGAAAAGGCAGCATTCTCTCTCCTTCCCTGAAGGCACCACCAACCCCCCTCGAAATCGGGGCAGTTATTTTTGTCGCTAACACAGCATGGGCAGGAGCGAGTAGGATCACTCCTGCCTACGCTGCCGCTAGACCACCAGGGAAACAAGAACGGCCTGGGGCCTTTCCTCTGGGTGCCTTTTCTTCACAATAAAAATATTTGAACATAAAAAAAAAAAAAAAGGAGGGAGGGGGAATGCTGCCCTTTCTTGTTGGGGTGGGGGGGTGGGGGGGGGGTAATGCACTGAGGGTATTTTTTATTAACAGAAAAAAATCATGTCCAATCATCCGGATTTTTGATTATCCGGACTGCCCTCTGCCGAGGATAGTCTGAGCAATCGGCATTCCACTGCATTTGCATAATTGGGTATCAGTGTGCCTAAAATTTAGGTGTTTGTATTTATGCCAGCTATACAGTAGAGGTGCTCTAAACTCAAACACCTTGACAGTGGCGCAGATTTTGTACATCTTAAGTTTTGCACTTGAGGTGTGGTAAATGCAAAATAACAAAAAAAACTCGCCACAGTTTCCTAAACATGCCCCTAAGTTTGCAAATTGGTAGCGATTTTGCAATGGATATTTAAACAAATACATTCTTAAAATGACATTAGACTGGCGTAGCGCTACGTGTATTATTAGAGTGTCTTCGCTGTCTATATCACTTAAAATGCAAACTAGTGCTTTATTCCCATTTGCTTAGTTGCAAGTTCTGTAATGATACAAGTAATCTTTTTCATATTTTATCAGCCTTTCAGGCATTTATATTTGTTCCTGTGATTGAATTGTACTGTAACTTGATTGCACTTTGGCTAATTACATTTTACTGCAGTATCGTGTGAAGCTTAAGTAGAGTTGGCTGAAGTTCTGTTTCTGGATCAGCACCAGAACTTTCAACAATCTACCAGAATAAAAGCAGTTTATTTTTGATGGGGAAAAAAAAAAAAAAAAAAAAAAAGAGGCTGTGTGGCTCTGCCCGGTTCCACCCAGGGCCTCACTCCGTTTAGATAATACTTAATGCAATCTGGGTTCCGTAACGAAACCGTGTGGGACATTGATGCGCCGACAATCCCGCACAGGACTTTTGCGCGCTGGGTAAATACTGTTCCTGTTACGGTTGTGAGTGGGGGTCTTGAGGGGGGGAACCCCCCAGTAAACTGAGAAGTGTTGGCGCTCTTGTTGGGGGTGGAGGAGGGAAACACCTCCCCCCCCCCCCTGCATTGCACTGTAAACTGCCGTTTTCGGATAAATGGCAGTTTTCAGTGTAGTGGTTCCACCCCCAACGTGAGCGCGAACACTTGTCAGCTTAGTGGGGGGGGGGTTACCCCCCACACTCCCCTCTGAGCACTTTTTAGGCAGCGTGCAGAAGTCCTGCGCGCGATGGTCAGCGCGGCAATGTCCTGCGTGGTTTTGATGGGTCACTGCAATCTGCGTTTCTATTTCAGATTTCTAATTTGCATGTATACGAGGAGGTTTTTTACGGCCTATGATAGTGTTGGAGGGGAGCCAATGTAACATTTGCTCTCCGTAGCTCCTGAGGCCTTCTTCATCCTCTTAGAAACGTTTCACAAGTGACAAAGAAGTTAAAGGTGATACCCTTGGTATATAACACTGGAGGTTTGTTGTTTTTTGATAGCGTATGTATACTCCAGTTTCTCCATTTTTTTTTTTTTATTTTTTTTTTAATTGGTGTCCGGGGTTCAACATTGCTCTAGTTAGCCTTGGACAACAAAAATAAAAGTTCAAGCACTGCACATCTCACCGTCTTTGGGACTTGCGCAGTACAGGTGGACAAAAGCAAGACTTTAGCAGGTCATCTGGCATTTTGAAAAGGGTGAGAATAATCTGGGGACCGTCAGACTAAGAAATCAGATTCTAGCTGCTGGATCTGCTTTTCTGCTAGCAGGAAAGAGGGCAGGGAATGGGGAGACAAGTATTGCAGTTTTGAGTGGGGAAAGCAGTGGAACTGGGCAGAGCCAAGACTGATAAGAATTGATATAATAGGACTGAAAGTCCATCCAGCCCAGTATCCTGTTTCCAATAGTGGCCAACCCAGGTTCCCAGTACCTAGCTAGATCCCAAGTAGTAAAAAGGTTTGATTAATTTCCTAAAAGAACAGTCCATAGGCCATTATTGAGATGGATTGGGGAAATGCACAGCTTATTCATAGGATAAACAGCATAAAAATCTGGGTTTTTTTAAACCCTGCTAAGCTAACTGATTTCACCACGTTCTCCATTTTGGGTGGAAAAGAGAAAGTAGAGATTTTTTTAGAGATGGGGAGGATAAGAAAATGAACGGACAAAAGCAATTCCTATGGTATGTAATAAAGTACTTAAAGCCAACAATATAGTTCACATATAAATGAAGAAACACAAAAATGTTTCCCTTGTACTTTGCCGCTTGCAAATGTAATGACATTGATTGAAGAATTAACGTTCTGTGCATGGTTCATAAAATAAACAGCAGTGAAGCAAAGCGAGATGACTGGAATTTATTCAACGTGTTAGACTGTAATAGAATGTGTCTTTTCTACAGTCTGCTTAGAATTTTTAACACTGGTGGGAATTTAAAAGAATGGAGAGAGAAAAAAAAAAGTTTTGAAAAGGAAAATCTCCTTTCGAGGTGATTCTTGAGAGGAAGGAATGTTTTGACCTTGAAAAGATAAAACCATTACAAGCATATACTATAAGGAAAATAATCCTTCTAGTTACTGTTTTGTAATATAGAATTCTGCATCAGAAGGTTACAACAGCAAATTAAAGGGTGAACATCCGAATAAATAAAGCATAGAAACCACAGTGAGAAAATTCAAGGATTACCTCAGGCCTTGACTCTAGAAATCATTACACTGAACCCGATGTTCACATACAAAATGGGGGGAACACCACTAGGGGTTAGTAACCTGGAGAGAGACCTGGGAGTGATGGTAGACGCAACACTGAAGGCATCGGCGCAATGCGCCACAGCCTCCAGGAAAGCAAACAGAATGCTGGGTATCATTAAGAAGGGTATTACGACCAGGACAAAGGAAGTCATCATGCCGCTGTATCGTGCAATGGTACGGCCGCATCTGGAGTACTGTGTCCAGTACTGGTCGCCGTACCTCAAGAAAGACATGGCGGTACTTGAGGGAGTACAAAGAAGGGCAACCAAACTGATAAAGGGAATGGAAAATCTTCCATATACTGACAGATTGAAGCAGTTGGGACTTTTCTCCCTGGAAAAGCGAAGACTTAGAGGAGACATGATAGAAACCTTCAAGATCCTGAAGGGCATAGAAAAAGTAGACAGGGGCAGATTTTTCAAATTAAGGGGCACCACAAGCACAAGGGGGCATTGGGAGAAATTGAAAGGGGACAGGTTTAGAACAAACGCTAGGAAGTTCTTTTTCACTCAGAGGGTAGTGGACACATGGAACGCGCTTCCAGAGGCTGTTGTAGACAAGAAAACATTAAATGGTTTCAAAGAAGGTTTGGATAGATTCCTAGAAGAAAAAGGGATTGGGGGGTATAGATAGGTATAGACCATTGCTCAGGCAATGGGCCTGATGGGCCGCCGCGGGAGCGGACCGCTGAGCAGGATGGACCTATGGTCTGCCTCAGCGGAGGCAACTTCTTATGTTCTTATGTTCTTAACTATTTCCAAATCATGTTTGAGAGAAATAAGAACATAAGAATTGCCGCTGCTGGGTTAGACCACTGGTCCATCGTGCCCAGCAGTCCGCTTACGCAGCGGCCCTTAGGTCAAAGACCAGGGCCCTGAGACTAGCCTTACCTGCATACATTCTGGTTCAGCAGGAACTTGTCTAACTTTGTCTTGAATCCCTGGAGGGTGTTTTCCCCTATGACAGACTCCGGAAGAGCGTTCCAGTTTTCCATCACTCTCTGGGTGAAGAAGAACTTCCTTACGTTTGTACGGAATCTATCCCCTTTTAATTTTAGAGAGTGCCCTCTCGTTCTCCCTACCTTGGAGAGGGTGAACAACCTGTCTTTATCTGCTAAGTCTATTCCCTTCAATATTTTGAATGTTTCGATCATGTCCCCTCTCAGTCTCCTCTTTTCTAGGGCGAAGAGGCCCAGTTTCTCCAATCTCTCACTGTACGGCAACTCCTTCAGCCCCTTAACCATTTTAGGAAGGACAAATGCCTGTATCTTGGCGTAATATACAGACCCCCCAAGACAACAGGATGACCTAGATATGGAATTAATCAGAGATATAGAGAATATCACCTTGCGTTGGGACACAGTATTGTTAGGTGACTTCAACATGCCTGATGTGGATTGGGACACGCTTTCCTCTGCTTCCGGCAGCAGCAGGAGGCTATTAAACTCTATGAAGGGAGCAAGACTCAGGCAACTGGTGTTGGAACCAACAAGGGATCAGGCAATACTGGACCTGATACTTACCAATGGAGAAAGTGTCACAGAGGTCTTGGTGGGCGACACATTGGCCTCCAGTGACCACAACATGATATGGTTCAATCTCAGAAAAGGTTTCACTAAATCTACCACACTGACCAAGGTCCTCAAATTCAAGGACACAAACTTCAAAGAAATGGGAGACTTTGTTCACCAGGCGCTACAAAGCCAAGCAGAAACCGATAACGTGGAAGAAATGTGGTCGACTTTGAAAGCCACCATACAAGAAGCATCAAACCGCTATGTTAAATCAGTAAGTAAACGGCGAAGGAACAATAAGCCACAGTGGTTCTCTGCGGAGATTTCGGACCTCATCAAGGAGAAGAAAAAAGCATTCATCTCTTACAAACAATCAGGGAAACAGGACTCTAGGGAAGTCTATCTGGCCAAGTCAAAAGCCGTCAAAATAGCAGTTAGGGAGGCCAAATTCCACATGGAGGAGTCTCTAGCGAAGAACATCCAGAAAGGAGATAAATCCTTCTTCAGGTATATCAGTGACAGAAATAAGAACTCAGGTGGGATAGTACGTCTTAGGAAACCAGACGGAGACTATGTAGAAGCAGACTCGGAAAAAGCCCAACTGATAAATGAATACTTCTGCTCAGTCTTCACCCGCGAGGCACCAGGACTCGGCCCTCAGCTACAGACAAGGGTTGACACAGATGACCCGTTTAGTAATTTCGAGTTACACCCAGCGGTGTCTACTGCGAGCTGTCAAAGCTTAAGGTTAACAAGGCAATGGGGCCTGACAACCTACACCTCAGGGTGCTCAGGGAATTGTGTGATGTCTTGGCGGAACCGCTATCCGCGCTCTTCAATCTCTCCCTTAGTACGGGTAACGTCCCGTTGGACTGGAAGACAGCTAACGTCATTCCACTCCACAAGAAAGGCTCCAAGATGGAGACAGCAAACTACAGACCGATGAGTCTCACATCAATAGTGTGCAAACAAATGGAAACTCTAATCAAACGCCAATTGGATACGATCCTGAACGAGGAGAAACTACGGGAT
This sequence comes from Geotrypetes seraphini, assembly GCF_902459505.1. Lineage (NCBI taxonomy): Eukaryota > Metazoa > Chordata > Amphibia > Gymnophiona > Dermophiidae > Geotrypetes > Geotrypetes seraphini. Next base: position 377,453,892 of record NC_047086.1, read on the forward strand.
CCCCGTCAACATGGATTTACTAAGGGGAGATCCTGCCAATCCAACCTGATCAGCTTCTTTGACTGGGTGACGAGATAGCTGGATGTTGGGGAGTCCCTGGACATCGTATATCTGGACTTCAGTAAAGCATTCGATAGCATACTACACCGCAGGTTGCTGAGCAAGATGAGTTCTATAGGATTGGGTGACACATTGAAATGGGTTGGGAACTGGCTTGGAGGTAGGCTTCAGAGGGTAGTGGTGAACGGCACCCCCTCTGAAATGACGGAGGCAATCAATGGAGTGCCGCAGGGCTCGGTCCTGGGCCCGATCCTATTCAACATCTTTATAAGAGACTTGGCAGAAGGGCTGCGAAGTAAAATAACATTATTCGCCGATGACGCCAAACTAAGCAATGTAGTGGGCAAAAGCACAACAGACATAAATTCAATGTCCGACAACATGATGCACGACATACTCCTACTGGAGCGCTGGTCTAGGTCCTGGCAACTCTACTTCAATGCCAAAGAATGCAAAGTCATGCACCTGGGCAGCCAAAATCCATGCAAGACTTACAACCTTAATGGCGAGATCCTAACAAGAACTGAAGCAGAATGAGACTTAGGGGTGATCGTCAGTGAGAACATGAAGACTGCCAATCAAGTGGAGCAAGCTTCATCCAAGGCAAGGCAAATCATAGGTTGCATATGCAGGAGTTTCGTCAGCCGTAAGCCTGAAGTCATTATGCCATTGTATAGATCCATGGTGAGGCCCCACCTGGAATACTGTGTGCAATTCTGGAGGCTGCGTTACCATAAGGATGTGCTGAGACTGGAGTCGGTCCAGAGAATGGCCACCCGGATAGTCTCGGGACTCAAGGATCTCCCGTACGAGGAACGGCTGGATAAGTTGCAGCTGTACTCACTCGAGGAATGCAGAGAGAGGGATGACATGATCGAGACATTCAAGTATCTCACGGGCCGTATTGAGATGGAAGAAGATATATTCTTTTTTAATAGTCCCGCGGCAACAAGGGGGCATCCGTGGAAAATCAGGGGTGGGAAACTGCACGGGGACACCAGGAAATTATTTTTCACTGAAAGGATGGTTGATCGTTGGAATAGTCTTCCACTTCAGGTGATTGAGGCCAGCAGCGTGCCTGATTTTAAGGCCAAATGGGATAAACATGTGGGATCTATTCACAGAGAAAGGTAGGGGAGGGTCATTGGGGTGGGCAGACTAGATGGGCCGTGGCCCTTATCTGCTGACTATTTCTATGTTTCTCTGGACCCTTTCGAGTTGTACCGTGTCCTCCTTCATGTACGGCGACCAGTGCTGGACGCAGTACTCCAGTTGGGGGCGTACCATTGCCCAGTACAGCGGCAAGATAACCTTTTCCAAGCTGTTCGTGATCCCCTTCTTAATCATTCCTAGCATTCTCTTCGCCCTTTTCACCGCCACCGTGCATTGCGCAGGCAGCTTCATCGACTTGTCGACCAGTTCTCCCAAGTCTCTTTCCTGTGGCAGCTCTAGTTAGTCCAATAGAAAAGGTATTACTTGGATTCTTTTTGTTTGACTTCTTTTTTTTTTTTTTCATTTCTGCATAGTCCCAAATTATCCCCTTCCTTTACAAAGCCGCGCTAGCATATTTAGAGCCAACCCTGGCGGTAAGAACTCCGACGCTCATAGAATTCCTATGAAGATTGGCGGTCTTACCACCACGGCTGGCGCTAAGAACGCTAGCATGGCTTTAACAATGGAGAGCCTTTGTTTGGAAATAGTTGTTCCATTGTAATGATTGCTATATCCATGAGAGGAACAGTTATTTAAACCTCTTAAACAAGAACATGGAGAATTTTAGTTAAATACAAATATAAAGGTTAATTGGGTGGTGGGCACCTAGGTGTCAGGTCAAAAATGCGCCGGAACAATTGAGCGCAGCGCGGATGTGCGCGCTGAAGAAAATTGTTGTTTTTAGGGCTCCGATGGGGGGAGTGGGGGGGAACCCCCCCACTTTACTTAATACAAATCGCGCCGCGTTGTGGGGGGTTTGGGGGGTTGTAACCCCCCACATTTTACTGAAAACTTCACTTTTTCCCTGTTTTTAGGGAAAAAGTTAAGTTTACAGTAAAATGTGAGGGGTTGCAACCCCCCAAACCCCCTACAACGCCGGCGCAATTTGTATTAAGTAAACAGGGGGTGCTCCCCAACAAAATCCCCCATCGGAGCCCCTAAAAAAAGTAATTTTCTTCGGCGCACGCCTCCGTCTTGCGCTCAGTTGTCGGCGCGCGCCTTTGTCTTCCGCGTTGTCTATGAACCGGGCACCTACCATCGTGCAGGTGTGGGTAGGGGTGGATCAGGGGCATTTTTAAAGTTCAGTATGGGTAGATGTCTCTAACAGATTCGTACCTACATTGTAGGCTTGGTAAAGTCTGGTTGTCGACAATTTAGGCATGATTGTTAGAATCCCAAGACAAAAATCCTTAAAAGACACCAAAATATAAGTTGGGCATGCTCTAGGGCAGGGGTAGGGAACTCCGGTCCTCGAGAGCCGTATTCCAGTCGGGTTTTCAGGATTTCCCTAATGAATATGCATTGAAAGCAGATCAATCTCATGCATATTCATTGGGGAAGTCCTGAAAACCCGACTGGAATACGGCTCTCGAGGACCAGAGTTCCCTACCCCTGCCCTAGGGCATTGCAGGAAAGTTGACTCCCTAGACTCCACACCAGAAAAAATATATATATAAATCTCAAATCTAAATTTTTAAATTAGGAGCACCCTCAGCATGAGCTTGAAAGCTTTAAAGAGCAGCTCAAAGAGCAGCTGTGATGGTTAGAAAAGCCAGCAAACACTGAGCAGAAATTACTTCTCCCGCCATCATCTGGGTGCTTCTGTGTGCTTTGAAGTGCAAGGCTACCTAAAGTTAGAAACATAGAAAATTGACGGCAGAAAAGGGCCTTAGCCCATCAAGTCTGCCCACACCAATGACCCACTCCCTAACGTTTATTCCCCTAGAGATCCCACGTGAATATCCCATTTTCTCTTAAAATCTGTCACGTTGTTGGCTTCAATCACCTGCTGAGGTAGCTCGTTCCAATGATCGATTACCCTTTCGGTGAAGAAGTACTTCCTGGTATCACCGTAAAATTTCCCTCCCCTGACTTTCAGCGAGTGCCCTCTTGTAACTGTAAGACAGAAGATAACATCTTTGACCTCAATACGTCCCGTAATATACTTAAAGGTCTCAATCATGTCTCCCCTCTCTCTCCGTTCTTCCAGCGAGTACATCCGCAGTTTTTTTAGCCTTTCTTCGTACGTGAGTTCCCTGAGCCCCAAGACCATCCTGGTAGCCATTCGCTGAACTGACTCCATTCTCAACACATCTTTCCGGTAGTGCGGTCTCTAGAATTGAACACAATACTCCAGATGAGGTCTCACCATGGATCTGTACAACGGCATTACGACTTCAGGTTTTCTGCTGACAAAACCCCTACGGATGCAGCCCATCATTTGTCTTGCCTTGGCAAGTTAGGCATGTAAAAGCAAATTTACACTAGTATTCTGTAACCACAGTGGCACACACAATTACTGCAACAGAATTTGCAACTAGCGTGCGTTATCCCAGCATGCAACTGTTGACGACCGTTTGAAAATTTTCTGACCTAGTGGTAAAGCTGCCGCTTCAGCACCCAGAGGTTGTGGGATCAAATCCCAGTGCTGCTCCTTGCGACCCTGGGCAAGTTACTTAGGGGGCTGATTCTATAAATGGCACCTAAATCGTCCGGCACCTTAAAAAACCCCCACAAGAAAACGACCTGCAACCAGCTGCATGTCAGTCACACTCGGGCACCATTTACAAAATCGCGGCTAGCGGTGCCTGTGTAAAAACGTAGGGTCTCTGTAATGTGGGTGAGGGTTTCAAAGGCCTACATTTCAGGCGCCTAAGTTTTTGGAGAATCGTGCTGAGCGGCGCATAAGTCACGCTCTTCCCATAGAGTATGCCCCTTGGGCGTTAGGCACAACTAAGCACCATGCGATAGGTGCCTCTTTTATAGACTCGGATGGGCTCCTATCGCCCAATTCTTAATTTTTAAAAATTAATTGTTGAGGCTCTTAAGGGTATTTTGCCAATTAAGGGGTCCTTTTACTAAGGCACGGTAACCGATTTAGCGCACGCTAAACGCTAAGGCGCCCCTAGAACACAATGGATGCCTTAGCATCAGGGCAGGATTAACCAATAGGCCATGTAGGCACGTGCCTAGGGCCCGAAATGGTCAGGGGGGCCCGATGAAGGAGGGCATCAACATTGTTTTTTCCAAACGGCGACGGGGCCCCTCCAGCATCGATCGCCAACGCGGGCCCCCCCCCCCCCGATCGGCAACACGCCTCCCCCCCCCCAATCTACGGAAAGTAAGACAAGCAAGCAACGCGGGTAAGAAAGGCAACGGGAACTGTAATTGTGCAAGCAGTGCTGCTTGCCCAAAGCTTCCCTCTGACGCAGCTTCCTGTTTCCGCCTGGGCGCATGGTGGGGTGGGGCGGGGTAGGGGGGCCCTCGACGAATTAATCCTGCCCTGCTTAGCATTTAGCACGCGCTAAATCGGTTAGCGTGCCTTAGTGCAGTGGTTCCCAACCCTGTCCTGGAGGAACACCAGGCCAATTGGGTTTTCAGGCTAGCCCTAATGAATATGCATGAAGCAAATTTGCATGCCTATCACTTCCATCATAGGCAAATCTCTCTCATGCATATTCATTAGGGCTAGCCTGAAAACCCGATTGGCCTGGTGTTCCTCCAGGACAGGGTTGGGGATCACTGCCTTAGTAAAAGGAACCCTAAGTTAGGCACCCTTTATAGAATCAGCTCTTTAATCCTTCATTGCCCCAGTTACAAAAATAAGTGCCTGTATGGATGTACACCGCTTTGACTGTGCAACCGCAAAAAGGCGGTTTACAAGTTCCATCCCTTTTCCCTAATAAAACACCAGCTTCTATTCTTCTCCCTTGGCTTAGAAAACCTTGTCTTTTGCCTCACGTATTTCCCGTTCGCACTTTTTCAACTTTGCACCTCTTTCCAAATTATTCCATTCCTTTCCCTTTCCTCCAATCCCTCCGCCACATGGAAAAGGTGAAATGGGTTTTTGTTATTTGGGTTCCGAAATGCTCATTATACGTTATCCATGAAATAAATAAATGTGGAAATAGATTTTAGATAAAACGGTTTTTGGACTTGAACCATTTGGGGGTCTAAGATATAGTGCATGGTAACATGCATCAAAGTATTAGCATGTATTAGTAGTCAATAGGTCCTATTAGAATAAAAGGATCCCTGGTAAATAGTGTGTGTGTTAATCTATATCAGGGGTAGGGAACTCCGGTCCTCGAGAGCCGTATTCCAGTCGGATTTTCAGGATTTCCCCAATGAATATGCATGAGATCTATTTGCATGCACTACTTTCAATGCATATTCATTGGGGAAATCCTGAAAACCCGACTGGAATATGGCTCTCGAGGACCGGAGTTCCCTACCCCTGATCTATATCATTGGTTCCCAACCCTGTCCTGGAGGACCACCAGGCCAATCGGGTTTTCAGGCTAGGCCTAATGAATATGCACGGAGCAGATTTGCATGCCTCTCACTTCCATTATATGCAAATGTCTCTCATGCATATTCATTAGGGCTAGCCTGAAAACCCGATTGGCCTGGTGGTCCTCCAGGACAGGGTTGGGAGCCACTGCTCTATATTAACTGCTTACTGCACCTTTGTAAAGTGACCTCTCTGAATATTGCCCTCACTCAGTTAAGCATCTAAACTTTTAACCTGACCGCGAGAAGGTTTATTTAGGAAATACATAAATCTCTTTTCACAGTCGTACACTTCATTTGTATTCCTCTCGACCACCTGCAGAAAAGAGCATTTTAGACACATTTTTGGAATTAAATTAACCTAATTCGCTGCATTGTTTAATAGATTTATCTCCCAGACAGAAGTTTCACTAAATCTAATACTGCTATTATGTCCACTCTTGTGTAAAATGTTGTATTTTAATAATTTGCATATTGTAATTCACTGATTGTCCAGCTCTCTTCGGTGTGAACCGCCTAGAAGTCGTCTGATTATGGCAGTATAGAAGAATAAAGTTATTATTATTATTATTATGCACCAGCATCTCTCTCTCTTTCTCTTTCTCTCTCCCTCGCTTTTCACCATCTCATATACGAGGGTGGTTTGAAAAGTTTTGGTAAGAAAGCAAGTTAAACAACATAATCTCCATCGAGGGCTATACAAAGGGTTGACAGATTTCCCCCAAACCCCATTCCCAGGCCTGCCTAGTTATGCCCATCCCCATCCTAATCCCGCCCTAGCCCTGCCCCCAGCTGCCTGCACTTGTCAGGCAGGAAAGAAGTCCGCACATGCACGGACGCTACGTGATGACATCACGCATGATGGTCGCGCATGCGCGGACCTACTCCCTGCCCGACACAGCTTTCCAAAATCCGGACAATGTGCCAGGTTTTGAAAAGCCATCCGTGCAAATCCGGATGTCTGATAACCCTAGCTATATACAGTACACTTAGTCCAGCAAATTTCCAGTTTTTTGGTATGGTAGGAAAATAGTGGCATACCAACGGGGGAAGGGGGGCAACAGGGGCAGTCCACCCCGGGTGCAGCCCATAAGGGGTTGCTTCAGTAACTCCTCTGAGAGCTTGCACTGGTGTCAAGAATTTCTTCCCGGCATCAGCAGCATTCAAAATTTGCTGTTCTTGTCGGCATCTGGCCTTTCTCTCTGCCAGGTCCTGCCTTTGTGGAAACAGGAAGTAGGTGGGACCCGACAGAGAGGAAGGCCCAACGCCAGCAAGAGCAGCAAATTGTGAACATTGTGCTGCCAACTGGAGGGTGACAAGGGGAGGGGGAGAGAAATGCTGTACCCAATTGGGGTGAAAGAGAGAGAGAGAAAGAGAGGGAGGGAGGAAGACCAGGGAGGGAGAGGAGATGAAAGATAGATGCCAGACCATGGGGAAGGAAAGGAAGGAGGGAGAGGAAAGAAGAAAAGGAGATGCTAGGCCATAGAAGTGGAGCAGAGATGGAGACAGAGATGCCAGATCAGGGAGAAAGGAAAGAGAGGAGATACCAGAATATGGAGGAGGAGGGAGATATGGAAGGGAAGGAGAGGAGAGAGATGCCATGGCATGGGGGGAGGGAAGGGAAGGAGACTGAGATGCCAGATCATCAGGAAGGAAGGAAAAGAGTGGAAGGAAGGAAAGGAGATGCCAGAGCATGGAGGGAGAAGGAGAAGGCAGGAGAGATATTCCAGGACATGGGGGAAGGGGAGCAGATGCCAGATCATGGGGTTAGTTGGGTGGTAAGGAGGGAAGGAAAGGAGAAGGGAGAGATGCCAGAGCATGGAGGAAAGGAGTAGAGACAGAAAGAGAAAAATGGAAGGGACAGAGAAAGAGGGCTGACATTTGATAGAATGGAGAGTGAAGAGAAGATGAGGAAAGCTGAAACCAGAGCTGACAAATGTAGAGAAAAATGTTTGTTTGTTTTTTTGTTGCTTTAGAATAAAATAGTATTGTAGCTGTATTACATAGTAACATAGTAAATGACAGCAGATAAATACCTGAACGGTCTAACCATTCTGCCCATAAGTTATACCCATTAAAAAATACATGGTTAGATTAACTTGTCTCTTCTTTGATATTTCTGGGTCATAGAGTGTAAAGTCCACCTGGTATTGTCCTAGGTTCCAAATGCTGAAGTTGCCATCTAATCAAGCCTTTGTGACATCACTGATGAGATTGTCTCTTAGGCATTGGTGGAATGAGGCATTATGACATCACAATCTCAGCTCTGAAATGTTGCTACTCTTTGGGTTTCTGCCAAGCAACATAGTAAATGACGGCAGATAAAGACCTGAACGGTCCATCCAGTCTGCCCATTAATGATGCCCATTAAAAATACATGATTAATTTGACTTGTCTCGTCTTTGATATTTCTGGGTCATAGACTGTAAAGTCCACCTAGTATTGTCCTAGGTTCCAACTGCTGGGTTGATATTGAAAAAGTACTTGAATGGATAGCAGCACTTCCTACAGAACAGCTGCTACCGAGCTGGTGATTAGAGGCTCTTATCAGTAGTGCCTCTTAATATCTTTACTATCTGCCTTGACACTCTCCGGATAGTGTAAGGGTGGAGCATAGGTGGAGTCAGGATGTTCTCGGGCTTTTTCCAGATACCTTCAGACTACTACTATCTAGAACAGAGAAGTGTACAGATTCCGTAGGCAGTGGACCTAAGTACAAGATGAGGCTAACGTGTTATCGTGTATAGAGAGGACTCAGGAGGGCCAAAGGACATACATAGTTTAGGGGGAGGGGATTTGGGTAACATAGGATGCATAGCAGGGCATGGGGTTGAAAAGTAATTGGAGGCATATAGAGGGGAAGTCAAGCAGTAGAGTAATCTTGTTCATTTGTCTGTTCGTAGAACTTGTGGATATCTTTGTCACAGTTCCTCGTAATCCATTTCTGGACCGAAGCAAATGCTCTTTACAATTGCAGAATCCCTCTTTACTAGTTGGTCCAACACTGAAATGTGAACAGATAAAATCAAGAAAACCTAGGATTTCAGTGGCATGGTAATGAATAAGAAATACAAAGCTGTGGTAGTGAGTCCTCTATGGCAAATGCACCAAAGCCCGTTCAGTTCCTATGGATTTCGGTGCATTTGATGGGGGAGAATCACTACTGCGGCTTTATAAAAGGGGTCCTTAGTGATTGCTTGGATGTTAAATAAAGGGTGAAGGCTTTTTGTGTTATGTAAGCATTGGAATATTTGTATGTTTGTGAGTAATTTTATTTGATCTGAGTTTTTATATGTGTTTGTGTGTATAAGTGTATTATTTCTTGAGTAATTAGAACATAAGAATAGCCTTAGTGGGTCAGACCAATGGTCCATCAAGCTCAGTAGCCCATTTGCACGGTGGCCAATTCAGGTCACTAGTACCTGGCCAAAACCCAAGGAGTAGCAACATTCCAGCATCTCAAAGAATAGCAAGATTCTGGAACCCCAATGAGAGCAACAATCCAGAGCTGAAATTGTGATGTCATAATGTCTCATTTTGCAGTGCCTCAGAGCCAACCTCATCAGTGATGTTACAATGGCCAATCCAAGTCACTAGTACCTGGCCAAAACCCAAGGAGTAGCAACATTCCAGCATCTCTAAGAATAGCAAGATTCTGGAACCCCAATGAGAGCAACATTCCAGAGCTGAGATTGTGATGTCATAATGCCTCATTCCACAGTGCCTCAGAGCCAACCTCATCAGTGATGTTACAATGGCCAATCCAAGTCACTAGTACCTGGCCAAAACCCAAGGAGTAGCAACATTCCAGCATCTCTAAGAATAGCAAGATTCTGGAACCCCAATGAGAGCAACATTCCAGAGCTGAGATTGTGATGTCATAATGCCTCATTCCGCAGTGCCTCAGAGCCAATCTCATCAGTGATGTTACAATGCCCAATCCAGGTCACTAGTACCTGGCCAAGACCTACGGAGTAGCAACATTCCATTCTACCAATCCAGGGCAAGCAGTGGCTTCCCCATGTCTTTCTCAATAACAGACTATGGACTTTTCCTCCAGTAAATTGACCAAATCTTTCTTAGAACCAGCTACGCTATCCGCTCTTACCACAACTTCTGGCAATATTTCCTCCTATTAGTTTTAAAAGTATTTCCCTGTAACTTCATCGAGTGTCCCCTAGTCTTTGTCATTTTTGACGGAGTGAAAAATCGATCCACTTGTACCCGTTCTACTCCACTCAGGATTTTGTAGACTTCAACCATATCTCCCCTCAGCTGGCCCGTGCTAAAAACCGCTAGTGCAACTTTATTTAATAAAAGCTCATAAAACCTCACACCTGCACTTTCTCCTTTTCAACAGAAATTATACAGGTGAATATAAGTTTAATTCAATGCACTTAACTGCAATAACCCTTCATTGCCACAGTGATCATTTTATTTTTCATGCAGCTAAAGCAGTTTTCTCACAATACATCCATTATGGCAGCTTATGGTTTGCTGCCATTTTATACCTGCAGGAAAAGGATTTGATAAGGCAGGCTGTTTCCCAGAATCATTTTTGGAGAAAAGAAAGCCAGCTTATATCTGTAATCCTAAAAGATAGCCCTCCCCCCCAAAAAAAAACAAAAAAAAACTGTTTCGAAAGCCCAGATTTCAAGTTACATATCTTGCACATATTCAAGTCTTCTCAGACTCAGCGGTAAATAGCAGTGACAGCGCCTTCAGAGACAAGTATTGTTCCTTGTCAGACCTTTTCTTCTTGTATTATGTTCCTTAGGGGTAAGGCGGTTCACTTCAAAGGATCCCTTGGTATGTAAAATTGACTATTCACATTTATTCCACACCTTTATATAGTCACAATAACAACTGCAAAGGGAATGCAGCTCTTATGGATTCCTGCCTTGCTTAAGTCTGGACTGGAATCACGGCTTTTGAAATATTAAAAGAAAATATCTTCTGAAAACCTGCCACTGTAGGGCACTCGGGCTGCTTAAGCAACGTTGTAAGCTGAATGGTATATTAAATACATCATCTAATCAGTGGCAGCTGATTAATTGGCAATAAATATAAATTTTTTGTTAAGAATGTGCCACACAAAGGTAACTGCAAATCTTTCTATATCTAAACATACTGTTTCTATACTGGGCTAAATTCTACATATGGCACCCAAAAAAATCAATGCTGAAAATAACATTCAACACTATTATATAAACGGGGCTTAAAGTTAGGCTTGGTTTAAAGCAGGGGTCTCAAAGTCCCTCCTTGAGGGCCGCAATCCAGTCGGGTTTTCAGGATTTCCCCAATGAATATGCATTGAAAGCAGTGCATTCAAATAGATCTCATGCATATTCATTGGGGAAATCCAGAAAACCCGACTGGATTGCGGCCCTCAAGGAGGGACTTTGAGATTCCTGGTTTAAAGAATAGTGCTTATGCCCGGGAACCACACCTAATTGCAGGCGTGGCTATTTGGACCAAATGAAATGTGATACAAATCCTTGTGTCTTAATTAGGCCTGGATTCCTTTTTATTCTATAATTAAGTATATAAATCCAACGAACACCTAGACTCACCAATGACCCTCCCATTATTATATACTAACATAGTAAATGACAGCAGATAAAGACACAAACAGTCCATCCATTCTGCACTATAACTACATGCTTTACAATTTTATGATTAAATTAAAATGTATTTTTTTTCTTTGTTATTTCTGGGCCATAGAACTTAGAAGTCCCCCCAGTACTGTCCTTAGGTTCCAACTACTGGAGTTGCACTTGAAGCTCACTCCAGCCTGTCCAAACCATCTCATTGGCAGAATTCGTACTGTGAAAATCTGCCCGTTCATATTCTAATTAGAGATCCTCTATATTAGGGGTAGGGAACTCCGGTCCTCGAGAGCCGTATTCCAGTCGGGTTTTCAGGATTTCCCCAATGAATATGCATTGAAAGCAGTGCATGCAAATAGATCTCATGCATATTCATTGGGGAAATCCTGAAAACCCGACTGGAATACGGCTCTTGAGGACCGGAGTTCCCTACCCCTGCTCTATGTTTATCCCATACTTTTTTTTTTTAAATTCTGTCTCCGTTTTCCTCTCCATCACCTCCCTCGGGAGGGCGTTCCAGACATCCACCACCCTCTCCGTGAAAAATAATTTCCTAACATCACTCTTAAGTCTTCCACCCCTCAACTTCAATTTATGTCCTCTAGTTTTACCAATTTCTCTTCTCTGGAAAATATTTGGTTCTATATTAATATATTTTAAATATTTAAATAAATGTATCATATCACCCCTGTCCCTCCTCTCCTCCAGAGTAAACATGTTGAGGTCCTCTAGTCTCTGGGTTTTTGCCAGGTACTTGTGACATGGATTGGCCTCCATGAAGACGGAGTACTGGACTAGATGGACCATTGGTCTGACCCAGTAAGGCCATTATTATGTTGTTCTCGTACTTTTTTGGGCGCTGACCCCCTATCATTTTTGTTGCTTTCCTCTGGACTACGGCAAGTCTTCTTATATCTTTGGCCAGATATAGCCTCTAAAGCTAAACACAATACTCCAAGTGGCCAGCACGTACAATTTAGGCATGGATCCGTCACCTAAATTTATGCTTATAAATTATAATTACAACTGATTAGCACCAATAATTGCTCTAAGATCCCAATTATTGGCATTAAGGCCCTAATTCTGAGCCTAAAGTTAATCTGTGCCTATATTGCCACTCATTACTTCACAGTCAGGTTTAATTGGACTGAACTGCGATTTAGGCGCCTAGCTTACTCGATTCTGTAAAAAATAAGCACCTAGCCCAAAGTGGATGTGGTTAGGGGGCGGATCATGAATGTGAAGAGATAGGCACCTCTTTGTGAATCAGGCGCTGTTAGGCTCTGATATTGGCACCTAACTTTAGGCATAGAAAACCCTGGCATAACTTGGGGATACCTAAATGTTAGGATGCTGTGTGCTGCCTAAGCATAGGGTTACCAGAGGTCAAGTTTCAAGTTCAAGTTTAATAAGGGTTTGATTGATCACTTAATCAGAATTCGAAGTGAAATTTAGGGGACAACAAAATAAATGACAAAAAAACCTTAAGTTTTGCAAAACATATTATAAACTAATATTACAGACATATTAAAACACAAGGAAAGATAGGGAAAGGAAATACAAATAAGACATTCAGAGGAAAAAACAAAAGGAAGGGAAAGATCAATGTACTTCCGAGAAGCTGTAAAATACTAATTATCAAATGCGTCCTTAAAAAGAAAACTTTTTAATTTGCTCTTAAATCTATCCAAGTTGCGTTCCCGATTTCCCCAGACATGTCCGGGGGTCTGGACGGCCTTTCAAAACCCAGCACTTTGTCCAGGTTTTGAAGATCTTCTAAGAAATCGCCGTCGGACAGTGGGGTGGGGTGGGGTGGGGGCAGGGGTGGGGTGGGATTGGGAGCGGGACTGGGGGGGTCTGGATTTGCCAAATGTAAAATCTGGTACCCCTGCCTAAGCATGCTTGGTGACACTAAGCTTGATTATATAGTGGACACCTAAGTTTTATAGAATCGGTAGCTATATCAGTGCCTAACTTTAGGTGAACTTTATAGAATCAGGGCCAAATTGGCTCCTTTGGGTTATGGACAGGTGCTAGTGACCTGGATTGGCTACTGGGCTTTTGGCTATTTTTATGTTCTTACATGAACCAAGTATAGAACAATTAAGCCATTGTAACATCCCTGATGAGGTTGGCTCTGAGGCACTGTGGAATGAGGCATTATGACATCACAATCTCAGCTCTGGAATGTTGCTCTCATTGGGGTTCCGGAATCTTGCTATTCTTTGAGATGCTGGAATGTTGCTACTCTTTGGGTTTTGGCCAAGTACTAGTGACCTGGATTGGCCACCGTGAGAACAGGCTACTGGGCTTGATGGACCATTGGTCTGACCCAGTATGGCTGTCCTTATGCTCTTATATGAGCCAAGTACAGAACAATCAAGCCATTGTAACATCCCTGATGAGGTTGGCTCTGAGGCACTGTGGAATGAGGCATTATGACATCACAATCTCAGCTCTGGAATGTTGCTCTCATTGGGGTTCCGGAATCTTGCTATTCTTTGAGATGCTGGAATGTTGCTAACTCTTAGGGTTTTGGCCAGGTACTTAGTGACCTGGATTGGTCACCTTGAGAACAGGCTACTGGGCTTGATGGACCATTAGTCTGACCCAACTTTAGTACAGGAAGAGGTGGTCGGAGCGTACCGCGAGTGAATTTCCTTCACTCTAGGTGCTCCGGCTGCGATCTCCTGCCTGGTCATTCGGGGTCAGAAAACACCGCGAATGACCGGGACCGCGAATCGCGGGGGAGCACTGTATAGCTAAAATCTTTGCTTCATTATCTCCACCAGTGAAATGATGTGAATTGAAACTTCAGTCCAAACCCTAAAAATGTCAGCGATATATTGGCAATGTTGAAAGGGTTTAGTATTAACACTGGCAAATACTTGAAGGATTTCCATTCCACAGGTGAGGGGCTCCCGCTAAGAGTATTGCAAATGAAATCGGAATTTCTCTCCGCAACCTTTTTTGGGTAGGAACCAAACAATTTTGCCAATTTAGGACATTAGACAATTGGACATTCAAAACAGATGCAAGCAAGTTTATTAGCAAAATTATTCCTATATATGTTCCCTGACTTTGCCTAGTTCTGAAATTGTGTCCGGAGCAATTCAAAACATTTTTTGATGGCCATTATGAATAGCGTGTTGGTTAAATACCTGTATTCATCTCTGTTGGCACACTGACATTAATCGGGGGGGGGGGGGGTGAAAATTCATTGAGGGTGTGGTAAAGATTCGCCCTATAGCCATACCTTGATTCCCCATGGGATTCAGCAGCTTTGCTGTATATCAGTACACATCCCCCTACTTATCGCAGATATAGGGGATCAGCGTGAGAAAAACCGCAAATAACTTTTCATATGTTATTCGTGGGTTTTTCTGTAAAAAGCCCCAAAAAGACACAAAACCGCAAATAACCTTACCTGTTCCTGTGAAGAAAGTGTCGCAAATTTCTCTGTACAACGCTGAGAGGATCGATTTTTCTCTGTGCACTGCTGAAAGCAGCAATTTCCTTTGCCATAAATTTGGGGGCAGAGCCTGTGCGCAAACCCCCCCCCCCAAATAACTGAAACCGCGGACAACGAAAGCGCAAATCCGGAGGGGAAAGTGTACTGCAGGTTGCTGAATTTTATCTTCTAGAAATAGCGCTTCTTGCAAGCCACCTCGCATGCAGCGTTATTCCTGTGGCCCGGGAACATCGGGCTACGCGAGATTGTCGCTAGGGGCACTGAGACTGCTGCTAGGGTCGGCATTTTGTCAGTGGCCAGGAACGATGGGGGGTGTCATTCCTGGCCACTCCTCTTGGACCCCACCAGACAGCCCCTGGATCACTATGGAAACTTAAGGTTGACACTATGGGGGTGGGGGAGGGGGATAGGCGGTGTGGTCAGTTCAAGGAGGGGGGTCCATGGCCAGGGGATGGTGGGGTCCGCATTTAAGGAGGGGTTCTCACAGCCCCATGCACAAGAGCTGGGGTTATTTTACTGTCATTTTTGGGCCCTATCACGACTAAAATATCACCATGCTATTTTAGCCCTGCAGTGCTAGGGTTGTTTACCTTGCAGTAAGGGTTATTCACTGCGATTTAAAGCTTGATGAATTCCCCCCTAAATTAGGTTATAGGGGTAGTACTAGTACTAGTGCTACACTGTTATTTAATTTATGGGTAATGCAGCATGAAATATGTTTTATTAGACTATAATATAACCTAGGTCTTTACCTTCTGTATTTCTTGCCCGGGAAACATAGTGCCGGTATCGCATTTCATTCTTGGCAGTATTATTTCTGCACTGGATTAGTCATGTCTGATAAACATTTCATTGGTAAGATTTAATGCCTATAGCATACATTATAATCCTACATTAGAACACTACAAGACCAAAAAAAAAAAATATGCATTGAGAGCGTACAGCGAGCACAAAGGAAATGAATTGCAAGAACGCTATGAGAGCTGATTTCTTTTACCTTTAAGTGAAACCACATTATTTCCTTTGTATCATTATTTTATCGGCACAGCTCCATGATACTAACGCTTGCTTCAGAATCGGTGTTAAGCAATAAATATTCAAAATGCCGCATTAAAAACCATTTCAGTGGTTTCCTTTTAAGCACTACGAGTGCATTATGTTAATTTGATTTCTTTCAGGACCTGATACATGTATTATATTTCTGAATTTGTCATTTTAACGAACATATACATACCAACTGAATCTAAAAACAATAAGAATAATCCAGTTCCACTAGTGAATATTTTTGGGGAGGTTTTTTTTTTTTTCTTTTGAGATATGTAAACATTTTCTTCATAGACAAAGAAAAAAAAAAAGTGTAAGAGTGATACTTCAATACCCCCCCTTTTTTTTTTTACAAAACCACGGAAGCGTTTTTTAGCGCAGGCCGGCGCAGTGAATGCTCTGCGCTGCTCCTGACATAAGAACATAAGAATTGCCGCTGCTGGGTCAGACCAGTGGTCCATCGTGCCCAGCGGTCTGCTCACGCAGCGGCCCTCTGGTCAAAGACCAGCGTCCTGAGACTGGCCCTACCTGCGTACATTCCGGTTCAGCAGGAACTTGTCTAACTTTGTCTTGAATCCCTGGAGGGTGTTTTCCCTTATGACAGACTCCTGAAGAGCTTGAGTATCTGACCCCCCTTGGCTATAAGTGATATATCAATACTAAAAATAAATACTTTTGATTGCTGGAACCACCAAATGCATGCATATCTCTCCAATACTGAATCAGCTTCATTGGCTGCCAGTGCCTAGCAAGATTTCATTCAAAGTGATAACCCTTATATATTAGGTTATTAATGAGACAGCTCCTTGGTATTTTACCCAGATGCTGAGGGTATAGCAGCTGGCACGCTCCTTATGTTCAATGGATGCAAACTATTTGGAATGGGCAAATTTGCAAAGATGAGGCAAGCTGCATTTTCAGTTGAGGGACCACAGTTGTGGAACAGTCTGCTAAGATATTTATGGCTTTGCTGCCTCTATGACCGAGTTTAAGAGATTGCCAAAGAACCATTTGTTCTTATTGGCTTATCCTTTGGCATAATGGGAGTGCAAACGCAATGTGGGATAGCTGTTCCTGTATGCTCTGTTGAATTTTATTGTAGTGTATGTTTAAACTTTTTATGGGTGTTTTGATCCGCTTAGTATAGAGGCAGAATAGAAATATATGAAAATAATGGAGTAGGAAGCTTGTTTCGGTTTCTGAATAAACTTTCTAGCTTCTGGAGGTGTCAGATTACCTAGTGCAGCTGGCTACGAAGATGTGAATACATGGATAGATCGCACACGGGGGGAGGAGTGGGGGGGGTAATATTCTGACAGCGGCGGTCAGCGTTTTTTGTTTTTTTTAAACAATGACTTTGGCTGGCTAAATTGGCCCCAGATATTCGGTTTCGGATCATGTGAGAGCCTCGGCACTAAATATCATTAGTTAATGTTCACCACTTCTTGCCGCCGGAGCTTATGCGGGTCCCAGCTGATGCTTGGCTGACGGCGTGCAAATTTTTTCTCGCGTGGGCGACAAGTTCTAAAATTATTTATTTACTTGTTTTCGTGTGAGCAACAAGTTCTAGAAACTAGCAATTTTTCCAGATTTGCAAGTATTTTTTGTGCGACCATGTAAAATCTGTGAGCGGCACGCCTAGAGTGTATGAGCGATTGCTCACATGGTCAGCTTAGAAGGAACGTAGCCTGGTTGAATATCAGCCGGGACCCACATAACTATGGTGTCCTATTACTAAGGCGCGCTAACCAATTTAGCGCTAAAGATTAGTGCACGCTAATTGCTAAGCACCCATTATATTCTATGGGTGCCTTAGCATTTAGCGTGCCCTAATCGTTAGCACGCACTAAATCAGTTAGCGCGCCTTAATAAAAGGATCCCTGTGTAAATGGTGGCTGGAGCCCTGGGATTCCCACCTACCACCTGAAACAGCCCCTTCCTTTCCTTCCCCCTGCCCCAGGCTGTGACATTCAGTACCTTCCTGGCGTGGTCTCCCAACCCTCAATCCTTCTAGCTCCCTGGCAGTCTAATGAGGGTGATAGGGGTATGAGGAAGGTTAGCAGGTGTCCAGGAAAACCCGGACCTGTCCTCTTTTTAGAAGACTGTCTGGGTCCCCGAATGGATTTTCAAAACGCAGCAGTTTGTCCGGGTTTTGAAAAGCCCCGTGCTCGGGGCTGTGTCAGGAGAGCCGCCAAGCATGCACGGATGGCAGTAATGACACATGCGTGCGCATACTCATGATGTCATCTTGTCACATCCGCGCATGCTTGGAGGCCCTCCAGATGCAGCTCGGACTCAGGGAAGAAGAGACAAGGTTTGTGTGGGGGTGGAATGGGGTGTGGGACCTGGGTAGAATGGGGAGGAGGTGGAGACTAGATGGGATGGGATGTCCTCTCTTTTTTTTTTTTTTTTTTTTTGCACAAATAAATCTTGTAACCTTAGGCAGGAGCGAAGCCTACTCAGTCTTGCCCCTGCAGCTGCCTGAAGAAAATGACTGCTGTGACTATCTCATGGCAGCTTCATGGTACCATACATGTAAAATTTATAGACTAAACTAAACTAAACCTTAAGTTTGTATACCGCATCATCTCCATAAAGATAGAGCTCGACACAGTTTACAGGTAATTCAATAAATGAGGGAAGGACATAATAAGAAATTAGAGGTTATGAAGAGGATAGCTAGCTTTACATTTTAAATAGATAGCTTTACGTTTTGGAGAAAAGCCAGATGCTTTCGGAATAATTGGAATGAGCCTAGGTTCCGCAGCGGGGCAGGGAGGTTATTCCAAAGTTCAGTGAATTTGAAGAAAAGGGATTTTTCTAATTTACCTGCATACATGACGCCTTTTAACGAGGGGAAAGATAGTTTGAGTATGTGGGCGGATCTGGTAGTGTCAGGTCTCGAAGACTTCCAGGATAGTGGGATTAGGGGAGGAAGAATGCCATGTAGGATCTTGAAAATTAGGCAGGTACATTTAAAGTGAATCCTAGAAATCACCGGAAGCCAGTGAAGTTTTGACATAAGCGGGGAAACATAATCAAATTTGTTTTTGGGGAAGATCAACCTAGCCGCAGCGTTCTGGATCTGCTGAAGTCTTTGAAGATTTTTCTTGGTTAGACTTAGATAGATGGAATTACAATAGTCCAGTCTGGAAAGAATGATTGATTGTACAAGGACAGCAAAATGTTGTTGGCGGAAGCAGGATCTCACTTTCCTCTACATGTGAAGACTAAAAAACACATTTTTTTTACCAGAGTTGAGATGATCATTAAAGGAAAGTGTAGAGTTAATAATGATGCCCAAAACTTTTTTTGAGAATTCGATCTGCAGTGTGGGACCAGAAGGTAGTGGAATGAACTACTGCTGACTAACCCCCCTCTTTTATAAAGGCGCGCTAAGCGTCTTAGCGAGCGTTAACTGATTTAGTGTGCGCTAAACACTAGCGCATCCATTATAGTCTATGCTCACACCTCCACCCCATTCTAAATCAGTTAGTGCGCACTAAAGCGCTTAGCACGCCTTGTAAAAGGACTCCTATGTCGTTATGGCTCTATTGATTATCACCTGTTTGAAGAACGGCTGGGTAAGTTGCAACTATACTCACTCGAGGAACGCAGAGAGAGGGGAGACATGATCGAGACGTTCAAATATGTCACGGGCCATATCGAGGTGGAAGAAGATCTCTTTTTTCTTAAAGGACCCACGGCAACAAGAGGGCATCCGTTGAAAATCAGGGGTGGGAAATTTCATGGTGACACCGGAAAGTATTTCTTCACCGAAAGGGTGGTTGATCGCTGGAATAATCTTCCACTACAGGTAATTGAGGCTAGCAGCGTGCCAGATTTTAAGAAAAGATGGGATTGGCATGTGGGATCTCTTCATGGAGGAAGTTAGGGGGTGGGTCATTGGTGTGGGCAGACTGGATGGGCCGTGGCCCTTTTCTGCCGTCATTTTCTATGTTTCAAATACAATCAGATGATATCATTGATTAACATCTGCTTGAACTGGCATGTTAAATTCCTTCAGATATTGTTGATTCCTGATGCAGGAGCACTTCTTGGTTTTGACTTTGAGCACATCATTGTTCACAGGTTGGACATTTTTCTGTGCTGTGGAACCCTTTTTTGGTGTTCATCTTGCTTTTTTAGTGTAATTGGATTGCCTTATTGGGGAATTGTTGTTGTCTTTTATTTATATGCACACGAGGGGTCGCTGAAAAGTTCTCAGCCCAACCAAGAAGAGAATGATGTGGAGCCCTTAAACTTACAAGTTATTCCACATTTTTCTGACGTCAGACGTCAGAGAAAGGGAGGGACCGCCGGAAGACGAAGCAGAGCAGACGCAGGGCTCACAGAAGGGCCGGGACCGCCAAGAGGAAGCAGCAGGACACCGGTAGGAGCTTCTACATGATGAGGGGGGGGGGTCGGGAGGCTATGGGGGTGCGAGCGGTCCTTCAGGGTGGGGGTGCGGGTGGGAGTGCGTGCAAGCGGTCCTTCGGGGTGGGGTGCGAGCGGTCCTGTGGGGGGATGAATTGGACTTCGGGGGGGGGGAACTATGTAAAAAAAAAAATTTTGTAAAACGCGCTCACGCGTATAACACGCAAGGTTATGCACAGTTTGTAAAAACCGTGTATAATGCGCGCGTTATATGCGTGAAAATACGATAAACAAAAAGTGTCAAGAAAAGTATGGAATAACTTGTAAGTTTCATGGCTGCACATCATTCTCTTCATGTTGGACTGAGAACTTTTTCAGCAGCCGCTTATACAGTGTATTTTCAATAATATTCATAAAAAGAGAAGCCCCTCCCCATCTTACCCTTTGGATCACCTCCATTCCTAGTTTCAGAAGGACTTTTACACTCATTTCTGCAGGTAAACACTGATTTCCTTCAGAAGTGCTTTGGAAAATTATTCTCCTGGTAATTATCTCCACAGAGCAGAGGAGCGACCTAATGTTTAGAGCATTCGGCTTGCCATCCATGGAAATCTGGTTCAAATCCCACTGCTGTTACTTGCGATCTTGGTCAAGTCACTCGGATCTGTTAGACTGCTGTTCTCTATGACTGAGTGGTACATTTTATTCAATTGATTGCATGAACTTTAGAAACTGCATGAATTTAAATAATTGAGAAATTGCATGGAATAACTAGATTTTTAAACCATTTTTGAGAGGATATTATTATAAATAAAAAAGACAACTAAATCCTCCTTTTACAAAACTAGCGTGGCTTTTAGCTCTGGCTGCGGCGGTAACAGCTCCAACATTCATGAATGTTGGAGCTGTTACCGCTGCGGCTGGTGCGAAAAGCCGTGCTATGGTTTTGTAAAAGAGGTGGGGGGGGAGGAATAGAAGAATATAAGAGGTGAGATGTAGAAGAATCCATGTCTCCCTCCATATTCGCTATGATAGGGGATTAACAGACCTGCGAATACAGAATAACCGCGAATAACTTTTTCATATGTTATTTGCTGTTTTCTATTAAAAACCATCGTGAATATGGTGAAACCGCGAATATCATGGTGGGAGATCTGGCCTGTTCCTGAAGGAGATGCTAAACACAGCAAAGAAAGTGCTCTGAATCGGCGATTTTTCTCTGTAAACGCTTGGAATCAGCGATTTCTCTATGCAAGCTGATGTAATTTTGGGGGGAGGAGCCAGCAAGCTAAAAAACGTGAATAATCAAAACCGTGATGGCTGAAATCGCAAATATGGAGGGAGAAGTGTACAGAAGGGTGGGATTTTTTTTGCCAAGGACTTGAGCAGGAGTGCTGTGGGTTACCACGTTTGACACCTTATTGGGGCTAGGCCCATCTGTGAGGCTTTTTTTGCCCCAAAAGTAAAGGTATCAATGGTCTTGTATTGGTGGGGTTTGATATAATTATTGAATATTTTGATATTGGACCACCTGATTTAAATGTAGGAATATTTAAATATGGGGTAAAACAATGGCCATAGCAAGGGCACTCTAAAGCCACTTTTTACCCCTTAGTCAAAGGCCCCCCTTAACCCCCCCTCCTCCCTTTGCCTCAAGTACAAAAATTAGATTGGGAGGCTTCCAGGGACAGGAAAATACCTAACACCTGAATGTAACTCATCTTCAGCTGGTACTGAAATAGGTGTGAGCAAAATTCAAATGAATTCAAGTTAAATATATATTTTAAAGCAGTGCGTCTCAAATGTTCTAAGCTGTGGTGCGCCAATCTCGGGGCTGCAGCTGGAGGACACCTGGAAACGTGTGGGCTTCAATGCAACAATGTCATGCAAATGCATGATGTCATGTCGATGTCTGCGCATGCGCGGATGCCCTCCAGCTGCAGTCCTGAGGCTCCCATTACCACTGGTAGTGGTGGGGGTGCTGCAGAAGGAGAGGTGGGGAGAAGGAGGAGGGGCGCAGGCGCTAGCTGACTACAGGACTTCCTCTCCTCCTCGCCAGCATATCGGGACACACCTGGAATCCTCCAGGGCACACTGTTTTAAAGGGAAGTGTTCATATGTTAAGTGCTTATTTATTGCTCTGTACAGTACTTCCCCGAAATTCGCGGGGGTTCCGTTCCAGGAACCCCCGCAAATTTCAAGAAACCACGAATGCGGTTTTTCGCCTGTCAAAGGCAGGGGAGGCAGGAGAGGGCAGCTGGAGCACCGGGCGGGTTGAAGAAAATCAATTCGCGGTCTGCTCCGACCGCCTCTTCCTGTAGTAAAGTCGGGCCACACCAATCAGGAGCTGCTTTGACACGCAGCTCCTGATTGGTGTAGCCCGACTTTACTACAGGAAGAGGCGGTCGGAACAGACCGCAAATGAGCAAGTCCGCGAACCATGAATTTGCGAGGGAACACTGTATTAAGAAATACTTTCATATGGGGTTTTTTTTGTGATTGTTTTTGAGCAGTACATTTAAATTAGCTGTAGTAATTTTTTTAAGCACCTAAATATACATTTCCTGAGCTGCAGGTGCATTTTTTTTTCTTTATAACTGCCTGGGGTTGCTGTAGTGTTCCATATAATATACAATTATTACAAAGTATCAGATCTCATAATTATGATATTAATATCTAATGCCACATTAATTGTCATGGCAACGATAGAAGAACCTCACCGCAATGCTATATACTACGTACATCCGAGTGGTGCTGTAGTCACTGCAATAACACAGGTCATTAGAAGTTAATTTACTCATTTAGAGGGTACCCTGTGCGCTCTTTATCCTGTACCACGCTTCATTTTGCTGCACAGTTCTTAAATTGCTTAATAGACTTATAAAATTGGCAATTTACAGGAATGTTTCATTGAAGCTTCAAGTATGAACTAAAATATTTTCTGTTCCCCGAAGAGCAGACCAATTCTGTATTTTTGCTTCTAAGTGACAGATGAGTGAAAGGCCATTGTCTATATGTGGCAAAGAACAAAGGCATACAGCACTAAATTTGAGGAATTAAATTCCCACAGCACTGGTAATACTCTGGTTCTGTACCCTGCAGTACACCCTATCACAGGGATACATAAGAATATATCACAAAGGAAAAACCCATAAGGGCAATTTATTAACTTTCCAGCTTTGTTCTCAATGTCAGCTTGCTGAATTACTCAACTCTTGTTAAATTAGGGTATACAAAGGCCAGAGTTATACAAATTTAAATGTGATTAATGTGTAACAGTAAGAACAATGGCTGGGGAGGGACAATTGAATATGCTTACCGTAACCAATAGATATTATGGAAAAATTTAGTCAGTTCAGTTCTTGTTCTTGGATTCTGCCGCTGTCCAATTAGGTTCAGTGAGAACTAAGGTTGCCAGATTTCCTCTATGAAAAAAAGAGGATACCTGGCCCTGCTCCGTTCCGACCCCAGACCTGCCCTGTTCTAACTCCACCAACCTCCCTGAGCATGCATAGACGTCGACGCAGTGACATCACGTGCAAGCGTATGATTTAATTGCGTCAATGTCCGTGCGCCCTCCATGCACGGCCCCGACACATGTACAGTGCTCTAAAAAGAGGACATGTCCGGGTTTTCTCATAACCTTAGTAACCAGTCTGGTAACCCTTGTGAGAACTGCAAATCAAGAGAACCTCAGCATGTGAGGAAATTATACATCTAGGTTCTTCGGAAAAGGAAGGAAAAAGCAACAGTAGACTATTTGGGTAGTAGAGAATGACACGGGGACAAAAATTTTCCCCGTCCCCGTGGGAGCTCATTTTCCTGTTTCATCCCTACAAGTTCTTTTCCTGTCCCTACCCCTGCCCCATCCCTGCAAGTTCTGTTCTCATCTGCACAAGCATCAAACCCTTTAAAATCAATAAGTGTTCGAGGTTTGTGCAGTTAAAGGCTGAGCGACAAAACCCGCGGGGAAATTGTGTTCCTGCGAGGATGGGGACAAATTTGTCCCTGTGTCATTCTCTGTTCCGTAATTAAATCAAAGAAATATGATTTTAAGAAATCGGCAAAATCTTGATTAGCCTCTAATTCGTCTAATCATAAGAGGAAGCTGATTCCCTAGCAGAGATCCTAAATGGGTAAAAGTAAGTCATGAGGGAAAATCTATTAATAGCTGGGAGTGGACAGTCATTTCAAATATGCACTGTACATCAGGGGTCTGAAAGTCCCTCCTTGAGGGCAGCAATCCAGTCGGGTTTTCAGGATTTCCCCAATGAATATGCGTGAGATCTATTTGCATGCACTGCTTTCATTATATGCTAATCCAGTGATTCCCAACCCTGTCCTGGAGGAACACCAGGCCCATCGGGTTTTCAGGCTAGCCCTAATGAATATGCATGAGAGAGATTTGCATATGATGGAAGTGATAGGCATGCTAATTTGCTTCATGCATATTCATTAGGGCTAGCCTGAAAACCCGATGGGCCTGGTGTTCCTCCAGGACAGGGTTGGGAACCACTGTGCTAATAGATCTCATGCATATTCATAGGGGAAATCGAGGAGGGACTTTGACACCCCTGCTGTACATTGCGGGAGTACTATAAATGGTGACTAAAGTTAGGCCCCAGGAAGATCTATATCAAGGGCCTGTTTTATGAAGATCGCCTAGCATCATACAAACTTTATAGGACAACGTTTAGCAGGGATTCCCATGCCCAACTTTGGGCGTAAGCAGTGGCGTCATAGGAGGGGGCAGTCTGTCCAGGGTGCCATGTTGGTGGGGGTGCCAGCATATCTCCTCTACCCTTGCCTCTTCCCACTCCTCCCCTTGCCACATGTGCAACTCCCCTCCCTTCCCCGTGCCTCTAGTTGTTCACGGCCCTGAGCAACAACTTTGGCGTGCTCCTCGTGACTGCGTCGTCTCTCCCGCTGACATCACTTCCGGGTGCAATGCGTAGGAAGTGACATCAGCGGGAGAGACGATGGGGTCGCGAGGAGCACGTTGAAGTTCTTGTCGCTTGCGGCGATGAACAACCAGAGGTATGGGGGAAGAGAAGGGGGACAGGGGGGGAACGAGGAAGGAGCAGGGGGCGGAGATGGTGGGGGAGGGGGTGCCTCTCACCCTCGCTATACCACGGGGTGTAAAGACTTATGCCTGCTAAAATCTGTTGTAATTGCAGGCGCACAGCCAATGGCAGTGGGCACAATATGACACTATTCAGTAACACTACCAACATCTTTATAGAATCTGGGAATAGTGCATACGTTTCTTAGTGTATGTGCTCATTAGTACATAGAGTGCATTCATTCCCGATTTACATATATGTGTGAAATATCAGGACAGCATAAGAACATAAGATTTGCCACTGCTGGGTCAGACCAGTGGTCCATCGTGCCCAGCAGTCTGCTCACGCGGCGGCCTTTAGGTCAAAGACCAGTGCCCTATTTGAGTCTAGCCTTACTTGTGTATGTTCTGTTCTAGTAGGAACTTATCCAACCTTGTCTTGAATCCCTGAAGGGTGATTTCCCCTATAACAGAGGTCTCAAAGTCCCTCCTTGAGGGCCGGAATCCAATTGGGTTTTCAGGATTTCCCCAATGAATATGCATGAGATCTATGTGCATGCACTGCTTTCAATGCATATTCATTGGGGAAATCCTGAAAACCCGACTGGATTGTGGCCCTCAAGGAGGGACTTTGAGATCCCTGCCCTATAATAACCTCCGGAATTGCTTTCCAGATTTCTACTACTCTCTGGGTGAAGAAGAACTTCCTTACGTTTGTACAGAATCTTTTCCCTTCTAATTTCAGCGAGTGCCATCTCGTTCTTTTCACCTTGGAGAGGGTGAACAATCTCTCTCTCTCTACGAAGTCAATTCCCTTCAATATCTTGAATGTTTCGATCATGTCCCCTCTCAGTCTTCTCTTTTCAAGGGAGAAGAGGACCAGTTTCTCTAGCCTCTCGTTGTAAGGCAACTCCTCCAGTCCCTTAACCATTTTTGTCGTTTTTTTCTGGACCCTTTCGAGTAGTACTATGTCCTTTTTCATGTACGGTGACCAGTGTTGGATGCAGTATTCCAGATGGGGGTGTACCATCATGGCCCAAATTCTAGCTGATCTAGGCCCCCTAACTTACCCTCCCCTTTTACAAAACTGCTCTGCACTGTTCTGATGCTTATAGGAACTCTATGACCGTTGGAGAAGCAGAGCATTAAGTGCGTAGGCCAGTGCTAAAAACCTCTTGTACAGTTTTGTAAAAGGGGGGAGGTTAATTATTTAAACAATTTAATCAATGCCCAGTAATAAGCAATCAGCACCCCATAATTGGTTTAAATTAAAATTAATTGGATGGTAGGCGTCTAACTTCTGCTCAGTCTTCACCCGCGAGGCGCCGGGAATCGGCCCTCAGCCACAAACAAGGGTTAAATCAGTTGACCCGTTTAGTAATTTCAAGTTTACACAGTAGACAGCGTCTACTGCGAGCTGTCAAAAATCAAGGTCAACAAGGCAATGGGGCCTGACAACCTACACCCTAGGGTGCTCAGGGAGTTGGGTGATGTCTTGGCGGAACCACTATCCGCGCTCTTCAATCTCTCCCTTAGTACAGGTAACGTCCCGATGGACTGGAAGACGGCTAACGTCATTCCACTCCACAAGAAAGAGGCTCCAGGATGGAGATGGCAAATTACAGACCAGTGAGCCTCACATCAATAGTGAGCAAACTAATGGAAACCCTAATCAAACGCCAATTGGATAGGATCATGGACGAGGAGAATCTACAGGATCCCCGCCAACATGGATTTACTAAAGGGAGATCCTGCCAATCCAACCTGATCAGCTTCTTTGACTGGGTGACGAGGAAGCTGGATGCTGGTGAGTTCCTGGACATCGTCTACCTGGATTTTAGCAAAGCATTTGACAGCGTACCACACCGTAGGTTGCTGAGCAAGATGAGTTCTTTAGGATTGGGCGACACATTGACCAAATGGGTTGGGAACTGGCTTGGAGGTAGGCTTCAGAGGGTAGTGGTGAATGGCACCCCCTCCGAAATGTCAGAGGTGATAAGTGGAGTGCCACAGGGCTCCGTCCTGGGCCCGATCTTGTTCAACATCTATATAAGAGACTTGACAGAAGGGCTCTGAGGTAGAATAACATTGTTCGCCGATGATGCCAAACTGAGCAATGTAGTGAGCAAAAGCACAACAGACAAAAATTCAATGGCAGACGATATGATGCATGACCTACTTCTACTGGAGCGCTGGTCTAGGTCCTGGCAACTCAGTTTCAATGCCAAAAAATGCAAAGTCATGCACCTGGGGAGCCGAAATCCATGCAGGGTTTACACCCTAAATGGCGAGATCCTGACAAGAACTGAAGCAGAAAGAGACTTAGGGGTGATTGTCAGGGAAGACATGAAATCTGCAAACCAAGTGGAGCAAGCTTCATCCAAAGCAAGGCAAATCATGGGTTGCATACGCAGGAGTTTCGTCAGCCGTAAACCGGAAGTCATTATGCCACTGTATAGATCCATGGTGAGACCGCACCTGGAGTACTGTGTGCAATTCTGGAGGCCGCATTACTGCAAGGATGTGCTGAGACTGGAATCGGTCCAGAGAATGGCCACCAGGATGGTCTCGGGACTCAAGGAACTCCCATACGAGGAGCGGTTAGGGAAGTTGCAGCTCTACTCACTCGAAGAACGTAGAGAGAGGGGAGATATGATCGAGACATTCAAGTATCTCACGGGCTGCATCAAGGTGGAGGAAGATATCTTCTTTTTCAAGGGTCCCGCGGCAACAAGGGGGCATCCATGGAAAATCAGGGGCGGGAAACTACACGGTGACACTAGGAAGTTCTTCTTCACTGAAAGGGTGGTTGATCGCTGGAATAGTCTTCCACTCCAGGTTATTGAGGCCAGCAGCGTGCCAGATTTTAAGGCCAGATGGGATAGACATGTGGGATCTAACCGCAAAGATAAATAGGGAGGGTCATTGGAGTGTGCAGACTTGATGGGCCGTGGCCCTTATCTGCCGTCTATTTCTATGTATCTATGTTTCTATGTAACTCGGTAGGTGCCTACCACTTTCGGATAGGTGCCTAGACCAAGGCGCCTACCAGGAAGTAGGCACGGTTGGGGCGGTTGTGGGTGTGTTTGGCATGATAGGTGCCTAAACTGGACTTAGGCGCCAGTAGGCATCTAGCTTAAGCACTGGCATTTAGGCCAAAAAACCTCTGGCGTAAATAAGGAGCGCCTAAGACAAGTTTAGTTCCTGCTAGGCATGATTCTATAAATGGTGCCTAACTTAAGATTGACCTGCGTGTTCGCTACCTTCCTTGATGCCTATGACTTAGGTACTGTTTATAGAATTATGGCCCTTGTGCAAATAGCGTGAACTCTTTTTTTTTTTTTTAAGATCTGTTTACTAGGTATTCTCAACAATATACAACAGAAGTTTTATGTGCAAAATCCAACAATGCGGCAAATATAAAACAATTTGTAAATCTGAAAATTTATGAGGCATGCAAACCATGGTAACCAGATTGAACACAGGCACTAAAAATAGCAATGACTGTAATTGTAACACTAATATTATAATATAATAAGTCAAGGAGCACATGGTGGACTCTTATCCGCATGCACCCAAAAGAACCAGAAGTAATGCTAAATTATAGATTTTATAGTCAATAAACAACACAAAAGATGGAGTATACCCCTAAATTTTCCTTTACCATCCCTTCCCCATCCCCCACATCTGATAGTTGTAATATATGCAAATGAATAAAGCAAAGTAATTGATTGCGAAGACCTGCAATGTGACATAATCAGGTTCGAGGAATGGGCATCAACATGGTAGATGAGGTTCAACGTGGATAAGTGTAAAGTGATGCATGTAGGTAACAAAAATCTCATGCACAAATACAGGATGTCCAGGGTGGTACTTGGAGAGACCTCCCAGGAAAGAGACTTGGGAGTTCTGATCGACAAGTCGATGAAGCCATCCGCACAATGTGCGGCAGCGGTGAAATGGGCGAACAGAATGCTAGGAATGATAAAGAAGGGGATCACAAACAGATCAGAGAGGGTTATCATGCCGCTGTACCGGGCCATGGTGCACCCTCACTTGGAGTACTGCGTCTAACACTGGTCGCTGTACATGAAGAAGGACTTGGAACTACTCGAAAGGGTCCAGAGAACATAAGAACATAAGAAGTTGCCTCCGCTGGGGCAGACCATCCTGCCCAGCGGTCCGCTCCCGCGGCGGCCCATCAGGCCCACTGCCTGAACAGTGGTCTCTGACTAATTTTGTAATTTACCTCTAATCCTGTCCCTATAACCTTACCTCTACTCCTATCTGTATCCCTTTGTCCTCCAGATACCTGTCCAGACCTTCTTTGAAGCCCTGTAGCGTACTTCTGCCTATCACATCCTCCGGCAGCACGTTCCATGTATCCACCACCCTCTGGGTGAAAAAGAACTTCCTGGCGTTTGTTCTAAACCTTTCCCCTTTCAATTTCTCCGAGTGCCCCCTTGTACCTGTGGTTCCCCTTAGTTTGAAAAATCTGTCCCTATCCACTTTTTCTATGCTCTTCATGATCTTGAAGGTTTCTATCATGTCTCCCCTGAGTCGTCGCTTTTCCAGGGAGAAAAGCCCCAGCTTTTTCAGTCTGTCAGTATATGAGAGGTCCCCCATACCTTTTATTAGCTTAGTTGCTCTTCTCTGGACTCTCTCAAGTACCGCCATGTCTTTCTTGAGGTACGGCGACCAGTACTGGACACAGTACTCCAGGTGCGGGCGCACCATTGCACGATACAGTGGCAGGATGACTTCCTTCGTCCTGGTTGTGATACCTTTCTTAATGATACATTACATTACATTACTGGCTTATATTCCACCTGTACCTTGCAGTTCTAAGCGGATTACATCAGAAAGATAACTGGACATTTCCAGGAAGAGAAATACAATTAAAGAAGTTGGACCTAGTACAACAAAAAAGATAGCTGGACTTTTCCAGTAAAAGGAATACAATTGAAGGAGTAAGGTCTAAAGCAATTTTGATGAGAGGATTCTAAGAGGGGGTGAGAGGGGAAAAGGGAGGGATTAGGACGTTTGGGTGAATTTCTTGAATAGTAGGGTCTTGATTTCTTTGCAGAAAGCCTTGAGGTCAGTTGAAGCTGGTGATGGTGGGATCCAATTTAGCTGCATGTGTTGCTAGTAAGTTGTCATACATCTTTTTGCGTTTAGTTCCTTTAAAAGGGGGGTAGGAGAAAGGGGATTGGGTTCTCCTCTGTCTGGTTGAGAGGTTCCTGTTTAGACGGTTGTTTAGGTGGGTGGGTGCCGTTCCGTTTAATGTTTTGAATAACATGCAGTATAGTTTGAATTGGATGCGGGCTTGTATTGGAAGCCAGTGTGAATCTAGGAAGGTGTTGGTGATGTGGACAAATTTTCCAAGGGAATAGATCATTCTGATACCCAATATTTTGTTCGCTTTCCTTGAGGCTGTGGCGCACTGCGCCGACGCCTTCAATGTTGTGTCCACCATCACTCCCAGGTCTCTTTCAAGGTTGCTCACCCTAGCGGTGATCCCCCCCATCTTGTAAGTGAACATCGGGTTCTTTTTCCCAATATGCATGACCTTGCATTTCCCTATGTTGAAGCTCATTTGCCACTTTTTGGCCCACTCTTCCAGCGTTGTCAGATCCTTTTGGAGGTCTTCGCAGTCCTCCATGGTTATGACCCTGCTGTATAATTTAGTGTCATCCACAAATTTAATAACCTCACATTTTGTTACCGCCTCCAGGTCGTTAATAAATATATTGAACAGGAGCGGTCCCAGCACCGACCCCTGTGGAACTCCGCTCATGACCCTTTGCCAATCTGAGTAATGGCCCTTTACTCCAACCCTCTGTTTCCTGTCCGCCAGCCAGTTTTTGATCCATCGGTGGACCTCCCCTTGCACCCCGTGGTTCCATAGCTTCCTTAGCAGTCTTTCGTGTGGTACCTTGTCGAAGGCTTTTAGGAAGTCAAGGTAAATGATGTCTATGGATTCCCCTCTATCCACCTGGCTGTTCACCCCCTCAAAGAAGTATAATAAGTTCGTGAGGCATGACCTGCCCTTGCAGAAGCCATGTTGGCTCGACTTTAGTTGCCCATTGTTTTCGATGTGTTCCCAAATGCTGTCTTTAATCAGCGCTTCCATCATCTTTCCAGGGACCGAGGTCAAGCTCACCGGCCTGTAGTTTCCTGGGTCTCCCCTTGAGCCTTTCTTGAAGATGGGCGTGACATTTGCTATTTTCCAGTCCTCTGGGATCTCTCCAGTTTTTAGGGATAGGTTGCATATTTGTCGAAGTGGCTCAGCTATTTTGTTCCTTAGTTCCTTGAGTACCCTTGGGTGAATGCTGTCCGGACTAAGATGGTTAAGGGGCTGGAAGAGTTGCCGAACAGTGAAAGATTAGAGAAACTGGGCTTCTTCTCCCTCGAACAGAGAAGATTGAGAGGGGACATGATTGGACAATTTCCTGTTGGAAAAGGGGATAGAGGGGTATAGATAGAGGATTACTGCACAGGTCCTGGACCTGTTGGGCCGCCGCGTGAGCGGACTGCTGGGCACGATGGACCTCAGGTCTGACCCGGCAGAGGCATTGCTTATGTTCTTATGAAACATTCAAGATACTGAAGAGAATAGACTTAGTCGATAAGGTCTGGTTGTTCACCCTCTCCAAGATAGGGAGAATGAGAGGGCACTCTCTAAAATTGAAAGGGGAAGATTCCGTACGAACGTAATAAAGTTCTTCTTCACCCAGAGAGTGGTAGAAAACTGGAAAGCTCTTCCGGAGTCTGTCATAGGAGAAAATACCCTCCAAGGATTCAAGACAAAGTTAGACAAGTTCCTGCTGAACCAGAATGTACACAGGTAGGGCTAGTCTCAGTTAGGGCACTGGTCTTTGACCAGAGGGCCGCCTCGTGAGCGGACTGCTGGGCACAATGGACCCCAGGTCTGACCCAGCAGCAGCAATTCTTATGTTCTTAGGAATGAGCTGCAGCACGCCAAAGATTTGTTCAGGCCTTACGCACTGTTGCAAAATACTCTTTATCGTAGCACTGACTTGTGAATATGCATATTATTCAAAACATCCTTTGATATAATATAAAAGACTCTCAAGACTCCTGAAGCAGGCCAGATTGGCCTAAACATGTACATGTCGACTCATTGAGTTATTGGATGAATAAAGTCATTTGAACCATTGGATGAATAAAAGAACGTTTATGCAATAGCTTATGTTCACCAGTCTCATTAGGACAATTCCACTCTTTTGTTATATTTCAAAACGTTTGCCTGTCAGCATTCATACGTGCTCTGAGTCACCTGTGGAAACAAACTCATTTGGACTGGGCTTTGGAAGAGTGATTGAGGCAGCAATAGTGTTCACCTCTTGGGGATTTAAATCCATCTCAAACGTCTAAAAAAATAAACTTGTTTTCTAATTTGGCTCTGTACTTTGCTCCCCTTGGAAGTCCAGCTTTGTGAAATCCTACACTTAAACACATAAGTTACACTGTGTTAGCTTCAGGTGATATTCTTTTTTTTTAATGCGTGCTTTGCAAAATCATTGTTCCTAATGTATATATTGCCAAATACAGCAGCATTTAGATGTATTTTAAGCAATCCTTTAGTTAAAAAAAAAAATAAAATGTACACATTTTGAACATTCTGATTTGGATATTCCTTATTTAAATTGGCCTATGCAAAAATTGGTCTTTTTTTTCTCCTGGCTCCAAAATTAAGCTCTGATATTCAACACTTATATGGGTACCAGCATTGAATATCGGGACTCTATACCACCCTCTGGCCACAGCAAGAATTCTTGCAGGTACTGGGCTGAATGTGGGATTCCACATAGGGCCCGGCACTGGTGTTAACTTCAATGAAGAGCCTTCACGTCCACGCGCTTGGGAAGGCCCCTGTTGACTCCACCCACTTTTATACATTGTGTCAGAGAGGCGGTACCAACAGGACCTCATGAGAGGATAGACTCGAAAGCTCTGCATCAGTTAAGCTAGCGCCAGTGTCGGACCTTGTATAGACTCCGGACTCCCTGACAGGCAGCGGGAGGGTGGCAGAAGACGGAGGGCTTTTTCATCGCTGGAGTTAGCTTGGTGTTTCCTGAACTGTGGGCCCACCCTGGCTGACCTGGAAGGGGAAGGGAAGCCTTCCGAGTCAGCCGGGGTGGCCCCATAGGCAGGGCAACACCAAGCTAACTCCAGCAATGAAGAGCCCTCCGTCTTCTGCCACCCTCCCGCTGCCTGTCAGGGAGTCCGGAGTCTATACAAGGTCCGACATTAACACTAGCTTAACTGGCACAGAGCTTTTGAGTCTATCGCTCTTGAGGCCCTGTTGGTACCGCCCCTCTGATGCAAATGTGTCAAAGTGGGTGGGGCCAACAGGGCCTTCCTGAGCGCATGGATTTGAAGGGTCTTTGGCGGAGGGTAACATGCCGCTAGTGGAAGGGGGGCAGGAGACCCATGCTAGGTACCCTCCACAAGTGGCTCACATACCCCTAGGGGTATTTGTACCGTGTGTTGAGAAACACTGCCCTAGACCACCAGGTAGCATTAGTTAAACTTCGGGAGCATATGTGTGGGTGAAGGGGGACTTCAGGAGGTAAAGCTGCTCTTAAGGGACTCTGAATTAAAGAGGTCTGTTTGTTGTTGGTTTTTTTTGGGGGGGGGGGGGTAGTTTGGAGGAGTTTGGCAGGGGTCTGCTTTTGGGAGAATGCTAATGGATGTGGGGGCATTTATCCTGGAACCAGCCAATTTATCAGGCCAGTCCTTGGACAGCTTTTTATGTAATCTTAGCTGCTCCCTTAGCTGTCCATCTTTGTCCAGACTGCATCCCTGAACTCCCCGGTACTGCCTAATTAGTGCAGAGGTGAGCAATGCTGATTATTCAGACGAACTAACCAGGGAGAAGCGTGATTTAATATTGATTTCCTAATATAATTGTAAGTGCATCTTTTGTTAGATCTTGACAAGAGAGGCAACATTAACAGTGGTCAAAAATGAAAATGTCAGAAGGATTTGCAATTTTTCTCTCTACCTCTATCTGTATTACAAATTTCAATTGGAGAAGTAGGATATATTCCGCCAATCTGTTTTTATTTTCTGATAATGCTTACCTGCACACATTTTAAAGCCCTTTGGTGATAAGTCCTTGGTGTATTTTCTTTTTGGTTGCCATGGCAATTTATTGAATATCAAGCTCAGGAGGAGCTTTAAAGATTTGTTTGCTTTGTTGAAAAAGACACAGACCTAAGGCTGAAAAATCAAACTATGGAATCAAACTTTGAGCTGTGAAGCACTGAAATTTGAGATTTATTTTTTTTTGTCTATGTCATTGACAAAATCTTATGGGCAAAAGGAATTATTAAAGCATATTTTATATGAGCCTATACCCACTGAATGAAATTTTAAGGTGACTTGATAAAACCCATCCATTAAAAAATTTCAGATGATGACATAACATCTGAAGTGTCCAGCCCAACCCTTTCATCAATTATTTTCATTGCTCCTGACACTCTCCTCCCTGCATCCTTACCCTCCCTTTGCAAACAAATCTGAACAGTTTGATCAGTCCTCCCCTCCCCCTCCTTTTACAAAACTGTAGCGTGGATTTTAGCTCCGGCCGCTGCGGTAACGGATCCGACACTCATAGAATTCCTAGGAGCGTTAGGAGCTGTGACTGTCACGGCCGATGCTAAAAACCGCACTACGGTTTTGTAAAAGGGGAAGAGGGGGTCTGTCTATCATGTATCAACAGCCATATGTATCAAACTTTTCAGGACACTTATGGAACTTTCTGGTCTTAGACAGAAGATCCTAAAGGGAGAAATTTATAAATGGCATCTAGAGTTAGACGACGGCAATAGAGAATGACACGGGGACAAATTTTTCCCCGTCCCCATGGGA
This sequence comes from Geotrypetes seraphini, assembly GCF_902459505.1. Lineage (NCBI taxonomy): Eukaryota > Metazoa > Chordata > Amphibia > Gymnophiona > Dermophiidae > Geotrypetes > Geotrypetes seraphini. The sequence continues at coordinate 377,488,921 of NC_047086.1, forward strand.
ACTCATTTTCCCATCCTGTCCCTATGAATTCTTTTTCTAGGCTTGCCCCATTCCTGCAAACTCTGTCCTCATCTGCCAAGCCTCAAACACTTTAAAATCATAAGTAGCAACAATCTAGAGCTCAGATTGTGATGTCATAATGCCTCATTCCACCAATGTCTAAGCTCTGTCCTCATCTGCACAAGTCTCAAACACTTTAAAATCATAAGTGTTTGAGGCTTATGCGGTTAAGATAGAGCTTACAGGAATGGGGCAGAGACAGAAATAGTGACAAAACTTATGGAGAGGGGACAGGGAAATTGCGTTCTTGCGGGGCCAGGGAAAAATTTGTCCCCATGACATTTTCTAGACCAGTGTCTTGCAAACTTTCACGAGCTGCGACACACTAAATGTAGTGGCCACGGATCGAGGCATCCAGAAGTGCGCGGACATCACGCACATGCGAAAAGGCCCTCCAGACGGGCCCTGAGATGCCATAAGGGAATGCCAGCAGGCAAGAGGACCGGAGAGAAGGAGATGCGCTGGCACTGGCATGATTGTCTACAGGACGTGCCTCATGCCACGAGAGGCACATCCTCTAGGCAGTCAGCCGACACCTCTCCTTCTCCCCAGTGTGCCTCGGCACACCCAAAATCTCAGGAGGCACACTAGTGTGTTTCATGATAGACTGCTCTAGACAGCAAGTTCCGTGATAAACTAGTATTCTGCAAAAGGCGATCTGAATGGAGTACCCTTTTTTTAATTTTTTTTTTTATTTCAAATCTATTTTATTAAGCAACAGTAAATACAACAGCAATAACAACCATGGGATACATTTTCATCAAACACCCGCGCAGTGCCTCTCAAACTGTGTTTCCACAGCACAGCGATGTGTCCCGAAGAGATTCCAGATTTTTACTTTATTATTTTTTAAATTCCCTTCATAAGTATAAAGTAGAATAGATGACATGTATGTTGCTTACGCAAGAGTATGTCAATGTTATGGGCAACTGTGTACATAAGGATACAACCACCCAGAGAAGCGTCGTTCTTTGACGTGATTGGTCCTTGAAAACTAACGACAAGTGATTTTATTTTTTTTTTTTTTTATGCAGTAGTGATCCTAACTTGAGCAAAAAGTTACATTAGAATGAAGGACTCTGGGTAAGGAAGAGCCCCTACTAGCCTGAGGTTCCAGAAGTATGAATAACATGGTGGGGGCTGGAAAGTGCTACGGGGAAGGGGGGGTTGCTGTGCTGCCAGACCCGTGGGAGATGGGGTGCTGCTTTTGCCACTGGAGGGGGGAGGGGGGTCCTGCTGTGTTGGTCAGGAACTCTGGGACCCAGAGCCAATTCAGAGCGCAGGGCCAGGAACTGCTCAGGCCCAGCATGGAATCTCAGACTTAATTCAGCTTGTAGCTGGCAGCAGCTTTAAAAACCGCGGACCAACAGCCGCGAGCCGAACATTACCTCCATTCTATATATCTCTAGAAGTGTGTAGTGGTTGTTATTGCAATGAAGATCCTCCTCGGCGCTCATTTCATCCGCCTGCAGACCTGACAGTGATGAAAAGATATTCATATCTCTGCGTCTTCCCATCATCAGAGATAATTTAATTTATCTTTTTCATTGGCAAGCACGGATGTTGACATTTGTCAAGACTATTAATCATTAAGCTAATCATAATGAGAGATTACAAATTTAGAAGAAATATCCAGGACCCCCCGCGAAGGTTGAAAAATCCGCGAATACGTTTTTTAGCAGGGGATACAGGAGAGGGCAGCCGGAGCGCCGGCGAGTGAAGGAAATCACTCGCGGTATGCTCCGACCGCCTCTTCCTGTACTAAAATCGGGCCTCACCAATCAGGAGCTGCTTTGACACGCAGCTCCTGATTGGTGAGCCCCGACTTTAGAACAGGAAGAGGCGGTCGGAGCATACTCCGAGTGATTTCCTTCACTCGCCGGCACTCCGGCTGCCCTCTCCTGCCCGGTCATTCGCGGTCGGAAAATACCGTTCCATAAAGATGTCCCAGCGATCATAAACATTTTTACTCCTGTAGACACTAGGGCCTGTTTTGCAAAGCTGTGCTAGCGGCTGCCGCGTGGCAACAGCCCCAAAGCCCTTTAAATCTCTATGGCCTTTTTTCATCTCCATCCTCGTAGCTGCAGCGATAGACTCCACCATTCCCGATCCACCATCTCTCCTTTTCTTAATTACCCTTTCATCCAGCATCTCTCCCTCCTTTCTGCACTCCCCATCCATCTCACCCGCTCCATGAGTTCAACACATTCTGCTTCCTGCATGCTTTCTCTCTCTGTCTTTGCCTCTTCCCTCGAGTGGCATACCTCCTTCCCACCTGCCAACCTAACATGCTCTCTCCCCATGCATCATCTCACCCTCCCCTCCAGTGTGTAGCACTTTTCCTTTCCCTCCCTTTCTTCCAGGTCCTGCATTAGGATGGCAAGGGGAGGAGGGTCGGTCACCGAGGCAAGGCCAATTTTTTTTTTTTTTTTTAATTTTAAATCAAATAGATTCACCCAAGCATAACTTTAACGATTATGTTTTATGTGCTTGGACCATGTACTTTGCAATTATTTTTTCTGTTTGTTTTATTCCTTTGTATTGTGTTTTCCAAAAATTAATAAAACACTTTGAACTTAAAAAAAAAAAATAGATTCACCCGAAATGAATCAGTGAATCGATTCAAATCAGAAATCGGGCAGCACTAGTACACACGGAAGGGGCCTAAGGCTCTGATTAGCCTGGATGCCCCATAGGAGGGGCCATAGGCATCTGGGCCAATCAGAGCCTTAGCCCCCTTCCCGGTGCATCTGGCAAGGGACCTAAGGCTCTGATTGGCCCAGGTTGTATAAGGCCCCTCCTATGGGATGCACCGGGAGGGGAAGGCCCATTTTGGAAGAGGTGGGCCAGCTGGCTAGAGGGATCCCTCCGGTCAGCAATCTAATTGAAGGTACGGGGGAGAAGGGTCGGAGGCGTGGGGGGGAGGGGTTGTGATTCAGCAGGAGAGAATGGGCATCTCTCCCACTGCGGAGGGGGGGGGGGGGGTTATGTGGCAGTGGGAGATATTGGGAATCTTTCTCGTTGCTGGGTGGGTGTTCACTTGGTAGCTGGAGAGAGTGGGCATCTTTCCCGCTGCAGGGGGGGTGTTGTGTGGCAGCAGTAGAGAATGGGTATCTCTCCTGCTGCTGGGAGGGGGGGAATCAGTTCTCAAAATGCCTTTTCTAGCAGTCTCTGACATTGCCATTCCGGGGTTTTAAACAGTGCTGTCACTGTACCTGCACCCCTGGACCAATCGCTGATTTGTGTCACCAAAAGCCGATGCCAATCTTGGAGAATGGTTCGGCGATTTTAAAGAATCCACCAGAGCGCTCATTTTAATGTTGAACATAAGAACATAAGCAATGCCTCTGCTGGGTCAGACTTGAGGTCCATCGTGCCCAGCAGTCCGCTCACGCGGCGGCCCAACAGGTCCAGGTCCTGTGCAGTAATCCTCTATCTATACCCCTCTATCCCCTTTTCCAGCAGGAAATTGTCCAATCCTTTCTTTAACCCCAGTACCGTACTCTGCCCTATTACGCCCTCTGGAAGCGCATTCCAGGTGTCTACCACATGTTGGGTAAAGAAGAACTTCCTAGCATTCGTTTTGAATCCCCTTTCAACTTTTCCGAATGCCCTCTTAAGTTTGAAGAATCTGTCCCTCTCTACGCCCTTCATGATCTTATAAGTCTCTATAGTCTCTATCATATCCCCTCTAAGTCTCCTCTTCTCCAAGGAAAAGAGACCCAGTTTCTCCAATCTCTCAGCGTATGAAAGGTTTTCCATCCCCTTTATCAGACGTGTCGCTCTCCTCTGAACCCTCTCGAGTAACGCCATGTCCTTCTTAAGGTACGGTGACCAATATTGGACGCAGTACTCCAGATGCGGATGCACCATCGCCCGATACAATGGCAGGATAACTTCTTTCGTTCTGATTGTAATGCCCTTCTTGATTATGCCTAGCATTCTATTCGCTCTCTTAGCGGCCGCTGCGCACTGTGCCCTCGGCTTCATTGTCACGTCCACCATTACCCCCAAGTCCCCTTCTTGGGTACTCTCATTTAATAACATCCCTCCCATTGTATAGTTGTACCTCGGGTTTCTGTTTCTGTTGAAGGGCCCATTTGCACGGCAGTGTCGGGGGACTGCTGGAAACCTCGCTAAAAACAGAGAAGCCGTTATGATAATCCACCACTAAAATGTGTGCAGGCTAAACCGTTGGAAAACAGTTTAGTGACGGCGTTAAACTTTTGAGAATCTGGGCCTCCATGTTTCACAACCTTTCTGATACCAGTTGGGGTTACTGGTAGGAGCCACAGAGCGCAACACAAATTACAAACTGCATGAACAACTGATAGAGCTGACTGAGTAGAGTTTGAGCTGATTTAATTACTTGTGTGTGGTGTTTTGATTTACAATATAGGCAATTATTATGCTAACAGGAGGAGGAGTGAAATTAAATTTATTAGGTGTGCTGCTGTCTGGCAAGCTTAAATTCGGAGAGTAAAGGATGCCTCACATTTAATTTCCCAATCAACTAAGACAGCTCAATAGTCTACAATATATCAGTTTGAATACAAGGTGAAGAACATTGTTTCCCAAAGGTAATAACTTGAGCTCCTAATACATTGAGTGAGCATTTTCCGAAAAGGATTAGAACAGAATGTCCTGAGGTATGGATGCAATTATAAAGAATGAGCAATTTTCAGGTTCTAATTAAGTTCTGTTAAAATAAACATTGCATAACAATAACTCTTAAAGGATAGAAAGTTATAGCATGCACAATAAGATCTTGTCCACGATGAGCATTTATTTTCATGGGCGGCATTAGCCCGGACATTATGAACTAGAGGTAAGCAGTAGACAGAAGACTTGTCACCACCTATAAGTAACACCACATAGATATGTTACGAACCATTGAGTGCTGATATCCCATAGGCCCTTTTACTAAACTGCAGTAAAATTTGCAGTTCTCGTGTCTTATCGTGGGACTTTACTGTGCGGTAGCTGCAAATTGAATGTGGCAGCCAGTGACGTGTGGTGAGGGCTTGCAGGAGATTCAGTGAATCCCCAGCTCTAAAGCCCTGCTTTTTTTTTTTTTAAATTTGTTTACTTTTTACTTGCTATGGTTTGATTTGTTGAGTAGGTAGTCTGCTCAACCAGTCAAACTGCATCAAACAGTTAAAAAAAAAAAAAAAAACCCCCACAAAAATACAGGGCTCATGGGCTAGGGATTCGTCGAACCTCCTGAAGGCCCTGACAGGACTGATCTGAATTTGATTGGCTGAGCAACATCTGCCTCTTGCCTGCTCAACCAATTAAATTCAGAGCAATGCCCTAAGGGCCTTTGGGGGAGGGGGGGATGGAACAAATCCCCTGAAGGCTCTGACTGCAGGCCACTGGTAGCAGCTACAGGGGATGTTCCTAGTACAGTGGTACCTCGGTTTACGAGTGCACCGGTTTGCGAGTGTTTTGCAAGAAGAGCAAAACATTCGCAAACTTGGTGCCTCGTAAACCGAGCTTGCCTCGCTGTACGAGCGCCTCCCCCGCGATCCGGCACCCCCCCGCCGCCAGCGGGCACCCCCCCCCCGCCGCTACCTGAGATCCCCTAACCCACCCGAACCCTCTTCTTACTTCCAGTGTAGCCTCCGCATCGGCACCGGCACCAGCATGTCCTGTGCGTTGGTGCCGGTGCCCGAAAATCTGCTTCCTGTGCCGGGCCTTGAGCATGTGCCGATGCCGATGCGGAGGCTACACTAGAAGTAAGAAGAGAGTTCGGGTGGGTTGGGGGATCTCAGGTCGCGGCAGGGGGGTGCTGGTGGTGGCGGGGGGGGGGGGTGGTGCTGGATCGTGGGGGGGAGGGTGCCGGTTCGCGGGGGGGGGCCTTTGGGGGGAGCAATGCCGGTTCTCATGGGGGGGGGGGAGCAGCGCTGCTGGCCTCGGGGGGGGGAAGGTGGGGGGTGGGAACTTATCAAAGCAAGTTTCCCTTACTTCCTATGGGGAAACTTGCTTTGATATACGAGCATTTTGGATTACGAGCATGCTCCTGGAACGGATTATGCTCGTAATCCAAGGTACCACTGTATTTTTCTGTTGCAGCTACTGCATTGAACTTTGCTTGGAGTTACCGTAGAAGCATATAGGGTCAGATTGTATAAACGGTGCCTATCTCGTTAGGTGCCTGTAAAAACAACACCTACTACATGTCAATCAAAGTTGGGTGCCGTTTGTAGGATCGTGCCTACTAGCAGCTGACTTAGGTACCGTTAGGCATCATAATCTTAGGCGCTGGTTTATTAAGCCAGGGTTTTTGGTTTTCATGGCCTAATATTACCTTGGCCTAAGGTAGACACCCACCAGTGCCTAAGGGCTCCTTTTATGAAGGCGCGTTAGGGCCTTAACGCTAGCCGCTATCGCCTCCTCTTGAGCAGGCGGTAGTTTTTTGGCTAGCGCGCACACTGATCCGGTGCGTGCGCTGAAAACGCTAGCGTACCTTCGTAAAAAGGAGCCCTAAGTCAATCCATGCCCAAACTCCACCCCTAACTGTGCCTACTTTCCATGTAGACGCCCACCTGCGCTTACTGGTCAATTACATTTTTAAAATAATTTTTTTAATTGGTTTTTAATAGCTCTTTCTATTAACAGCACCAATTAAAAAATTACGTTAGGTGCCTGTGTCGGCGGCACCTTTCTGATTTAGGTGCCTAAGCTGAGGCACTGTTTATAGAATCGGGCCTTAACGGCCAGATTCATTAAATGATACCGAAAAAAAGGTGCCAGAAAAATCATCGCTGAATGCGATTTTATAAAAAGCACTCTGGGATGAACACCTGGCCTACATTAGAGACACCTTTAATGCTTTGAACATCCTGTAAGAATAGCCATACGGGTCAGACATATGTGCCATATAGTCCTGTATAGCCAATCCAGGCCAAAAGTACCTGACGGTTCATAGACAACCCCGCGAAAGACAAAGGCGCGCGCCGACAACTGAGCGCAAGACGGAGGTGCGCGCCGAAGAAAATTACAGTTTTTAGGGGCTCCGACGGGGGGTTTTGTTGGGGAGCCCCCCCCAGTTTACTTAATAGAGATTGCGCCGGCGTTGTGGGGGGTTTAGGGGGGTTGTAACCCTCCACATTTTACTGTAAACTTAACTTTTTCCCTAAAAACAGGGAAAAAGTGAAGTTTTAAGTAAAATGTGGGGGATTACAACCCCCCAAACCCCCCCACAATGCCCCCATAACGCTGCGCAATCTCTATTAAGTAAAGTGGGGGGGTTCCCCCCCACGCCCCCCCCCCCCCCCGTCGGAGCCCTAAAAATATTAATTTTCTGCGGCACGCGCCTCCACGCTGCGCTCAATTGTCTGCGTGCGCCTTTGTCCCGGCGCGCTTTTGACCTGACACCGTACCTGACAGAATCCCAGAGAGTTTCAAGATTCCGTGGTACTGATCCCAGGGACACACAGTGGCTTCCCCCACGTCTATCTCAATAGCAGATTATGGTCATTTCCTCAAGGAACTTGTGAGGTTGATTGTGGAAGTGACTAACATAGGATATCACAGGCTAGCCACTCCTACAGCAAATTAAGTTGCAATAAAAGGCCAACGTTTACTGCTCCTTGATTTTCCCCTGAGTGAATCATGCAATCTATAGCCCTGGTTTGTTGATGGGTTTTTCCATTGTTTAAAATACAGTCAAACCTCGGTTTGTGAGTAACCCGGTTTGCGAGTGTTTTGCACGACGAGCAAAACATTCTCGCAAAACGTGTCTCGCAAACCGAGTGTTGACTCGATTTACGAGCACCCCCCGATAACCGGCATCGCTCCCCCCGCTCGCAAAGGGCCCCCTCCCGCTCAAGAATCTCGGCAAGAGGGAGAATTAGAAGGGCTTGAGCATGCGCAGATGCATGCTCAAAGCCGGCAGAGACAAGGAAGAAGATCTTCAAGCGGCACCGGCACTTGTGCGCTGCGTGCCGGTGCCAAAGGGGGGGTGAGATAAAGTTGGTCGGGCGGGGGGGTTCCTGTTCTCGTGGGGTGGGGGGGGTGGCGATTCGAGCCGGGGGGGGGCCTTTGCGAGCGGGGGGGAGCGGTTCTCGAGCCGGTGCCAGACGGGGGTGTGTGAATTAAAGTTGGGCGGGCGGGGGGTGCCTTTCTCACGGGTGGTGCCGGATCACGCGGGGGGGGGGGGAACAGCGCCCTGGCCTTGGGGGGGGAAACGTATCAAAGCGAGTTTCCATTATTTCCTATGGGGAAACTTGCTTTGATAAACGAGCATTTTGGATTACGAGCATGCTCCTGGAACGGATTATGCTCGTAATCCAAGGTACCACTGTAAATGTATGTATTATAGTTACCTTCTGATTATTTTACTGATTGTAATGTTGTCATTAGACGAGTGTGTGACGCAGTGATTAGAGCTACAGACTCAGCACCCGGGGGTTGTGGGTTCAAACCCTGCACTGCTCCTTGTGACCCTGGGCAAGTCTCTCAGTCCTCCATTGCCCCAGGTACATTAGATAGAGTATGAGCCCACCGGGACAGATAGGGAAACTGCTTGAGTACCTGATTGTAAAACCGCTTAGATAACCTTGATAGGCGGTATATATTTAAAAAAAAAACACTAATAATATGAAATATATAGCCTAAGTTGTCTTTCCAGATTTATTTACAGGGTCACAATATGAGATCAAATAATGAAAGGTGTTCTGCATTGCATTTTGAATCCAGAGAATATGTGATCCATTTTAGGAAGGGTGTTTGCTATGAAATATAGGCACATTATCAAGAAGGTTTGATCAATGCAAGTTTTGTTATTCTCTACACTGTGGGGTATTAGTTAGTCAAATATGTGAACAGTTTGAAACCTTTGATAAAATGGATAATGTTTTTGAACACTGATATTCTTAACATGCTACTGAGGAAAAAAAAATATCCATTATTGCATTAAAATAAAAATTCTGAGTGACTCTATGTTAAATTGAATTATTAATGCTGACAATATGGCATGTTGCAGAATAGACCATTAATAGTTTTTATTTCACCGTTTATATTTATTTGAAATACAGCATTACCATATGCTAGAACAAACACAAATATCAATTAATGCAGCATAACTTTCTATTTGACAAGATAATACATCAGAAGGCAATCTGCTATTTTTTAAAATGTATTTTTACTGAGTTTTGGAAAGACAAAAACAAAATTGAACATTTATATAAATATAATGCAGGAAACATATCATAGACATTTTTCTGTTTATATAACTCTATCTCTATACTGTCAAAATTATTTGTAAACATTACTCTACAAGTCCACACATGGAAAATGGAAGAACTGAAATTTATATTTAAAAAAATCCCCAAAAACATATGAAGAGAAAAAAAAGTTTCAGGTTTATCAAATTTGATATATTACCCTTTAAGAACCTTTCAGAGTGGAATCTATCTATCTCCTGATAGGTTAAGAGGATGGATTGGGAAATCCGTGTTTTACTTCCGTTGCTTTTTAATGGAAGTAAAACCAGGAAATCTCAATCCATCCTCCTTTTTCTGGAGCTATGTGGTACCACTAAGCTTAAATCACTTGGAACAGTCCATTCTACAGTTACCAGTAGCACTAAACCGGACAGTGCCACTGAATACCGTCTCTTATCACCCTTGCAGAAATTGAGCAGATCAGGAATGGTATATGGGGTGGTATTGGGGAAGATGCCAACAGTTTTCAGTGCTGGGACCCACATAGCTAGTTTGACCAAGTTAGGAGAGCTCAAGATTTGTCCTAGGCTAGCTATGCGGGCTATGGCTGAATATCGGCCAGGACCTGCATATTTTTTTTTCTATTCCCTCCCCTCCCCCCAGCAAGCCACCTCCTATTTCCCAGAGCAAACCCTCTCCTTCCAGGCATCCCCTGAGGATCCCCTGCAAGGCTAACATGAGTGGCTGTGGCAGCCATTTTGAAGATGCTGTCACTAGGGGCAGGAACAAATGGGGTTTGCTCCTACCTCCACTGTACCACCATGAATAGGAGATAGGTCAGGGAGAGGAGTTGAGAGACATAAGAACATAAGAATTTGCTGCTGCTGGGTCAGACCAGTGGTCCATCGTGCCCAGCAGTCCGCTCCCGCGGTGGCCTCCAGGTCAAAGACCAGTGCCCTGAGAGCAGCCCTACCTGCTTATGTTCCGGTTCAACAGGAACCCATCCAACTTTGTCTTATATCCCTGGAGGGTGTTTTCCATTATAACAGCCTCCGGAAGAGCGTTCCAGTTTTCCACCACTCCCTGGGTGAAGAAGAACTTCCTCCAGAGAGTGGTGGAAAACTGGAATGCTCTTCCGGAGGCTGTTATGGGGGATGGGGGGAGAAGGAGGCTGTTAATGTCATGGGCTGGGGGTGATACCCATAAAGAGGGAGCTGCTTTTGGGGGCAGGATAGGGTTCAAAGGGGGGGGAGGGGGAATAAAAAGCAAATTATGTGGATCCTGGCTGTTATTCTACTCCAGCAGCTACCAGTGGGTATATTGGTTCTGGCCACACATGGCCTGGCATTGAACGTCTGAGGATAATGTTGCCAGCGGCGATCAGAATTAAAAAAAAAAAACACGGTGTCTGTTGCCTGCTGCCGTGGTATATCAAATGTAAATAAACCATAGCCAATAGGGCAGTGATGAATCTGAGCATCCAACCACTGAGAGAGACCAGCAGGACACCAAAACAGTCAGCTTTCATTTGAATGCATTCTGGAAAGAAAGGTATGGCCTCTCAGCGGAGATGGGAAGGAACAGCGCTCCAGATCAGTTTTTCTCAACTCGGTCCTGGAGTGCCCCCTTGCCAGTCACGATGAATATGCATAAACTTGGTCTGCATACACTGCCTCCGTTCTATTTTCGGTTCATAGACAACGGCGCGAAAGACAAAGGCGCGCCCAGACAATTGAGCGCAGCGCGGAGGTGCGCGCCGCTCAAAATTACTGTTTTTAGGGGCTCCGATGGGGGTTTTTGTTGGGGAACCCCCCCATTTTACTTAATAGACATCGCGCCGGCGTTATGGGGGGTCTGGGGGGTTGTAACCCTCCACATTTTACTGTAAACTTAACTTTTTCCCTAAAAACAGGGAAAAAGTGAAGTTTTCAGTAAAATGTGGGGGGTTACAACCCCCCACACCCCCCACAACGCGGCGCAATGTCTATTAAGTAAAGTGGGGGGGTTCCCCCCCACGCCACGACCCCCCCCGTCGGAGCCCTAAAAACATTAATTTTGAGCGGCGCGTGCCTCCGCGCTGCGCTCAATTGTCTGGGCGCGCCTTTGTCCCGGCGCACTTTTGACCTGACACCAAATTTTCTTTTAAAAAATAACCCATTTATTTTGTATTCAGCTTCAAATGTTGAATGTCTGCTCCCCACTCCCTCCTCCACTTTGAGATGTCTTTTCCAAACACACACAATACCAAAAATATTACAAACATTCCTCCAGTGGTGTCTTAAAACTGGGAAAAAAAAAACCCCACCTAAAAGTTTTACCTCCTCAAGACCTAAAATATTTCTGTGTGTTAGATAAATCTCAGCCATTCCATAAATTTGATGCCATTTATTTCTCAGAAATGGCATGAAGGCTGGAGATCTCGAGTGGCCAATAATGTTGATCGGCGGTTTTATTGCAGCCAAAAAAAACATTGATTGCCTTTGACTCAAGAACCCATACAGAGTGCAACATGCCACATTAGCTGTTATACAGCGAGAGGAGAAATGGATGTTTCTTTAAAAGTTTCATAAGTGCTACGCTTGCGAGAAGATCATTAATGTTATCCATTGTTAATGACTGATCACTGGTCTCATAACAGAAGACAGACTTTCTGACTGAAACCTCAAGGAATGTGAGCAAGTTCAAAACCAAAATTGAGTTCTGTTGAGTGCATAATCCATTGTGCTATTGATTAAAAAGGAGAAGGCAGAGGAATAAGAATTCTGAGATTACCTTCAGTGATTTTACCATTAGGTTGTCGGATGGGTTACATACTAAACAGATGTTTGCCAGCCACAGCTCCTGTGATCTTATTTTCCAGTGACAACTGAAGCTCCATTTTCCAATAAAGATCAGCAGTTGCTGATTTGGCCTTTTATTCCCTTCCTCAAGGAAAAGGCCATTAAGTCAAAAGATATAGCCTTGAATGCTTCAAGAAGGCCATGATAACTCACAAAAAACTGTTAAGCTTAAAAGCTTTTCCAAATCTCTTTAAGCCTTTATCTGTTTATGGTATTAGATAATGATTTTGGGTTTGGGTTTAGAATTCAGAGTTTCAGTAAAATTACCCTTTAATTACTTTCTGTCTCTACCTTTGAAAAATTTACACCTGCATTTGATTGGAGTGTGCATTATACTGTGTGTGTTTGTGTTCATAGAGAAAAAGAGACTAGCAATTTCAGTAATGCTATTGCTACAACATTAAAAGTGATGATTTCTCTGGATTTTTTTTTATCACAAAAGCTATGACCTAAAATGATTCCCAAAATATAGCTATTCAAAGATGGTCTAGTGCAGGGGTCTCAAAGCCCCTCCTTGAGGGCTGCAATCTAGTCGGGTTTTCAGGATTTCCCCAATGAATATGCATGAGATTTATATGCATGCATTGCTTTCAATGCATAGTCATTGGAGAAATCCTGAAAACCCGACTGGATTACGGCCCTCAAGGAGGGACTTTGAGATCCCTGGTCTAGTGTGTTGTAAACTGCTCCAACGTGAAGGTTTAAATAATTATCAGCATCCAATTAATGTAGAACTGTAAAAACTGTGAAATTACCAGAAAAAAAAAGTTGATTGTTGCAGCGTTACGCAGCTGGCTTTCCAAGATGGCTGCTATATATAATCTGAATGCTCCCAGTAACAATGGTGCGGTGTACAGAACCTGGATTTAATTTTTATACGATTTAACCACTAATCTTATCTGGTCTGGCGCTGATGTAAAATCTGGTAACCCTAACTGTGCCAGAGTTATGAGTAACTTCTATAAAGTCGTATTTCGGCTAGGCAGTATAACCTAGTGAACAAAACTAAGTTCCAATTACAATTTTTTGCATATAGGCCTAGGCTGAAAGACACAATGATCATCTCTTCCTTCCTCTCCTCCACCCTAATTCTTCCTTTTTCCTTTCTCTCCCCCACAGGTGCAGCATCTTCCCTCCCCTCTTACCCATCCCATTGTGCCTTCCCTCTGCAGCATCTTTCTATCCCTCCCTCCCATCCCCCCACGCAGTAGAACCCCGCTGGCCCTCCCACCATGAGACCGACATACCGCCTTCCAAACAGCAGTGTCAGCAGCACTCTAAACAGGCTGTTTTGTGGCCTTCTCTCGCCGGGGCCTTCCCTGTGCTGCACCACTGATGATATCATCAGTGATGCGGCAGTGGATAGGACACGGTGGGAGAAGACCGCAAAGCAGACTGTTTAAAGTGCTGCCGATGCTGTTGTTTGGAGGGAGGTATGTCGGTCTCGTGGTAAGATGGTCAGCGGGGTTCAGTGGCCGGGCGGGTGGGAGGGACTTTGTAAGGATTGTCATGTCCCCACAATGTTAGATTGTAGGGGTTATGTGAGGCGCCCTTACAAACACCAGGTCCTGAGTTCAATACCTTCACAGAAGATCCACCAGGAGTAGAATCAAATAACAAGCACAGCCAGAAGTGATGGCATAAAGAATATATTATAGAAATAGGCTTACAGAAAAGCAATATTCATAAGCATTACAATTAAAGAGAGAGCAAAGCAGTTTCCCTGCCTTTCAGAGTTCAGAGAAAAGCATGAAGTTCCAGGGAGGCAGAGAAAGAGAGAGAGAGAAAAGAGGCTGGGGGTGATGGTCTAAGCTTCGGGTTCCAGAGATAGAGCAAGAGAAGGGGGGGGGGGGATGTAAGAGGAGCGTTTTATAGCTTGGAATCTTATTCTAAATATAGAATCTATTGAACTTCAATTGAAGTTAAGCATCTCCATCCTTAGTAAACTGTGCTAGACAGGAGAAGAATAGACTGAAGTCAAATGTCATTTCCAGTATGCCTCTGACAATCTGTGCACCTGAACCCATTGTATATCCTAAGCTGTCCATCCTAAGCATCAGACATTAACACATCTTCTTAACACCTCTTAGAGCACCTTTTTACTACCAGGTCATCTAAGCACTGATTGAATTAGGGTTATTTGAAACAGTCTGCCTGGATGCTTGCTGTATGTGATCTATCTGCATCAACATCCCAGAGTCAAATTGATATAATTTCCCATAGGCCTTTGCTGACATTAGTTATGCCAACTGAAAATGCTGATTGCTAGGCTGACAGACTTCAGGGGCGATCTAACTAGGGCTTATATTAAGACCTACCCTGAAAATCATGCTAGGGCTTATTTTTGGGGTAAGTCTTACTTTCAGGGAGAAACGGGTAGTTTTAGCATGTTGGATGCAGCGCTGGATTGGGCAAGAATGAGCGGTCATTGCTCCTATTTGATCTCTCAATGTCCATGCCCTGTTCTAAAATTATTCTCTTACGAACCATATAACCTTTAAACACTCGTTCGTTTTTACAGGGAATTTCATGAGCCAATTGGTTTGCAGTACAACTTGCAAAAATGTGCTTTGAGAAACTGAACTGTCTTTTTATTTTTCTTCTGCGTAAATATTCCCTGACATAAATGGTTTTTCCTCGGGGAAGAGACTTTTTCTATCTGTTGTAGAATCACTGAAAGAAAGCCAGGCATTATATCCTTCGGTGATGGAACTTTTGAATACAAACGACTCTCACTGAAAATTAAAATAGAGCCAAAATGTAATGGCCTAAATAAAGCAAACACATTGAAATCTCTTGTGTCTGCTAGAGTAGAACCTTCCAATCTGTGCTTATGGTTCCTCAATGGTGCCCTAGAGGTACCAAAGAGATTGTTTCTGGTGATGCTTAGAAATGAATTTAATTTTCATAATATGTCAATTTTAGCTACTCATCTTGACTGCTTTTATGGATGATTTTTTTTTTTTTTTTTTAAATCTTGCGCACCGCTGTATGTATGAACATGTAGACCTGCTTAGTATATTTGGGTTTTTGACAAGCAGTACCGTATTTTCGCGGATATAACGCGCGCGTTATACGTGATTTTACGTACCGCGCATACCCCTCGCGCGTTATATGCCTGAGCGCGGTATAGAAAAGTTTTTAAACATAGTTCCCACCCCGCCCGACGCCCGATTCACCCCCCCAGCAGGACCGCTCGCACCCCCACCCCGAACGACCGCTCGCACGCGCTCCCACCCGCACCCGCATCCACGATCGGAGCAAGAGGGAGCCCAAGCCCTCTTGCCCGGCCGACTCCCCGACGTCCGATACATCCCCCCCCCCCCCGGCAGGACCACTCGCACCCCCACCCCGAAGGACCGCCGACTTCCCGACAATATCGGGCCAGGAGGGAGCCCAAACCCTCCTGGCCACGGCGACCCCCTACCCCCACCCCGCACTACATTACGGGCAGGAGGGATCCCAGGCCCTCCTGCCCTCGACGCAAACCCCCCCCCCCCAACGACCGCCCCCCCCCAAGAACCTCCGCCCGTCCCCCAGCCGACCCGCGACCCCCCCTGGCCGACCCCCACGACACCCCCACCCGCCTTCCCCGTACCTTTGTGTAGTTGGGCCAGAAGGGAGCCCAAACCCTCCTGGCCACGACGACCCCCTAACCCCACCCCGCCCTACATTACGGGCAGGAGGGATCCCAGGCCCTCCTGCCCTCGACGCAAACCCCCCTCCCTCCCACGACCGCCCGCCCCCAAGAACCTCCGACCGCCCCCCCAGCCGACCCGCGCCCCCCCTGGCCGACCCCCACGACCCCCCCACCCCCCTTCCCCGTACCTTTGGAAGTTGGCCGGACAGACGGGAGCCAAACCCGCCTGTCCGGCAGGCAGCCAACGAAGAAATGAGGCCGGATTGGCCCATCCGTCCTAAAGCTCCGCCTACTGGTGGGGCCTAAGGCGCGTGGGCCAATCAGAATAGGCCCTGGAGCCTTAGGTCCCACCTGGGGGCGCGGCCTGAGACACATGGTCGGGTTTGGCCCATGTGCCTCAGGCCGCGCCCCCAGGTGGGACCTAAGGCTCCAGGGCCTATTCTGATTGGCCCACGCGCCTTAGGCCCCACCAGTAGGCGGAGCTTTAGGACGGATGGGCCAATCCGGCCTCATTTCTTCGTTGGCTGCCTGCCGGACAGGCGGGTTTGGCTCCCGTCTGTCCGGCCAACTTCCAAAGGTACGGGGAAGGGGGGTGGGGGGGGTCGTGGGGGTCGGCCAGGGGGGTCGCGGGTCGGCTGGGGGACGGGCGGAGGTTCTTGGGGGGGGGCGGTCGTTGGGGGGAGGGGGTTTGCGTCGAGGGCAGGAGGGCCTGGGATCCCTCCTGCCCGTAATGTAGTGCGGGGTGGGGTGAGGGGGTCGCCGTGGCCAGGAGGGTTTGGGCTCCCTCCTGGCCCGATATTGTTGGGGAGTCGGCGGTCCTTCGGGGTGAGGGTGCGAGTGGTCCTGCCGGGGGGGGGGGATGTATCGGACGTCGGGGGGGGGCATCAGGCTTTCAGAATGGGGACAGACCTTCAAGGGGGACAGGACTTCAAGGGGGGACAGTGCACGGAAAGTCAGGGGGGGTGAACGGAGAGTCGGGACAGCGCACGGAAAGTCAGGGCAGTGCACGGAAGTCAGGGGGGTGAACGGAGAGTCGGGACAGCGCACGGAAAGTCAGGGCGGGCGAAAGGAGCGTCGGGCATCATGCGCGTTATATGCCTGAGCGCGGTATAGAAAAGTTTTGGTACATATCATCGTGATTTCTGCGCGCTATACCCCTGTGCGCGTTTTACACAGGTGCGCGTTATATCCGCGAAAATACGGTAATACTTCTGCCTATAATGTCAACTAATCTTACGAAGTTTGTTACACTGAACTATTAACTTACAATACGCTTGTTTTTGGGTGTTTTTTTTTTTCCCCACCAGGAAAAGAAGAATATATTGCAACCTTCAAAGGGTCAGAGTATTTCTGCTATGACTTGTCCCAGAACCCAATCCAGAGCAGCAGTGATGAAATTACGCTGTCATTTAAAACTCTTCAGAGGAACGGACTGATGCTTCACACAGGAAAATCTGCGGATTATGTCAATCTTGCACTGAAAAATGGCGCCGTCTCCCTGGTCATTAATTTGGGGTCAGGGGCCTTTGAGGCACTGGTGGAACCTGTGAATGGAAAGTTTAATGACAATGCCTGGCATGATGTGAAAGTAACCAGGAATCTGCGTCAGGTAACAGTACAATGGATGAAACAATAGCTGAATTTATTTCCAATACAATTAATTTAGAGTCATTAGGATTAATAAGAATCCATAGTAGAATTTCTGTAGTTGAATATACAGGTGTTCTATTTTTTTTATTTACTGACTGTGACAATCCTAGCACACTTGAGCAGAGGCAAATCTAGAAAGTGAAGGGAACTAGGGGGGTGTTTAAACAACATGACAGAATAAATTGCAATTAAATTTTTCAAAGCAAGAACTGTGCAGATGTTTGTACTTGGAAAGTTTTCTGCCCTGGTTTCTCTTTCCTAAAAACGGAATTGTAGGCAATAAATGATTATTTTGGTAGGTCAAAAGCAGAGAATTCACATTCACAGAAATGAAAGATAACTACCAAACTCCAATATTGCCCCAACAGTCCTCCATTTGACATTATTGAAAAACCTGGATGGAAAAGTTGCTTTCGTCAAACACAAAGCAGAATATTTATGCCTGTGATAGACTAGTCAAGGCGTTGCCAACTGAGCAAGAGAGACTGCTTTCTAAATATATGTAGCTTAATTTAGATGTTCAATATCCGAACAGCTATGGTAAGCCAGACACTTAGCATTTACCATTTCAGATTTTGAACAAGTAAATTAAGCCCATGCTCATTCAGACTGGAGTAGCTAGGTTATTTTTACAACACAACAATGCTTTCTTTAGGCACTATTTTGATTTAGGAATTCATAAACTGGCACTTCAGTGTCCATATTGCATGGGCGTCAATATCCTAAGTTTGAACATGTATCTGGCAAAGAGGCATGGTCTAGGCTGCTTTGGGTGGGACGTGAGTGGGCCAAAAACACAGACACTCATTTGCTATTGCAGAAGGGGAAGGCGCATCCATGTCCATAATGACTGACATTGAGAAATAGGCCTAGGGTTACCAGGCCCGCCTCGTTCCACCCAAGTCATGCCCCATTCTGCCCCCATCCCTGTCCCCTCAACCTGGTCGCTTGTCGGGAGGGCATCTGCGCACGCGCAGGTGTGATGCAGTGGTATCACACGCATGCACGTGACATCACTTGGTTGCATCCACGCATGCATAGATGCTGTCCTGACGTCACTGCTACCTGGAAAGTGCCAGATTTTGAAAAGCCGTCAAAAAGAGGATATGTCCGGAGAAATCTGGACATCTGGTAAGTTTAAATAGGCCTGCTACCTGGAACATCCAAGGGGCTTCTGTTAGCAGGGTAACTGCACTTACCTTGCAAAATATAGCACAGGTTAAGTGTAAACTACGGTTGGTCCATGCACAAAGCTGCCAGATCATGGGGCCCAGGGAGGAGATTCAGGGTGCAAGTGAGAGAGGGCTGGGATTTAGAGGGAGACAGAGCTACAGTTGGAGTGAAAGAGGGAACTGATGAGACTGGAGCCCGAGAAAGGAAAAGGGAAGGCATTTCAGGCCTTAGTTTGGGGGGAATTCTATGCAAAACACAATAAATAAACATTGCAGAATTTTCAGATATTGCGCATAGAATTTTCTAGTAGTTTGCACAGAATTCCACCAAGTTCTGCTTTTTTCTTCCAAGATTTACTTCACCCTCTCTATTGTACTGCTCCTCAGATTTTTCTGACCTAAATGCAAGACCCTGCATTTTTTTTTAGCATTAAATCTTAGCTGCCAAATTCTAGACCCTTAAAGCTTTGCTAGATACCTCATCATGCAAACCACATCATCAATGTGTCTGCTCTTTATCGTTTTCAAAGAAGCAAGCCTTTCCAGACAGCCCTTCTATAATATCATTCACAAAAATGGACTGATCTCTATAGCACATCACTGGTAGCATCCTTTTTCTCAGAGTGAATTCCATTTACCACCATCTACTGTCTTCTTCTAATCCAGTCAATTCTTTAGAGCCCATATCAAGGGCACTCAGTTTATTTATCAGTCAGTTATATAGAACCGTGTCAAAGGGTTTGATAAAATCTAAGTACAGGTACAATATCTTTTATCTGAAAATCTCTGAAAACCAAAATTTGGCATGAACTGGAAATAGTCAATTTCCCCGATGTGACACATGCTGAAATTGACGCAGGTGCTTGTGTTTTTCCTGTTCTGTCCTCACAATTCAGGTCAGAGGGCTAGAAAATGATACAGAGAAATGCAGATTCCACTCAGAAAGCTAAGTTGTTCACATTTTACAATGAGAGTGATGACCAGAAATGAATGAAAACCAGAAAAAAATTGCATAGGGCAAAAAATGAACATTTAGGTCATGTGCTGATTGAGTGGGTTCAGCAAATAAGGTGTGAACGCATGCCATTGACTGGTTTAATGTAATGAAACAAGCCTAAAAATACTATCAAGAACTGAACATTGATGATGAGTGTGAATATTTAGAAGGCTGGCTGCAGAAATTTAAGATGCACCATGGTGTTAAATATGTCAAAATCTGTGGTGAAAATACTTCTGCTGATTAAGAGGCAGCTGAAAGTTACATTGATGAACTTGCTTAGAGGATATCTGATGGAAATCTTGGTCTTGAACAAATTTACAATGCTGATGAAACAGCTCTCTACTGGTGTTATGTTCCTACAAAAACACTGAATTAACACCATCTGGTTTTGAGGACACAAAGGACATAGTAACTGTTTTTGCATGTATCAATGCTGCAGGCACACACAAATTAAAGTTGATAGTGATTGGAAAAAGCCAACATCCATGATGTTTCAAGGGTGTACGTCATCTATCTGTGGACTATTATGCTAACAAGAAAGCATGGGTAACCAGAGAAACATTTAGGCCCTGATTCTCTAAAGTGCATCCCGATTTTAGGCGTCCTACAGCTGTCTAATCAGCCAATCGGGATGCACGTTTTTTAAAAAAAAATGCTCCCCAGGCAAGCCTGAAGGCACCTCCGGGAGCCTAGGGAGACCCGCAAGATGCCTAAGCTCGTCTAAGGGCCTTAGGCGGGCCTTAGGCTGAACCTAGGCGGCCCTACGCGTCTCCCTAGTAGAGGAGAAGCTTAAAATGTAGGCCAGCAAAATGCTGGCCAACATTGTAAGTAGACGCGGCCGCTATACTTATCGCGGCAAGGGATCTCTCTGCCGCTATAAGTATAGCGGGCCGCGGCCCCCTGACCAGGAGGGTGCCCAAACCCTCTGCCCGGAGACGCACCCCCCCCCGACACTACCGACCGCACCCCCCGACATTACCGATCCCCCTCCCCCCCCTGACAATATCGATAGCTGGCAGGAGGGTGCCCAATCCCTCCTGCCCGAAGACGCACCCCCCCCGGCGCTAACCCCCCCCAAACCTCCACTCCACCAAACCTGTTCTTAGAAGGGTCTTGCACGTCTTGAGCCGGCAGGCACGCCTGGTCGAAATGAAGCGGGCCCGCCCCTTCCCGGCCCATCCTGCCGAAGCCTAAGGCCTGATTGGTCCAGGCTCTAGAAGCCTGGACCAATCAGGCCTTAGGCATAGCGGGTCCACCCATCCCCACTAAGTCTAAGGTCTGATTGGCCAATCAGGCCTTAGATTAAGTGGGGATGGGCGGACCCGCTATGCCTAAGGCCTGATTGGCCCAGGCTTCTAGAGCCTGGGCCAATCAGGCCTTAGGCTTCGGCGGGATGGGCCGGGAAGGGGCGGGCCCGCTTCATTTCGACCAGGCGTGCCTGCCGGCTCAAGACGTGCAAGACCCTTCTAAGAACAGGTTTGGTGGAGTGGAGGTTTGGGGGGGTTAGCGCCGGGGGGGGGTGCGTCTTCGGGCAGGAGGGATTGGGCACCCTCCTGCCAGCTATCGATATTGTCGGGGGGGGGGAGGTGGGGATCGGTAATGTCGGGGGGTGCGGTCGGTAGTGTCGGGGGGGGAGGTGTGCGTCTCCGGGCAGAGGGTTTGGTCACCCTCCTGGTCAGGGGGCAGCGGCCCGCTATACTTATAGCGGCAGAGAGATCCCTTGCCGCGATAAGTGTAGCGGGCTGTTTCTAATCTAACCCGTTTCTCTAACCCGCGTCTGTAACATGGACGCCGGTTACAGAATCGGGGTTTAGTTTAGGCCGATTCTGAATAGGACGCCTCTCCCGAGCGTCCTATTCAGAATCAGGGCCTAGGTGTCTTGCGGGCCTTGCCTTCAATATAGGCGGCCTGCCTGGGGAGCATTTTTTTAAAAAAACGTGCATCCCGATTGGCTGATTAGACAGCTGTAGGACGCCTACAGCTGCCTAAAATCGGGACGCACTTTTAGAGAATCAGGCCCTTAGTGATTGGTTCCATAACCACTTTGTGCCAGCAGTAAGAGCTCATTGTAGAGAACCATTGTTTGTCAACTCAGTCCTGGAGTACCCCCTTGCCAGTCAGGTTTTCAGGATATCCACAATTTATTTATTTATTTAAGTTTCAAGTTTTTATTTTGACTTGATGAATCTCTTATTTACTTTACTAAGCGATTTACAAATTTAAAAAAGGTATAAGCATATACCAATTTGGTCATTAAATATAATGGGTTTTACTGACAGACTTACAGACTAACAGATACATAAGGTAAGAAGGGCAGAACTATAATTGTTTATATTAGAATATAGGAGAAGACATGAATGGAAAGAACAATAGGGGGGTAAAGTAGAAATAAGGAAGGACTAAAATAAACTTTGAGCATAGCTAAAGATTAAAAGCATATTTAAAAAGAAAACTCTTCAGATAGCCTTTAAAGCGACTTAAGTCATTTTCTTCTCTTATATACTGGGGTAAGGTATTCCATATTTGCGGGGCCAGTACTGAGAACATGTCATGACGACGAGTTTCAATTACTTTCAATGAGGGAACTGTTATAAGTTTTTGATTAGTGGACCTAAGGGAGCGTGACGTATTATGAGGAATAAGTAAAATTATTTATAACCCGCCTATTCACAAATCTAAGCGGGGAACAAGAATCACATACAAAATCACACTAAATGATACAAACAAATGCAAAACAGCAAAAGAGAAACAGCATAAAAAAGAACTACTCAAACTGTCACATGGCTCACAACAAAAAAGTGCTCAAACACAGTTTTCACCCCTTTCTAAAATGCCAGAGCATTTTAGATTGGTGCAAAGACAGAGGTAAGACATTCTACAGCACCTGGCCCTGCACAGAAAGCATGGATTCATGGTTTCCCTTAAGCCTTACAATTGCTAATGATGAAACTTCAAACTATCTGAAGACCATAGCTTACAAGAAGGTCAATGCCACTTCAGAAGAGAGTGGACACTTGATGGACAATTATGCTGAAGCACCTTAAACATCACACAAAGAACCTTAACTTCAACCCACATGCCAATTGGCAGCCAATGAAGCTCTCGAAGTATCAGTGTAATGTGATCAAATTTTGAGGCATGAATGATAGGGCGTGCAGCAGCATTTTGTGCCAATTGAAGTGCCCGCAAGACACATTTAGGCAAACCTAAATAAATGGAATTCCAATATTCAGGCAAAGGTGTTATCATCCGCGTGATGACTGTTTGAAAATTATCATCTGGAAGATAGTCATGCAACCTCCACAATAAATGCAGCTTGAAAAACACGCCAGATATCCCTGCCTTAATTTGAGCCTTAAAGGACAAAGTGGAATCAAACACAACTCCCAGATACCTCCACTGCCTTCGCACTGGGACAACCTCACCTGCACTGGGACAACCTCACCTGCAAGTAAAATCTCAGATGGACAGGATACCAAGTTCTTTCCACGACCAATGTATAACACAATGAATAAATAGAAAAAATACAAAAAGGACAAGAGTATGAACAATATCAATTCAATAAACAAAGCAATACTCTCTTCTGTAAGGATTCAACCTTCTCAAGTGTATGAAAAAAGTGGAGAAAATGACCTCAGTTTCCACAGTGATCTGTTTAATCCAAGCAAGCCTGAAGTAGTCAAACGAGCACACCTTAAACGCAAATCAACGTGTAGAGGAAGTCTTTGAAGGTTTGCAAGTCAGTGATGAAATGATGATGATATGTATTTTAAACAACTTTTCTCTCCCCTACTTTCCTTCCTTCTCATGTACGTTAATCCGAATTCATCTAGTATTTTTAATATTTGATAAAATATTGCTTTTATTTATCTATTTTAATTGTCCCTTACAATCTTTTTATATTGTACACCGTCTAGACATTTGTGTTGATAGACGGTATATCAAAAATAAAGAAACTTGAAATGGCAGAATTTATGAACTGTTCATGGGCTGCTGTGGTGAAAGTGTACCTTGAATGGACAAATGGAACTTTTTCAATGACTGAACATGGTAAGTGTGGGACAGCACAAGCCATCGATGTGAGAGGTGAATGTTGGCTGTGCAGTTTGGTGCAGATCGATCAGCACGCTCTTGTGGAGCAACTCATTATCCAAACAAACCAGGGGGCTTCCAGATGTGTGTTCAAAATGACTGTGCAGCGAATCCTGTTGCAAATGGGGCTCCAGAACCGATGGCTGGTGATTGCACCCATGCTCATGAGAGTTCTCTGCAAAAAATTGGCTGCAATTTGCACAGGAGTACTGACATTGGACTTGCACCGACTGACAGAAGATTGCTTTCTCCAATGAGTCATGTTTGAAGCTAAATCGAACAGATGTATATTGACATGTCAGTCATGAAACCGCCAAGAACAAGCACCCAGCAACCATTGTTGGATGTACACAAGCTGGTAGCAGCAGCGTTATGATCTGGGGAATGTTTTCTTGGTATGGTCTTGGTCCCTTGATACCTCTGGAAGGCACTCTCAACAGATATGGGTATCTTTCCATCCTTGCCGATCAAGTACACCTGTACACGTTGATGGTCTTTCCTATGGCTTATGCAATATTTCAACAAGACCACCAGCTTTGCAAAATTTCAACAGGACTACCAGAATTGTTCAGTAGTGGTTTGCAGAGCATGACCTAGACTTCCAGCTACTTCCCTGGCTTCCAAATTTCCCAGACCTTAACCCAATCGAGCACATTTGGGACCACCTCAGTCGACAAGTTCGACGACTGGATCTACCACCACGTACCCATCAGTAACTGTTGGATGCATTGCAGTCTGCATGGTTCCAGATAACTCTAGCAACCATCCGTGATCTTATTGAGTCATTCCTACGACATCTGGCTGCCATCTGTGCTGTCAAAGATGTTTTTTTTCTGGATATTAGCAAGTAGTCATAATAATGTGACTTGACCGTGTAATTATTAGATTTCCACGTTCTTTATAAATAGCCTTTATAATACAGGCACAATATATTAATCTATGTGCCTCCTATTCTATTTGGACTGTTACAAAATTATGTGTCTCTGTGGAGTCATCTACATCACTAATAAGGGCCCCTTGAACCCATTTTACATCATACATATTTTCTATTACCCCAACATGTTTTGGAGTAATTATCGTGCTGAGAAAAAACTTGGGAACCCCAAGTATAATAATGAAATTGGCAAGTTCTTACCTTGTTACTCTAGTTTAATTGAAACCAGTCTTATGCAATAAAAGGGTATAAATTAAACAATTTTATACTTCTTGCGACACAATAATATACAAAGCAGGAGCTATAACACTAATTCCGAATCAGTGCATGAAATACAGAATGAACTCTTACTTTCTTTCGTACAATTAATTGGCTAATTTGCTGCATAAATAATTGGGTGAACGCAAACCACCCTGCAGAGTAAATCTGTATGCCTGAATTATTTATTTATTTCACATTTGCTATACCGCCATAACTGTAAGAACAGAGCTAAGTGGTGAATAGATTAAATAAAGTAAGGAAAGGAATGACATTTATTTGGATAGGAAAGAGAATTCGGGAGTTCATGTGTTCATAGAAAAGAAATATAAAAAGAGGGTACTGGAGAAGCAGGCGTGAGGTGAAACGGGAGGGGGGGATTTCTGCAGTACAAATTGATTATTAGATTATCTTGTCCTTTATAAAATCCAAAAGGTTTGGGGTTTGCTTTTCACCATAAAAGGTAGCTTGCCACGATCATAACAAATGTCAAAGAATCTTGTAAAGAAGAGTAGTTGATGTTCATTTGTCGAGGCAAGATTACGAGATCCTTTTGAAACACTTGGATCTTCCTCCATCCACTAGCAGTGTAAAAAGATGACAGTAACTTTATCCTGAGGTATTTATCCTGCCATTATCACCCTAAACAAAAATTGGAAAACTGTCCACAAAGTCACAAAGAACTTCAGACTAACATCTAAAGAACTGTAGTCCTTGTAGCAGTTGTTACGAGTGTTCATGAGGATGTTAATGGGATGGATAGCTAGGAATAAACCTCTGTTATCTATAGAGAACATGTTGTCTGTCTCAGGTTCACCAAAGAATACCTGGATAACCTACAAAATTTTTGGAATATTGTCCTTTGAATAGATGAGTCAATTACCAAACGTTTTAGTTAAAACAAGAAACTTAATTGGCAAAGAACAAACTTTACCTACCAAAGAGCTTCATCCTGTCTGCCGGGCATGCTGGTAGAGTCATCAAGGTGTAGGGCTGTGTTGCTGAAGGTCCTGGATGGTTTGCCAACTCTGATGGAATCATGGGTTCTACTTTAGATAGCAAAAGATTCTAGAGAACTTTCAGGAGGTGGTTAATGAAGCGAGAAAATTATGCAAGACATTCAAATAAACTACTATACAATGACCGAAGAAGAGATTTCGTGTTTCATAGTGGCCAGGTAAAAGTTGATGTGTTAAAATTTTGTTGGAAGACCAGAAAAAGAGCATTTCTGCATGGAAGAATGGAGCAAGATGGGAAATGAGAGAAACTGATCGACCTTTACGGGACATGTTGAGGTGAAGCTACTGCTGCGAGTGGAGGTACCATCGGTTATTGGATAAAGGATTCAGATACTTTTCAACACAAAGATATTTATCGTTGAATCCTTCTGTTGAATGAATATATCCCTTTTCTTGACATTTTATTTCTCTCATTAGGGTTTAGATTTTGGATCTAGCCGTGTTTTGAATCTAAATTTTGCCAAAATATAGGCCACCCTAAGAGGTTCAAAACCTTTTTCTCGGCACTGTATTATCTGTGTTATCTAAATAGACACAGCTTAACTGAAATATCGAAATGTCCTTTTCCAGTAGTGCCAAGTGCAACCAAAGTAATGATTAATTATACAACTTTCTCTCTCATTTCTCTAATCTGTTTAGACACTTTAGTGCACATTAAATCGGCTACAACACCTTAGTAAAAGGACGACTGAGTCTATGATTTTCATCTTTGGAAGATTGTGGCTCACTGGTAGAGCCGCTGCCTCTGCACCCAGAGGTTGTGAGATCAAATCCCGTTGCTGCTCCTTGTGACCCTGGGCAAGTCACTTAATCCTCCCGTGCCCACCGCTTTGAATGGCAGCTTTGAAATGTCAAAGGCAGTATACAAGTCCCCATTCTCCTTCCCTTTTAGTATAAACTTAATAAGAGTTATGTAATTTAAAAGATTTTTTTCAGGTGGGGTGGTACTGGGGAAATAAATTTTAAGATAATCATGTAGCTATATTATTTTTTATACATGGAAGAAAATGTTAATGTCTATTATCTAATTAACACTCCCCTTTTTACAAAACCATATTGCGGTTTTTAGCGCCGGCCATGGCGGTAACGGCTCTTGACGCTCATAGAATTCCAATGAGTGTCGGAGCTGTTACTACTGCGGCCGGCGCTAAAAACCGCATTACGGTTTTGTAAAAGGGAGGGCTAAGTTTTAAAAAGCTTTAGCAGTTTCATTTAGTCTTATAATAAATACTGGATGATTCAATCTCAATTACGTTACCTTAGAACAATGATTTCTGATTGCTAGGAATCACAGGTAGGTTTCTGATTTAAGGGGAGCCCAAAGTGGTCATCTTCCTAGATCTGCCTCTGCTCATGCTACAGGTCAAAATCAATGCAAGAAAAAGTCAAAGGGTGAAAGACGTTCTAATTTAACTAGAAATGATAGATGATTGGTAGGTGCATGCTTGGAAGACAGGTGCAGAAATCCATTCAACTCATTGTGTGTGTCAGGATCTTCTTTGCTTTATTTCATTGCAGTAGGCTGTGATCCTAAAAGTCCATCAGTATGACCGAAGGAAGTTATGAAGTTGAAAAAGGATTCGTTGTGTGCTGTAAATTCAGTAGCAGGGGATGTTCAGAAATTCCTACCAATTTACTGGGGTTCAGTTTGGGGAGGGGGGTGTTGAGGTCGAGCAGTGGTCAGCTTTAGGCATTTGAATTCCTTAGCCATTCTAAATGTGTGTCAGATTTGATTTAAGGAGGACGAAGGGGGTATGGTTTGCATTTGGGATGTTTTTTTTTTTGTTTTGTTTTGTTTAGTACAGAGCAGAGAAGTTGTGCTGCCTACTCATAGGAAAAAAAAAATGACTATGGTCGTTACTTCTCTGGAGACTTATTTGTTAGTCTGCTTTTTCTTGTAAAATTTTTTTGCCCTTTTTTCTATGTTACTAACATGCTTAAAAACTAACATGTCATTCATGGAATGTTTCATTCTACTAACCGTTACCTGAATCAAAAAAAAAAAAATGTACTAACATGGTAGTGACCATCATATTTTTTGAGTAACAGTCGTTATTCTGTTCACAGTTTTTAATTTCCTTTCTCCCCCCTTCTCCACAAAGCACTCAGGCATTGGACACGCTATGGTAAACAAACTACATTGTTCGGTAGATATCATTCTAATTGTTTCTTATTTTGGGTTTGCCGTGTGTTTTCTTTCTTTTAACTGTAGACATCATTAACAAAAGAGGAACTGCGGTTGGTACTCTTCTGCTTTACTTTTCAACTCCTTCTTTTCATCTTGTCGTCCACCTCCTTATTTTGACCTGTTTCTGTCAAATTCTGTTTTTTTTTTTTGTTTTGTTTTTATACTCACACGTAGGGGGCTTCGTTAACGTTACGAACGTTTGCATCGGGCTGTGGTTAAGAGGGATCAGGCTAAATTTTGCGGCTGGCCTGAGTGATTACTGGCTCGGCCAGTTTATAACCAACCATAATGCATGGCACCAAGACTTGAATTGGAATGACGGATATGCTACATCCATCCATCTTGATGTCATCACAAGCAATTTGGGTTTTTCTTTCTGTTTTTTTTTCCCTGTCTGATCTCCTCTATTTTCAGGCATGCGCTTATGAGTGTGCTCCTTCCACTGGTTGTTTTGATTTTATTTTATATATTTTTTTATATTAATTTTGCATGGAATTAGGTGCACGCCTGTATAAATACTGCTGCTAATCCTGTTCCATGGTGCATATAGTGGTGGTGCTGAGCAAAGCTTGTGCCTTTTATGTTGATAAGGTGCATGTTTTATTGATTAGATTACTTAACCGGTATGTGCTGTACATAAGCTCTACTAACTTAGAAAACATTCTACTAACACCATTTTTGTGTCTGCTAAATGACTTTTCAGTTGCCATAGGGACAATACAGTCACTAGTTCAGTATTCAGAATCCAGTTTAAATAGACTAGATCCTTTAGGGGTAGTTGACTAGACTCCAAGACCAAACCTAAAAACAGACATGAAAATGGGTTTCCGGCTTAGGTCTCAAAACAGGCACTTCCCAGCAGTGCAGTATGTAGGTCTGAGTATAGCGTGTCCTTTCCCTGTGCTTTGTTATCTAGGTAACAATTTCAGTGGATGGAATTCTGACCACAACTGGCTACACACAAGAAGACTACACCATGCTGGGATCGGATGACTTTTTCTATGTTGGAGGTAGTCCTAGCACAGCAGACCTTCCTGGGTCACCAGTCAGTAACAACTTTATGGGCTGTCTTAAAGAGGTAAATACAATTATCTTCTCTGTTTGGAGAGTTACGCGTTCTAAATCGCAATGGTTTAGTTCCCCAAAGCAGCAATTTGCAAGTGTCTTCACGGAAGTGAACGTTGCACCGAGTGTAAATGGACTAAAACAATTTTCGTAAATAATTGTAAGGATCATAAAGCTCTTGTTAAAATAAATCTAAATGTCGGAGTCGGAACCAATGAGTCAGCTGCTGCGTTTCTGATTCCTGCCTTCGTTTCGGTTTTGACCACCTCCAGGTCAAAATCGGGCACTGCAGATCAAAATGAATTCTCCGGTGCTAAAATATTTTACGAGTGCTTTGTCATTTCACTGCTGCACATGGTGAAAATTGCTGCTTTCTCAAAAAATTTAGAATATGCTACAATCAAAGTTGGAAATATGCTCTTAAAACGTTGAGGACAATTTTTAGACTTTCTGTCTACCCTATTAAGGTCCATTCAGCTCATGTGAACAATAATGTCGATCTATAGTAGTGATAAAGATAAGTGGACAGGAACTTAATAGACAGCTGTACCCTGAATAAATCCATACTTCAGAAAGCATCTCTCTCTTTGTGGAGTGAATTAAAAGAAGGATTGTGAGGAGGGTCGTGCTTTGTGTCTGTTGTCCGCTTACATCTGCTTCAGATGTTTTTATTGTCTGGCTTGTATAGTCTTTATTAGTGACGTAAGAGCCATGGAAGAGAAGAAAAATATATTCTGAAAGAATATTTTGCTTTCATATTAAGCCAGTTAGGAACAAAATGCTAGATTGAGATTGTTTTGCTGGAATATTGACCTTCAGACTTCCATACAGGAAGATATGAGTTCAAATCACATAATGGAACCAGACAAGGCTATTTAAATGGAAAAACACAAACAAAGCATTTTATGTTCCAAAGATGGAGCCAGCTATTGAACAATATTGAACAAACTCCTTGACTGAGTCCAGGGAGAGGTAATTTATATTGGGTTTAGCACGCACAATCATTTTGAAAAGTTGGTTCCTCTGGCTCCAAAGATGTCCCTTTGACCTAGTGGAACCTAGAATGTAGCATTACCTTTGACGAAGGAGTTTAAGCTGTTGGGAAAGTTGATTTTATAGGAGCATGCTTGGATTCTGGAATAAATTACCCAAATATTTGATAAATGTTAATGAACATGTATCCTTTGGAACGCAGCTTAAGACTAAGCTTTTTAAATAATTTTTTAAGAAAACTGTTGTGTGCTATATATGCCTAACAGAATCTTATTAGGAACTCATTATATAAAAGATGCCTAAAGTTAGATCAGCACGCCTAGCTAATGCTTAACTTAGTTATTTAAAAGGTTAATCGGCTTAAATTAAAATTAATTGGGTGGTAGGCGTCTAACTTGGTAGACGCTTCCAACGTTCAGGTAGGTGCCTAGTCCAAAGTGCCTACCACAAAGTAGGTATGGTTAGGGGTGTATTGTGGGCGGATCTTGGGCATATTTTTATCAAGGTATAAACCAGAAAGAAATCCGTCGCTTACGACTATTGCAAAATACTGCTGTCAAATTAACCTGTCATGCAAGAAAATTCGACCATGTTACTCCTCTCCTCCTTAAAGCACATTGGCTACCCATACTCATTGCCTCGCCTATAAAATACTCCTTCTCACCTTTATAACAAAAACTTCTAACCAACCAGCGTTCATAGATAAACTATTGACCCATACTCATTATCCAGGGCCCTCCGATCTAACAATCAAAACCTACTTTTCATACCGTCAATACGCGAACTGTTTTACGATGCCATTCGCAAATCCATTTTTCTCAGTCACCGCCCCTCTCTGTGGAATACCCTTCTATTATATTTAAAACTTTAATTTACAATGAGCCTCAGTTTATATCAAGAATGTTAATTCCGTACAATCCCACTCACTCTTTAAGATCATCTTCCCAAAATTTATTAGTCATACCCTCTTTGAAAACCATTGGAACAAGAAGAGCAGATATGTTCTCTGTCATGGGCCCACAATGGTGGAATTCTCTTCCACAATTTATTGCAATCGAAAGAGATTTACATTCTTTTAAAAAAATCTTTGAAAACACACCTTTTTAAAGATGCTCTTAATTCTTAATTTTTTAATTTTTTCTTAGCATTTTAATTTTTAATCCAACCCTTTCCCTTATGTTTTTTTCCCTATTTGTTTTCCTAACTAAGACAAATGTAATCTTTTCCCTTTCTTTCCTTCCACCTCAAGTTTGTCCTGTCTTAAACTAATATTATTGAGTTTTAATATTGTATATCTATATTTTATGTTTTATTTTGTACATCGCTTTGTAAACAGATTCAGCGATAAATCAAATGTTAATAAACCTTGAACCTTGAACCTTATTAGATCTTCGATTAGAGAACGCTATTGAAAAATTTAAAGCTAAACTTAGACACCTATACTCTTTAGTACCAGCTCTCGTTTCTCAAACCCTCAATTCTCATGAAGCCTTGAAACACCAAAACACTTCTTTTGAAGCAATCCCCACCCTAATGTATCACCACTCCCCATTTACCTCCCTTTTTTTTATTAATTTTACTTCGATGTATTCAAAAACTTCCCCTCCCCAACTTCCCTTTTGTTCCATGTACATCGATGTAAACCTGTCTAGTATTTTTAATATATGATAAGATATTGCTTTTATTCACCTTTTTATTTCTTTTTTTTAATCTCATTATATTGTACACCGTTAAGACACTTGTTTTGATAGACGGTATACAAAAAAATAAAGAAACTTGAAACATATTTTACATGTAGGCGCCTAAACTGGGACTTAGGTGCTGGTAGTTAGGCCAAGAAAACCCTGGTGCAAATAAGGAGCGCCTAAGGTTAGAGCACCTATCAGCAAATAAGTCTAGTTTAGGCACACTAGGTGCGGTTCTAAAAATAGCACCTAACTTAAGATTGACAGGCGCCATTTATAGAATCGGGGCCTAAACTCTAATCTATAAAGGGCATGTATCATTTATAGAATAGCGCTTAGCAATGATTTTTTTCGACACTCATTTTTTAGTGCCATTTATAGAATCTGGCACTTAACGTGCAGGAAAGTCCAGATTTAGCACACGTTAAGCCCATTTCCAAGTGCCTTTTAGTAGAAATTTCTCTATATGGGGAGTGAAACTTCAATACAAGTAACAACCAAAGTTTACTCCGGCCCAAAGATTAAAAGGATGCTTCTTTGGTTGCTAAGAAAATGCATGTAATCCAGTCTGCAAATAGCAGAAGAAACAGGATTGGCTGATACTATGTAACAGATTGCTCTGAGCCACAACCAGTGGCATAGTAAAGGAGGGGGAGGGTGGTCCTCCACAGACGCCAGCAGCCCTCCTCCTTTCTGCCCCCACCTCATCCCATTCTTTCCTTTCCCTTCCCTTCCTCTAGTTGAAGTTGTTTGCGGTGGTCAGCAGTGAACTCTCCGCAACCCCGTCGGCTCTCCCACTGATATCACTTCCAGGTGCCGCACATAGGAAGTGACGTCAGAGGGAGAGCTGACGGGATTGTGAGGAGCACGTTGTTGACGGTCATGAGCAACAACTTCAACTAGAAGTACGGAGGAAGGGATGGAGGGATGCATGTGGCAGGCAGGAGCAGGGGCAGAGATAAGGGTGGGGGAGGGGTGCCACCACCCCAGGCGCCTCTCACCCTCACTACGCCACTTGCCACAACTGAACAAGATGTGAGCTAAATGCAAAAAAAAAAAAAAAAAAAAAAAAATATATATATATATATATATATACCATATTTTTCGGACCATAAGACTCACTTTTTCCACCCCAATAAAGGGGGTGGATCATATTGACCAAATACACCCCCCGGTACCTTTTTTAAGTGGCGGTGGTCCAGCACAGTCTCCTGCTGGATGGACAATGCAGGAGCGTGACCTTTGCGCTTCCTACCTGGTTCCGCACCGCTCTGTGATTGGCTGCAGTCAGTTACTGACTGCAGCCAATCACAGAGTGGCACGGGACCAGGTAGAAAGCACAAAGGTCACGGTCCTGCATTGTGCATTGCGCTGGACCACCGCTACTTAAAAAAGGTATCGGGGGGAGGGGCCTTCGGGCTGCAGGCTGCTTCTTTGGGATGTTTCAGGCTTTGGGCTTTGGGCTGCAGGCTGCTTCGGGCTGCGGGCTTCCCAGCACCAGACTACCAGATGCACCTAGGTGTAGAGGAGGAAAAACCAAGAAGAAAAAAAATTCTGAACCAAATTGTTTTTCTCGGTTTTTTCTCCTCTACAAGTGGATGAGTCTTATGGGCCGAAAAATACAGTATAAATATCTTTCTAAGCTGAAGGATATGAAGTGCCACTCCTTCAGCTTAGAAAGATATTTATACTGTATTTTTCGACCCATAAGACTCATCCACTTATAGAGGAGGAAAAATCAAGAAAAACAATTTGGTTCAGAATTTTTTTTTCTTCTTAGTTTTTCCTCCTCTACACCTAGGTGCATCTGGTAGTCTGGTGCTGCAAGTAGCCAAACCCTCTCTGACTAAGAACTGAGTTCCTTCTTAAAAAAAAGAATATTAAAATACTACTTTCTTAAGGGACTTATTTACTAAGGCATGTCAGCTGTTAATGCATGCTGATTATAGCATGTTATCTGTTAAAACACTATGACCCAGATTCTGTAACCTGTGGCATGTCAAATCACACAACTATGCCAGGTATAGAATCACGCCTTCAGCAAAGGTAGGTACCAAAAATGTAGGCCAGGGTTCTCCAGTACTATATTTCTGGCGCCTACATTTGATGTAGCTATAGACCGGTTTCTAATCTGTGTTTTTTGGCAAAATTGACAGAGCAGATAGTTTTAGAACAATAGGTATCTTATATAGAATCAACAAATTTGCTAAATGCAAGGCAAGCTGGGTTTTGGGCTAGTGTTAGCAGGTTTTCTTAATGAAGTCCACTCCATTTTGGACAGTGGGAATTTTGCTACGGTAGTATCATTAGGGGCTCCTTTTACAATGGTGCGTTAGGCCTTAACGCGTGGAATAGAGCGCGCTAGCCGCTACCGCCTCCTCTTGAGCAGGCGGTAGTTTTTCAGCTAGCACGCACTAATAACGCTGGCGCGTTATAGAAAAGGAGCCCTAAATCTAAGTTTAGCGTTTGATCTGGTGGATCATAGACTTTTATTAAATTTACTAGTCTTATAGCCCGTTACATTAACGGGTGCTAGAATATGTGTGTATGTTATTATTTTTTTTTCTCTCTCCTTAGCCGCTTTCTGTATTTCTGTCTGTCTTTTTTTTTTTTTCCCCTTGCTGTCCACTACCACCCCTTGCCTACTCCCCCTGTCCATTCTCCCTTCCTTTTACCTCCCCTGTGTCCTCCACCACCCCATCACTGCTCACCTTATCCAGCAGAAGCCCTTCTCCCTTTGTTTTACCTCCCCCTGTCCATCATCACCTCCTTCTTGCTCCCCCTATCCAGCAGCAGGCCTGTCTTCATTTTTCTGCCCCCCCTCCCTGTTCATCAGCACCTCTTCCCCTGTCCATCAACCCCTTTTCTGCCCCTCCATTTCCGTGTGTTGCAGCATTTCCCTCCCGCTCCACTTCCCTGTGCAGTATTTTCCTCCCCCCCATACCTTCCTCCTGAACTGTATGCCCTACTTATGTAAAAATGCTTTCCGGGTTTGGATGCCGCGGCCAGCTGCCGCCGTGGCCGAAATCCGACTCGGGCCGCTGCGGTCGACATCTGCCTCGGGGGGGGGAGGAAGAGAGAGAGCGGAGAGAGTACTGTAGGGGCATGCGCAGTCCTACCTGCGGGTCCCTACATCGCGGCGACGTCAAGAGCAATAATGGAGCACTGGTGCGCAAGGGAACGACGGCGGCGGGGACGACCAACTTACAGGAAGGGAGGGCACGGAGGCGGGGATCGTGAGAGTAGCCACCGCTGCGTCTTTCAACAGGGAGCAGGCCAGACCGTAAGCCGCGCATGCGCATTTCCTATGTGTCCCTACAGCTCATGGAAAACCAGCGCACAAATAGGAAGTGCGCATGCGCGGCCTAGCGTTTTATTATATTAGATTACATGAGATTGGTTTAAAAGGAGTGGTGTGGGTTTGGTTTTCAGCTTTTCTTCGAGGTCGTACCTTTAAAGTAGTTAACGGATGGATCAACATCTCGAGATAGATCTTTAGACTGTGGGGTTCCACAGGGTTCGTCCTTATCACCAATTTTGTTTAACATATTTTTGAGTCCTCTTGCAAGACGAATTCAGGAACTAGGAATTAGTACATACCTTGGAATCCAAACGCCCCAGAACTCGAGCAACTTGGAATCCAAACTTTTTTTTACTCCTTAAATTTTGCCCTGGAATCCGAACACTGTTTTGGAATCCGAACAAACTGCAAGCGTTGCTCAGCCCAAAGCTTCCCCTCTGATGCGGCTTCCTGTTTCCGCCTGGGAGGGAAGCCTTGGGCTGAGCACCGCTTGCAGTTCCCGTTGCCGATCTTTCTGCCTATGCCGGTGGGGGACCTGATATTGCTGCCAATGCTGGTGGGAGACCAGATCTTGCTGCCGATGGCGGTGGGGGACTTAATCTTGCTGCCTATTCTGGTGGGGGACCCGATCTCGCTGCTTCTGCCACATGGGCCTGATCTTGCTGAGTTTGTAGGACCAAGGAACGGATTAATCCAGTTTCTATTATTTTCAATGGGAAAAGTTGTCTTGGAACTCAAATGTTTTGGAACTCGAACGGGTTTCTGGAATGGGTTAAGTTAGGATTCCAAGGTACCACTGTACAGTATTGCTATGCAGATGACATTTTATTGGTCTATAGATTATCTCCTTGAACATTAGATTTAGGACCTCTTTTAAATGGTCTAAAAAAGATAGAAGAATGGTTGAGTGAACACAAATTAGTGTTAAATATGTCAAAAACGGTAGCATGCTGCATCTCAGAACATAGGGAAACACCACAGATAGATCTTTCATTACATCAGTATAGTATAAAGATGGTAAATAGTTTGACGCACTTGGGAATTATAATTGATTGTCATTTGACTTTCGAGGAGCAGGTCTCATCAGTAGTCGCTAAAGGATTTGGGGCATTAAGACAGCTATTCGAGATTTTTGGATGAGAAATTGTTACATACTTTGACTCATGCTTTTGTTTTATCTAAATTGAACTATGGCCATTCAGTATATGCAGGAATAACGGCAGGACAATTATAGCGCTTACAAACAGTACAAAATGCTGCGTTTCGGTTGTTAGGGCCATTCACATGTCCGTGATCATGTAACTCCTTTGCACTTGAAATTTCGCTGGTTGCCAATGGAATTTAGGATCAAATTTAAGATCTTAATGTTAGCACATAGAGCACTATACGAGTTACAACCATTGTATCTTTCTAACCTGGTACTGTTCTATGCGCCTAGGCTTTTATTAAGATCTTTGAATGATAACAGAGCAGTTGTTCCCCACATTTCAAAGGCGCACCTTGCCTCGACTAGAAATGGTGCATTTTTCTATTTATTTCCAATACTGTGGAACAGTTTACCTGTGGAATTGAGGAAGGACGAATCATTTCAAAATTTCAAAAGACATCTAAAGGCATTTTTTCTTTTTTCTTTTTTCAAATGGCCTTTTTAAATGGATAAAATGAATTCGGGACTGCAGTCAGCATTTATATTTTTAAATTGTATTAACAATTTTTAATTGTATTTATTAATTTGAATGCTATAGGATATGATGTATTAGAAATTTTGCTCTTTTTCTTCTTTCTTTTCTATTTAAATGAAATTCTTTTCATATATTTGATTAAGTTATATTGTAAACTGCTTTGATCCTTTTTTTGGGGGGGGGGCTGTACATAGAAAGATTTTAATAAACATAAACATGTGAATCGCGCTTCCTTAGGTGCTTTTAGGCCGCCTAATGCCACTTCCGGCATTAGCCACGCTCACAGTGGCCTATGGAGACATGATTCCGTTGCCGATTTTAGTAGGCGCCGGTAGGCATCTTGAAATTCAATTAAAAGCGTAGTTTAATTGGCATTTTTTTTTTTTACTGAGCTTGGGCACCTATCGGTGCCAGTTAGAGAATCCAGGCCTAATTGCCTCTTATTGTGGGAAATATTGTTTTGGAGTGTAGATTGGGACCGCACCTTCAAACTTAATATGGAAGTCATTGTTGCCCGAGAACCATTAAAATGGCAGTTAATGCAGAGCAGTAGATTTCATCTCACTGTGTGAATTTTCCACAAAGGGCGGAGCTGCAGCCAGGTACTTCCTTTGTGTTAGCTATTACCATATATAAACTGTAAAATCATTGTATGCCTCTGTGGTAAAGAGTGGTGAAGAAGACATCACTGGAAATTTCAAATGATTATTTATTGACAAATCAGAATGCTTGGTTGCCATGAAAAATTCCTGTACTAGGCTTAGACAGTGAATTCTAATAGAAGGTCTGACCAGAATCTTTATTTTAGGGGAGGGTATCTTTAGCCACCCCTGAAATACCTTCTATTTGTAATTCTTTAGGCCCTCTGAAATGCCACCAAATGTTCAATAAAATTTCATAATTTCAAATTTTCATAACACTTGACTTTATGCATCCGAATCTTCATTGGGTCACTTTGTGAAACATTATATTAACTCCAAAATGAATTAGGTTAAACTATCAACTTTTATAAATTAAAGAAATATATTGTACTTAGCTTAGGTGGTAGACAGCAAGGGACAAGTTCGCCAACATGTTTCACCCTTGGGGGGTTTTCTCAGGGGTACAATCCCTTGGTTTAACTTGAACTTCACGACGTGACCACCCAGTGTTTATTGCAGGGTCATGTGTCCAGGGTTTCACAGAGAAAAATATGGCAACCCTAAATAAGCTGAAAACTTAATAGATCATCTCCACCGATGAACTTCCTCTTGGCGCTACTTAGAGCAAAAAAAACCAAAAAAAACCCTAAATAAGCTGTCACAAGGATCCACATGTTACTGTTAAACACAGGAAGGCCCAGCATTATTGTACTTCCTGCACAGTCCACCAGTTAATATAGCAGTGGCAGTATCTGTAGGGTTGCCAGATTTTCCAATCCCCTAGACCAGGGGTGTCCAATGTCGGTCCTCGAGGGCCGCAGTCCAGTCGGATTTTCAGGATTTCCCCAATGAATATACATGAGGTCTATTTGCATGCACTGCTTTCATTGGGGAAATCCTGAAAACCCGACTGGATTGCGGCCCTCGAGGACCGACATTGGACACCCCTGCCCTAGACCCTCCTCCAGGCCCACCCAGTTCCGCTCATCTTCATCCTGTAATGCCCTAATCCCGCCCCCAGTCCCGCCCTAGCCCCGCTGCCTGTTCATGTCGGACTTCCTCCCTGCTCGACATGATTTGAGGAGGCTTTTCAAAACTCGGACAAAGTGCCGGGTATTGAAAAGCCATCCAGACCCCTGGACGTGTCCTCAAAAGGAGGATATGTCCGGGGAAATCCAGACTTCTGGTAACCTTAAGTATCTCTCCAAGCTTTACTCCTAGGCTCTTCTCCCTGCACACATTCACTTTTTACCCTCCCCCCCCCTCGTTCATTTTCCTTTCCTCTTCCCTTTCTTTAACTGCACAGCACACTTGAGTACTTGGGCCTGGCTCTTATCGGTGCAGTGCAGAAGCTGCAGTCGCTCAATCGCATGAGGTTTGTAAGCTACTCTAAAGTCCACATGCTGGTCACTCCTCTTCCTCCAGTGTCTGTTTCCATACACCAAAGTGGAGTGACCTGGGGGGGGGGACTTTGAGCGAGTCCCGGCGCTCATGCTTTGTGTCTGTTTGAATTGTTGCATTTTACTTATAGTAGCTGGCACCATGATGCCTGGCATAAGTCCCCTAGGAAGGAGATTAGCCGAATTGAGAGGATGAAGAAAGAAGAAAAAAGGCAGCGAGAAGAAAAAAAAAAAGTCAAAATTGAGGAGGAGGAGGTGGTGAATGAAGGAGAAAGAATGAAGGCTTAGGAAGAGCTTAAGAATCACATATCAGCGCCATAATGTATTTCTCCAGGGTGACAAAATCAATTGTGCTTCAATTCTTGCTATAGAACAATGTTCGCGGGGGATTGTGAGCTCTTGTTATAATTTTGTTATTCTATATTCAAGAGGTATACATCAAAAGGAGGCACTGCTCTTGAAATCAGAAACCTAATTATTTAAAAATGGCCATTGTAGCACCATAGAAATATTTGAAAATAAAGATTTGTAAAGCCGTAAGTTGGAAGAAGGAAGAAGGTTTTTCTTTAGTCAGCAGCAGGTAGGTTATTCTTTGGTGACGGGACTAAATTGCGCAAGACAACGGCACGCCGAAGAAAAGCACTATTTTAAAGGGCTCCGACAGGGGGTGTTCCCCCCTTATTTTACTTAACAGACATTGCACTGGCGTTGTGGGGGTTTGGGGGGTTGTAACCCCCCACATTATACTTAAAACTGAACTTTTTCCCTAAAAAACAGGCAAAAAGTTCAGTTTCAAGTATAATGAGGGGGGTTACAACCCCCCACAACGCCAGCGCGATGTCTGTTAAGTAAAATAGGGGGATTCCCCACCAACACCCCCCGTCGGAACCCTTTAAAATAGTGCTTTTCTTCGGCACGCCATCAACCTTGCGCTCAGTTGTTTGCGAGCCGTTGTCTCGCGCAATTTTGTCTATGAACCTTATTCTTCAGTTCCAAAATTAATGATCCCTGGAGTCTATAGAGGTCACCCAAATTTGGGTGCGGATTCCAGATACACGTGGAAGCTAATTAGTCAATTAGGTGCTAACGATCAGTTAGAGTTAATTGGTGCACACGGTAATTGCAATAATTGTATGCCTCTGCTCTATGTCCTAATTTATAGCATGGAAGCCTAAATTTCATAGTGTACAACTCAAAGGGGAGAGGTTAGGGTTACCAGACATCTGGATTTTCCCGGACATGGCCTCCTTTTCGAGGACATGTCCAAACTCGGCACTTTGTCCGGGTTTTGAAAAGCTTCCTCGAAATTGTGTCGGGCGGGAGGGCTACCATGTGATGATGTCATTGCACCACATCTGCACATGCACGGATGCTTTCCTGACTGACGAGATCAGGGGGGGGGGGTGTGCTAGATCAGGATTGGGGGTGGGACTGGGGCGTAACAGGGCAGGGATGGGTGAAACTGGGCGGGCCTAGGGGTCCAGATTTTACTAAAGTAAAATCTGGTAACCCTAGGAAGAGTGGTCATGAAAGGGGTATAGGCGGGCCAGAAATTAGGTGTAATGTTACTGAATAGTTGGATTTGCAAGCCTACCATCAGTTGGGTGCCAGGATTTTCACCAGCTTTTGGCAGGTATAAGTTAGTTGATTTTATATTTCATCTGATCTGCGCGGGTGGGGGTGGGTACTCCAACATAGACCTATGTTTCGCCCAGAGGGCTTTATCAAGGAATTCCCCCTTAAATCAAACGACTCATGTTTCTGAAATACAAAATTTAAAATAATTTGAAGTATTTAAAGCATTTAAAGTGTTGAGACCAATGACGACTTTGGGTGCCTGAATTCTGTATGTTTAAAAAGTGTAAATACATTCAGGTGGTACCGCTGAGGTCTTTAAGTTAAAAAAGACTCTAGTGCAGGGGTAGGGAACTCCAGTCCTCGAGAGCCGTATTCCAGTCAGGTTTTCAGGATTTCCCCAATGAATATGCATGAGATCTGTTTGCATGCACTGCTTTCAATGCATATTGATTGGAGAAATCCTGAAAACCCGACTGGAATATGTCTCTCGAGGATGGGAGTTCCCTATCCCTGCTCTAATGTTATGTTCTGAGCTTGATGAATTGTGAGTCTTATGAAAAGTAACGAAGATAGAGCTGATTTTGGGGGTTTGTAATACAAATAACAGCAGCATACGGGGTTCTAAGGCTCTTTTCCTCCTCAAATAAATGGACCTTTAAGCAGATCACAGCAAAGAAGATGCAACACTTTTCAGAGACATAAATAGAATTAAAGGTGTTTCTAGAGAGGTATTGGTAGTGGATTATGTGACTTGTCCAGGGTCACAAGGAGCACAGTGGGATTTGAACCTGCAGCCTCAGGGTGCTAAGGCTGTGGCTCTAACCGCTATGCCACACTCTCCCCCCATGTTGCCAATTAGAGCACAGCCATTTTGAAAAAGTACCCTGCATGCACTTACAGCCACCCATTTTGCAAGTGATAAGGGCTCATACGCTATCTGTTCAGTTACGAGTTAGCACATGGTAATGCAGATTTGCTAACTGGTTAACCTAGGACAGGGGTGTCCAATGTCGGTCCTCGAGGGCCGCAATCCAGTCGGGTTTTCAGGATTTCCCCAATGAATATGCATGAGATCTATTAGCATACAATGAAAGCAGTGCATGCAAATAGACCTCATGTATATTCATTGGGGAAATCCTGAAAATCCGACTGGACTGCGGCCCTCAAGGACCGACATTGGACACCCCTGATCTAGGAACACCCACTCTCTGTCCCCTGACACGTTCTCTCTAAAAAAAAAATATATATATTTTCATGCAGTTAGCATACGTACATTTCACAGTTACCATAAGAGACTAATGCGCCCCACAGAGTACCATATTAAGTTGCATTTGTTGCACATTAGCGCCTACCAAAGGAAAATGGTCCCTAACTGACTTGCCCGACGTCCCAAAGAACTGCAGTGGGATTTGAACGTGGTTTCCCTTGTTCTCCGTCTACTGCTCCACCCGTTCGGCTACTTCACTTCAAAATGACACATTTCTTTCCGGTGTCATTAAATTTCAGCATTGTTTTCTCTTTTAATACTTATCGTGCACAAGCCAGCCTCGAACACGCAACTTCTTACTTGTGGCACCTTGCAAATAGCAACTGCACGCTTGATATTGGATATGATTTCAACGTAAAGTAAAGTTTAGTGGCCGCCTTTTGACCTTTCTTGCTCCTGAATACATGAACAATTTTATAAGGATAATCTACCTTGTAAATTTACCTCATTGCTTATAAGATTGCCTCGTTCATTCAAGTTACATGCCTATGAACTAAATTGATGTTGAAAGCTAAAAAGAGCAGTTATGCCTTATGAAAGTTTAGTGTTCCACCGCCTCATCGTGACATCAAGCTTCTGTTTTCAAGAACGCTGTCGTGCACTAAGTTGATTGGTGGCACAGGTCGAACATATCCACTCGTTACTCTTTAGCCAATCTGTCCCATTAGACTGTAGGTGAAGAGCTCAGCAGTCAATCATTCTCTCTTAAAAGTCAAAGTAGAGAGACTATCAGCCCTTTTTATAAGTAGTTTTTCAGGTTCTGTCTACCTCTGATTTACAGTGCTTTTTAGAAATAGCTCAGCTTTAGACCTCGGTAACCAGGAAAGCCTTGACAAAGTACCATGGATTTGTGTTAAACTGTCCTAGTTCAAGCGTGTCCAGTTGTCAATGATGTCCGATAAATACAGCTAATAACGCCCTTTAACAAAAAGACAGATGACCTTTTAATTGTAGCAAAAAAAAAAAAGTACAGAAGACCTTATGAATAACCCTCTTTTAAGACTTTATTTACTGGTTTTACAAGATAGACCAGGAATTAACAAGCAATTCAATATTCTGCTAACAAAAGCTTTTAGTGCCCTGTGTAGACTTCTACACTGGAATAATAAAAGGTTACATCCTGAAAGAAAACAAACAAAAAACCCTCAGTTTTAGCTATGATTTTTGAAGAATAATCTTAGTCCGTACTTTCAGTCCATATGAAATTTACAGTAACATATTCCTTTTTTATTGAATTTTCGTTAATTACAAAGGAGATATATGCAACTGATAATCACAAAATAAAATTACAATATTAACAAGAAAATATAAACCTACATCATGAAGAGATAGGACGTAATGAAAAAGGAAAACCAACCAATAAACAAATAAATAAGCCAAAGGACACTAAGGAGGGAATTCATCAATTTGTGCTACTGTCCATCAAGCCCAGTAGCCCGTTCTCACGGTGGCCAATCCAGGTCCCTCCCAAGGAATAGCAACATTCCATGCTACCGATCCAGGGTAAGCAGTGGCTTCCCTCATGTCTTTCTCAATAACAAACTATGGACTTTTCCTCCAGGAACTTGTCCAAACCTTTCTTAAAACCAACTACGCTATCCGCTCTTACCACATCCTCTGGCAATGTGTTCCAGAGCTTAACTATTCTCTGAGTGAAAAAAAAGTTTCCTCCTATTGGTTTTAAAAGTATTTCCCTGTAACTACATTGATGTCCCCTAGTCTTTGTCATTTTTGACAGAGTGAAAAATCGATCTACTTGTACCCGTTCTATTCCACTCAGGATTTTGTAGACTTCAATCATATCTCCCCTTAGCCGTCTCTTTTCCAAGCTGAAGAGCCCTAACCTTTTTAGTCTTTCCTTATAGAAGAGGAGTTCTATCCCCATTATCATCTTGGTCCCATTTTATCCAATGAGACCTTGTGTTAAAATAGCACAACTTGTGGTAAAACAATGTGTTTTAACAATAGCACACATTGATGAATTCCCTCCCCCTCCTAAATTTATGTATTTATGTAAAAATTTATTACTCACATACATCCAATAATTCTGAGCGAGTTACAATAAAATATACATCATTAAAACCATATCACAAACAACCATGACATATAAAAATGATAATAATAATAATAATTTTATTCTTATATACCACCATATTGAAAAAGTTTTAGGCGGTTCACAACAAGGTGAGCTAATACATGGGATACAGATAAAATACAAATTAGAATAATGGACTTAAAACAGATAAAGACAGAAAGCATTTACAATATAATGCAGAAAATACCGGCATGGCAGGGAAAGAAGTAATACATAGAACAGATAAAATACATCAAGTTGAATATAAGGAACTTGAATGAAAAAATGAAGCAAAATGCATTAAGATACCAGCCTATTAAATGATTATATTATGAACAATCAGTCATCAAATCAAAAAACTACATCATACAGGATAACATTCTTCTTGACTGAGTCATTTACAAAAAAAAAACATTTCTGAAATATCAGCGTTTTAACCATTTCCCTAAATTGAACTAGAAGCATTCCTTATTTCCAATAGTAATGCATTTCACAGTATTACTCCTTTTACAGTTAACAGAGAATGACAAATGCCAGCTAACTTTACCTGTTTCATAGAGGAAACCTATTTTCAGAGCGTAAAGCTCAAGCTGGATGGTACATCTGCGAAAGAGAACTATGGACCGGATTCTCTATGTGGCGCTAATATCAGCAGCTGCCAATCACGTGTCAATCATGCAATGGCGCCGTATAGAGAATTGCACCTCTGGGAAAGACAGGCACCGGAAATGTAGGCCAGGGTTTTTCCCTTTACGGTGCTTAACACCACTTCCAGCTTTACGGCGCTTAACACCTCTTCCAGCGTTAGCCATGCACAGAGTGGCATTAGGCGCCGATAGACACCTCTGAAGGCGCAATTCTGGCACCATTTCAAAAGCGTTTTCCCTATTAACGTAGGTTCTGGTAGGGCACTTTCTCCTTTCTGCCCCTTCGCGCACCTCTTTAAATGTTCGCAACTCCCATATTTTCACTTTCTAAATCAACGTTTCCTCACACACACAGCAGGCCTCCTGTGCACCTTTGTGCCAGTTACTCTCTCGCATGACATGATGGAATGACAATCTCCCTCGTTTGAGAAGGTAGGTCTGCTTTCCACTATTCTTCAGGCATACTTCAGAATGACAATGGTTCCCTAGAATTTTGTAGAGTAAAATCTTTGCCAGGTGTTATGGCGATTATCTTCTGTTTTATAAA
The DNA here is from genome assembly GCF_902459505.1 of Geotrypetes seraphini. Classification (NCBI taxonomy): domain Eukaryota; kingdom Metazoa; phylum Chordata; class Amphibia; order Gymnophiona; family Dermophiidae; genus Geotrypetes; species Geotrypetes seraphini. The sequence goes on from NC_047086.1 coordinate 377,533,824, forward strand.
ATAACAAAGCCTTGTTTTTTTGGGTTTTTTTTAGTAAAACTTTTGGTAACAAAATCTATAGTTTTTTTAATTTGTGAATTATGATACTTTTTTTTTTTAATAAATCTCTATTAATTTTCAAATGTTAACAGTGCCATACAATGAATTTAAACATAAACACAGAATGCACTTTAAATACACAAATAATTAAAAAAACAATCATTTTCTCCCCCCCCCTCCTCCCCATAATTAATAGAAGAAATTCATATTTAATTTCAATAATATAGATAATTAAGTAATACATTCCCATCCCCCCCACCCACCCTGGATGTGAAAGGAAGTCAGATAAAAGGAAAGGTACATGACAGTTATTGTGACTCAATAAATGCAGTCAATGGGCTCCATACCATTTTAAATCCGTTACTACCGTATATCCCAAACATTCCACATTTATTCTTTCATACTTGTAACATAGGTTTGCCCACCAGAAAGTGTAATTCAGTCGACCATAACTCTTCCAGTTACTTGTAACCATCTGGATGGCTATTCCCGTCATTATCAAGAAAAGCTGGCTTTTATGTCGATCCAAAGAAGGTTTAATATGTAATAGAGTACCACAAATTATGGCTTCATCAATCATTGGTATCAATGACCCAAGTACAACATTGACTTCCAAAAATTAAGTATCAATGGACAATAGAACAACAGATTATGATACTTTTATTAAGATTTTAGGATTGCGTGTTGCATACCTTTAATGTTTATAAAAACTTTATTCATTTGTAGGCCTTATGTGAGTGTGCTATGCTATGAAAAACTGAATGTAATATTAGTGAATTAGCATAATGTTTGCCAAACAAGTCTTGGAGTGTCCCCTAGCCCAGGTGTCAAAGTCAATCTTCGAGGGCCGCAATCCAGCTGGGTTTTCAGGATTTCCCCCAATGAAAATGCACGAGATCTATTAGCATACAATGAAAGCAGTGCATGCAAATAGATCTCATGCATATTCATTGGGGAAATCTTAAAAACCCGACTGGATTGCGGCCTTCGAAGACCGACTTTGACACCCCTGCACGGTGGCCGAGCCAGTCTGATTCTCAGGTGATATGCGTAATGGAAACGCATGAGATAAATTTGCATCCAGTCTCCCTTGTATCCAAGTCTATCTCATGTGTATTAATTGTGGATAGACTGAAGCTGAAGCAGATTATCAGGTGTTGGTTAGCAAGGCCAGCAGCTGATGGTTACGGTAGAGGGGACGGTCATTTAGGTAATTAGTGTCACGGAGCAAACTGGCAATATCACATTGCAGGACATGAAATTAACAAAAGCTGGAGCCTTGATTTTCTCCTGATATATGTGTAGCAAGAGGTATGTAAGGACACTAGAGCTACGGAGTAGACCCTGGAGATATAGGCAGTGGTATAGAAAGGGGGAGAGCAGTGAGATGGTCCACCACGGGTGCCATCTTGTTGGGGCACGGCACCCATCCTCCTCTCTGCTTCCCCCGCTCCTTCCCAGCTCCCCCCCCCCACTACGCTCGCTCCCCTACCCCCATACCTTTTTAATGTTCCCAGCATGAACAGCAACCCCAACCTACTGATTGTGCCAGCGTCAGCTCTTCTGACGTCATTTCGGGGACCCGTGCCTAGGAAGTGCCATCAGAAGAAAAGCCGACACTGGCACGAGCAGCAGGTTGGGGTTACTGCTCGTGCCGGGAGCATTAAAGAAGTATGGGGGAAGGGGCGCTTGTATGGCAGGAGGGAATGGATGGGGTGGGGGAGGGATACCTCTGCCCTGGGCGCCCTTGCTAAGCCACTGGATATAGGCTACCTTTATTTCTAAGGTTCTCATCTACATTTGTTCTGGTGACATGTATATAATTTACGCAGGTAGAGATGTAGGGGAAAATTCTACAAAGGGCGCCCACCGGTGACTAACGTAAGGGTTTTAATTGGTTATAAATATCATGATAATTGATTGCACCATTAAAAACCAATTAAAACCTAATTTTAAAAAATTTGGTGACGCTAGACAGCTTCTGGGACCAGCACCTAAGTCTATGGCGCCTAGCATCACTTAGTTACATCAAAGCCCAGAAATAGGCATGTTTAGGGGGTAACACCGGGCCTCAGCCTGGCCTACATTTACGGCACCTAGGATCCTTGGGGGCGACGATTCTGGAAATGACATCTGTTGGTGATTAACATGCGGCAGGCACCCATTCTGCAGGTGTCTGCTGCGGCAGAATTCTATATATATAATGGGGGAGTGTGTAGCGCTTACAGAATCAGTGCCTAAGGGCCCAATTCTATCCTATATAATAAAAAGCTAGCCGCTCATGCGCACTCAGACCTGCGTGATCTGTCCTCCCTGATCCGTAGGTCCGTGGCCAGAGTGCGTATGCGGCGGCCAGATCGGGAAAGCACAGCACAGCCGACGACTGCCCCCTCCCGCCCTCACTCACTACCAAAACCACCACTCCTCCTTCTCGCCGGCTCACCCGCGTTTAAATGGAGAGAAAAGCGCTGCACCGCTGTTTTCCTTCTGATTTGGTTTCCTTGCTGACTCGGACTGCTGCTTCTTCACGTCATCACCAGTGTTGCTGTCACTATCACTGTCCTGCCCTTTTTCCATCTGTTCTCCGGAAATGCCACACGTGCCATAAACTGCCACAGGCTCCACCACTTTACGCATCGCAGAGCAGCATTGAGAGAAAAGCGCTGCACCGCGCTACCGCTGGCTTTGCCGTCTTCTGTCCACTGCGGCCAACCCTAGCGGAAACAGGAAGTAGTCAAAGAGTAGTCTCTGAGCCCTGCGTCTGCGCTGCTTCCTCTTCTGGTGGTCCCGCCCTTTCTTTGACGTCAGAGAAGGGGCGGGACCACCGGCAGAGGAAGCAGCAGGACAACGGTAGGCAGCTTCTCCATGATGGGGGGGGGAGGAGGCTGTAGGGGTGCGCGCGGTCCTTCAAGGTGCGGGTGCAAGTGCAAGTGCGAGCGGTCCTTCGGGGTGGGGATGCGAACGGTCCTGCAGGGGGGTGAATCGGATGTCGGGGGGGCATCAGGCTTTCAGGGTGGGGACAGGACTTCAAGGGGGGACAGGACTTCAAGGGGGAGAGGAGAGTCGGGGCGGGCGAAAGGAGAGTCGGGCGGCGACGGGAGAGTTGGGGCGGCATGCACGGTATAAAGGTGTGCGCGCTATATAAAAATTTCTTTACATAAATTACAGTTTCCCGCGCGCTATACCCGTGTGTGCGTTTACACGGGTGCGCGGTATTTGAGTGAAAATACGGTATATACACACATATATATATATATATATATAATAGTGGAGTGTGTGGCGCAGTGGTTAAGAGCTACAGCCTCAGCATCCTGAAGTTCTGGGTTCAAACCCCATGCTGCTCCTTGTGACCCTGGGCAAGTCACTTAATCCCTCATAGCCCCGGGTGCATTAAGTAGAGTGTGAGCCCACCAGGGATAAATGCTTGAGTACCCAAGTGTAAACCGCTTAGGCTATAAGTGGTATATAAATACTGAATAAAAAGAAATAATATAGGTCACCTAAACAATCTGCAGCACTAAGTACACTGTATAGAATCATGCTTAGTGCCTCTTAAGTTGCACTAGGCATCCTAACATTTAGGCATGTCATATTTTTACCAGGGTTTTCTTGGCCTAAATGCATGAGCCTAAGTCAAAAGCAGGCTCCTTGCTCCAAACACACCCGTGTTTTGTCCCTAACCACACCCACTTTTAGGTAGACGCTTTGGAGTAGGCGCCTACCAATATAGGAACCTAACTTTAAATTAATCCCTATTGAAGACAAGTATGAGGTGTTAAGTGGCTATTATTGGTGCTGATTTAGCCTATTAATGGATTAAGTTAGATGCCTATTTTGGCTAGGCATGCCGATGCAAGTGCCTAACTTTAGGCCGACTTTATAGAATTTGGGGGTCGGTTTCTAGAATAGTAACAAAGTGCACTTATGCATGTAATTGCAAATTAGTGCCAATTAGCACAAATTAACACCAATTATTGGTGCTTATTGGTCGTTAGTGCCAATTAGTGTCTGATTTGTCAATTAACTTACACATGTAACTGATACTATTCTATAACTTGCGTGTGCAATTTTATGCACTAAGCGTGAAAATCTATCTGCAAGATTATAGAGTGAGGTGGTTAACGGCTAAAGGGGCAATTTTATAAACTTTTAATTCAGGTGTAAAAGCTCGGGGAAGAGCAAAGGTGGACCCGAAGTAATCGGGTCAAGGATGACGCAAGAGGGGGAAACCCACAAGGGGCCCAATTGGTGATGTAGTTGATCCTGAAGCCGAAAGAAGAAAGCAAAAAGATGGGATTTTCCCTGAACATCAAGAAGACCAAAATTCATGTCTACCGCCAACAAGAAAGTCCACATAAGGATCAACAATGAAGAAATAGAAGTGGTTGACGGCTTTGGGTTCCTCATTGATCACAGTGGCGGTTCGATGGCAGAGATCTAGCACTGATTAGCACTTGGGCATGCAGGGATGTCTCAGTAACCATCAAACAATGACTGAACACTGCCATTGTGATCACAATCATGACATATGGCTGTGAGACATGGACACTCGCAAAAACAAATAGAGGAAAATGTGATGCCTTCGAGCTATGGTGTTGGAGAAGACTTCTACAAATCCCTTGGACAGCTAGGATCACTAACAAAGATGTTCTTGATCATATAAAGGAGTAGGTGTGGAACTGTACACATCAATCAGAGATATTTGATTAAGACTTTTTACTAAATATTCATTTTATCTCTGGTTGATGTGCACAGTTCCAGCCCCACTCCTTTATTGTTTGTTTATTCTTTGTGGGGTTTGTCTCCATGCTCTTTGCTGTGTACCTTGATCGTATCAACCCAGAGATATCCCTGGAAGGCAAGAGTACCAGATAGAAACTGACCTATTTTGGACATGTGATGAGGGTGAATTCACTATAAAAGGGGGTGCTACTCGGAATGGTCAGTAGTAAAAGGAATCAGGGGAGACCAAAGGCCCATTGACTGGATACCATCAAGAATGACACGGGAATGAACATCAAGCAATTGCAGAAGCCATGGAAAACAGGGAAGCATGGCGAAGATTGGCCTACAGAGTATCCAAATGTTGGACAAGACTGAATAGATGATAGTAGTAGTAATAAAAGCCTGTTTCATGCATATATAAAATTACCCTAGGACTTATGTGCATAGAAATATGTGCAATGACAAGAAAGAATGTGCTTTTATGCAATCCACATATAGGTATGTTCTGGAGTAGAGTTTGAGTGGAACATGAACAGAGCTACTATTTATAGTTTATTTAAAGTTTGTATACTGCCTTATCTGGTGAACAGGTCTAGGTGGTTTACAGTCTAAGAATAATGAAACAGAAAAGAATTCCATTTGAACATAAGAATTGCCACTGTTGGGTCAGACCAGGGTCCTATGTGCCCAGCAGTCCACTCCTGCGGCGGCCCTTAGGTCAAAGACCAGTGCCCTAACTGAGAATAGCCTTACCTGCGTACGTTCTGGTTCAGCAGGAACTTGTCCAACTTTGTCTTGAATCCCTGGAGGGTGTTTTCCCCTATAACAGACTCCGGAAGAGCATTCCAGTTTTCTACTACTCTCTGGGTGAAGAAGAACTTCCTTATCTATCCCCTTTTAACTTTAGAGAGTGCCCTCTAGTTCTCCCTACCTTGGAGAGGGTGAACAACCTGTCTTTATCTACTATGTCTATTCCCTTCATTATCTTGAACGTTTTGATCATATCCCCTCTCAGTCTCCTCTTTTCAAGGGAGAAGAGGCCCAGTTTCTCTAATCTCTCACTGCACAGGAACTCCTCCTGCCCCTTAACCATTTTAGTCACTGTTCTCTGGACCCTTTCAAGTAGTACTATGTCCTTTTTCATGTACGGCGACCAGTGCTGGACGCAGTATTCCAGGTGAGGACGTATCATGACCCGGTACATTACCTTCTCCGATCTGTTCGTGATCCCCTTCTTAATCATTCCTAGCATTCTGTTTGCCCTTTTCTCCACCACCACGCATTGCACGGACGGCTTCATTGACTTGTCGACCTGTACTCCCAAGTCTCTTTCCTGGATGGTCTCTCCAAGTATTGCACCGGACATCCTGTATTCGTGTATAAGATTTTTGTTACCGACATGCATCACCTTATACTTTTCCACATTAAACCTCATTTGCCATGTCGAGGACCATTTCTCGAGCGTGTTTATGTCACGTTGCAGGTTATGGCGTGGTGAATGGCCTTTCTCCGCACTAAAGTATCTGCCGCATTGCTTCCCATCCCTCTGTACGATCGCACACTTGCTCCCTCCCACCGGTGGCAAAAAAAACAAAACAAGCCCATCCAGGCATCTCTTCCCTTTATCTAGCCACCTCCCTCCCTCTCTCCTTCGCAGGGGCTGTTCAGAATTTCTCTTCTTTCTGAGGTGTCCAGACATGGTAAACCATTCTCACAAGTGCTTGACTGCCCCAAAGCTTCTCCTCTGATGCACTTCCTGTTTGTGTCAGAAGAGAAGCTTTGGGGCAGTCACGCAGGACTTGTGAGAATGTTGCTGCGTCTAAAGTGCGCCCGTTAAGGTGAGGGGAAGGGAGGAAGGTGGCCAGACGAAGGGAAGAGATGAGTGACGCTGAAGGGAAGTGGAGGGAGAAAGGGGAGCAGATTCTGGTTGGAAGGAGGGAGTGAGAGAGGGGAACAGATGCTGAAAGTGAAGAGAGAGGGAGCAGATACTAAAACAGGGGTAGGGAACTCCGGTCCTCGAGAGCCGTATTCCAGTTGGGTTTTCAGGATTTCCCCAATCAATATGCATTGAAAGCAGTGCATACAAATAGATCTCATGAATATTCATTGGGAAAATCCTGAAAACCCGCCTGGAATACAGCTCTCGAGGACCAGAGTTCCCTACCCCTGTGCTAAAAGAAAGTGGGAAGGAGAGAAAGAGGAGCAGTCGCTGTATGGGAGGGTTTAGAGAGAGAGAGGGGAATAAACACTGGATGGGAGAGGATAGAGAGGGGAGCAGAATCTAGAAGGAAGTGGAGAGGAGAGGGTGCGCACATACTAGATGGAAGGGGGGGGGATAAAGAAAAGGAGTACATGCTGGATTGGGGTAAGAGGATAGATTTAGTGAGATATACTGGAAGGGGTGAGGGAAAAGGTGGCAATTTGTAGGTAGACATAATGAAAGGGAAATTGAGGCCTGGAAAGTAAGTAGACAAGAAGTAAAAAAACAAATTGAGTAGGAAGAGCAGAAAAGAAAGGGAAAGGGAGAGGAGAGAGAGATACCAGAGCATTGGGGGAGGGAGAAGAACAGATACCAGATCTGAAGAGAGGAAAGGAGGGGAGATATGCTAAAAACTACCTGGGGAAGAGAGTGAGAGATGGAAGGGAAAAAGACAGAGATGCCAGACCATGGGGGGAGGGGAAGAGATTGAAGGGAGAGGTAGACAGTTTCTGGCAGTGATTAGAAATAGAGCAGATGTCATAAGGAAGAAGCAGAGAGAAGGCAGACAGTGGAAGGGAAGAGAAGATGAGGAAAGCAGAAACCAGACAACAAAGGTAGAAAAAATATATATATTTCTTTTCTTTTTTTTTTTTTTTTTTGCTTTTGGATAAAATAGCATTGTAGCTGTTTCCATTAAAAGCTATTCGACGCTTGTGTGAATGGGATCAGATGGTTTACGGGGACGGGGACTGAGCTCGCGGGGACAGGGCGGAGAGTTTGCAGGGACGGGGACAAATTTGTTCCCTGTGTCATTCTCTACTGTGTAGCTCTGGCCCTATGGAACTCACTTCCACCTGCTCTTTAACTTGAGCTTTCATTTCCTGAATTTAAAGTGGCCCTACAAACTTTTGTTTAAAGCTGCCTTTGGAGATTCAGGTTCGGTTGTTGGAACTGGGTGCCTGTGAATTATGCTCTGCCCTGACTTGAATGTTGCTAATGTTTACTTTTATGTAATAATGTTGTTTTCTTGATATGAATG